>NC_081306.1:19987500-21237500 GCF_030435805.1 Mustela lutreola | reverse complement strand
AGCATCAAATAAATGTATGTGCTTATGATGACTTCTGAACAATGCGAAGCCAGACCCTGCCCTGAACTGTAGGCCCCAAACATCTGACTCTTGGGTCCTTCCACCTGGATGTCCTAACAGACAATGTGTGATCTTTCCTGTCTGTCTTCTTTCACTTAGATTAATGATTTTGGTTCATCCCTGTTGTAACATGTATCAGGACTTCATTCCTTTTTTTTTTTTTTAAGATTTTATTTATTTATCTGACAGAGAGAAATCACAAGTAGATGGAGAGGCAGGCAGAGAGAGAGAGAGAGAGGGAAGCAGGCTCCCTGCTGAGCAGAGAGCCCGACGCGGGACTCGATCCCAGGACCCTGAGATCATGACCTGGGCCAAAGGCAGTGGCTTAACCCACTGAACCACCCAGGCGCCCAGGACTTCATTCCTTTTTATGGCTGAATAATATTCCAATATATATGCAGATTATTGTACATTCCATTGTTTAGCCACTCATTGATGAAATCAATATTCTTTTTTTTTTAAAGATTTACTTATTTATTTGAAAGAGAGAGAGCCAGAGAGAGAGAGCTTGAGTGGGGGGGGTAGTGGCAGAAGGAGAGGGAGAGTGAATCTCAAGCAGACTCCATGCCCAGTGTAGCGTTTGATGCAGCGCCTGACCTCACAACCCTAAGATCATGGCCTGAACCAAAGTCAAGAGTCAGACACTTCTTTTAATGAAATCCTTTTCTGCTAAAATTCCACAATTGCAACTAAGGACCCAGAGTGAAACATGCCAGAATGTAACCAAGCATCAGGAAAGGACTTGCATCAAGAATTGGAACACCGTGAAGATTTATCCAACTGATATCTTCTTCCTCTGTGTTTATTCCTCAACCTTCCTCTACTTCTCAGTCTGTCAAATAGTAATGCACAGGCAGAAGGTTGAGCTTATACATTCCAGGCAAGCCACACAATGACATGGACCAGCTATCCGTAAATCCTAGTTCCAATTACTCTGGTCCAACCAGGTATGGTGAAGGAAAGAGGATGTGGCACAAACATGGTGGCTGAGACCCTGCTGCTACTACTGTTTGGATTCAGGGCTTCCATTCAGAAAAGAGCCAAACAATGTCCAGTAGACTCAAATCCCAAAAAAACACTGGCCCTTATGGCCTGGAGTTTATAAATCACAGCATGCTGGGTTCTCCTGGAGACAACTTCCCTTAAATCAGGCTCTCATTTTCCCCACAGGCCCATGGTTTACTCTCATCTCTGTAATGTGCTCTCAACATTCCCACTAGTAAAATGGAGATTAGGAATCACTAATCTTCTTGGAAGATAACTAGACACAAGAAAGCCAAGGTGACACAGAAAACACAGGAACAGCCCAGTGTCTGAAAAAAAAGGAAATGAGAACAAGGACTTAATAACTGAATTTTCACATCTATGGGCACACGCCCAGATCACTCAGTTCCAAAGGCATTTTGTCTCGGATTTCTCTCTATCATGGCAGCCTCCTTTCTACTATCTTCCAAGTTCTGACCCAAGAGTTACATCTAAACCTTAGATAATATTCTTTGTCTTTATTGTTTGGTCCAAAAGGCCAAACGTAGGCAAGACAATTATTCTTTTCTCATCTCTAATGAGGCTCTCAGGGAATCTTGTCCCAGTGGTTGTGAAGCTCCTGTAAGTGCTTGCTCTGTGATTGGCCCATACACCTTCCCTGAACAGATGTCTGAGACCATGAACCCCCACTCTTCAGTCACTCCTTACCTGCCTATATTTCCAAGACCCTCCAGTCTCTACAATGAGGAAAAGCAATGGTCAGTTATGCAGAAGTGGAGAACACTTGGTAGCAACAGCCCCAACCTCCCTTCAGGTAAGATGGTGGAAGTAGCGACATCAGTATCTATTAAGACACAGAGATTTTTTAGGAACCTCCTCCATTACATCTTCCAGATACAGGAATTTAATAATAGAAGCCCTAAATCCATCGGATGACACTCTAGAACCCAGTAATAATCAACTGTTTCTCTCATCTCTTCTGAATTACACAGGAATTGGATAGATCGGGGCAGGGGGCAGGATTGGGAAAGGTAAGCAGAGCCACGTAGTCAGGCCATGTGTTAATCTGTCTCTTTTTAAAGGTTAATGTGTGTGTTTTCAATACAAATTAAGTTGGAAGTTGGAAGTACAAGTTGGGTAGACACATCCTCTTAGTAATTTTATGAACTGATACGCACACGTGATCCTGCATGAGTCTGATCTGCTACATCCAAACCATCCCTGCACAAGGATCTGCCCTCACTGTTCTTTGTTAATCTGCGTCCAGCCCCATGAGAGGGGCCAACCAGTCGAGCGTCTCTGAGTTCCTCCTCCTCGGGCTTTCCAGGCAGCCCCAGCAGCAGCAGCTCCTCTTTGTGCTCTTCCTGAGCATGTACCTTGCCACAGTCCTGGGAAACCTGCTCATCCTCCTGGCCGTCGGCCTGGACTCCCGCCTGCACATCCCCATGTACTTCTTCCTCAGCAACCTATCTTTCGTGGACATCTGCTTCACCTCCACCACTGTCCCCAAGATGCTGGCCAACCACATACTCGGGACTCAGACCATCTCCTTTTCTGGGTGTCTCACACAAATGTATTTTCTCTTTGAGCTTGCTGACATGGATAATTTCCTCCTGGCTGTGATGGCCTATGACCGCTTTGTAGCCGTATGCCACCCCTTACACTACTCAACAAAGATGACCCCCCAGCTCTGTGGCCTGCTGGTAGTGGGATCATGGGTCATCGCCAACCTGAATGCTCTGTTGCATACCCTGCTGATGGCTCAACTCTCCTTCTGTGCAGACAGTGCCATCCCCCACTATTTCTGTGATGTGACGCCCCTCCTGAAACTCTCCTGCTCTGACACATACCTCAATGAGATGATGATTCTGACCGAGGGTTCTCTGATCATGATCACTCCATTTATTTGCATCCTGGCTTCTTATGTCCATATTACCTGTGCTGTCCTGAGAGTCCCATCCACAAAGGGAAGATGGAAAGCCTTCTCCACCTGTGGCTCCCACCTAGCTGTGGTTTCTCTCTTCTATGGCACCATCATTGCTGTGTATTTCAACCCTTTGTCCTCCCACTCTTCTGAGAAGGACACCGCAGCCACTGTGATGTACACAGTGGTGACCCCCATGCTGAACCCCTTCATCTACAGCCTGAGGAACAGGGACTTGAAAGCGGCCTTAAGAAAAATGATGGGCAGGAAGACATGCTCTTAGTGATGCAAGTATAATGGATGTATTATTCCCAGGGATATTAATCTTTGTCAGCTCACTGAAATGTAGCTATCAAAGTGTTTGCAAGGAACTTAGAATAAAGACTTCCAATAGACATTTATGAATGAACTTAGACTTAAACACAACCCTGTTTCTTTAAATAGGTAATTTATTTGTTTCTTTCTTTTTTTTTTTAAAGATTTTATTTATTTATTTGTCAGAGAGAGAGAGGAGCAAGAGTGAGCACAAGCAGACAGAGTGGTAGGCAGAGGCAGAGGGAGAAGCAGGCTCCCAGCTGAGCAAGGAGCCCGATGCGGGACTCAATCCCAGGACGCTGGGATCATGACCTGAGCCGGAGGCAGCCGCTTAACCAGCTGAGCCACCCAGGCGTCCCAATTTATTTGTTTCTAATTACTATATTTAAACCTTCTTTGCATAATGGTCAAGTTTTTCCTTTCTAGGTGATCACTCTAAAAATTTACATTTAACAAAATTAGTTTCCACTTTCTTTTTGGAAATGTTCTAAGAATCTAAGCCAGTGTTTTTCAATCTTGGATGCATGACAGTATCACCTGGGGAGCTTTGGCACCATATATATGGTTGCTGGACCAAGCTTTGACCAGTTAAGCTAGAATTTTTGGAATGAGATCCAGGCGTTGGCCTTCCCCCACCTCCTTTAAGGTCCCTAGGGGGTTTTAATGTAATTTCTGAATTGACAATCACACTGCTTTGAATGTACTTTCTGATTGCTCATTATGAAGAGCAATCCTAGAAATCCTAAGGGGAAATCTGATGTCTAATGAGGGTAACAACAATAGAGGTGAAAAAGTCACTGAAGTTTTCTGTGGGCTCAAGTGTTCCTGTGCTGGGAGGTCTGGTCTTTTGGCTGAACTCACACACCCTAAGCCACACATGGACTCCAGAGAAAATTTCTAGTGCTCTTATTAATCTGTTTAGGCTTCTCTAATGAAACCACTGTAAACTGTGTAGCTTAGACAATGAACATTTACTTCTCAGAGCTGTGGAGACTGGAAGTCCAAGATGAAGGTGTCCAGAGATTCAGTGTCAGATGACAGGCTGCTTCTTGGTTCTTCTTTCTGTGTCTTCAGGTGGTAGAAGGCATGAGGAAGCTCTCTAGGGTCTATTTTATGAGGACCCTAATCCCTTTATGGGGGTCCCCCACTCGTGATTTAGTCACCTCCCAAAGGTACTACAGATTGGGGGTTAGGTTTCAACATTTCAATATTCTGAAGGGGCATGTGAACATTCTGTGGCAGTGTCTCATCATCCAATTAGATTGTCTTGCTTTATGGGGGTGTATTTAGTAATAAGGTGTTCCTTTGATTTTGGAGAAACAGGTTAACATTTGTTTTTTCATGTGTTCAGGAGGCCTAGTCCTCCTTCCTGAGGAAGAAACCTCTGAATTTTCAAAATCCAAGTCAATATTTCCCCTATGAGGCTTTTGATTATTCCTCTAGGCTGAGATTCTCAGTCCCTCTCCTGAGTTCCCACAGAAGTCTCCTCTTTGAGTTATTATATATGTGATACTGTGTAGTCTGTTTATTGCTGCTCCCTCCCCGCTTCCTCTTTGCCCTTAGGCACTCCAAAGACTGTGAGATGCTCAGGGATCACACTCATAAACTATTCACCTTGGACACCCATAAAAACTTGGCTCTTGACACTTATTACACTTGCAAACCATTAATACTGGATAGGGGAACAAAAAGCACATGTTCTGGAGAACCCCATCTGAGAGATCTTTTAGCTTTTTTTTTTTTTAAAGATTTTATTTATTTGTCAGAGAGAGAGAGGGAGAGCGAGCGAGCACAGGCAGACAGAATGGCAGGCCGAGGCAGAGGGAGAAGCAGGCTCCCCGCCGAGCAAGGAGCCCGATGTGGGACTCGATCCCAGGATGCCGGGATCATGACCCGAGCCGAAGGCAGCTGCCTAACCAACCGAGCCACCCAGGCGTCCCTCTTTCAGCTTTTAAAAAAAAAAAAAAAAAAAAAAAACTTTTTTTATTTGACAGAGAGAGTGCACATGGACATGACTAGGGGGAGGGAGAGGGGCCATGCGAGAGGGAGAAGCAGATTCCCCATTGAGCAGGGAGCTCAACTCAGGACTGGGACCCATGATCCAAGACCATGACCTGAGCTTAATCTGCTGAGCCACCCAAGTGAGTGGTGAGAGGTCTTTTAATAATAATAACAACAACAGAATGACAACAAAGGAAAAGAACAGATATATCATGTTGCATAATCAAAGGTTAAGTATTAGGGTCTAGTCCACTTGCCCCATTAGTGACTGTTCATTGAAACAGCTTTAGTATTTTATTTGGAGATAAAATTTTACAAAATACAGTGTTGCTATTCAGTCATTTTGCTTGATTTTGGATGGCCCTAGGTGCCCTTACTGCCTGCCTCAGAAAAATCAAGGCTGCCAAAAGAATTTACCATTTGTTCCAGAAACACCTGAAGATAGGGACCCTGTCTGTATGGTAGGGTAGATGCCTAGCTTCCATAACCGCCAATCACTCCCTCTCCTGACATGCTCATTCTCCCTTTAAAATGCCCAATCACCTCTGCAAAAAGTGGAATGGAGCTCAGCTTCTTCCCATGCCGTTGGTAGGTACTGAATAAAATCAATTTTCACTGCTTTAACCAATGTCTGTTTGTATTTATCTTTGACACTAGCTTAGCAAAAGTAAACTCATAAGTAATATTTTCAGAATCATCTTTGCCTGTTTCCACTGAGAGAACTGCCATATTTGACAATTTCTCTTGACTAAGTGAAGGTCTTAAATAATGTTAAACTTTCAGCTTACTGATCTTGTCTTTAAAAATTCTTATATTTTGGGGTGCCTGGGTGGCTTGGTGGGTTAAGCCGCTGCCTTTGGCTCAGGTCATGATCTCAGTGTCCTAGGATCGAGTCCTGCATTGGGCTCTCTGCTCAGCGGGGAGCCTGCTTCCCCCTCTCTCTCTGCTTGCCTTTCTGTCTACTTGTGATCTCTCTCTGTCAAATAAATAAATAAAATCTTAAAAAAAAAGTTCACCTTAAAACAAAATTCTTATATTTTGTTAAAAAGATTTTTTGCATTAACTTTGCTTTTTAAAAAACACTGCACTGAAATATTACTTACTATAATATTTATAAGTAAACTATAATATCATAGAATTATTAGTAATTAATAATTATAATTAATAACATAGTGATTAATGACATTATAATTATAATATAACTTATATTATTTATAATTATAATTAATAATAATAATATTATTATAGTAATACTATATATTACTTATACTTATAAGTCATACTATAATATTACTTTGATTACTTTGAGCCCCTATATGTTTCCCACTTCCACCCCCTACCCGGGGTGTCAGGAGTCGCAGGCTCAGAACTGTCTGATCTCCCTTAGAACGGTCGGCCACGCGCAGGCGCAGCGCGGGAGAGGCGGATCAGACAGAGCCACTTCCCGGAAGCGCTGTCACGCCCTCTAACGGACCCAATCAGAGGCTGAGTTGCCCCCGCCCCTCGTACTCTTGCCCAATTAGATAGGATGAGCGGAATCTCCTCTCTGCTTGGTCTCCGCGAGGAGGTGAGGTTTAGTCTTTTGGTGAAGAGAGGCGGCCTGGGAACTCCAGCATGGACTGGGGCTTCTGCGTTGCCGTAAGTGACTCTGAATCTTTTCCCCCGAAACGGCGTAAAGAGGCACTCTGGGTTTCGTGCCCACAAAACCTGGGCAGCTGGCGGGTCCCATGAGCCTTCCTTTACACGCGCCCTGGTCCTTTAGTGCTCTGCCCCTTAGTCTTCCCTTCCTGGTTAGGATGGGTCACAGGTGTTCAGGATTCCTATCTCCGACTTCCGCAGGCCGGGACTTCCAAAGGTTGAAGTCAAGGTCTGACTTCCGATTTGTATATCCTTTCAAAAAGGTGAGGTTGGTGGAGGAGTCAGCAGAGCAAAAGTGGGTGTAGGTGGATCAGACACTTCTCAGGGAAAGGGCCCTTCTGTTCTCCGAGGACCAGGCATTGCCTCGGGGATTATTAGAAATGCATCATTTCAGGCTGCATCCCAGACTTCCTTATTCAGATTCTTTGCTTTAACATGCCTTGGTGATTTCTGTGCACGTTAATGTTTGAGAATTGCTGCTTTAAGCCTCCCAAGATTTGTGGTGTAGGAGGCAAGGCTGATGTATGCATATGGTGCTGGAGACAGTTGCCTAT
Source organism: Mustela lutreola (assembly GCF_030435805.1). Lineage (NCBI taxonomy): Eukaryota > Metazoa > Chordata > Mammalia > Carnivora > Mustelidae > Mustela > Mustela lutreola. Next base: position 21,230,024 of record NC_081306.1, on the reverse strand, counting down.
ACTGCCAACGTAAGAGAGGTTAAGCTGTGAGCCTTGGTCCTCAGACTTAAGATCTTTATGGCATTCCATGTATCACTCACGTAATCAAGGTGATATAATGAAAGTGGTGTGAAAACCTTTGTGAGCATAGGTATCTGGGAATGTTTGGAAGCACATAGGAAAAGGAAACTAATATGCACAAAAAGACACTCATCAACCTGAGATTTAAAGACTGTTAGGCTGTGTGTTAGGGATGAATGGATCTGTCCCTTCTGCATCCCACAGATACTGTTTCAAGGCAAGGAACTCACTTTATAATAAAGGGAATGTGAGGGGAACCTGAATGGCTTAGTCTGTTAAGCATCTGACTCTTGATTCAGCTCAAGTCCTGATCACAGTGTCCTGGGATTGAGCCTGGAGTGGGCTCCATGCTCAGTGGAGAGTGCCTGGATTCTCTCCCTTCTTCTCCCACTGCTCCTCCCCCTGCTCTCCCGCACCTGTGCTCTGTCTCTCAAATAAATAAATCCTTAATTAAAGGAATGTGATAACCAGTTGCCAAACTGCCTCCCAGTGATCCTGGTATTGTGTAATCCCTTCCCACATTGACTTGGGCTGACTTTGTGTTTTGCTCCATTCAGGTGACTGTAACAAAATATCATAGACTGGCTAGATTACAAACAAGAGAAATGTATTTTCTCACAGTTCTGGAGGCTGGGAAATCCAGGATCAAGATGCTGGCACATTTGGTGTCTGGTGAAAGCCTATTTCCTGTTTCATAGATGGCAAACTATGTAACTTCATATAGTGGAAGGTACAAGGGAGCCTAACAGTTATGTTAGGCCAGATAATGTCTCTCCTACTGAAGCATAAATTGGTAAGAGGGTGACATTTGTTAATGTTGTGTGCAACTAGAGGAGTGGATTCTAGCAGCCATTTATCATGATTTTTTGGCTTCCCAACTTCTGTAACCCTTCTGAAGCCTAGGTAATTTTCTACCTCATAATTTTGGTGAGGAAAAAAGCCAACTTCTTCCTCCATAACAGGAAGCCCTGAATAGTTTATTTCTGAGCCCCTCTTGCAGCTAAGATGTGGGTATATGTCTCCCCATCAGATACCCTGACTCCACTTCAGAAGGGGAGACCAGGAGGACCTTTTCCAGCGCTGATAATCATTGCATTAAGGTGGACACCCAGGTACTGCTGGTGGCATCCCATGTCCAGCAATAGTTACATGGTCATGAACTGTAACATTTAGGCATGACAGTACAAGAACTATAACATTTGACAGTAGCAGAAATATTGATAAGTTCATCAAACCTATTCTGTAGCATGATTTGGGCCATTATAGTTGGTGTGTGACCTTCTGAGAGTGGTTCTACACTTGTTAAGTGGTTTTGAAGGTCATCATCATCATTTTCAAGAAATCCTTTTCTGCTTAACTTAGTAAGACTTTTATTTTTGTTGTTTGCAACGAAGAACTGTGAGTGAGGCCATGATGTAGCCAATCATCAGAAAAGTACTTGAGCCATGAACTGAACAGCCTTCAGTACTCCATCCAGCTCATTTTTACTTCTCTCTCTGTTTTTGTATTTTTTGCTCTTCTCTATCTGTGAGGCAGTCAGGAAGAGAGTTGCAAGCTTTTGAATTTACATATTCAGGCCAAGTCTTCCCTCCCGCAGCTACTTCAGGAGCGAAAGAGGGAGAGGGAGAGAAGGAAGGAGGGAAGGAAAGAAAAGAGAAAAGGAAAAACTAAAAATCACCCATAGGTCCTCAGCCTCAGTTCCAGGTTCCCTAATCCAATCATGAGTCCTCACTGGGCAGGAGGTGTTGGAGTACAAATTGGGCTGCTGGATTCCACACCCCTGTGTCTCTGTAGATTAGGGGACCATTCTCAGAAAACAGGGATCCGCTGTGAACTCGGAAGATATCACAAAAGAATCTTCTCTAGGAGCCTGGAGTTTTGCAATCATGGCATCCTATGCTCTCCTTGATAGGTCTCTTCCCCACTTCCACCCCCCAGGTACAAACAGGTTATCTTCTATACCGACTGTTTTAAAGGATTTAGTACAAGTCTACAATGTACCCCACATCCAGCATCCCTATCTACAAATGCATCACTAACTCTATACAGTAAGTGACCATATATGAAAGATATATTGCTGACACTGCAACAACTTGTCTCTGAGTTAAGAAAATAAGAAAAATCTTTTAACAATTGAATTTTCAAAATCTATAAGCATAAGCCCATATCAGCAAGGTGATGCAACTTGAGGGGTCAGGGACTTTTCTCTGGAACTCATCTCCACCCAGATTGCTCTGTCTCCCAAGTTCTGACCCAGGGCTTAGATCCTTATACTTTGTCGTCATTGTTGCATCCACGGGGACTAGGAAATAGATGGGACAGTAACTTTCTACTTGTCTCTAATGAGGCTCTCAGGGAATCTGGTCCCACTGGCCATGGAAGCCACTGTAAATACCTGTTTCTAATTTCCCCAAACATCCTTCTCTGCACAGAGAGCTCAGGCAATGAATTCTTCTCACTCATTCAGGATCTACCCATATTTCCAATGCTTTCCAAACCTTATACTAAAGAAGAGCATTGGTTGGTTCCTCAAAGGTAAAGAAACCTTGCTATCAACAGTACCAACTTCCTCCAGGTAAGATAATAACAGGCTATATATATATACGTATATATACATACGTATATGTATATGTATATATTTTACTAATGAGTGAAGTTATTTATATGTATAATTACTAATGAGGGGAGTTCTTTGAAGAGCCTCCTTTGTGAAATCTACCAGATCCCAGGAGTGATAGAGGCCTAAATCCATCAGCTGGAGCTTGAGATACACTCCGTAGTAGTCACTGTTTTACTTGTCTCTGTGAGCTACTAAGAAGTGGGAGAGGGACGCCTGGGTGGCTCAGTTGGTTAAGCAGCTGCCTTCGGCTCAGGTCATGATCCCAGCGTCCTGGGATCGAGTCCCACATCGGGCTCCTTGCTCCGCAGGGAGCCTGCTTCTCCCTCTGACTCTGCCTTCCACTCTGTCTGCCTATGCTCACTCTCGCTCGCTGTCTCTCTGACAAATAAATAAATAAAATCTTAAAAAAAAAAAAAAAAGATTCGTTCTCCTCTTTATTAAAAAAAAAAAAAAAAAAAGAAGTAGGAGAAAGCCTGCGAATGTTAAAAGAGACATACGTAATGGCAGAGAAGGGCTTTGTTTGTGTTTGCGTTTGTTTTTGTATATGATAAAATTTTAAAGATGAGTCTGGTGGGACCAGCATCCTCTAGGCCTGGGGGTTGGAAGTTGAGGGCATAGAGACTAGGGGTGGATCCTGACTGAGTAATTCTGATACAGGTTTCATGAACATGACCATGGGGTGAAGCTTGAATTGTTATATCCAAAGCCAAAGCTTCTAGGTTTTTGAGCTCTGCTTTGGTTCTCTGCATCTGCGTCCAGCCCCATGAGAGGGGCCAACCAGTCAAGCGTCTCTGAGTTCCTCCTCCTCGGGCTCTCCAGGCAGCCCCAGCAGCAGCAGCTCCTCTTTGTGCTCTTCCTGAGCATGTACTTGGCCACGGTCCTGGGAAACCTGCTCATCCTCCTGGCCATCGGCCTGGACTCCCGCCTGCACATCCCCATGTACTTCTTCCTCAGCAACCTGTCCTTCGTGGACATCTGCTTCACCTCCACCACTGTCCCCAAGATGCTGGCCAACCACATACTCGGGACTCAGACCATCTCCTTTTCTGGGTGTCTCACACAGATGTATTTTGTATTCACATTTGTGGACATGGACAATTTCCTCCTGGCTGCGATGGCCTATGACCGCTTTGTAGCCATATGCCACCCCTTACACTACTCAACAAAAATGACCCCCCAGCTCTGTGGCCTGCTGGTCGCGGGGTCATGGGTCATCGCCAACCTGAATATTCTGCTGCATACCCTGCTGATGGCTCGACTTTCATTCTGTGCAGACAATGCCATCCCCCACTATTTCTGTGATGTGACGCCCCTCCTGAAACTCTCCTGCTCTGACACATACCTCAATGAGATGATGATTCTGACCGAGGGTTCTCTGATCATGATCACTCCATTTATTTGCATCCTGGCTTCTTATGTCCGTATTACCTGTGCTATCCTGAGAGTCCCATCCACAAAGGGGAGATGGAAAGCCTTCTTCACCTGTGGTTCCCACCTGGCTGTGGTTTCTCTCTTCTATGGCACCATCATTGCTGTGTATTTCAACCCTTTGTCCTCCCACTTAGCTGACACAGATACAGCAGCTGCTGTGATGTACACAGTGGTGACCCCCATGCTGAACCCCTTCATCTACAGCCTGAGGAACAGGGACATAAAAGGGGCTCTTGGAAAGGTGGTTACTATGACATTTTTTCTACTTCGTAATGCAATGGGCTAAGAAAATCTTGGAAGGAACTAATTTCTAAGAAGATCATATTTGCTTTTTCTATTGTGCAAAACTTAGCTGTTGTCATTTTTAAGAAAATCATTCTAATTTCTGTCTTGGGAGTGATCAAACTTAATATCACAGCTTCAGATTAAAGATGAACAGAGAGATCCTTTTACCAAATAACCTGTTAGAGCTGTCAGTGCCCTCCAGCCAAAACCCACTAGGAGCATATATGTCTTGTTGAGTAATTATGGTTTATTAGGCTCACAAGGGAGTAGTGAGGCATCTTAGTAGACAGGACGTACTAAAAAGACTTGAGTTTGTGTGAGGTGAGTTTAGTGAGGACTTAAGGAATTGCATCTGTGCTCTGGATTACAGGTGTCACATAGTAGTGATGATGCCAGTTGAGTATCTAAAAATATTTTGTCTAGGAGTGGGGCCTGGGTGGCTTAGTTGTTTAAGCGTCTGACTCTTGATTTCCACTCAGGTCATGATCTCGAGGCTATGAGATGGAGCCTCGCACTGGCCTCTGTGCTCCATGAAGAATCTGCTTGGAAGTCTCTCTCCCTCTACACCTTCCTCCGCCCTGCCCCCTCCCCCTGGCCCACACTCTCAGTCTCTCTCTAAAAAATAAATTAAAATTAAAAAATCTTTATCTAGGGGAGGGAAGACTAGACTAAGGCCAAAGCTGTGATTGGCAAAGAAGTAGCAGTGACTTTGGTCATTTTTATGGCTTGGACTGTGTTCATGTTTTGGTGTTCAGACACGATTGCAGAATAGTCCCTTTTTGTCTTCTGCCATAACAGTCGTAGAGTAGCCTCATGTGGTACTGACATGCTCTGTGTTCATCAGGAGAGCACCGACACCGAGCTGTGAGTGCCAGGAATGTCAGGGCTTTCAGGGATGATTTCTCTTTCTCACAACAGAGACACAGAAATAACACATCTTGCTGCCTCCAGCAAGTTGGTGTTGGGGCTGGAAGTGGAAGGGTTCATTTAGGGCTCCAGGAAGACCCAAGTTTGCCATGCATTCAAGCTAATTATTTTTTATCTTCCTATCTGAGCTTACTGAGTCACACGCCATTACAACAGGAATATGGGTAAGTTAAACAAAAAATATCTTCCACAATCTCAGCCATGTCAATCAGCTGCATCTTTTTTCCCACCCTGCCTTCAATTTATCTCAGTGCAGAGATATTTTACATAGTTACTAATTTATTTCCTGATTTTCACTATAATTTTATAATAAACCTTTGCTAAATTGCTATAGAGTCTCCACAATTTTTTTTTTTTACTGTACTTATATATTTCCATCAAGTTGTTCTAGGAAAATATGCTACCTAATAATTCTGTTTCCAAAATCAAACATAAGAGAAATATACTATTTAACAGGGGCGCCTGGGTGGCTCAGTGGGTTAAGTCTCTGCCTTCGGCTCAGATCATGGTCTCAGGGTCCTGGGATGGAGCTCTCTGCTCAGCAGGGAGCCTGCTTCCCCGCCCCCCCTCTGCCTGCCTCTGTGCCTGCTTGTGATCTCTCTGTCAAATAAACAAAATATTTTAAAAAAACAGTATAACAAATTTATTTTGAAAATGACTGCAGAACATAAAAATCTGACCAATATTTGAAACTGGTTAAAATATCACTGGACAGGATGCTCTGGGTTTTAAGGAATATAGAGCAAAATAGTGCAGTTTCCCTTAATTTCAGAGAGATAGGGAAAATGACATCTTGTAGAAAACTGAGAGAATTCAGAATCAGAGGATGTTTCTGAGTTTAACGTGTGATTTTTATATTTGTCATGTTTGTGTATTGATATGCTTGCCTAATGGACGAAATGGTAACATTTCAATTTTTCATCTGTATATCCAAGAATTCTTCATAATATGGTAGAAAGTACCCATTTCTTGAAATTTTGAAAGAAACCACCAGCTTTTGTGTCATGTATTTTGGCGCTCTCTTGATAGGAGCATATATGTTTATAATTATATTTATTCCTGTTTTATCCTTTTATCGATACAAAATTTATGGGTATAGAATTGTTGATAATGTTAACCTTAAAAGTAAAACTGTCAAGTCATTTTTCTAGCCAAATGGGTTTATTTGGGAATAGGAGAGAATTGCAATTCGTGACAGGCAAGCAATGGCAAAACCAGAGGCAATCCGGGAAGACAAAGCAGAGGACTGCTCTTTTATAGAGAAAGGCGGGGAGTTGAGAAGGGCTGTTGTAAGCAAAAAGTCCATTGGAGTAAACTGGGAGTTTACTCCCAGTAAGGGTAGTGCCTTCTCATTGGCTAAATTGTGACTGTCTGTCATTGTCTGGGTTTTTGCTGAGCAAGAAAATCTTTCTTCCTCCTGCTGAGGCAGTCAATAGTATCTACTCACAAGTCTTCTTCTCCTGTTGGGTCTCTAATTAATGAATTCTGGCCTCCCTACTCCATTTAAAGTGAAGTTTCGTGGGGTGCCTGGGTGGCAGTCATTTGAGTGTTGGACTCTGGACGTCAGCTCAGGTCTTGATGTCAGAGTTCTGAGTTCAAGCCCCATGTTGGCCTCCATGCGGAGTGTGGAGCCTACTTAACAAAAAATAAAATGAGGTTTCTTTCATTAATTTTCACAGTACTATTCCTTTAGTGTCCTTTTCATGTCAGAAGCATTCATAGTGATGACCCCGTTTTCATTTCTGTCGGTAGTATTTGTGCCGTTTCTCTTTTGTTAGTTAGCTTCACTGAGGGTTCATCAACTGTATTGAACTTTTCAAAGAACCAGCTTTTGATTTTGTTGGTTTTCTCTATTGACTTCTTGTTCTTACATTTATTCCTGTCGCGTTTTATGGATTTTCTTCTATTCACTTTGTATATTTCATTTCCTGTTCTCTTTTTAAGATTTCATTTATCCATTTGAGAGAGAGAGAGCGAGGCACCTGGGTGGCTCAGTGGGTTAAGCCGCTGCCTTCAGCTCAGGTCATGATCTCAGGGTCCTGGGATCGAGCCCCATATCGGGCTCTCTGCTCAGCAGGGAGCCTGCTTCTCTCTCTCTCTGCCTGCCTCTCTGTCTACTTGTGATCTCTCTGTCAAATAAATAAATAAATCTTAAAAACAAAACAAAACAAAACAAAAAAAAAATGAGAGAGAGAGAGCAAGAGAGCACAAGCAGCAGGCTCCCCAGTGAACAGGGAACCCAATGCGGGGTTCTATCCCAGGAACCGGGATCACCACCTGAGCAGAAGGCAGATGCCCAACCAACCAAGCCATCCAGGTGCCCTCAATTCCCTGTTCTTTTACAGATCTCAAGGTAGAAACTTACACTGTTGATTTTAGATCTTTCTTTTCTAATATATGCATCCAGTGTTATAAATTTCCCTCTAAGAATTGCTTTCACTGCATGCCACAAGTTTTGGTAAGTTGTATTTCCCTTTGGTCAAAATATTTTCTTGAGGTTTATTCTTTGTCTGTTACTTAAAAGTGTGTTGTGGAGCGCCTGGGTGGCTCAGTGGGTTAAGATCTGCCTTCGGCTCAGGTCATGATCTCAGGGTCCTGGGATCGAGCCCCGCATTGGGCTCTCTGCTCAGCAGGGAGACTGCCCCCCTCATCTGCCTACTTGTGATCCCTGTCAAATAAATAAAATCTTTTTTAAAAAGTGTGTTGTTAAATCTCCACAAATATTTTGGTGTTTTCCAGTTATCTGTTCATTTCTAGTTTAGTTTCACTGTGATCTGAGAGCATATTCTGTATGATTTCTATTTTTTAAAATTTGCTAAGGTGTGCTTCATGGCCCAGAAATGGTCCATCTTGGTGATATTTCACAGGTACTTAAATATGCATGTTCTGCTGGTGTTGGATGAAATATTCTATAAATGTTCAGTGAAGTGTTGGAATTGAAGGTGAAACTGGAGTGAGCTCAAGAGAGAATGGAAACAAGAGGGGTGCCTGGTTGGTTCAGTCGGTTAAGCACTTGCTCATGATCCTGGAGTCCTGGGATTGCGTCCTGTATCAGGCTCCCTGCTCAGCAGAGTCTGCTTCTCCCCCTGCCTCACCGTGTTCTCTCTTAAATAAATAAAAGCTTTTTTAGAAAGAGAGAGAACAGTAAGAGAGGATGAGACCCACCCTGCCAATTAAGATAAAAGCCTTGTTTTTTATTAGCTATATAATATTCTACATAGTTATCCATTTAGGTTGGATTTTTCAGTATTAAAATGTTCTATTTTTCCTTGTGTTGAAAACATAAATTGATGGACACACAGTGATAATTTTTTTTAACATTGTCACACTAGATGGATGCTATTATTCCCCTTTGGCCAAGCCAAACATTTACACACACACACACACACACACACACACACACACACACTGCTCATTTAATATACCTACAATGACATTTTTATTCTTTAAATTTATAATTCTTAGATTACTAGTAAGCCTGAAGATTCTTTCATACTTCCTGTAGCCATTCCAGTGTATCTTTAAGTTGTGTTCATGTCTTCTTATTGGAAAAGCCCCTTGCTGCCCCCATTCCTCCTCTATCTCACCCATCTGGTCTGTTTAAAGACCACTTGCCCAGAGTCCTCTCTGGAAAATCCACCTGTAACTCTCTCCTAGAATCCTTCCCTTCCTAGCACTTGTGAATGTGGAGCTGTATAGGTAGTTTTGATTTTTTTTTTTAAAGATTTTATTTATTTATTTGACAGAGAGAAATTACAAGTACACTGAGAGGCAGGCAGAGAGAGAAGGAAGCAGGCTCCCTGCTGAGCAGAGAGCCCGATGCGGGACTCGATCCCAGGACCCTGAGATCATGACCTGAGCCGAAGGCAGCGGCTTAACCCACTGAGCCACCCAGGCGCCCCTAGGTAGTTTTGATTTTAATGAATTCCTATCTCCCGTCCCCCGCCTCCCACCCTAAGAAACTCCCCTGGTATGTTGCTTCCTTTTATAGCCTGGGGCCTTGTGCTGCATCTTTGTTGGATGCTGTCTTCTGTTTGCAGTTGCTACTGGACTTGGTTATTGGGGCCTTCAGATGTTCTAAGTGAGACTCAATGCTCTATTGGAAAAGCATTCATTGTTGTGTGCTTACTGTTTTTCGTTAACTGGTTGTCAGCTCTGTATTGAGCACTTATTCATCTAACACCTTCCCAGTGCACTCCTGTTTGGGGACGCTGACCCTGGGCATCATGCTCTGAGCTCAAGGGCAGAAGTGAGGAACATTCTGTTCCAGACCCTCTGGGATCCAAGGGGTAGGTGCAGGGAAGTCAGGTGGCCCAGGCCCCACCCTGGGGACAATATTTGCCAGTGCCTTTGACTGCACGGGTCCTCATCTGCACCACAGCCCAGGACACTGAGGGCACTTCCTGGAGTGGGGAAGGAGTTTGTGTCGTCAGAGTATCACACACCCACAGGCCTCGAGGACTGTGTAGTCAGACCATTTCACAGGGGACAGAAGACTCTTCTGCACGGACCCCACCCTCTCCAGTCTCTGCCTGGCAGCCAATTAGCCTTTGTTTTCCAGGTGTGATAACCAACCAAACCCCAGTCTTCTCAAGACAGAACAACACGGCTGGCAGCCAGTTTTGTCCCTGGTTTTAAAGGGTTTTGTAGGCTCGAAATACAACATTAATAAAGCACAGTTTTATGTGTAGCCTTTAAGTGTTTGAATTAGGACTCAGGACTGAACTGTACCATCAAAGGTCCTCTTTTAGTATGCTTTGAACCAAAACAAAGCTTAGACCTACATGTTTAAAAAATAACAAAAAAGAACAAAACTATTACTTGTGGGTGGTATAATTTTGAACCACAAATTGAGAAACTGAGAAATTACTGAAAATTAACAACATTCATCAATGAGGTGGCTAGTTTCACAAATATATAATTAAAAATAACTCCTATGTAAGAACAATAATCAACTAGAAAAATACAATGAAAAAACTATTTACAATAACAAAATTGTATAGAACTTACATGAAGAAAATTGGAAAAATGTACTCAGGAATATAATACTTGAGTAAATGGAAAGGTATGTTTCTGGATGGGAAACAAAATTTATAAAGCTAACAAGTTTCCCCAGTTTACAGGATTAACCTATTTCCATCAAAATACCAATGTAAAACTTTAGGAAACCTAAAAGAAAAGCAAAAACTGATCAAGAATCGTTAAAGTAACACACCACAGGATCGGTCCCTTGAAGGCACCGCTGGCCTTGCCTCTGGGCAGACAAGTCAGGAAAGTGGGTATCAGGTCAAAGAGAAAAAGTATCCACTACAGTGGAGACACTAGAGTCTTGTCTCCTTGAGGGGCAGTGTGAGCTAGCCACTGGAGACCCCTGCTAAAAATAAAACACTCTTATGAGGTAGTGACCACCCATTGCCAAGGGTCTGATGACTGCCTGGAGGGGTATTAAGCACACGGTAAGGTTAATGACCAGTCATGGGTCTAAGCCAATGTCGTCTTCTTCCTCTTCAGGCTCTTGGATTTCCTTTGTAGGCAGGTTTTCTTCTTGGCTCATCAGAGGGACCAGATTCTGAAGAGCTTTTCCAGTAGCGGGGCTGGGTGGATGGGCCTAAGCGATCTGAACTTCTCTTGGCAATGGAAAGGCAAGAGAGAGCTGTCTGAGCAAGAGCCGGACGGAACATAGTAAGAACAGTAGACACTTTAAAAGTATGTTGTGAAAAGTATTCCTGTGAAAGTCACTTTTCACTACAAAATGCAAATGTTTAGATCATGTAAAAATGATAGAGTAAGTCTTTGACATTCAATTGCTGTATTTTCCTATATTCAAAAGTAAACAATCCCTTTCAACACTCAAGCTTTAACAGGGTATTCTGAGGTTATGTGAATTGCTAGTAGAAGCTATTGGCTTAACAAATCAGTAGTTTGGTTCTTTCAGGGGAACACAGTTCCAGGTAAGGACCTTTGCATTATTTTTTTTCCTGTAGCATGAATTCCTACGCAGGGGGAGGGGAATGATATACTTCCATACGCATTGAGTCACTGCTCACCTTGCTGGTGAGTGGCCTTCAGACTCATATTCGAGGCCATTGTGGGAAAGGGAACTGTGGCCTATACAATGTTGTATAAGTTCACAGAAGAAAGCTCCTTTATCTGGAAAGTGTGGATGCTAACTGAGGTATAGCCTTTGAGGATGTTTTCTTCCCTGTGAATTTTCTAAAAATTGGAGGTTTTAGCCAAGATGGGTATTTATCCAATTTTGGCTTTAATGAGGTTTTCCCATTTCTGCATCTTTTCTGACAGCCAGGGAATTCAGTTCCTTATGAAACATTTCAGGTTGAGGCAGGATCATCAGACCTTTCTTGATCCCATTTCTGCTTTCGGGTCTTACATGCTGAGTGGGTTTTTTCATGCCGGGTGCAGTTGGACAGCCGACCAAATCTTCTCCCACATTTTTTGCAACTGTATGGCCTTTCAGCCTCATGACTCTGCAGATGAAGCACAAATTCTTTGTTCTCTGGGAAGGTTTTCCCACATTCTGGACACTTAAATATCTTCTCCCTTATATGGATTCCTTCATGGCGACTCCGATGAGAGTTTTGACGAAAGTTTTTCCCACACTGAGAACATGAATAAGGTTTCTCTCCTGTATGGATTCGCTCATGTTTATTAAGGTTTGTTTTATGATTGAAGCTTTTCCCACAGTGACTACAGTCATAGGGTTTTTCTCCAGTGTGAGTCCTCTGGTGGGAAATAAGGTAAGAACTTTCATTAAACTGTTTCCCACACAGTGGACAAGTGTACCATCTTCTTGTTCTCCGATTTCGGGTAAGTGCAATCACATTGATATCCACATATTTTGAGAGTTCCTCTAGTGGAGTATCATTTTCAATGGTAACTAGAAGATTTCTCATTTTCCTTTGCTTGGGAATAGATGTATTTAGTCTGTCTTTATGGCAATATGGAGATTCCTCAGAGACCACAGAACGATCTACTTCATCACAATCTGCAATCTCTTCTCTATGATCTTCATTCTCTATGGTTTCTTTCTGAAGATCTTCACTCTCAAGATTAACATCATTGGCTGTGGAAACAATGAGAATTTAGTAACTTTTGAGGGATATGACACCAGGCAAGCAAAAACAAGTTAGATTTCTCATCAAAAAATAATCTTGAGGGATGCCTGGGTGGCTCAGTTGGTTACGCCACTGCCTTTGGCTCGGGTCGTGATCCCAGGGTCCTGGGACCAAGTCTCACATCAGGCTCCTTGCTTGGCGGGGAGCCTGCTTCTCTCTCCACCTCTGCCTGCCTGCCACTCAGCCTGCTTGTGCTCTCTCTCTGACAAATAAATAAGATCTTTAAAAAAAAAATCTTGAGTGTCAGAAATCTGAGGACTAGCAAATAATCATTATCAACACTCCTTTTCCGCTCTTATTGTGGGTGATATATATAACTGATAAATCTTACTATGCAATATGAGCACACAGCCCCCCCCCCTTTTTTTAAAAATGAAATGAGTGGGACTACACTGAAAGATTTCATGTTTGCTTTCTGAATAGGCAGTAATTACTCAACAAGTGCATATTGATCTTATTATATTCTATGTAGAGCAGTGAGCTAAGGACCAAGGGATGAAGGACATAAATATTAAAGGATACCACTCATACTCTTTTGGAGGCTAGTAACTGAACAGTGAGGTGAGTTATTTCACTACATTTATTACTATCATATTACAGGATTCGATAATACTGTATATAATATCCTATATAGTGAAAAACTGGAAGCAATTCAAATGACCAGAAAATAATTAAGGCATATCACATTCACTCAGCTGGTGATTATTTGGGCATTACAGTGATGACCAGAAATAATAAAACTAAAGTATGATGGGAATCAATGTGGTGATGACCAGAAATAATAAAACTAAAGTATGATGGGAATCAATGTGGTCTCTTAGGGGAACAGGGGGATAGTAATTAGGCAATGGGCACAAGAGGGACTTCTGGGATGCTAGGAATAGTAATTTTGAATGGTGATTAGACAAATGTATACATTTTGTGAAAATCAAAGGTGAACACTTATGATTTGTACACTTTCTGTATTTATACCTCCAAAAGAAGTCTGTAAAATAACAGATTATAAAGACTAGATAACAAAGTAAAAAAAAAAAAGTATGCCATGAAAAGGTGGGGTGAAAAGGGACCCCCAAAACTCTGGGCAACTTGCTGAAAATAAAGGGTTAAATCAATCACTTTGATATGTGGCTGACCACAGCATGGAATACGTATCTTTGCTGGACTTGACAGTTTCACACTAAAAGGCGTTTTCTTTTTCATTCACTTCCTTAGGTAATGCTGAATCATGGCTGCCTGGGTGGCTCAGTGGGTTAGGGCCTCTGCTTTCAGCTCAGGTCGTGGTCCTGGGGTCCTGGGATCGAGCCCCACATCAGGCTCTCTGCTCAGCAGGGAGCCTGCCTCCCCCCACTTTTCTCTGCCTGCCTCTCTGCCCACTTGTGATCTCCATCTATCAAATAAATAGATAAATACATCTTTAAAAAAAAAAAAGAATGAAAGAAATGCTGGGGTAAGTAAATGGCAATACTTATCACAGCTCTTGACAGAGATCCCCACACTTCTTTCAAAAGCAGCTTACCAATTTTAATACTACCATCAACATGTGGGTATCAATTTTACCTAATTTTGCCAGCATTAGATTGAACTTAAAATCATGTAATGGGTGTAAAATGGTTTCTCATTGTAGCTTTTTTTGTACTTTAGTATTAAAATCTACTAATTGATTGGGCTGAGACTTTTAGAAATTTAAATAAATTTTACATATTGCAAATATTAATCTGTGTCAATCATTACTGATACAAATATTTAACTGAAGTCTTCCTCTGTAACTCCACAACTTAGAACCATAAAAAAGTATCAAAATCTGATAAATTTTCTATTTTCTAGGTATTCCTTTATGACTTATGTTTATACTTAACTCTTAATACATTTGGAGCTTAATATCACACTGTAAATTATGGTTTGTAATGTGTAATACTGGTAAAAATCAGCAAGAATATCCTTTTTAAAAGTTTGACTCTTAATGTTTTTAGTATAAATAAATTTGGGGCACTTATATCTTTTTAAAGATTTTTTTTTTTTTTAATTCGACAGAGAGAGATCACAAGTAGGCAGAGAGGCAAGCAGAGAGAGAGGAAGGAGGAAGCAGGCTCCCTGCCGAGCAGAGAGTCCAATGCGGGACTCGATCCCAGAACCCTGAGATCATGACCTGAGCTGAAGGCAGAGGCTTAACCCACTGAGCCACCCAGGCGCCCTGGGCACTGATATCTTTACATGATTGTAGTTTTCTCATTTAGACTTGCATTTCTCCAATTTTTTAAAATCTTTATTTACCAGTAAAACATCTGTGGTTTACTTTTTTATTTTTTAAAAGATTTTACTGTATTACAGAGAGAGACAGTAAGAGAAGGAACACAAGCAGGGTGATCAGGAGAGGGAGAGGGAGAAAGGAGAAGCAGACTTCCCACCCAGCAGGGAGACTGACCAGGACCCTGGGATCATGACCTGAGCTGAAGGCAGATGCCTAACGACTAAGCCACCCAGGCGCCCTTGTGGTTTACTATTTTATAGCCATTCTGAATGGCAGCTTCCATCATTTTGTGTTAAGAATGCTATTGTTATATATTCCTATCTACCTTCTTTAAAACTATTGAAGTTTTTGTTGATTCTTTTAGATTTTCTAAGTATAAACCGTATTTTGGGTCCCTCCTTTCCCAATATTTATTCTTATTCTTTTTTTTTTAAAAGGTATTACTTATTGGGGCGCCTGGGTGGCTCAGTGGGTTAAAGCCTCTGCCTTCGGCTCCGGTCATGATCCCAGGGTCCTGGGATTGAGCCCCACATCCAGCTCTCCGCTCCACGGGGAGCCTGCTTCCTCCCCCCTCTCTCTCTCTCTGCCTACTTGTGATTTCTCTCTCTCTGTCAAATAAAAAAAATCTTAAAAAAAAAAGGTATTACTTATTTAATTGAGAAAGAGAGACAGAGACAGTGACAGAGATAACAAGAGAGCACAAGCAGGGAGGAGAGGGAGAAGCAGGCTCCCCGCCAAGCAGGAAGCCTGATGTGGGGCTCCCTCCCCGGACCCTGGGACTATGACTGAGCCAAAGGCAGACGCTCGACCCAAATATGTCCCTCAGGCACCCCAATATTTACTCTTCTTAACCTCTTATCTTTTTGCTTTATCCAGTTGATATTAATAGTGATAGCAGGTTTCCCTATTTTGTTCTTTCTCTTTTTTTCAAGATTTTATTCATTTATTCGAGGGAGAGCGTGCACGTGTGAGAGAGCATGAGCAGGGATGGGGGGGTTGGGAAGGAAAGGAGCAGAGAGAGGGAGAATCAGCAACCTCCATAACTAGCATGGAACCCAAAGTGGGGCTTGATCTCACACAACACTGAGATCATGACCTGAGCTGAAATCAAGAACTGGATGCTCGACTGACTGAGCCACCCAGGAGCCCCAGTGGACTAATTTTTAAGATTAAAAAAAAAATTTTAGTAGCTAATATATAGTTCATATGGTTACAAAATCTAAATATGAAAAGATATATGCTAGGAAGTCTTACTCTAGTCCCTGTCCCCATCCATTCTACTCATTGCCCAGATAGGTAGCAGTTTTTATTAGTTTCTTTTTATTCTTCCATAGATGATAGGTTTTCCTTTCTCCCCCTTTTTATATAAAGGATAGTAGACTATGTATATGTCTGCTACTTGCTTTATTTTGGTCATTACATTCCAGTGCATGGCGAATACCATAGTTTGCTGTGTGGACACATCACATTCAACTAGCCCCCTGCAGAGACACTTGGATTATTTTCAATCTTGTTTTCACAAACAGTACTACAATGAATAACCTCATTTGCATATTATTTTGAAAGTACGCTGTTATCTGTAGGTTAGATTCACAGAAGTGGAACTGCTGGATGCTTTAATACTGGTAATCAGATTCCCATATATAGGGAGTGTCCTATTCTACATGTCCACCAGGATTACACCTTTCTCCCAACAACCTCACTACCAATGTGTTAAGTTTCTGATTTCTAGAACTCTGATAGATGAAAAAAGGTGGTAACCTGGTAGAAGTTTAATCTGCATTTCTAATTAAGAGTAGGGCTGGACATCTTTTCATGTGTTTATGGTTCATTTGTATTCCTAAGCATATCTGCTGGGGCTTTTTCTTGGTGTGCAAAGTAGGGTATGATTCGCCAAAAGGCTGAGTTGTACCAACACCTTTAAGAGCCCCTTCCTTTCCATTGCTCTTCTTTTCAATTTTCCTGGTTATTCGTGTTTATTTTTCCAATTGAATTAGAGATCAGATTATCTAATTCCAGGGGAAAAAAATCCTACCGGTATTTTTAAAGGGATTACATTCACTTTATAAACCGACTTGGGGAGAACTAATGTTTTAATGTTAAATTTTCCTAGTCAACATGATATTCCTTCCCATTGGTTCAAATCTACTTCTGTGTTGTACTATAGATTCTGAAACAAGCTATATTCTAGGAGAATTATGTAATTTTTTAAAATTTATTTTTCTTTAAAGATTTTATTTATTTGACAGAGAGAGAGAGAGAGGGAGAGAGAGACAGCAAGCAAGCACAACCAGGGGGAGAGAGAGAGGGTGAAGCATGCTCCCCACTGAGCTGGGAGCCCAATGCGGGGCTCCAGCCCAGGACCCTGGGACCAGGACCTTAGTTGAAGGCAGACTCTTAACTGACCGAGCCACCCAGGCACCCCTAGAAAATTTGTGTAATTTTAATTTGTATTTCTCCTGTGGCCCAAGGTTCTTAATAATCATTTCTCAGTGAAGGGAACTTTTTGTTTCCAGTTTCATTATTACTTTCTCGTTGTACTGCACTGTGATAGAGCCTGTTGTGTTATTTCCACTTTCTGGAATCTACTGAGTCTGTCTTTGTTGTGCAGTATGTAGTCAATGTGCACTAATCTTGAAAAGGCTTATACTCTCTTATCATAGAAGAGGGCAGATATGACCAAAGGAACTATCTTTGTGAAAAAAAATTTTTTTTTTTTTTTAAGATTTTATTTATTTATTTGTGAGAGAGAGCATGAGAGGCGAAGGTCAGAGGGAGAAGCAGACTTCCGTGGAGCTGGGAGCCTGATGCGGGACTCGATCCCAGGACTCCGGGATCGTGACCTGAGCCGAAGGCAGCTGCCCAACCAACTGAGCTACCCAGGCGCCCATCTTTTTGAAAATTTAAGTGTTCTACATTTTCAGTTGTTTTATGTGATTCACTTGAACTGAGACACACTTTCTTTCCTCCGCCAAGGATTCTTCTGTGATTCCTATACCTCCAAGGTTCATTCCCTCACACTTTTCCCTTTTCAAACTACTTAATGTTACTATTTCAAATGTCAGCTATATACTGATGACTCCCAAATCTCTACATCTTTATATGTGACCTCCAATTCCTAACATCCAAGTACCTGGAGAATAATCTCACTTTATTTCCTGTCATGGATTCAGTCTCATCTAAAATCAATTCTATCTTCTTGCAAACTCTGCTCCTGGGTCCAAATCCTATCTTGACCTTGTCATAGCTCTTTATGGCTATAATGGTTTCATAATGGTTATCTTTTTATGTGAATGACTTATCTTTTAAAAACAAACTGGAAGCTTTAGTGGGCAGGAAGGGAGCACTATGTATCATTTCAACCCACTGATAATCAACTCCAGAATCCAACTCTGCCTAAGTACACAGCAAGTAGCAGATATTAAATGTTGGTTTAAATCATCAGATTTCGGGTATGGTTGATGATTGGGCCTGAGAGCTTCAGGGTCCATGACCAAAGTGTTCCTGGAATTAGCAACATACCCATCAACCAGTCATTTAAAATAAATGCTAATTTTACCAAAGACTGAGAAAAACCCAGTGTAATAAATGTGATCTGTTTATGCTTCTCTCTAAAATAAGAAAATATTAGGGTTGCTTGGCTAGCTCAGTTAGTAGAACATACTTGTTCTCAGGTCGTAAGCTGGAGCCCCACTTTGGGTGTAGAGTTTACAATCGATTACTCAATCAATCACTAAGTGTGTACACACATACACACACACACAAAATACATAAAATCTTAAAAAATATTACATAGAATAACTTGTGGGAAATTAACCAGGCTCTCCATGTACCACACTACCCTGACCACACAATGTAAGACAACTACGGAATTCAACAGTCATGGATTTGATTTTGTTACCCGGCAAAATGATTTCTGAGGGCCCCTGACTCTAGGTTAGCAGTGTATTTGTAGAAAAAGGCTGAATCATTTCTTAGCAGCTTACAGAGAAGCTGCTGCCAGATGAGTTCATATGTAGTATTCTCATATAAGAATAGTTTTTAACCATTACTGGCAAATAAAGACAAATGAAAGAACACCCCATTCACCAACCATATAGACAACTCACTGAAAAAATTTTGAGAAATGCAGCAGGAAGGCAGTGTAATTCTGGGCTAAAATCTAAGATTGCAAGCTCTAATATTAGAATTCCTGAGTCCAAATCCTTGCTCTGCTACCTACTGCCGTGTGACCTTTAGCAATTTTTCTTTTTTTTGTTTTGTTTTGTTGGGAAGGAAAGCAAAGTTTATTGAGCACTAGTATGAAGCTCCTGAAGAGGGAGCGACCCAAGAGGGTTGCCCAACCTTTAGCAATTTCTTAATATGTTTCTGCTTTAGTTCTGTCATCTGTAAAACAGTGATAATTCGTATATTCTACAGTACTTTTGTGAGCGATGTATGTGATAATAAAGGCATGCAAAGCACTTAGACTAGTACCTCGTACATAGTGGCACATGGGTGCTTAGTAAGTGCTATATAGTATTACCATCAACATGGGATGTATTTGCATTCACACTAGTAGACTTCATAGCTACTAGACATCAAGGGGAAAAAAAAGACTTAAAAGAATCATGGGTCCAATGAAAACACTAATTGAAAATACACCTGTTGAGGGACTAGCATTAAATGCAGAAAATGGACTCAGAAACAATCAGCCTGCATTTCCTATCTGTTTGAATGTGTGATGTCAGGACATCAGCTGCAGCTCTTGCTTACAAAAACAAGTCTCCTCCACCCCTGCTGCCCTAAAGATACAGGAAAAATGGCCACCACGGCTGGGGCAGGCTCTGCCACATGGGATAGAACAAAAATGAAACGTGTGTGACCATGTACTTAGCTAGTGTCAGTCAGGTCTTTAAAAAATCTGACAAAACAGAACATGCTTTTTCCACAGCATTCAGTATGAACGCACAAGATCTCTCACCCAGTAACATCATCTCCCCGACATTGTCTTCCTTCTCTGAGGTGGGCTGTTGAGCAGCATCCAGGCTCACACATTCTTCTTGGGAGTGAAATACATTCAAGTCCTCAAGGACCACCAGCTCCTGAAACAGCAAAAGGCCCCCTTCCTTAGTAACAAAGGTTCTTTGGTTCTTTTACAGCTCTGCTGGCAAAAAAGACTGAAGCCCAGCGATCAGGGAAGGAAGGTAAAAGGGGTCTATAAATTCCACACAGCTGCAGCAGGACCAGAGAGCCAGGCTGAGACAGGAGCCAAAGGACAAGCAGAAGAGAAATATCCAAGGAGGCAGTGAAAAATGAGCCCACTCTCTTTACAGACTCCCAAGAATGTATTTTTTTTAAAAGATTTTATTTATTTATTTGACAGAGAGAGATCACAAGTAGGCAAAGAGGCAGGCAGAGAGAGAGGAAGGGAAGCAGTCTCCTTGCTGAGCAGAGAGCCCGATGTGGGACTCGATCCCAGGACCCTAAGATCATGACCTGAGCCAAAGGCAGCGGCTTAACCCACTGAGCCACCCAGGCGCCCCCCAATAATGTATTTTTATACATGGGTTGGCTGAGCAGGGAGTGCTGAAAGAGCAGAGAAGGTGAGGTACTCAAAACAGTGAACGGGAAAACCAAACCCACCTCAGGCTCAGTTTTCAAATACAGAGACACTGTGTCCTGTTTCTGCTGGATTCCTTCTCTGGGCAGAAGCTTCACCATGGGATGAGGTTGCACTGGGTAAAGAGGAAGCTGTAGTTAATGGAAAAATCAGTGGCTCTAATATGGGAACCCCTAACTACACCTTAAAGCCACACTGTCCTCACTCCTTCCGAAGGCAATTCATGGATCTTTTTTTTGCTTCTGTGAGCCCAGGAAGAGTTCAAGCCATAAACCACAGGGTCTTGAACCTATATAGGGTCTCCTCATTATGGAAAGAATAATTCTCTTAAGAACTTTAAAAATTCCCATTACTACTAAAGGGAAGGCTAGAGGAGGGTAATGTCCGAAGATGCCCATAAGCACAAAATTTCCAAAATTCCACATAAACTGCAGTCAGTTCAACATTTCATCCACATTTCTTTATCCTAAAATGATAAACACCCACCCAACGTTTGGGTAAAAAAATGACACTATGTTTGTTCTATGGGTTTACACACACCCAGCAAGCCACTCCAGTTCCAGCTTGAGCACAAAACTCCCTCTCCCCAACATGCTGAGGTTAGAATCAACTTTTTCCAATACCCACTATCCTAACTTGAATTCATCACTAACATAAAAACCTATGTCTGCCCCTACTACCAGTCCCTTCTCTTCTAGTGAAACAGCATGTGCTTCTTACGTCTGTTCTGAAAGTTTGAGCTCACATCCTTCATAATAACCAAGGTCTCCTTGACTTTCTGATTGGGCTGGACCAGGCTTGGCTTGGGCAAGAAGGTGAGGAAATGCTCCAGAACCAGCTGGTGGATGGTCTTGGGCCCACTAGTAGCATCCCGAAGTAGGTCTTGGCCCAGCTTGGAGTCTGGAGGAACTCTCAATATAAAGGACCGCTTAGGCTTTAGGGGCATTGGAACCACTTTTGCAGCCATCGCGCCTTGCAATCACACACCACACTCGTTTCG
Organism: Mustela lutreola; assembly: GCF_030435805.1. Lineage (NCBI taxonomy): Eukaryota > Metazoa > Chordata > Mammalia > Carnivora > Mustelidae > Mustela > Mustela lutreola. The sequence goes on along the minus strand of NC_081306.1, from coordinate 21,208,718 downwards.
CAGAGCTTCAGGAGTCACCTCTTACTGAAGAAAATCTGTCAGGGAGCCGAGCTGCAGACGAGAGAAACCATGGTTTACCCACAAAGACCAGGTCCAATATACGGCCTGGACAGTGGGGCCACATGAGATTTAAAGCGGAAGGAAAGACAAGCTGGGGTGAGGAACTGCGAACGCAAATGGAAGGTCCCTGAACTGGACACTCCTAGCAAGGCCTGAGAGGAAGCTCTGAGAACGAAAGCCGGAGAATGCCCAAACCCCAGGGGTCACCTTCCTGAGAACATACATGAAGTGCAGATTCCACTGGGAAGAGCGGTTTAACTCCTGCTGGTAGGAAGGGCAATGGGCTAGAAGACAGGAAACCTGGGGTCCAGTACTGAGGGCATTAGCTTAGAAGTTGGCTTGGCCATAAATGAAGCCGAACTGCGCACCTTGGATCGCGGGTCCCTCGGGTGCCCTTGCGGGGCGGGGGGCAGTGCATCGCTCATGGAGCAAACAAGACCGCACGAGAAGCCCATACACGGCCTGCTGACTCCTTTCGTGGAAGCCCTGCTGAGAGCGGCGAGGGACATCCCAGGGGGACCAGCTGGCTAGGCCCATTCCGGAGCCTCTCCCACCGGCCAAGGGGTACCTTTATCACAAAGCCCAGACGGCAGCATTGCCCGGAGTGAGTTTCCGGCTCCCTAGCTGGCCCGGCTCCCCTAGCAACAGACCAAGCTCTGCTCCCCAGAGGCCATCTCAGCCTGCTTCCCGCCCTCGCGGAGCCCCTCACCTCTCAGGGCTCTGCCTCCCCCGGGTGCTCGCAGGGGACGGCTCAGAGACCCCGGCGCAGAGAGACCGGGAAACGAGGCGCGAGACGCCGAGCCCTCCCCTCGCCCTTCGGAGTGTCCTCACAGGCCGCCGGCGACTATTGGCTTGAGGCGCCGTCAGTTGGGGAGACGACCTGGACACGAAGCCTTCTGGGAGGCCGGACGCCCCCGCAGCCGTGACGTCACAACCGGTGCCTCGTTTCCAGTGCGGAAGCCTGGTCTCCCCGCTCGGAGCGGGTGGGCTGTGCTTGAGAAGGCGACGCTCGAGGACGACAAGCAGAGCTCTCAGCACAAGAGGGAGGACGGGCTGGCGGCAGCCGCTGTTTCCGTGGCTCTATCTGGAAGACAGAAAGCAGAAGGTAGGCTCCAATCCTCCATGACGGGCTGGCTCCTCTCCAGGTACTGGTGGTGTCGCTCCATCGCCTGCTGGGAAATGTAGTTCGGCTCCGAACAGCCACTGGGAGGCCGCTAGGCGCGGCGGTTGGGGCGGGACAGTCCCACCCCCGACTCCATCCTGCTTTCTCCGGGCTCGACAGGAAGTGGGCTGCCTCTCGGACCGGAAGATCTGAGAGAGGCTGCGGCTGTCTCCGCCGCCGCATCGTGGGTCTGTCGAAGGACCGCTGAGGCGGTGTGTGGGTGGCGTGTCAGGGTCTGTGCCCGGTTCTGGGTCCTATCACAGTTGTCCCTTCCGGTAAGGGCGGCCCATAGATCAGAACCTGGCGACCTTCCTCTCCCCCGCTTGCCTCCTTCTACCTTGCGATCTGAATGGGCCGTCTTGTTTTCTGGGAAATCGTGGTGATCATTCTCCAGTCGCCTTCGTTTCCGTCCTCAGCCTCTCAGGGAGGCCTAACCGCCCTTTCTCCCTGAGTTGTTTCCGTACTCGGTTCATTCCCCAGTGAAGCGCTGATCAGGGTTGTGACAGCCCCGGGGCAGGGAGCGTTTTATTCTATGTAATGCCTGCCTCCCGCTGGATGACCAAAGTAAAAGTATAGATGGATGGTTTTTTCCCTTAACGCTAACTAACTATAGGTGACTTACTTAGCCATGTTTCAGAATATGTTACAGACTAGTGTTAAAACTGTGGTACCAAAAGTTTTTCTAAAAATAAAGGATACTTGCTTTTCCAGACATCAAAAGCCAAAAACGAACAGAAACAAAAACTACTTGAATCAAAGCAGTGTGGTTTGAACCAGACGTCAATAAGTAGAACAGAAAAGAATAGTAAGTGCTAAAGTTGATCTGAATGTACATGGACCTCTATGAAAGGGTAGCATTTCAACTTAGTGTAAAATAGATGGTGCTAGCAAAAATTGCCTACTCTTCTGGAAAGACAGCATGTGTCCTTATACTGTGTACAAAAAGTGGAATTTAATAACCAATAAGAGAACATAAAAGAACATAAATTTAATGTTGGGGCAGCTTGGGTAACTCAGTCAGTTAAGCATCTGCTTTCAGCTCAGGTCATGATCTCAGGGTCCTGGGATTGAGTCCCCAGTTAGGTTCCCTGTTAGTGGAGACTCTATCTCCCTCAGCCCCCCCCCCCCACAACTCCTCCCCTACCCAGCTTATGCTCTCTCTTTCTCTCTCAAAAATAAATCTTTAAAAAACCCTGATAAGTGGCTAAACAAGATGTAATATATCCATATAAGAATAAGAAATGAATGAGTACAGTATATGCTGCAACATGGATGGAGCTCGAAAACATTATGCCAAGTGAAAGGAGTCAGTCATAGAAGACCTCATACTGTGTGATTCTGCTTGCATGAAATGTTCAGAATAGGCAAATCCATAGAGACAAAAATAGGATAGTAGTTACCAGGGATTTGGGGAAGAGGAGAGTGTCAAGTGACTGCCAGTGGATGCAGGGCTTGTTTTAGGGGTGAGGAAAATGTTCTGGATTTAGTGGTGATATTTCCAAATTGTGAATTTGCTAAAACCCACTTAACTCTACACTTTAAAGGGGTGAATTTTGTGGTTTGTGAATTAAATCTCAATTTAAAAAAACACGATAGAAATTTTCATCATACAAATACTGGTGTTTAGTATGTAAAATATTTTTGAGGGGCGCCTGGATGGTTCAGTGGATTAAGCATCTGCCTTTGGCTCAGGTTATGATCTCATGATCCAGGGATTGAGTCTTGCATCGGGTCCTTGCTTAGCGGGGAGCCTGCTTCTCTGACAAATAAATAAAATTAAATAATAAAATATTTTTGAAGAAGTACTAAAGACAACTAAGTTCAATATCTAGATTCCACATAGCAAATAGAATGAAGCAAAAGGTAGAAGTCCACATGGAAAATTCACAGCCTCACTAACAGATAATGAAATAAATTAAAACATAGGTAAAACCCCATTATATCTGTATTCAGTGAGCAAAAAATGTTAAATGACAAACATTGCTTTGGGCATGAAACATTATTTAATCTTTCTGAAGGATCGTATGGCCCCCTGTAGCAAGTTTTATCAGATAGTTCACATTCTGGAGCCACTTTAGGAATAACAGGGGGGGAAATATGTGTATGGGGAGATGGTGGAAAAAATACAGGAAGCTGTTTATGGAAGGGTTATAGCAAGGAAGAATTAGGAACAGCTAAGCAGATAGAGCACACGATCTCTGTCAGGGGATGGATTATGTGGGTAGAACAAGACTCTGGGTTGAAGAAACCAGGACCACAATCATGGAGAAGCTGAGTCCAGTCTAGGCTCTAGAGTACAGATGGAAAGATGAGTTGGGGTAGGAGGGGTTTAGTGTTTAATCTTCATCTGATTCTTTCATCCCCTTACCTCCTTTCTCTTTACAGCTCTTTACATAGGGGATGATAGATCAGGACAGAATTTTTCAAAAACCGGACACTGGAGGGCACCTGGGTGGCTCAGTGGGTTGAGCTTTCAGCTCCGGTCATGATCTCAGGGTCCTGGGATCGAGCCCCACATCGGGCTCTCTGCTCAGCAGGGAGCCTGCTTCCCCCTCTCTCTGCCTGCCTCTCTGCCTACTTGTGATCTCTCTCTCTCTCTCTCTCTCTCTCTGTGTCAAATAAATAAATAAAATCTTAAAAAAAAACTGACTGGGAATAGGTGTCAAACATGTGTCAAATGTTTTCCCACTATAGCAGTTCCATCTTTCTCACAGCGTTCAGTAGGGAAATGGAGTCTCACAATGACTGACTAAGTACAACAAACTGAGTGCAAACTGAGTGCAGTTATGACCAAGTTTTATAATTGATTTATTTATGAGGCCTAGCCAATATTCTTAAAATCCGTAATTCATTAATCCAGGTACAAAAATATAATAGTCCAGTCTGCTTGTTTTGTTTCTCAGCTTTCCAAGTCCTCAAGGAAGAGGATAGGAGGATAGAATGAGGGGACACATCCTTGCCATAGAGCTCTGGGGCAAAATGAGGGTGAGCTCTCTGCCTTAGTGACATCTCAGGGTACTAATTCATACAAGGATTTATTAAGCTACAGCCATGTACTTCTTCCTCTTAGGTGGCATCAGCACATGTTCTCTTCACCCTTTATTTACCAATATTTGGGTTCTCAGCTTATTTCTGCTCCCATTCCATAGGCTCTTTGGGCACAGGCACTCTTCTCTTGTTACATTACCACAGCAGCTGGAACCCAGTAGGCATTCAATAATGACAGTTGAGTGTACAGATTCAAGATACAAGGCTGGGAGCCGGAAGAGAGATGCAAAATGTTGGGCATTCATTGAGGCTTCTGGTCAGCCATGGGGCAGATGGTCAGAGGATCCATGTTCTTCCCTCCATCATGTATTCCCGGGCTGAACATAGGCTGAAGGGCCCCAGAAAAAGAGAAGCTGGTGAATGTGTATATGAGGGATTTGTATGTTACATTGTAAAAGGAAATGTCTCCAGCCATGTAGTCCAGGAAGATGCCCACACGTTTGGGGGCTTCCCTTATCTGCAGGCGTGTTGGGGGAATGGTGGACACCTGGTACTCATTTCGCTTCATCATCATCACCACCCAGTAGCCGTTGTTGGCTGACAGCGTCATGGTCCCTTTCCTGCTTGCGGATGCCTTGCAGATGCCCAGGATCCACCCTGTCTTGTTTCCCACCTCCACTTCCCAGTAATGGCGGCCAGAGAGGAAGCTTGGAAGGCCTAGGGCAATGGTGCAACTATCAAATCTTTCTGGATTGTCAGGCAGACGATTCCACTTGTTTCCAAGTCTTACGCTCTTCAGGTTATTAGAGAAGATGAGGTTGGGGTGGGCAGTTTCTGTATCCAGAATCACATTAACTGCAGAAAGAATTAGAATACCTTGTTGGGGGTCCATGGACAGTACACCCACAGGGTTCTCCCCACCTCCAGGGCACATTAGGGACATTCTTCTGGAACACACTGGAGGTCTGCACAGGGACCCAGCAGGTGAAGTCCACTTGCCTTAGTCTGGACACTTACCAGCATGTGCCTGAGCGCAAATCAGTTCTGGAACTACAGAGAAAAAGAAGAGGGGAGGGGTGCGGTGAAACCTGAGTGTCCCAATTCAGAGAGTCTGAATGTACCCTGGTCATCACAACAAGGAAAGACAAGGACCCCTACCCCAGCTCAGGACCTTGTTTCCTCTCCTTGGATTAACCCCATTCTCCTGGACCCTATAGCCTGCCTTGGTGACTCTGTGGTCTGATGAGTTGACCCAGATCCCAAGTCCAGCACAGAGCCTATGAAGGCTTTCTTCTGCCTTTGTTACAGGTGTTATTCTCTCTTCTGAATAATGCCCAGAAATCAAGAGCACAGGGAATATGACAGTAACCCCCAGCAAGCACATTCTGCCTTCGCTATACTCACTATTGAAGAGGTCCATTTCTGAACGCAGGGTTTCTGAAAGACGAAAGGGAGCTTGAGTTAGGTTCCCCAGCTAGGGTTAGATCAGGAAGAAGCTGAAGATGGCATCAGAAAGGCCATGGGAGTTGGAAAAGGGATGTCAGAGGGGTCTGGGCTACATGGACATCAGAGAGGAAGCAAGCAGGTGCTTCCCCATTTCCCCCAAGCCCACCTACCCCGGAAAGACTTCATGCTCTTCTCCATAAACTCTGATTTCTGGTAGATCAAGTGGATCTTTTTCTCCACCTCTGGAGGAGTGTACCATGGCTTAGGAACAGTTGCTATCTTGACCCTAGAGACAACAGACTGTTGGCCAGAGAGCCGCTGGTGCATGGGGTAGCCCAAGTTCCCATGAGGTGGAAGTAAGGTGTAGAGTCCACAGGGGACACCCAGCCCACTTGGGCTTGGCAAAGAAAGTCCTCCCTGGACTCTGAGTTTTTGGTTCTCAACTTTGGCCACAGATTGGCATCACCTAAGGAGTTAAAAAAACCACTGATATCAAAACCACAGTGAGTTTTAATAATGGCCTTAAAATGGTGTTAATATTGAAATGCTCAGCCCAGAATTATCTAGTCAAATTAATTATACTTCTTTAGTCCTTTTCTGTTGAAATAAAAATGATAGTAAATAAGAAGAAAACCACAATGGGCTATGACTCATTAGGATGGTTATTTTCAGTTTTGAAAAACTGAAAATGACAGTTGTTAGCAAGGATGTGGAAAAATTGGGACACTTGTGCATTGATGCTAGGAACATAAAGTGGTACAGACACTGTGGGAAATAGTATAGTGGTTCCTCAAAAAACTAAACATAGAGTTACCATATGACACGTCAATTTTACTTCTAAGTATTTGCCCCAAAGGATTGAAAGCAGAGACTCAAACAGATAGATGTACAGCGGTATTCATAGCAGCATTATTCACAATAGCCAAAAGGTGGAAACAACCCAAGTGTCCATTGATAGACGAAAGGATAAACAAATTTTGGCGTACACATACAGTGGAATATTACTCAGCCGCCTTATAAAGGGATGAAATTCTGACACATTTTACAATATGGACAAACCTTGAAGACATTACGAAATAAGCCAGACACAAAAGCACAAATACTGTATGATTCCACTTATATAAAGCAATTAGAGCAGTCAAATTCATAAGGACAGGACGTAGAATGGTGGTTGCCAGGGGCTGGGTGAGGCGGCAATATAGGGAGTTATGTTTTAATGGTACGAAGCTCCCATTTGGGAGGATGAGAACATGCTTCAGATGGTGGTGGTGGTGCTTGCACGACAATAGGGATGTACTTAATGGCAAGGAACTGCACGTTTAGAAATGGTCAGAGTGGTACATTTCATTTTATATGTATTTTACCGCCAAAAAAGAGAGAAAAAAAAAACACAAAAAATTTATGCTCTTACACTCTTGAAGATCTGGATTTAATTTGTGTGCCAGAGCCTGTATGTCAGGATTTTGTAAAGCTCCTGAAGTAACTGTAATGTCCAGCCTCCTCCCTTCCCTCACCTTCCTTCCCTGGTCTGGGCTTAGCATCTCCACTCCTAGACAGTCCTTCCCTCCCTGAGACCATAAACATTTGTGGTCTCAGGGAGGGAGGCACTTCTGCAGGAACAGTTTTCATGAGGCAAACTGCAATCCTTAGGAAGATTTCTTAGGAAACATCATTAGCACGATAGGCTGTGTTCATTCTTTGCTGTCTTTGACCCATGCTCGCTCTCCTGATCACACTCCCATTTTCCCTACACAAATCCAGAAAGCACTTAGGAAGCTGCAGGAGATAGGAGGAGACCAGGAGGAGTCACACACCCGGGGTTGGGAGCATCTCCCTCCTAGGGATGCCTCCCCCACTGCTTCCTGCAGGATACCCAAGGGAATATGAGGGGACCTCTCGGTACCTGTGCAGGGTGACTCCGATGTCCTAGGAGAGAAAAGAGGGAAGCTCTCCATTATCAGTCTCCTAGGGGCTGCGCTGACTCCTGGTCTTTCCTCCTGGTCTTTCCACTCTGGGGTGTCAACAAAACCCAGGCACCTCTCCCCCATTCTAAGTTTCATCACCCGAAGTGGCAGCCTGGTGGGGCTTGCAACAGAACTGTGCCCAAACCCTGCTCTTCTCTTCTGGGAGATGCCAGGGGATCCCTTTGAAAGCTGGGGCCTCCCTGGGCTCCTGAGAGGTCATCAGAGGGGTCTGGTCACAAGACCTTTGTCTCGTACTGACTTGGGCAGAGCTAATGGCAATGCTGGGAGCCCATGTCATCCTACTGGGCACACTGGGCAGGGGAAAGCCAGCCACACTCACCTGCATGAGCTGCCATTCTGGCTGGGACTGCTTGGCCTCCAGGTCCCCGATCAGCTTGTCAAGATGCGCAATGTCTCTGGATACTTGGGTGCTGTATTTCTCCCTGACCTGGCCAATGGTCTGGCTCAGATCCTCTAATGAGGCCACAAAGAGCTTCTCTTGCTGCTGCAGATGATGGTACAGCTGCTCCAACTGGTGCCGGAGTCTCTGCTTCTGGGTTTCAGTTTGTTTCTGAGGAGCAGAAAGGTGTAGGTGTCTGTGCAGTGTGCTGGATGGGTACGCCCAGAGAATCCCTAGAAGCCCACCTCCTGCAGGCGGGTAAGAGGCTGGATCCCTCAGCTTCTTGGAGGACTGGATTTCAGAGAAGGAGACAAAATGGGCCAGAACCTTCCCGAACAGACTGAGGGTGGCAGGGGCTGGCTCTTGTAAAATTCCCTAAAACCTACTATTCTGAGTTGATTTGTATCCCCTCCAAAATTTATGTTAAAGTCCTAACCTCTAGGATCTAAAGAATATGATCTTATTTGGAAATAACATCATTGCAGATGTAATTAGGTAAGGTGAGGCATACTGGAGTGGCCATTAGAGTGGGGAATGTGGGACAGAGATGCAGGGAAAACAGCATGCGAAGAGACAGGGAAAAGATGACATCAACCAGCTGAGGGTAGAGTCCCGGAAGATGTCTCTCCTTCACAGCCCTCAGAAGGAACCAGTCCTGCTGATGTCTTGACTGTGGACTTCTGGCCTACAGAACTGGAGAGAATACATTTCTGTGGTTTAAGCCATTCAGTCTTCAGTACTCTGTTAAGGCAGACACAGGACACTAAGATATCTGATATCATCTTTTTCCTTCCTTGAAAGCCAGTGTGAGGATGACATATGCCTGGGGTTGTAAATGGACAAGGTTATAGCCACCAAAGTGTCCAGGAAGGAGACTTGTCTCTACTCCCCACCAAAGTGCTGGCATGCAGAACATCCTCAATGTGGCTCTGAATGAAGGCATTCAGTCCACCTAGTGAATGTAACTGAACTTGACTTCTACTACCATCACACGTGGGTCCGTGTTCTATCAAGAGCTTCTGTGGAAAGGTGGAGAGGCTCTAGAGAGCCTTCTCCTTCCTCTATGGAGGGAGAAGTCCCTTCAAATCTTCTAAGACTGGACTTGAGAGATCTCATCATTTTGAGTTCTTTAGTCCTTTTGAACCAAAAATGTTTCCTCACCTTTTGTTGTTAAGGATGCTAACATTGGCGCTTTTTTTCCTTAAAGAGGACAGATCGGTTGTCATGTTCAATGGCCTGTGTTCTAAAATTGTCTGATAATTTTGCTCATGATTAAATTCAGGTTCAGTATCTTAGACAGGAATACCGTATTTTTAATGCTCTGGGCTCCCTAACACGTCCCACGGGGAGGCAAATAGTGTCCAATTTGTCCATGACTATTATTCAGGGATCAGTCACTTGGTTGAAGAGGGGTCTGCCTCGCCTCTTCAGTATAAATATGTATTATTTCCTTTATAATTAATGAGTAATCCAAGGGGTGGTACTTTGAGAGGATGTCCATATCTTTTTCTCTTACGAACTTCTGCTAAAAATTTTAGCATCTGTTGACGATCTTTGTTGGTGTTGATTGTTATATTGGGGTTCGTATAGTGGAGAATTTCTTTTTTGAAGTATTGAGAAGTTTTTATTGATTGATTGATTTAAGTAATCTCTGCCCCCATCACAGGGCTTGAACTCAGGCCTCTGCGATCAAGAGTCATATAATCTCTGACTGAGGTAGCCAGGCACCCCATAACCATCCTTCCATACTTGTATTAGCTGTCATTGTGCTGTAAAAAAGAGTTTCCCACCCCTTCCATATGATTAAAAAATTATATATGTATTTTGACTATTGAAAGAAGGAGGAGGAGAAGAAGTCTTGAAAACAGCATCACCTTTTCTTGGGGGCTCATGTTATGGCGAGTGTCTTAAGGGAAGACCAGACCTTCTTATCTCCCTGAGTTGCCCTGTGGCCCAGGCTTCTGCCTCATCTTCATGGTGGGAGGCATCCCTGACCTCTGCTTTACCCACAAGTTCCAAGCCACATGGTATTATAAGAAAGGGGTTTTCTTTTCTTCTTTTTTAGACAGGAGAGAGAGAGAGAGAAAGAGCTGGTGAGTGGGGTGGGGAAGGTGACGAGGGGAAGGACAGAAGGAGAAAGAGAATCTTAAGCAGACTCTACACCCAGCATGGAGCTCAATGTGGGCCTGATCTCACGATCCTGAGATCATGGCCTGAGCTGAAATCAGGTCAGTCTTAACTGACTGAGCCACTCATGCACCCCAGAAAGGGGTTTTCTTTTACTACACTTCATGAGTTTTTGCAAAAGTTAGACACCTGGGCCAATGCCATGCCCACCCCCATTCCTGCCCTTTGTTATCTTTGCCTTTTTTCCATTGTGGTGTGGGAGATGGGATCTGGCCAACAGAAGGGGTCAGACAAATTAAGGCTGTTTGGGATAATTGAATTTGCTTGCAGGGAAAATGGAAGCAACTTATGTGTCCAGGTTCAATAGCGGAAGACCAACAAATGTATTTATTGAAATCCGTGGCATCACAAAATGACAGTTTAAAAGAAAATGTCTAACCATTTGAATTTTAAAAACCCATATGGTTTAAAAAAAACTGAAAAGGACAATTATAAAAACAATACAAAGGAGTATTTAAAATGGGAAAGTTTATTTTCCCATTTCCTCAATCCCACCCCTCAGTGACAGCCACTGGTGTTAATTTCTCTAAACCATTTTGTGGTGAATATAAGAAAGCACAGTCTCCTTGGAGATTTCCTTTCCTGCTGAGTATTGGTCTCCCTCTCCAGGGACGAGCTCATCCTTGGACTCCTGTTACCCCTCTGCCCCCTCAAAAGCAGGTGATTCTAAACAGGTGATCAGTTCTGCTTCCCTATGAGACAATATACTTTGGAGACTCCCCTGCACACTTTTGGCGCCCTCCCTCCTTTTGCAGGGGTGAACTCAGGCAAGGATTGGCCATAGAACACCCCTGCCCTTACCAGCAATTTTGCAGTCTTCTTATCCCCCTGAGATCTCTGTTCCTCTCCAGATTTTCTCAATGCCTTCAGATGCTCCAGCTGCTTTTGAATTTGCTCCTGAAAAAGAGGCACTTGTTGAAGCCTAAACTTGGCCTCTGCCATCTTTAGTTGGGCCAACTCTAGAGGGGAAAATCTGCTTTAGGAGATTTTGCTGCTTTAGGAGAATTTTTTTTTTAAAGATTTTATTTATTTATTTGACAGACAGAGATCACAAGTAGGCAGAGAGGCAGGCTCCCCGCAGAGCAGAGAGCCCGACGCGGGGCTCGATCCCAGGACCCTGGGATCATGACCTGAGCCAAAGGCAGAGGCTTTAACCCACTGAGCCACCCAGGCGCCCCTGCTTTAGGAGAATTTGCTGCAGCCAAGAGCATAGGGAGGGGGCCCAGGAAAGGGATGAATCCATCACTCCAGGGGAAGCATATCCAAGAAGTGGTGAGAGAGAGAGATTCTTAATATCATGTGGGCACCTGGATTCGGCCATACCTGAAGCTAGTGCCCTTGGATCTCAGGTCCATGAACCAGTAAATTCCCTCTTTGCTGATCTGGCTTGTATTGTGTTTTTGCTACTTATGGCCGAAGAATGCTGACTAATGCACCAACATCCCAGGGTTGGGAAATAAAGTAGCCCGGACTTCTAAAAGCCTCTCCCCTCCCAACCCCCAAGAAGGCCTACCTTGTATTCCAGGGCAGCCTCCTCGATGGGGCGCACCTGGTGGCCTCGATGCTCCTGACTCAGACTGCAGATGAGACAGATAGGCTCCCTGTGGTCCTCACAAAAGAGCAGCTGGACCTGCTTCATGTGTCGCTCACACTGTGGTAGGGACTTGGGGCTCAAATTGGCCATGTGCAAGCCTTCTTGCTGCTTGTAGTCTTCGGAGTTATTTACTGTGAGTGAGGCCAGGTGCACGAGGCTGCTGGATGAGCACTTGCCTGAGGTCTTGGATTCCCTAGAAGCAATGGAGTATCTGCAGGAGTCATCTCTTTCCTGGGCACGGCCAGGGGGATATACAGCCTCATCCTGTGGCTTCCCTGGAGACATGGCAGTGGAAGAATTTCCTGAGTGACAAACCCAGAACGTTATGAAGGGGTGCTTACAAAGGACAGCAGAGAGTGACAGCGAACCCGTGCTTGGGACACACAAATTCCTGGTTAGACTGTGGTCACTTCCAGCTTGTCCTCCCCTGACTTTGCTCTAGCAAGGCGGCAGACTACCCAGTGGACTTGAGGGCTAAGGGCTTATGACAGTCCCGAGACTTGGAATTCCTGGATAATTATCTTAAAATAAAAGGCCTTTTGTTATAAATTCCATGCTTTCCTCCTATACATATATGGATGTAGCAGGTGATATAAAGGTAATGTGACATTCTGACCAGTGTTTGCTTTGCCGCATAAAACCACCATCCAGGCTTCTCATGACCCGAATGAGAGACCCCCTGGGGACAGTGATTCACTCATAGCCTGACCCCTAGCAGAGGTCCTGGCACATGGTAAGGATGTGAGAAGAATTCAATGGAAGTAGGGAAAGGGACTTGACTTTATAAGGCTGAAGGGTATAAACCCAACATGATGACAGAGAGATACAACCAGCTGTGCCCTAGGACCATAGCACAACTTCATAAAGCAGAAATGACAGGAGGTACAAGAAGAAACAGAAACATACTCAATTCATTAGTCCCCTCCCACCGCCTCTCACAAGATCCCAGGAATTCATATCACATCTGTAAGTGAGACTGTGGGAGGGCCCCGTAGTAACCATTCTCCCCTCCTTTCCTTGTGATAGAATTGATTGCTGCTCCCCCCCCCCAACAAAGACCCCATTTCTTGCACTTAGGTATGGCTATTTGACTACATTCAGGCCAAAGGGATATAAATGAAGGCATCACGAGCAGCTTCTAGAAACTTCTGGAAACTTTCCCTAAGCTTATACTCTTCTCCTTTGTCCTTCCATCCTGGTGCTTGAAATGAGGACGCCACCCTCTGAGACCATGAGTTTGAAAGCAAACTTGGTGGAGCAGAAAAACAGCAGGAGCCTTGGTTCCTCACCCATGGAGTACCTTATCTGTTCTGAGCCATCCGCGTTATTTATGTAAAGAAGAAAGAAACTTCTGTCTTGTTTCAATTAGTGCTATTTTGACATTTCTATTACCCACAACCCAACATAATCCCAATTTCTGCCTCCTTAGTAAAAGAGATTTAGTATTTTAGCCAATAGCTCACCTCCCTGCCCAGAGAGGTGAATGGCAGACTCTTAGCCTCATGACATACAGCCATGGGGTCATTGTGAGAAGCGGGTATTTTTACCTAGTCTTTCCCAGAGGCACAAGCTGGGGTCCATGACTGACTTGGCATTCTAAAGGATTTCAAAATGTCTAAGAACTTGAACTTTGATGCAGCATTTTATGATGATGTGCATACGTGCATTTATTTTTCAGGATTCACAGCCTACCTCAGATTCTCTATGGGTTGGGGATCCCAGGGGGGCACTCAGGGATCTTGTGACATAAATACAGTGGGGATAAAAGGTTTGTGGGGGAACACCTGAACAGGTCACCCTTCCTAAGGATGTCAGATCTTCTGAGTTCTGGGGTCCTTTCTTACCTGAAGAAGGGACTTCCAGACCTGAAGAGTAATGGAGTTCACTGCCTACCATCTCCCTCAGGGCCTCAGGGGGTTCTTGACCCTCAATTCCATTTTTCTTTGAGGGTCCTGTGGATTCTGGATGCTCCCAGGTCATCTGGTCTCCAGACAGTGATGCACTGGAAAGTGTATTCCTGAATACTCCCCCCTTCGAAATCATGGAATGTTCTGGATTCCTGGAGCCTTTCTCTGGAGCCACGGTAGCACCTACATCCAGAGTGGCCACTTCACTGGGGGCGGCTGCTGAGTCTGGATGATCACTTCTCATTTTATCTTGAGAGAGAAGAGTTTCTGGTTTGGGAGTTTCTCTCTCTCCCAGAAAGATGTTAAGTTCAAGACTTCTGGGTCGCTTCTGCCCTGAAGGTAAATGTCCTTCAGAGATCTTGGGTTTTATTCTTCCTAGGGACCCAGTATGCGACCCAGAGTCAAGTTCTTGGAGCCGTCCTAAAGAGTTGGCATTCCTGGGTAGCCTGGCACTAGGACTCCCCTTCTCCCCCTGTGGTTTGCTAGGGAGTGGGCTTCTCCTGGCACCCAGAGTCATGCTCCTGGGCCTTGACTTGCGCAGCATATCCAGGCCCTCAGAACTCTTCTGATCTCTCTGTTTTCCCGGAGGCTTCTTCTGGGGCCCCCTTCCGGCCTCCTGCTGGCTGGATGGCAGGCCAGGGGCCCCATCACCATTTTGCCGCTGCCTGTCACCTTTCAGGCCATCTGGTATCTTCAGACCTTTGGGCTTATTCTCCCCAGAGGAACAAGACATTGCTGAACCATCAGTGCCACTTGCTTGTATCAGAAGCTCTGCAATGAGAACAGGATGACAAGGCATGAAATTGTGCAGTGCTCAGGGCTAGGGGTTGAGAGAGAAGGGAGAGAAGGAAAAATCCTTTCAGAAATGACAAGTTCAGAATATTCTAGGCAACAACAATTACCATTAAATAATAAAATGCTAAAAAAAAGATAAAAATAATAAAATGCTAATTATTTGCTATATATTTCTCAAATAGTGCTTTTCAAACTTCTTTGGCAGGAGAGCTTGTTTCCAATATAAGTCTTACACAAAATTCTTAATTTGTAAAATAAATATCCCCCCTGGTTTACTGGTATTAATGTGTGTGTGATTATAGGTGTGTAAAACTCTCTTATAAAACCCATCAATAAGAAGAATTAAGGTATTTGGCATAAAAATTTGAAAACAGATTTTGAAGGACAGTTAAAACTTCAGAAACTAATTGACTTCTGTTTTATTCTATGGTTTCACAACATGAAAAAAATCTTAACAGACAGGTAAGTGGAAATGGTGGTTTTTTAAAAAGATTTTATTTGTTTGAGAGAGAGAGAGTGAGAGAGAGAGCATGAGAAGGGGGAGGGTCATAAGGTGAAGCAGACTCCCCGCTGAGCAGGGAACCTGACATGGGACTCAGTCCCGGGACTCCTGGGTCACGACCTGAGCTGAAGGCAGTTCCTCAACCGACTGAACCAACCAGGTGCCCCTGTGTTGTTGTTGTTGTTGTTTTTAAAACAGCTTGCTTTCGGGGCACCTGGGTGGCTCAGTGGGTTCAGCTTCTGCCTTCGGTTTGGGTCATGATCCTGGGGTCCTGGGATTGAGCCCTGCATCGGGCTCTCTGCTGAGCGGAGAGCCTGCTTCTCCATCTCTCTCTGCCTGCCTCTCTGCCTACTTGTGATCTCTCTCTCTGTGTCAAATAAATAAAATTAAAAAAAAAAACAGCTTGCTTTGAAGTTTCAGGATATGGTTTCATTAAACAGAAATGATAGGAAAGGCTTAATTCCAAGGACTACATAAAAAGGAGTTCAAGGACAGCACAAACTATTACCCTGGTGGCCTCTAGAATTTCAAAATTTTATTAATGACACATTTTAATATGCATTTGTTGGTTTTATAAGTTAGAAAAGTTAATAAAATTTGGATTAAGTATTTGTTAACATTCTAAAGAATCCCTGAATTATCTTCCTTGATGGAACTTGAAAACCACTACTCTAACGAATAAAAGAAGATATCCTGTAATCAGCCCTTTAATTTTTGGTAGAAGAGGCTCTTACTAAAATTGCTTCAGAGCTGTTTAAAACGCTTTGCTGTTGCAAACACTTGGCTTCCTGGGAAAATGTAAGTTCCTCAAACTGGCTCAAGAACAAATGGGAAAGCCCTGAAGATGCTAATAACCCAGCTTGTTTATTTATTTATTTAAAAGATTTTATTTATTTATTTGACACAGAGAGATATCACAAGTAGGCAGAGAGAGAGGAGGAAGCAGGCTCCCTGCTGAGCAGAGAGCCTGATGTGGGGCTCAATCCCAGGACCCTGGGATCATGACCTGAGCTGAAGGCAGAGGCTTTAATGCACTGAGCCACCCAGGCGTCCTAATAACCAGGTTTTATAACATGAAATTCTACTCATCAGATCACACTGGACTGCGATCATGGTTTCGTCCTATCAGTCTTTCATTTTTTTTTCCTATCAGTCTTTCAAAGAGTGGAGAACTTTTATGTTATTTAAACATTCTACTCCAGAAAAATACATGGAAAGCATTTCTAACGTGTCCTCAAAGTCTAGAAGTAGAAGAAATACTCAAACACTAACAAATACTTTTTAAGTCCATTACATATTTGCCCCCACATCTCAAATAATAAAAATTCTTTGAAAGCAAAAATCCAGTAGGCCATACTCGTTGATCAGAGTGTGATAAAATCAGAAAGTTACAGCAAAATAGGAATAGAAGAACAAGGAGGAGAAGAAGGAAGAAAAACAAGGAAAGAGAAAAGATGAAAGAAAGGAAAAGAATTGGGAATTTTAGAATACCTTTGTGAAATGTGTCAAAGAAGAGCTCAAAACTGAAAATAAGTTGGGGTGCCTGGGTGGCTCAGTGGGTTAAGCCGCTGCCTTCGGCTCAGGTCATGATCTCAGGGTCCTGGGATCGAGTCCCGCATCGGGCTCTCTGCTCGGCAGGGAGCCTGCTTCCCTCTCTCTCTCTCTCTCTCTCTGCCTGCCTCTCTGCTTACTTGTGATCTCTCTCTCTGTCAAATAAATAAATAAAATCTTTAAAAAAAAAAACTGAAAATAAGTGGATTTCAATGTGAACATTACCTGTTGACCCTGCTGATATGGTCAGTTAGCAAGCCCCCCCCCCCTTTTTTTTCTCTCCTGAAGATACTGGTCTGTACATAGGGGTTAGTCACAATGAAGTTAGGGCCCCTTTAAGACCAGGCATCTAACTCCTGCCTCTCCTGATTCCACCCTGCAGTGAGAATCTCAGCCTCCCACTCCCAACACTCCCCGCCCTCCCTTCCTTGCCCTTTTTAAAAGCCATCAGGAGCCTTAGCTATAATAAACCAGCTCCAAAGACCTAAGCAGCACAAAGAACTCGCTCAACCAGAGTCCCTGGGGTCATGGTAGACCTGGGACTCCTAACCCCAAGTCACAGCACATTGGCCTAAACACAAGTTCCCTCTCGCACCTTCTACCCCATGAATAGCCAGCAGACACACGGGGAGAGGAAAGGGGCATGGGGCCTGCTTACCTGGGCCAATCACCCTGTTAAGCTTCTCTGCCAGGAGGTTCTGGTTCATGGCCCTCAGGACTTGCAGGGTCAGCCTCGCAGCATTCTCTTCCCCATAGTGGGTGATCATCAGAGTGGCCAGCTTCACAGGTTTGGCATTCTGGAGTTGGCCCCAGGGGATCCGGGAGTGATCCTTCTCCAGGCGGATGCTCAGCTTAAACTTGAACTTCTCAAAGTCATTGTCTCCCAGCTCCTCCAAGGAGTCCAGTAGATGGTCACTGGGCGTCTTGATCATGCTGTTGACCAGGAGAGGCCAGAGCCAGCTGTCTGAAACAATCTCTGCCCTGGAACCCAGAGGATGGGTAAAAAGAAGCCACTTGTGAAATAGCGGAAAAGGCACAGGAAATGCTCTGCACAGTGGAGGAACTGAGCTATGAGTGTCATCATTTGTTTGTTCCCAGTGATGACACTTGCGTTCTCTTTCTCACAGATTTGGAGGCTTTTACAGCTGGGAGGGCTCAAGGTCAGCCACATGGTCCTCCAGCGCCCCAGCTATCACCTTCGCATTCTGCCCTGCAGAGCTACAGGTAAGTATGTGAAGGAGGGACTGGGGCTGGATTCCAGAGTCTTGATCCTGGGCAGGCAGTCAGACGCCTCTTCTCCTGTGATGTGGGGGAAGGGAAGCAGGAACAAAGCCACTGGTCCCACGCTGCTGAGGACCATGATGAGCGTCAGTCTGGCCAGTTCTCCTCCAGACTCGGGATTTTACTGGCCCTCCCAAGCAAATGGTGGGAGGAGCAGGGAAATGCAGCCCTGCAAGTTTTGTCTTTCCCTACCCAGAAGGAGGTGAAGCCAGAAGGACACTGCCAGGACACAAGCCCTGGTGTCACCCCTGTTGATGTAGTTCCAGTTGTCTGGTACTTTCAGCATCACGAAGCCTCAGAACAGCATGCATGGGACCGTCATCCTGATTTATTTGTTTTCTGCTCTGCCTTGGCTTCCCGAGGGCATATCCATAAGGGAGGGGGCTTGTCCATACTCTCTTACAGAACAAGTTTTGTTGTTGTTTTTAAGTAAGCTCTGTGCCCAATGTGAGGCTTGAATGAGAGCCCCGAGAACAAGGGTCACCTGCTCTACTGACTGAGCCAGCCAGGTGCCCCTGAACAAATATTTTGGACACTGTGCCAGGATGTGGAAAAACAAGGGTGAAAAAAACATAGGTGTCCTTTGGAGCTCATGTCCCAGCGTGGGGCTCCAGAAGTCACTCCAAGGTTAGTAGAAGTCATATGTGCTGAGAGCAGACCTCCAGTTAACTGCTTCTGTCTTTCTGCATACCCTGAGTTTATTCCCAACTGTTTGTTTTGAAAAATTTTAAACCTAGAAAAGTTACCTAGATTCACCAGCTGTTTACACTTTGCAGTATTTATTGATTCTCTCTCTTAGACACACACATGCAAGCACTTCATTTTTCCTTTTTTTCCCGCTCTGAACCATTTGGTAATGAATTGAAAACATTATCAGCTATCAGTCCAAATGCCCTATGTACCCTAAGTACAATGAACAAGGATACAAGGATATTATTTTAAAGATTTTATTTATTTATTTGACAGACAGAGATCACAAGTAGGCAGAGAGGCAAGGCAGAGAGAGGGAAAGCAGGAGCAGAGAGTGTGATGCGGGGCTCCATCCCAGGACCCTGAGATCATGACCTGAGCCGAAGGCAGAGGCTCAACCCACTAAGCCACCAAGGATATTATTTTAAATAATCAGAATACAGGGGCACCTGGGTGGCTCAGTTGTGAAGCGTCTGCCTTTGGCTCAGGTCATGATCCCAGGGTCCTGGGATTAAGCCCCGAATCAGGCTCCCTGCTCAGCGGGGAGCCTGCTTCTTCTTCTCCTACTTCCCCTGCCTGTGTTCCTCTCTCTCTGTGTCTCTCTCTGTCAAGTAAATAAAAATCTTAAAAAAAAAAATAGAATACAATTATCATACTCAGGAAAATTAACATCATTTTAATACTATAAGGAGCCCATAATCAAATTTCTCCAATTGCCCTTA
The DNA here is from genome assembly GCF_030435805.1 of Mustela lutreola. NCBI lineage: Eukaryota > Metazoa > Chordata > Mammalia > Carnivora > Mustelidae > Mustela > Mustela lutreola. The sequence continues at coordinate 21,189,469 of NC_081306.1, read as the reverse complement.
TAATGTCCTTGACAGGTTTTTTTGTTCCCCAACCCAGGGTCCAATCAGAGATCCTGCACTGCTTTTGGTTGTCACATCTCTATAGTCTGTTTCTGCTAGAACACTTTACACTTCCCTGCCTTTTTAAATTTGGTCAGTGTTTTTGCAAAGTCTTTTCCAAGCAGAATGTCCCTTAATTTAGATCTGTGCATCATTTCCTCTTTATCAGACTGAAGGTACATTCAGCTGCTTAAGATGTCTCCATTGTTGTTGTTGTTTTTTTTTTAAAGGACTTTATTTATTTATTTGACAGAGAAATCACAAGTAGGCAGAGAAGCAGGCAGAGAGAGAGAGGAGGAAGCAGGCTCCCTGCCAAGCAGAGAGCCTGATCCGGGGCTCCATCCCAGGACCCTGAGATCATGACCTGAGCCTAAGGCAGAGGCTTAATCCATTGAACCACCCAGGAGCCCAAGATGTCTTCATTGTAACGGGACATTTTTTCTTTGTAATTCATAAGTAACCTGAGAATGTGGAAATGTCTGGTTCTCCTACAGTCTTTCACCCCATGATTTGAGCATTCGTGGACGATCCTTTCCTCAATCAGTTGCTCCAGCGGTCCTTGCAAAATGGTGATGTTTTTGTCACTTAGCTGGTATCATTTGCATGTCCTGGTTTAAGCTTTCTGAACTTCTCATGAAATTTTTGGCTTACAGATGTTTTGTCAGTAACACAATGGTGGTTAGTCTGTGCCAGGTACGCCTTGCTTTATGTCCAGTATCTTCTAAAATCTCCACAACACACCTGCAGGGCAGGATTCATGATTCATCATCGGTCTCAGGGCCGGGATTAGTGGTTTAGTGACTTGCTCAGTGACTGAGCCAGGATTCAAACTCCCTCTTTTAACTGCTTTGCAGTATTGTCTGCGTGCATGATAATAATATTATTTTACCATTCCTCACTAACCACAGATGTCGCTTTTCCAGCTGTCCAGTGAAACTCAACAGTGGGCTCTTCTGACCACTCCCATAGATCATTTACAACATTCAGATGATGCCTGGCAGAACAGACCGCACTGTGTTTGACCCGCCTGTGTGTGACCAGCTGGGACCAAGGCTTTGATGCGTTCTTCTTGGTTGAATGTATCTTACTGTCCACTTTGTCCACATTCTTCATATTTTGCAGAGGACTCAGTCTTTTTGGTTTAATTGCTGACAGCATCCAGTTTTCTGGATCCTGCTGAGAACCCCAAATCCAGCATACTCCCTAAAAAATGGATAGCCCCAAATGCATGCATATTTATGGTACAGATGTTGGATGTGGCATTCTCAGGTTGGGCCAGAAGCGTGTTACTGAGCGTCTCTGGGATCAAGACCTGTGCAAGATTTCAGAAGGCAGTAACACAGTCACCTCACAGGGAGCCTCCCACTCCCAAGACAGAACTGAAGTTGTGCAACAACCACAGGGTCCTTTGTGTGCCTGGGGTCCCTGACCCTGTCCTGACTGGCCAGGAAACTCCTTTAAGCGGAGACTAACACACCAAGAGCAGAATTGGGCAGGAACTGGGGCTTTCCAGTCCAAAGCAGGATATTTTGCAATTGCAGTGATAACCTTTCACAACAGGGAGAAATTCTGAGGCATGGACTTGCTTTTTTTTTTTTTTTTTAAGAGCATGCAAGCAGAGTTTGGGGTGAAGAGGGGCAGAATGAGCGGAGAGAATCTCAAACATACTCCCCACTGAGCTCGGAGCCCCACACTGGGCTTGATCTCACAACCCTGAGATGATGACCTTAGCTGAAACCAAGAGTCAGTCGCTCGACTGAGCCACCTAGTCGCTCCGAGGCATGAACGTGTAAGGTAGTAGCATTTCTAGGTCAAGAGGAGCTGAAAGAGGTTCCAGTTTTTGAGGTTCCAGTATTTTTTTTTTTTTAATGAAGAAATGTGAAAAGACAATTATAGCTCTCGGGATGCCTTTTAAATGTCTGAACAGTTGTAGTGGAGTATCTATGAAATCTGTCTTGTGCCTCCGTGACTGTACGTGCGCCCTTATTTGGGAACAACATGACATCCATCGCACGGTGCAAGCAGAGGGACCTCAACCTCTGCTCTTATCCTAAGTAACACACAGCCCAGACATCTGGGTTTCATCTTTCTTACTCCACGAGAGTTTCACTTTCTAACACATTCATTTTTGCATCACTTTGAGATGTTTTAAGTCAATATGTATTACTTTTGTAAAAGAAAAGAAAAGAAAAGAGTTTTAAGAAGTATTTTATAATTAGCTTAGCCTCGCAGGGGATATCAGTCCTGTCCCCACAACCATCATGATAAAAGGTGTGTGGTATTTAAATGTAGTATATATCAGTTATTGAGAGAGTCTTAGGCAAGATCATGAAAGAGTTCCTGTGTTAATCCGGAGCTGGAAATAACAGTTCCCACTGTGACCCAAACTCTTCCTCACTCTCCAGTATATTGAATTTTAAGGGAGAAATGTGAGACTTTGAGAGGCTAATGTCTCAATCTCAACATGAAGTTCCAGGCAATGAACTTTCCACTGAGAAACATACTTGTAACTCTGCTTCCTGAGAGCGAACCAAGTTCTGGTGCAGCCTCCAACCTCCTGAGCAGGATGGAAACGGAGAGAAAGGCAGCTTCTTAGGTGGCCTTGACCTGTGGAGGTTGTACAGTAGTTGGGCCAGAATAGTTCCTGGATTGGTTTGCCAGTGAGAGTTTCATTTGCAGTATGGTAACGCCAAGCAAGAAGCTTTATGTCCTCTAAAGTGCTATACACATTATTGATTCAGATTATTAAATCTAGATGGAGGATAAGTGAGTATTCATTTTACTCTAATTTTTTATTGTACTTAAACGTTTTGTAATTTAAAGCACTGAAAAAAAAAAAAAAAGATTGTTTTACCAATATTTCTAGGGACCCTTTTGGGAGGCTGTCTGTGAGGATAGTCCCTTTGACCGCCAAAGGCTTACAGGTTAGCGAAGAAGAACCCAGGTGCCTGGAAAGGCAAGTGCTCTCCCTTGCCTTGCACCCTTTGAGGTTCGGTTTACATAATCGTCTCCCACTCCCACCTCCCCGTCGTTTTCACCAGTCCCAGAGCTGCCCTGGGTGCTTGGGTCATGCCTACTAGCAGTGGGGGGAGAAACGGGACTCCCAAGATCTAGGGCGTGTGGCCTGGGCCAGTTACTCGATATCTGAGTTTGTTTCCAGTTAAATGGGCGGTTTGGGAATTTCAATGAGGTAATGTATGCAAAAGAGCCTGGCTCCGTGGGTCAGCGTCAGCTAGGTCCTTTGATGCTCCAGCGCCCCGCGCAGCGCCCGGCTTAGCCGTGGGCGACGTCCGAGGGCGGGACAGGTGATCCCGGGCTCCGCACAGCCGTGACCTCTGAGTCCCCTCCGCCCACAGCGCGCGGTTCCCTGCTTCCGCGCTTCCTTCCGCGCGTGGGGGCAGGAAGACCCCTCTCCGCGGGTCTCACGCCCGGCGGCAACTCCCCTGGGGCAGTCCCTTGTAGGGGAAGCGACTCCAACCTCGTAGGGGAAGCTGGACGGGGTTTGTCTGCGGCAAGCGTAGCCTGAAGATAAAAGGGAAGTGTCAGCGCCGAGCCCCGACAGGTAGGCTGGCAGGCACTGGGGGCGAGATCAGCTCGCAAACTGACTCCGGGGCCCCGCGGGCTCTGCGGGAAATAGGGAGAGCCCCAGGAGGCACCACGCGCCAGGAGGCGGGCTCCCCGGACGCCGCATGGTCCGTCCGAGCGCGACGCCCTAAACTACATCTCCCAGGGGGGCCGGGGAGTGAGCTGAGCCAATCGGAGGGTGAGTGGGCGGGCTCAGCCGGTCCTGTGTCTCCCAGCGGGCACCCGAGCGGGGCGCTGTGATCCCGGTCGGAAACCCCAGCGTCCTATGGCTGTGTCTCCACAGAGCGGCCAGCGCCCGGCGTGGAGGAGGAGTGGTGGTCGCCTCTGGTATCCTGGGCACTACGCCGAGAAGTGCAGTCGATGCGGCCACCAGCTGCCTGGGGTTGACAGGGCGCGGGTGCCCACAACCCTTCACCCTTTAAGAGCCGCTAGACCTCGTTCAGTCGTGTTTCCGGCAAGTATCGAGTGCCTGCTGTGCACCTGTTGCTGTGCACCTGTTGTGCGGGGGCGAAGACAGGCAGGTCAGGCGGCACCCCTGCCCCAGAGCGCGTGTCTCCTGGCTTGCGGGGGTGCAGGGGTGAGGTGGTCTCCTCTTGCGGCGAGAGCAGTGAAAGGAATCCGTTCGGCCCAACGCCAGCACTGTCGTCTTGTCGGTTTTCAACCACCAGGAACCCTAGGGTACTGATTCTTAAATTTCTCTCTATCGCGATTGATTTTTGAAAAATCCAGGGAAATGTTGTGGGCAGTGGAGATAATGGTTTTGTTCAGAAAAAGAGCATATGGACCCGCAGTTTCGTGTGTCATTTCAGGGGATTTATGACTTCTGAAGTCCGCCTGGTGGAACGGGGCACGGAGTTCTAGGCCTGGACCCTCCCGTCAGTTAAAGCCGCCGGTACTTTTTATTTATTTTTTTTTTTTAAAGATTTTATTTATTTATTTGACAGAGAGAGATCACAAGTAGGCAGAGAGAGAGAGGAGGAAGCAGGCTTCCTGCTGAACAGAGAGCCTGATGTGGGACTCGATCCCAGGACCCTGAGATCATGACCTGAGCTGAAGGCAGCGGCTTAACCCACTGAGCCACCCAGGCGCCCCGCCGGTACTTTTTAATTGTTTCCCATGTTTCACCTTAAAGGAAGATTTCCTTTAATCCAGAGGGCGGAGTTGGGCAGGAACACCCAGCCAGATGGTCTATCTGTATTTCTAGTCCCAATATTCTGTTTAAGTCCTTCCTATCAAGATTACTTTCTAGTCTCTGGTAAGCATAACCAGACTATATTTACCTCCATGGTAGTGGGAGGGGCACCTTCTTACCCAAATCCTTGTCACTTTTGTGAAAGGATCCCTTGCCTGCCACTCTAGTCAATTAGTTAGAAACTGTAAACGGCTTAAATGACTAACCAGGTGACTGGCTGAGGAAATTTTGGTAGAACTGTTCTATGAACTGTACCGCATCCATTGAAAATGTGCAGTGGGTGTTTGTATGCTTATGTGAGGAGGTAGTCAATATGTAAGGAGAAAAAAGCATGTTTACAGTATAACATGTCCCATGTTTGTAAATATCAGGAAAAATATTTTTTAAAAACTTAAATATCTGAAGGGGGGGACAAAAAATAACATGGCAACCTGTAGAGAGTAGAATTAGGGATAGAGGTGGTGCTTTTCACTCTGTGTCCTTTATATGTTTTTGTGTTCTTCAGTGAGCAATTTAAACATTTTATGACATAAGAAACATTGTCCCTGAATATATTCTAAGTGTAAAATAATAAGGCAAAACAAAATATCACAAGCTAATGTTAGAGGAAGACTTTCATGTGTTGCTCATTAATTTCTTTGTTTATTTGTTTATGTAAGTATGTAGGCTCCATGACCAACATGGGGCTCAAACTCATCTCCCTGAGGTTGAGAGTCACATGCTCTACCAACTGAGCCAGCCAGGCACCCATGCTCATTATTTTTTATAACAAAAACTTAAACCTCATATACTGGAATATTTTTTCACTGCAGTGTAGAGGATTAGGAAAATGGTTTTTAAAAAGCAGACTGTGCCATTAAAGAAACACATGTATGAGATTTTCAAACAATGTGTGAGGTTTGCCAATACTGGAGAAACAGCACAGACCTGCCTTTAGAGTTAAATTCACATACATACACGCACACACACAGCAGGCATCAGATTAATGCAGACACAGACAAGGGAAAGCATAAGGTCCAGTGTCCTGACTTCCTTGAAGTTACAGAGCAGAAGCTATAATTTAAAAACTGTGATTGAGATAAGCTGAAATGACTAAAAGGCCATTTGCCCAGGAAGACCTGAGTATTTGCACAAGAGCCTTCACACAGGGCAGTACCTAGCCCTGCATCCCTGCCCAATTCAGGGGTCACTTTCCTTGCATCCTGTAGAGGGCCCTCCCACGTGGTCTCTAAGGCTGCCTGTGGAAGCACAGTGGGTACCCCTCTCCCATTCCTCATCCACAAGGACAATCTGCAAAAGCCAGCATTTGGAAACAGTTCATGCTGCAGGAAGTAGATAGAAAACAACTGTACAAGTCAAAGCTAAAATCAGACATCAAAGACCACAGAAAACATTTTCCAAGGTTGATGTAGTTGTGGTGGGGATCAAAAGACCAAAAATCATAGCCTTGGAACTGCAATGGGTGATACTTATGCTTGAAGCTAACATATACTGGGCACTTTGTGTGTGTATTCTCAGCGAGAATATGGTGCCTACAGTTAACCAGTTGTGTGACACTGGCTGAGCGATGGACCTGTCCGCTTTTTCACTTTTTCAGCCTTGATTGTACCTATATGAGGTACCTGGAATAGTCAAATCCAGGGACAGAAAGTAGAATCTTGTTTAACAGGCTGAGAATGGAGGGTAATGGAGAGTTATTTAATGATTAGAATTTCAGTCTGGGCTGACGAAAAAAGTTCTGGGGATGGGTGGTAGTGACAGTTGTACAACAATGTGAATGCACTTAATGCCACTGAATTGTACACATAACAATTGTTAAAATGGTAAATTTTATGTTATGTATATTTTACCATGCCAAAACCCTAAAAAATGCACATTCCCCTTGATTCAATTATTCTATTTTGGGGAGTATCCTAAAAAAAAATTATTGCATTACAAGATGTCCATTGCGGAATTGCTTATTAAACCAAGAATTGGAAACAACCTAAAATGTCCATCAGTAGAGGAGGTAGTAAGTACAATGGCGGTGCACCATACACTAGCATACTATGCATCTGATCAGAGTAAGAAAGCCCTGTTCATGTTGAGCCAGGCACACTGTTATTAAAAGGCAAATTGGGAAAACATGTGCACATAATAAATACATATATGTGAACACAGCAGAAGGAGACTGACAGAACGTACAGCCAACTGTTACCTATAAAAATGAGAAGTGAAATAAGGAGGTGATGAAAAGTTTCCTCCTTTTCTTTGTATACATCTTGGTTCTTTGACTCTTGTACAGTGACTATTCATGCATACTGTTGTTACATAAAAACACCTCAGAAGCTAGTGGTATAAAAACGTTTTTGTTCTCATGATTTTGTGGTCAAGATTTTGAGCAGGATGCAGGAGGGACAACTTATGTCTGCTGCGTGACTAGAGCTCCACCTGGGGTGGCTCCTGTGTCTGGAGATTGCTAGAACGGCTGTGATTGACTGGGGTTATGGGTTTGGGGCCTCAGTGCTGGCTCTCTGCGGGTGACTGCTTGTTTCTTCTCCCCCTTATTCTGCTGGGACTGGAATATCCACGTGACCTCCTCCCTTGTGTGTGGTGTGCCTGGGCGGGGCTGGCTGGAACAGTGAGAGTTTGCTGCACATCCATTTCTGTCTATGGGCATAGCTTGGGCTTCCTCGCAGCACGGCAGTCTCAAAATAATCAGCCTTCTTAAATGGCGGCTGGTGTTCCCAGAGATAGCTCTCCAGGAAGCCTCTGGCAGTAGCTTTAAGACTTCTTAGGTAGTCCCAGAAAGTCACTTCCAATTCATTCTGTTGTCTAAGCATGTCACTAAGGTTGGTCTAGGAACCCCCTCTCAAGTAATAAGAATGTGTGGCTGTTTTTAACCTACCACACTTAATCTAATGTTAAAAATAAAGACATCACAGGAAATGCAACCTGACCTTTGATTTATAGTGACCTTCATTCAAGCAGAGCACACCCACCTCTTTCATTTCTCTTAGCAGTCATTGCAAATGTAGTCTCTTTGGAGATCCTGGAGGCCTGTTGCTTCCTTCCAAGTTTCTTAGGCCATTCTGCAAATTAATGTTTAGCTCAGTGGTTCTTGTCTTCAGTTTCATATTAGAATCATCTGGGGAGGTGGCGCCTGGGTGGTTCAGTTGGTTAAGCGACTGCCTTCAGCTCAGGTGATGATCTCAGGGTCCTGTGATTGACCCCACATCAGGATCCCTGCTCAGCGGGGAGCCTGCTTCTCCTTCTCCCTCTGCTGCTCCCCCTGCTTGTGCATACTTTCTTTCTCCCCCTCTCTCCGATGAATAAATTAAAAAATCTTTTAAAAAAAGAATCATTTGCGGAGCTTTAGAAAATCTTGCTGCCCGAACCACATACATATATACATACATTGTACCCAGGTGCTATGGTCTGCATGTTTGTGCCCCATTAATGGGAGTGATGCTCTTATATACAAGACCTACAGAGCTCCCAAGTCCCTTCCACCATGTGAGGACACAAAGGTTGGCAATCTGAAACCCAGAAGAGGGCACCCACCTGACCATACTGGCACCCTGATTTCTCATAGTCTCCAGAGGATTAGAAATAATTTCTGGGGTGCCTGACTGGCTCGGTCGATGGAGCATGTGACTCTTGATCTCAGGGTTGTGAGCTTGAGCCCCACAATGGGCATAGAGATTACTTAAAACCTTTTTTAAAGGTTTTATTTATTTATTTGACAGAAAGAGAGAGAGAAAGATCATGAATAGGCAGAGAGGCAGGCAGAGGAGGAGGGGAAAGCAGGCTCCCTGCTGGGCAGAGAGCCCGATGCGGGGCTTGATCCCAGGACCCTGAGATCATGACCTGAGCTGAAGGTAGAGAGGCTTAACCCACTGAGCCATCCAGGCGCCCAAAATAGAACCTTTTAAGAAGGGAGAGATTTCTGTTGTTTATAATCTACCTAAGCTGTAATAATTACAGTAGCCCTAATGGACCAAGATAGCAGGGGTCAGACTTATTCTGCCCAGATCACTAAGCTAGAAATGAGAGAGGATTTCAGGACTAGTACTCATTTCAGAATTAAAGATCATAGTTTCCTGGAGTGCCCTTTGTACATTTCTTCAAGAATGTGAAGATGACTGCATGTGCAGGAGGGCTAGGGGTGCTGTGTCTCACCCTTGCCTCTATTGTGCCCCCACCATGTCATGAGCCCCTTGGAGGCCCAGTCACCAGTCTGTTCCCTGATTTCCTTGATTTTAGTCTAGACAACACAGTGAAAGAATCCTTGCAAATTCTGAAAGGTCACAACTGAAAATTTCTTAACATGGTCCGTGTGGGTTTTTTCTCCTTTCAAGAAGACAAACAGCGGTGGCATCTTTGGGAAGACTGTCAGAGATGGAGAAAGGGATGAAGCCTCTCCAAGACCCTTTTGCCTTCCGTTCTTACTACTAGTTTAATAGCTAGAGCTATTAAGAATTGCAGTATTGGGGCATCTGGGTGGCTCAGCGGGTTAAAGCCTCTGCCTTCAGCTCCGGTCATGATCCCAGGGTCCTGCGATCAAGCCCTGCATCAGGCTCTCTGCTCAGCAGGGAGCCTGCTTCCTCCTCTCTCTCTCTCTGCCTGCCTCTCTGCCTACTTGTGATCTCTGTCAAATAAATAAATAAAATCTTTTAAAAAAAGAATTGCAATATAAAGTCCATAAAATTGTTTTATTTTTAAAATCTCTAAACAAGGGAAGAGGAAGTAAAAAAAAAAAAAAAAATAGAGAGAGAGAAAAAAAACCTTAAGGAGGCAGAAGGGGAAGCAACCTGAACTCCTCTTCCTTGCTTCCCCTTTACACAAGCACCAAGAGTGCTTCCAAAGCAACAAAAATACTTGAGAGGTCCAAGAGTTAATATTTGTGTTCCACAAATAGAGCCCTTGTTTTCTAGGGCCTTGGGGATACTTCACAAGCTTTATTAAGTTGACAGGAAAACCTAAATGAATTTTTCAAGAAGAGTAGAATGAACCTCATTTTCTAATCAATGCAGGAAAAAACTCTTAGAGGAAAATTTTCTTCACAAATTGACCAACTCTTGGCTAAAAGGGGAAATAAAAACTGCAATGACAAGCTATTTTGAAATGATCAATGAGAATATTGTATATTAAAACTACGGTGAGTAACCAGAGCTGCACTTAGAGGAAAACTCATAGCCTTAAGTGCTTTTATCATTAAATAGAGATTAGAAATTAAATACACTGGGGCACTTGAGTGGCACAGTCGGTTAAGCATCTGACTCTTGGTTTCAGCTCAGGTCATGGTCTCAGGGTTGTGATCTCATGGTCATGAGATGGAGCCCCACATTGGGCTCAGCATGGAGTCTGTTTGAAACTGTCTCCTGCCCCTCCTGCTTGTGTGCTTGCTTTCTTTCAAATAAATAGATCTTTTAACAAAATTAAACACAGTGCTATTTATTGAAAGTTTAATTTGCATGGAAACTGCACTTAAATATATTTTACTTAATCTCTGTAGTACTTACGAGGTGGACACTGTTTTTTCCTCTTTTCAAAACGCTCCCAAGTATAGCGAGGCCTATCCACGCAATGGCCTAGATTCTTCATTTTCAAGAGTATTTCACACCTTTCTTGATTCACTGCTACAAACATTAATGTTTATTATGTATACAGAACTTGAGGGGTGAATAATTCATGTTCTCTACCCTGTAGAACTCCACAGTCAGTGTGTGTGATGTTGATGTACGTATGTTGAAAGGGCAGAAGACGACACAGGTCATAGTATGATTGTAACTAACCCAGTTAAGGCAGACTTTTAGTGCTAAAAATAAGGTCTAAACAGAGTACCATGGGAGCCCAGAAGAAAGTGATTTTGCATTGTGGTGGCAGCAAGAGTCGGCTGCAGTGCTTGTGACTACAGTTCAGGGCTTTGTTCCTATTTTGTTTTGTTTTTCCCCTTCAGAATAGTCTCTCTGATGTGGAACTGCTTGATCAAAGAGGAAAAACATTTTAAGATTCATTAAACACACCGTCAGACTGCTCTCCATGAAGTGTACTGCATTCACAGGGTCTCTCCTCTGTCGGGAGATGTTGGTGTCTATGAAGGTCTGAATTAAGGAAGCTTTTCCCACAGCAGGGGCCCTAGTGAGGCTCCTTTCCTGAATGAGTCCCTGATGCTCAGGGAGACCAATGTTGAGAGACTCTCCAGGATGAACTTCTCAGGGTTCCATCTGTACAGAGTGGTCTGATGCTCTATTAGTTCTGCTAAATCTTGTGATTTCCAGGTTAATTTTCTCATTTCTTTTTCATTTTTGTTTTTAAACAGAACCACAGCATTCTACACAAAGGTAACAGTGAATGGATCTGGAGTTCCCAGGTTTTTTGTGCTTTGAAGAAGCTTCTCTCTCTTAACCTACAGTGCAATATTGGATTCTGGAGTAGAATGGAGTGACTCATCACTTACACACAACACCCAGGGCTCATCACAAGTGCCCTCTTTAATGTCCCATTACCCATTTGTCCCTCCCCCACCTCCCTCCATCAACCCTCAAGTTTATTCTCTATCGTTAGGAATCACTTATGGCTTGTTTCCCTCTCCCCTTCTTTCCCTTTCCCATATGCTCATCTGTTTTCCTACTTGAATTGCACATATGGGTGAGATCATATGGTATTTGTCTTTCTCTGACTTACTTCATTTAGCACTGTAGCTCCATCTGTCATTGCAAATGGCAAGATTCCATTATTTTTGATGGCTGAGTAATATTCCTGTGTGTGGGCACGCGCGCACACGCACATGCGCCTATGTTTGTATCACATCTTTATCCGTTCATCAGTCGATGCACACTTGGGCTCACTCCATAGTTCAGTTATTGCTGATAATGCTGCTGTAAACATCAGGGGGCAGGTGCCTCTTCGAATTTGTGTTTTGGTACCTTTGGGTCAAATACTTACTAGTGCAGTTGCTGGACTAGGGTGGTTCCATTTTCAACTTTCTGAGGAGTCTCCAAACTCTTCTCCAGAGTGGCTGCACCTGTTTCCATTCCCACCAACAGTGCAGGAAGAGTTGCCCTTTGTCCACACCTTGTTTCTTGTGTTGTTGATTTGAGCCATTCTCACATGTGTGAGGTGCATCTCATTGTGGTTTTAATTTGTATTTCCCCGATGCTGAGTGATGTTGAGCATCTTTTCATGTATCTGTAAGCCATCTGATGTCTTTTTCGGAAAAGTGTCCATATTTTTCTGCCCATTTCTTAACTAGGTTATTTGTTTTCTGGGGGTTGAGCTTGGTAAGTCTTTATAGATTTTGGATACTAACCCTTTATCAGATATGTCATTTGCAGATATCTTTTCCAATTCTGTAGGCAGCTTTTTAGTTTTGCTGATTGTTTCCTTTACTGCACGGGAGATTTTTATCTTGATGAGGTTGTCCCAATAGTTCGTTTTTGAGTATGTTCCCTCGCCTCTGGCGACATGTCTAACAAGAAGTTGCTGCAGTTGAAGAGGTTTCTCCCTGTGTTCTCCTCTAGGATTTTGTTTTTAAGTATTTTATTTGTGTGTGAGAAGGAAAGCACACAAGCAGGGGGAGCGGCAGCCAGAAGGAGAAGCAGGCTCCCCACTGAGCAAAGAGCTTGATGCAGAACTTGAACCCAGGATGGTGGGATCATGACCTGAGCCGAAGGCAGATGCTTAATGGGCTGAGCCAACCAGGCATCCCTCCTCTAGGATTTTCATGGTTTCATGTCTCACATTTAGGTCTTTCATCCATTTTGAATTTTTGTGTATGCTACAAGACATCCATTCTCATTCTTCTGCCTGTTGCTGTCCAGTTTTCCCAACACAATTTGTGGAAGAGACTGTTTTTTCCATTGGACATTCTTTTCTGCTTTGTCAAAGATTAGTTGACCAAATAGCTGTGGGTACATTTCTGGGTCTCTCCTGATCTTAAAACCCGAGAGAATAAATGAAAATTGAAAATGTCTCCCTGTTCAAAGGGGAAACAAAGTGAGGGGGAGGAAAAGCTGTATTAAACCAGTAACAGGATGCTAGAAACCCCTAAGTAAATCTCAAAGCTTTGACTTTTTGTTTCTTTCTTATATCCAGTGAACATTCACCTTATCTTGAAGCCAAACCCTTGTTTCATTTGGAAATTCCGTCCTTTTCCCCACGGCTCTTCTCTGTGCTCCGCTGGGAAGCTCAGGTCACACTTTGGTACCGGATATCCTGGCCACAAGAAAGACAGGAAACATAAAGAGTTTGGGTCACCACTGACTATTCCTGGATTCAAGTTGATTTCCGGGGCAGATGGCCTCTTTATATCTATTTCCTCACTTAGGATGATTTCACCTAGTTCCTGTCAGGCAGTATCTCAGTGTTAAAATAAAACCAAAATGAGGGGAAGCCTTTTGTGCTCATTCAAGGCTACTGTCCTCCATCTATTCTGTGGACGAGGAGTGAATTAATTCTATGTTAAAAACCAATGCACTGGGGCACCTGGGTGGCTCAGCGGGTTAAAGCCTCTGCCTTCGGCCCAGGTCATGATCCCAGGACCCTGGGATCGAGCCTCGCATCGGGCTCTCTGCTCAGTGCAGAGCCTGCTTCTCTCTCTCTCTCTCTGCCTGCCTCTCTGCTACTTGTGTTCTCTGTCAAATAAATAAATAAAATCTTAAAAAAAAAAAAAACCAATGCACTAAATTAGTTTTTATATTATCTTTTGAATATTTTATTAAGGGAATTTTCTAAGTCAGGACTAAAATGCCAAAAGAAGAGAGAGTGTGTGAGAGGTGTAAAAGTGGTATTTTGGGAACTGTGAAACCGGATTATTTTCAGTTAAGAGATTTTCAAATAAAAATGGATATGTGAACTTGGTTGGTGGTAACCAGCAAATACTGTCTTTATATGTTTCTTTTTGCTGAACTCTAGAAGTGGATTATCTTGAAGTTAATGAAAACAACTATCCAAGAGTGTTTCCGGCAATCCAGAGACGGCTGGTAAAACTGTATCCGGCTCAGTCCCTGCTGTGCCCTAAACTGAGAGCAACTAGTTTGCAGTCTCTGTGTTCCTTCCTGCCCCTTCTCACCCCGGACAAAATTTACTGCTCTGCAACAAAGTGTGGGTTGGTAAATGGTGGTTTATGATTCAAGGAGGAAATATGGGGAAATGTTTAAATATGAGGAACAAACATGAGGAAAATGTTTAAATATTAACATTCCAAAACAGTATTAGCAAGTTAGATTGGTTAATGTTAATCTGAAGGAAAACTTAAATTTTAGAACATTTTACCAATATACAGGAAGTGGAGCAAAATGCCTTATTTTATTTTCACGGAGAAAGGCAACATATTTCAGATTAAAATAAAATGCATTTCAAATGAAATGCCATGTAAAGTCAGTATTTTGTTTATAATTGGATTTCAAAAGGTAAGAGTAAGATCAAAGAGAAATTTCATACATGTAGAGCCAAGCCCTGAGCCATAGATCACAGGGAATCTACAGTACGGTAAAGTGGGATGAAACGAAAGCGGGGAGGAGTGGCAGAGAGCAAAGGCTTAGGGGGTGGCAGGAGCCTGGAGGCAAGAGGCAGGGAAGCAATATTGCAGGCTGATGGGAGCTGCTTATCTGCCCCCTTGCCAAAGAGCACAGACCAGAAAGTCTTAACACTGTGTATTTCATCAAATACTGGTTTGAAGACCACAGGCAGACAACTGCACCCCTTGCGTGCAAGGAAATCTCTGAGAGTTGGGTAAGTCCTGAAAGCAGCTCCAGAGACAGAATCTAGTGACCATAGCAGCTAAGGCCAGGATTCACAGGGATTCTTTATCTAGACTGAAATTTGTTTTTCTCTGTTATAATAGTCAGGGAGCCACCAACAGCTAAGGACAAGAAAATATAAGAAAGCAGAATCAATAATGGTTGCCAGAGGGCATACTTCCCTGAACTTACTTTTCACCAAAGACCTAAAAGAGTGGTTTTCAATCTTTTTGGTGGTTTTGAGAACTTGACGAACTTGATCTGCTTCCTAGAAAATATACATCTACACGCAAGTCTGCATACAGTTATCAAAACTTACAAGATCTCCAAATCCAACTATTGTGACCCTCCAGAGCTACACAAGCCAGTACAGTAGCCACCCGGTGGCGCTTAGGAACAGGAACTACATTTTGCCATCACAGTAAGTTCTACTGGACAGGACTGTTCTAGAATTTCATGGGCTCTAGAGTAAGAACTCCTGCCCCAAATGAGCCCCTGTAGTTCTACTGGCCTGTAACCCTACTCCCAGTAATACTCCCACTATAGACAGTATAGACAGGCCTTAAAGAAACGGAGGAAGAATATTAACAGGAATTTGAATAACTCAGAAAGTCCATCTAGCTTCAAGTCCCCATTAATAAACTTAACTTAGGGGTGCCTAGGTATTTGTCTTCGGCTCAGGTCATGATCCCAGGGGCCCTGGGATTGAGCCCTATATCTGGCTCAGCCAAGAGCCTGCTTCTCCCTTACTCTCTGCTGCTGCTCCTGCTTGTGCTGTCAAATAAAATCTTAAAAAACAAAAACAAAAACCAAAACCACCTTAAACTTAAATAACAGATGATTCTTTCCCATCTCAAGATATGTGCAGTCTTGCAAACATTTCCATGTCCCACATCCTGCAATAAAAATCCAACTGGCTTTTCTGTGAGATGGGGTGAGACTTGAGGAATTTACGGGGCATTAGTAACAACTAGTATCACGCTGAGTTCATGCTAAGTGCCAGGTACCATTCTAAGCGTCCTACACATTAGCTCATTTAATCCTCACCCAATGTTACAAGGTGGGGATAGTCTTATCCTCTCTTCAGGTAAGAGAACTGAAGTTTAGGGATTAGCAAGATTAACTTGTTTGAGATAACGTCGTAAATGCCGGTGAAGTGGTTATAAGGTTAGAATCTGTAGTCTCCTGCAACATGTCGAAAACAGGAAAATGGCCCTAGAGGACTCTGAGGTCACATGTCTCAACAGGAGTTTATGAAATTGACCTATACCTGCCTGTGTGCTCTGCCGCTGCTGAGGCCACATTTCCCACAACAGCTGTGGACCTCTCTCCCTCAAGCGGCACAAGAAAAAAACCGAAATACTCAGGACTTTTTCCACTCAGTCCTGTAAAGCCGACCTCTCTGTCCTCACACCACCCTTTACTATTATGGCAGCCTTGAACTTTAGAGACGGATTAGCTGTGTGACCCTGAACAGGGGTTAAGTGACACTCGCTGCTGTCGCCCGTTACACGGGGATGATAATAGCATCTCTGTCCCAGTTTTGTGTGCCGTCAGCGCCCAGCTGCATTAGGCAGGCGCTCAATAAAAGGTTACTGGTTGCCACGATTCACTGCTACGACGCCTCTAATTTCCTGAGCCCACGATCTTGAATGTCGATGGAGGGAAGGCACATGCTGAGCCGACGCTTGAGGTTTCCTTCCGTTCGCCCCTCGCAGTGAAATACACAGCCTTCATCCCAAGACCGTCGTAGGACCTATCAGGGAGCTGGATGACGCTCCTGCCCTAGCAGGGGTGGACCGTAAGCGGCATGTCCCGGATCCCAGGCGCCCTCGGGGACCTCCAGCCTCCAAAAGCGAGGCCCTGACCGGATCAGGGACAGAAACCTGCGGGACGAACGACCACGGCGCGCAGCTCCTCACCGCGGGGTACCAGCTGGGGGCGCCGAGCGCGGGCGAGGCCACAGACTACGTCTCCCGGCAAGCCCCGCGGCGACCCTGACCCAGGCGCGTCCGCACGCTTCCCCCACCTCCCCCGGGCACCCACGGGTGACCGAGAGGACCCTGGCTTCCGTGCTTCTGAGGCCGTCGGGGCCAGGGGAGCCTCTCCTGCCGCCCCGAGTAACCAGAGCGGGTGAGGACTGCCCTTAAATCGGGACAGTGGTTCTCAAACTTGTGTCTCGGGGAAGAGCTTGTTAACAATTCAGATTGCCGCCCCTCATCCCACCCCACCCCACCCCCGCGACGCTAACGCACTGGATTTCGCGAGGCTCGGGGTTTTCGTTGCAGCAGGCTTTCCGGGGGGATCCTGATCCGATAGGCCAGCGGTCACGCCCTCCTCAGGCTTGTTTTCCCCTGAACTTACCTGCCCCGCATCTCGCCTCCAATTGGCCCGCCGAACGTCCCGCCCCTGCAGGCAAATCTTCCCTTCTGGTTGGTCGGCGGTGAGTCTGTGGCTAGAACTGACCCAACGGACGCTAGAATTCGCGGATCCTGGCCCGGAAGTTAGTCCTGAGGCTGCGCCGTTGGCCGTGGTCGCCTAGCGCGCCTTGGGACTTCCGGCGTGAAGTCGAGCGCCAGGTCTTGCGTGAGGCCGCCACGAGCGTAAAAGCGGGGCGTTCAGGTCCTAACCCGGGGGTAGAGGGGGGTCCTGCCGGTGACGCGACCGGCGTTGGCGCCGCGGCGCCTGTGCTGGACTGAAGCCGAGGCGCCGGAGCCGGCTGCGCCCGGGCTGGGACTGGGATCCTTGGCCAGGACTCGCAGCCTCGGGGTCCTGGGAGCTTTCCGGGCGGGCGCAATCGGTTTCGGGACCAAGGCGCTCCGGGGGCTTGACAATGGCATCGGGCCCGGGCTCCCAAGACCGGGAAGGGCTCCTGATAGTGAAACTGGAGGAGGACTGCGCCTGGAGCCAGGAGCCGCCCCCGCCGGATCCAGGGCCCAGCCCTGAGGCCTCCCACTTACGCTTCAGACGGTTCCGCTTCCAAGAGGCCGCTGGGCCCCGGGAAGCCCTCAGCCGGCTCCAGGAGCTTTGCCATGAGTGGCTGCGGCCTGAGATGCGTACCAAGGAGCAAATCCTGGAGCTGCTGGTACTGGAGCAGTTCCTGACCATCCTGCCCCAGGAGATCCAGAGCAGGGTGCAGGAGCTGCATCCGGAGAGTGGCGAGGAAGCGGTGACTCTTGTGGAGGACATGCAGAGAGAGCTTGGGAGGCTGCGACTACAGGTGAGAGAAAGAGTCGTCTTACCTGCGGTTGGTTTGGCCCCGAGGACTAGGACATTTCGGTGGCCCTGTTCTTTGTACCTTTACTTGGTCCCCCGAGTAGACTTTATATGGGCAAGAGGTCTTTTCACAATTTAGTCAGGGAGACTCGTTTTCCAGGTTTTCCCCAGAAGGACAGAGTGAGCCAGGAAGAATGCCCTATTTCCACACGGAGGCAGGGGTTCTGGTTTACTGTGACCCCCGGAGTTAATTCTTAATTTGCAGGGTTCAAATCCTCACTCTGTTCCTTAGTTTTGTGACTTTGAGCAAGTACTTAATCTCTTTGGGCTTCAGATTTAACACTGGTAAAGTGAGAATGATAAAAACATCCTTCTAGGGTTGCTTTGAGGGCTGCAGGGAGAGCATCCTGTAATTTTGATCACACGGCTAGCTAATAGTGCTTAATGTCTGGTGGCTGTTGTTTTGTTAGGTGCAGCAGTCTGGTCTCCTGTGCAGATCTAGGTCGGGTTACTAGTGAATTTAGGAAAACAGATTGGCCATGTGGTTCTGAGGGCACTTGCCCCCAGGGTCACCCAAGTTTAACTTATCTAGGAGTGAGGCATGGAAGCAAATAGAAAGAGTGGGAGGAGGCAAGAGGAGGTCATTTGAGTCAGAGAGCTGTGCAGGTAAGGTGTGCCCTGGGAGTGGACACCCTCCCCTCCTATTCTCTCCAGTAAACGGGCGATCAGGAAAACTTTTAGTGTAAGCCATCCTCTCTCTTGCTGGATACAAAAAGATTATTAACAGTGTTTCTCTGTTGAAGACTTGCCCTCAGAATTCTGTACTAAATTCCCTTCCTTTCGGGCCCTGTTGTGATGATGAGTGATGTGGGTTGGTTCCCAGGTCACAAACCATAGGCGGGGAACAGAAGTGCTTTTGGAGGAGACTTTGCCTCTGGAAACAGCACGAGAGTCACCGAGCTTCAAGCTGGAGCCAATGGAGACTGAGCGAAGCCCTGGCCCCAGGCTGCAGGAGCTGCTAGGCCCCAGCCCCAAAAGGGACCCCCAAGCTGTAAAGGAGAGGGGTGAGGAACAGTTTTCTGGGCAGGTGGGAGGGAGGAGGGGCTTCGGGGTTGCCCCCTGACACCAGCAGGTAGAGTGCGGTCACCCAGGTGCCCTCAGGGTTCCCAGATGTGGAGTGAAGGACCTAAAAGTGGTGGCTTGGGTTCTTCTGGGGATGGGAGGTGGGAGGGGGATCCTAAGTAAGCCCTTCAGTATGCACAGCACAGACGTTTAGAGCTTCAAATGATGGAGGGCTTGAGGGCTGCAGGCCAGCAGGGAACGTGACTGGTGTCCTTCCCCCGCACGTTGCCAATTTGGATATCGGTTTATGATGCCTCTGCTGCCTTCTTATGCTCATTGTACAGTCCTGAACAGAGACTGGGTGTCGGGGAGCGGATACCGTGTTGTAATAAGCCTTGGGTTCCCGAGAACTACAAATGCCATTCTCATCATGATTTCTGTCACTTCAGCATTGTCTGCTCCCTGGCTTTCTCTCTTTCCTGCTGAAGGAAACATGGAAGACAAGGAGCTGACTGGGCCCCAGGTGATGTGGAAGTCCCCGTCGTCTCCCCTCCCCAGCACCTCTCCCTGCAGTTGCTCTTGTGGGGATGGGGTCTTTCTGCCTCTCAGAGAAGATCCTTTCTCTCTCACCACGCACAGCCTCCCCGCCGCCTTTGTTTATTTCCTCCACACCTCACTTGTGGGCCTGGCACCCTTCTTCCCCATGAAATGTGTCCTTGACACCCTGGGTTTTGCCCTATAACTCATGACTCTGCTTGAATTGTTCTTGGTGCCTCAGGGGCTAAAGGAGATCTTGTGCTGTTTCAGTTGCCTGAGAGCTTAGAGGACGTGGCTATGTACATCTCCCAGGAGGAGTGGGGGCATCAGGATCCTAGTAAGAGGGCCCTCTCCAGGGACACGGTGCAGGAGAGTTATGAGAATGTGGACTCACTGGGTAAGGACTTCTTTTCCAGGGATGAAGACTGAGCCGCTTCTTACCAGGGGCCTGTCCCTTAGCCACTCACCTCCAGGACATAAGTTCGGAGTTTTGCCAGAAGATCTCCCTTTTTCTAAAGCCCTCTGGCTGAGGATCAGTCAGACTTCTGGCAGGTGGCACAGTTGGCAGACTTACGGTTCCCAGCTGCCAGAGCTGAAGGCAGAGTGTGTGAGCTTTCCTGCACTTCCAGGCAGAACAAATCAAATCCACTGACAGCCTGCCCACCCCCCACCTCACACATACTCTCGGTGCTTGATGCTTTGCAATTTTGAGATGCTTATTCTTCTGACCTCACTTATATTTTCTATGCTTCGTTAGTATTTCTAGGCCCTTCCCCAACTTTCAGGGGGGCGCTGACATCAATATTCCAGCTCAGCAGTTCTCCCAGCCCTTAAAAACTCAGGAACGGGGGATGCCTTTTGGAAATTTGAAATGATACATATGTGTAAAACAGAAAAAATACATTAGGATGCTTCTATATGTTGGACTGTTATGCAGAGATTAAAAATGAGGCTTGTAAAATATGACGGAAAACTGATAGTTGGATCTGGGTGAAGAGTGTACAGGTATTGTAAAATTCCTTCAACTTGGGATGTATGAAAATTCTCATAATAGATTGACATGTTAGAAAAGTCACACACACTTTGTTTTCATACATCAGGTGTTGGTAAGGAGAGGCACAGCTGTCAGCGAACTTGCTCTAATTCTGCCTCGGAGTGACCGCTGGGTTTGGTTTCCTTCATTGGGACCTTCTCCAGGTTTTCCATCATTGGGCCTGGCTTGGTGCCCGAACTTGAACATAGCTTTCAGTGAGTGCTGCACAGGAAGAGAAGTTCAGATCACAAGCTCTTAGAACAAAACTGTTTAAAGTTCATGTTTGCTGGGATTAGAGTGAGTTTTTAATTTTAGCATAGCACAGGAATGGTGCTTTTGGGTTTTAACCTCAGGGTCCACTCAGAGGCCTAGATATCTTTCTGGTTGTCCATCGTGTCATCTTTTCTCCTGGAGTTGTTAAGTGGAACTCCATTCTAGTTTATATTTATCTGTGAGAGTCGGGGCTCTTTAATAATAAACTAATTCCTCAAGAACTGATCACTCTAGTTATGTTTATTTGGTTGTTTTGATTATAAAAGTGTACTTTCTCATTGGAAAAGGCCCTGAGTACTACAAAAGTGTAAAAAGAAAAAAACCGTAGTCTCCCTCCTCCAATATCTTTCTCTGGAGGTAATCACTGAGAACAGTGAGTGCACGTTCCCGCCATTTGCTGTCGGATTTGTTGCACGTTCTGTGGATATGCCCCCTAAGTGCAGGGAACAAGATTGTCTTTGTTACTTCTGCCTTGTAGAGAAAAACGGTGACATAGAAATCTGTTTCTTCCATTGTAAACAGAGTCTCAGGTTCCTAATCAGGAGGCCCTGAGCACCCAAGTGGAACAAGGAGGAAAGCCGTGGGATCCCAGTGTTCAGACTTGCAAGGAGGGCCCGAGCCCCAGCAGCCCAGCTCCAGGTAAGGAATGGAGATCAGCAGCCTGGCCAGCTGGCCTCCTGCTGTTGGAAGGGAGACCTTTGAGGATTTGGGTGTCGGGCCAGCCCGTCACTGCTGTCGGGGAGATCCCAGGGCGCAGAATGCATGGAGGCATTCACCCCTGGGGCCCACCCTAGTCCCAGCTCTCTCCATCCCACCCATTTCCACAAGGCAGAAGCTGGAGCCTCAGTTGTAGAAGGAATTGGGGGCCTGTACCAGGGAATTCAGGACTGGTCTGAGTGAGTGCTGGTTCCTGAGTGATGGCCCCACCCCTTTTCCACTTGGAGTGCGCTGCCTGCCCGGGAAACTGAGGTAGAACCAACCCTTCCAGCCTTTGAGCTACAGGGAGTAGCAGATAGGTGGGACTTCCTTTTCTCTGGTGTGGAAATAACATAGGGGTTTGGTTTCTCTTGCTCTGCCAGGAGAAGAGAAGTTTGAGAACCAGGAAGAAAGCGCGCAGTCCGTTTTTCCTGAGAGCATCCACCCACAGGCACTGCTGCCTGGCCAGGCCAGAGGGGAGGTCCCCTGGAGTCCTGAGCAGGAAAGGCCTCGGGACAGGGCAGAAGGGCACTGGGAGCCTCCCCCAGAGGAAGGGATGGAGCCGTCCTTAGTGGGGCCTACAAGTTGCAGAGAACTGGGGCGACCAAAGGAATTGCAGCTGAAGAAGCTCCACTTGTGTCCCTTGTGTGGCAAAAATTTCTCTAACAACTCGAACCTAATTAGGCACCAGAGAATCCATGCAGCGGAGAGACTGTGTATGGGTGTGGGGTGTGGCGAGATCTTTGCTGGGAACCCACACTTCCTGTCACTACACAGAGCACACTTGGGAGAGGAGGCCCATAAGTGCCTGGAATGTGGAAAAAGCTTCAGTCAGAACACCCACCTGACTCGCCATCAGCGCACGCACACGGGGGAGAAACCGTACCAATGTAACGTGTGTGGAAAAAGCTTCTCTTGCAACTCCAACCTTCACAGGCACCAGAGGACACACACAGGCGAAAAGCCCTACAAGTGCCCCGAGTGTGGGGAGATCTTTGCTCATAGTTCCAACCTCCTTAGACACCAAAGGATTCACACAGGAGAGAGACCTTACAAGTGTGCCGAGTGTGGGAAAAGTTTCTCTCGCAGTTCACACCTTGTCATACATGAAAGAACTCACGAGAAGGAGAGGCTTTACCCCTTCTCTGAGTGTGGCGAAGCAGTGAATGACAGCACCGTCTTTCTTACAAATCCTGGAACCCACAAGGCAGAGAAAAAACTCTTCGAATGTTTGACTTGTGGGAAAAGCTTCCGGCAGGGCATGCACCTCACCAGGCATCAGAGAACGCACACGGGGGAGAAACCATATAAGTGTAACCTTTGTGGGGAAAACTTCTCTCACAGATCAAACTTAATCAGGCACCAGAGAATTCACACCGGAGAAAAACCCTATACCTGTCACGAGTGTGGGGACAGTTTTTCTCACAGCTCCAATCGGATTCGTCACCTGAGAACCCACACGGGAGAGAGACCCTACAAATGTTCGGAATGTGGAGAGAGCTTTTCTCGGAGTTCCCGCCTTATGAGTCACCAGAGAACTCACACGGGATAGAAGCAATGGGATTTCTCTTCGGCCCACTCAGAGGGTCCTGTTAGGAGCTGGTGTCCTTTGCCCAGGCCCCCCAAATCTGTTTTTAAAGTAATTACCGTAAAGAGGAACGAGGTAGGCGTCAATGTGAGGGAGGTGTGGAGGCAGCAAAAGATTAGTGTAGAACTAAAATGGAATTCTGTCCAAACTGTTGAGGGTGGTGAGTTTTTGAGGTGACCTGCTCAGGGCAGAGTTCTCTATGAGGTCTCTTGTCCTGGGGTGTGCCTACTCCCTTGGTATCTTAGCTGTGATTCGGGTGCCTTACTGTATCCATTGTCTGTCCTGACAACTTTGGGAATCTGTGTGACTGCCCGTTACCGCTTCCCCACTTGGAATGTTTGTCAGGAGTAGCTGGGCTCCTGAGGCATGGGACCAAAGAAGTGCGAAGGATTCTGGGAAACCAGCTTATTGGCCACAGAAGACTGGCTGGTGACTTGCAGCTTCCCCAGAAGCCCCAGCTGGGAAGCCAGGGGCAGTCCGGGGCAGCCACCACAGTGCCTCTCGGAGAGGAGGGCTCCAAGCTTATAAACATCACCTCAGACCAGAAGGAACCAGAGGCCTGAGGGACACGGAAGAGGGAGTTTGCAATTCAGCCCAGGCATTGGCACAAGAAACCGGATTCTGACTTCGTCACCGTTGAGGAGATTAAGACTCACCCCACTTTTGCACAAGAAAGAAACAGAGCTCTGGGGTCTTCGGAGGGTTCTGTGAAAGCGGGGTTCCCTGAGAGGCTTTGCAAATGTGCATCCTGGGGAGATTAGGGATCATGCTTTCCCTGTTGAAGTCTGTTTGGGTGGTAATAAATATCTTCAGGAAACGTGAGCATGTGCGGCTCCTCACTGAGGACCTTTGTCCTGGCATCCAGTATTGCTTTGTCCCATGTCTGCTGTGGCCGGAGGACCTATCTTCTCTGTGGTTGGTCAAGGGTTTGGATGAGGAGGGCTGAGGGAGGGTGTGCTCCTGGCTGGCTCCAGGCTGGGCGTGCTTCCAGACTGGGAACAAAAGGTCAAGCCCAGTGGCTGCTTAAGGTCATGTTGTCATAAGGGTCTCCTAGTAGGCTTCTTTGCTTTCAGTGGGGGACAGCAGTAAAAATGTCTTTGATTCTTTGTTGAGAATGTTTACTTTCTAGTGACAAAGCTGAAGGAAAATCTGGCTCTTCAAAGACAGGACATAACTGAATTATTGCCTGTTAATAGAGGGAAGACACAGGTGAGGCCAACATTTTTAGGGGAAAGCTTTGTATTTTAGAATGGGGAATTGGGAATAGGAATTCCAGGAATGTTTATGAGAAAAAGGTAGAATACCAGGAAGTATTCTAAGAGTGGGAAATTCTGATGCCAGGAAAACCTCTCAGGATTTGGCCCTGTAACTCTTCTCTGGGAAGAAAAGGTGGAGCGTGACCTGGCAACTGACTGTCAGATACAGTAATTTTTTTTTAAGGTTTTGTTTATTTATTTGACAGAGATTACAAGTAGCCAGAGAGGCAGGCAGAGAGAGAGGAAGGGGAGCAGGCTCCCTGCTGTGAGGGAGCCCAATGTAGGGCTCGATCCCAGGACCCTGGGATCATGACCTGAGCTCAAGGCAGAGGCCACCCAGGTGCCCCCAGATAGAGTAATTTTAAGTGAGGGAAACAACCGTGCATACCCTTTTCCCCATTTCCCTATCAGTCTTATCTCAGCCCTGCCTCAGTGTAGTAGGAGTTTATCCTTGGTTTTCTGAGACAATTTTTAAAAATCTTAGTTTCTTGGCATGCCTGGGTGGCTCAGTGGATTAAGCCTCTGCCTTCGGGTCCATAGTTTCATCCATGCAGATCTGATAGTGGTCCCACTGCTCTTGGTCCTACTGGGAGCACTTTGGCTTCAGGCTAGAGCAATGAGCATCCCAGAAATTCATTCCCTGCACTAAAAAGGCTTCCCAATAGGAAGTGCTCCCCACCACCCCCACCCCGCAGCCGTCTAGCTCCCCTCCTAGCAAATTCACAAGCAAAACTGCTCTTGGGCTGTTATTAACGACGTGGATATTCCATGCAAAGCATTTAGCTCAGGGCCTGGCACACAGAAGGTACTCATCTATTGGTGTCTTCTGTGGGCAGGTGATAGTGGCAAGAGTGCCTTCTAAGCACCTGCCACTGATGCCACACTGGCAGAAATCTCCGTTACTGACAGGAATGAGGATCTCGTTCCTCATGGTCTGGTCAAAGAACAAGGTTGCATGCACACTCCCATGAGGTCACTGCGAGGGATGGTCAAGTGCGTGCTTTTTCACATTTGTCTTTTAATCCTGCACACACACTTTTTATGTTCACACTTTTGCCCACTAGTCCTTGAAAAAGAAACCAGAAGTCTCCAACTGGCTGTCAGGTCAATGGGAGACTGACACTGGGGCAGGAAAGACCCTTGGCTCTTCAGCCCTGATGGGTACAAAGGAGACCTGGAAGATGTGGACTGATTTGGAGCAATAGCCACAGTCCTCGGAGCAAAGGTGGCACAGAAGAGCAGCAGCAGGACTCCTGGGTAGAGAACTAGTACCACATGTAAGCACTGTGGAAAAAACCTAGCCAGGGCACCTGGGTGGCTCCGTGGGTTAAAGCCTCTGCCTTCAGCTCAGGTCATGACCCCAGGGTCTTGGGATCGAGCCCTGCATCAGGCTCTCTGCTCCCCAGGGAGCCTGATTCCTCCTCTCTCTCTCTGCCTGCCTCTCTGCCTACTTGTGATCTCTGTCTGTCAAATAAATAAATAAAATCTTAAGAAAAAAGGAAAAACCTGGCCAAGGCCAATTAAGAGCAGCAGGCCAGACATCACTGAGGACAAAGCTTGTAAGGCCAGAGACTGGAAAAAGCATTAAATTTCTTTTCTCCAGAAAAAAAGTCAGAAATCACTAAGAATTTTTATTGCAGGAAGGGAGGTGAGGCCAACATTTTTAGGGGAAAGCTTTGTATTTTAGAATGGGGAATTGGGAATAGGAATTCCAGGAATGTTTATGAAATTTATTAAGATTCTGTACATCTGAACCAAGATGCCTTTCAACGGATGAATGGATAAGGAAGATGTGGTCCATATATACAATGGAGTAATATGCCTCCATCAGAAAGGAAGAATACTCAGCTTTTGTAGCAACATGGATGGGACTGGAAGAGATGCTGAGTGAAGTAAGTCAAGCAGAGAGAGTCAATTATCACATGGTTTCACTTATTTGTGGAGCATAACAAATAGCATGGAGGACAAGGGGAGATGGCGAGAAGGGAGTTGAGGGAAATTCGAAGGGGAGGTGAACCATGAGAGACTATGGACTCTGAAAATCAATCTGAGGGTTTTGAAGGGGTGGGGGGTGGGGGGGTGGGCGAACCAGGTGGTGGGTATTAGAGAGGGCACGGATTGCATGGAACACTGGGTGTGGTGCAAAAACAATGAATACTGTACCTTGAAAATTAAAAAAAAAAAAGATTCTGTACATCCTAGCCCTAGCCGGGTAAACAGAGTTTACTGTTTGAATGAGACGTCAACTGATAGCATTTTGGAAAGTGCAAAATCACCACCACTGCTTTAAGACCTGTAATTTTTGTAAATGTTTCACGAACATTTGAAACAACAAAGTCTTTTTTGGAAGTTCTAGCAAATTTATTAGCACTAGGGGGCTAACTTCTTTGGGTGTCAGCAGCTCAAAAATAGTTAAGTTTACAGCAAAAGTGCATTTATTAGAAAAAACAGAGGTGCATTTATCCTTTTAGCCTTCATTCTAGCTCGCAAACACTTCTGATTAAAATCTGACTTCTACTGTTGAAAGGGAGATGTAATTCTTTCTGATCAAGTCATTTTTACTAAGAGGAGCTATGTGATGCCTCAGGTAGCCAGTGAGGAGCCAGTGGGAATGGTCTAGGTAAATTCAACAATGAGGAAATGGTTGATTAAAAACCGTTCAGAACACCAACACATTTGGAGAAATCTTCCAGTTAATACCCTCAGTTTATCACTGAAATGTCCCAGAAGCTGTAGTCAGGAATCAAAACTGGTTACACGCCAGGTTCCTGCTCTGAGGAGGTGGTCAGATTTCCGCAGGCAAGAAAGGGTAGGGAAAGAAGACTTTCTCAAATCCTGGTGTATGTTTTTTGGACATAATCCGGAGTCGTGTTTGCCTCTGTACCCCCACTCTTTCCTGCTCTTCTGGGGGGAGCGAGCGGGGCTTCAGCCACCGGAACGAGAGTGAGGTACCTGGGTTTCTCGGAGGAGCTCTAGTCCTGAAACTATGACTTCCAGAACCAAAGACATCAGCCCCTTCCTGAGCGCCTGACCGCCCGCCTGCGCTCCTGCCCCACCGAGGACCGCTCCCGCGCGGGCCCCGGAAGGAACAAAAGCGGACGCGGCCGGCGCTCCGCAGCCGAGTCCTGATCAACCTTCCCGGACCCCAAGCCCTCCTGCGACCTCTGCTTCCCGGCCCAGAGGACAGCTCGCCGTGCCTCCCCAACTGGGTCTCTAGCTAGCCGGCAGGAACTTCATGATTGCGCGCGGCCGCCTCCCTTCGGGCCCACCCCCTTCTCCCCGGCCGCTCTGGCGAGCCGGCGGCCACTCTATGGCTGCGCCCGTCCCACCGGCCTGCTCTCCGCCCGCAGCTTCTGCATGTCCTGGCCGCTCTGGCCCGCTTCGCGGGAGCTCTATGGCTGCTCGGGGAAGTCCCCCACGCTCCGGCCGCTCTGGCACATTGGCTGGCGTTCTCCACAGCTCTCGGCTATTGAGGCTGGGCCGGCCCACGTGGCCGAAGGCTTCCTTCTTCTCTAGCGGATGCCGGCGGCGCTACCACACTCTCCAGAACCGTCGCGGGTCTCTTGGGTGTGCGCCTACGCCGGGCCTACAGCAGGCCCGGCTCTCGTCGTCCAGCAGGGGGCGAGCGCAGGCCTGGGTGGTGTGGCCGCCGGGAAGGGCGGACCTGCAGAGCGACCTGAGGCCAGGAGCCTGCTTAAACGCAATGGGAAGGCCACGAAGAGGCTACAGGGTGAGAAGCGATGGGAGAGGCCAAGAAAGGAGACTGATGCAGGTGTCCAGGTAGGGGGTGATGGCGCCCTGGACCGCGGCACGAAGAGCAGGGAGGGAGAAATGGAGACAAAACGAGAGCCATTTAGAAGGGAGAACTGACAGCTTTATGTGGGCCCCGGCGGAAGTCTGAAATCCTAGGACGACCTAGGAGGAAAATCTGACCTGACCTGTCTTTCCTGCTCTTCTTTGTCAGGTGCCCTTACAGCAACTATCCGGGGACCTTGCAGCTTCCCAGGGAGATACACTGTCACGTCGAGGAAGGAGCCTGAGCTCTTTGCCCTGACTGCCCTGCCTGCACTCAACTTTAAAGCTCGGCTCAGAAGTCACACTTGACCCTCTTAGGTACTTCCCCTGCTACCCAAACACACCCAAAGCCCTCTCCACACTCATCTAGCACTTACACATTGAATGGTGGTTTGTTCTATTCGTTTTCTTTTTAATTCAGGTCCAAATGGCCAACACCATTCTCGGTACCTAGCACGGAAAGGCAACGTGAAGCTTCCTGAATAAGTGAATACTTTTCAAAAGGCTATGACTGCCTGTCATTTACTCTGGAAATGTATTACCCATGGCGGGGTGGCGGGTGGGAGCGTTTGATACAATGATGAAGATTAAAAGATTAAACTAGAGAGCTGTCCAGTAAACTCGGCTGACATACCCATCAACTTCTTCCACAGTCCGTTCTACTCTAGGCTTAAAAAACTCCTAATGTTTTATTAATGCCAAGGTCTAAAGCACGTTAAGACAATAAGATATAAAAAGTTGTATTTACCAAGTAATCTGCCTATTCTGGGGTTGGTTTTTTTTTGTTTTTGTTTTTGTTTTGTTTTTTTTAAGATTTTATTTATTTGACAGACAGATCACAAGTAGGCAGAAAGGCAGGCCAGGGATGGGGTGCGGGGGCGGGGGCGAGAAGCAGGCTCCCCGCTGAGCAGAGAACCTGATGTGAGGCTCCATCCTTGGACCCTGACCTGAGCTGAAGGCAGAAGCTTTAACCCACTGAGCCACCCAGGTGCCCCTCCCTGTTTTTTAAATACATAAAACATACCAATTTGTTATACTATCATTGGCCGATAGATGTTGGGTGCCTTTCATCTTTTTTTTTTTTTAAGATTTTTTATTTATTTATTTGTAAGAGAGAGAGAGAGAGCGAGCACAGGCAGACAGAGTGGAAGGCAGAGTCAGAGGGAGAAGCAGGCTCCCTGCGGAGCAAGGAGCCCGATGTGGGACTCGATCCCAGGACGCTGGGATCATGACCTGAGCTGAAGGCAGCTGCTTAACCAACTGAGCCACCCAGGCGTCCCAACTTTTCATCTTTTTAATATATAACTTCTATAATCAGCATGTTACTTGCTCAATAAGGGGGGGGGGCAGTAGGTGGTACAGAGTTAAGAAACCAGAGAATGTCACACAATTAAACTAAAAACCAAATCTATTCTTTTTTTTTTTTTTTTTTTTAAAGATTTTATTTATTTATTTGACAGAGAGAGATCACAAGTAGGCAGAGAGGCAGGCAGAGAGAGAGAGGGGGAAGCAGGCTCCCCGCTGAGCAGAGAGCCCGATGCGGGACTCGATCCCAGGACCCTGAGATCATGACCTGAGCCGAAGGCAGCGGCTTAACCCACTGAGCCACCCAGGCGCCCATAAGATTTTATTTATTTGACAGACAGATCACAAGTAGGCAGAAAGGCAGGCCAGGGATGGGGTGCGGGGGCGGGGGCGAGAAGCAGGCTCCCCGCTGAGCAGAGAACCTGATGTGAGGCTCCATCCTTGGACCCTGACCTGAGCTGAAGGCAGAAGCTTTAACCCACTGAGCCACCCAGGTGCCCCTCCCTGTTTTTTAAATACATAAAACATACCAATTTGTTATACTATCATTGGCCGATAGATGTTGGGTGCCTTTCATCTTTTTTTTTTTTTAAGATTTTTTATTTATTTATTTGTAAGAGAGAGAGAGAGAGCGAGCACAGGCAGACAGAGTGGAAGGCAGAGTCAGAGGGAGAAGCAGGCTCCCTGCGGAGCAAGGAGCCCGATGTGGGACTCGATCCCAGGACGCTGGGATCATGACCTGAGCTGAAGGCAGCTGCTTAACCAACTGAGCCACCCAGGCGTCCCAACTTTTCATCTTTTTAATATATAACTTCTATAATCAGCATGTTACTTGCTCAATAAGGGGGGGGGGCAGTAGGTGGTACAGAGTTAAGAAACCAGAGAATGTCACACAATTAAACTAAAAACCAAATCTATTCTTATCTTTATTTTTTTATATAGTTTTAAAAATTTTTTTCAAAAATAACTAGTCAGCATATAGCTTCTTGTTATATGCTCTGAGATAGAATGTAATGCTCTTCCAACATCCATTCCACCTTAGATAATCTGGGACAATAACTCATTATTCAGATCCTTGTCTAAAATGGAAACAAAAATGGATTAATCAATGTTTTTATACTTTAAAGAGACAAATTTATTTTTAATAAATATAATTTAATAAATTATATAAATGGGCAGTGCTATGCAAAATGAGGTCAGCTGTTAAAAACAATGACAATTCACAACAGGTCTGCATCAGAAATAACTACAGAAATCTGTAAATACAAGATCTAATTACTAGAAGTTGAAGGCATATTGAAAGAATCCTTCATAACATGAGGCCTAGGTTTCAAAAAACTACCAGTTCGAGAATGGATTCTACTCTGGAACTGTTTTTTTATTATTTCTTGTTGCATCTCTTTCAGCGTGAAATGGAACCTCTGAAACTCAGGTGTGGCATCAACAAAGTCAAGTAGGTAGTCCAGACTCTCTCTGACATCAGATAACTGAAATTCAGCAGTCTGCTCTTCTGCTCCTCCTCGTTTCTGAACAACTTCCTTTGTAATTCCACTTTTTGTTTTTTCGAGGCTACCCTTCTCTTCATCATCCCCATTGAACCACACCCTGTCATCCGCCAGCGTGGTTTCCAACTCCCCACACTTCTCAAGGATTTCTCTATAATTCCCATCTTCTAAGCCTCGAAGATTATATTCAGGTTCCTTTTTGTAAAGAAGATTTTCCCATGCATTTGCTATGGTTATTTGTTTCACTTCATCCCAACTCTTTGCCCAGTTAAAAATTGCACTTTTTATGTTGTAGATTTTAATCTTGGAAGCTCCTTTTTCTCCTTTATCTTGCTCATCATCACTTTCTTCAAAAATGACAAGACTCTCTTCAAGTTGCTTCCACCTATAAAGTCGTTTGCAGCTCAAGATCACACCTTGATTCATTGGCTGAATCAGGGTCGAAGTGTTACGGGGAAAGAACATGCATTTTATTTGACCGTCCTCACTGGAGAGTGATTCGGCAGAAGGGTGAACTGGAGAACTGTCCAGAAGTAACAAGGCCCTGACATCCTCTTCATGGAATCCTAAAACATTAAGCTGAAAATGCCTGACCTCAGGAATAAAGTTTTGAAAGAACCATTCTGAAAACAATTCTCTGGTGAACCAAACATCTTTACTAGGCTTATAAATCACAGGTATTGTACCTGTGTCCTCTTTCACACTTCTGGGCAGCTTTGACTTTCCGATAATAACTGACTTTAGTTTATGAGTTCCATCTGCATTTGCACATAAGAGCGCAGACAACCGTTCTTTGTTTATTTTCCTCGCAGGCAGGCAGATCTCTTTCCTGCTTGCCTGAATGTTTTCTGGCATTGACTTCCAAAAGAGGTCAGTCTCATCCCCACTGTACAGCTGAGCTAGACTCAGTTTCTCCTCTTTGATAAGCATGTACAGTTTTTGTCGAAAGGGCTCAACATTTTCTGAAGCTGAACTTAGGACTTGTTCTCCAGACATTTTTCGATTCCCAATGGCATGCCTGTTTCGAAATCTAAAAAGCCAACCAGTGCTAGCTTTAAAGTCGGTTCGCCCAAAACACTGTGCGAACCTCTCTGCAGCGGCCTGAAGCTCCACACCCCTTACGGGGACGCCGGCTGAGCGTTTCTGCTGGTACCACATGTACACTGCGTCATCCACATCCCCGTATTTGGCTCCCGTTGTCCTCTTTCTCTTCTCAGCCCCTACCAAAGGCATGTCCTGCTTCAGTACAAAGTCCAAAATCAATTTCTTATTCTTCTTAATGTCATAAAATGTTGATTTACTGATTCCAAATTCATCCATTACACTTTTCAGAGACCGTCCAGCTTCAATCCTACTGAGAACCTTCATTTTCTCCTCCAAATTCAGTGTTGTATATTTCCCTCTTTTATTCATACTGAATTGGGTTTCAGACAACCAACAGGAGAAAAAAGAGGGAAAAGCCTTACTGAATTGGGAAAAATTAAAAGCAAAACAAAAAACTAGCTTAAAGCCCCAAAAGGCACAGGCATTTGTACAGAAGGGTATTGGGCTAAAAGGGATAAAGACTCAGACACAAGTGCGAGTCTACAGATGAAGGGCTTATGCACTCAGAAAACCGCCACTGTCAAAGCCTATCTAGCCTTTGCTCCAACAAGATAAGGATGATCGGTTCTCAGAACCCCATCTTCCTCCTCCTCTCTAGACAGCTCCAGCAGCTCTAGTCAGGAATGACAGGAATACCTGCTCTCCCTAACTCCACGCAGACACAGACAGCAGGAGCAGAGGGGAGATGTGTCCACAGGAAGAAACCCAGGTGAGCTAAGTCTTCATAAAAGGTAGTGCTTGAGAAGGGAGTGTGAAAGCCTCAAAAGCATAGACAGAGTAATCCTGTGTAGCAGAGAAGCAGCATGGCTTCTCCCCCTCCAAAACGACCTGATTTCACCTCACTGCCAGAAAAAAAAATGGTGCTCTCGCTGCTCTGTAAACAGTATTCACTGGGCAGCAGGCCATCCACCCGGATAAGGAGTCCAAGCTATCCTGACATTGGGATGTCCGGGGAGCTGGCATTCCTGAACAGTTGTTAAGTATGTTTACTGAGAAAGTTAGTAGGTTCTGTTGTCCATGTGAAGAAATCTCACATTTATTACATTCGATGTAGCATTCTCAAAGACCAAGCTTTAACTTCTTGTGTTTACCTAGGTAAATGCGAAGTATGTAAAAACCTGTTACTGGCACTTTCCCACTCTCAGAGCTTCTTGCATGAGTACATCTGGTATATTCTCAAGTGTTATTTTTCACTGCAGCTTTTCCAAATTTTGGAATTATCAAGTTTTGGAGTCCTGGAAGTTCTCAGATAAGTTCAAAAGTTTTAAAAATATTGTATCACTGCTAACATTCTTCAAAAAATTTGATTTTTCATTTTTTTGTTCTCAATTTACATTAGGATGTCAAGTAACAGATTCAATATATTTGAAACTTTATTCCATTTCTCTTCACTGTGGATGTTGCTTAATAATACTTTTCTCCTGCTTGAAGAAATTCAAAAGATTTCTCACCAGTGTCTCTGATATTCCTCAGATATTCCTTACAGATCCTCCTGGGGATGCCCAATGCCATTCCATGTCCTTCCAAATGTCCTACTCTAGATTAATTTTATTGTCTTCATTCCAGACACACAAACTCACAAGAAGTAACAAAAACTGCAACTTTTATCCATTTCAGGTGCTATGAAGAAAGAAAAGTATGTCAGAAAAATAAGGAAAATGATTGGCATTTCACTTATTTTTTTTCCTCTCCTATACTGCAGAGCTTGATTGGCTATCATTCATTCTTCAACCATCAAGAATTGTCACAAGCTTCTCCTCTAGAAACCCAAAAGAGTTCAAGCTGCTAGTTTTCCTCTGTAATTATTGCTAGAAATGCCAACTGGTCTGTAGAAAACTAAGAGGATCATGAAAAAGTATGGTCGTGAATAGGGTATGGAGCAAATAGAGACTAAGATTCAAGCAACTTACTAAAAGGCAGCATAACTAAGGGAATTAATCAGTGATAAGTAATATACATGGAAAAAGAAAAAAGAATTGGTCAGGAACAGCATTATTAACTCTAGCCACTCACACGGCAAAACCATTCAGCCCAGTACAGCAGTTGTATGGTATCTGGGGACAAAGTGCAGGTCTTTGCTGTCATCGCTTCTCAGCTGTACGTTCATCATTTTTCAGGCAGTGCCCAGGCAGGGGAACATGATTTCAAAAGGAGTCTGGTGGGATGTTGGTGGGCTCCACAGCCAGGGAAAGGAACCCAGGCACAGACTTCAGACTATGAAAATCATTACTGGTCCTCTTTCACGGTTCCCCAGTTTGCGCTGCCTTCTTGCTTTCACGGGGTGTCTTTTCCCACTTTTCCTCCCCCAACCACCTCCACACCCAGGTTATGAATCAGGCCCGCCAGTACGCTGCAAGGGCACCACTGGCAGAACTTCATTTATTCGCTTTAGTAAGTTCCCAGCATATGCTCAGCCTTGGGCCCGATGGTGAGGATCTCATTGCTAAGAGCACTACTGTCCCCTGCAAAGAATTGCTTCTGAAGAAACTAAGTCTCAGTCTGACAGATTCCTAGGAAATGAGCCTGCTCTGAAACCTGTGCAAGTGACCTTCGCAGATGCTTCTTCTCATCTCCCGTGTTTAACCCTTTGCTCTCAATGAGAAGGGATCAGTACAACAGAATTCTACATAAAAGCAAAAGCAATATAGTGGCCCGGTACTGGTCTCCCATTTTCATTCCCACCTTGCTCCTAATTCTAGATGAACTGCCCTGGGAAAAAGTCCCCAGCGATGCTCCAGGATCTACTTTATTAAAAATGCAGTCTCTTCACCCCCATGCGAGGCACCCGGTGAGAGGGCTACAAGAACTTATTTTCTCACTGTTGAGCTTCCCTCCAAATGTAGCCCGATCACACTTAGTGAACACGTATGATGGATCATACCCCAGTCTCCCGGCTTTCCCTCTGCGTGGATGTGGCCCCACTCCATGGAGCGGACAGATCAGGTTCAAGGTCTTTTACCATTTCCCCAACCATAAGGCAAACTTCACTTCCTCGGACTCCCGCCTCACTCAGCCTAGGCCTCCCCTCTTCCTAGCCTCCCTACTCCTGATGGTCACAAAAGTGCCCCAGTCCTTTGGCCAGATTCCTTGCAGCAAAGACTGCCCTGTGCCCTCCGGCCCTCGCTGCACGTAGTGGACCTAATAACTAAGCTGTTGCCTGGCGAAGGCTGACGCTGGCAGAGTCCTGGTGATTAGAGACACCGACAACCCGAAATGCCCGGATCCTGAAAGTAGGGTTCACGAACTCTGGCAGAGACTGCAGGGGACACAAGATGGAAAGGGGGTTCTCATCATCCAGGGAGCTTGCCATCGCCATCCTTCACGGAGCGGGAGCCAAGACTGCAGGGGACCTAAATCCGTACTAGGATCCGCCGCCCGTCGCTCGTGGGCCCGGGGCCGAGCCGCGGCTCCCTGTCCCTGCCAAGGATACTACAGATAGAACCCGTCACACCGGCTGGAACCTACCTCACGAGAAAAACGTGATCGTTGTGAGGGACACGCGACCCAGAGGAGGGGAACAAGCCCTAGGGGGCCGCCGATCCTGACCTGGATAAAAGCCCCGAGAAGGACGAGAACCCCGCGTGCGCAGGGGCGGCCACCCTCGCTGGGCTGGGCTCCGAGTACCGGCGCCGCCCGAAGGCCACGCAGTCACTAGCCGGACGCGCAGTGCCTTCCGGTGCGGGACACGAGGCGGCGACAGCCGCTCGCCGAGCCACGTGGAGGCCCCTCTAGGCCGCGTCGGGAACCGGACAGTCGGTAGCATTAACTCTTTCCGACCGCCAGGGCGGCATTGGAAGGAAAGCGGGTTTCCTCCGCGAGGGTGGGGCCCGCGGCGCGGCGGCTCGAAGCCCCTCCCCGGAAGGGCGTCAATCCGCTTCCGGCCCGAGCGCGGTGTCGGATGGGACCCGGGCGGGGACGCGGGCCTGACAGCCGTTATTGAGACGGGTTGTACGCGTGGCGGGGCCCGTCTGCGAGTAGCGCGGGGCGGAGGGCGGTGGCCTGCAGGTGAGCGGGTGGCAGGGGCAGCGGCGTGGGCCCCGGAGCTCCCGAGGAGCCCCGGCCGCTGCGCGGTGGCGGAGGCGAGGCTGCCATTGTCCGTGGGCGGCGGTGGTTTCGGGCCGGGAGGCCGCAGGCTGACGGCCGGACCGTTTCGGGGAGCCCCGCCGTCGGGCTCCACCATTCGGCTGTCCGCCTTTGCGGAGACGGCGTCGGGGTCGCGGCGGCCAGTTTCCCGACTCGCTGGCCGGACTTTCCGCGGGCCGGGTACTCTGCAGCTTCAGAGATGTCAGCCTCTGCTGGTGCCGAAGCGCGACAAGCGTCCGGGTGCACGCTGAGCTCGCCGGGCAGCCGGCCGCCGGCCATTTGAGAACATTGTGACGTCCTGGCCGACGTTGGGAGCCGTTCGTGGAGACCTCAGGCCAGGGAAGGCGAGATCCCGCGACTCTGCTCATTCTCGCCTCGAGGTCTAAATGAACGTCGAAGAGAGGGAAGGTGGGCCGAAGGCTCACCGTCGACAGCACCAACTCCCCTTCTCTCGTCCTTTGCGGCTTGGCCTTTGGATAAGCGTTTTGTAAGCCAAGGTCAGCTGTGATTTTTCTGGGTCAAGGAAAGAGGTTTATTTATTTATTTTTTTAAATATTTTATTTATTTATTTGACAGACAGAGATCACAAGTAGGCAGAGAGGCCGGTAGAAAGAGAGAGAGGAGGAAGCAGGCTCTCCGCGGAGCGGACAGCCCGATGCGGGGCTCGATTCCAGGACCTTGGGATCATGACCTGAGCCGAAGGCAGAGGCTTTAACCCACTGAGCCACCCAGGCGCGCCCCAAGGAAAGAGGTTTAAAAACACAGGGCTAGATCTTGTGGAGGGTGCCCTTGATGGTGCTTACGAGAAAGTGTCAAACGAGTGTGGAGCATCTAGTTACTGAACCCGGGTTTGCTGTCTTAGAATAGGACTGCTTTTTCCCTCATTACTTTCCTCCTCGTCTGGTGTCACTTCTGTGTCCCAGCTGTCCTGCCAATATCCGTAGAGTGGAAAGGAGAATCTGGAATGTTCCACGCACTGAGGGTTTCGTCTTCACAAGAGGATGAAGGGTCAGAGAAGTTGGACCCCCTTGCTAGAGACAGAAGACTGGGATGACACGTTCACATTTAAGAGGAACTCAGAATATTCCCCTGATACTCCCTTGGCATCGGGTAGCTGGGGTCGGAAGCACAACAGTGAAGTCTTTGGAGAATCCCCATGCCTCTTGCAGCCAGAGGGTGTAAATGGTCTCACTGCTAACCTTTCTTGAATCATTACTTTTACAAAGAAAGACCAAGTCCTCAGTGGGTATTTGTCTATCGATGAGCTGTGCATTATTTCAAGTGGATAATCGAAGAAGAAAGGGTCTGGCAGTGGATTCTTTAAAAGGAAAGGACGTGCCCCTTGGTGGCTCAGTGGGTTATGTGGCAGCATTTGGCTCAGGTTGTGATCTGGGGCTTCTGAGATGGAGCCCCATGTCAGGCTCCCTTTTTATCAGAGTGTATGCTGCTCCCTCTGTCCTTCCCCCTGCTGCCTCTTTCTCTCTCTCACTCAAATAAGAAAAATCTTAAAAAAAAGAAAAGGGAATCTGGGTGTCTCAGTGGGTTAAAGCCTCTGCCTTGGGCTCTGGTCATGATCCCAGAGTTCTGGGATCGAGCCCCGCTTCAGGCTCTCTGCTTAGCAGGCAGCCTGCTTTCCTTCCTCTCTCTGCCTGCCTCTCTGACTACTTGTAATCTCTGTCAAATAAATAAATAAAATCTTAAAAAAAAAAAAAAAAAGGAAGGCAGATTTTTTTCATCATTTTTCTCCTGTTAGGAGTAGTAGATAGTAAAGTTAATATGACTTTCTTATTGATGCACACTTTTTTTCTGCTCTCAGTGTTTTAGGAAGAAGATCATTTTACTGATTTTGTTCCCGAGCTGACCAGGTCTTACTTTGTGAAGGTTGTGCTGCTGGGGTGTCCAAGAAAAGAGGAAAACTGTTCCTGCAGCAAAATAATGATGGTAGATCTGAAGGTGGCTGACTGTTTGAACCCTCAGATCAAAGTTCTGTCAGAAAGCAAGGGGCCTGTGATAGAGAGTTCCAGTCACAGTAAGAAATGTACTGCACAAATGGACAATCCCAGTCCTGAAAGCTGTCGCCAGCACTTCCGGAATTTCTGCTATCATGAAGCATCAGGACCCCGTGAAATTGTTGGACAACTTCAGGAATTATGCCGCCGGTGGCTCAGGCCAGAGCTCCACTCAAAAGACCAGATCTTGGAACTGCTTGTGCTGGAACAGTTTGTGACCATTCTACCCAGGGACACCCAGAGCCGGATAAGGAAGGACCATCTACAGAGCATTGAGGAGGCTGTGGCCCTGGTAGAGCACTTGCAGAGGGAATCTGGTCACGTGAGGAATGGGGTGAGAAGGAAGATTCCGGATACGTGCAGTGAAATAGAGTGAAGGCAGACATGGTGGTGGCAGTTAATTGAGAAATAAGGTCAACTCGGTCACTGTTCATGTTTTGGAGGACATTTAAGGCAGGACCAAAATCCACAGACTTAGCAGTAGTCCACAGGTCTCACAGACCCTTGGCAGAGAAAGATTCCTTTTGTGCTCCTTAGAGCCAGACTGAATTGAGGGTAGTAGCCTATTTTAGGTTGTACAAGGACAGGGTTTTGAGCTCCAAATGAATAAAAGGCAGTAAGGGTTTGGAGAGGGAAAGGAGGACTTGAAAAAGGGAGAACACTTAAAATGCAGGTTGAGCAGAGACAGTAAAGAGAAGGAAAACCCTAATAATGGGAGAAGAATGCAAAGGGAGAGAAAAGTAGGCAGAATAAAGGGAAACAGCTTTGAAAATCTTGGCAGAGTAGCGGAGAGAAGAAAGATATTGAGGGATAGTGTCGTCTGACTCATAAGTGAGAGCCTCCACGGTGCTCTCAATGGTTGGTCCTTGGCTCTTCTGGTTAACGGGGAGTTTGTCCTTAGCCAGGTAGCAGAGCCAGCTGGCTTCAGGCCTGCTGGAAAGAAATAATGCAGGCATATGTGTAATGCCAAAATTTTTTGGAGGTAGGTTGGAGCCAGACTTTTTTCCCCTTTCTTCCATTTCATCTGTGTTCTATGAAAACGTTCCCTGGCCATGGTGGATAATATGGTTGAGGAGACAACTGCATTTATTCAATTCTTTAATCTTTTGAGAAATTGAGAAGACAAACACTAAGGAGGGATCTAAGCCAAGGGAGAAATCCCGTCAAAAGTAGCATGAGAACAGGTGGCCTGTGTAGTCTTGCTATTGATCTTAGTTGGTCTGTATGCAGAGGGGTCGGGCCCGCTGTGTCAGAGGAGTAGGAGTAGCCACGTTTTTTTCCCCCCCTTTTATCCTAATATTTCAACATTTTGTGGGTAGCTCTCTGTGGAAAAGTGGTGGCCTGATAATTCTTTAAGTCTTTTTGTCATTTCCTTCAGTGTGACACACTTGCCACTATCTGGACTGTTCACTTTTTCCTCATTTTACAATCAACCCCAAAACCAAAAGTAATTTTTGTGGTAACACAGATTGGGATTATTTCCAGGTTGCAGTCCAAGATCTGGGAAAGGAGGCAGTGCTCTTGGGAGAAACAGCAGAATCTCAGCCAGTGGGCATGGCCCAGGATGAAGAATTCTGGAAAACATACCAGGGTCTGCAAGAACAGCTGAGCAGGAGTACTCATACAGGAACTGAGCCTGTATGTGAGATGGGTAAGGCACATCATGATAATTCCTTTCTGTTGGGAGCTGTTAGAGAAATTTGTTCAGCCAGAACATTGTGAGCATTTTCCAGATGCCTGGCCATGTGGATGGGCTGACACAGCCATGTTAGCAATTATGATGTCCCCTAGGTGGCAGTAGAGCACCAACTGTGGGTGAAGCCGGGTGTTGGCTTAGGGTACAGGAACGTTCTGCTTACAAAATCCTGGTAATAACCCCATGAGTTCTGTTCCTTAGAAAGCACTAGCAGAATGTGAACACAATTCTGTACCAGGAGAAAAATAATAAATGATTAAAAACAAAAACCCAACTACATCTCCTCTTGTACACTGGATAACTTGAGTACTTCATCTTTGAATCCATTCAGTTTTTGCCTTAGAACAATTTACATCATGAGAAGAAAATAAGTTTGTCTTTCATTTATTCACTCATGAAAACTGGGGAGCCTATTCTTCTGACCAGTAGGTACTTGGCTCTTGTGTATGATGATAAGACCCATTTCAGGGAACCACACACACTTTTAAGGGTGTCCCGAATCTACCAGAAGAACTGGGATCATCTGTATTTTAGAAATGAGCTAAGGATGTTTACAGACAGAAGTGAGAGCGATTTCCTCTGGCTCTTTCCCACTTACAGCTGTGCCTGCTTACCAGATCCTAGCCTTTCCTGGGCGGACAAACACTAAAGACTGGACGGTGGCACCCGAGCTCGTCTTGCCTGAGTCCCAGGTGAGCTGTTCGATCCAGCTATTGAGGGCTGCCTTTCCCTGCTGCCCAGGACCCACCCTGCCCAGCTCACAGGCATGTTAGCTCCAGTGTTCTCCCTGGGAAACTGGGCACCTCCTAGGCTGTTGATGATCCCTTGCTTCTTTCCTTTATTGCCTTTTCACTTTAAAAAAATGTGCTGTTAATTCCTTGAGTGCCCAGGTCGACCATGGGCCAGGCGGTAGGGCTGCTTCTGTAGTGCAAGTACTGAGCTGAAGCCCATTGTCTTCTTTAGAGCTTGTTGACATTTGAAGAAGTGGCCATGTATTTTTCCCAGGAGGAATGGGAGTTACTGGATCCCACTCAGAAGGCCCTCTACAATGATGTAATGCGGGAAAACTATGAGACTGTCATCTCTCTAGGTAAAGACCCTCCCTCTCCCATTGGGTAGAAGTTGAGTAATCTGTCATGTTCTCTGCTTACTGGGAATGTACTCCTCTGAGAGGCTATGTTCCAATAACGGGTTGTCTTTTCAACCAAATGGTGTGTAGACAGGGGAAAGGTGTATCCAGATCACCTGGGAGCTTTGTTCAAGTGCACATGCTCATTCTTTACACTGAAAATCTTGATCCCTCCCTCCCCCCCCCCCGCTCCAGATCTTTACTTTTACTTTTCCCATCTCCATAAAGAGCAGAACCACTCGCCCAATATTTCAGGTCAGATAATTTGCAGTCATTCTTTACTCTGATCATGCTCTCCTACCCCACTCCTAATCTTCCTCTTGGCTCTACATTCACCGTATAGCCTGAGTCCAAGCATGTCTCATCCTCTTGAATTGTTAGCATGTTGGTCTAATCCAGAAGAGTGTATCATCAGGCCCACCTCGGTACTTTCTAACTAGCACCTTCTGCCACCACAGTCTGCTTTCCATGCAGCAGCCAAGGTTTTTGAAAACCCGGATTTGACCATGATGTCATCCTTTCCAAAATCTTACGGTGACTTGACTTCTCATTTATTCAGAATAAAATCCAAATTCCTCATCGAGGTACACAGGATCATCCAAGATCTGGCCCCTGTTCATCTGCTACTTGTGCCCTTGTTTAGTGCTCCTTATTCACAGGATATTGCTGTTTCTTGAAATCAAGTTAATTTCTGCTTTACCATTCCCATCCTTGGCACACTGGACAGAATTCTGCAATTTTAAACACTTCTAATTTTACCCAACTTTGAGGAATACATGAGGGAAAAAACACATTTCCTTTTGTGGCTTTCACTCATGAAACCAAAGACTGTGAACTGTGGAACCTGTTGTAGAGGCTGGTAGATGCTTGATTCCTCTTTAAGATGAGAAGGCCACTTCTTGGTAACATGTAGCAGATTTAAAAGTGTTCATTTCTCCTGAAAGAATCAAGGTTATCTGTACTTTAGAAATAAGCTAAGGATGTTTGTAATCAGTAGCAAGAGAAATTTCCTCTGGCTCTTTTCCACCCACAGCTGTGCCTGCTCACCAGATCCTAGCCTTTCCTGAGCAGATAAACACCAAAGACTGGACAGTGGCACCTCAGCTCGTCTTGCCTGAGTCCCAGGTGAGCTGTGCGATCCAGCTGTTGAGGGCTGCCTTTCCCTGTTGCCCAGGAGCCACCCTGCCCAGCAGGTGCTCACGTGTGCCAATGTTCTCTCTAGGAACTAGGCATCTCCTACTCTGTTGCTGATTCTTCTCCCTCCTTCCTTTCTCTTCTCACGTAAAAAATTATCTGCTATTAATTCATTCAGTCTGGCCTGCCATTTAGTTTATGGGCCAGAACTTCTGTAGTGCAAGTATTGAGCTGAAGCCCATTGTCTTCTTTAGAGCTTGTTGACATTTGAAGAAGTGGCCATGTATTTTTCCCAGGAGGAATGGGAGTTACTGGATCCCACTCAGAAGGCCCTCTACAATGATGTAATGCGGGAAAACTATGAGACTGTCATCTCTCTAGGTAAAGACCCTCCCTCTCCCATTGGGTAGAAGTTGAGTAATCTGTCATGTTCTCTGCTAACTGGGAATGTACTCCCCTGAGAGGCTGTGTTCCGATAATGGCTTGTTTTTCAACTAGATGGTGTGTGGACAGGGGAAAGGTGTATCCAGGTCCCTTGGTTAGCTTTGTCCAGGTGCTCACTCTGTGTGCTATGTGGATGTCTTGATTTATTTTTTCTCCTTCCCCAAATCCGTTTCTATGGATCTCTCTTCTCGGTCAAGAGCATTCACCCAGCAGCTACGAGGAAGGAACATGCAGTCATCCTTTACCGTGATCTCTCCCTCATACCGCGTGCTAATGCGTCACTGTCCTTCAGGCTCCATCACAGTGTAGCCCGAGCACAGCCATGCCTCATTTCCCAGTGCTGTTAGCGTCCTGGCTTAAGCCGGCAGCGTGAGTAACAGCCTGACCTGGGCACTTTCTGACTGGTGGCCCTGCCTCTCGCTGTCGCACACTCTTTTCCACAGAGCAGCT
The DNA here is from genome assembly GCF_030435805.1 of Mustela lutreola. Taxonomy (NCBI): domain Eukaryota; kingdom Metazoa; phylum Chordata; class Mammalia; order Carnivora; family Mustelidae; genus Mustela; species Mustela lutreola. Next base: position 21,146,613 of record NC_081306.1, on the reverse strand, counting down.
GGAATCTTTTAAAAACCTGGTCAAATCATGACATTTCCCATTGTAAACCTTATGGTGAATTCTCACCACATTCTGAATAAAATCCGCACCTTCCTGAAGTGCTTCAGGTCCTCCGGGATCTGACCCCACTCCCCTCCCTTCCCTCACCTGCTGCCACTTGTGCCCTCGCTCAGTCCCCTTGAGCCTCGCTGGTCTTTCTGTTTCTTGAAATTGCCATGGTCGTTTCTACTTTCCCCTTTCCTCTGCCTGGCGCACTTTTCTGCCCCATGGCGAAACTCACTTCTACATTCCTGCTGCAATTCCACTTTTTTAAAGAGGCCTTCCCTACTACCTCCTCCGAAGAAGCTTCAGAGAAGCAGAATCTTAAAATGCTGGGTTGTCCTGCTTTAGTTTTCCACAGAATATTTACTGTGTGCTGAGAACTTTATTTATTGCTGTTGGGTTGTCTCCTTCTCCCACCCGAAGGTGAACTCCTATGAGATCAGGGTGCTTTGGCTTAGTCACCACTATACCATTAGCCCAAAGAGAGTTTCTGGCACATTATAGCTAGTCAGTACATTGCCAATGGAATGACAGATGAATACTTTCTCAACTTAGCGATGTATATTTAGAAAAGTTTCATTAAGTGATTCTGGTCTGTTTCTTCCACCTGGACAAGAACCAGTGACTTAGGCAGTGTAAGAAATCCTTTCTAGTCCAGTGTGTGGTGCTGAAGAGCTAAGTAAAAAGTTACAATTATTAGGATAGAAATCACTGCTGCATTAGACCTGCGGCTCACTGAACTTTACCTCACTCTGCTAGACTTGGGTTCATCCTAAGGAACTAATAGGAGTAACTGCATTCCCTGCAGATTCTGGGGTTTGGTTCAACCTTGTTCAAATATGGGGTCATCTTGGTCACAGAAGAGGGCACTGTAGAGGGACTCCCATGCCCTTTATCCTCTCCATGCGTCAAGCTTAGGTTTATTTCTCCGTCTCCACGTTGTGTTTCCATCCACAAATGCATTATAGGATAAAACCTGAAAGCGGACAGGGGAGTCTACCCACTTGACCATTTGGGTAGCACACTGTAAACTCTCCTTTGCCCCTCCTGAAATAGTATGGAGTTGTGGGCAGTTGTTGGGTTGCCAGTCCTTGACGTCCTTTTTTCCATTTCACAGCCTTATTTGTGCTCCCCAAACCTAAAGTGATCTCCTACCTAGAGCATGGGGAAGAGCCATGGGTTCAAGGGTCCTTGGAGTTCAAGAACAGTCCTGGAGAGCTGCCTTCAGGTAAGTATACCATGGGAAGAGGGCAAATGTGCCTTTGATAGCAACCTTTGCAGGGACTTAACATTTAAAATTCTGCTTATTTGTATTTTGTAAGTCAGTAATCTTTGGATTTTTCTCTCCATTCCTGTAGTTTTGCTTTGCCATACAGTTGGCTGATTGTTATGTTTATTCTCACAGAGTTAAAGGTCAAAACTGACACTGAAAACCATCAGCCTGTGTGTCTTTCTGACTTAGAAATACAAGCGCCAGGAGACATAGTATCGAAAAAGACCCGGGTGAAAGTTCCCCAGAAAACAACAGGCAAAGAAAATCATGGTGATACACAGAAGATGGAGAAATGGCAAAGAGATTTTCCCGTGAAGAAAAGAAAGAAACTTTCAACATGGAAACAAGAGCTGCTAAAACTTATGGATCTCCACAAGAAAGCTCGTGCTGGAGAGAAGCCATTTAAATGCCAGGAATGTGGGAAAAGCTTCAAGGTTAGCTCTGACCTCATTAAGCACCAAAGAATTCACACTGAAGAGAAACCATATAAGTGTCAGCAGTGTGATAAGAGGTTTAGATGGAGTTCAGATCTTAATAAGCACTTAACAACACACCAAGGAATAAAACCGTACAAGTGTTCCTGGTGTGGGAAAAGCTTCAGTCAAAATACAAATTTACATACACACCAAAGAACGCACACTGGAGAGAAGCCCTTTACATGTCACGAGTGTGGGAAAAAATTCAGTCAGAACTCCCACCTTATCAAACATCGGAGAACCCACACAGGCGAGCAGCCATACACTTGTAGCGTATGCAGGAGAAACTTTAGCAGGAGGTCAAGCCTTCTTAGACACCAGAAACTCCACCGCTGAATGGACGTTTGTCCAGTGTCCTCATTCTGAAGAAGTTCGCCAAGTGGAGGTTGACCCTGAGATTTATTAAAAATATATGAAATTATGAAGCATGAATAATTCTTCATCAGTGGAAAATTTGGTGATATGAACGTGTTTCACAGGAATCAAGGTTGACTGCAGGGATCTCTGTAAGTAGTTTTATACTACTTACATTTTTACACGTAGCCTTTGGGGAATTCCTTAGCAAGAAAGGTGTTGCAGGAACATTCTCAGTAAGGGAACCATTTTTGTAGTTGAACCTGACGAAATAGCAAACTCAGCTTTAAATGGAGATGCGTACATGACTCAGTCTTCTGTGACCAGAGAGGGTAGATACTGTTGGTTTTGCATTGAATTCCCAGCCACTTTTAAACACAGTGGTAGAAACATTTGTAGCATGGTCTTCCAAAAGAAAAAGCAATAACCTGCATATTAATTGGATACCATTGCCTTTAAGGTTGTAAGCTTCCCAATTTCAAGAGTCCTATGACACAAAAATGAGTTCTCTTGTCAAATTTTCCAAGAACCAAGTTGGATTTTCTTCCCCTCCCTTGTCATTGGACAGTGTTCCCAACGTTGGACATACTTAAGTTTATTCTTGAACATTTTAGGAACTTTAGCTCTTGAATCCTTTTAGCACCATTTTTACTGTGATGAAATACTGTTTACTTCAGCACTAGGGAATTTGCCAGATAAATAATGCACTATCTTGTACCTCATTGGTGGTGTTTGAAAAAGATAAACATCTTTAATGAGATCATACGGAAACGGGTTGGAATGTTTAGCCATGGAGTACATGTAAAAAAAGAACTTTCTGCAATAAAAGAGACTAGTCCTTTTCTTATAATCTCATATGATAAAACATTAAAGATAGCACTTTCTGGAGTGCTATAAGAAAGTTAATGGAAGTTCAGGATGAACTTCTCACGTTTTTATTTGCTTTTCCTTTGGCTTTGTTTATTTTTAAGAACAAGGGCAGAGTTATGTTGAGGAACTGGAGCTGTGCTGCAGGCAGGATGTTCACTGGGCGTGCCAGAAGGTTGGGTTCCCAGGAACAAAGTTTGGGAATTGGTGCTGAGTGGTGGACAAGGACAGGTGAATCTGCGTTCACCTTGGTTGTCTTACACTGTAAACCGGTGTGAAGCTGGCAGGGTCTCCCTGTGTCTGTTTTGTACACAGCATGTAACAACAGCCTTCGGGGGTGAACGGTAGATGGCAGAACCCCTCTGTGGGCTGTGGATCTTCTTACTGTCTACAGCAGTGACTCCCATGTGCTCCTGGTAGAGCTTTTAGGTGGTGTCAGGAAGGGGGTTAAATGAGCTCCCGAACACCTCACAAACAATGAAATTAAGGCTCTGATGCAGGGACTTGTTCAAGACCCTGTTGCTCTGGGTCCGCTGGCTGTCAGCTGCATCAGGGAGGCCCGAAGGCAGGATGAGCAGGATGTGCATGTTCTCCCTGCAGGGCTGGGCTGGATGACATTGTGCTGTGTCTACTGAGTTCTGAAACGTTCTTATGGCTTGATTGGTTCCCGAAACACGCATTGGGTTCCCTTTCCCCTGCTCCCCAGTGATATGCTGGGCAGACTGACCGCAGGGGGGAAGCACTTGTGTTTATGGCTGTTTTCAGCTCCTTAGGAGTCGAGCATGGCTGGTGGTGATAATGCTCCATTGGTTTGGTCCTTGGCTTCAATACATTACAGTGTAAGTCGCCTGAGCTGTGGGTCCGGTGCTCTCGGCAGGATTTTGTTTTCTTGCCCAAGATGAACTACGCCAAGTCTTCCTTAGGCACAGCCAGCTCTGAAGCTCTCGTCTGCATAGCTGTTACCCATGGCCTCGTCCTCAGGCTTTGGGTACCCTGTCTCATCCCAGGCCATGTGCGGACATCTTCCTGGTGCTACATTTGTTTCGTCTCAGGGGGGCCTCTTAGGTGCCCAGGCACTGTTTGGTCTAGACTGGGAATGCAGTAGTGGACAAAAGAGCCAAAGACATGCGCTCGCAGGACTTGTATTCTCGTGAAGAGTGTGGAGAAGAGTGGCGATAGTTTGCTGCCTCTTGCAGTTAGGGTCATGAGATGGTTGTGGGTGATGGGTTGTGGGAAGCCCCACTTCTGGGCTGAAGCCTTTCTTTGTTGGTGCAAAACTTGATAGTGTTCTTTCTACAGAGACAGGGGCCGCAAGGTCAGAATAGTCTGGAGTGCTGAGGCCCCCACGTGGAGAGCAGTTGTCCAGGAGAGTCCCCCAGACCTGTGACGGACTTTACAGGACTGAGAAATTTCTGTTAAACTATAGAGATGTTGGTATCGTGTATTTCCGCAGCTTAACCTGGCCGTACGTCGAGACGCTGTTCTACTAGAGCTCTGGAAACTTTTCTGGGTCGGTCCATGTGGACTTTGGCCCTCAGAAGGGGTCTGCCTTCCTGTAGATGCTGCACTGAGCTCATGTAACACTGATAGGCACACTGAGGAGCCTACAAGATGAGGTGATAGGAAAGGACTGATTTTTTACCTGAGACAAGCCCCGCTTGGTCAGTTTTTCAGGTGGACAAAGCAACCATCCGCCGCTCTCTGGCTTTGTTCCCCTTCCCTTGCTCTCTGTTCCTTTGTGCTCTGCTGCTTTTGTGCATAAAGATGTGTTTCTGTTGATAGTGGGCTCCAGAGAGGGAAGGGGTTGCCTTTCATTCCTGTTGTGAGTGTAGTAGACTTAGCAATCGTGTGGTGACTACCTCCTCGCACCTTCTGTGAGTTGGCCTCAGAAAACACAGGACATAGGGCAGAAGCAGATTTGTCCTGATTGATGTAGAGAGGAAGGGGACTGCCCTCTTGGACTAGAGGAAGGTCATGCAGGAAAGCAGGAGCAAGAAATTGCAGCTGAGGAGTGAGAAGCCTCTGTCGGTTTTGTCTCCATAGCCAAGAACCAGTAGTACAACGTTCACCAGTCATGCTTGGGATTTGGGGTGGACATGTGGACACGGGAAGGAAGAGTTTCTGTAGGCTTGTCACAGGGATGAGAGATTACCAAAAAAGCAACATAGAATCAAAATCTATCTCGATTTATTTTCTGTTAAAGATTTTATTATTTCAGAGAGAGATTGCGGGAGCACAAGCATGAGCGGGGGCAGGGACAGAGGGAGAAGCAGACTGCCTGCCGAGCGGGGAGCCGATGTGGGGATGGATGCCAGGACCGGCTCAAGCAGAAGTTAGATGCTTAACCTACAGAGCCACCCAGGCGCCCCTGTTTAGGCTTGGTTTAAAGATGAAGTGCAACACACAACCTTCAGTTTAGCCTGAAACGTTAGTATTAATGTTCTTGGCAATGCCTTTTATAGCCAAAGGATTCTAGGACAAACCAGGAATTGCTTCGTTTCAGGTGGTTCAGATAACAGCTTTACAGTGGCTCCACGCTTGGTTCTAAGAACAGAACAGGGACCAGTGTAACCCCCAAATCCTCAACTCCTTCCCTGCACTGTGGCAGTGTGCGGACTGCTAGACCCAGAGTTCTCCCCACCATTAAGCAGACTCCTCTGGAATCTCAAGCCGATGTTGTGAACGTCCGCTGTCTTAGCTGGAGGGGAAGAACAGGAGGAGAGCTTGGAATCAAACTAAAAGTGCTCGGGCTTACCAGGTTTTAGAACCACAAGAAGAGTGGTCAGTTCCCCTGGAGACCTTGAGAGCCGGAGTGCTAAGCAGCCTTTTCGATCAAGCTGGACAGCTGGGATACCACGGAAGGTTTGAAGTCTGTAGAGGGTTTTCTAAACATTCATTCGAGTCACTCCACAGACACATGTTTCCTGATCACCGTCTGCATTTCCCTGCCAGTTGCACTCTCGTGTAATGGGTCAAGGCTGTGTGTGTACTTTCCTGTCTGGACTTTACCCTTTGGTGCTTAGCGTGGATTCTTTGCTGAAGGACTGACGTTGCTTCTCTCGGGTCTCACCTGAATGGAGACTCTGGAGTGCTTTCAAGTAGGAAGGTTGAGCCTTTATTCACACTTTGTTTTTCCAGGGTTGTTTGCAAAACATTTGGACAAAAGCGTATTGTTGTTCCTAAATCTCTTCCACACTTGTCACCTTTATCGGTTGTTTCTTATGTGGGTTCAGTGGGGAGCAAGGCTGGGGTACTCTTGAGTTGTCTGCCATGTGGCTTATGTGCAGCTTTTCCTTTGTGTGGGACTCCCCCAGGGGGCAGTGGTCCTGGGCTATTGTGAAGTGCTTTCTGCAGCCCCGGGTCCATGAGGCTTTTCTCCTGTGCCCCACCCAACACACCCACATCTGAGAATGCCTGCACTTCACTTTAAAACAGTCACCCCATCTCTCATGAGAGGAATCAGCACGCTGAGGTTCAGAGTTAGGCAGACTGTCAGAGTTGGATCTCACTTTGACCGCAGCAGGACGATGACTGTGGGGTTGCACTGATCTTGGCCCTAACACAAAACGTGAAGCTTCATGGCATGCCTGGGAGGCTCAGTCGGTTATGTGTCTGACTCTTGATTTCAGCTCAGGTCAAGATCCCGGGGTTGTGAGATAGATCCGGGGTTGGGCTCCACATTGGGCTCTCTCTCAGCCCCTCCTCCCTTCCTCGGGTGGGGGGGGGGGGAGGCAAAACAACAGTAAGCTTTATAGTATTTGGATACTCTGCACCTTAAGAGAAAACTTAGTAAGAACACTTACTTTCGAATTTTTTAAACCAATGGATAGATTTTCAAAATGATAATTTTCACACTAGGAATTTGTCCATCTTGTGTATAAAGAACTGAACAGTGTAAAACATTTGAAGAAAAAAGTGAAGGATCTTTAATATTCATAAATAGGAAAAATATGCTTCAGTTTAGGAAGATTTTTTTAATTAAAAATATATTAAATGTTAGTAGTTTAAGGAATAATGGCTTATGGGATGAGTTCAGGAAAAATGCTTAAACACTTCCTTCATCCTCTAATTGTGGTGAGCGACCATTAGCCAGCATCATAACTACTTACCCTCCTTAAAGGAGAAGTTGTATTTCCCTTCTAATCTTTTTTAGTTAAATGGCACTTCTACAATATTCATTTTTACAAGCTCCAATGTTCCTTTTCTAAGATTCATGGATAAGATTCATCTTAACTTGATCAAAATACCTTAATCTTTCTGACTGGAGGTATTTTCATTTTACTTCTTCTCTGACTTCATCCTTCTAAACAAAGAAATAGTAACTTGGAACTTTGAAGCAAGATAGGCACAAATGGAGCTCTCAAGAACCTCACTGTTGGAGCGACTGGGTGGCTCAGTGGGTTAAGGCCTCTGTCTTCGGTTCAGGGAGCCTGCTTCCCTTCCTCTCTCTGCCTGCCTCTCTGCCTACTTGTGATCTCTGTCAAATAAATAAATAAAATCTTAAAAAAAAAAAAAAAGAATCTCACTGTCAACTATCTTCCAGAAAAAATTAAAAACACATCTAGTCATCTCTACCAAGATCAAAAATTTAGGATTACAGGTTTTTCTTTTCTTTCTTCTTCTTCTTCTTTTTTTTTTTTTTTTTTTTTTTTTTTTAAATTTTCATCTTTCCATATTGCTCAGGCTGTAAAGAATACTGAGAACAGAAAGTCACAGTTGGGGAGTGCTTGCAGGTCAGGACCAGTTTTCATGGTCCGAGGCAGCCAACCCAACTCCTGATGCTGTAGCTAATCCACGAGTGATTGACTGTGAACTGTGAAATTAAGGGGAGGAATCGGCAGAAAACCGAGCAATTGTGGGCAGTTACAACCTCTGGGATTTTCTTTAAGAAGCAAGTCTTGGCTGCTTTTCTCTGTTATGAACATTCAGGAGGGAGGAGGCTGACTGCTGTGGTATATGAAAGGATCACAGGGATCGTCCTCAACAGCAGACGGCACGTGTTTCATATTCCATTCCCAGTAGTGAGTACCTCATCAGTGACACAAAATAAAAACTGGGAAAGAAGCAATTAAATAGGCAAGCCCTTTGAAGTTTTATTTCCAGAGTTCCAGAAGAAAACGTATGTTTGGCATCTTGCTCAGTTGGAAATTCGAAAAATGAGAAAGAAAAACCAGAGCAATCTTTCAGGAACCTAAGTAAATGGAAGATGGCCAGCATGTGGCTACGCTAGTCTGGTCAGTGGATTTAAACGAATTGAAGGGCATGTCACATAGAGTCTGTGAGCCATAGAGTCTATCTAGAACCATGCCGTGCCTCATAATGGAGTGGAGTCTCTATGAAAACCTGAGTCAAAAGGACCAAATTTTGAACCTGCCAATGCAGGGAGTCAATAATTTTCCTGTCTTCACAGCCCTGAGGTTCAATTCCATTGCCCTGATTAGGAGATGTTGCAGTAAAGGAGTTGGTGAGAAATAGGAACTGGAGATGAGTCTGGCTTGGCGAGTTTATTCTCTAGCATGTGGGTCCAATGACAAACTGACTTGCAAGCTCCATTAATCATTTGGTGAAGAGGTCGTTTACCTGACTACATCACCGTAGCTAACTTTACTGGTCCTTCCCATGTGTTAGGCAGTGATCTAACCTCTTTGTCAGAATCACCCCCATCTACTCAACAACAGCCTATACTGTTCCCATTTTAAGATGGACACGTTGGTGCACAGGAGGAAACTTGCTTGAGAGTACATAGCGGAGGCCTGGGAGTCAAACCCACATACTCTTGACTGTGAAGGTTGTGCTTGTTTCAAAAAATATTTGTCTTTTTTGAAATAATGAAGAAGGTACAGAAAAGTTGAAAGCATAATACAAAGAACTTTTCCCTTCTGATTGAGAGTATATCGACGACTTGACACTGTCCTCCAAATATCTCAGTATCTTCCCCAAACAGGAGCATTCTTCTATGGGACCACAATATAGTCATCAAAATTACTAAATGAACATTAACTCATGATATCCAATCCTCAAACTGCATTCAGCTTTTGCCGTTTGTTCCAGTAAAGTCTTTCATAGCAAGAAGATTTTGCTAAGATATATACATGCATTTAGTCATCTCTTGTTTTTTAATACTTTCTTTTTAAATAATCTGGACACCCAGTGTGGGGCTCGAACTAACAACCCCAAGATCACAAATTGCATGCTCTTCTGACTGAACCAACCAGGTTCCTGTCACATCTTTGTCAGTCTCAAATGGTTCCTCAGTCTTGTTGGCATTCATAGTGCTGACACTTAAGATCAGTAGCCAGTTATTTTATTGAACATCCCTCAATCTGGGTTGTATTCTTCCTCTTAACTAGATTCAAGTTTTGCATGTCTGGCAGGAACACCACAGCAGTGATGTTGCCTTCTGCTCATTGTATCCCATCGGGTGTTGCTGTGGACTAAATTGCGTCATCTACCCGCCTCAAATTCTTTGAACCCCCAGTCCCCCATGTGATTATATTTGAAGATATGGTCTTTAAGAGTTAATTAGGGTTAGGCAGGCACCAAATCCAATAAAATTGGTGACCTTCTAAAAAGGGGAAGAAAAAGTTTTCTCCATGCCCATTCAGAGAATATTCTGTGTGTGAACAAAGTGTTCATCTGTGAGGAAAGAGCTCTCACCATAAAATGAATCTTCCCACAATATTTATCCTTGATTTTCCAGCTTACAGAAACATGGGGACATAAATGCCTGTTGAAGTCACCCACTCTGTGGTATTTTGTTATGGCAGCCTAAGCAAAGACAGGTGATGTATATTTCAGTTTGTCCCTTTGCTAATGGTATTACTTGGATCACTCAGTGTGGCATCTGCTAGGCTTTTCCTCTATTTTTTCCATTTTAACTTTGTTTTCTAATTAATAACTGTTTAATGGAGAAGTAATTTGAAACTAGGTAAATACCCTCTTACTAATGAAAGTCAATTTATTCATTTGTTTCTGTATTACAGAATCAAGGTTTCCTATTTTATCCAGTGGTTTATAATCTGTTATTACTAAATTGTCTGCTATTTGATCATTGGGAGCCTATTCAAACTTTCATTTTTTTCTGACTTTTCCCTAATTCTTTGAGTAATTTGCGCTTTCAGGCACCACAGGAAATGCCCATCTTGTATTTATCCCTTCCCCAGCCCAGCCATCTCTCAAATGGTATGTAGAAGCCCATTTCTGGACACCCAGAGTCCGCATTACTATTGGTAAGGTAATATACATCTCAGAGTATAATATTAACTTCTTTTGCTTTTCTGGTGGGAAAAGTGGGGGATTGAGACAAGGAGAGTGAAGACATTAAATTTTAAAAAGGAGGCTTTCCCAAAAGCCTCGTGGCTCAGTCACTAAGCATCTGCCTTCAGCTCGGGTTATGATCCTGGCGTCCCGGGATCGAGACCCACATTGGGTTCCCTGCTCAGAGGGAAGCCTGCTTTTCCCTTTCCCACTCCCCCTGCTTATATTCCCTTTCTCACTGTCTCTCTCTCTGTCAAATAAATAAAATCATAAAAAAATAAAAAAGGATTTTAATACAGGAGAAGATGCTCCGATGCCATAAACATAATGTCCGGCAAAACTAAAGAGACAGTGGGGGAACCCCTGTAAAACCCATATCCAATAGTGAGAAGGGAGTACTCCTGATTTTGATTTTAGTTTTCTCTGCTATAGTCTCATTATTCTTCGGCACCAATGAAGCCTGTTTGAAAAACAAAACAAGAGTACTGTGCCCAAGCTTTGCATGTAGCAAGAAGCAGACAAGGAAGAGTGGCAGTAGCATGGAGAAACAGAACGGGCCCATTGGGAAAGGTGGAAAGACTCAGCGCTACACAGAGAACAAAATAACAACCAGGAAGGTGAAAGCATTCCTAGAGGATCTGAGAAATATTTGAGGTCTAAATTTCTTTTCTTTTCTTTTCTTTTTTTTTTTAGATTTTATTTATTTGACAGACAGAGAGAACAAAAGTAGGCAGAGATGCAGGCAGAGAGAAAAGGGGAAGCAGGCTCCCCAGTGAGCAGAGAGCCCAATGCAGGGCTCGATCCCAGAACCCTGAGACCATAACCCGAGCCGAAGGCAGAGGCCTAACCCACTGAGCCACCCAGGTGCCCTGAGGTCTAAATTTCTAATTGGAAGAAACACTTTGTTAATCGTGTATCAAAATATGCCAGATTTCATTAGGAATCAGAGATTCAAATTAAAGATACAATGAAATATTTTATTCCTTCTAAGTAGTAGTAATTTAAAAGACTGACAATACCAAGAGATGACAATGATATCAAGCACAAGGAAATTTTATTTATTTTTAAGATTTTATTTATTTATTTGAGAGAGAGCACGGGGCAGAGGGAGAGGAAGAAGCAGGCTCCCCGCTGAACAATGAGCCTGATGCAGGGCTGGATTCCATGACCTGAGGCAAAGACTGATGCTTAACCAACTGAGCCCCCTGGTGCCCCAAAACACCACAAAGTTTTATATAGAGCCAGTAGTATTTGGCATTATTTAACAAAGCTGAAGATGTGCATACCAATAACCTATTTCTCCATGGCATACCCTAGAGAAAGTCTTTTTTTTTTTTTTTTTAAGATTTTATTTATTTATTTATTTGACAGAGATCATGAGTAGGCATAGAAGCAGGCAGAGAGAGAGGAGGAAGCAGGCTCCCCACTGAGCAGAGAGCCAGATGCGGGGCTTGATCCCCAGGACCCTGGGATAATTACCTGAGCAGAAGGCAGAGGCTTCTGAGCCACCCAGGCACCCCATCTTTTTTTTTTGTTTTTTTTTTTTTAAGATTTTATTTATTTATTCGACACAGAGTGTGAGAGAGCACAAGCAGAGGGAGCAGCAGGAGAGGGAGAAGCAGTCTCCCCACTGAGCAGGGAGTCTGATGCAGGGCTCAATCCTGACCCTGGGACTATGACCTGAGCCGAAGCCAGGTGCTTAACCATCTGAGCCACCCAGGCGCCCAAAAGTCTTTTAAAAGTACATCTATTCCCATATACAGTAATGTTCACAACAGCATTGTTTATAATAGAAGACTGAAATAGCCCAGATGTTCACCAACGGAAGAGCAGATGAAGGAATACGGTGGTCATACGGTGGAATAAATACAGCAATAAAAATAATGTAGAGCTACATGCATCAACTTGGATGTGTATCACAAATGAGATGTGTCATGAAAAGTTGCAGAAAAATGTGAAACAAAAACATCCTACAGGGTGCCTGGGTGGTTCAGTCAATTAGTGGCTGCCTTCGGTTCAGGTCATGATCCCGGGGTGCTGTGATTAAGTCCCACGTTGGGCTCCCTCCTCAGGGGGGAGTCGTCTTCTCCCTCTCTCTCTGCTGCTCCCCCTGCTTGTACTTTCTCCCTCCCTCTCTGTGTCAAATAAATAAATGAAATCTTTTTAAAAATTTAAAAAAAAATCCTACAACCATGGAAGAAGGCGGCTCATCTCATTATTTGAATAAAAAATACAGTAATCCCAGAAGCCAGAAAACTTGGAGATGTACACAAATATGCCATAAGATTATAGTTGACCTTTATTTTTCCTTTTTTTTTTTTAAGATTTTATTTATTTATTTGACAGAGAGAAATCACAAGTAGATGGAGAGGCAGGCAGAGAGAGGGGGAAGCAGGCTCCCTGCTGAGCAGAGAGCCCAATGCGGGACTCGATCCCAGGACCCCGAGATCATGACCTGAGCCGAAGGCAGCAGCTTAACCCACTGAGCCACCCAGGCGTCCCTATTTTTCCTTTTTTGTGTGTGTGTGTGTTTGTTTGTCCTGGCCCTCATTGCACTGAGAGCATTCTCTTAGCACTGATAGCCTTGGCCACACATTTGTCATCTGTTGGCCTTCCACCATGCTGTGGTCAAGCAGTGATAAGACTGCTTGAAGTTGGCAAATCTTGCCTTGCAGAATGTTTTCGACAATTCTCTAGTTCAGATGCCTGCCACATTACAGCTGTCCCTCTGTGAAAGGCAGAGGGACATTTGACCACTTTCTTTATGAGGTATCTGCCTGGATAAAGTTACATATGACCATAAACTTTTCAAAAGTTAAATGTCTTTGTGACTACAATCATTGTCCTACAATCATACTTCTTTTCTCCATAGGATTGGTCCTTGTTAACTATATCTACATTACAGACGTTGGCCAAGGATCTACTAAGCCATGGATAGAGAGAAGCAAAGGCTTAGGAATCCACAGGTCCCACCTGGTGGTGCAGGAATTCTCACAGGGATAGTTACCGATGACTAAATCTCACCTAGAACAGCTACTTTCTTGGTCAGACCAATTTCTTGTTCTTAACATAGTTAACACCCATACTCCACTCTCATCTACATCCTGAGGAACAAGGACCTTAAGGGTGCACTAAAGATTTTAGGAGGCTGAGAAGACACGCAACTAGGGTTACGGAGAAGCACTACTCTGCCATTGTTTGTTTTATTTTGATTTTCCCATATCAGACTCATGTCTCTCTTTCTTGTCAGTGTACTGGTCTAGTTACACTGGCCTGTGAATAGAGAGGCATCAGGAAACCTTAAAAAGGTCATGACACTAGGAGCCTAGAGCCTTGGGCATTTTAGTATATTGTGCAAATGAGATATGGTGACCAACAGGTTGGATCTCCCCAGCACTCCCATTCATCATATGTAAAATGAATAGAATAGCCAGCAGTAACATTATAAGGATTAAAGAGATAATGCGTGTGGGAGTGTTCAGTGAAAACTGTACAGGTGATTTTTAATCAAAGTGGAATGTTTTCCTAGGGAGGTTTATTAGTCTATTTATTAGTCATACTCCACCTCTCTCCATTTATATGTTGATGGAGGGCTACCCCTTCATTGTGTAACTGGTGTCTTCATAAATGATGAATCGATAAAGGGGTCAGAAAACACAGATCACAATTCTTACCCTCACACTCAACATCGCAATCCACCAGCTCCCTCTTCAAAACAAATCCAGAATACTCCAATCTAGAATAATACAAAAACATATATGAAAATTAGTAAAGTATTTTGCTGTACATCAAAGAAGAAACGATAGAGAGTTGAATATATTCTGGTATGTGACTAAACGCAGCATCTTTTAAAAAAAGATGAAGTTGGGGCGCTTGGGTGGCTCAGTGGTTTAAAGCCTCTGCCTTCGACTCAGGTCATGGTCCCAGGATTCTGGATTGGAGCCCCGCCTCGGACTCTCTACTCAGCAGGGAGCCTGCTTCCCCCTCTCTCTGCCTGCCTCTCTGCCTACTTGTGATCTGACAAATAAATAAATAAATTCTTAAAAAAAAAAAAGATTCTTTTTTAAAAAAGAGTAAGTCATTATAGTGAGACAATAAATCAAGATAAATAGGCAAAATTGCATTTGGGAAAGTACAAAAAGACACAAGTTATTTCCTCTGGAAAGATTGCAGCTTGGGAAATAGGAAGGGAGAGAATTCCTTTTAACATGAGAATGATTTGCGGTACTCATGGAATTTTGAAAAATTAAACGGAAGAAAACACTAGGTTGGAAGAGAGTTCTATCACTACACCTATCATGACAGTCACTTAAAAACGGCTTTGGTTTTCTCTTCAGGAGGATGGAAAAGGTAATACTACTGACTTCATAGGATTGTTGTCAGGATAACGTTATTATGGACTTATTTACAGTTGTGCCTAGCACACCAACAGCGTGACTGTCTTTGATGACTTTCGTTGTCATACCTGGAAAACCCTCTGAGCAACACCGGTGTTGGAAGGAAAACCCATCCAAGTCAGGAAGCGGAAGCGCCTGGCCAACAGAAGAGCAGTAACCAATAGGAGAGAGTTAACAAACGTCTAAAGCCCGGCTTCCCACACCCTCCGTTTGCTTAAATACCCCGATTGGCTCCAGGGCACGACACGAAGAAGATCCTGTCGATTCATTGGTGAGGAGGGCTGTCGATTAGCGGAAGGCGGAAACCAGAGAAACCGAAAGGTCCTTTAGGAAGCGCCTGCGTACTCCGCCCCGCCCGTTGGTGGGGGCTGAGCCATTGCGCATGCGTCAGGCCTTCCGAAGGTCCCGGCATTCCCCGCGGCAGCTTTCAGTCTAGCGCGTTGGAAAAGAGGGAGTGGCTGGTGAGTGACACTTGTGAAGCTGACTTTTCCCGTCTGGAAGGCCCCGAGCTCTGCGGCCCCTCCCTGTATCCTGCAGCTGTGGTCTTCCCTCCCGGGACGCGAAGACCCGAGTGGCAGTGTGCCGGGACCTCGCCCCTCTTGGGGGGTGTGGGGAGGAAGTGGCCGGCGCGCCACCCGTCTCCCTTCGGGGCACCCGTCCGCGCATTTCCGCGTGGAGAGACCTTTGAAAGGTTCCGAGCTTCCTGCCCTTGCGATGTACGGCGTTGAAGCACGCGTTCACTGAGGCCTTTTCCTTCGGAAGAGCACTCAGACCACCCTTGCCCTCAGAGAACTCCTAAGCCGGTGAAGACAACCCACCAGAAACGTCCTGGTATTGGTTGGAGTTAGATAAGGCGCTTTGAGAGCGTGTTTTACTTCAGTGGCAACAGGGAGTCTCCAGGGCTTTGGAAGAGACTTGTTGTACAACTGGATTAGATATACAGAAAGTCCAGATCTACTCTGAAGGAAGACCAGGTGGAGAGATGAAGGCTTTTATACAGCCTGGTCTAATCACTTGTCCCTAGACAGGGGTTCCTAGTCAAGGATGATTTTGCTCCCAAAAGGCATTTGGTAACAATGGAGCCAATTCTGTGGTCACACCTCAAAGATGCTCTGACATCAAGTGCATGGAGGCCTGGGATGCAGCTACTCGTCTCCTATAATGCATGGACAACCGACACCCTTCACCTCCCCTACCCCCCCATCCCCACTCCACCACCACCACAATCCATCCTTCCACAATAAATACCTGTGTGGCCCAGGTATCAGTAGTGCTCAGGTTCAGCAATCCTATTTAGAATATAAGTCGTGGAAATGGAGCGAAGACAGATGTCAGAGACATCTCTAACAGATCAGTTTCGTCTCTTCTTCATAATGCCTAAGTACCTGACAGGCAATCAAACAGGTCTGATGACCACAGTCTTCCTTGTATTTTCTCACCCATTCACACACTTGCCAAACAGTTAAATGCACTAAACAGAAATGGAAGTGCTATGATTCTGTCATGACCAAACCGATTCCTGCTAACCAAGAGCCTTACATTCTTGCAGGGGAATGACACTGAATCTATAAATACATGTCAGGTGGGGAGATACCCCATGAAGAAATTCCTAGAAGATGGAGTTTCTCTTGAGACCACACACCATTTACTCAGCACCTTCTAATTGCCAAGGACAGAGCTAGAGGCTTTACAAATAGCATTTCTAATCTTTTTCTCATTCCTAAAATATAGGCATTATTATCTTCAGACGTAAAAAACAAAAAACAAAAAAAAGACTGAGAGAAGTTGCATAATTTGCCCCAAATCAGTTAGTGTGGAGTGAAGCAAGGAGCAGAGACCAGAACCGCCTGTGGTCAAAGGCAGGGCTATTTCCATTAGGTGTCACTCTGTCATATGCCCCCTGAAAAAATTTGTGCATTTTTCCCTACACTTAGGAAAATGAAGTAGGCGTGAAGTCTCACCTTCGCCACTTTCTCTTTCCAGAGCGCGGTGCTTATTGGAGAGGTCTCCCTGGAGGTGATTCTTCAAAGTTGTGGGAACTGTTCAGCATCCACTGGGGGTGAATTCCTCTTCCTTGATCACATTCTTTCAGATGGCAGATGGCAGATCTGACTCTTGAAGGGTTTGGCAAGTGGGAGATGTCCGCCAGCTCTTCAGCCTGCAGTCTCCAGCAAGTGCTTGGCCTCATGAGGCCTTCAGCCAGCTCTGGGACACCTGCTGTGAATGGCAGCAGCCCAAAATGGATCAAAGAAGATTATGGAGCTGAAGCAATTCCTGACCATTCTGCATAGTGAGATGCAAGCCTGTGGGACAATGTCAGCCAGAAAGCCCTAAGAAGGCATTGACCTTGGTGCAGGATTTCAAGTGAGTATCTGGGAGATCAAGGTGTGGTGAGAAGGTGAGACCACATTGTGGAGGGCCTGGGTGAGGGCACAGACTGCTGGAAGAGGGTGGAGAAACAATTTTGCTGCTGGTGCTCCTTTCCCGCGAAGTTAGGCTGACTCCCCCCGTGCAGGATGGTGGGTGGAGAGTGAGATTGGACCCTCACAGTCACGGAATTTTTAGTAGGTCCCTGTTCCCAAGGATGAAGGAAAGGCAACAGTCATCCCCTGTAAATGGAACCTCAGTGTTCTGTTCTGCATGTGTGTTCACCTGAGCAAGCTCTGAGGTGAGAATCTTTTGCCTCTAAACATGCCCATTCTGTGGGGCAGGAATTGCAATACCCAGCAAGCTCTGAGGAATTTGGCTGTGTCCTCAGTGTCTGAGTCACACCCCTCCTTCAAACAGACTAATATAACTGATTTTCTGCTTAGGAAAGGGCCGGAGTGAGACCAGCTGGGGTTGAGAGCAGTGCTGCAAGGTGTCAGAGCTCCGGGGTTCTGCATGGGAGCTAACACGGCCCTCTCTGCATGTCCTGAGCAAACAGAACTCTGAAGTCCTCTCTGTCACTATCCAGTGTGACCCTGCGTTTCTGACTCTTCTCTTCTGCCCTGCCACACATACCGTACTTCTCAGGTACCTTTTTAGCTCTGGCCCTCCAGGAATGTCTATACCTATACCTTTCTTCCCTGGGCTCCTAAGATGATCTGTCTGTGGGAGGTAAGGTGTCAATGGTGGGTTTTTTGTCAGGTGATGCTGTGTGTGCTCCCAAGAAAAGCCAGCAACTCTGTGATTCTGTGGGGACTCGCAAGCCCACAAAGCCCATGTCTGGGGATTTTCCCAAGAGAAGAGCCAGAACTCACATTCAGACCATAGGGCCTTCAAAGGGAACCCAACTGTTTTAAGGAAATGGTGAGATACAGTCTCAGATTGGAAATGAGAGAGGCAAGAAGGATCAAGGATGAGTTTGTCAGTGCCTGTGACGTCATAGGCGTGACCTTGTAGTTGTGTCAGGACCTGAATTGGGAACAGAGAGCTACTGAATTGGTGGGCAAGTGACAGGTTGAGACAGCTCAGTTCCAAATGTAGGCTTCATAGTTCCATCTGGTCCTTTCCTCAAAAGGCTCTTTCCGTGATAGCTCTGAGCAGGGTTATGTATGAAAGTCTGTGCTTGGGGCATTTGTGGTGGCTTTTTGTCACCAAGAAAGAGTGTCTGATCTTAATGTCATCTGATAAGAAAGTTTTCTTTTTTTTTTTTTTTTTAAGATTTTATTTATTTATTTAACAGAGAGAGATCACAGTAGGCAGAGAGGCAGGCAGAGAGAGAGAGAGAGGGAGGGAAGCAGGCTCCCTGCCAAGCAGAGAGCTGGATGCAGGACTCAATCCCAGGACCCTGAGATCATGACCTGAGCCGAAGGCAGCGGCTCAACCCACTGAGCCACCCAGGCGCCCTGATAAGAAAGTTTTCTGAATACCTTTCTGGGAGCTAGTTCAGCAGGGAAAGCATGGACAGGGGGATCTATCAGAAGACACTACCTAGAGGAAGGGGTGTGTGGGATAAATCTCTACTTAGAAGACCCCATTTAGACTTGTCAAGGCTTGTCAGTGGAAAAAGAAGGAACATACAGGTGTAATGATTGAGAGCCCAGCTTGTAGGAGAGGCTAGGAAGCCAAGGTGAGAGGGAGACTGGGTGAGTAAGGCCCCATTGTGCTTGGCCAACCCCCAAAACCACAATGAGTAAGGCAGCCCATGTGGGATATGTCTCCTTACTGTGTGTGAGTATGAAGTCTTGACCCTAAAGCCAGTCCAACCAGGAATTCCAGTGGACAATGCTTATTGCTAAGCATGGATGCGCTCCAGTAGGTGGATGGTAATGGTTACTGTGTAAGCATGCTTCTACCAAATAAGAGCTCTCCTTTGGCCATTTCAGGCTGGAGGCTGTAAAATCTTGTTAGGTGCCATGTCTTATCTCTGCTGTACTACGTACCTTTTACTCTGGTGCAAGGCACAGTGGCATATCTGGGAGGGTTGGTGGTAGTGGGTATGACATGCATCCTAAGCAATGCCTGCATATTCAGGGAAGGCCCAGACCTCTGACCCCTGGAACCACAAGACTAGTCTGATGGTAGTAACATGCAGTAGAAGGTGTGTCCCCTGAGGTCCCACAGAAAGGGTTGACCAGATTGCAGGAGTGAAAGACTAAAGTAAATTAACATTTTGGAATTGACTGAACCCAAATTCAAAATCCAGCTCCGTCACTGAATCTCTGACCACATCACCTAACCTATGATAGCACTGTGCATCGAGCCTCCCAGGAAACCCAGACTTTACTTGCAGTACTCTGTAAATCACAGACTTCTGCAAAAATTCCAGATGTGTCACTAGAATGGCCAAGTCCATGGAGCATATCTGAGCCACTGCCTCCATCTGCCACAACAGGGTTAGCTGCACTAAGTTCATGTTTGGAGGCCTGACCCCTGCCACAGGGACTTAGGTTACCTGCTAAGGTTCTGTGTTCTTCACAAGTAAAGATTTCTCCGTCCTTACTCTCTGCCAGGAAGCTAGATAAGGATGAGTACCAAGACTGGAGATGGGGGCAAAAACAGGGAATGCAGAGATTGGCACGTGATGAGGTCAGTGGAGAAGTGTGCACGCTCCTGCCCAGGGTCCCGGTATTCCCCAGCCGGTTCCTGCACTGGCTGGTAGGGTAGTCCCCTCACAGGAGAGGCCGAGAAGAGGTGGCCAGGAGAAGAAAGTTGGAGTTGGGCAGCTGGAGGGATCCAGCTCCCCTTTCAGCTGCGAGCACCCAACTGCCATCTTAGACTGAGGAACCACAACAGATATCTTTGAAGGGGGGGGTGACCTTGGCTTTGGCCGTCATCTTTGGGTTGTGAGAATCTTGAGGATCTTGCCCGCAGGAGTGGTTAGTAAATCACAAGTGCCCACTGAGATTCTATCAATTAGTTAAAATGTTTCCGTGAGGGAGGGAATTACAGAAACCATTTGGTGAGTGCCAGGATTTCATACACAGGAGGGAAAACTGGCTTCTTAATAAACATGTGACGGGCTGAACCAAACCAGGAGGCTGTTCTGTACCAGAGAAGAGAGCTATAGGCCTGAAGGTGTTCCCTGCTATGCACCTACTTCAGATTCCTCCTCCAGGGGCCAGTGCAGTGGTGAGGCTGTGGGAGTCCATGGGAGGTAGGCAGAAAGGTACCCGACATAGTGAGCACAGGGAGCAGCTAGTCCCTGTGGGGTGGCGGAAACACAGCAAAAGGTTGGATTAATCAGGACTTGGAAGAGAGGCCCTGTAGAGCTGGGTCCCATCTTGGGGTTTTGGATCCGGTGGTACTGTCCGACTGGTGCTTGTGTTCCTCTAGGTCCGGTGAGGTGATTCTGGAAGATGGGGTGTCCGCTTCATTGACGGTATTGTATGCGGCTGCTAAAGAACCTGGTATAGCAGAGAACGAGGAAATACCAAATATTTCCTAATGGAATGAATAAATGAATGTGCTCTCCAGTTCCTACCTGTCTCCTCCAGACCATACAGGGCAGCTGACAGGCGAGCGCTGGGTTCTTCCTTTCTCTGCCCGGCAGACTGGGGCATGAAGCAGTTTGGAGCGGGGAGGCAGCCCCACTTCCAACAAGGCAAGCAGTCAGCAGTTGCCCCCAACTCCCTGGCAGCACCCGGGAGTGGGAGGAGCCTGCTGGAGAGGCTGCCTGGGTGCCACCGTTCCTTGTTGTTTCCACTGACTTCCGCAGGTTCCCTCATTAAGCAAATCCAGCTCCTTGACCAGGTATGCAAAGCCCTTCCCTGCGGATACAGCCTGGGCTCTGTCTCTCTTCCCCAACATGATGTCCGGTGAAGTCAGCTGTCCCGGGACAGGTCACAGTGAAACCCACCTGTTTGCCTTCACCCAGGCTCTGGAAAGATGCCATTTTTTCCTGCTGTGTAGAGCAGTGTTACGCCTGGGGCTCTGGGAACCAACCAGCATAGGCTGTCGTGGGGGTCCTGCTCGGGAACGATATGTGCAGGGAAATGTGGGTGCCTGGGCAAGGCTCAACTGGAGGAGACACTGACATGGATTCTTAGGACTTGCCTGCCTTCTCTTTCTTCCCTAAAACTAAAACTTTCCTTTATTGTTTTGAAGAAAAAAATTGTTCTTGCTTAATTCCTCAGAAAGACTGAAGCAGCCACCATGACACTTGCTTTCACCGTAATTCAAGAAAGTACTAACAGCTTGTGTGCACAGGCCAGGAACCAGGCGACATGCCCATCTCTGACCACGTTTAATCCGTGGAAATTTCACAGGTTAAATCTCTCTTCAGAAAAACAGGTTATAGGTTATTTCTTAGTACTCCACAATGCAGGTCATTCCTCCTGGACCCCTGTTTTCCTTACACCTCTGATGTCCCCCCACCCCGCCGTGAGCATGCAGCCCACCTCCGACCCAATTCTGCTGCTCCCCTCTACTCTGAGATTAAGTCACTTAGAGTAGTGGTACCCTGTAACTTAAGCTGTCCCTCCTGCTTTACTCTCTTTTCTGGGTGACTGGCGGACAGAGCAGTGACCTACTCTGAGGTAGACATGGCAGAGAGCAGGTGCCTAGGGGTCATTATTGGATTAGGATTCATGAAGGCCATTCCCTTCCAGATGTGCTTCCCATGAGCAGGGAAAAGGTCTTCTCTGACCTGCCCCAGAAACCGTTCCCAGGCCTCTAGCCACCCATTCTCTCTCCAGGACAAGGTTACCCTTGTTTCCTGGCAGGACTGTGGATCTGTGTGGAGGTCCACTGTGACACAGGACTGTGGGTCACAGGCACGCCTAGGAAGAGAGCTGGGCACATGTACTCGGATTCCTGTCCCTGCTGTGGTTCTTGAGATCCGCTTGTAAGTCTCCTGCCGAGCCAGGGACTCGATCACAGAAGCCTCCACAAGCCGATAGATGCTTCGGAAGACTCACACTAGGGGACTGATGTGTTGGTTTTCCTATATGCTCATAACCTGTGTCCCTTTTTGGGGTGTGCATGTGTCTTCTCTGTGTGCCCCTGATGGGGGGTGAGAACAGGGTTCTTGAGGACGCTTTTCTCACACCGAGAGCACTTGTAGGGCTTCTCCCCAGTGTGCATCTTCTGCTGGGCATGGACGAGGGAGCTGTTGTTGAAGCTTTTCCCACATGGGCACAGGGCTGGGGGCTCCGCCCGCTGTGGACTTGCCAGTGAGCACTGAACTGGGAGCTGTTGTTGCATCTCTTCCCACAGACGGTGCACTGATAAGGCTTCTCCCCGGTGTGGGTCCTCTGGTAGACAATGAGGCTGGAGCTCTGGTTGAAGCTTTTCCCACATTCCCCGCAGCCATAGAGGCACTATGGCTACCACTCTCTCCACTGTGTGCGTCCTTAGGTGCGCAGAGAGCTTGGAGCCCTCACTGAAGCCTTTCCTGCATTTGCCGCACTTGTGAGGCTCCTCTCCTGTGTGGACTCTGGTGCCGAATGAGGTAGGAACCTCGGCTAAAGCTTCTCCCACACTACTGGCACTTAAATGTTTTTCCCAGTTCGGGGAGTGGCTGGGGGCGACAGGGAGAGCCCTGAGAGTCGTCTCCCCCGCTCAGGAGACGTGCACAGGCCTTCTCCCCGGCCCAGGGTGCCTGCTGCCTCCTGTCCTGGGACGGGGGTCTCCCGCCCGCTCCCCTGGAGAACATGCATGTTGCCCTCCTGGCTCAGGCTCACCCTTCTGGTCTCTTCTGGGCTCAGAGTTTTCCCTAGACTTTCTCCACACGGCCTTCCTCACTTCTGCTTGCCCCGAGTCATCCATTTTCTTATTCTCTCTTTTAGCGTGTGTGTGTGTGTTTTATGTCAAGACCTGAGGGAACAGAAAGACCTGGGGCTGTGAAGAAAGAACAGGACAACGAGAAAAGTCGCAGTTAAAGCACCATAAGGGACAAATACATAAATGGAATTTTTTTTTTAAGATTTTATTTAGTTGACAGATGGAAATCTCAGGTAGGCAGAGAGGCAGGCATAGAGAGAGGGGGAAGCAGGCTCCCTGTTGAGCAGAGATTCCGATGCGGGGCTCGATCCCAGGACCCTGAGATCATGACGTGAGGCAAAGGCAGAGGCTTTAACCCACTGAGCCACCCAGGTGCCCCTGTAAATGGAATTCTTCATGGGATTCAGCCTTGTGCTAAGTAACATTCTAAGTGCATTTTCCAGTTTACTATGTTCACGGTCCAAACCCTGTGGTCATGAGGAAAAAACCTGGAGATCCCATGTACTGTTCTATGCTGTCTTTTTTTTTTTTTAAGTTCTTATTATTTATGAGAGAGAGAAAGCAAGTTATGTACACGGCGAGGGAGTGGGACAAACAGCTTCCACACTGAGCAGGGAGCTCGACATGGGGCTCAATCCTAGGACCCTGGGAGCATGACCTGAGCTGAGGCAGATGCTCAACCAGCTGAGCCACCCAGATACCCCCTAAATGTAATTTCTCCCAGGATTCAGCTTTTTGCTAAATACTAGCCTAGTTTCTTTCTCTGATTTTAGTATTTACAAACTCCTAATCCTGGTCTCACAGGAAAATCACCCCTAGATGCCACTACTGTCCTATACTACCCCTCTTTTTCATAGATTTTATTTATTTATTTTTGACACAGAGACAGTGTGTGCACAAGTAGGCAGAGCAGCAAGCAGGGGGAGAGGGAGAAGTACGTCCCCGTTGAGCAGGGATCCTGATGCGGGACTCGATCCCAGGACCCCAGGATCAGGACAGGAGCCAAGGCACACGCTTAACTGACTGAGCCACCCTGGCATCCCTATACTGTCTCTTTTTGGATGTTCAGACACGGTGACCCATCTGAGGCCAAGAGGCCAGCTCTGTTTGTGCCAGTCTGTCCCCAGGTCTCACCTCCACTGTCAACAGCCTCACCGCCAGCAGCTAAGTAGCAACAGGCTGCCCTGAGCTTGGCGGAAACGAGGGGAAAGCGTGCTGCAGGGATGCGGCCAACACACACTCCGGTCAGGACAGGAGGGCATTGCTGGAGCAGGAAGGAAGGGGAGAGAGTCCGGGCTGGAGGCCCACAGTGGTCTGAGGAAGCCGAGGACGGTAGCTGTAACGCCATGTGCTCTGTGAGAGAGGCCAGCGCAGGCGGACCTGGGCTGCGGAGGGGACGGGGAAAAGCCGCAACGCTGAGTGCCATCGGGGCTGTGGGCTCGCAGCAGTGGAGGCAGCGCCCTCTTGATGGCAGAGTGACAGCCTCTGCGGGGACTTCCCTGTCCCCTGGCTATCAGAGCCAAGAGTCCTACCTATTCCATATGGGAACAAGATCAGCATGTCCCGTCTCCTACCTTCCCAGCCAGTTTCCTGGAAGTCCCCTTCATCCCCGGCCACGCCGTCCGCCCAGGACCCTTCTCCAGTTGCTGTGGGCTTCCCGTTCTGCCAACTCAGCTCTCCGGATTCCGCAGCCCTTCCCTCGTGTCCGGGAACAGCACGGCTCGCCACCTTGGGTGCAGAGGCCCAGGAACTTGACCGAGCACCCACTGCCTCATGAAGGACACAAAGCTCCAGCACACGGCCCGCCCCCACCTCCCAGCACCTCGACCGCAGGCTGCTGAACTCGGCACAGGACAGCTCTGGGGCCCGCAGAATGCCCTGCTCCCAGAGACGTCCTGCCACCGCCCTGTAGGTTTTGCTGTGCTGACAAGTCCAAGTTCCTCATGAAGGGTCCCAGAGGATGGCCAGGAGGGTCTTGATCTCCTGTCACAAACGCATACACTTGGGCCCCACCTGCACCCACTGTATCTGAAGCTGGGGATGTGCTTGAACACGTCCCCTAGCGGAGTCTCAGAGCACCAGAGTGGGGACCACGGCCATAGCCAGTGGCCTCTGTGTGGTGAGAAGCTCCTTCCAGCAGATTGTTGGTATAATAGCTGTTTATTTAAAAAAACAAAAACAAAAAAACAAAAAACAACGAACTGCTTCATTCTAAAGCTGTATATGCAAATTACAGAAAAAAACATGTTTCATACGGGGTGGGGGAGGCTTTAAGCCCCACCACCCAAAGATGACCCTCGTCCTCCTAAAAATACCACAGTAACTCAAGCCTTTCATTTCCCCCAGGCCAGCATAATATACACTGTCCCAGAAATCCATCTGCAGGAATTCTAGTATGGAAGTGGTTCATTCTGTGAACGTATTAACGGAACTTCAGGGAACACACACAAGTCTGATCGGGAGGAGCTTCCAGTGCGAGGGATCTAAGCCTGAAGCCAGGGTGAGCAGCAGGAGCGGGCCTTGGCACGCGGTAAGTCCTGCCCCTTCACATTCAACCCCACAGCCTCAGCAACCACACACCAGACGGCAGGGACGTTCCCAAGGATTCTAAGAAAGTAAATACTGAGATTTATAATGATACACTGATTGTTTCATCTGCTTAGAAACACTACTGCAGATACACTTGTTTGACAATTTTCTGTTTCACGTAAACAGCATGAACAGGTCATGTTTTTCTGTAGGACTTGGATTAAATAAAGAGCTGGCTTTTAAAAGGGAGTAGGTGTGCCTGGCTGTCTTCAGTCAGAAGAGCATATGACTCTTGATCTTGTGGTTGTGCGTTCGAGCCTCGTATCAGGTGTCGAGATTACTTACATAAGTAAGATTTCTTTTTTTTTTTTTTAATTTTATTTATTTATTTGACAGAGATCACAAGTAGGCAGAGAGGCAGGCAGAGAGAGAGGGGGAAGCAGGCTCCCTGCTGAGCAGAGGGCTCGATTCCAGGACCCTGAGATCATGACCTGAGCCAAAGGCAGAGGCTTTAACCCACTGAGCCATCCAGGCACCCTGATTTTTTTTTTTTTAAGATATTATTCATTTGTGGGGCGCCTGGGTGGCTCAGTGGGTTGGGCCGCTGCCTTCGGCTCGGGTCATGATCTCGGAGTCCTGGGATCGAGTCCCGCATCGGGCTCTCTGCTCAGCGGAGAGCCTGCTTCCCTCTCTCTCTCTGGCAGCCTCTCCGTCTACTTGTGATTTCTCTCTGTCAAATTAATAAATAAAAAATCTTTAAAAAAAAAAAAAAAGATATTATTCATTTGTCAGAGCACAAGCGGGTGGAGAGGCAGAGAGAGAATCAGGCTGCCCACTGAGCAGGGAGCCCGATGCAGGGCTCCATCCCAAGCCTGGAATCATGACCTGAGCCAAACACACATGCTTTTTTTTTTTTTTTTTTTTTTTTAAAGATTTTATTTATTTGACACAGAGAGAGAAATCACAAGTAGGCAGAGAGGCAGGCAGAGAGAGAGAGGGGAGGAAGCAGGCTCCCTGCGGAGCAGAGAGCCCAACATGGGGCTCGATCCCAGGATCCTGGGATCATGACCTGAGCCGAAGGCAGAGGCTTTAACCCACTGAGCCACCCAGGGGCCCCCAAACACACATGCTTAACTGAGCCATCCAGGTGCCCCTAGGGGTGCTGGTCATACAATACTGTGAATATTTCCTCAGACACGCCCTGCGTGCCTCCTGTCCGAACCGCAGTCCCTGTCTAGCACGTCAGCTGCTCATTTCTGTCGAGCAGTTACCCAAAGTAGCTTTCTTTCTTCACCTGTCATCCGCTTCCCCATGGAGTGTGGCTCCTGCAGGCCAGGGACAACGCCTGTCACATTCACTGTGAAATCCCCAGTACGGGGCAGGCACTCAGAGCCCCCTGCGTCTGTTATGTCCCAAGCTTCTAACTGGCCCTTAGTGAGCGAGGGGTGGTAGGCAGAGGCGGCTGGCGTCCTGACGCGTGCTACCAACCTGCTCTGCTCCCTCTCCCCTCCGTTTCCTGCTCTGCCCGTCCCATCCCAGACAGGTTTCAGGTAACTCTTTTAACCCTGACATTCCTGTACCATCTCACTCCTGTGAAGAGCTTGGCTCTGAAATGGTGGTGGCCACGAGGGAGAGACCGGCCCCACAGAGAGAGGCCAAGGGAGCCAGGAGCAGGAGGACTATCAGATGTAGCGGCTCCCGCTGGTTACCGACCCAGTCTCTAACTCTGTCCACGTGCTACTGCTTGGCCTTCTCTGCTCCCTCCTAGCGGTTAGTAATTGTCCCGATGCCCTGGATCCTTCAGGAACTTCCTCAGCCTGGACCCTGATGTCCCCACCACACGGTTCTGCCTTCTCCACATTATGTCAACACCGCTCTTCCTCCCGCATCCCGAGGATACGTCTGTCTCCTCACTGGGGTCACGGGCATCTCCCGTTCCAGGCATGTAGTCTCTGCACCCAGCGAGCTGCTTCCTGTTGACTGCAGAGGGGCTCAGCCTACAGCGTCCCTCTGGCCCACACTCCTCCTTTACTCTGTGCCTCTCCCAGACTTGGGATTGGGATCTCAGTTGCCTTCTTCCCACAAACTCCTACAACCAAAGCCAAGTTCCTTTTCTTCTCCTGTGCCTCTCACAGCTCCCTTCTCCCAAAATGTACAAGATCATTACACTGATGACATGTCCGACCTAATCCCTAAGTGGACAGGTGCATACTTTGTGAAACTAGTCACTATTCCATACCGACCCCTTAATCCTGGCAGCAGGAGCAGCTCTAATGCAACTTTATGTAGTGAATAACACATGGCATCTGCCCTCAAGGAGACTTTCAGCAAGAGACACTGGATTTTAACTCACCAACTCTGAGGGTGAGGGATAGTTGTCCTTTCCCTGGCCTTCTGTTGGAAAGTATTCTGAGGTTTTACATTTGTATTAGGGACCTTAAACATAAACTGAATATATCCGTGTCTACGTTATTGCACCAAACGAGAAATTCTCCCCAAAGACGAAGGGCACGGACCACCCCAGGCCAGCTCATGGTTTCTGGTGGCAGACAGAGCGCTACTGTGCATTTCTCAGGTCGGCTCCTCTCCACTAAGCAGATCCCTGTGCTTCTCGCTCGGTTCTTCACAATGACACTCAGCAGGTCCTGAATGCCTGTCCTCACCTGCTGGCCAGATGCATTCTGTACATCCTCAACCAGAGCCACAGCTTCCTCGCCATTTCTAGACCCTGCTCCCTCATACACATCCTCATCTCAAGAGATTATGAAACAGAGAGCATCGTGAAAGAGTAGGATTGTGAATAGGGTGTGGAGCAAATACAGCCTAATATCAAGCAACAATAATTAAGGGAATTATTCTATGATAAGTAATATACATGGAAAAAGAAAAAAGAGAACTGGTTAGTCAGTAGCACCATTATTAACTCTAGCCGGTCACACGGCAACACCATTCAGCCCAACACGGCAGCTGTGTGGTATCTCGATATAAAGGCCAGGTCTTCCCTGTCATCGCTCCCCAGCTGTATGTTCATCATTTTTCAGCAGTGCTCAGGCAGGGGAACGTGATTTCAAAAGGAGTCTGGTGGGCTCCACAGCAAGGGAAAGGAACCCTGGCACAGGCTTCAGTCTATAAAAATCATTACTGGTCCTCTTTCATCGTTCCCCAGTTTGCGCTGCCTTCTTGCTTTCACGGGGTGTCTTTTCCCACTTTTCCTCCCCCAACCACCTCCACACCCAGGTTATGAATCAGGCCCGCCAGTACGCTGCAAGGGCACCACTGGCAGAACTTCATTTATTCGCTTTAGTAAGTTCCCAGCATATGCTCAGCCGTGGGCCCAGTGGTGAGGATCTCAATGCTAAGAGCATTACTGCACCCTGGAAAGAATTGCTTCTGAAGAAACTAAGTCTCTGCCTGACGCAGATTCCTAGGAAACGAGCCTGCTCTGAAACCTGTGCAAGTGACCTTCGCAGATGCTTCTCATCTCCCGTGTTTAACCCTTTGCTCTCACGGAGAAGGGATCAGCACAACAGGATTCCACCTAAAACCAAAAGTAATATAGTGACCCGGTACTGGTCTCCCATTTTCATTCCCACCTTCCCCTTACTTCTAGATGAACTGCCCTGGGAAAAAATCTCCACCGATGTTCCAGGATCTACTTTATTAAAAATGCAGTCTCAAGGCGCCTGGGTGGCTCAGTGGGTTAAGGCCTCTGCCTTCTGCTCAGGTCATGATCCCAGCGTCCTGGGTTCGAGCCCCGCATCAGGCTCTCTGCTCAGCAGGGAGCCTGCTTCCTCCTCTCTCTGCCTAGGCCTGTGATCTCTGCCTACCTGTGATCTCTGTCAAATTTAAAAAAAAAAAAAAAATGCAGTCTCTTCACCACCATGCGAGGCACCCGGTGAGAGGGCTACAAGAACTTATTTTCTCACTGTTGAGCCTCCCTCCAAATGTAGCCCGATCACTCTTAGTGAACACGTATCTCCTGGCTTTCCCTCTGCGTGGATGTGGCCCCACTCCATGGAGCGGACAGATCAGGTTCAAGGTCTTTTACCATTTCCCCAACCATAAGGCAAACTTCACTTCCTTGGACACCCGCCTTATGTCGCTCTCGGCCCGCAAGAACGACCGCAGACAAGGTGAGTGGCAAGCTTCTTTTATTACTAATGCTAATGGCGGCCGCGCCGCACCAAGCACTTACAGCAGTATTTATCCACGAAGTTCACCCGTTCTCGCCCCCCTATTTGGCCAATCATAACGCCGTGCACGCAATGTCCTTGTGGACCCTTATGTAACCATATACAGGACTCTATTGTTCTCTAGCGGTGATCATGCGTTTATCTCTTGGCTCCTGGTGCTGTGTGCGTCAGCCAGGAGCGCACCCACATCCTCCTAAACCAATCATTCTCAGTTCCTCAATCTTCAGGCACTCCCGTCTACGTGACTCCTTGCATCTGCTGGATGGCTCCCCACAGCCTTACTCAGCCTAGGCCTCCCCTCTTCCTAGCCTCCCTACTCCTGACGGTCACAAAAGTGCCCCAGTCCTTTGGCCAGATTCCTTGCAGCAAAGACTGCCCTGTGCCCTCCGGCCCTGGCTGCACGTAGTGGACCTAATAAGTAAGCTATTGCCTGGCGAAGGCTGACGCTGGGAGAGTCCTGGAGATTAGGAGACGCCCACAACCCGAAATGCCCGGATCCTGAAAGTAGGGTTCACGAACTCTGGCAGAGACTGCACGGACACAAGATGGAAAGGGGGTTCTCATCATCCAGGGAGCCTGCCATCGTGCACGGAGCGGGAGCCAAGACTGCAGGGGACCTAAATCCCGTACTAGGGGCCGAGCCGCGGCTCCCTGTCCCTGCCAAGGACACTACAGCTAGAACCCGTCACACCGGCTGGAACCTACCTCACTAGGAAAACGTGATCGTTGTGAGGGACACGCGGCCCAGAGGAGGGAACAAGCCCTCGGGGGCCGCCGATCCTGACCGGAACGAAAGCCCCGGGAAGGCCGAGGGCCCCGCGTGCGAAGGGGCGGCCATCCCCGCCGGGCTGGGCTCCGAGTACCGGCGCTGCACGAAGGCCACGTAGGCACTAGCCGGACGCGCAGTGCCTTCCGGTGCGGGACGCGAGGCGGCGACAGACGCTCGCCGAGCCGCCGGGAGGCCCCTCTAGGCCGCGGCAGGAACGGGACACTCGGTAGCATTAACTCTTTCGGACAGCCACGGCGGCATTGGAAGGAAAGCGGGTTTCCTCCGCGAGGGTGGGGCCCGCGTTGCGGCGGCTCGAAGCCCCTCCCCGGAAGGGCGTCAGTCTGCTTCCGGCCGGAGCGCGGTGTCTGGTGGGACCCGGGCAGGGACGCGGGCCAGATTAAGGCCGGTCTTGCGTGTGGCGGCTCCCGCCTGGGAGCATCGCGGGGCGAGGGCGGTGGCCTGCAGGTGAGCGGGTGGCAGGGGCAGCGGCGTGGACCCCGGAGCTCCCGAGGAGCCCCGGCCGCTGCGCGGTGGCGGAGGCTAGGCTGCCATTGTCCGTGCGCGGCGGTGGTTTCGGACCGGGCGGCCACAGGCTGACGGCCGGACCGGAGAGCCCCGCCGTCGGGTTCCGGAGACCATCCTGTTGTACGCCTTTGCGCAGACGGCGTCAGGGCCGCGGTGGCCAGTTTCCCGACTCGCTGGCCGGACTTTCCGCGGGCCGGGGGACCCGGGAGGTGCAGCTTCAGAGATGTCAGCCTCTGCTGGTGCCGGAGCGCGACAAGCGTCTGGGTGCCGGTTGAGCCGGCCGGGCAGCCGGCCGCCGGCCATTTGAGAACCTCGTGGCGTCCTGGCCGAATTTGGGAGCCGTTCGTGAGACCTCAGGCCAGGGAAGGCGAGATCCCGCGACTCTGCTCATTCTCGCCTCGAGGTCTAAATGAACGTCGAAGAGAGGGAAGGTGGGCCGAAGGCTCACCGTCGACAGCACCAACTCCCCTTCTCTCGTCCTTTGCGGCTTGGCCTTTGGATAAGCGTTTTGTAAGCCAAGGTCAGCTGTGATTTTTCTGGGTCAAGGAAAGAGGTTTATTTTTATTTTTAAGATTTTATTTATTTATTTGACAGACAGAGATCACAAGTAGGCAGAGAGGCAGGCAGAAAGAGAGGAGGAAGCAGGCTCTTAGCGGAGCGGACAGCCCGATGCGGTGCTCGATCCCAGGACCCTGGGATCATGACCTGAGCCGAAGGCAGAGGCTTTAACCCACTGAACCACCCAGGCGCCCCAAGGAAAGAGGTTTAAAAACACAGGGCTAGATCTTGTGCACGGTGCCCTTGATGGTGTTTACGGGGAAGTGTCAAACGAATGTGGAGCATCTAGTTACTGAACCCGGGTTTGCTGTCTTAGAATAGGACTGCTTTTTCCCTCATTACTTTCCTCCTCGTCTGGTGTCACTTCTGTGTCCCAGCTGTCCTGCCAGTATCCGTAGAGTGGAAAGGAGAATCTGGAATGTTCCACGCACTGAGGGTTTCATCTTCACAAGAGGATGAAGGGTCAGAGAAGTTGGACCCCCTTGCTAGAGACAGAAGACTGGGATGACACGTTCACATTTAAGAGGAACTCAGAATATTCCCTTGATCCTTCCTTGGCGTCAGGTAGCTGGGGTCGGAAGCACAACAGTGAAGTCTTTGGAGAATCCCCATGCCTCTTGCAGCCAGAGGGTGTAAATGGTCTCACTGCTAACCTTTCTTGAATCATTACTTTTGCAAACAAAGACCAAGTCCTCAGTGGGTATTTGTCTATCGATGAGCTATGCATTATTTCAAGTGGATAATCGAAGAAGAAAGGGTCTGGCAATGGATTCTTTAAAAGGAAAGGACGTGCCCCTTGGTGGCTCAGTGGGTTATGTGGCAGCATTTGGCTCAGGTTGTGATCTGGGGCTTCTGAGATGGAGCCCCATGTCAGGCTCCCTTTTTATCAGAGTGTATGCTGCTCCCTCTGTCCTTCCCCCTGCTGGCTCTTTCTCTCTCTCACTCAAATAAGTAAAATCTTCAAAAAAAAAAAAAAAAAAAAAAAGGAAAGGAAGGTAGATTTTTCTATTCATTTTTCTCCCCTTAGGAGTAGTGGACAGTAAAGTTCATATGACTTTCTTACTGATGTGTACTTTTTTTTCCTGTTCTCAGTGTTCATTTTTCTCCAGTTAGGAGTAGTGGATAGTAAAGTTCATGTGACTTTCTTACTGATGCGCATTTTTTGTCCTGTTCTCAGTGTTTTATGAAGAAGATCTGTTACTTAATTATATTCCTGACAATACATGGTCTCAGTTGCCATCATAGGTGGTAATGGGTGAAAACCCTAAAAGTATAAAACAGGAAACCACTTAGAGAGGCTTCTAAGTCAAGGAGAAAACCTGTCAAGACAGCGTGAGTATACATAGTCTATGCAACCCTGCTTGTCTGTGCTTTGCTGCATGCAAATGGGTGGGAGCCACTGGCTCAGAGCTAGCAGTTGCCACAACTTTTTTTGTTATGGTAATTGCCCCACATTTTGTAGTTAATACCTTGTGGGAAATTCGTGGTCCAATATCTCTGTTCATCTTTCAGTCATTTTTTTTAGTGTTTCATACTTCCTGCCATCTCTACTCAGGTTTTTTTCTTTTTCTATCACTTACCCCCTAACTAAACATAAGTTTTCTCATAATAGGTGATTATTTATTTGTAGGGTACAGTCGGGAGCTTGGAAAAGAGGCCGTGCTCTTCCAACTGGAGATGTCATAGGCTTCAAGACGAAGGCATGAGAGTCACTGCCAGTGGACGTGTCCCATGATGAATTTTGGAGTATACACCAGGGGCTGTGAGAACAACTGAGCTAGAATTCTCGTAAGGAAACTGAACTTGTATGTGAGACAGGGCAGAACATAATTACTAATTCCTAGGAACTGATAGGAATTTTTGCAATCAGAATGTTGTATTTTTTATGAGTTGAGAACTGTAGATCTGTAAATAGACATATAAACAATTACAATGGTTCCTGGGTGTTTATCGATAGAGTAGACCAGTTATGGGTGAAGTTGAACATTGGCCTGTGATACAGAGGTATCTATACCACTGAACTCCAGTAATAACACCATGAACTCTCCTTTAGAAAACTAAAGAGAATAGGAGCCATCTCATTCTCATAAAGTACAGAAGAAATTGAGATCAGAAATGGGTTATCAGTAACAGAATATGAATAGAACTGTGTCTAGGAAAAAAATAATGATAAAAGATCTTATCTTTTATTATGCACTGAGTTCCTTGAGTACTTCATTTTTAAATATGTATGACTTTTGCTTGATTGAGAACCATTTATTTCATGAGAGGAAACTAAAAAGGGTTTTTCTTTCAGTAAGTCACTCCTGAAAAACAGAGATCCTATTTTAGGTGTCAGTTGGTAATTTGGCTCTTCTTTGCAATGAGAAGGCTACTTTAAGACACCATACACAGTAGCAAATGTATACTGTCTCTGATGAAAAGATTGGTATTGTCTGTATTTTAGAAATAGAGTTAGATTGTTCATAGAAGTGAGAGAAATTTCTTCTGGCTCTTTTCTATTCACAGCTGTGCCTGTTCACCAGATCCTAGGCTTTTTCTGAGAAGGCAAACATCAAAGACTGGACAATGGCACCTGAACTCTTGTTGCCTGAGTCTCAGGTGAGCTGCGCGATCCAGCTGTTGAGGGCTGCCTTTCTCTGCTGCCCAGGACACACACTGCCCAGCTCACAGGCATGTTGGCCCCAGTGTTCTGCCTGGGGGACTGGGCACCTCCTAGGCTATTGATGATCCCTTGGTTTTCCTTTCTGCCTTCTCACTTAAAAGAAAAAAAAAAAAAAAAGTGGGGCATCTCAGTGGCTCAGTTGGTTGGATGTTTGCCTTTGGCTCAGGTCATGATCCCAAGGTCCTGGGATTGAGGCCCATGTGCTTTATTTACCCTTTCCATTTCCACCCCCTGCTCATGCTTTCTTTTGCTATCTCTCGTCCTCTGTCAAATAAATAAATTTTTAAAAAATTCTTTAAAATGAAGGGGGTGGCTATGAATTCTTTGAGTGCCCAGGGTCTACCATGGGCCAGATGGTAGAGCTGCTTCTGTAGTGCAAGTATCGAGCTGAAGCCCATTGTCTTCTTTAGAGCTTGTTGACATTTGAAGAAGTGGCCATGTATTTTTCCCAGGAAGAATGGGAGTTACTGGATCCCACTCAGAAGGCCCTCTACAGTGATGTAATGCGGGAAAACTATGAGACCGTCATCTCTCTAGGTAAAGACCCTCCCTCTCCCATTGGATAGAAGTAATCTGTCATGTTCTCTGCTTACTGGGAATGTACTCCCCTGAGAGGCTGTGTTCCGATAATGGCTTGTTTTTCAACTAGATGGTGTGTGGACAGGGGAAAGATGTATCCAGATCACCTGGGGTGCTTTCTCCAAGTGCACAAGGTCATTCCTTGTCCTAAAATTCTTGATCCCTTCCTTCCCTCCAAATCTGTTCCTTTTTTACCGTTCCTATCCCCATACAAGTTACCATCATTTATTCAAAATGTCACAGCAGAGAAATAGAGTCATCCTTAGCCATAATCTTGCCATCACAACCCACTAGTAATGCATCACTCTCCATTTGGCTACACCTTCGTAGTGCAGGCAGAGTGCAATCGTGTCTTGTCCTTTACTGTTTTAAAGTCCTCATCAAATCATGAAATTTCATGTAAATCTTTGGACGTCTTCTCACACATCCATATTCCTTACCGAGGTACCCAGGAGCCTATAAGATGTGACTGCTACTCACCTTCCTGCCTCGTCTTTCCATTGGTGTTTTTCTTCAGTTGTCTTTATTCCCAGTGATTTTTCTGTTGCTTGTACTCATCAAACTAACTTCTACCTTTCCGTTTCTATTGCTGGCACATTGAGCCTGAGTTCTACATTTTTAAACACCTCTAATTTTTGCCTAACTCAAAACACTTTACATAAGAAAAAGTAAGATTTCCTTTTATTGACTATATGAAAACTGAAGACAGTAAACTGGGGAATTGCTTTAGGGGTAATTACGTGCTCGATTCTTGTTTACTGTGACAGGGCCACCAGTTGGTATCACTTAACATTTGTGAATATGTCCCACATGTACTAAAGGAAACAGGATCTTCTGTGGTTTAGAAATGAGGTAAGGGTGTTCATAGACAAAAGTACGAGAAATTTTTGCTGGTTCTTTTCTATCCACAGCTGTCCCTGTTCACCACATCCTAGCCTTTTCTGAGAAGACAGACACCAAAGACTGGACAGTGGCACCTGAGCTCGTGTTGCCTGAGTCCCAGGTGAGCTGTGCGATCCAGCTATTAAGGGCTGTCTTTCCCTGCTGCCCAGGACACACACTGCCCAGCTCACAGGCATATCAGCCCCAGTGTTCTCCCTGGGGGACTGGCATCTCCTAGGCTTTTGATGATCCCTTGGTTTTTTCCTTTGTTGCTTTCTTACTTTAAAAAAAAAAAAAAAAAAAGAATGTGCTATTAATTCCTTGAGTGCCCAGATGGTAGAGCTGCTTCTGTAGTACAAGTACTGAGCTGAAGCCCATTGTCTTCTTTAGAGCTTGTTGACATTTGAAGAAGTGGCCATGTATTTTTCCCAGGAAGAATGGGAGTTACTGGATCCCACTCAGAAGGCCCTCTACAATGATGTAATGCGGGAAAACTATGAGACTGTCATCTCTCTAGGTAAAGACCCTCCCTCTCCCATTGGGTAGAAGTTGAGTAATCTGTCATGTTCTCTGCTTACTGGGAATGTACTCCCCTGAGAGGCTGTGTTCCGATAATGGCTTTTCAACTAGATGGTGTGTGGACAGGAGAAAGGTGGACAGGAGAAAGGTGTATCCAGTTCCCTTGGTTAGCTTTGTCCAGGTGCTCACTCCGTGTGCTATGTGGATGTCTTGATTTATTTTTTCTCCTTCCCCAAATCTGTTTTCATGGATCTCTCTTCTCAGTCAAGAGCTTTCACCCAGCAGCTACGAGGAAGGAACATGGGGTCATCCTTTACTGTGATCTCGCCCTCATACCGCGTGCTAATGCGTCACTGTCCTTCAGGCTTCATCACAGTGTAGCCCAAGCACAGCCATGCCTCATTTCCTGGTGCTGTTAGCGTCCTGGCTTAAACCCGCAGCGTGTGTAACTGCCTGACCTGGGCACTTTCTGACCGGTGGCCCTGCCTCCTGCTGTCGCACATTCTTTTCCACAGAGCAGCTGGAATCTTTTAAAAACCTGGTCAAGGGACGCCTGGGTGTCTCAGTTGGTTAAGCAGCTGCCTTCGGCTCAGGTCATGATCCCAGCGTCCTGGGATCCACATCGGGCTCCTTGCTCAGCAGGGAGCCTGCTTCTCCCTCTGCCTCTGCCTGCCATTCTGTCTGCCTGTGCTCGCTCTGTCTCCCTCTCTCTCTCTCTGACAAATAAATAAAATCTTTAAAACAAAAAAAATTTTAAAAACCTGGTCAAATCATGACATTTCCCATTGTAAACCATATGGTGAATTCTCACCACATTCTGAATAAAATCCGCACCTTCCTGAAGTGCTTCAGGTCCTCCGGGATCTGACCCCACTCCCCTCCCTTCCCTCACCTGCTGCCACTTATGCCCTCGCTCAGTCCCCTTGAGCCTCGCTGGTCTTTCTGTTTCTTGAAATTGCCATGGTCGTTTCTACTTTCCCCTTTCCTCTGCCTGGCGCACTTTTCTGCCCCATGGCGAAACTCACTTCTACATTCCTGCCGCAATTCCAGTTTTTCAAAGAGGCCTTCCCTACTACCTCCTCCGAAGAAGCTTCAGAGAAGCAGAATCTTAAAATGCTGGGTTGTCCTGCTTTAGTTTTCCACAGAATATTTGCTGTGTGCTGACAACTTCGTTTATTTATCACTGTTGAGCAAATGCCCATAAGATCAGGGCGCTTTAGGGGAGCCTGGATGGTTCAGTCGGTTAAGTGTCTGCCTTCGGTTCAGGTCATGATCTCAGGGTCCTGGGATCGAACCCTGCATTGGGCACCCTGCTCATCGAGGAGCCTGCTTCTCCCCGTCCCTCTGCCTATACCTTCTGCTGCTTGTGTGCTCTCTCTCTTTCTGTCAAATAAATAAAAATCTTTAAAAAAAAAAAGGATTTTTTTTAACATAAGGGTGCTTTGGCTTAGTTACCACTAACTATATTGTTAGCCCAAAGAGCGTTCCTGGCACATTCTATCCAGTCAGTACAGACTGACTGAACGACTGAGTGCTGAGTACTTCCACAGCTTGCTGGTGTATATTTAGAAAGGTTTCCTTAAGGAATTCTGGTATGTTTTTTCCATCTGGACAAGAACCAGTGAGCTATAGGAATGGGGGGAAATCTTTCCTAATCCAATATGTGGTGCACAAGAGCTAAGTAAAAAGCAGGGATCCCTGGGTGGCTCAGTTGGTTAAACCTTTGACTCTTGATTTTAGCTCAGGTCACAATCTTATGGGCCATTAGATTGAACCCTGTGTCAGGCTCCACAGGCGGAGGGGAGTCTGCTTAGAGATTCTCTTCCTTTTCCCCTCCCCCGATTTGTGCACTTGTGCACCTGTCTGTTCACTCTCTCTATAAAAATAAAATATATTCTTTTTAAAAAAGAGCTAAATACAAAGCTACTGTTACTGTGACAGGAACCATTAGTGCATACTACATGCAGCCCACTGATGTTCACCTTGCTTAGCTAGACTTGGGCTAGTCCTAAGGAACTAATAGGGCTAACCTACATTCCTTGTAGACTCTGGGGTTTGGTTCAGCCTTGTTGAATATAGGGTAATCTTGTTGACAGGGCACTGTAGAGAAGTTCCCATGCCCTTTATCATCTCCATGGATCCAGCTTAGGTTTATTTTCACTCTCCACTTTGTGTATCCACCCAGAAGTGCAGTATAGTATAAACCTGAAACCAGATAGTAGAGTCTACCCGTCTGACCGTTCGGGTAATGCACTGTAAACTGCTCTTTGCTTTTACTGAAATACTGTAGAGTTGGTGGACAATTATTGAGTGGCTAGTTGGGTTCCCAGTCCTTGACGTCCTTTTTTCCATTTCACAGCATTATTTGTGCTCCCCAAACCCAAAGTGATCTCCTGTCTAGAGCAAGGGGAAGAGCCATGGGTTCAAAGGCCCTTGGAGTTCAAGAACAGTTCTGGGGAGTTGCCTTCAGGTAAGTATACTGTGGGAAGAGAACAAATGTGCCTTGATAGCAACCTTTGCAGGATTTAATATTTAAAATTTAAAATTCTGCTTATCTGTACTTTGTAAGTCAGTAACTATTAGATTTTTCTCTCCATTCCTATAGTTTCACTTTGCCATACAGTTGGCTGATTGTTATGTTTATTCCCACAGGGTCAAAGGTCAAATCTGACACTGAAAACCATCAGCCTGTGTATCTTTCTGACTTAGAAATACAAGTGCCAGGAGACACAGTATCAAAAAAGACCCGAGTGAAAGTTCCCCAGAAAACAACAGGGAAAGAAAATCATGGTGATGCACATAGGATGGGGAAGTGGCATCGAGAGTTTCCGGTTAATCAAACAAAGGAGCTTTCAATTTGGGAAGAAGAGCTGCAGAGACTCATGGATCTTCACAAGAAAGCTCGCGCAGTAGAGAAGCCTTTTACATGCCAGGAGTGTAGGAAAAACTTCAGACTTACCTCTGATCTTACTAAACACAAAAAAATTCACACCGAAGTGAAGCCGTATAAATGTCAACATTGTGGTAAGAGCTTTAGAGGGAAATCAGATCTTAACAAACACATAACAATACACCAAGGAATAAAACCATATAAATGCTCTTGGTGTGGGAAAAGCTTCAGTCAAAATTCAAATCTCCGTACACATCAAAGAACTCACACTGGAGAGAAACCTTTTATGTGTTATGTATGTGGAAAGAAATTCAGTCAGAATTCCCACCTTAGTAAACACCGGAGAACCCATATGTAGCATAAGCATGAGAAAGTTTAGCAGGAATTCCAGCCTTCTTGCGTACCAGAAATACTACCACTGAACAGAAGGAAGCCTATCCAGCATCCTTAGTCTGAAGAAATTTTCCAAGTAGAGCTTAGCCCTGAGGTTTATGAAAAATATAAAGTTAAAAAGCATGAATAATTCATCATTGGAAAGTTTGGTGATAAAAACATGTTTCTCAGAAATGAATCAAGGTAGACTCTGCAGGGGACATGTTAGTTGTACTAATTACATTTTTACTAATAAATCAGGGAATTCCTAACAAGGTGTACAGGGAACATTCTGAGTACAGAATGTACTATTTCATGATTGTTCTGGCAATTAGCAAATTCAGCTTCAAATAGCAAATATACTCATGAATTAATCAGTCTTCTGTGATCATCGTTTGTTGGTTTTACATTGATCTTCCAGCCACGTTAAACACATGATGGAAACATTTGTAGCATGGGCTTCCAAAACAAGAAAGAATAACCTGCATGTTTAATTGGATACCATTGCCTTCATGTTATTAAGCTTACCAATTTCAAGAGTCCTATGGGGCAAAAAAGTTCTGTTATCAAGTTTTCCAAGAACCAAATTGGATTTTCTTCCTCTCCTTTGTCATTGGACACTGTTCCCCACATTGGATATCATTTGAGTTCCTTCTTGAACATTTTAGTTCTTGAATCCTTTTAGGGCCATTTTTATTATGATGAAATACTATTTACTTCACCACTAGGGAATCTTGCAGAAGAAGTAATAGTGCACTGACTTACACCTCTGACTGGTGGTGTTTGATAAAGGAAAATGCTAAGATCATATGCAAACGGGTTGGAATTTTTAGCCATGGATTACATATTATATGTAAAGAAGATTGTAATAAAAGAATCTAGACATTTTTCCCCCTCACAATGTCAACCATAAATATTAGCACCTGGGGTCTAAACGGAAATTTATGGAAGTTCAGTCAAATCAGGTTTTTGTTCATTGGCTTTTTAATTCGGTTTTTGTTTAGAAGAACAAAGAGGGTTGTTTCAAAACGAGTATGTGCTGCACGCAGGTTGTGGTTCAGTGGGCGTGGCAGAAGGTTGGGTTCCCAGAAGGAAAGTTTTGGGAATTGGTGCTGAGTGGTGGACAAGGACGGGTGAATCTGCATTCACGTTGGTTTTCTTACACTGTAAACTGGTGTGGAAACCGGCGGGGTCTCCCTGTGTCTGTTTTGTACACAGCATTTAAAAACAGCCTTGGGGGGTGAACGGTAGATGGCTGAACCCCTCTGTGGGCTGTGGATCTTCTTACTGTCTACAGCAGTGACTCCCATGTGCTCCTGGTAGAGCTTTTAGGTGGTGTCAGGAAGGGGGTTAAATGAGCTCCCGAACACCTCACAAACAATGAAATTAAGGCTCTGATGCAGGAACTTGTTCAAGACCCTGTTGCTCTGGGTCCGCTGGCTGTCAGCTGCGTCAGGGAGGCCCGAAGGCAGGATGAGCAGGATGTGCACGTTCTCCCTGCAGGGCTGGGCTGGATGACATTGTGCTGTGTCTACTGAGTTCTGAAACGTTCTTATGGCTTGATTGGTTCCCGAAACACGCATTGGGTTCCCTTTCCCCTGCTCCCCAGTGATATGCTGGGCAGACTGACCGCAGGGGGGAAGCACTTGTGTTTATGGCTGTTTTCAGCTCCTTAGGAGTCGAGCATGGCTGGTGGTGATAATGCTCCATTGGTTTGGTCCTTGGCTTCAATACATTACAGTGTAAGTCGCCTGAGCTGTGGGTCCGGTGCTCTCGGCAGGATTTTGTTTTCTTGCCCAAGATGAACTACGCCAAGTCTTCCTTAGGCACAGCCAGCTCTGAAGCTCTCGTCTGCATAGTTGTTACCCATGGCCTCGTCCTCAGGCTTTGGGTACCCTGTCTCATCCAGGCCACGTGCAGACATCTTCCTGGTGCTACATTCGTTCCGTCTCAGGGGAGCCTCTTACGTGCCCAGGCACTGTTTGGTCTAGACTGGGAATGCAGTAGTGGACAAAAAGAGCCAAAGACATGCGCTCGCAGGACTTGTATTCTCGTGAAGAGTGTGGAGAAGAGTGGCGATAGTTTGCTGCCTCTTGCAGTTAGGGTCATGAGATGGTTGTGGGTGATGGGTTGTGGGAAGCCCCACTTCTGGGCTGAAGCCTTTCTTTGTTGGTGCAAAACTCGATAGTGTCCTTTCTACAGAAATGGGCTGCAAAGTCAGAATAGTCTGGAGTGCTGAGCCCCCCATGTGGAGAGTCCCCCAGACCTGTGATGGACTTTACAGGAATGAGAAATAAACTTATATTGAACTACGGAGATGTTGGTGTTGTGTGTTTCCGCAGCGTGACCTGGCCAGTCTACATCGAGACAGCTGGGTTTTTTTTTTTTTTTAATTAACATATAATGTATTATTAGCCTCAGGGGTACAGGTCTGTGAATCAT
The DNA here is from genome assembly GCF_030435805.1 of Mustela lutreola. Taxonomy (NCBI): domain Eukaryota; kingdom Metazoa; phylum Chordata; class Mammalia; order Carnivora; family Mustelidae; genus Mustela; species Mustela lutreola. The sequence continues at coordinate 21,104,876 of NC_081306.1, read as the reverse complement.
CAGGCTCATTTTACAGCACTCTCATAGCATATACCCTCCCTAATGTGCATAACCCAACCACCCTCTCCCTCCCCCTTCCCACCAGCAACCCTCAGTTTGTTTTGTGAGATTAAGAATCTCTTATGGTTTGTCTCCCTCCCGATCCCATCTTGTTTCATTTTTTCCTTCCCTACCTCCCAGACACTCCATGTTGACTCTCAAATTCCTCATATCAGGGAGGTCATGATAATTTATCTTTCTCTGATTGACTTATTTTGCTCAACATAATACCCTCCAGTTCCATCCATGTTGTTGCAAATGGTAAGATTTCATTTCTTTTGATGGCTGCATAGTATTCCATTTGTGTGTGTGTGTGTGTGTGTGTGTGTGTAGGTGTAGGTGTAGTATACCACATCTTTATCCATTCATTTGTTGATGGACATCTAGGCTCTCTCCATAGTTTGGCTATTGTGGACATGCTGCTATAAACATTCAGATGTACATGCCCCTTTGGGTCACTACGTTTGTATCTTTAGGGTAAATACCCAATAGTGTGATTGCCGGGTTGCAGGATAGCTCTATATTCAACTTTTTGAGGAACTTCCATGCTGTTTTCCAGGGTGGTTGCACCAGCTTGCATTCCCACCAACAGTGTAGGAGGGTTCCCCTTTCTCCACATCCTTGCAAACATTTGTCTTTTCCTGACTTGTTAATTTTAGCCATTCTGACTGGTGTGAGGTAGTATCTCATTGTGGTTTTGATTTGTATTTCCCTGATGCCAAGTGACGTGGAACTCTTTTCCATGTGTTTGTTGGCCATCTGGATGTCTTTGCAGAAATGTCTGTTCGTGTCCTCTGCCCATTTCTTGATTGGATTATTTGTTCTTTGGGTGTTGATATAGATTTTGGATACTAGCCCTTTATCTGATATGTTGTTTGCAAATACCTTCTCCCATTTGAGACAGCTGTTCTACTAGAGCTCTGGTACCTTTCCTGGGTCAGTCTATGTGGACTTTGGCCCTCAGAAGGGGTCTGCCTTCCTGTAGATGCTGCACTGAGCTCATGTAACACTGATAGGCACACTGAGGAGCCTACAAGATGAGGTGATAGGAAAGGAGGACTGATTTTTTACCTGAGACGTCCCGCTTGCTCATTTTTTCAGGTGGACAAAGCAACCATCCGCCGCTCTCTGGCTTTGTTCCCCTTCCCTTGCTCTCTGTTCCTTTGTGCTCTGCTGCTTTTGTGCATAAAGATGTGTTTCTGGTGATAGTGGGCTCCAGAGAGGGAAGGGGTTACCTCTCATTCCTGTTGTGAGTGTAGTAGACTTAGCAATCGTGTGGTGACTACCTCCTCGCACCTTCTGTGAGTTGGCCTCAGAAAACACAGGACATAGGGCAGAAGCAGATTTGTCCTGATTGATGTAGAGAGGAAGGGGATTGCCCTCTTGGACTAGAGGAAGGTCATCCAGGAAAGCAGGAGCAAGACGTTACAGTTGAGTGAGAAGCTTCCATCGGGAATGTCTGCGTAGCCAGGAACCAGCAGAAAGCATACTGTTGAATTTTTTTAGAACAAATAGTAGGTTTTTGATATAATTATTACACTAAGTATTTTTCCACCACCTTTATGAACAACTTAACAGTGTCAGGGCATTAGAAGAAAAAAAGTGAAAGATCATTAACATTAGTAAGAGTTCAAGTAAAATGTGTTTAGTAAAGTTTTCTTTAAAATTAGTAGCTTAGGGAGCAATTTTTTATGGATGAGAGTTAGAAATAGGTTTTTAAAAATATTTCCTTCATCCTTTAGGTATGGTGGGGGAGCATTAGCCCTCGTTAAAGCTATTTATCGTCCTTAAAGGAGAAGCTTCTATTGCCAGTCTTATTCTTTCAGTGAAGGGGCACTTTGCGGTACTCAGTTTTATGGTCTCTCCAAAACTCCCAGATTTTAAAATGCAAACTTGCACAAGATTCCCTCTTCCTTTTACCCATGTGCCAGTCATATCTGCAGTTGTCAGTCCGAGCACTGTGTATGTTTCCATCAGAACATGCATTAGCACTTAAGAGTTGTTTGGTTTGTTTACTTGTTTTTGTCTGTCTTCCCCCATTAAAATGTAAGCATGAGGAGGGCAGGGGCTGTGTCTTGTGCAGCCTTGAGTCTTCAGGGCCTGCATGCTCACATAGACCTGGTGGTCTTGCAAGTACTCGAGCCTCTCCTGCTATGGAGGACATGGATAGAAGGATCTGGATAGGACCTTAGAAATCTAAGACTGTCAGTATGTCCCAAACTGGGACTCAGAAAACACTGAGTTGTGCAGAGATACTACATGAAAAAAGTATTCTTCAAGTAAATTTGGGGATGATGGGTTAGAATAAAGTGAATGTTTTGTTAGAAGAAGATTTCTCAGAGCATTTATGCTTCAATGTGTACGTAAAACTCGTGGTCGAGGGTAGTCAAAGTGGAAGAGGGTAAGCAGGCAGAATACGGGCTCTGTTTGACTATGGACACCCCAGTGGTGGGCACTTTCTGGGCAACATTCTCATTGAACAACTCAAGATTGTTTTCGGAACATCAGTGTGGGGAACATGAACATAGTTCATCCTTTCACCACTATTGAAACCTGGGAGAATAACTGATTTGGTAGGACAAAACTAGTTCCCACGACATGCGACTCACAATTTACTATCCTTTTCCCCCCGCACAGCTTCTTGGTTAGTGGGACAGGCATCTCATTATGACATAGCTTTGGAAGCTAATGCTTCAGAGCCCATGGCTACCATTGCAGACAGTAGAATAGACCTATTAGACTAGACCAGATAGTAGACTAGACCTGTCCATCCTCCTAGGAGATGACTTGGAGAATTCTCCTTTGCAAGGGCCCAACAGAAGAATTCACTTCTCCAAGGTAAACGTGAGCAATTGTGTTTGGCATCTTCTGTAGCTGTTAGGAGATCCAAATGTTTCAGTGAGAACGATCTCAATAGCTTCCAGCATCTGCCATGGCGGAGTACTTTGCAAACGGGATTGGGTAGTGGCGCTTCAGTTTTACAGAGGGCACTGGTACCAGGCTATGGTGAAGGATCGACCCCGTATAACATCTTTCTTCTTCCAAGTGTATTTTACAGGATCTCATCTATGCTACTTGCCAGGATGGTGAGGAACAGTGACCATCGGTCCCATTTGAGAGAGCAGGTATTAACACAAATGTCAGGAAATGATTGTCTTAAGTTGTGTTGGAGAAGATGCAGGGAGGAAATTGAGGATTTATGGTTCCTATGTCAGATACAGCAATGTCCTTTGATTATGAGAGCTCCAGGAAGGAATCAAATTCTTGTCCGTGCATTTGGGGAATAAGATTTAAGAATCAGGGCTCCCGGCTGACTATTTATTATGCTTTCTTCCCCTTCAGCTCTCTGAAACAGCCTGCTGGGTCTCCATCTGGCCACCATCCTCACCACTCATAGCCCTCACCATTTCAGAAGGAAGGGAAGGAGTTAATGGGGCAGTGACATCCAAGGAAGTGCAATCTTGACTCAATGTTGATCTCTTACCTGTCATCCAAGGGTAAAAAGCCCTTCTGACGGATGGTGTCTTGTTCTCAAAACCCTGTTTTTTTTCCCTGATACCCCTGTAGAGTTAACCAGAATATTGTGTCCTCCAAAATCATTTCCTGTTCCTGTACACAGTCTGAGGCCTGGAAACAACCCCTCCTCTAACCGCTGTCGAGCTCAAAGCGTCTGAGACTTGCAGGAGAGTAACAGGAACAGCTGTACCATTTTGCATTCCCATCAGCAATGAATGAACGTTCCTGTTCCTCTACATCTTTGCTAACAACTGTTTTCAGTAGTTTTGGATTTCCACCATTCTGATAGTTGTATAGTGTTAAATTGTTTTAATTTGCAATTCCCTAATGATGGAGCATCTTTTCATCTGTGAACAATGTTGTTTGATGAAGTGCCCAGTGAGATCTTTGCCCATTTTTATTGGGTTGTCAATTTTCTCATTTTTGTATTTTAAGAATTCTTTACATAATTTGTATAACAGTCCTTTATCAGATATGTCTTTTTTTTTTTTAAAGTAAGCTCTATACCCAGCATGGGGCTTGAATTCGCTATCCAAATATCAAGAGTCACACACGTTCTGTGACCCCTGGGTGGCTTAGTCAGGTAAGCATTCAACTCTTGATTTCAGCCCAGGTCATGATCTCAGTATTGTGAGTCAGACTCAGGGATGAGCATGGAGCCTACTTAGGATTCCCTCTGTCCCTCTTCCTCTGCCCCTCCTGTCCTTCTCTTAAAGAAAAAAAAGGTCTCATGTTCTCTCTGAGCCAACCAGGCACTCCTATCAGATTTATCTTTTGCAAATTTTTTCTCCTAGTCTGTCTTGTCTTCTAATTGTTTGACAGCATCTTTTGCAATGTAGAAAATTTTAATCTTTTTAGAAAATATGTTATTTATTTATTTGACAGAGTGCAAGCAGAGGGAAGGGCAGGGAGAAAAAGAAGCAGGCTCCCTGATGGGCAGGGCACTGGAGGTGGGGCTTGATCCCAGGACCTGGTATCATGACCTACAGTGAAGGCAGATTCTTAGCTGACAGCACCCCTGCAAGTTTTAAATCTTTTTTTTTTTTAAAGATTTTATTTATTTATTTGACAGAGAGATCACAAGCAGGCAGAGAGACAGGCAGAGAGCGAGAGGGGGGAAGCAGGCTCCCTGCTGAGTAGAGAGCCCGAGGCAGGACTCGATCCCAGGACCCTGGGATCATGACCTGAGCCGAAGGCAGTGGCTTAACCCACTGAGCCACCCAGGCATCAAGTTTTTAATCTTAATGAAGTATATCTTATCACTTAGTTCTTTCATGGATTGTGTATTCAGTTTTGTTATCCAAAAAGTCATCACCAAACCTAAGGTCATCTGGGTTTACCCTTCTATTATTTTCCACCAGTTTTACTATTTTGTATTTTAAACTCAGGTTTAGAATCCATTTTTTAAGAGATTTTATTTTTTTGTCAGAGAGAGAGCGGAAGCAGAGGGAGGGGCAGGCAGAGGGAGAAGCAGGCTCCCCGCTGAGCAAGGAGCCCCATGTGGGACTCAATCCCAGGACCCTGGGATCATGACCTGAGCGGAAGGCAGGTGCTTAACCGCTTGAGCCACCCAGGCATCCCAGGTTTAGAATCCATTAATTTTCTGAAGGGTATAAAATCTGCATCCAGATTTCATTTTTCTTTTCCCTCCTTCCTTCCTTTTTTTTTGTTTTGTTTTTTGTGTGTGTGTGTGTTTGTTTTTGCATGTAGATACCCCTTTTAGCACCATTTGTTGAAAAGACAGTCTTTTCTCCATTTTATTGTCTTCACTCCTTTGTGAATGATCAGTTGATCATGTTTATGTAGTTTTATTTCTGGGCTCTCTGTTTTGTTCCACTGATCTATTTGTTTATTTTTTCACCAATACCACACTGTCTTGTAGGTTGAGAGTAATTCAATTTTGGGTAATGATAGTCCTCCAACTTTGTTCTTTCCACATTTTGTTGGTTATTCTGGGTCTTTTTGCCATATATTTTTTTTCTTTTCTTTTTTTTTTTTTTTAAGATTTTATTTATTTATTTGACAGAGAGAGATCACAAGTAGACAGAGAGGCAGGCAGAGAGAGAGAGAGAGAGGGAAGCAGGCTCCCCGCTGAGCAGAGAGCCCAATGTGGGATTCGATCCCAGGACCCTGGGATCATGACCTGAGCTGAAGGCAGTGGCTTAACCCACTGAGCCACCCAGGCGCCCCTGCCATATATATTTTAAAATTATTTCGTCAACACCCACAAAATAACTTGCTGGGATTTTTTATTGGGATTCCATTGAATCTACAGAAGAAGTTATGAAGAAATGCCATTGAACAGGGGCACCTGGGTGGCTCAGTTGTTAAGCATCTGCCTTTGGCTCAGGTCATGGTCCCAGCATCCCGGAATCAATCCCCACATCAGGCTCCCTGCTCAATGGGAAGCCTGATTCTCCCTTTCCTGCTTCCCCTGCTTGTATTCCCTCTCTCTCTCTCTCTTTCTCTCACTCTCGGGCAAATAAATAAATAAAATCTAAAAAAAAAAAATACCATTGAACAATACTGAGTCTTCCTCTCAATAAACATAGAATATTTTTCCATTCATTATTTTTAAAATCTCTTTCATCTTGTAGTTTTCTCCATATATCTTGTACATGTTTTTGGTATTTATAAGATGTACAAACCATCTTATTATTTTACTAATGTAAATGGTATTTTTTAAAATTTCAAATTACAATTATTTATTGTTAGTTTATAGGAAAGTGATTGGCTTTCATATAGTAATCTTTTAACCTGAAACTTTGCTACAAATGCTTTATAGTTCCAGGAGTTTTATGTTGTTTATTTGTTTGTTTAAGATTTTATTTATTTAGGGCGCCTGTGTGGCTCAGTGGGTTAAGCTGCTGCCTTCGGCTCAGGTCATGATCTCGAGGTCCTGGGATCAAGTCCCGCATCGGGCTCTCTGTTCAGCGGGGAGCCTGCTTCCTCCTCTCTCTCTTTCTGCCTGCCTCTCTGCCTGCTTGTGATCTCTGTCTGTCAAATAAATAAATCTTTAAAAAAAAAAGATTTTATTTATTTATTTGACAGAGAGAGATCACAAGCAGGCAGAGAGGCAGACAGAGAGAGAGGGGGAAGCAGGTTCCCCGCTAAGCAGAGAGCCCAATGCAGGACTCGATCCCAGGACCCCGAGATCATGACCTGAGCTGAAGGCAGAGGCTTAACCCTCTGAGCCACCCCAGGCGTCCCATGTTGTTTGTTTTTTAGGGTTTTACACATACATGGTCATGTCATCTGTAAACAGAGACTTGTATTTCTTCTTTCTCAATCTGTATACCTTTTATTTCCTTTTTTGTCTTATTGGATTACATAGGGCTTCCAGTATGATGTGGGAAAGGAGTGGTGAGAGGGGACATTCTTACTGTGTTCCTGATCTTAATGGGAACGCTTCTAGTTTCTCACAAGTAAGTACAATATTGGCTGTAGGTTATTTTGGCAGGTGTTTTTTTTTTTTTTTTTTTTTTAATCAGGTTGGGAAATTCCCCTGTGTTCCTAGTTTGTTGAACTTTTTTTTTTTTTTTATCATATATCAGTGTTGGGTTTTGCTAAATACTTTTTCTGTATGTATTAATATGATCATATGATTTTATTCTTTAGCCTGCTGATGTGATGAATGACATTTTAGTATATTTTTTAGTATTGAACCAGCCTTGCATACCTGGAATAAGTCCCACTATATAATTCTTTTATTTTTAAAGATTTCTTTTATTTAAAAAAAAAATTTTAAGATTTTATTTATCTGACAAAGAGAGACAGCTGGAGAGGGAACACAAACAGGGGAAGTGGGAGAGGGAGAAGCAGGCCTCCTGCAGTGCAGGGAGCCTGACGTGGGGCTCGATCCCAGGACCCTAGGATCATGACCTGAGCCGAAAGCAGACACTTAACGATTGAGCTACCCAGGTGCCCCAGATATATTACTTTTGGAGAGAGAGACAGACCACAGTGGAGAGAGGCAGAGAGAGAGTGAGAAAGAATCCAAGAAGACTCCATGCTGAGCGCAGAGCCTGAAGCCAGCTTTATCTCATGAGACTGAGGTGATGACCTGAGCCAAAACCAAGAGTCAGACACCCAACCGACTGCGTGCATAGGCCCCTCCCACTATAATTCTTTTTATACATTATTGGATTTGATTTCATAGTATTTTATTGAGGATTTTTAAATTGATATTCTTGAGAGATACTGATTTGTAGATGTCTTTTCTAGTACTTTTTTCCTGGTTTTTGGTATTGTGGCAGTGCTTGCCTCATAGAATTCCTCACTGCTATTTCCATCCACTCCAGACACTGCCTGTCCTTTCCTTAAGGTCATCTTTCACTTCTACAGACTATCCAGGTCCCTGACCATAGCCTTACATCTGCTTTTCAGTTTTAGAAGATGTCTTTCAATGCCCTCTATTCTATTGTACTGGAAACCTTACATGTTGAGAATTTAGCAGCTATTTGATGACTGCCTCTTATCATCCATTTTCCCTTTCCTCTTTCCCAACAACACTGATTTCATTTGGAGATCTGTGAACTTCCTGACTGTGATTTCTAGGAGTAAAGAATGACCTAACCTATGTTAATAAAAGCAGATTCTACCTCCATGGTGGAAGATGGTTCAGTTTTAGGCATGTGACCTTAAGCTCATCCCATCAGGACTTTTGTTGGAAATGCTAGAATAAATACAGCTCTGGCTGGATGAGACATGTAACCCAGGGGTTAGTAGTCTTCTTGAAACTAGGAGAAATGTGAGCCTTAGATTGAGACCAGCCTCCATAGAAGGCAGAGCAGAGTGATATATTTCAGTCCTGGTGACACCATTGAGCTGTAGGATCAAGCATCACCTGATACCTTGAGCTGCCTTTGACTTTTTAGCTACACGAATCTGTACAGTTCCTTTTATTGTTTAAGCCAGTGTAGATTGGAGTTTCTGTTATTTATAACTGAAAGAATCAATACATAGAGAAATAACTGATATATAGATGTAGGAGATGAGGAATCCTTTTATGTACACCTATTTGAAAGTTTTCATTATGGAATAGAGTCATAGAATGAACCCGTGCGTAGGCATCTTCATTTTGCTGATCTTGTTTCATTTATCCCCTCTGGTTCTTTTGTTTTTATTCTATTGGTTTTGTTAGAGTTTTTTGTTTAGGAATATTTTTATTTTGTTTTGTTTATTTTTTTAAAGATTTTATTTATTTATTTGAGAGAGGAAGAGTGCAAGCAGGGGAGGGGCAGAGGGAGAAGCAGACTCTGTGCTGAGCAGGAAGCCCAAGGTGAGGCTCAGCCCCAGGACCCTGAGATCACGACCTGAGCTGAAGGCAGAGGCTTAACTAATTGAGCCACCCAGGTGCCCATATCAAACACACAAACCAGAGATCAAGAGTCGCATGCTCTAGAGAAATCCAGGTGCCCCTTGGGAGTATTTCAAAGGAAATCTGACATTAGAACATTTTACCCATAACTAGTTTAGTTCATAACGGATAATTCTTTCTGATGGCTGAGTAATACACCATTGTGTATATGGACCACATCTTTATCCATTCATCTGTTGAAGGACATCTCATCTCTTCCCACTGTTTGGCTATTGTGGACATTGCTGCTAAGAACATTGGGGTGCATGTGGCCCTTCTACAAACTGAGGATTTTAGAAGGGGAGGGTAGGGGATGGGTGAGACTGGTGGTGGGTATTAAGGAGGGCACAGATTGCATAATTACTGGGTGTTATTAACAAACAATGAATCATGGAACACTACATCAAAAACTAATGATGTACTGCATGGTGACTAACGTAACAATAAAATTCAAAAAAAATAAACAATTCTTGATAATTTCCATTCAAAACCATCTTTGAGAAAAAAATTCCCCATCAAAAGAGGCCCTCTCTCCCACAGGAGGGAAGTTTAATTGAGAACATGGGAACTGCTTTTCACTTGCTCTGAAGGCTACTGGAACTCATCTGACAACTTCTCGAGATGGCCATGTAAGAGGACTCTCTGGGGTTCCTCTCTGTGGTATTTAACTATGAGAAAAACAGGCAACCAAATGTATCATAATGAGGGTGGTCCTGGAGGGATGCTAGAAGCCTCTAACAATCAGCAGAGCAATTTATTAATAAGGCAAAAACTACGTGATCAACTGCTGTACTTTTAACAAGCCCCAAGTGAATCACTCATTAAAAGTTCAGTGGCAACAGTTAATTGATAGTTTCTGGAAACTAAAAAACAAAATAATAATAATTAGTATTCTCTTACGTATTTGTATAGAACATTTCTTCCACGAGGTAAAGTGCCCTCGTCGACCCCCTTGCATTGGCTTTAAGTTTTTGTTCTTGAAATAATGTGTCATGTGTAAATGACTTCTACTAAAATCATAAGAATTTTGTGTCAATTCACCCCCCTCAGCTTTCCTGCTTGATAATATTTATTTTAATTAGTTTTTGACCATCACATTTCAGTAACTGATAGGATACAATGTGACCTGGAAATTTAATATTCCCATTCTATTTTCTTTTCCATTTGGTATCATACTTACTCTCTTTTTTTTTTTAAGATTTTATTTATTTATCAGAGAGAGAGGGGGAGAAAGCAAGCACAGGCAGACAGAGTGGCAGGCAGAGGCAGAGGGAGAAGCAGGCTCCCTGCCGAGCAAGGAGCCTGATGTGGGACTCGATCCCAGGACGCTGGGATCATGACCTGAGCCGAAGGCAGCTGCTTAACCAACTGAGCCACCCAGGCGTCCCCATACTTACTCTTAATAAGGAATATTCTCTCCTTTTCCCTTGTTGGTGTTCATTCCATCCCTCGATCCTCTTTCTGGAGTTATTCTAGAACAGCTACTATGTATTGCAACGCTCAGGGCCCTGATCATCTCTAACTGTTCTGTGAAATAGTACTGTGAAACACTTCTGTGAAAGATTCTTTTGTGACCAATTAATACTTTCCATAGTTTATCCTTTATAAAAGGCAACTTAGCTAACCAAGTGTTATTTTAACTAGAATTGCTGTACAATAAGCTACTGTTTATGATCTGCAATTCCCAAATTGGCATTTAAATTAAATTGTTTCCAAAATGGGTTTTGTCCTTATTTGTATTTGGGTATGTTTACTCCTTAAAACTTTTAGAAATATGTCCACTGTCAGCGTTCATTCATTCATTTTTGTTGGGCAAATATTTACTGAGCACTTTCGATGGGCCAGGCATTATTTTATGTGCTGGGATTTTACATTCACAAGGGAATGGAAGGTGCTGGTAAAGAACAAGGGGTTTCTTTTTGAGCTGTTGACAATGTTCTGGAGTTAAATCGTTGTGATGAATTGGGATGATACTAATAAAACCACTGAGTTATAACCTTTAAAATAGTGAATTTTATGGTAAGAGACTTACAGCTCAGTATTAAAATTGACTAAGAATGGGAGCAAAGTGGAAAGTGACAGGTAGGCTTCCAGGTAACTAGTAAATGCAACAGGGAAGAAGAGTGTGGACCAAAAAGAGATCTTAAGTAAAAGCTTTGAAAAGAAACTAATTTAGGAAGTCTCCTTTGGAGGCAGGGACTACATACCAGAATGGAGAACCAATAATACAGAGAAGCAAAATGAATAAAGATTGGGAAGACAGAAGCAAAACTGTTGGTATTGGGTAAGGTGGAGTGAACATGCCTCATCTTTTCTTTCACATAGAAACAACTATGAAACCTGGATTAAACAAATGGAGCAGCTATTTTAGAACGTCAAAGAGCCAGTAGCACGCGGTAAGGTGGAGAACAGCACCAGAATTCAAAGTACCACTGAATTGATGGTGAGTTGACAGTTTATTTTCTCTGATTTCCCTTGATCTCAACACAACTAGAAACCTGAATGTGAACATGGTTGTAAAAGTAGAGAGAAACAAAACATTTATTTCTGATAAAAACCCTCAGCAATTTGGGAACAGGATGGAAATTGTTCAAACTGTAAAAGAGCATCTATCTTTAAAAAAAACTATACCTAATATCATACTTAATTGTCAAAAATTAAACGATTTCCCTCCGAGATCAGGAACAAGGTGAGAATCCCCACTCATACTATTCCTGTTCAGCATTATACCAGAAGTCTTAGCCAGTGCAAAAATGCAAGAAAAGGAAACATAAAACATCCAGGTTGGAAAGGAAAAAATTAAAACACTCTCTGTTCACAGATGTCAGAGGTTTGTTTTTTTTTTTTTTAAAGATTTTATTTATTTACTTGACAGAGAGAGATCACAAGTAGGCAGAGAGGCAGGCAGAGAGAGAGGAGGAAGCAGGCTCCCCGCTGAGCAGAGACCCCGATGCGGGACTCGATTCCAGGACCCCGAGATCATGACCTGAGCCGAAGGCAGTGGCTTAACCCACTGAGCCACCCAGGCACCCCGATGTCAGAGGTTTTCAATGTAGAAAATCCTAAAACCTAACAAAAATTTCCAGAAAAAGTACATTTAGTGAGATCGTAAGATGCAAAGTCAACAAACAAAATAAATTCTATTTCTATACACTAGAGACAATATCATTTACAATAGCTTCAAAAATAAAATATTTAGGAACACCTGGGTGGCTCAGTGGGTTAAGCATCTGCCTTTGGCTCAGGTCACGATCCCAGAATCCTGGGATCCTGTCCCACATGGGGCTCCTTGCTCATTGGGGAGTCTGCTTCTTCCTCTGCCTGCTGCTCCCCCTGCTTGTGTGCGCTCTCTCTCTTTCTCTCTAACAAATAAATAAAATCTTCTAAAAAATATTTAGGAATAATTCTTACAAAACACGTACATGACCAAAAAAAAAAAAAAAAACCCACAGGATATGTATTTTGAGAACTTCAAATGACTGGTGAAATAAGAGAAGTCCAAATTAATGGAAAGACATACCATATTCATAAATTGGAAAGACTCCACATAGTAAAGATGTCAGCTCTCCCCAGACTGATAAATAGATTGAATGTAGAGTGGAAAGATAAAGGAACTAGAGTAGCCTAAGCAGTTTTTCAAAATAATAAAAAAGGCTTGAAGGATTCACACCACTCTTTTATAAGACTCTCTCTAAAGCTACACTAATCAAAACAGTGTGGGATTGGTAACGGATAGACACACAGATCAATGGAATAGAATAAAGAGGCCAGAAATTGACCCACATAAGCATGGCAAATTGATTTTTATAGGCAACTTTTTAATAGATGATATTCTATTAGATGAACAAAATTAACTATTTTATTTTATTTTTTTTAAAAGATTTTATTTATTTATTTGACAGATGGAGATCACAAGTAGGCAGAGAGAGAGAGAGAAGCAGGCTCCCTGCTAAGCAGACAACCTGATGCGGGGCTCGATCCCAGGACCCTGAGATCATGACCTGAGCTGAAGGCAGACACTTTATCCCACTGAGCCACCCAGGCATCCCAAATTAACTATTTTACTTTTTTTTTTTTTTAAAGATTTTATTTATTTATTTGACAGAGAGAGATCACAAGTAGGCAGAGGGGCAGGCAGAGAGAGAGGAGGAAGCAGGCTCCCTGCTGAGCAGAGAGCCCGATGTGGGGCTCGATCCCAGGACCCTGAGATCATGACCTGAGCCGAAGGCAGCGGCTTAACCCACTGAGCCACCCAGGCGCCCCCCAAATTAACTATTTTAAAGTGATCAAGTTAGTGACATTTAAAGGGGGCACATATTGCATGGAGCACTGGATGTGGTACGTAAAAAAATGATTCTTGGAACACTGAAAAAATAAATTAAAAAAATCATTCATATGTTGTTCAACCACCCCCTCTATCTAGTTCCAAAACATGTTAATCACCCCCAAAGAAAACCCTGTATCCATTAGGTAGTTACTCCCCATTTCCCCCTTTCCACAGTCCCTGGCAACCACAAATCTGCTTTTTGCCCCCACTGGATTTATCTATTCTGACTATTTAATATAAATGGAGTCATACTGGGCATTTGCCTTCAGCTCAGGCCATGATCCCAGAGTCCTGGGACTGAGCCCCACATCAGGCTCCCAGCAGGGCAAGGAGCCTGTTTCTCCCTCTTCCCAACTTGTGCTCGCTCTCTCTCTTTCTCTCAAATAGATAAAAATCTTTTAAAAAAATAAATAGAGTCCTACAATATGTGACCTTTTGGGCCTGGGTATTATTTCATTTCACGTAATATCTCTGAAGTTCATCCCACTGTAGTGCGTATCAGCACTTGATTCCATTTTTGGCTGAATAACATTCCATAGTATTGATAGACTACAATTTGTTTATCCACTCATTTGCTGATGGACATTTGAGCTTGTCTACTTTTTGGTTAATGTGAATAGTGCTGCCATAAACATGCAAGTCCAAGCATTGGTTTGAGTGCCTGTTTTAATTTTGGGGGAGTATATATCTGGGAGTGCACCTGTGAGGTTATACGGTAATTCTATTGAATTATAGAGGAACAAACTTTTCTGTAGCGGCTGAGCTACTCTACATTCTCACCAGCCATGTACAGGGGCTCTAATTTCTCTACATCCTTGCCAACATTGGCTGTTTGCCTATTTTATATTATTATTGAAGCCATCTAAATGAGTGTCAAGTAGTATTTCATTGTGATTTGATCTGCATTTCCCAATGACTAATGATGTTGAACATCTTGTTATATGCTTTCTGGACATTTCTCTTCTTTGGAGAAATGTTTATTCAAATCCCTTGGCCATTTAAAACTTGGGTTGTTCGTCTTTTTGGTCTTGAGTTGTGGAAGTTCTTTATATATTCTGGATACGGAGCCCTTACCCTATGTATGATTTACAAGTATCTTCTCCCCTTCTGTAAGTTTTCCCACTTTTTAAAAAGATTTTTAAAAATTTATTTGAGAGAGTGGGAGAGCAGGAGAGAGAGAGAACATGAGCAGGGGAAGGAGCAGAGGGAGAAGGAGAAGCAGAGTCCCAGCTGACCAGGGAGCCCCACGTGGGGCTCAGTCCCCACACTCTGGGATCATGACCTGAGCTGAAGGCAGATACTTAACCAACTGAGCCACCCAGGCACCGCTCTTCTTTCTTTCCTTTCCTTTTTTTTTTTTTTTTTAAGGATTTTATTTATTTAACAGGAGGAGCAGGGGGAGCTTCAGAGGTAGAGGCAGAAGGAGAGACAGAGGGAAAGTCACAGGCTCCCACAGATCAGGGTTTGATCCCAGGACCCTGGAATCATGACCTGAGCTGAAAGCAGACACTTAATTGACTGAGCCACCCAGACAACCTTCTTCTTACTTTCTTGATAAAAGTCCTTTAATAGATGAAGTTTTAAAATTTTGATGAGGTCCATTTTGTCTCTTTTTTCCTTTGCTGCTTTTGTTTTTGGTGTCACATCTAAAAACCCATTGTCAGGTATGCCTGGGATGGAGTCCTGCACTGGGATCCTCACTCAGGGAGCCTGCTTCTACCTCTGTCTGCTGCTCCCCCTGCTTGTGCTCACTCTCTCTGTGTCTCTCTGACAAATAAATAGATGAAACCCTAAATAAATAAATAAATAAATATCAAATCCCATTGCCAAATCCAAGTTCACAAAGATTTACCTGTATATTTTCTTCTAAAAGTTTTATAGTGTTAGCTCTTATATTTAGATCATGGATACATTTTCATTAATTTCTTTTTTGTAGGGTATGCAGTAGGTGTCCAAGTTGATTTTTTTTTTTTTTTTGGCATGTGGCAATCCAGTTGTCCCAGCAACATTTGTTGAAGAAGTTATTCCTTCCCCCACTAAATGGTCTTGTAATCCTTATTGAAAAGCATTTGACCAGGGGCAACTGAGTGGTTTAGTTAGCTAAGCATCCAACTCTTGATCTCAGCTCAAGTCTTTTTTTTTTTTTTTTTTAGATTTTATTTCTCTATTTGACACACAGAGAGATAGATCACAAGTAGGCAGAGAGGCAGGCAGAGAGATAGAGGGAAACAGGCTCCCCGCTGAGCAGAAAGCCTGATGCAGAGCTCGATCCCAGGACCCTGAGATCATGACCTGAACTGAAGGCAGAAGCTTAACCTTCTGAGCCACCCAGGCGCCCCTCAGCTAAAGTCTTGATCTCAGGGTTGTGAGTTGAAGCCCTTCATTGGGTTCTATGCTGGGCATGGAGTCTACTGAAAAACTCAGTTGACCATAGGTATATGGACTTATTTTTGGAGTTTCAGTTCTATTCTAGTGGTCTGCATGTCCATGCTTATGTCAGTACCACATCATTTTGATTACTGGAGATTTATAGTATGCTTTGAAGTTGAGAAGTTGAATCCTCCAAATTTGTTTTTTTTTTTTTTTAAGATTTTGTTTATTTGACAGACAGAGATCACAAGTAGGCAGAGAGGCAGGCAGAGAGAGAAGAAGGGAAGCAGGCTCCCCGCTGAGCAGAGAGCCCCACGCAGGGCTCCATCCGAGGACCCTGGGATCATGACCTGAGCTGAAGGCAGAGGCTTTAACCCACTGACCCACCCAGGTGCCCCCAAATTTGTTCTTTTTTAGGACTGTTTGGCTAATCAGAGTCTCTTGCAATCGCATATGATTTGAGGATTGGCGTCTCCATTTCTGCAAAAATATCATTAGAATTTTGATAGAGATTGCATTGAATCTATAGATAGCTTTGGGGGCATATTGCCATATTAACAATGTTAAGTCTTCCAATCCATGGACACGGGGTGACTTTTGTTTTATTTTTCTTTTTAAAGATTTTATTTATTATTTGACAGAGAGAGACACATCGAGATAGGGAACACAAGCAGGGGGAGTGGGAGAGGGAGAAGCAGGCCTCCCGCTGAGCAGAGAGCCTCTGGGATCATGACCTGAGCCAAAGGCAGAGGCTTAACGACTGAGCCACCCAGGCGCCCCTATTTATGTTTACTTTATTACGTCAGTGATCTGTAGTTCTCAGCATAGAAGTCTTTCATTTCATTGGTTAAATTTGTACCTGGATACTTTACTCTTTTGGATGTCATTTTAAATGGAACTGTTTTCTTAATTTCCTTTTTGTAGGCGTCTGGCTCCCGCTCTCACAGCCATTGCAGTACATTGAGCTCCATAGAGACAGCGCCGGAGCAAGTGAGAGCCAGACCGGCACTGGGCGACTCTGTGCCTCGCTGAGGAAAATAGTTAATCATGGGCAAAGGAGATCCTAAGAAGCCGAGAGGCAAAATGTCATCATATGCATTCTTTGTGCAAACTTGCCGGGAGGAGCACAAGAAGAAGCACCCAGATGCTTCAGTCAACTTCTCAGAGTTTTCTAAGAAGTGCTCAGAAAGGTGGAAGACCATGTCTGCTAAAGAGAAAGGAAAATTTGAAGACATGGCAAAGGCTGACAAGGCCCGTTATGAAAGAGAAATGAAAACTTATATTCCCCCTAAAGGGGAAACAAAAAAGAAGTTCAAGGATCCCAATGCACCCAAGAGGCCTCCCTCGGCCTTTTTCTTGTTTTGTTCTGAGTATCGCCCAAAAATCAAAGGAGAACATCCAGGCCTATCCATTGGTGATGTTGCAAAGAAACTGGGAGAAATGTGGAATAACACTGCTGCAGATGACAAGCAGCCTTACGAAAAGAAGGCTGCTAAGCTGAAGGAAAAATATGAAAAGGATATTGCTGCATACCGAGCTAAAGGAAAGCCTGATGCGGCAAAAAAGGGAGTCGTCAAGGCTGAAAAGAGCAAGAAAAAGAAGGAAGAGGAGGAGGAGGAGGAAGATGAAGAGGATGAGGAGGAGGAGGAAGATGAAGAAGATGAAGAAGAAGATGATGATGATGAATAAGTTGGTTCAGTTTTTTTTTCTTGTCTATAAAGCATTTAACCCCCCTGTACACAACTCACTCCTTTTAAAGAAAAAAATTGAAATGTAAGGCTGTGTAAGATTTGTTTTTAAACTGTACAGTGTCTTTTTTTGTATAGTTAACACACTACCGAATGTGTCTTTAGATAGCCCTGTCCTGGTGGTATTTTCAATAGCCACTAACCTTGCCTGGTACAGTATGGGGGTTGTAAATTGGCATGGAAACTTAAAGCAGGTTCTTGTTGGTGCACAGCACAAATTAGTTATATATGGGGATGGTAGTTTTTCATCTTCAGTTGTCTCTGATGCAGCTTCTACGAAATAATTGTTGTTCTGTTAACTGAATACCACTCTGTAATTGCAAAAAAAAAAAAAAGTTGCAGCTGTTTTG
Organism: Mustela lutreola; assembly: GCF_030435805.1. Lineage (NCBI taxonomy): Eukaryota > Metazoa > Chordata > Mammalia > Carnivora > Mustelidae > Mustela > Mustela lutreola. The sequence continues at coordinate 21,087,167 of NC_081306.1, read as the reverse complement.
TTGACATTCTGAATGCTTCTAAGTAAATACAATTTTTTTTATTAAAAAAAATTTCCTTTTTGTATTGTTCATTGACGGCGTGTACAAACAATCGCTGTCTTTTCTTTTTTTTTTTTTTTAAGATTTTATTTATTTATTTGACAGAGAGAAATCACAAGTAGATGGAGAGGCAGGCAGAGAGAGAGATAGAGAGGGAAGAAGACTGCTTTGGGAAAGAGTCTGGTAGTTCCTCAGGAGGTTAAATATCTGTATAACCCAATAGTTCCAAAACTAGGTATGTATCCAAAAGACATGAAAGCATGTCCATACAAGAATCTGTTCACAAATGTTCACAGCAGCACTATTCACAATGACCAGAAGTGGAAGCAACCTAATGTCCATCAGAAATAAGAGGAATGAAGTACTGATTCATGCCATCACATCGGTAAACCTTGAGAAACATGATGCCAATTGAAAGAAACCAGTCACAAAGGGCAACATATTGTATTATTTCTTTACATGGAATGTTTGGAATAAGTAAATCTGCACAGACAGAAAGTAGACAGGTGGGAAGGTTCAGTCAAAATGGCAATAGCTAAGAAGTTTCTAGTGATTATGAAGATATTCTAAAACTGATTATGAAGATGGATTGTACAATTCTCTGAATATACCAATATCTACTAATTGCACACTTCAAATAGGTAAATAATATTATATGTGAATTATTTCAATAAAGCTGTTATTAAAAATAAGAATAAAGGGGTGCCTGGGTGGCTCAATGGATTAAAACTCTGCCTTCGGCTCAGGTCATGATCTCAGGCTTCTGGATTGAGTCCCACATCGGGCTCTCTGCTCAGTGTGAGCCTGCTTCCCCCCCTCTCTGCCTGCCTCTGTGCCTACTTGTGATCTCTGTCTGTCAAATAAATAAATAAAAGTCTTAAAAAAATAAGAATAAAAAGATAAGCTATTGACTGGAGAAAATATTTGCAAATCACCTATCTGACAAAGGACTTGTATCTAGAATATAGGAATAAACCTGAAAATTGAATAGTAAGTAAAAAATTCAATCTTAAAGTGGTCAAAAGTAAACAGTAATTTTAAAACAGTAAACATAATAAACGGTAATAAACAGTAAATTTAACTAAGGGATTTACAGAAGGAAAATAAGAAAATGAAAGATGTTCAACATTATTAGCCATCAGGGAAATGAAATTAAAACCACAATGAGATATCACTACACACATATAAGAATGGCCAAAATGAGAAGTACTACCAAGACCATGTGCTGGGAAGAATGCGGTGGAGCTAATGGATCACTTACCATGCTGAAGGTAATAAAATGATACAGACGCTCCGGAAAGAGTTTGGTAGTTTCTTATAAAACTAACCATGCAATTACCATAAGAATTGTAATCTTGGGCATTTATCCTGGAGAAATAAGAGCTTAGCAGCCTAAGGTGATCTCTGAAAATGGTTCTTTCCTCACTTACCCAGAAAACCCTACAAAATCATGCAAATCAAGAAGTTCAAATCGTCATGTTCACTTTAAGAACATACATGAAACTGCCCAGGCCATCGAGGGTATGCATATCCAAGAAAGCACCAAGTATCTGAAAGATGTCCCTTTGCAGAAGCCATGTATACCATTCCCTCGCCACAATGGTGAAGTGGGTAGGTGTTCCCAGGCCAAACCCTGGTGCTAGACACAGGATTAGTGTCCCAAAAAGAGCACTGAGTTTTTACTGTATGTGCTTAAAAGTGCAGAGAATAATGCTGAATTTGGGTGTTTAGATGTACATTCTCTGGTCATTCAGCACTTCCAGATGAGCAGAGCCCCCAAGATGTGGCATAAAACTTACAGGGCTCATGGTCAAATTAAGCCATACATGTACTTTCCCTTGCATACTGAGAAAGAGCAGGTTACTTCTTTATTTTTTTTAATGATTGTATTTATTTATTTGACAGAGATCACAAGTAGGTAGAGAGGCAGGCAGGGGTGGGGGCGGGAAGCAGGCTCCCTGCTGGGCAGAGAGCCCAAGATGTGGGGCTCTATCCCAGGACCCTGGGATCATGACCCGAGCTGAAGGCAGAGGCTTTAACCCACTGAGCCACCCAGGTGCCCCGAGCAGATTATTTCTAAACCAGGAGAGGAGGTTGCTCAGAAGAAAGATATCATAGAAGAAACTTAAGAAACAAAAACTTAGACCCTGGGAATAAATTCTGTATAAGTAATGCAAATAAAAGTTAAAACACATACACGCAAATACTCATAACAGCTACATTCATATAGCCAAAAACTGGAAACAACCCAGATGCCTTACACTCTGGTAAACTATTTAAATACTATGGAATACTATTCAGCAATAAAAAGGAATAAACAATAGATACATGAAAACATGCAAGTTGTGTGAATCTCCAATGAGTTATGCTAAGTGGTGAAAGCCTATTTCAAAAAGTTTTATACTATATGGCTCCATTTATATTATATTCTGTATTATTCTGTATTATATGTATATTATTATATTTTTATTTTTTAAAAAAGATTTTATTTATTTGACAGAGATCACAAGTAAGCAGAGAGGCAGGCAGGGGTGGGGGGGGGGAAGCAGGCTCCCTGCTGAGCAGAGAGCCCAATGTGGGGCTCTATCCCAGGACCCTGGGATCATGACCCGAGCCGAAGGCAGAGGCTTTAACCCACTGAGCCACCCAGGCGCCCCTATTATATTTTTCGAGAGGCAAAATTTTCCAAATGGTGAACAGATTGTTTGTTACTAGGGGTTAAGGTTTTGGGCAGGAGGTAGAAGGATGTGCTTAGAAAAAGGCAACCTGAGGAATCCTTATATTGATGGAACTGTTTTTTATCTTGACTGTAGGGGAGGATTCACTAAGCTACACATGGGATAAAATTGTAGAGAGCTAGATACACAGACACACAAATGCATACACATGTACAAATAATTGCAAGTAAAATGGGGGGACTCTGAATAAGACTGGTGGTTGTGTCATAATTTATGGCTTATGAGAATGTGTGTGTATTGTGTATGTATGTATGAACATGGAATGTATGTATTTATTTGACATCTAGGTTTCTCAATTTTCTGTTTTGTAAAGTGAAAGTAAAAAAAAAAAAGTCCACCTTGTGAGGTTTTCAGGGAAATTCAATAATGAACACATAAAATTCCTAGAACATCCTGGCTTTATTGAAGCATTATATAATTGTATGTAGGTATCAATAAACAGTATACATTGTTTCACATATTTACATTTTTTATATAAATGTTTCCCTACTATAGAATGTTTTCTTCAGTTTGTTTTGTTCATTCCCAAATTGGAAAGGAAAATGCAAACCTATCTCTGTTCACAGATGGCATGATCTTCTATGTAGAAAATCCTAAGGAATCTCAACAAAAAGCCAACTATTAAAGTTAACAAATCCAACAAAGTTGAAGTGTAAGAAAGATCAAGATACAAAAATCAGTTGTGTTTCTGTATCTTAGCAGTGAACAATCTGGAAAGTAAATGAAGAAAACAATTCCATTATAATATTTCAAAAGAAGAAAATACTCAGGGATAAATTTCACCAAGAAGATACAATACTTGTACACTAACAACTATAAAATATTGCTAAAAGCAATTAAAGAAGAATAAAATAAACAGACTTCCCATGTTCGTGGAATGGAAGGCTTAATATTATTAAGATTGCCATATTCCCCAAAGCAATCTACAGATTTAACACAATCCCTGTCAAAATACCAACTGCCTCTTTGTAGAAATGGAAAAGTGCATCCTAAAACCAATACGAAATTGCAAAGGACCCCGAATAGTCAAAATAATCTCCAAAAAGAACACAGTTGGTGGACTCACTATTTCCAATTTCAAAAATTACTACACAGGTATGGTAATGAAAAACTGTGGTATTGGCCCAAGGATAAACATATATGTTGGGTGAATAGAAATGGAAGTCCTGGATTAACCCATACATCTCTGGTGAATTGATTTTTTAAAAAGATTTTATTTAGTTATTTGACAGAGAGAGATCACAAGTAGGCAGAAAGACAGGCAGAGAGAGAGGAAGGGAAGCAGGCTCCCGGCCATGCAGAGAGCCCAATGCAGGGCTTGATCCCAGGACCCTGGGATCATGACCTGAGCCAAAGGCAGAGGCTTTAACCCACTGAGCCACCCAGGCACCCCTGGTGAATTGATTTTTGACGGTAGTGCCAAGACCGTTTAATATGTAAAATATTTTCAAAAAACTTGAAAGACCCTAAAAATCTTTTTTATTTGGATCTTTTTTAGAGATTTTATTTATTTATTTGACACAGAGAGAGAGATCACAAGTAGGCAGAGAGGCAGGCAGAGAGCCTGATGCAGGCCTTGATCCCAGGACACTGGGATCATGACCTGAACCAAAAGCAGAGGCTTAACCCACTAAGCCACCCAGGCAACCTGGATATTTTTTATTGTAAAGGAGTTTGTGCTTATCCAAGCAATACAAAAGGCCATTTCAAAGCAAGTTAATAATCTTTTGGCGGCAGGAGCTATTTCTTGGCTACTGAATATCTACTCTCCATTTCTTTTTTTTTTTTTTAATAGATTTTGTTTATTTATTTGACAGGCAGATCACATGTAGGCAGAGAGGCAGGCAGAGAGAGAGGAGGAAGCAGGCTCCCTGCTGAGCAGAGAGCCCGATGCGGGGCCCGATCCCAGGACCCTGAGATCATGACCTGAGCCGAAGGCAGAGGCCTAACCCACTGAGCCACCCAGGCACCCCTACTCTCCATTTCTTAGTAATACAACACTTATATTGTTGGGGCTGCATGATATGATATGATATGATATGATATGATATGATATTTGTGATCAGGTAAAAAATACATTTCCCAGCCTCCTCTGCAATTACATGTTGTTGTATCCAAATCCTCATCAATGAAAGTGAAGTGAAGCTATTGGATGGAACTTCTAGGATAGCTTCCCCTAAGAGGCAAAAACATCTTCTACCTTCCTTGCAGCACTGGGGACATGATGACCAGAGTACCTGTCACCATCTTAGACCACAGGTAGCCTGAAGGATAGAAGCCACGGACAAGGATGGTGGAGCGGGAAGATGGAGGGAACCTGGATTGATGATTGTTGACCTGCTACCACACCAGATCCTGACTGTCTGTCTCTGAATTTGCTTTGTGTGATGCAAAACTACCCCCCGCCCAGTTTCTAATAAAATAATTAAGTTGGATCACTACCTCATATCACACACAGTGATGAACTCCCAAAGAATTAAAAACTTAAATGTAAAACATAAAACTATTTGAAGAAAAGAAATGGGATTTATTTCTATATTAGGGATTGGGAAGAATTTTTAACAGCACAAATCAGGGCACCTGAGTGGCTCAGTGGGGTAAGCCTCTGCCTTCAGCTTAGGTCATGATCTCAGGGTCCTGGGATGGAGCCCTGCATTGGGCTTTTTGCTCAGCTGGGAGCAGACTTCCCCTTCTCTCTCTGCCTGCCTCTCTGCCTACTTGTGATCTCAGTCTGTCAAATAAATTAAAAAAAATTTTTTTTAAAGCATAAATCAACTTCAAGGCAGAAAATTATGAATTGGATTATATCAAAATTAAGGATTTTTGTTCAAAGAAGGCCAGCATAGGTTCAGGGGAAATATTTATAATGTGTATAACCAGCAAGTTTTACCTAGACTATACTAAGAACTACTGCAAGTAAACCAACACACAGAAAAACTAAAAGCAGGCAGAGGATTTGAAAATACAAGTTATTGAATAAGAAATTTAAAAAGTCAAAACATCTCTAAAAACTGTTTAGCCTCATTAGTAATCACAGAAATTCAGACTAAACTGAGATTTATACCCATCAGTTTGGCATACATTAGAAGATGTGATTATACTAGGTGTTGTCTAGGATGAGGGGAAATCAGAAATCTTCATTTCTAGCTGTTGGGTGTCATAGACTGCATCGACCCATTGGCAGAATCTGAGAAGGCTCATAAGTATATCCCTGTTGCCCAGCAATCCCCATCTAGAATATACTTATATACATACGTACATACACACATATCTGTTATAGACACTCATCCATTTCCATGATGGGATATACACACGAATGTTCATTGCAGCATTGTTTATGGTAGTGGGAAATTAAGACAGGCTGTGCATTCATCCCTATGAATGAAAAATAAAATACGATAGATGTATATTCAGTATGAGAAATACTGAAGCAATTGGGCACATAGCAACATGGTTGTGTCTTTTAAAACAAGTGAGAACCTTGTGAAAAAAAAAAAAGAAGTTAAAAGGTAAGAAACAGAATGAAGTCGATGGCAAAAGCCATGCATGTCAATTTAAAACATTTACATATATAAGACACACTGTGTTTTACAAGGGTACAATTAGACCCAGACGCTTCGCATGTCAGCCACATTCAGTGCCCATGAATGTGGAGCGGAATGAGAGTAGGGACTGAGAATAAAGTAGAAAATAAAATAAAATAAGATTAAATTAAATCAAAGTAAGAGAAGACTTACAGAGTCCGATGATGACAGTTGGTGTAATAGTCCAGGAGAGGCCATCATTTACTGAATTCCCCATTTTTGTTCATTGAGATTCGATTTTTCATGAGTGTGGACTTTGTAGTAAATTAGACCTGATTTAAGTTTCTCTTTGCTTAGATGAGTAATATAATACCTGAGCCTTAGTTCCTTTTTTTTTTTTTAAAGATTTTTTAAAAAGATTTTATTTATTTACTGGACAGAGAGAGAGATCACAAGTAGGCAGAGAGGCAGGCAGAGAGAGAGGAGGAAGCAGGCCCCCCGCTGAGCAGAGAGCCCAATGCAAGTCTCAATCCGAGGACCCTGAGATCATGACCTGAGCCGAAGGCAGAGGCTTAAGCCACTGAGCCACCCACGCACCCCTGAGCCTTAGTTTCTTATAAAGTAGGAATAAAACCCGCCTGGTGTGGTCATTGTGACAATGTTTGTAAGCTGCTGAGCACAGTGTCTGGCATAAGTCAGCAGGCAGCGCTAATGAGTGAGACCCTTGCCTGAGACTATGGGATGGAGAGCCCCAGTCAACAGGGGCCGGGGCTATCCTGCTCACCCCTGGACACCACAGGCACCTGGCATGTGGTGAACCCTCAGTGACCAGTCCTTTGCATGACGTGGTTTCTAAGTCTGCAGTTTCTGGGATAATGTATCTTCCATGACATCTAATGACCTGACGAGGTTACCAGTCACCTTTTATGTACTTATTTAGTATCGTTCATAAGTGATTACTCTTCACACAGCATGGTGGTAGCATCGAAGGCTCATACCCCTGACTCGTGGGTTACGTTAGGGCCAGAGATAGTGGGAATCACTTCTCCTCTTCTCCTCCCCCCAAAACACTCAAGGATGGCTTCTCCCAGATGATGCGTCCAAAACCCTTACCACTTCTCTGTAGGATGGCTCGTTTATGCTCAGTGCAGAAGCAAACCCTGAAGTCACTGATGTTTAACACTAAGCACATCATACAATCACTTCCTGCTCAGTTAACTCATCTCTTGAGTGGTGACCAGACCACCTGCTCCAACTGCCATAAAAAGCATTTTAAAGATTTTATTTTTAAGCAATCTCTACACCCACAGCGGGACTCAACCTCACAACCATGAGATCAGGAGTCCCATGCTCTACCAACTGAGCCAGCTCAGCGCCCCAGAAAGCATTTTAAAAACTGAGCTGGATGGGGCACCTGGGTGGCTCAGTGGGTTAAAGCCTCTGCTTTCGGCTCAGGTCATGATCTCAGGGTCCTGGAATCGAGCCCCACATGGGGCTCTCTGACCAGCAGGGAGCTTGCTTCCATTCCTGTCTCTTTGCCTGCCTCTCTGCCTACTTGTGATCTCTGTCTGTCAAATAAATAAATGAAATCTTAAAAAAAAAAAAAAAAAAAACCTGAGCTGGAGCATATGAAAGTAAGTTGAAAGGGATACAGTAACATCACTGGTCATTAGTTAATGAATGTGGTTATTCTTATTACTATTAAATTAGTAATATATCTTTGGGGTCGAACTGAGGTGAAAGATGGAGTGGGTTCTTCAGAGACAGACTTTTCCCTATATGCTGGCCACGCAAATGCTTTGTGCCAATTACCTATGGGGAATGGAAGTGCCCTCTTGGGCTCTGCAGAATGAGCCTGAGTCAGCTGGGCTTCCAGGTGGCAGAGCCCGTGCTGCCAGGGCCAGCCCCAAGTTTAAAAGACTGTGCTCCCAACTAGTGGGCAGGGAAGCACAGGCACAGAGCCTCCTCCCTAATTCCTCTCTCTCTCTCTCTCTCTCTCCTACTTGGCCCACCAGGGACAGCGTGACGGATTTGGCAGAGTCCTGAAGCCAAAGGTATATTCTTGTGAACCATCCACAGACTTTTATTAACAGAGACTTCAGGGTTTATGAGAGACAAAATGGGAACCAAGATGGGGAAAGGAAAGAGAGTGTGAAGTGAATGGCTTTTTAAAGGTGCTGATTTGGAATCTTCCCACAGAAAAAGTGTTGGAGGTGACATGGCTTTACAGCCCCAAGGCCATGTGTGACCTTCTCTATCAGCTGAGCGAAGAGATAGGAGGCAAACATATTTGAACCGTGAAGGGAAGTTTGAAAACTACAAGTGAAGAACTCTTTAACAAAGTCATTTGTAAAATGGTCCAGGAGAGAAGCTGGGAAATTCTTAATCCGATGAGAATAACAAAAATTCTTCAGTGCGCACTTGACTCCTAGAATCAGAATCCTCAGCATGAGAAGGTTCTGGAAGACTTGGTTATAGTCCAGTGCCCTTAGGCATGCAAATCTCTAGGCACATCTCTCTCTCTTGCCAAGGAAATTACCCATATTTTATCATGCTGAAACCTAAAAAGGTCCAGTCATAATCTCTCTTGTTTTTAAATTAAGCCTATATTCCTTTTCAGAGGAAAACACCTGTTGTACAATCACATCTATAAAATCCTCATTATTGTGAAGACATTAAGTGGAAGAGAAAGCAAAGTCAAACCTCCCTTCAACCACTTGTTAAACGAACTGATGTCTTCGCTATTCTCTGTGGGAACAATTGTCTCCTGCTTCCTCCTCTATAAAAATCCGCACAGGCTCCATGTCTTTTAAGCCATCAGGCAAATCAGGTAAGACCTTCCACTAAGCAACTGGCCAGGCACTGCAGGCCAGGAGGCTTCCCTCCTGGTCCTCACGTCAAACACTCTGCTTTCCCTTTGGTGGCACCCACTGCAAACTGCTGTCACCTTGCAGATAGAGGTGGCCTGGAGAGCTTTCCTGGACACCATGCTTATCCAGCCATCTCCATTCTGAGTCGGTGGTATTCGGGCTCATGATCTGTGCAGCCCTGACTTCTGTTCTAACAGCAGCTTCAAAATCAACTTTAAGGGAGACTGGTTGTCTCCCCTGATATGAACGTCAAAAGTTGAAGTCCCCTTCAGACAGCATTTATTCCCTTAATTTCTCTCAATAACTCTTTCTTAAAGTTCAATATTTTAAAACTGGGATGCCCCTTAGGCATTACAATTTCCATCATTTTAGTTTGAACTCTGCCACCTTTTTGGTTTACTGGTCCTATTTTATCTCTTTTAAGATTCAAACTCACTTATATCTCATTCTTGAATTCTAAGATTTAGGGAAAAAATCCTGTTCATCTGATCAAATACCTTAAATTTTCTTTAAAAAAAAAAAAGATTTTATTTATTTATTTGACAGAGAGAGACAGAGATCACAAGTAGGCAGAGAGGCAGGCTCCCCCCTGAGCAGGGACCCTGGGATCATGACCTGAGCTGAAGGCAGAGACTTAACCCACTGAACCACCCAGGCGCCCCAGATACCTTAAGCTTTCTGCCTGGAGAGATTTTGTTTGTATTTCACCTTAGACTTCATCCATCTAGACAAATTTGTTTTGTTTTGTTTTGTTTGAGGTTCTCCTTGCCATTCTCCCGCAATGTTACTCTCCACTGAAAACCCCTTTCCCATTCTGACCATGTCCTTAAGAAAGATTAACTTAGAACATCCATGCAAGAGAGTCAGGCACAAACAGCCCTCAAGAATGTCATTGCCAGCCTTCTCCCAAATAAAGGAAATACTTCAAACATGTCGTAAAAACTTCTCTACCAGGAATGGGAATTTAGAATTGGGTTTGTTTCTCTGCTTTTTTTTTTTTTTTAAGATTTTATGTATTTATTTGACAGAGAGAAATCACAAGTAGATGGAGAGGTAGGCAGAGAGAGAGAGGGAAGCAGGCTCCCTGCTAAGCAGAGAGCCCGATGCAGGACTCGATCCCAGGACCCTGAGATCATGACCCGAGCCAAAGGCAGCAGCTTAACCCACTGAGCCACCCAGGTGCCCCTGTTTCTCTGCTTTTGATGATGCACTTTCCCTTCACTGCTCAGGCTAGTATTAAAGTAAGGCTTGGACTCCGAGAGCATGCTGTCTCAAACCGGGAACGCCAGTGGCTCTGGAGCAGTTGGCATGACAGGAGGTGGCCAACCCCAATTCCAGATGTGGCACCTAGTCCACGAGTGGTCCGTTGAGAGTTGTGAAATTCGGAGGAGGAGCAGGCAGAAAACTGGGTGACGGTGGGCGATTACAGTATCTGGGATTCTCTTTGACACACAAGTCTCAGCTGTTTTTCTCAATATCCTTAGCATTCAAACCACATTCACCAGCAGGCCATGATGACCATCTGCGCATCATATAAGCCACTCCTGAAAACCATTCTGTACTCAGACAACCTCCATCTGGCTGTCCCCCTGCCAAAAGTGGCCCATAAATGGCACACCCTTTGAGATCACTATTGTTCTGTCTAGGCCCCTCTTAAAATGCCAGTAGTGCAGGATCGATTTAACCTTCCCAGATTATGAGAGAAACAGGAACCAGGGAAAGAGACCCTCTGAGAGAGGAGGACAAACTGAAGGGCAGCCCAGTTGCTGAATTCAAACTTGAAGTTGCAGTCCTGTTGGCTTGGGGAGTGTGTCGGGCTCAGTCCACTCCCCACTCAGAATCTAGCTGATCCTGCATTTTCTTCTGTTCTTTCTGGTGACTGAGGCTGATCGCTTCCCACTCTAGGTATGGTTTTTCCCTTTTTTGCTTTGGCTGGTTTGTTCCTGGGCTGAACACCAGTCTGTGTGAATAGAGCCCGGTCTGAAATTCTGGCATCCCTGAGCAGCCACAAAACAACAGCCACCCAAATGTCACACAGTTTATGGAAAGAAATGGACAGTGTCTGCCCGTTTCTTTCCCCTCTGTGGGTACAAGAGGAGAAGCACTTCTGCTAGCCAGAGGTATGAGACGGATTTCAGAACGAACTCTGGGTTAGAAAGATGAGCCGGCTATCAGATGGTAAGTCTGTTCCTCTGCATCCTTAGGTTTTAAATGAAAAGGACAAGTAGTTAAAACTTTGCTTGATGTGTAAGGTAAAGCTCTGCCTGAAGGAGGGTTGAAAAGTTCTCTGAGGAAAAAAAGTTCTCTGAAATCCTTTATCATCCCTGACTTGATAGAGGGATGCTACTGGCCCATTATTAACGAGGCCTATTTTTTTTAAAGTTAATATTTGTTTTATTCATTTTTATTGTGTTATGATAGTTACCATACAGTACATCATGTTTTTGTTGTTGTTTGTTTGTTTTTATTTTGGCCAAACTTTTTATTTAGTATTCTGTAGTTGCTTAAGGCACACTTAAATGGTCTTCTTGGGGGAGGGGAAATAGAAGGTTCTTGTAGATTCCCAAGGAAATGTCAGACAAAATACGACCAGCATTATTCAGTTGTTTTTTTGGATTTATAGGGTGAAAAGCACTTTCCTTACATAAGCATCTGATCTCAGGTTTTTCATACAAAGAACATGGAGATTTCACTTTGAAGACACTCTGAAATCCTGAGAGTAGCATGCCCCGACCGTCCTCTAATAGCTAGCTTGTTTGTATAGCAGAAGGATGCACCTCTCCATTTTAGATGGCTAGATGTTTGTGGAAGATCTTAGAATTGCTTTGCTTCATTTACTGGGAAAAATCAGATATAGGAATTGGCCTAAAAGGGACACTTTTAACTTGAAAAATTACAACACTAGTACACAAGTCAAGTACTTAACACATTTAACATTTGCTTATCTATAGCAATGTCATAAAGCCAAATAAGATTAAACAGGTTTTACTTTTTTACCCTTAGAAGAACATAAAAATTATGGAAGGGGAACTTAAACAGGAAATTTTTAAAAGGTAACACAATTTTCCCTTTTAGTAGTCCTTGAATAGTTATGACAGAAAAAGTTCTACTTTTCTGTTTGTTTCTTTGAACAGGAATTTTGGTCCAAAGTTTTGTTTGGGGTGTGTGTGTGTGTGTGTGTGTGTGTGTGTGTTTAAAGATTGTATTTATTTATTTGACAGAGAGAGAGAGAGAGAGATCACAAGTAGGCAGAGAGGAAGACAGAGAGAGGGGGGAAGCAGGCTCCCCACTGAGCAGAGAACCCAATGCAGTGCTCGATCCCAGGACCCTCAGATCATGACCTGAGCCAAAGACAGGGGCTTAACCCACTGAGCCACCCAGGCACCCCTTTGTTTGTTTTTAATATCTGCTCCTGCCTCTTCCTCTATTGGATTGGCTTTCTCCACGGCCACCACCTCTTGGTGCTCCATGGCTTGAATTGCTGTAGGAATCATGTAGAGGAGGGTACCCCCTTTCCACAGAAGGGAGAAGCCGTCTTTCCTGTCTGCCAGCCCAATCACGACCACTTGAGTAGAGATCACTTCGGCTGCTTGAGTAACTGTCTCAACTTCCACCATATCTGTCACATGAGCTGCTGTAATCATCATAGCGACTGATTCCACCATAAGATGGTGGGGCCCTTGTGTAGATGGAGCACTATATGAGTTACCATAACTCTCTTACGAATCTCTGTAGGAACCTCCACTTGGATGATCTGAATAGTCACGATCACAACCATAGCCATCTCTATCACTGTAGCCTCTTGATGGGTAGTCATCACGTGAACTAGAATGACCATAATCACGGGAAGTATATTCTCTCGGTGGTGGCGCATAATCCCTTGTATCATGCCAACTTGGGTAGTCTCAGCTTGAATAGCTGTCTTTAGTAGAGTATCATTAGTTTTGATATAGTGTTCCGTGATTCATTGTTTGCATATAAGACCCAGTGCACCATGCAGTCCATGCCCTCCTTAATACCCATCAACAGGCTTACCTCCCCCCACCCCTTCTCTTCTAAAACCCTCCGTTTGTTTTCTGGAGTCCATAGTCTCTCATGGCTCATCTCCCACTCAAATTTCTCCCTCTTCATTATTTCCTTCTCCTAATATCCTCCATGCTATTCCTTATGTTCCACAAATAAGTGAAACCATATGATAATTTACTTTCTCTGCTTGACTTATTTCACTCAGCATCATCTCCAGTTCCATCCATCATGATGCAAAAGTTGGGTATCCATCCTTTCTGATGGCTGAGTAATACTCCATTGTGTATATGGACCACATCTTCTTTATCCATTTGTCTACTGAAGGGCATCTTGGCTCTTTCCACATTTTGGCTGTTGTGGACATTGCTGCTATGAACATTGGGTGCATATGGCCCTTCTTTTCGTGACATCTGTATCTTTGGGATAAAGACTCAGTGGTACAATTGCTGTGTCATAGGGAAGCTCTATTTTTAATTTTTTGAGGAAACTCCACACTGTTTTCCAAAGTGGCTGTACCAATTTGCATTCCCACCAACAGTGTAAGAGGGCTCCCCTTTCTCTACAACTTCTCCAACATTTGTTGTTTCTTGCCTTGTCAATTTTTGCAAGGCCTAATTTTTTTTTTAAAACTCTTCTTTTGGGGTACCTGGGTGGCTCAGTGGGTTAAGCCGCTGCCTTCGGCTCGGGTCATGATCTCAGGGTCCTGGGATCGAGTCCCACATCGGGCTCTCTGCTCGGCAGGAAGCCTGTTTCCTCCTCTCTCTCTCTCTCTGCCTGCCTCTCTGCCTACTTGTGATCTCTCTATGTCAAATAAATAAATAAAATCTTTAAAAAAAATAAAGTAAAACTCTTCTTTTTTTTTTAAGATTTTATTTATTTATTTGACAGAGAGAAATCACAAGTAGACGGAGAGGCAGGCAGAGAGAGAGGGAAGCAGGCCCCCTGCCGAGCAGAGAGCCCGATGCGGGACTTGATCCCAGGACCCTGAGATCATGACCTGAGCCGAAGGCAGCAGCTTAACCCACTGAGCCACCCAGGCACCCCTGCAAGGCCTAATTTTTATTTGTGAGATGTTAAGAGCTACTCCATGGGGATGATGGTTATATATCTCAAAAGATCAAGGATACCCTCCAAAATCTTCCAGTTTCCTTTACCAATAATGGGTACCCACTAACTCTTTTAACCCCCTATGCATAACTGCTGTTTATTTCCTTAGCCTGTTCCACCTAACTTTACTGAGGCTTATGTGAAGTTTGTTTATCCTGCCTTTACCTCCTCCTAACTTACATGTTTGTGTCTTCTGTATTTGGTGAATTATTGACTCTTTTCACTTTTTTCATGATTTTATAGACTCATCATGTTCTTCTTCAAACTTCTTCTTTTTAGACCAGGAGTTTTCACCAAGAATGGGAAGGATTTGGAAGAGAGGGGAGATGTTTATCAGCAACTTCTGGAGAGCTTTTCCAAATAGAGTGAGTTCGCTTCCCTCTCCCATGAACATATAAAAACCTTGGCTGGGGAAATGTGTATTTTTTTAAAAGGTTTTATTTATTTATTTGGCAGACAGATCACAAGTAGGCAGAGAGGCAGGCAGAGAGTGGAGGAAGCAGGCTCCCTGCTGAGCAGATAACCCAATTCGGGGTCAATCCCAGGGCCTTGGGATCATGACCTGAGCTGAAGGCAGAGGCTTTAACCCACTGAACCACCCAAGCGCCCCGGGAAATGTGCATTTTAAGAATTTCTACATGTAATTCTAATGGTCAACTCCCTCTACCCTGTTGTGACCACTGTGCTAAAGGTCCCTAATCTTTTTGTTCTTCATAAGGCACTTTTTTCAATGCAACAATAACTCACGTTTGCCATTCGATGGAATAAAGTTTCCATTCATGTGGGACTGACAGTTGTTGGGGATTGCAGTGAACATGTGCAGTCACAAAAATTAAATTGGTACTTACATATGACGCCCAGAAAACTGATAGACTCTCTCTGATGCAGAGAAGACTTATCTACTTTGCTTTTTTTACTTGCTTTTCTCTCAGTGGTTTTCCCTGGACAGATCCCTCAAGTGACTGACAGCAACCAGAATGGCAGATTCCAACTACAGCTTCTCGGAGGGCTTCATTCTGATGGGCGTATCTGACCATCCTCAGCTAGAGATCATCTTTTTCATAGTCATTCTCTTCTCTTACTTGCTGACCTTGCTTGGGAACTCAACCATTATCCTACTTTCCTGCCTGGATGCCCGGCTCCACACTCCCATGTACTTCTTCCTCAGCAACCTCTCGTCCCTAGACCTTGCTTTTACTACTAGCTCGGTCCCCCAAATGCTGATCAACTTATGGGGACCAGACAAGACCATAAGCTATGGAGGCTGTGTGACCCAGCTCTACGTTTTCCTCTGGCTGGGGGCTACCGAGTGCATTCTGCTTGTGGTGATGGCATGGGACCGCTATGTGGCAGTTTGCCGCCCTCTGCACTACACCACCGTGATGAACCCTCGGCTGTGCTGGCTGTTGGCTGCCATTGCATGGTTGGGTGGCTTGAGCAACTCTCTGATCCAGTCGACGTTCACTCTGCAGCTCCCATTATGTGGGCACCGGAAGGTGGACAGCTTCCTGTGTGAGGTGCCTGCCATGATCAAACTGGCCTGTGGAGACACGAGTCTCAATGAGGCTGTGCTCAATGGTGTCTGCACCTTCTTCACTGCTGTCCCTCTGAGCGTCATCCTGATCTCCTACTGCTACATAGCTCAAGCAGTGCTGAAGATCCGCTCAGCGGAGGGACAGAGAAAGGCCTTTAATACGTGCCTCTCCCACCTGGTGGTGGTGTTACTCTTCTATGGCTCAGCTATCTATGGCTATCTCCTTCCAGCTAAGACCAGCAGCCAGGATCAGGGCAAATTCATTTCCCTCTTCTACTCTGTGGTCACACCAATGGTGAACCCTCTCATCTACACTCTAAGAAACAAGGAGGTAAAGGGAGCACTAAGGAGGCTGCTGGGAAAGGGACGAGAACTTGGCTGAGAGAAGGGAAAACTCCCATCATCATTTAACTCCTCTTCCTCTTCTGCCTTTATCTCATTCTCACTCTGTCCTGATGAATATGAGGAGAGCCAGCCCTAGTGCAACCAAGATATATTCCCCAAAACCCTAAACTGCGAAGATATGGTTAGTTGTTTCTAATATTCTGTGCTTATGTACTAAAAATCCTGTGGACTACAGATAACGATAGATCTTAGGTGAGTCTCATCAACAGCTCAGAGGTTGTTGACTCAGTACAGACATAGCTCACTGTCTTGTTGTACTCATGTTATATGTTATTTATTACACGTAATAATATTACTTTTCTATTTGTAAAAAATTAAGCACTTTAAAAGGCAGTTCCACTTGAAATATCCTTATATAATGATATAATTCCATAAAATAATCAGAATTGATTAATAGTAAATGAAAACTCAAACAGTTCACCTTTGTACCTATCCATTCCCCCATCTTTCTCAATCTCTTTTTGCCTCTTCTCAGTATTTCAGTCTATCTACCCGTACTTTCTTTTTTTAAATTTTTTAAAAGATTTTATTTATTTATTTGAGAGAGAGACAGTGAGAGAGAACATGAGCGAGGAGAAGGTCAGAGAGAGAAGCAGACTCCCCGTGGAGCTGGGAGCCCGATGCGGGACTTGATCCCAGGACTCCGGGATCATGACCTGAGCCGAAGGCAGTCGTCCAACCAACTGAGCCACCCAGGCGTCCCCCGTACTTTCTTTTTTAAAAAAGATTTTATTTATTTATTTGAGAGAGAAAGAGAGAGAGAGAGAGTGCACAAGCTGGGGGGAGGGGCAGAGGGAGAGGGAGAAGTAGACTCCCCACTGAACAGGAATCCCGACACAGTGCTTGGTCGCAGGACCCTGGAATCATGTTCTGAGCTGAAGCCAGACGTCCAACTGACTGAGCCACCCAGATGCCCTTGTTAACTAATACTTCTTATCCATATGTTCCTTTGTCATCTTGTTTATCTTCCTTATGTCTACATGCCATCTCCTGCTTCATCTAATATTTAATGAGGAAAAAAGAAAGACTCTTTTCCTTTCAATTAAACCTTTTTATTTAAATTTCCTCCTCCAAAGTCCCAGCCATGAGATTTGTTATCAGCATTTGGATATGTTATATAATTGCTGGATTATGGGATGCTCTGAGATTCTTTAAGCAAGTTTAGGATCCCAGTAAAGATCAATCTCTCCATAAAGCATGTCCCCTGCCTCAAGTTCTGGTTTTTTTTTTTTTTCAATCTTAACATTACTGGAATTCAGCAATCAGTCCAGCACACCATGAGTCAACTTGAGGAACACAGGTATTAGAATTAGAATGCCAATATGTGATATAGCACACTAGAATTGCCATGGGAATACATACATACTACCATATTTCATGTACTCTTTCCTTAGAGAAACTGGGTTAGTATGAGTAAGTTGTTTAGCAACTACATTTCCAAAGAAAAGGAAATCAATAGTTTTAGGACTATTTTCAGAAGAGTGATATACTTTATGTATATCACTCCACAACACTTAAACACATGTCTCATACGTAGAAGATGCTCAATAAATATTTAGTGAAATGAATTAAGCCCCACACATTTTCACACTATGAACTAAACTTGTGAAATGAAGGATTTTTATGTTTACTACTTTGGAGCTACCCTGTCTCTTGGACAGTGCCAAACAAAAAGTGACAAATATCCACCTTGAACATATCTATAATGCCCCCTCCAAATAAATCTAGTTATGTTATTGTTCTGAATTGGTTTTTCCAGTTGTAATCCGAGCCATGACCTATATTAATGATTTTCCACTCAGTAATATTTCAAGTGTGTCTCCAGATCTAACCAAGTACTGGCATTATCTTGGTGTATTTATCAAACTCCAGAGACTTGCAGGTTCAAATTTTTTATTAAAAAGCAAGCTTAGAGTACACGAAGTTCTCAGAAGGTAGGGTCAGAATGACTAAACTCCTACGTTAATATATAAACCAGAATGGCAGTGGATTAATTTATGAGAACCGTAACTACCAAGGAAACTGAACAGTCATATCTTCTAGGCAAGTCATTTAAATTGCTAAGTAACTTGGAAGGAAATAGGAAAATAAAGAGGGAATCCTTAAACACTTTGGAGTAATGAAGAACTTCCCATCAAAATTACAGAATATTTTTAATCTAACGTGGAGTTAGAGTCATAGTAAAACACAGGGGACTGGAGGAGAAAAAGCGAATTGTCATATTTGCCGTTTTCCACAATCATTCTGCTCTCTCTTTCCTAAAATGTAGCTGTCTAGTTACTCTGCGCTCTAAGTAGGGACACAGCAGATAACAGAAAAGTCATGACACAAGGAGGTATGAGCATTTTTATGTACTCCAGAAATAATGAGATATGGTAGCTAGTAGATTTGATCTCTCCAGCACTCACTTTTTATCATCTGTAAAGTGAATAGAATACCTTGCAGGATCATTTTAAGGATCAAATAGACAATGCGTGCAGGATTGTTTAGAAAAAACTACTCAGTGTTATATTTAATCAAAGTGGAATGCATTCGTAGGGAGATTAGTTAGTCTATTTCACTTCCCACCTCCTTCCATTTATGTCCTGATCCAGTATACTCCTTCACTGGGCAACCAGTGTCTTCATAAATGATGGATGGATGAATGGGCCAGCATAAAGGCAGAGAGACCACAGAGGAGTCTGCACTAACTTCCCTCAAACTCCACATCCCAATCTATCAGCTCATTCTTCAAAATATATCCATAATATCCCAATCAAGGATAACAAAGACACATCAAAATTAGGAAAAGTATTTCAGTGTCCACCAAAATGGAAATGATTAAAGATTGAATAACGTTCTGGTATATGACTAAATGGGGCAGTCTAAAGATAAAAGGTGAGGTCGATATATCGAAATAGAAAACCTTCAAGATAAACGGGCAAAATTTCATAGGCAGGCTCAGAAAAATATACACACAAGTAACAGTTATTTCCTCTGGGAAGAGAGTGCAGCTTGTGGAATAAGAAATGCGGAAACTCTTTTCATGGGAGAACGGTTTGCGGTACGCACGGGATATTTAAAACTGAAACAGGGAAGAAAACTTTGGGTTGGAAACCCTAGTTCTCTCGTGACAGTCACTTAAAAACGGTCGTGGTTTCCTCTTCTCGAGGACGAAAAAGGTAATTCTATTGACTTAATAGGATGTCAGGATGACGTAGTATGGACGTGTTTACAAGTGTGCGTAGCACATCAATACCGCGACGGTCTTTAACCACTTCGCTGTCCCATCTGCAAAACCCACTGAGCAACACCTACATTGGAAAGAAAACCCATGCAAGTCGGAAGCGGAAGCGTCTGGCCAACAGAAGAGCAGTAACCAATAGGAGAGAGTTAACAAACGCCTAAAGCCCCGCTCCCCCCACCCGCCGTTTGCTTAAATACACCGATTGGCTCCAGGGCAAGACACGAAGAAGATCCTGTCGATTCATTGGTGAGGAGGAGGCGGAAACCAGAGAAACCGAAAGGTCCTTTAGGAAGCGCCTGCGTACTCCGCCCCGCCCATTGGTGGTGGGGGGGAGGGCTGAGCCGTTGCGCATGCGTCAGGCCGTCCGAAGGTCCCGGCATTCCCCGCGGCAGCTTTCGGTCTAGCGCGTTGGAAAAGATGGAGTGGCTCGTGAGTGACTCTTGTGAAGCTGACTTTTCCCGTCTGGAAGGCCCCGAGCTCTGCGGCCCCTCCCTGTATCCTGCAGCTGTGGTCTTCCCTCCCGGGACGCGAAGACCGAGTGGCAGTGTGCCGGCACCTCGCCCCTCTTGGGGGGTGTGGGGAGGAAGTGGCCGGCGCGCCACCCGTCTCCCTTCGGGGCACCCGTCCGCGCATTTCCGCGTGGAGAGACCTTTGAAAGGTTCCGAGCCTCCTGCCCTTGCGATGTACGGCGCTGAAGCACGCGTTCACTGAGGCCCTTCGGAAGAGCACTCAGACCCTCATCTTGCCCTCCAAGAGCTCCTAAGCCGGTGAAGACAACCCACCAGAAACGTCCTGGTATTGGTTGGCGTTACATAAGGCGCTTTGAGAGCGAGTTAGAGACAGGGCCGAGGAGGAGTTCCCAGCGTTCGGAGGCTTCAAGAAGGCGGTGGTGATAGTGGCAGTACTCGTCTTGTGGGGTCTTGCCTTTCCATAGTGCTCTCTTTGAGGACAAAAAAGTTTCCTTCTTTCCACATTTCTAGGCTCAAGTGCCCTTCCTCCCCTGGTTGGAGGGACGGAGACCTGCAGCCCCTCCTGTTCACTTTCTGTGGAAAGAAAGAAGAGGACCCTAAAAAAAGAGTACTCTAGGCAGGAAAAATTTAGTTGGTCAGGGCACTGAGACTGGAAAGGCCAGAGCCTGTTTATTCCAGAACCTAGAACTGGTTCACCTGAGCTGGTTGGGGAATGTGCATAGGGTAGTAGACAGTGAGGCTGGAGGGGCCTCAATTGTCGAGGACAACCTTGCAAGCCTGGAGATCGTAGCTTATTTCAGTGGTAACAAGAAGTCTCCAGGGCCTTGGAAGAGATTTGTTGTACAATTGGATTAGATATATGGAGAGTCAGGAAGTCCAGATTTGCTATGTAGGAAGACCAGGTGGAGAGATGAAAACTTTTATACCAGCCTGGTCTAATGACGTGTCCCTAGACCGGGGTTCCTAACCAAGGACGATTTTGTCTGAAAAGGCACATGGTAACAATGGAGTCAATTTTGTGGTAACACCTCAGGGTTGGTCATTACATCTAGTGGGTGGAGGCCAGGAGTGCAGCTACCTGTTTCCTATAATGCACAAAACATTACCTCTCCC
Source organism: Mustela lutreola (assembly GCF_030435805.1). Classification (NCBI taxonomy): domain Eukaryota; kingdom Metazoa; phylum Chordata; class Mammalia; order Carnivora; family Mustelidae; genus Mustela; species Mustela lutreola. Next base: position 21,066,115 of record NC_081306.1, on the reverse strand, counting down.
CGCACCATACCTTTCCACAATAAATACCTTTCTGGACCAAGATGTCAGTAGTACTGAGGTTCAGCCATCCTGTTTAGAAAGTTAGTAGTGAAAATAGAGGGAAGACAGAGACATTTCAAACAGACCAGTTTCCTCTTCTTTTGTAGTAGTGTGCATTGGGCTTCCCAGGAAACCCAGACTTTACTTGAAACACTTAGTAAATCACATATTTCTGCAAACTCCAGAGGTACCACTACAATGGCGAAGTCCATGGAGCACGTCTGACCCACTTCTTCCATCTGCCAGAACAGGGTTGGCTGCACCAAGTTTTCTCTTGGAGGCCTGACCCCTGCCTCAGTGACTTAGGTTACTTGCTAGAGTCCTTTGTTCTCACTGTCTGCCAGGAAGCCAGGCAAGGATGAGTAACAGAACAATGGTGTGGGAGCTAAAATACAAAATGCAGAGATTCGCACGTGATGTGGTCAGTGGAGAAATGTGTGCGCTCCAGCCCAGGGTCCCAGTATTCCCCAGCCGGTTCCTGCACTGGCTGGTAGGGTATTCCCCTCACAGGAGAGGCCGAGAAGAGGGGTCGGGCAGCTGGAGGGATCCAGCTCCCGTTTCGGTTGTGAGCACCCAACTACCATCTTAGACTGAGGAACCACAGCAGATATCTGTGAAGGGGGGGGGGGGGGCGGTGGCGGCCTGTGGCTTTGGCCGTCATCTTTGGGTTGTGAGAATGTTGAGGGTCTTGCCCGCAGGAGTGGTTAGTAAATCACAAGGAAGTGCCCACTGAGATTCTATCAATTAGTTAAAATGTTTCCGTGAGGGAGGGAATTACAGAAACCATTTGGTGAGTGCCAGGATTTCTTACACAGGAGGGAAAACTGGCTTCTTAATAGACACGTGAAGGGCTGAACCAAACCAGGAGGCTGTTCTGTACCAGAGAAGAGAGCTGTAGGTTTGAAGGTGTTCCCTGCTATACACCTACTTCAGATTCCTCCTCCAGGGGCCAGTGCAGTGGTGAGGCTGTGGGAGTCCATGGGAGGTAGGCAGAAAGGTACTCGACACTGTGAGCACAGGGAGCAGCTAGTCCCCGTGGGGTTGGGGGAACGCAGTGAAAGGTTGGATTAATCAGGACTTGTAAGAGATGCCCGGCAGAGCTGGGTCCCATCTTGAGGGTGTTGGAGCCGGAGGTGCTGCCCGACTGGTGCTGGTGTTTTTCTAGGTCCAGTGAGGTGATTCTGGAAGATGAGTGTCCGTTTCACTGACGGTGTTGTATGCGGCTGCTAAAGAACTGGGTATAGCAAAGAACAAGAAAATACCAAATATTTCTTGAAGGAATGAATAAATGAATGTGCTCTCCCGTTCCTACCTGTCTCCTCCAGACTGTCCAGGGCAGCTGACAGGCGAGGGCTGGGCTCTTCCTTTCTCTGCCCGGCAGACGGGGGCTTGAAGCAGTTTGGAGTGGGGAGGCAGCCTCACTTCAACAAGGCAAGCAGTCAGCAGTTGCCCCCAGCTCCCTGGCAGCACCCGGGAGTGGGAGGAGCCTGCTGGAGAGGCTGCCTGGGCGCCACCGTTGTTGTTTCCACTGACTTCCGCTGGTTCACTCATTAAACAAATCCAGCTCCTTGACCAGGTATGCACAGCCCTTCCCTGCAGATCCACCCTGGATTCTGTCTCTTCCCCACTGTGATGTCCAGTAGAGTCAGGTGTCCCAGGACAGGTCACAGTGAAACCCAGAAAGATGCTATTTTTACCCTCTGCATAGAGCAGCGTTGCGCCTGGGGCTCTGGGAACCGACCAGCATAGGCTGTTGTGGGAGTCCTGCTCGGGAACGGTGTGTGCAGGCAAATGTGGGTGCCTGGGCAAGGCTCAACTGAAGGAGACACTGACACGGATTCTTAGGACTTGCCTGCCTTCTCTTTCTTCCCTAAAACTAAAACTTTTCTTTATTGTTTTGAAGAAGAAAATTGTTCTTGCTTAATTCCTCAAAAAGATTGAAGCAGCCACCATGACTCTTACTTTCACTGTAATTCGAGAAAGTACTAACAGCTTGTGTGCACAGGCCAGGAACCAGGCGACGCCCATCTCTGACCACGTTTAATCCGTGGAAATTTCACAGGTTAAATATCTCTTCAGAGTAATGGGTTATAGGTTGTTTCTTAGTACTCCTCAATGCAGGTCCTTCCTCCTGCACCCGTTTCCTTACACCTCTGATGTCCCCCGCGCCGTGAGCATGCAGCCCACCTCCAACCCAATTCTGCTGCTCCCCTCTGTGTCCTCCTGTGCCAACACAAGCTCTTCGGCACTTTCAGGAACCTGTGGGCCTATGCACAAGGATAAAGTTTTTTGGTTTTTACAAGATTTTCTTTATTTTAGGGAGAGAGAAAGCACATTTGCAGGAGTGTGGGGCAGAGGCAGAGGGAGAAGCACACTCCCCACTGAGCAGGGAGCCCTACACAGGCCTTGATCCCAGGACCCCGGGATAATGACCTGAGCCAAAGGCAGACCCTTAACTGACTGAGCCACCCAGGTCCCCAAGGATAAAGTCTCTAATCGAGAAAATAAGCACCAAAAGCCGAGAGAGCACAGGGAAAGACACCATTATTTTCATTAGAAATAGTAATGCTTATAAACCTGTAGAAACCATTAAATGTAACACAAGAAACCAGGAACCTGGGTGGGCATGATACAGAGGAGAAATCTTAGAAAAAGGAACCCAGATGGCACACCTGCTCTGAGATTAAGTCACTTAGAGTAGTGGTACCCTGTGACTTAAGCTGTCCCTCCTGCTTTACTCTCTTTTCTGGGTGACTGGCGGACAGAGCAGTGACCTACTCTGAGGTAGACATGGCAGAGAGCAGGTGCCTAGAGGTCATTGGATTAGGATTCATGAAGGCCATTCCCTTCCAGATGTGCTTCCCATGAGCAGGGAAAAGGTCTTCTCTGACCTGCCCCAGAAACCGTTCCCAGGCCTCTAGCCACCCAATCTCTCTCCAGGACAAGGTTACCCTTGTTTCCTGGCAGGACTGTGGATCTGTGTGGAGGTCCACTGTGACAGGACTGTGGGTCACAGGCGTGCCTAGGAAGAGAGCTGGGCACATGTACTCGGATTCCTGTCCCTGCTGTGGTTCTTTTTTTTTTTTTTTTTTTGTTAAAGCTTTTATTTATTAATTTGACAGAGAGAAATCACAAGTAGATGGAGAGGCAGCCAGAGAGAGAGAGAGATAGGGAAGCAGGCTCCCTGCTGAGCAGAGAGCCCGATGCGGGACTCGATCCCAGGACCCTGAGATCATGACCTGAGCCAAAGGCAGCGGCTTAACCCACTGAGCCACCCAGGCGCCCTCTGCTGTGGTTCTTGAGATCCGCTTGTAAGTATCCTGCCGAGCCAGGGACTCGCTCACAGAAGCCTCCACAAGCCGATAGATGCTTCGGGAGAGACTCACTAGGGGACCGATGTGTTGACTTTCCAATGCCCTCATAACCTGTGTCCCTTTTTGGGGTGTGCGTGTGTCTTCTCTGTGTGCCCCTGATGGGGGGTGAGGACAGGGTTCTTGGGGATGCTTTTCTCACACCGAGAGCACTTGTAGGGCTTCTCCTCAGTGTGAGTCTTCTGGTGGGCATGGATGTGGGAGCTTTTCCCACATGTGCACAGGGCTGGGGACTCCACCGGCTGTGGACTCGCCGGTGAGCACTGAAGCTGTTGTTGCATCTCTTCCCACAGACGGTGCACTGATAAGGCTTCTCCCCGGTGTGGGTCCTCTGGTGGACAATGAGGCTGGAGCTCTGGTTGAAGCTTTTCCCACATTCCCCGCAGCCATAGAGGCACTATGGCTACCACTCTCTCCACTGTGTGCGTCCTTAGGTGCGCAGAGAGCTTGGAGCCCTCACTGAAGCCTTTCCCGCATTCGCCGCACTTGTGACGCTCCTCTCCTGTGTGGACTCTGGTGCCGAATGAGGTAGGAACCTCGGCTAAAGCTTCTCCCACACTGCTGGCACTTAGATGTTTTCCCAGTTCGGGGAACTGGGAAGCCCTGAGAGCCCTGAGAGTCGTCTCCCCTACTCAGAGATGGGCACAGGCCTTCTCTCTGGCCCGGAGTGTCAGCTGCCTCCTCCTCTCCTGGGACGGGGGTCTCCTGCCTGTTCCCCTGGAGAACATCCACGTTGCCCTCCTGGCTCAGGCTCACCCTTCTGGTCTCTCCTGGGCTCAGGGTTTTCCCTAGACTTTCTCCACACGGCCTTCCTCACTTCTGCTTGCCCCAAGTTATCCGTTTTTTGATTCTCTTTTTTAGTTTTGTTTTTGATCTCAAGACCTGAGGGAACAGAAAGACACAGGGCTGTGGAGAAAGAACAGGACAACAAGGAAAGTTGCTGTTAAAGCACCATAAGGGACAAATACGTAAATGGAATTCTTCATGGGAGTCAGCCTTGTGCTAAGCAATAGCCTAAGTGCATTTTCCAGTTTTACTATGTTCACGATCCAAACCCTGTGGTCGTGAGGAAAAAACCTGGAGATCCCATGTACTGTTCTATGGTGTCTTTCTTTTTCTTTCTTTCTTTCTTTCTTTCTTTCTTTCTTTCTTTCTTTCTTTCTTCCTTTCTTTTTTTAAGTTCTTATTATTTATGAGAAGGTAAAAGCAAGTTACGTACACTGGCGAGGGAGTGGGACAAACAGGTTCCCCACTGAGCAGGGAGCTCAACATGGGGACTCAATCCAAGAACCCTGGGAGCATGACCTGAGCTGAAGGCAGATGCTTAACCAGCTTAGCCACCCAGGCATCCCCTATATGGAAATTGTTCCCAGGATTCAGCCTTTTGTTAAGTACTAGCCTAGTTCATTCTCTGATTTCAGAATTTACAAACTCCTAACCCTGGGCTTACAGGAAAATCACTCCTAGATTCTATTTACTGTCCTATACTACTCCTCTTTGTTTGTAATAGATTTTATGTATTTGACACAGAGACAGCGTCTTTGCACAAGTAGGCAGAGCAGCAAGCAGGGGGAGAGGGAGAAGTACGTCCCCGTTGAGCAGGGATCCTGATGCAGGGCTCCATCCCAGGACCCCAGGATCACAACAGGAGCCGAGGCACATGCTTAACTGACTGAGCCACCCTGGCATCCCTATACTGTCTCTTTCTGGATGTTCAGACACAGTGATCTATCTGAGGCCGAGAGGCCAGCTCTGTTTGTGCCAGTCTGTCCCCAGGTGTCACTTCCTTTGTCGACGGCCTCGCCGCCGGCAGCTGAGTAGCAATAGGCTGCCCTGAGCTCGGCGGAAACGAGGGGAAAGCGTGCTACGGGGACGCGGCCAGCACACACTGGGGTCAGGACAGGAGGGCATTGCTGGAGCAGGAGGGAAGGGGAGAGAGTCTGGGCTGGAGGCCCACAGTGGTCTGAGGAAGCCAAGGACGTTTGCTGCACAGGGAAATGCCATGTGCTCCGTGAGAGAGGCCGGCGGAGGCGGACCTGGGCTGCAGAGGGCACGGGGAAAAGCCGCATTGCTGAGCACCAGCCTCTCTGGCCTGTACTGGGCCATCTGTCGGGGCTGTGGGCTCGCAGCAGCGGAGGCAGTGTCCTCTTGATGGGGGGGTGACAGCCTCTGGGGAGACTTCCCTGTCCCCTGGCTGTCAGAGCCAAGAGTCCTACCCATTCTGTGTGGGAACAAGACCAGCAGGTTCCGTCTCCTACCTTCCCGGCCAGTTTCCTGGAAGTCCCCTTCATCCCCGGCCACGCCGTCCGCCCAGGCCCCTTCTCCGATAGCTATGTGCTTCCTGTTCTGCCAACTCAGCTCTCCAGACTCCACAGCCCTTCCCTCGTGGCCGGAACAGCACAGCTCACCACCTTGGGTGCAGAGGCCCAGGAACTTGACCGGGCACCCACTGCCTCATGAAGGACACGAGGCTCCAGCACACGGCCCGCCCCCACCTCCCAGCACCTCGACCGCTGGCTGCTGAACTCGGCACAGGACAGCTCTGGGGCCCACAGAACGCCCTGCTCCCAGAGATGTCCTGCCACCACCCTGTAGGTCTGGCTGTGCTGTCGAGACCGAGTTCATCAGGAAGTTGAGTGTCCCAGAGGATGGCCAGGAGGGTCTCGGTCTCCTTGTCGCCCCAGGGCACACCTGCTGCCAGGGGACAAGGGACACACTGTGAGACCACAGGGGCCTGCACACCGCACGACAGAGGTAGCCACTCAGGAAGCAATGTGCCAGTTTGTCCAGCTCGGCCGCGGCTGCGTGTGGCCATGCCCAGGAAGCTACCCCACTGTGGGCTTCCTTCCTCACACACCTAGCGGAAAGGGCATCCTCTGATGGGGAGGGGCTGTGGGGTATTTACCAGAGCTGCCCTTCTCTTTTTTATCCCGAATCCCACTTCTTTGTCCTGAGAGCTGCCTATGTCTTCGCTTGGGGGCCTCCCTGGGTGTATGGCTCTAAGGGTCTGACCCTCTGAAGGGCCCGCTGCCCCCTGAAGGCCTGGGCACACAAGCCCACCAGCACCACTCAGTGCCCGCCGCCCCTCAGGACGGCTCTGGCTGTGTGCGCACGTGCATTCGCACCTTCCTGCTCTTCCCATGGGCCTCGTCTCCCGGGCTGCGGGCTGTCCCCCAGCCCCATGCTCCACCTGCCACACTCTGTCCCCACTGCTTTCCATGTCTCGCCCCTCCCTCGGTCCCACTCATTGTCACACATGCTGGCCGCCCCGTCCTGATCCTCTGGTGTCTTGCTTTCCCTTTTTTGCAGTTTGTGTGTCGTGCCTGCTTTCAGACTCTCCCGGTTTCTCCTTCCCTCACCCAGCAGTCTTTTTTTTTTTTTTTTTTTTAATATTTTATTTATTTATTTGAGAGAGAGACAGTGAGAGAGAGCATGAGCGAGGAGAAGGTCAGAGAGAGAAGCAGACTCCCCATGGAGCTGGGAGCCTGATGCGGGACTCGATCCGAGGAATCCAGGATCATGACCTGAGCCAAAGGCAGTCGTCCAACCAACTGAGCCACCCAGGCGTCCCCAGTCTGTGTGTCTTGAGAGAAAGAGGAACAGAGACAGTCTGTCCCTGAGGGAATGTGCATCCTTACCCAGAGTGTGATCTCTGTCATTCTTCTGAGTGATGCCCCTGCAGAGGGCCCTCTCTGTAGGGTCAAGATTGTTGGCATAATAGCCATTTATTTAAAAAAAAAAAAAAAAGAAAGAAAGAAAGGAAAGAAAAATTGCTTCATTCTAAAGCCGTATATACACATTACAGAAAAAACATGTTTCATGGGGGGTGGGGGAGGCTTTAAGCCCCCCCACCCAGAGATGACCCTTGTCTTCCTAAAAATACCACAGTAACTCAAGCCTTTCATTTTTCTCAGGCCAGCATAATATACACTGTCCCAGAAATCCATCCGCAGGAATCCTAGTATGGAAGTGTTCATTCTGTGGACCTAATAACAGAACTTCAGGGAACACACACAAGTCTGATCGGAGGAGTTTCCAGTACGAGGAATCGGAGCCCGAAGCCAGGGTGAGCAGCAGGAGCAGGCCTGGGCGCACGGAATCCTGCCCCTTCACATTCAACCCCACAGCCTCAGCAACCACACACCGGACGGCAGGGACGTTCCCAAGGATTCTAATGAAATAACGATATACTGATTGTTTCATCTGCTTAAAAGAGAACAGTACAGCAAATATAATGTCAACAATTAACAATTAAAATCAACAGTTTTGCCCTCCTCTCTCTTCCCATGTTGAAAAAAAAAAGCTGCATGAGAAGGGTTTGTCTCAAGTCCAGGAAGAGCTGCTGTGCAGGTGAGGGCAAGCTTGCGGATGTGAATGTACCTGGTTTAGAAGTAACAGAATTCAGTTGTAGTGAAGGAGAATTAGGGCTACACATAAGAAGTCTCCACCCTCTGTGCAGTTACCATTGAGTAACATTTGCAATATTGTTTTCTGGGTTATTTCAAAAGCATTTAATCTAAAACCCTGCAGCCTACTCAAGCTCAAAACTGCATTCCTCCTCAGCCCCAGGTGAGGGCAGAGACTTTGGCATACCTTCTGACTGTTCCCCAGCTCTGGGTTGTGAGCTCTGTGACCCCTTCAAAGTGCTTTCCTCTGTATCAATCCCCCGTTTCAGGTGGGATCTCAGTGACTTTCTAGGCACTCCCAACAGGGCTGTCTCCTCACTGAGCTCTTTCCAGTCCTTCCCAGAATCTGGGACCTGAGAACAGACCCCATCATCTGTCACTAGAAATTCTTGCATAAGGGACTATAAAACCTCTACAAGTGTCATTAGGAAACCATGTGAAACCTAGGAGGCAGAAAAGAAATAGTCTAAGACCTCTGTGATTAAAAAACAACAACAACAACAATAAAAAACAGAATTTGGTCTCACTCATCTGGTCTCTAGTGATTAAGATCAGGAGCTGCAAGCACCAGACAGAGATGAGGTGGTCGAGTGCTGGGCGGGCACGCATCTGCGGCAGGGGAGCACAGCAGCCTCTCGTGGGAAGTGCCTCTCTCCCCATGTCCAGGCTTCCCCACGTCTGCTCAGCTCCCCTGGCATAAAAGAGAGTTGTCACATCAGCCACTAACGTGTGCAGCTCACAGGCTGCTCCAGGACTCGGACCTTGGTTGCCAGACCCTGTCATCACCCTCCGCCTTGTCACAACCCAGCAGGGCTTGTAAAGCATAAGCCGCACGATACCCTGTCCAGCCCTCGCACCTCCCATCCTCCTCTCCTCCTGGACCTCACAGCCACCCCTCGCTGCTCCGCCAAATGGGCCACACCCTCGCCCACCCGAAGCTGCTGACACAGACAGTGCCTCCCTCCCAGCTCAGTTCCTGTGTCCTCTCCAACAGGCCATGTCCACTTCCTGTCCGCCCCGTGGTCCCTGTCCAGCACGTCAGCTGCTCATTCCTGCCAAGCACTTATCCCAAAGTAGCTTTCTTCCTTCACCTGTCGTCCGCTTCCCCATGGAGTGTGGCTCCTGCAGGCCAGGGACAACGCCTGTCACATTCACTGTGAAATCCCCAGTACGGGGCACGTGGCAGGCACTCAGAGCCACCTGCGTCCGTTATGTCCCCAGCTTCTAACTGGCCCTTAGTGAGCGAGGGGTGGTAGGCAGAGGCGGCTGGCGTCCTGACGCGTGCTACCAACCTGCTCTGCTCCCTCTCCCCTCCGTTTCCTGCTCTGCCCGTCCCATCCCAGACAGGTTTCAGGTAACTCTTTTAACCCTGACATTCCTGTACCATCTCACTCCTGTGAAGAGCTTGGCTCTGAAATGGTGGTGGCCACGAGGGAGAGACCGGCCCCACAGAGAGAGGCCAAGGGAGCCAGGAGCAGGAGGACTATCAGATGTAGCGGCTCCCGCTGGTCACCGACCCAGTCTCTAACTCTGTCCACGTGCTACTGCTTGGCCTTCTCTGCTCCCTCCTAGCGGTTAGTAATTGTCCCGATGCCCTGGATCCTTCAGGAACTTCCTCAGCCTGGACCCTGATGTCCCCACCACACGGTTCTGCCTTCTCCACATTATGTCAACACAGCTCTTCCTCCCGCAGCCCGAGGATACGTCTGCCTCCTCACTGGGGACACGGGCATCTCCCGTTCCAGGCATGTAGTCTCTGCAGCGAGCTATAGCTCTACAGCGAGCATGTAGCAGCGAGCTGCTTCCTGTTGACTGCAGAGGGGCTCAGCCTACAGCGTCCCTCTGGCCCACACTCCTCCTTTACTCTGTGCCTCTCCCAGACTTGGGATCTCAGTTGCCTTCCTCCCACAAACTCCTACAACCAAAGCCAAGTTCCTTTTCTTCTCCTGTGCCTCTCACAGCTCCCTTCTCCCAAAATGTACAAGATTGTTACACTGACCACATGTCCGACCTAGTCCCTAAGTGGACAAGGGCATACTTTGTGAAACTCATCACTATTCCATACCGACCCCTTAATCCTGGCAGCAGGAGCAGCTCTAATGCAACTTTATTTAGTGAATAACACATGGCATCTGCCCTCAAGGAGACTTTCAGCAAGAGACACTGGATTTTAACTCACCAACTCCGAGGGTGAGGGATAGTTGTCCTTTCCCTGACCTTCTGTTGGAAAGTATTCTGAGGTTTTACATTTGTATTAGGGACCTTAAACATAAACTGAATATATCCGTGTCTACGTTATTGCACCAAACGAGAAATTCTCCCCAAAGATGAAGGGCAGGGACCACCCCAAGCCAGCCTGTGGTTTCTGGTGGCGGACAGAGCGCTACTGTGTGTTTCTCAGCTCAAGCTCCTCTCCACTAAGCAGATTCCTATGCTTCTCGCTCAGTTCTTCGTAACGAAACTCAGCAGGTCCTGAATGCCTGTCCTCACCTGCTGGCCAGATGCGCTCTGTACATCCTCAACCAGAGCCTCAGCTTCCTCACCATTTTCTGGATGTTGCTCCCTCACCCAGGTCTGGATCTCCTCCAGCAAGATGGTTGGAAACTGCTCCAAATCCAAGAGCTCCAACATCTGCTCTTTTGGGTGTGTCTTAGGCCTTAGCCACTGACAGCAGAGTTCCCAGAGCTTGCTAAAGGCTTCATGGGGGCTGGCTACCTCTTGGCAGCAGAACTGCCTGAAGCGTTGGTGGGAGGCTTCTGAGTCAGGGCTGGTGCTGGGAAGGCCTGATTTCTGTCCCTGGTAGCAGTCCTTGCTTGGAATGGGTATGCCTGGGGACTCCTTGTTGCAGCCATGATTTCTGTCATCAGCCTGGCTGACTGGCAGCCATTACTACCCTGGAGATCAGATTCCATTTCTTTTCATATCACTGGAAAACCATTCTCCTGGACACTGGCGAAAGTCTTCCTGGAATCAGAAATCAGAGAATACCTTAGTGGTCCAGAATCACAGCTAAAAAATGACTCAGCGACTTGGAAGGGGAGTTGCAGGAAATGGAAAAAGACAGCATAAAGTGATCTCATAGTCCTTCCCTCTGCTTCCCGTGATGTACTTTCTGCCCTTTTCCTTTGCTCCCTCTACAATCTGAGAATCTGAAGTGCTAGAATTATCAAAACAGTTTTCTCCACAGGCCAGTGGTGTTTGCTCATGAATTCCCCAAGCTACTTTCCCATGTAGCCCAGCTGTTCTTTCTTGTGTCCCCCGTATGCCTGGATCTTGGTCCCTGCCCTCCATTCCCTCAGGAAGCCAGGAGTCACCTTCTCATAAGGTGCCTCTGGATTAACCTCTTCATCGTTCACACTCTCGTCTCTACTACCACCACAGCCACACACACAGTGTGGATGAGACACGACTGGCTTGTGGTATGCTTTCATTTTCCAGTACTACTTCCTACTTCGGATCTGCATCTTCTTCCTTTGTAACTGAGTCCTAAATTCCAGCTGGTGTCACGGGGCTATTCCTTACAGTACCCTTCCCTCCCACCCCAGGAGTTTACGTCAGGCATCTGACATAAACTGAGCCTGTCAAAAGTCTCTGAGGTTTTCCAAATTTCCTAGGAATTGCTGTACTGGGAAGAGGTAAGACTGGAGCGATCTGTCATTGTGTGTCTCAATATAACCACTCCTGCACCAAAGGGGTGACCCTGATTACAGGAGTTAAAAACAACAACAAAAACCTTAAAAAACTGGATTCCGGTTGCTCTTCTTCCAAAGATCTTGAACTGCCTTCACTTACAATCTCTTTACATATAATGCAGCCAAGAGACTACTGACAGGGAAATGGAAGGCATTCCTGGTAGTAGTCCTTTATAACAAAACAGGAGCGTCACAGCACGCAGGGCCCCGGCCTCAAAGATGTATGCCATGCCGCACATTTTCCATATTCTGCACCTTGTCCGGATGCAGAATAATTTAGTAAATGCTACCCTACTTTCAGGCGGATGACGAAGCTCGTGCTCCTCTTGACCCCTAACACCCCATCCATAGTTCGTTTGAGAATGCTGCTCTTGTGTTTCACTCTGGCGAAGACCCAGGTGCTCGGCGGAAAGCAGGACAAGGGTAGGAGCCGGACTGGTTCACGTCTCGCTCGGCGGAGATGCCCTGAGTCTTGCCAGTTTGCCGGGCGCGAGGGTCAGGAGCTGGGAGGGGCGGGAGGGAGCACCCGCAGGTTCACCGCCCCCCGGGAGTCCGGGGTGGCCGGCTCGGGGCGGGGCGTGCGCGGGGGCGTCCGCGCCTGTGCCCACTGTCCTGAAACGAAGGCGTCCGACCCAGCTTCCACCCCGCAGCGGCGAGGAAGCGGAGTACTTACAGACTCGCTCGGCGGCCGGTCCGGAAGTCAGCGCCTGGACAACGCCCCGACTCCGGGCGGTAACCCACCCGCTGCGCATGCTCGCGAGTGGCGCCATTGGACTACAGCTCCCAGCGTGCACTGCGAAAGGCCGGTCGCCGTCCCTCGCCAGCATCGACAAACTCTGCAGCAAATAGACGAGAGAGACTGACCTCTGGGAGCCAATTCCCCGGGAGAGGGGGCGGACCCTCCAGTGCCGTATTTTCCTGCGTCATTCTCTCCTCAGCCAGTGGGAGTGTCCGCGACGAGCGGCCTCGGCTCCGCCCCCAGCCCTGGCTCCTGGTTTCCGGGTCCTAGGTCCCCAGAGAGGTGAGTCCGCGGCAGGTGGGTGCGGGGTGCAAGGTCGCCGGCAACGCTGCCGCCTCAGGCGCCACCCTGCCGGGCTCTCACACAGCCGCGAAGGTGACCCGCGCGCCCGAGAGCCGCAGCTTCGCCCAGCTGGGGGGCCGCCGGGGCGCCCTCGGAGGCCGGAGCCGGCGGGCCTGCCGGGCGTCGCGAGCTAGCGACCGCCGCGCTCCGCCAGCCCTGCTGCGAGCGGGGGGGCTTCCGCGCCCTCCGTGCGGTGCCTCCTGCCCCGCAGCTCCCGGCTAGGTTCTCGAGGTCGGCGCCGCCAGGGTGCCGGGGAGGTGGCGCAGGCCACCTGTGTGACAACTCGAACTTTTCCTGGGGTTTCCCGACCGCCAGTTGGATCACGCTGCGCAATTCCTCTGAGACCTTGTGTTTATCGGTGAAATAAAAGCAGGGTTTTCCCCCCCCGTTCCTTTCAGGACGTTATGAGTTTCCTCCATTTCGAGACAGTTGAGGAAACTGTCAGAGGGTCAGACTCTCCCTACCGTCAGTCCCTGTGTTGTCCTTGGGAGCTTGGGGCCTGTGTGTGCCCCGCCCTCCCCCACATCTTGCTGACGTTGAGAGAGACTTGTGCAGAGCCATGAGCCCTAAGGCTTGAGCTGCTTCGGAGGAGAGAGCCAGTCTCCCGAGCCCCAAGATGGCGGCTAAGATGGAGATAACTTTGAGCTCGCAGTCCCACATTCAGGCTTCCTCCAAGCCAGAGAGACACATAATAACAAAACTGGAAGACAAACGGGGACCCACTCTGCAAAAAGACCGCCCCGATCCTGAGCTCTCCCGCCAGAGCTTTCGACGGTTTTGTTATCAAGAGGTGTCTGGACCCCAAGAGGCCCTCTCCCGGCTCCAGCAGCTCTGCCGTCAGTGGCTGCAGCCCGAGCTGCACACCAAGGAACAGATTTTGGAGCTCCTCGTGCTGGAGCAGTTCCTGAACATCCTGCCTCCAGAGATCCAGGCCCGGATCAGGCATCGATGTCCAGTGAGCAGCAAGGAGATTGTGACCCTGGTGGAAGATTTTCAAAGAGCTGCCAAGAGACCAAAGCAGTGGGTAAGGAGGGCCCTCTTTCGTGGTCGCCAGGATTTCTTTCTCATCTGGATGGTATCTGGTCTCTATATCCCTCCCTGTTTAGTCAGAGTCCAGAAATGGACCCGATGACTACAAATGTTGCTTCTGGCCTCTATTTGGGAACCCCCTTGGGGGATGTTAATAGGTTTTTAGAAAATCTAGGCACTAGTACTCCAGTAAGAAAGTAGAGGATCAAGTAAGTTCCTTGCATTTGTCCCTAAACATCACCCCACACCCATTCCTCCTGAAGTTTTCCTACTATCAGGATTCTTAGCAGGCAGGGTCATCTTGTTGGGTAGGAATTTGATTTGGGGGGACCTTCATGGTGGACCTGGCTTCAGTGATGTGTCTTCCCTGCAGATCAGGAAGTTGCAGCTCATTTGGCCAGTATTTTTTTCCAGTCTCCCAATTTAGACCCCATTCAGGGCTTAGGCAGGAAGCCAACTACCATATGCTTTGAGGAATGGAGGCTGTCAGGAAACACAGGGGGCAGTCTTCTAGCCATACTACTACTGGGATCTCCTTATCAGGGAAGCCTTGGGCAGAACAGTTTATTAAGTATGGGTTTTATTATTAATGGTCTCATCAAATGCTTCCCGATCCAGTGGGACCTTTTTCTGATAGAATCTGCTGGGTGGGTGACATACGGTGAGACACAGGATGCCGGGGGTGGACATAGTGTGAGACTCTCCTAGGCCGATGTCATGACTGACCCTGTTATCTGTGCCTTCTCTCTGATGAGCTTGAAGCCCTGTGAAAGACCCTGTTTAGGGTCACCCACTTAGGAAGTCTTGGCTGATTTGAAGCCTCCATGGATTAAGATTAATCTCACTAATCATTCTGCATGTCCTTCCCTTTGCTACCTTTGAGAGTTTTCATCGTCTCTCACAGTTGGCCTCTGGACTGCTGTCGGTATACCCCAGGGTAAAGGAAAGGATCCTTGCAGAGCAGGAAGAGGTCAGGCTGCCCCCAGTCCTCAAGCTGCACTCTGATGCATGGGGCTTTTTTCTAGGTGGCCGTTTGTATGCAGGGGCAGAAGGTGCTCTTGGAGAAGACTGGGTCTCAGCTTGGAGAACAGGAACTCCCAGACTTTCAACTGCAAACTCCTAGAAGCTGTCCCAGGGAGAACTCTTTGGAGGAGCCTTCCCAGGCAGAATCTCAAGACCAGCTGAGCACTCATCATTGGGACAAATCCCCGCTCCTCCAGGAAGCAAGCCCTAGATTGGCCGGCCCAGGTAAACACTCCGTGCCTCTTCTCTCCCTCTCTAATCTTTACCTCCGTCAGAACATCCTGTGGTTCTGAGACACCATAGACTGCATGTCGGGTTTTTTAATGTTTTGTGTAACACTAGATCTTTATTTCCCAACAGATTTCATTGACTAGCATGGTAGTGATAGGTGTGTAAGAAGTACAGTTTTATCATTTTCTGTTAATGACTCAATGAAGTGCGTAATGGGATTATCTACTCTGTCCCTTTCGGAGCCTCTTGTAGTGACAGATCCACATATGACCACTGATGAACTACCTTCTAAACTGTAGCTGAGTTTCATTGCTTAAAATCGTCCCATGTTGAGAAGGGGCCTAAAGAATGCTATACGTTAGAGGAAGAGTGCCACTCCGTATTATTTTCTGCCTCTTCCTTCTCCTGTGACAGTATCTGCGCTTCACCTCCTGTGTCCATTGCCTTATCCGTCTGTGGCACAGTGCCAGTCGTTGGTGGCCCTGCTGTACTCAGTCCTGTGATCTCTAAGATTGAATAACAGAGACACTCTGGCCAGTCTTAGTGATATGCGTAGAGGGGATGGTCAGCACGTTAGAGAATATTACCAGAAGGCTGGAGCACCTTGATTTCCTATATTCAGTGAAACACTTAGGTTTGGTTATTCTCTGAACTTAGGAGTGGAGAAGACCTGGGGCATCCAGCAGAAAAGCACTGTGACCCTGGCTCTGGTCCTGCCCCATAACCTCTGGGTTTCGTGGTCCTGAGCACGCACACTCCCTTCTGCCTCATCCTAGGCAGCTCAGTGTGTGTCTAGGCCCCATTGTTTATTCGATCCCCGAAGGTAGAGTCTCTACCCTAAGATCCAGTAGTGCCTTCCTTCAGAGCTGCACTGCCCAGTAAGTTGCCACTGTCCACACATGGCTATTTAAATTTTATTTATAGAGATATATTTCATGTACTGTAAGAATCACCTTTTGAAGTATACAATTCAGTGGTGTTTAGTACTTAACACGCTTGTGTGACCATCCCTATTTGTCTAATTCTTGAAAATGTTCATGACCTCAGAAAGAAACCCAGACCCCCTGGCAGTCACTCTCTAGTGCCCCCTCTCCGGCCCCTGGCAGCAACCATCTGCTTTGTCTCTGGATTTGCCTATTGTGAATATTTCAGAATCACATATGTTGTGCTCTTTTGTGACTGGCTTTTTTCACTGAGAAGGTTTTTGGCTTCACCCGTGTTATCACACGTGTCCCTCCTTTGTTCCTTTTTACGGCTGATACTCCTCACGTGGACGTTTTGTTTATTCATCAGGTGGTCATTTGGAGTGTTTCCACTTTTTGGCTGTTATGAATAGCGCTTCTGTGAACATTTGTTTGCAAGTTTTTGTGTGGACATATGTTTTCATTTCTCTTGGCCACATATCTAGGAGTGGAATTGCTGGGTCAGACAGTAGCTCTCTGTTCAACCTTTTGAGGAAACACCGACTATTTTCCAAAGCGGCTGTGCCATTTTACATTTCCACCAGCAGTTCCTGTGAGGATTCTAATGTCTCCACATCCCTGTCAGCACTTTTCGGTGTTTTGGTTACAACAGTTGCATTAGGTGTGAAGTGGTGCCAACGGAGGTTTTATTTCCCTGATGGTGAATAATGTTGAACATCTCTTCATGTGCTTATTGGTCAGTTGTATATCTTCTTTGGAGAAATATCTGTTCAGATCCTTTGCCTGTCTCTAATTTGGATTAATCTTTTGTTGTAAGAGTTCTTTTTATATCCTGTATACTCGGCCTCTATATATAATTTGCAAGTATTTTCTCCCACTGTGGGTTGTATTTTCACTTCCTTGATAGTGTCCTTTGAAGCACAAATGTTCCTAATTTTGATCAAGTACAATTTATCTATTTTCTCCATTTGGCTTGTGTTTTGGTGACATATGTAAATTACCTTTGCCTAATCCAAAATCACAAAGATTTATACCTATGTTTTGTTCATAGAGACATTAGTTTAGCCCTTCTGGTTTTGTCTTTGATCCATTCTGAGTTACTTTGAGTACGTGT
This sequence comes from Mustela lutreola, assembly GCF_030435805.1. Classification (NCBI taxonomy): domain Eukaryota; kingdom Metazoa; phylum Chordata; class Mammalia; order Carnivora; family Mustelidae; genus Mustela; species Mustela lutreola. The sequence goes on along the minus strand of NC_081306.1, from coordinate 21,049,206 downwards.
TGTGAGGCAGGGCTCCATCCTCACTCTTCCGCATGTGGAAATCCAGTTGGCCCAGCGCCCTTTATTGAAAAGCCTACTCTCTCCATTGAATTGCCTTGACAACCTTGTCAAAAAGCAGTTGACCATAAAGGTATAGGCTGCTTATTTAAATTTGAATTAAAATTAACTGAAATTAGATAAAATTTAAAATTCTGTTTTCTCCATCATAGTAGCCCCATTTCAAGGACTCATTAGCCCCATGTGGCTGGTGGCTGCCATATTGAATAGTATATACACACACTCATATACACATACACTTCTCAGTTGGCAGCAGTCCTGTGGGGTAACACAGTTCTAGAGCCTCCAACTTGCCCACAGACATTCCAGCATGGTTCCATCCTGATCCTCAGCGCTCATGGTCAGAAATTGCAGAGTTTCTGAAATTAGGATACATGTCTAGCCCATTTTGTAGTTTGTAACCCTAATGCCGTCATGTTTATAATGAAAGAACACACCACATTTGCTGAATTTCCCATTATTTGAAGTGACAGTTGTAATCATTTCGTGTCCATGAGAGTGAGTAGATTGGCAGTGTTGAAAGTTCAACAGTTCAACTCTCTCCTTTTCTTTTTTTTAAAAAAATTTTATTTATTTATTTGACAAACAGAGATCACAGGTAGGCAGAGAGGCAGGCAGAGAGGGGGGGGAAAGCAGCTCCCTGCTGAGCAGATGGCCCGATTTGGGGCTCCATCCCAGGACGCTGGGATCATGACTGGAGCTGAAGGCAGAGGCTTTAACCCACTGAGCCACCCAGGCGCCCCAACTCTCTCCTTTTCGTTTGTTTATTGCCACTCAGGTCTGATGGGTTTGCTTTTCTATGTTTCTTCCTTCCCTAACCTTTCCTTAAAGGTAGGAAGGAGAGATGGGACTGGAGAACTTGGTTCCTAACATGAATATAAATTACAGTCCTCCCAGGAGCCTGTTAGCCATGTAGATTTCCAGCTCCCCTCCCCCCAGAGATTCTGACTCAGCAACCCTGGGGACACAGGAACAGCCTGCTTGTGTAACAGGTGCCCCAGATGAATCGAATGCCAGTTGCCAGTGGAGGACCACGCTTTGAGAATACTTCTTAGCTCATTTGCTGAGCTTCTTTCTTCAAAGCCCAGGAAATGAAACATATTCTTTCTAATTATAGAGGCCCCCAGAATGAAAAGTGACAACAAGGAAAATCCACAGCCAGAGGGGGCTAAAGGAGGAAAGCCATGTGCAGTTTCCCCTGGCAGATCCAAAGGGAATGGTCTGCAGAGTCCTGAGCCGAGAGGGGCGAGTATGAGTGAACCCCGGTTGTCCCGGAGGCAGGTCAGCCCCCCAAATGCTCAGAAGCCGTTCACTCACTATCAGAGACATTGCAGGGAACTGGAATACATCAGCAGCCCCCTGAAAAGCCACCCGCTGCGAGAGCTGAAGAAAAGCAAAGGAAGCAAAAGGAGCCTGAGCAGTCGTTTGCAACGTCTTGGTCACCAGCCGACCCGCTCAGCAAAGAAGCCTTACAAATGTGATGACTGTGGGAAAAGCTTCACGTGGAATTCGGAGCTCAAAAGACACAAGCGTGTACACACAGGGGAGAGGCCCTACACGTGTGGAGAGTGTGGGAACTGCTTTGGGCGCCAGTCCACCCTGAAGCTGCACCAGAGGATCCACACCGGGGAGAAGCCGTACCAGTGCAGCCAGTGTGGGAAAAGCTTTCGCCAGAGTTCAAACCTCCACCAGCACCACAGACTCCACCACGGGGACTGATAGCGGGGCTTTGCGCACTCGGTTCAGAAGGAAGGTGTCTGTGTTTCTCTTTCTCCTCACTTGCATGTAAACCACAGACTGACTGTGTGACTTACAAGGAAAGCAAGAAGTCCCTGAGGAATGCCGGTGCACGTTTGGCTGCTGAGGAGTCTCAGAAGACACCAAGGGGGATGTGACCCTGTTGGTGACCGAGTGAAGAGATGGCAGCTCTGGGTGTTGAGTCAGACAGAACCAGGGTTTCTGCTGGAGAGCAGGGAGTAACTGCCAAGACAATCCCGCCGATCCTGCGGGGTCTCCTGCCCCTTTATTTATCCTCTAAACGTGTCCAAGGGTAAATTACTTATATATTTAATGTACTTGCTGTCATACCAGACAATCTTGATCATACACACACTTCTTTAATAAAGATCAGTGAGCCACTAGAATTTCAAGACAGAAGGTCATTGGAATATAAATCCCCTAATATTCTTAGTCTAGTTTCTGGCTGGTCATAACAAAGGACACATGAAGTGAGAGTTTGAACATGTTTGTATGAGGAGAGGATTCCCCAGTAAATAGTGCTTTTACACACACACACACACACACATATACATGCAGTTCACACATGTTGAGGGAATTATTTATATGAAAACACCTTTGATTTAGGAAGAAATCTCAGCTGCTACAGCCCCCACCCAGGCAACAGGGGAAAGCTGCAATGGGGAAGAAGCGTGTAGCGTGTGGAGACTGCTAAGGACATGCCAAAGGGACCCTTACTAACCTCCTTCCTTACTCAGGCCGGCAGCCTTAAGAATAACAAGATGAATGGGGGATGGAGTGTTATAAAAGAGGATTATCTCAGTACATTTACTAAAACCCATTGAAATGGGTTAATTTTATGATATATAGATTATATCTCAGTGAATTTTCTTAAAAAACACAAAATATATTTGTATAAAATATAAAAGTTCTGGAACAAGGCCAGAGAGTTGATCGAATCCATCCCATCATTCTCTCAACTAAGAATCCAAACCCAGTTGGTATAGTTCTCAGTCACCCAGAGCAAGCCAGCGGACCTCTGAGTTCAGAGAAGACCCCAGTGGATGGGTGCACCGCCTCCAGCAGGACACGGGTATGTGGCATTCTTGCTAAAACAGCGGGATCCTCCAGTTGCTGCCGGTCACCTCTGGGCTGTGTCTTACCCTCACCCACCATGGTTCTGCAACATGCTGCTCCCTTTGAATTTAGGACCTGCCACCCCCACTGCTTCCTCCCTGTCCCTTCTCACAGGAGCATCCTACTCAGCAAAACCCTCTCTGACTGGTTCCAGGCCGACTTCATTGTGTCCCTCTCTGCTTCACTGCGCACACCAGTGGGGCTCAACATGGGAGCAGATTTGCCCCCCTCCCCCTGGGGGGCGGACATTTGGCCATGTGTGCAAATGCTGCTGGCTGCTCGTGGGTAGAGACCAGGGATGGAGCTAAACATCCTACAGTCCACAGGACAGCCCCACAGCAGAGTTGCCTAGTCCAAAGTGTCAGTGGTGACAAGGTTGGGGAGCTATGCTGCTCACAGTAAAAGCTCTTCAAGGACAAGAACCGTATTTTTCCAACTTCATTTTTTAGATGAAGTCTAAAGGAAGCCAAGGGAAGTAGGTGTTTGGACAAGGCTTGGTCCTGCCTGAATCGTAGGTCCTGGTGACAGTGTTGAATACAGTTGACAAAGCTTCTTACCTTTTGGGCAGTGAGAGACTGAATGGAAGCTCTGTGGCCTTTTAGATTACATCACAGTCCCCCTCCCAGCAACCGTATTAGGTGTTAGAGGAGCTTGTCTGTATTACTATGCCTGCACCTTACCTCACCCCCGTCTGTCACCTCTCGCCGGTTAAAGCCTCCTGATTGCTTATTTGCTTCCACCTCATCCATCTTTTTCCAGGACAGTTTTGCTGTCACAGGACCCTCCTAATCATGGCTACGTCTGTGTCAGTTTCCCATTGGCTCTCTAACGTGATCACAAACTTAGTGGCTTCAAACAACACAAACCTAATCTCTTATTAGAGTTCCAAAGGTCGGAAGTCCAAAATCCATTCCACAGAACCAAAATTAAGGTTTCTGAGGGGAGAAATCTGTTTTGTTGCCTTTCTCAGCTCCTAGTGGCTGCTTCCTCCATCTTCAGAGTACATGCCTCCATCTTCTGTCGCATCACCTTGTCCTCTGACTCCTACCCTCTGGCCCCCTGTGTAATAAAAAGGGCCGTCATGATTTTATTGGGCCCACTCAGATAATCCAAGAGAATCCTCCTGTCTCAAGATTCTCAGTCACATCTGCACAATCCTGGTTGCCATAGACAGTAACATTCACGGTTTCCAGGGATTAGGATGTGGACATATTTGGGAGGCCAGACTTCGCCAACCACACCTGTCTGTTCTGTCTGTTGAATCAACTTGGTTAGTCCAAGCTCTCTCCTAAAAGCAAACAAACCTAGATTTCCACTCTTCTTATTTATAAGAGTTGGGATAGGAACTCTCCCTTAAATGAAAGTTTTGTTTGGTATGTGTCAAAGAACCTGTATGTGTTTTCTCTCTTCTGAACAAAATAACTGCTGAATCGTAAAGTCTTTGGCTGTCTGTTCAATTGTGGTCCTTCAATAAATGTGACAAAATTACCATTCTGAATATCACTCATTCCAAAACATTTTCGAGCCCTGATGCTACCTCGCCTCTCCCAATCCAGTTCTCCTCGGCGGGTGAGGTGCGACTCGCGGCGAGCAGAATCTGAGGGCTGGAACAGGTCCAGCCGCACTTGCCAGTGTACACCTTCAGAGGTAGGATCCTCCCGGTCCCCCTTGCCCACGCCTGGTTCCGCCAGAGGGCTTCCGCCCAGACCACTGACTTGCAGCCTTGCAGTTAGCTACCCCATGTAAGAAGTACTCTCTCTCTTCACCCATGAGCAACCTGTAAGGTTTACCATCTTGTCTGGGTTTGGCCTGTATTCAGCCATGGAGGGGGATGGCTCCCCTGGTGGCCCCCAGTGAGACAGGGGGAAGGAAACATGGTGCACAGTGGAGAATCTGGGCCTCGCAGATGTCCCTGAAAAGCATTTTCCATCTACAGTAGATAAGGACTTGTAAAACCCTTCCCATAATACCATTACCACTCCCAACAGAATTCATGACTCCCTAATACCATCTGATACAGTGTTGAAATTTCACCCAATGTTTCCAGAGAAAAAATTCTGTTTTTATTGAGATGTATTTCACACAGAATGTTCACCCATAATTAGACGATACTCACCGAGTAGTGCAACCATCACCACAACTCCTACGAGAACATTTTCAACAGCTGAAGTAAACCCCGTCTTATCTAGCAGTCATTCCCCATCCGCGTGCCCCCTTGAGCTCCCTCTGCATTCGTACATCTTCAAGGTTCATTGTGTCAGGACTTTATCCTTTCCGCGACCAAGTTACAGTCCACTGTGTGGATAGACTGCTTTGGCTTATCCATCCATCCAGTGGATATTTGATTGTTTTCATTTCGGGGCTCTTGTGAATAGTGCTGCTGTGAACGTGTGACGAGCTTTTCTGTGAACGGGGCGCCTGGGTGGCTCAGTCGGTTAAGCGTCCGCCTTCAGCTCAGGTCATGATCCCAGGGTCCTGGGATGGAGCCCCACATTAGGCTCCCTGCTCGGTGAGGAGTCTGCTTCTCCCTCTTCATCTGCTGCTTCTCCTTGCTCTTGCTCTCTCTCTCAAGTAAATAAAATTTTTTTAAAAATCTTTAAAAAAAAGTTTTTCTGTGAACACGCACTTTTATTTCCCTTGGTAAATACTAGGAGTGCGGTGGCTAGGCCATATGGTAACATTATGTGTAGCCGTTTCTGGGGAGCTGCCAGGCTTTCTCTATCGGGTCTGCACCCCAGTTCCCCACCTGCAGTGTGTGAGGGTCTCAGTTTCTCTATATCGCCGTCAGCACATGGTATTGGTTTGATTACAGCGCACTAGTCCGCATGAAGTGTGTTCACTCTGGTTTTGGTTTGCGTTACCCTGGTGTTGGACATCTTTTCCTATGTTTACTGGTCATCTGTGTATCTTCTTTGGAGAAATGGCTGTTCAGGACCTCTGCCCTTTTAGAATTTGGTTGTCTTTTCATTGTTATAAGAGTCCGTTATAGATACTGGAATCAAGTCCTTATCAGATATAGGACTTGCAAATATTTTCTCCCATTTTTTTGTAATACACTTTTGTGCGATTACAGTATGTCTTTTATTTTTTTTTAAAGGTTTTATTTATTTATTTGACAGATAGAGATCACAAGTAGACACAGAGAGAGAGAGGGAAGCAGGATCCCTGCTGAGCAGAGAGCCTGATGCGGGACTTGATCCCAGGACCCTGAGATCATGACCTGAGCTGAAGGCAGCGGCTTAATCCACTGAGCCACCCAGGCGCCCGCAGTACGTCTTTTAAAGCACCTGTCACCTGCCAGACTACAAAAGTGACCAGTACAGTCACATTTCCTGAATCAGCGGTGAAACAGAATTGTGAGGCAAGCCTCCCCAAAGATCACTCTCTAGAATGGCTCTCGAAACTTGTATTGAACCAGGTAAGGGCAAAGCCAGCTAGACAGACCCCAAGAATCTGCCTTGCCTTGGGGGTCACTTGGCCATAGTCAGATCTGAGGCAGCTTTGTTTTTGTTGTTGTTGTTGTTGTTTTCTAAAGATTTTACTTAATTATTTGACAGAGATCACAGTAGGCAGAGAGGCAGGCAGAGGGAGAGAGGGGGAAGCAGGCTCCCTGCAGAGCAGAGAGCCTGATGTGGGGCTCTATCCCAGGACCCTGGGATCATGACCTGAGCCGAAGGCAGAGGTTTAACCCACTGAGCCACCCAGGTGCCCCCTGAGGCAACTTGTTAAGGGGAAGGAGTGGACTTCATGCCAGGCTAAGACTGAGGCATGGCTTTGCGCCCAGCCCTGTCATTCTCTAGCCCAGTCTCCTGGATGTGTCATTTAAAACATCCAGGCCTGTGTCCTCCCCTGGAAATGGGAAGACCTGGCCTGCTTCCCTCACAGGATGGGTGAAGTGAATGTGTATACGGAAAGCATCTTGTCTCCTGGACAGCATCGCACGAAAGGAAGGTGAATTCTGTGCCAAGTAGTACGTAGCTTCTTGAATTAGCTACTCAGCCCTTCAGATCCTGGGAGGGGCGATGAGGCTGCAGGGATTCGAGGGCGGAGATGTCCTGTTCCCTGCATTTGGCATTTTTTTTACACCACGGTCACAGGAGATAATGTCCTGAAAGGGAGAAGAATTTCTTCGGAAAGGCTGCTTGTGAATAAAATCAGTGTCCCAGACAGAGGGGCCCCAAAGCAGAGGCACTCCTTTCAAGCATGGCCCTTTGTGCTCTTTGCTTTATCTTCTTTTACCAGAGTAAAATATACATACAGTTGGCCCCTTTAACCATACAGCGGTCCTCTCCACCATCCCTCTCCAGAACTGCTGCTTCCCAGACTGACACTCTGTCCCCATTAAACATTCCTCATTCCCCTCCCTCCACAGCCACCCTTCTGCTTTCTGTCTCTGTGACATTGACTCTAGGGACCTGGTGTAAGTGAAGTCACGCCATAGCTGTTCTTTTGCGACTGGCTTCTTTGATTCAGCATCATGTCCCCCAGGTCCCTCCATGCTGTGGCATGCATCAGAATGTCCCTCCTTTTTACCACATTTTGTATAGCTATTCTTCCACTGGAAGACACTGGGGTCGTTTCCATCTTTTGGATATTGTGAATAGTGTGCTCCTTACTTTTGGTAAATACAGAATTTGCAAAAACCCAAGGAAAAGTTTGTCATAGGGCCACAGAGCCTCTGAGAGTGGCACCCTGTGTTAGTGCCACCGGAGTAGCTGCAAGCAGGAATGGGCCCAAGGTCTGGGGAGGGGGTTGCTCTAGAAGGTAGAGCAGAGGGTTAAGGGCAAGGAGAGAGACCAGGGTGGCCAAGGGAGGGTATCCCTCACAGGAGCAGCTTTAAGCATCTTTGAACACCCAGAAATGAAGGTTAAAATTGGGGGGCTACCTGGGTCCCACTGTGAGGTATGAGAAGATGTCTGGGGGTAATGGGCAGACATATGAGCAGATACCCCACCTGTACTGGGACTCAGTTTTGTTGGGAGAGGACAGTAGCTGGGTGTTTTCTCCAGCTGTGGGTGGGAGTGGGGTGAGTTGATGGATTCTGAGACCGACACAGTCCCAGGAAATGGCAGAGCCCAGCAAGTGACACTGCAGAGAAGGATGGTTGACGTGGAGCATGGGTGTTCATACCAAAGACCACGTTGGAGGACGAGTTTAAGGCACTTGCTTTACCTTTCGGAAAGAAGTGATGGGAGACAGTTCAGGGTAGCCAGGTCTTTTAGTCTGTTCGTGCTGCTGTAACTAAGTACAGACTCTGGGGCTTACAGACAACAGACAGCTCTCACGGTTCTGGAGGCTGAAGTAAAAAATCAAGGTGCCAGCACCACCAGGTCGGGTTCCGGTTAATACTCGGCCTCCTGTCCCTGGGACCTCCCGCAGTGGAAGGGGCGAGGACGTGCTCTGGGGTCTCTTTTACAAGAACAATCCCATAGATGAGGCTCTACCCTCATGACCTAAGAACCTCCCAACAGCCCCGCCTCCTAATGCCATCATCTTTGGGGGTTCAGATTGCAGTCTATGAATTTGGGGGAAGCCTCAAACATTCAGACCATAGCACCAAGTGTACATTAACTTTGGCTTTGGACAGACCTAGTTCCAGTCCTGACTCTAGATCGCCTTTCAGAAGTGGCCTTCAGCTTTGTGAGGTTTAGATGAGAGGATCCAAGCCGTGTGCCTTTAGTGCTGTCCCAGTCGTCTCAGGGTCTAGACGCTGGACTTGGAGCATGTGGGCCTTTGTCCCTGGGGCCTCTGTTGCTTCTGCAAATACCCTGGAGAGGGGATGGGCAGGTGCAGGGGACCAGAGATGCGAGGACTCGTGCTTTCGCCTCTAGAATGCCCCGCACAAAAGCTTTGTAAACATCTGTTGATCTGAACTCTTCGGAACGCAGGGAAGGAGCCCGCCAGGGACGGTGTTTTCAAGGTGAAGCTGAGGTAAAGCATGTGAGGATACAGATGCCTCTGGGAAGCGTGCCTCAGTATGTCCACTTCTGAGACACATATGGCCCCAAGCAGATGCTTCCCTGGGAAGGAAGTCCTGTTCCAGACCAGATAGGAGGAGTCGTGTCTGACCCAGGATTTGGAGGAATCAGAGGTCATAGATGACACCAGAATCAGAGGCCTGCCTTCAGGAAGAAATCCTGAAAGCTCACGCTAAGGAGAAGTTCTCTCTGATAGAGAAGTTTGCTTTAGAGAGTGAGGGACCTTCTGAGGCAGGCAGAGGGGATGGGGTGCCCAGTTATATCCCAGAGGACTACTCATGCTAGGGGGTTGAGGGGCTGAGTGGGAAGTGCCCTCCCAAGGCCGACTTGCATCCACCCCCCCCCCCCCGCCAGCTCTTCCCCCAGGCCCCAGAGAAAACCCTCCAGTCCTGTTCTTTGAAGCTATGTAGCTTATTTTCCCTTTGCAACGCATGGCTTCTGTGGAAGGAAACTGCCTAAACCAGGACGTCCATCTTTTCTATTTATTTATCTTGCTGGGAACTGCATTTTTTTTTTTAAGATTTTATTCATTTGACAGACAGAGATCACAAGTAGGCAGAGAGGCAGGCAGAGATAGAGAGGGAAGCAGGCTCCCTACTGTGCAGAAGGCCCCATGTGGGGCTCAATCCCAGGACCCTGAGATCATGACCTGAGCTGAAGGCAGAGGCTTTAACCCACTGAGCCACCCAGGTGCCTCTGGGAACTGCATTCTTATGTTAACATCCAGCTTATTTGGTTTTTACTTTGATTTATAGTATTTAGCAAATTCTAACACACAGATCAGTAGCAGCTCATCTTACAAGAGACTCTGCTCTTTGTACAGAGAAGACAGAAGCAGCTTTCCTCTCAGGTCTGCACACAAAGAAGCTGGTAGCAGAAATTATTTTCATGTCTTTGATATGTTATTTTGTGTATTACATTTAAGTGTACTACAGTTGTAAAATACTGATTTCAACTTTACTTCAAAGTTTTTTTTTTTCCCTTGAAATATAATTCAAATACTCTAAAATTCATCCTCCTAAAGTATACAGCTCTTGGGGCACCTGGGTGGCTCAGTGGGTTAAAGCCTCTGCCTTCGGCTCAGCTCATGATCCCAGGGTCCTGGGATCGAGCCCCGAATTGGGCTCTCTGCTTGCCGGGGAGCCTGCTTCCTCCTCTCTCTGCCTGCCTCTCTGCCTACTTGTGATCTCAATCACTCTCTCTGTGTCAAATAAATAAATAAAATCTTAAAAAAAAAAAAAGTGTACAGTCCAGTGGTTTTTAGTATAGTCACAGAGTTATGACCAGATAACTGTGTTTTTGAAAGTGAACAAGTGACTGCCTTACATGTTACTGGTTGATCACACAGCTAGCATGCTGCTGCGGTACATGTCCACATGAGACAGCTTGGGAGTCCTGGAAAAGGCAAGGAGCCTGAAGACCCGCTTCTGTCCCTAGTGTGCAGCTGGGCAGTTTCTGAGCTCTCAGTAAAATCAGGGGCTTAGACAAAATGCTCTCTAGTTCTACTTGGAGCGGCCCATCTATTCCTGGAGAGTTTGGGTCTGTCAAAGTAGAGGTGACCCTCAGAGCTCCACAGTGAGGATACTTGTTGGAAATCTGGGGAGATAGGACCCCTGGGGGAAGAGGAAAGCATCTGTTCAGGGCACCCCACTCAACCCCCCAAAGGAGGGGAGCTTATCATCCATCCAGTGTTTACTCTCTAGGTCTCTTCTGGCCCTTTCCACCCAGCATCCTGGCTTCCTAGACTTTCTCTGCAAATCCTCCATCAGGATTACTGCCTCTTGTCACCCTCTGGGTGCTCATGCTGAACCCAGTGGGGATGTCTCAGGATAGTTACAAGCACTGTAGTAGCTTTCTGCTCCTGGACATCTCTGGTCTTAGCCACTGATGGCACAATCCCCCATGGTGGACAAGAACCTCCCTGGCCCAGCTACCTCCTCGAGGCAGAAGGTCTGATGCCCTGACAACATTGTTTCCCGATCAACATCATGGGTCTGCAGGTAGGATTCCCACCCCCAGATGGCATCTTTAATCAGAAGGCTTTGTAGTTCTAGGGGATGGGGAGGTCCAGGGCACCCAAGTTTGCAGCCATCTTAGGCGTAGGAAACGGCCCCTTAACAGCTAGGACTGGACCTGGGAATGTCACATCCTGTATCTTTATAGGGTGTGTTCAGGAGTCTGTGTTCTCCAGTTTCTGGCTTTTTTCCCCTCGAAGCAAACAGTAGAGGTGAGCAGGGAAAGCCTGCTTTCCTGGGGCAGCGTGGGGCTGCCCAGGCGGGGCCCCACCTGGCTAGATGGGGCCAGCAGACACACTCTCTGTTAGACAGCAGCCCCCTGGCCCTGTGTCCTTTCCAGAGGTCTCCAACCAGTGAACTCCCAGTCAGTGTTCTGCTCTCCCAAGTGGGCTCCCTGAGCTTCCTGGCTGGGTAAATACCTTTCCTGGCATAACACACCTCTCCCCTGTAGCACTTAGCACAGCTGCAGTGTCACTCATGATTAACCGTCTCCTTATGAAGTTAGAAAACCCACACTCATGAAGGCATCCTTTCTCCACAGAGCTGACACCATCCAGTCCCTCTGCCCAGAAACTTCCCTGCGCTCTCCCCAGCTCAATCATTACTTTTGCCTCCTCAATCTGCCTTTTTTTTTTTTTTAAGATTTTATTTATTTATTTGACAGAGATCACAAGTAGGCAGAGAGGCAGGCAGAGAGAGAGGAGGAAGCAGGCTCCCTGCTGAGTAGAGAGCCTGATGCGGGGCTGGATCCCAGGAGCCTGGGATCATGATCAGAGCCGAAGGCAGAAGCTTCAACCCACTGAGCCACCCAGGCACCCCCTGAATCTTTCTTGAAGCCACCCCCTCTTCCTCAATCCCAGGACCCCCTCCTACTGCAGGCCCTCCTCTCTCGCTCCGCTGCAACCCTCGGTCCCAGCCTGTACCACAAAGCAGGGTATCCTGCCCGGCCTTCCTCCCCCACTGCGTACCCTTACCCAAAGTGGCAAATGGGGGACGTAGAAAGCAGGGGCTCAGAGATTGGGGAGCCGGGAGCCGTGCACGGTATCTCCTCTAATGGGCCTCGGACTTGCTCGGCGGTAGGGTTAGTCCCCGCCCCCCCTCCCCCCCCAGGGACGCGTGCACTGGCAACTTCCACGGAGCGAGCCCCGGCCAGCACTTCCCAAGTGGACCCGTATGGCACTGGCCACCACAGGGGAAGCGGGCGAGAGCGAGGGACGGAACGTCAACCGGAAGTACCCTGTCCATTCCTCTGACTGGGGCGTCCGGCACCCTTGGCTGCCGTGGAGCTCTCTGGGAAATGTAGTTCCAGCTGGCTCCGCTTCCAACGCGGGTTGGAAGGCTTGGCTCTGGTGATCGTTGGGACCATTAGCCTAAAGCTGAAAGGCTGTCCTGGAGGCTCACTTGATAAATTCCTTTGCCCTTGTTATATATATTTATTAAATGCCTACTACACACCGGGCACCATTAGGTGCTGGGGTTGCTATGGTGAACCCAGACCATACACATGCCCAGAAAGCCCAGTGTTAGAGGGGGAAACTCATCAATCAGATAATCGCACAAACTGCAGCTGTAAAACTGTTAAGGAAAAAACTTAAGGCAGGAATCACGCGGTGGGAAATGACTGGGGAAGGCTCTACTTGAGAGAAGAAGGTCAGAGGCGCCTGGGTGTCTCAGTTTTTGAGCATCTGCCTTCAGCTCAGGTCATGATCCCTGGGTCCTGGGAGGGAGCCCCTCCCTCCTGCTCAGTGGGAGGCCTGCTTGTCTCTCTCCAACTCCCTCTGCTTGTGTTCTCTCTCTGGCTGTCTCTGTGTCAAATAAATAAAATCTTTAAAAATAAATAAATAAACTGATAACCTCATTTAAAAAAAAAAAAAAAAAGGTGGGGGGAAGAGAGGAAGGTCAGGGCCTTCTGGGTTTCTCCTGCCAGGACAACCATTTGATGGCAGTAATGATTCCTCAGAGGTGTACCTCACAGCATTTCCCTTAACCCTTAGACACTGGAAGGCAGACTTTGTGATTATTCTCTGGGCCTTCAAGGAAGCCAAGACTCAGTCATTTTCCAAAGCTTGCACAATCACAGATAGCTGGGCTTTAATCACATACCTTCAACAATGAACCTGAGACTTCCACCCTGTCTCCTCCTACTTCTTTACACACCATGCAGTCCAGCCCCGTTTTTTGCATGTGGGAAACATGGATGATGTCAATAGCGAACTAATCCAGGAAAAGTGCTCAGCACAGGAGGGCCAGGCACAGAACAAGCCCTTGATTAGTGTTGGACGTTTCCATCACTACTCTAATTGCCTGTCTGTCTACTCTGACTTGTGTGTTACCCCAGCCCCATACTCTCTTCTTTCCGCATTATCCCTTTAAGTGACCTCTTCTCTTCCACTTTGTATATGTAATTTTGGTGGGGCTGACCCCAACCACAGCTCCAGGAGTGTGTCTGACAACTAGGCCAGGCCAGTCTACTCCCAGCCACAGTGGCTGGTTCAGTTGGTTGATGTGACTCTTGAGCCACATCAGTCAAATGAAACTTAACCTCTAAGAGGAATGTGAAACTGTTAGCCAAGTTCCCTTTTGTTCCAGAGTGTTCAGGGTGACAGTAGTTCCCCTTCTTGTAATTTTCTGGGCAGCCTAACCTGCAAGTGTGGGACCATTCTGCCCACTTTGGGTGCTACCCCTCTTCCACTGAAGGGGTCTTCTAGAATGGGAACAGCACAGGCAGTAATGTTGTCAGGCCAGCTACCCTCTGTGCCAGTAATCTGAACTATTTTAATCACTAACGCTTTACTCACAGAAGGCTCAAGGCAGGAGGATATGTAGACCCAATTCTCTAAAGTCTCCTTCTCTGTTGTATTAGCTCAGCACAATTCTATTTGAAATGCATGGAGTGCCTGGGTGGCTCAGTTGGTTGGGCATCTACCTTCGGCTTGGGTCTTGATCCCAGGGTCCTGGGATTGAGCCCCACACTGAGCTCCCTGCCCAGCGGGGGCCTGCTTTTCTCCCTCTCCCACTGCCTGCTACTTTGCCTGCTTGTGTTCTTTCTCTGCATCAAATGAATAAGTAAAATCTTTAAAAAAAAAAAAAAAAGAAAAGAAAAGAAAAGGAAAAAGAAAGAAAGAAAAAGAAAAGAAATGCATGGTGCACCTGGGTGGCTCAGTGGGTTAAAGCCTCTGCCTTTGGCTCAGGTCATGATCCCAGGCTCCTGGGATCAAGCCCCACATAGGGCTCTCTGCTTGGCAGGGAGCCTGCTTCCCCCCCACACACACCCCTTCTCTCTGCCTACTTGTGATCTCTGCCTGTCAAGTGAATAAAATCTTAAAAAAAAAAAAAATGAAATGCAACCACATTTACTGCACTTCCTTCAAATTGCTATAAGCCTATAGCAATTGTGCCTCTTCGCTAAATTATTCCTTCCAAGCAATAGAACACCATAACATTTTTATCCTGAGAACTATCTTACTCAAACTTTTTGCTAAATTCCTTACAGCTTTTCTGGGCTGCTGTTAAACCTCTTGTCTACTTGTAAATGACTGCACCAATGCCTATTCCCTTTCCTCCTGTCAGTCCTGTAGCTGTATCCAAAGTATAAAATTGACAGAGCCATAGAAATTTCATTCTTTAAATGCACAGTTTTAAGCATTTGCCATGTGTCCTTCCCTGTGCCCCCCCCCCCAGAGACATTAGACCACTAGTTGTGTAATTACTACTTAGTTTTATAATGGTAGGTAGTGATGGGGCGGGTGGTGTTCCAGGTAAAAGGAAAAGTATGTTCACACTTCCTGAGGAAGTAAAGAGCTTGGTACATTTAATGAACTGAAAGAAAGAAAGATAGTACAGCTGGAGAGAGAGAATAAAGAAAGTAGCTGGGGTTGGCAGGGAAGTAACAGTTTGGAAAGTTCTGTTAAGTGTTTTGGAATGTTATCCTAAGGACAACGGGAAGCCAGTGGATTATGTCAAGTTGGATGGTGACATGATTAGATGTGTTAGCTATGCTGGCAGAGAACAAGAGTGATGTGCGAGGTTAGAGGACTATTTAAATCAACCCCAGTGAGTACTGTTAAGTGGAGACACAGAGAACCAGTCAGGTCTGAGAGAGAGATCTAAGGCCACAGGACTTGAGGGAATGGATGAGCAGAGGAAGAGGGAGTTGTGTTGGTAGCATGAGCAATTGTGTGTATGTGGCACCACATACTGGAGGCAAACAAATCAAGGGCTAAAAGTTTAAGTTCAGCGTAGGACGTGTTCTGATGCCTCAGACATCCAAAGGAAGATGAATATAGGGATCTGGAATGCAGGGAGAGAAAGAATCTGGGCGAGACATGAAGTGAGGTCTTTGTAGTCACGGAAGTGGCGAAGCTCATTCGGGAGGACCCTGTACTCAGGCGAGCCCAGGATACAGTAAGCCACAGAATCATCTGTGAATTTGGCCGCGAGGCACACAGGCCAACGAGGAGACAGGCGCTAGTTCTAGAGCACATTCTACCCGACAAGTCGGAACCAAAGTGTCTCTTTCAACAAGCCAAAGGTACACAAACTGGACGAGCCAGCAACTTCGCACTGCCAAAGTGGACTTCGTGCTGCGGAGGTAGCACGGACTCCTCCTGCCCTTGGCGCGTGATCTGTGCCTAGACTCGGGGGGATGGAGATTGCTCTGGCCCCCAACAGCCATACTTGTGCTGCAGAGGGCGAGACTGAAGGGACCCGTCATCAAACGCTCTCGGCCCAAAGCCCAGTTTTTGTAGGGAGGGCCCCGCGGTGGGTGCCAGGGATAGGCTGGGAACCCGGTGAAGGCCGCTGTGAGGCGCCCACAGCGTCCCAGGCGACCCGGGAGGGCACAGCCCCGTCGCCCTAAGAGGTCGCCGGAAGTGAGCTCATCACTTCCGGTTCCCAGCCCTGTGGTCGCTCTAGCGCGTCTCATCTCGCTGGCATTTGGACCGGTCTGTGCGGGTCGCTGCTGAAGGCAAGCCGCCGGGGCGTTCCTTGGCCGTGCAGAACGTTCTGGGGGCTGTTTGGCACACTGCCGGCTTCCACCCCCAGCTCTGGGCGGGGAGCACGCAGGCCTTTGCCACCCTCTATGGCCGCAGGTGCCACAACCCCGACCCCCATACCACGCGCGGAGCCGGGGCTGGAGGGGACTTCGAAGTCTGGGGCTGCCTCACGGGGTTGCACTGGAACTTTCTTCTGCGTTCCGGGGAGCTAAAGATTTGTATCTGCGTTAGGAAATGGCTCGAGGTCACCCATTCACTCTCCAAACCCACAGTTCCCGCCCGTCTTCAAAATTCGCTGCCATCCAAAACCACTGGTGTGTGGAAGAGCAAGTGTGCTTAGTCGCCTTCCTCAGAGAGGGGCAGGTATTGGATGCCGTGCCGCACATCAGATAGACTTAATCACAGCCTAGTGAGAGCGTGCGTTCTAGAACTAAGTGATGAGAACACACCGAAATAGGTAAAATCAAAACATTAGACAGTACAAGTGCATGTAACAGACATACTTGGGAGGTATCCAAGCGAACTATAGATTGCAGCAGATTCTCGGGGTTTTATATATATATATACATATATATATATACGTATATATATATACGTATATATATATATATATTTTTCCCCCCCTCATTCTATCACCAGTCTTTACAGGGTGTTAATGCAAGGAGGGATATCAAAGAATAAAAGAGCAAAAAAAAAAGGGGGGGGCAGTCAAATGGGCATGAAAAGATGGATAATGATCCTCCTGACATCAGATCAATAAGCTTTTTTAATCTACAAAACTAAAGCAGATGAATATACATACTTCAAATGAAGGTCATTGTTACTTTTTTAACACGTGGTCAAAACAAAAACACTAGAAAAACACTAGATAACTAGTACAATGAACCATTAGTCAAAATAGACTAATTAGATGAACTATAATCTGCTTTGTGCGCATACTAAGTAAATTGGCAGATTACTTGGAGCAAAATCTGCAGTATCAGATTGTGTTACATGCTGCAGTCTTCAGAACAATGCCACCTGATTCTATGGGACCTCAGAAATTGAAGACTCAAAACACCAACATTTACTGTGAAATGTTACTTGTTTTCACTCCCTGTATACTGTGTTAGTCATTTTCTGTGTTAAATGGGGAGATGCGAATAGGCTATTAACTACTGCAACAAAGCTCTAAACAAAACTATATTGAATCCAACTCCTTCCAGATTAACTAAATCACACAATTTCTTTAGTTATAAAATATGAACTGTTGACATTTGAAATCTACTGAAATAATGCTGCTTTTATTAATGATGGCTTGTTAATACACCCTGGTATTCGGGCAACCACATTAAGGACTTGTTTGATACACATCTTCATCTCTGCACCAGCAACGGAAACCACATTTGTTCAAGTTAATTTCCTTAGTACAAAATTCTCACCCTGCATAGTATATCAATAGCCATGCTGCAAAAGATAGTAAGCCAATCATTCATAACAGTAAACTGTGTTTCTCATCCTTATATTAATTTTTATCAAGTATTTCGTAACGCTAACATACTGGGCTAATATCTTCAAGTTAATAACAAACTGTGAAATCTAGCTCCATCAGTCAACATTGTAAACAGAAAGATGAAAAAGCCATCATTATAAAAACAGCATGGATCTCATTGGTGGACTGACTCCTTCCTCCAACTTTTTGGGCTCAGAGCAGCTTGAATTACATCCAGCAAATATAATTAGGTGAAGTGTACAATAAGGCAACAACTGAAAATATGCTTCTTTTACAGTAACTGACACTCAGGTTTTTTTTTTTTAATTTTTAATTTTTTTTGGCGTACCAGTCATTAGCAATGATTATTCCACCAAAAAGTTATCTTAATTACACTCAAGTGTATGTTAATGTTTTTATAGAAGTGCTAATTTTCTAATATCTTTAAGGAGGTTTGGCATAATCTTACAAAATCAGAAGAATAAAGAAAAATGTAAAACCTGAAGCCTCATCTGAGAAGGTGACTTCACATATTGAGGTGCAGAACAGCATTTAGGGCATAAATTCTCACCTTCCCCCATACTGTTGTAGGAGCAAAGCAAAGCATGACAGCTTCCATCTTTTATGTCAGCCCCATTCTGTCCGCTTACCTTCTAGGACAGCCTTCTCTACTTTCTGCAGCAACTGCACGAGTAGGGGCCACATTCCCAGTTTCATTCCCCAACCTGTAACTCTGTTCAGCCACCAAAAGCAGAAGCAGGAGAGCTGATGGACAGTGCTTTCTGGCATTTAGCAAAGATCATTATATCCCAAAGTTGGCTGATAAGAAATTTAACTGGAGACCATCTTTCTACACAATTCTAAGTCCCCAGAGATCTGCTGAAGAACAACCTACAGATGACCTCACTTTTTAATTTAAGACCCTAAAGCCCTAGCAGACTGGCGTCTCATATTGAGTCGAGACATCAGAGTCTAGTATGACCTTGACATTCAGAGCACAGGGTCTCAGCAGTGGATCTGCAAACAAGAAACAAGAATAACAAAAAGGGGGATAGAAGTGGGTGAGCTGGGTTAGTCTCCATTTCCCTCACTCACCAGGACTATTTTCTTGCCTCTCAGCAGTGGTAAGAGCTTACAGCAGTAGCCAGCATGTCTTTGTATACTCAGTTCCCAACGTGCTATTCCACCGAAAGACCACACCTTGCAGGTACTGCTCTCCTAAAGAGCCCTGTTTCTGCTCGAGAGCTTTCCCAGCAGTGATCCCGTGCTAGTCAGTGCTGGACTTCCATACTGTTTCGGAAGAATTAAGACCATTCTCACATCCTGTTCAAAAGTCCGTTAGAAACTAGTTTTGCTGATAGGCACACAATTTTGCTGTAAAGAGAAATTGTGTACGAATGTATATTTGCACGATTCCCTGATTCTTTAACATTAGCGACCATTCCGTTCAACCATATTTTGCTCTTCTATTTATATGTAACAGCAGGTATCTAAAGACCTATATATTTTCAAGTAGTTTGGTTAAACTCTAATAGTTTTCTGTATATGTTTTTCTTTGGCGATCAGGAGGATTTTTTTTTTTCATCAAAATCCAACTAAAACCCTAAGGACTGTATTCTGTAAAGTTTGCAATCTCTGATCGGATCATAGGGATGGGAGATTGAACTGGGAGTCTTGGGGAATCTTTCTGTTGCTTTATTACCATACACGTTAAGTCAGGCTTGGGATAAAGCACAAAGGCAATGAAAGGGTTCTAGGATGCGTGTGCACAGGGTAGCCTCCATGATGACCATCCTCACCCACCCATCTCAGCCTTCCTGGCTGCTTGCGGACCTAACACAAATGCAGACACATAACAGGATTGAAGAATGCACAACCTTCAGCATCACAGAGACCCAAGGTTAAATGCCAGCTTCAGCACATTGCTATTTTTTGTCTTCGGCAAGATACTGTCTTTACCTCTGTGGGCTTCAGTTTCCTCATTTATGAAACAAGGATAGCCCTTTCTCTGTCACACTTACCCTGAAGATTAAATTAGATAATACATGTGAAGCATCTAGCATGTTCACTGAACAATAATTACTCTTATTCGTAGAAAGGCAGGTAATGTGCTTTGGTAGCAACTTGGAGGTAACTCCTTCCAGAGAGGAGCAAGTATGTTTCCCTAGGTCAAGTCCAGGCACCAGAAAAGGCTATGGGCAGACTGCCAAAATTCCTTGCAAATGTGTCACAAAGGCCAGTGGCATCATATGTGAGAATGGAACTCCACGAATACTAATAGCCATTATGATACCAACTTGTCCACTTAATTTGGGAACCTTTCACAGCAGGTGTAAAAGCTTCTAAACTACATCAGAAAATCATGTATGAAATATCATTTCTTACAAATGTTACATTTAGTTAAGACCCCAAAAAGCATAAGACAGATATAGACAAATTACTTTCCTAGATACTAGGTCTGCAGAACTAGCAAAAAAAAAAAAAAAAAAGAAAGAAAGAAAAAGAAATGAAGAAAAGAAAAGAAAAGGGAAAGTTTCCTTCTTCTAAAACTTACTTAGAAACTGTGTAACAAAAGTAAAAGAACATCTAGGAACACTTTCGTTTTAATGAAAACTGAATTTAAAAAAAAGTCCTTATGATTCTCTGACTCATACAAATAGAATGTGTACAGGGAATGAGTTACTGAGTTAAAATCCTGGCTTCACGCACTAGCTGACATTGACTGCTTCCTCAGCTATAAAACAGAAGTCATAATGCCTAAAGCAAGTTGTGGTGGGTACTAAGTGACATGGGATGCATGTAAAAAGCCTGGCACATAAAGGGTAACTGGTCCCCAGTTTTCAATCCAGATACTAAGAAGCACAGCATTAATGAAAACTTGCTAGATTTACGTGGTGGTTTTCGTATGGGTTTGCTGATGAACAGTGAGATGCATATACAACCTGAAACCTTTCCCACATGTGCTACATTTAAAAGGTTCCTCTCCCGTGTGGCTCTTCTGGTGACATGCAAGCTCTGAATCCAGAATAAAACTTTTTGCACATGTTTTGCATTTATGGGGCTTTTCCCCTCTATGAATGCTCTGATGGGAAATGAGCTCAGAAACACGCAGGAAGGTCTTCGCACACTCAGGACATTTTAAGGGTTTGAATTTTGAGAACAAAAGTAGATTCTCCCCACAGTCGCTGCAGTGTTCAGAGTCATCCTCATGACCCTGCTCGGGGAGAAAAAGGTGCGAGGGCTGCCCGAAACACTTCACACACCGAGGGCACTGGTACTGGGTGGCTGACATGTGCGTTTTCTCACGCAAACCCAGATTTGTGTTCTGACCAAAATATTTACTGCAGTTGGTACATTCATAAGTTTTAGCAGTGTGGATTTTCTGATGCTGTGACAATCCTGGGAGCCACGTAAAACCTCTCCCACATACGCTACATGTGTGGGGTTTCTCCTTTACGTGGATATTCCTGTGCCGAGACAGATGTGAGTGCTGGCGGAAGCTGCTGCCACACTCAGCACACTTATAAGGCTTCTCACCAGTATGGATCCTCCTGTGTGTCCTCAGATTGGCTCTATGATTGAAAATCTTCCCACAGTCACCACATTTATACTTTTTGTCCCCTGAATGAGTTTTCTGATGCAAAACAAGGTATGAGTTATCACTGAAGCTTTCATCACATTCAGGACACTTGTACAAATTTTTGGCTTCTTCCCCAGGAAATTCAAGAATTTCAGAAAGTGCTCTGGTTCCTAAACATTGAGATAGTTCTAGTAATGGGGTTTGGTTTTCAATGGTAACTAATAGGCTTATGAGCCTTTTCTTGCAAGCAGGAGCTCCACCTGATACTTTCCTTTCTGGGTCTCCAACTCCAGTCTCGGATTTTTCTGGGTAATAGACAAGGGGCACAGTGATGGAGGAGTTTTCTGCGGCAAGTTCTTCAAATCCTGTAGACTCTAGATTCAACCGTTGAGAAGTCTCAGTCTTGCCTTCCCCTCCTGTTGATAAAACAAAGCAAAACATAGACAACACCCTCAAGTGGTACTGCGGAAAGAGCAAGCTACTTACACAAGGACCAAGAACCCACAGAGGGCTTATCCTAGACCCCAGACACTCGTACTAAACAAAATCAGGCTGGCAGGCTCCACTGACTTCCCAGAGGATTGAGGTTGTTGGTCCTCGAGGGGAGGAAGAGGAAAAGAGGTATAACTGAATTAGGGTCTAGCAGGATGGGAACTAAGGGAAATCTTGGTAGATGCTGTCCAGGGGAGGTTTCCGATTAATGCCCTGAGTCTCAAGAACTTTTCATCATTTACGCAATCCCAAGTGACTGCTGAGCGACCATAACTGGAGTAGAGACGGGGATTCCTATTTAGGAGAGAAAGAGAGCAAGTACGTATTTTTCTACCTAGCAGAGAAATAACATGGTTATTAGAAATAGTTTTATTGTCACCAGGAGAGTTCTTCAAAATTTCTTTACCTCTCCTGGAGGAAAGATCAAGGTAGAGCTGCCGTGCATACAGCAGCCAAAGATAAGTGGTCTCACTGCTAGGATGGCTGACAGAACTTGAGCTGCCAAAAATCTTTCTTCCTTAATATTTTTCAAAATATTCTTGATTTGTAAAGCCAACATATCAATATAAAAAGGGTCTTTTCCTTCCAGAGAAACAGCCCTATGATTGCCATTGCACACTGCCTGGGATGGATTTCTGGGCTGCAGTGCAGTGTGGGAATCCAAATGACACCCTGTGGTTTTGCTGTTTTGAGGAGACCAAATTCAGGGATGCCAGGAAGGCTAGAATTTCACAAAAAAGTACTGCAGAAGAGGCAGGTGCCCAGGCAGGGCTGTAGACATCTAGGTAGGGCAGAGTATTAAGACTTGGGCAGAGTATTATTCTGTAAGTGCACATGAGTATCCCAGACTGGGAAAAGAGCCATCAGAAAGGAACACAGAACAATCTTCAGAGTTCACACTACATACATAGTTCAATAGTTCATGTTCCTGACAGCCAAGATGGAACACACAAGCTATCAGGCTCCATCTTCAGAAAGACATTGCCTTAGCAGCAGGTCATATGGGCCCTAGCCTGAAGGCTGCTCAGAACACAGCCTAACAAAGCAAAAAAAGCAAGCCATGAAAGGATCATACCAATCCCAAGTAACTTAAATACAAAGTACAAAAAATAGTTTTATAAGTACAACAAAAGCCAACATCCAGCAACAGAATACTGACAATGTCCAGCATCCAATCAAAAATTACCAGACATGTAGAGAAGCAGAGGCTATGACCCATAACTAGGAGCAAAATCAATGAACAGAAACAGACCCAGAAATAACACAGATGATGAAACTAGTAGAAACAATGTTAGAATAGCTATAACCATACTTCTTAGGATCAACAAGGTAGAGGGAAACACGAACATGATGAAGAGAGAGGTGGAAAATATGAAA
The DNA here is from genome assembly GCF_030435805.1 of Mustela lutreola. NCBI lineage: Eukaryota > Metazoa > Chordata > Mammalia > Carnivora > Mustelidae > Mustela > Mustela lutreola. Next base: position 21,026,368 of record NC_081306.1, on the reverse strand, counting down.
CACGAATTAGGATATAGTTCCAAGAGTCAACCCTAGTCAGAGACAAACTCTACTCAGGTATGGGAACATTTCTGCATGTAGTTCCCCTTATGTGAATATGGCATAGCACCCCCTTAAGAGTAAATCAATTTCGAATCTTTAGTAGATAATAGTAACCTATACTCATTAAGTTTTGCAAGTAAAACTATGAATTGACTTTTTTTTTTTAAAGATTTTGTTCATTTACTTGACAGATCGAGATCACACAGGCCAGAGAGACAAGCGGGGCTGGGGGGGGGGGGGGCGGGCAGGGAAGCAGGCTCCCTGCCGAGCAGAGAGCCTGATGCAGGGCTCGACCCCAGGACCCTGAGATAATGACCTGAGCTGAAGGCAGAGGTTCAACCCACTGAGCCACCTAGGGGCCCCTGTGAATTGACTTTAACAAATATTTGGGAAGATTACTGGGTACTGTCATATCTCGTGTAAAACCACAGTCACTATACTAGATAGGATTTTTTAAGAAATCATCACATTCTCTGAATACCACACTGTCATGCAAGCTCTTGTCCTATCCACACAGATCAGACAGAGGTAGGTCCCATACCCCCATACCAACATGTGAATGAGACATGGAATCCTGTTCCTAGAACTGACTGAAGTTCGGAAATGCAGGAAAACCAGCTGCCTTACCCATCAAGACCACATCCTTGAAACACTCCTGGGTAGTGTCTCTGCTGAAGGACCTCTGGACAGGGTGCAGACTCACATACTCCTCTTGAGAAAAATACACAGCCAGATCCTCAAACAGCATTGGCCCCTGAAACAACATGAGAGCCCATCTCAGGGTAGGAGGACCCCAAGGCGACCCCCTCAGTTTAGGGACTGACAAGAGCTACAAACATCAGAACCAAGGGAGGAAGGGGCTTGGTGTAAAAGGTTCATGAGTGCTGGGGATGGTGTTTATAAATAAATGGGTCCTAAGTGTGGTGGTGGAAACTAGGAAGGAGTAAAAATGGACGTAATTTCTGAAGCAGTGTTATAGGGGCCAAGACAGTAAACTGTAAGGAGTTCTAGAAGAGACTTCTAGAAAAGATGAGGGAACTCTCAGGGAGGGAAACCATTACGTACAGATGCTCTAAGGGAAAGAAAACTGAGCAGCCCAGGAAGAATCATGAAAAGGGACAGGGGTTCCAGTGTTCTCCCAACATCCTTTTGCTTCCTAGTCTCCTCCTCCTTGCAAGTGACGCTCACTGCTAAGCTCTCTTTGGAATCAAATCCAGGCCTAGTCCTCCTTCCCTTAGTTTATCCGTCTTCTAAAGTAACAGTACCTCGTCGCGATTACGAATCATCTGGGGCTTTCGTTTCTGTGTTTATTCAAAAGGTGTGGGATATGCCTAGAAGTCTGCAAGTTTAAGCAGTATTCCAGAAAGCCACTTTGAGGAACTCTGATAGCCTTCTCCAACGGGCCCTACTCCCAGTTGGTGGTTCTGAAAGGAAGAATGTGATAGGCCATTTCTCCCAAGTGCCTGGTCCAGGGACAAAGACAGCTTCATCGAGGAGCTATTTGGGCATCGGGAGCCCTCCCACTGAGACGGGCATTCCTAGCTCTCTTCCGAGGGAGGGCAGGCAGAGGCCGGAAAGTAGCGACAGGAACTGGGACCCCGAGAAGGGACCCTGTTCTTACCTGGGCCCCCGTTGTCGGAAGCGTGGACGCCATCTCAGGGGCAGGGAGTGCCTTCCTCAAGTGCCACACTGACTTCGAGACAGATCTAGGAGGGGAGAGAATATTCCTCAGAGGAGCCAGTTTGGCTGCAAAGCCCCTCCGTGCACTCTCAAGGCTTCCTCGCTTTCCCAACATCTTTAATACCTGAGCCCAAGGCTCCTATCCGCAGCCCAGCCTCGGCGGGGCCGACTCCTGGGCCGGCCAGGTCCCACCTACCGCTCCAAGACTAGTGATGTTAGAAAGTCTCCCGCTACCCGGTCAGAAGGAGCAGAGGGCGACGCCCGACTGGCACTTTAGACGGAGAGCCACAACCACTGCGAGTCTCCCACGCTCCTCTATGCTGGAGCTGCCGGGAAAGCAGCCGGAAACGGCCCGCCCCCTTGCTGTCATTAAACTCTGCCCTGTGACTGGCCAGAGCTCCTCCGAAGGGGGCAGTCCTTCTTGTGTGTTGACCAATCGAGTCCGTTAACGGAGGACCGATGCCTCAACGGCATGCTGGGAGATGTAGTTTTCCTTCTGTCTCCCGAAGTAAGTATGTCCGGTTCCGCTGCCTGCGTTTCCCGGGTGAGCTGCGGGCAGCTAAGTGAATCGGTAGAGTGTGATGAGGTAGGGTGACCTCGGAGCAACGTAATGTTTCGGGGAAATTGGAAAGTAAGAAGACAGGCAGACTCCGAGCCCGAAGGACTATTTGGCACCGAAATGTGGTTTCGGGCGGCAGTGCCCTGTGGGCCCAAAATGTGGGTCCGGCCGGGGTGAGTGAGGTGAGTGGCCAGGAGTGCAAGTCCTAGTCTTGGCCTGAGCAGTTAAGTCCGCTGTTCTGGGCGGACTGTGGGGCCGTGGAGTGAAAAGGGGTGTGTTCTGCGTGGACAGAGTTCAGATCGGCTTTGGCTAGGTTGCTAGGCTCTGATCCAAAGCATTTTAGGGGAGTTGTGTCCCGCGGCTGTGGCCGAGCTGAGCCAAATGAGGCTCAGAGCCACAGCGGATTTCTAGCGGACGTAGAGCCTTTGACTTGCTCTGCGAGGCGTGAGCAATACCTCATATGCGGCCTGTCCTATTGCCACATATTTTATACTTCCTTGGCCTTGGGTGCCCTGGTGTAGGGATTTGGAATTTAAAATTGAGCTCCTTCTCAAGCTTTGCCACTGATTGCTCGGGTCATCTTGGCCAATATACGACTTTGCTTTCCTAAGCTGCAAACAGTTCCAAATGCTTCTCCTCGGAGGGTGGTTTCAAATAAGTTGTCAGTTTACAAAGGTGCCAATTTACAAAGATGAAAAGGCAAGGCTAATACGTACCTTAATAGAAAATACTGGGTAAATCTCAATGTATTTTCTTATTTTAGGAACATGTTCCTGTATCTAAAAGGTTACTCAAGAAATGGTTGCATGGTTATTGAAACAATATTTTCAGAACTGATAAAATAAGTAGTGGGAACCGGTGGACTATCCGATGGGACAGTTTCACTTGCAAGTAGCAGAAAACCCAACAAAACCATGTTCTAAAGTAGCGCAGGTGCAGATTGGTTAGTTCAGTGGCTCGGTGACACAGTCAAGGTCCCAGTGCTTCGATATTTCTCCTCTGCCATCCTTAGCATATCGGTGAAAGTGACAGTGGAAACCACATAATACATGCGGATGTGCATTGTGACAGATACCCATCCTAAACCGGTAATTATCAAAGATAAAAAGACTATACCTACCATAATTGGTTTTGACCAACCACAGTTCACCCCCCAGCACTGGGGGAAGGACCCAGCCTCCCCTGGCCAATTACCTGCACAAAATCAGGGCTCTGTCGGAAAAGAAAAAGAAGGAAGTAGAACAGATGTCAAATAGGTAACTAAGATCATCTGCCACAAGGGACATCTCCTGCCAGCAAAGAGCTAGGCCTTCTGAGAACGGGTCCCAAAAGAGGTATTGGGGGGAGGGGGCGGGGAAAGGTGGTACAAGGACTGGTGGAAGAATAAGGAAAAATTTCCCCACAGGCTAGACCGTCCAAAGCATAAATGTTGAAGAAAAGCTAACAGCCTGGTTCATAGAGGTCTAAACTGAAAGCACGTTCATCTTTGACTCATGGTAGTGCTCAAGTAGTCATGTTACCCCCCACCTTTGTGCTCATATTTAACGTTATTTTTATGTCAAGGATATCTCATTTAGGGCTCACAGGCTCCTGATTTTGATTTTTGACTCTTTCACCAAGAACAAAAGGCTCTTGTGTCTTTTTCCTCCAAACTTTGGTCTCATAACAAGGAGAGAAACACAGTTTCCACTGACCAGAAGTGAAGCTTGTGGTGTTAACTCAATGGATAATCAGAGAAGGTTATCTCTGAAATAGGAAAGGAAACTAAATCTTCCCTAGACCCTGTAAGTACTGAAGTTAAGCAAGTACATGAAGAAAGGGGCTTGAGAGATGGATCTTGTTTAAAGTAAAGAGATGAGATACAGAGCCCAAGACCCAAGATTGAAAGGATAAGACTGAATTATATGTCCAAATTGGATTTTTAAAAATCTGAGATGCTTGATGATATATCCATTATATGTTCAAGTAACAGATTTTTTTAAAAGATTTTATTTATGAGAGAGAGAGAGATGTGTGGGGCGCCCCTCCAGTAACAGATTTTAATTGTCAAAACTCAAAAATCCTGGGGTGCATGGAGACTGCTTAAGAGTCTCTCTCTCCCTCTGCCCCTCTCCTCCCTGTCCTCCCTGTCCCCCCAACCCCGTTCACTTACACACTCTCTAAAAAATAACAAAAAACTAAAAGACCTCAAAAATCCTTCTGGCACAACCGTCTGACAATCTTCTTCATTTCAGCCTTTAAAATATCATAATAATCTGTATGTATTAAAATTCTTTTGTAGCCAAAGATCTGCTGTCTCTCTGGAGATCACATTATCTTTTTAAAAATGAAAAATAACAGTTTTTTTTTTAAGGTTTTGTTTATTTGACAGATCACATGGAGGTGGAGAGAGAGGGGAACAGGCTCCCTGCTGAGCAGAGAGCCCAATGCAGGGCTCAATCCCAGGACCCTGAGATCATGACCTGAGCTGAAGGCAGAGGCTGAACCCACTGAACCACCATGGTGCCCCCCCAAAATAACTTTTTATAGGAGCATCTGGGTGGCTCGGTCCATTAAGCATTCAGCTCGGGTCATGATCCTGGGGTCCTAGGATCAAGGCCCAAGTCGGGGCTCCCTGCTCGGCAGGGGGCCTACTTCCCCCTCTCTTTCTGCCCATCATCCCCCTCATGCTCTCTCACTGTCTCTCAGTCTCAAAATAATCTTTTAAAAAATAATAACATTTTATTATTAGAAAAAGCAGTATGTGTACATTTTAGAAAGTTAGAAAATACAGATATGAAAAAAATAGAAAATAAAAGTGCCATATTCTTATCATTCAGAGATTACCATTGTTCCCTTTTAAATATAGATATTTTCCCTAGTAAGTTTCAACATAATTTCCAGAACAAATTGCTAAGTTTGGCGTTTTTAACATTCCCAGACAGTACTGTTTTTCAGGGTTTATTATTTTAAAATAAGTATGTTTCTAGTCATTACGGCCTTTGTATCCTTCGTGAGATATAAATACCAATGAGAAATTGTCAGGGCCATGTCAGAATGTACCAGAAGAGAAGATAAACAAGATTAGCTTCTTCTCTCAACTTCAGCAAGAGGCTTTTCTCGCAGGAATCCAGAATGCATGTCAGGGCAGTTAGGAACCTGGGCTCATTAGTATTCCGTCTCTAATGAAGGGAGTGGGGGTTGCTGGTTATGCCTGCAGGACTTACTGTCACAGCAAGAGGCTGTCACGACTTTGAAGCTAAAATTACCTCTAACTGGGCAGGAATTCCTTCATCAGAGAGACCAAAAAAGAAAGAGAAAGCAAGGAGGAAGAGAGAAAGGGAGGAAGGAGGAAAGAAGAGAAAGAGGAAGGAAGAAGGAAGGGAGGAAGAGAGGCAGCTAAGGGCTCTCGGTTGTGCCTCCAGTAATTCATACTATGGCAACAAAGTGCTTTTCCTCTTGTGTCAACTCTAACAGAATTCTTTCTTAGTCACTGAGGATAGAAATACTTCCAAAGGAAGATTCTGGACCTACTGATACTGATTGATTATTGCAAATAGAAGCTGTAAGCAGAGACTCCTGGAGGCTGATAAGATCTACAGAGCCTACAGGTTGGGCACAGTGAGGACAGAGAAGGAACAGCGAGTTGGAGAGTAGACCAGAAGACTACATGCTCAGACAATTCATTTCCCCCCGAAGGACCCTACAGATTGAGCCTTTGGAGATCAGGGGTTTAATGAGACACTTGACCCAGGAGTGAACAAATCAGCATGGAACGGCCAGGAGGGAAGTGATGGACTTGCCTTGTTTTCCCCTGCAGCAGACAGAAAGGCTGTATTGGAGGACCAAGGTGCCGAGCCAGCCCGAGCAGGGAGAGGAGTTGCAGAGAGTGAGTCAAAGCTGGCAGCGTCTTGGTGCAGATGGTGTGCTCACGGTCAGAGGAAACCCACTGAAATGAAACCCATTTTTTTTAAAGATTTTATTTATTTATTTGACAGACAGAGATCACAGGTAGGCAGAGAGGCAGGCAGAGAGGGAGGAAGGGAAGCAGGCTCCCTACTGAGCAGAGAGCCCTATGCGGGGCTTGATCCCAGGACCCTGGGATCATGACCTGAGCTGAAGGCAGAGGCTTTAACCCACTGAGCCACCCAGGCGCCCCTGAAATGAAACCCATTTTATTAGTCAAGATTTTTTTTAAGATTTTATTTGTTTATTTGACACAGAGGGAGATCTCATACAGGCAGAGAAGAGGGCAGAGAGGAGGAAGCAGGCTCCCCGCTGAGCAGAGAGCCCGATGCGCTTGATCCCAGGACGCTGGGATCATGACCTGAGCCAAAGGCAGATATTTAACCAACTGAGCCACCTACGTGCCCTAGTCAGTATTTCTTAAATATTAATACTGAATGATAGAGGGTGGATAGTAAAACACATGCTTTTGTTTTGCTGGTAGGTGAGTAAAGGAGCATATTTTTTAATAAAGTCTTTATAAAGTAATTTGTCTCTAGTATACATATCATGAGGTTCAGAACTCTTCATACCATTTGACCTTGTAAATCTAATTGTAAATATCTACCTGTATTAATTGGGCATCCGATTTCATTAACTATACACAGAGACCCAAAACAACATTGGCTTATACAAATAGAAATATATTTTTCTCTCACATTTAATTCAAGCCGGTTTGACAGCTGTGCCCTGGAAAGCTGCCTGGGAGGCAGGCTCCTGCTGCTTTGCACTTCCCTACTCGTAGGGTATTTTCTCTCCTGACTCTCAGACTCCCAGTCCAGCTTGGCTCACTGCCCTGTCTCAGTCACAGCCAGCAGGAAGAGGGAAAGGAGGGCACGTCCCTTTCTTTTCAGGGCAGAACTTGGAGGTTGCATGTGCCACTTTGAGTCCCATCCTATTAGTTGGAACTTAGTCACATAGTCAGAGAACCACACCTAACTCAAGGGAGGCTAGGAAACAGAAGTTATTCTGGGTAGCCCATGCCCAGTTGAAAAGCAGAGGCTGTATCACGATGAGAAGAGGAAAGTAGGGCCGCCTGGGTGGCTCAGTCTGTTAAGCATCTGCTTTCAGCTCAGGTCATGATCCCAAGGTCCTACGATTGAGTCCTGCTTTGGGCTCCCTGCTCAGTGGGGAGTCTGCTGCTCCCTCTGCCTGCCTCCCTGTGCTTGTGTTCGCTCTCTGGCATATAAATAAATAAAATCTTTTTTTAAAAAGAGGAAGGAGAAGAAGAAGAAATTGGACACTGGGACATCTGGCAGCCAGTGCCATGTTATCCTAAGGAAATGTGTTGAAAATGGAAAATCATGAAGGTGTTTATTGCAGAATTATGTACAGTAGAAAAAAGTGGGAATGACCCAAAGTCTAAGAATGTTTCCTCTTTCTCAGGAGGAAATATCACAGCCAATTAACATGTTATTTTTAAGGAGTTTTACCAAATATGGGGAAGTGCTAACATTAAAAATTATTAAAGCAGGCGCGCCTGGGTGGCTCAGTGGATTAAGCCGCTGCCTTCGGCTCAGGTCATGATCTCAGTGTCCTGGGATCAAGCCCCACATCATGCTCTTTGCTCAGTGGGCAGCCTGCCTCTCTCTCTCTCTCTGCCTGACTCTTTGCCTACTTGTGATCTCTCTCTCTGTCAAATAAATAAATTTTTTAAAAAAAATTATTAAAATATATCAAACTATACATAAAATACTATCATTATTAAAAATACACTGAAGAGAGCAATAAGGAGACATACAAATGCTGAGTGATCATCTTGGGCTGGCAAGCAAAGGGTAATTTTTTCCTCTTTATACTCTTCTATATTTTTCTTATTACAGTGAGTACGTATTACTTCCAAAACTAGTCTGGAGTTGAACTGTGTGGGTCGAAATTGCTCCCTGCAGCTTAGCAGCTCAGACATCTTGGATTCATTATTTGACCTCTTGAGGCCTCAGTTTCCATAGCTGCAAAATAGGAACAGCGAGTGTGAATACCTCATGGCCTGCCTCGTGTTGTTAGGATGATTAAATGAGATACTATGTGACACAACACTCTAGGATACAAGAAGTGCTCAAAAGTATGAGCTTTATCATTGAAAAGATTTTTAGGGATGCCTGAGTAGCTCAGTTGCTTGGGCATCCCATTCTTGATCGTGGCTCCGGCCTTGATCTCAGGGTTCTGAGTTCAGGCTCCGTGTTGGGCTCTGTGCTGGGCATGCAGCCTACTTAAAAAAAAAAAAAAAAAAAAAAAAAAAAAGTTTATAAATAAAATCATCAATCAGACACATCTGCATCGTCCACATAGAGCTTCGTGTAATGACGTGTTTCCCAAGAACTTCGAAGAAGGGGAATAAGGCTGAGCTCTGAGAATTAAGCTGAGAAAATTGAGATGAAATCAATTTCTTCAGAAATAGCAAGTAACTTTAAGCAAAGCCTGGAAAGTTAATCAGGCTGGGATTTGTGGTTCGGAAAAGGAACACGTTTACAGAGGCGCCTAGTCTGAGGGGACCCAAGAGGAAGAGGAGTCAGCAAGAGTCTGGCATCCTCCTAGTGCTCCTCAGGCAAAAGAAATGTTGAAAGAAAGGGACAGGCATTCCTGACAGCAGAGAAGGGTCTCCTGTGTTGGAACAGGGCCCAAGTAAAAGATCTATCTTAAGATAGATCTTAATAGATCTATAACCATGAACAGGTAAGCCAGTATTTGGTTTAAGTCTCAGTCTTTTGTGAGTCTGAGCAGTAAGCCCAGCTTCAGGGTGTACTGACAATATACCAGAACCAGACCCTCCCAGTGTGCTGGCCTGACCCTCTAAGACCGGGCCCAGCGGCCACATGGTTGTCCCCTGCTCCATCTGTCTTGGTTCTATAGCAGCAAGCAGGATCATCCTTGGTGACCCACATAAACCCTTGGAGCATTTTATACCCAATGGGAATTTCACTGGAAGCCAAATATTTGGTTCTTGGTTGTAGTGGCTTTGATCCATGCAAATGTTAATAAACCTTTCAGGGGCACAAATCAGTAATCTCCCCCATCTCAAGCCAGTCCAAGGAGGCTTTTCCTCTCCCGGGGGGTGCCCCCAGGGTGGTCCAGAGCCCTCTCAAGCCCGGCAGATGTGGTCTGCCATCTACTGGGCTTGCCATGAAGTGGCTTGGTCATAGTCTGTTTCTGGGACCCTGGAAAATGTTTTCAGGGTCTTCCTGGAAAGCCTGACTTTTGAAACCCAGCTGTCCTCCTGGGTGAGTCAGGACAGGATGGGCATCATGGTCGACAAAATGGGGACAACCATACCTACTTCTCAGAGTTGATGGCAAGCATACAGGGTCCCTGAGGAAGGACTGTAACGCAGGGTGTAGCACATGGCAGATAGATGTTCAGCAAACTTGTGTTGACTCATAGTCCCTTCTAAAAGTCTGAGTGTCGATTGTCGTGTGTCACCACTTCTGTGGAAACCCTTATCAGGCCATCTTGTAGTCATACATCTGCTTAAAGGCAGAGAATGCATTTCAGTGGCAATTTGTACCCACGGCCCCTGGTGCAGGGGCCAGCTCTCTTAAAGCGAGGGGAAAAGGAGGGAACAGAATCCCGTATCTAAGCTCAGCCCTCACCTCACTCGCATTTGCTTCTTTTTTAAAAAAACATTTTTAAAAATTTATTTGACAGACATCACAAGGAGGCAGAGAGGCAGGCAGATAGGGAGGGGGAAGCAGGCTGCCCACAGAGCGGAGAGCCCGATGTGGGGCTCGATCCCAGGACTCTGAGATCAGGACCTGAGTCGAAGGCAGAGGCTTAACCCACTGAGCCACCCAGGTGCCCCACATTTGCTTCTTATTGGTAAAAATACCATATTGCTTGTGCGTGTAAAGATCTCTGGGAGGATACAGGGATCCTGGCAATCATGGTTATCTGGAGAACTCTGGCACTTGAAGTCAGAAAGAGGAAGCCTACTTTTCAACTTTTCTCCTTTTGTTGTGGTTCTGAAACTTGGCTATGGGCTTGCATATTTGTAAAAAAAAAAAAAAAAAAAAAAAGGTTTATGTTAGGGATGCCTGTGATGAAGTTCCTGAACCTAAGTCAGGTTCGGTGGGATGAGGAGGTTCGGAGCCGACGACTAAAGAAAGAATTCTTAAGACGTCGTTGGTGCAAAATGGTGGTTTATTAAAGCACGGGGACAGGATCCGTGGGCAGGAAGAGCTGCTGCCCCAGGTTGTGAGGAGTGGCTGGTTATATACACAGGAGTTGGGTAGGTGAGGACAAAGGGGTGTCCAGAAGGGCTATTGGGGCAAAGAATACTATCAGGATATTGAAGGCTTAGTTGCTATCAAGTAAAGACAATTGGGAGTCTCCTGGTGGAATGTTACATTCCTGCTATCAAGCATCCTTGTTAATGAGATTTAGGTTTAGAAGAAATTGAACTTTATTTACTTTTCCTTCTACCTCCGCCTCCTTCGGTTTTTTTATGGAGGGGAGGGTGACATTAGGGCTTGAGGAACTGAGTTTTGAGTCTTTGAAAATTGGGCTATTGATAAGGTAATTTCTTTGTTGTAATCTCAAGGACATTTGCAAACCAAGGGAGACTCCTGTCTTGCAGGATTGTGATCTCAGCAAGTTAACTATTTATCATTTTATGGCAGTCAGGGGTGCCTGAGGAATGCTACACATATGGAGGGGAGCGGATGAAGGGGGGTGGGGTGCAAGGCGCCAGCTTTTGCTTTGTCCTCAGCCAGCCTCCTGCTCCCTCATCACCTGGGTGGCTCACTCAGTTAAGCATCTGACTCTTCATCTTGGTTCAGGTCTTGATCTCAGGATCATGAGTTCAAGCCCCACATTGGCTCCACACTGGGTATGGAGTGTATGATGTGGGAAACAAAGCCAAAAGAGGAAGCAGATTTTCTTGCTGCTTACAGCCCACTGACAAGTCCTTGAAACAGGCAGAATGACCTTCCTCCAGAAACTCAACTGCCTCAGTGCTGACACCATGGTAAGCAGAAGGAAATCTTAGTCCACGCCCCATCTGCCAGGAGCCTGTAAGTCTACTTTAACACGAATTCCTTTGCAAACTTCCTGTTTCTCTACCCCCCAAGATAAATGTTAGCAATCATCCTCCAAGTGCATGGTGACCACTGAAGGGTCTCATGACAGTTTTTATTAGGCAGTAATAAATGACCTTTTCCTAACAATAGCTAGCCCCCTCAGGGTCATGGAAACCTTGTTTCCAAAATACCTTGGAGGCTCCTGCTGTCCCTAACCCCTCCCAACTTGAAGGTATGTAATCGAGTACTCTTCGAGTACTCTTCGCGGCCCCAGTGCAGATTTTTCTGCCTATGGATCCTGTCCTTCTGGTTTAATAAAACTACCTTTTTGCCCCAAAGACATCTCAAGATTTCTCTCTTGGGCGTTGTCTCTGAAGCGCATCACTTCAAACCACGTTAGAACCTACTTTAAAAAAAAAAAAGAAAATAAAAAGTTTGTGTTAGGAAATCTCCCATCCCCTAGTTAAGCCCAAGCAAAAATATGTTGGACACATCTGTAAAAATCATATAAAGAGAAATATAAATGGCTAATAAAAATAGAAAAAAGTGATCAAACTTACCAAGAAATACACATTAAAACTGTGAGATCTTTTCACCCAGATGCAGAGAGGTAAGGAATAATAATATCCCATGTTGGTGAGGACAGAAGTTTTTTTACTCTTGGTGTCAGAAAAAAACTGGTAAAACCCTTTGGGCAGGGGTTTGTTGCCAAATTGAAATGTGGTCAATTAGAAATACTTTTGAGGGCGCTGGGTGGCTCAGTCGGTTGAGTGTCTGACTCTTGGTTTTGGCTCATGTCATGATCCCGGGATTGTGGGATTTGGCCCACATTGGGAGTCTCCTTGGGATTCTTTCTCTCCCTCTGCCCCTCCCCCAGCTTTCTCTTTCTAAAATAAATAAATCTTTAAAAAGAATGATATTAACTAACATCCTACGAATTGTCCCTAAGGGAAAAAAAAAAATAATCTGCAATGTGTGCAGGTTTCTCTACAAAGTTGTTAGTTAAAACACTGTCTAGAAGCTGAATGTGTGGGTATTGTAGGGGAAACCGTGATTGCCAGACCCCGCTATTCTTGTCCCCAACCCTAGTCTGTCTGTTGACAGAGCAGAGAGTAGGGCCCTAGATAGGGGGGTATGATCCACAGCTGGAGTAAGAGAGTAGTACCCAACTTTGTTCCTCTGGCCAGATGAGACACCAGGGACCAGAAAGGAGAAGTGAAATTTTAAATGTCTTCATTTCTGGGGGCACCTAGGTGGCTCATTCCATTGGGCGTCTCTGCCTTCAGCTCCGGTCATGATCCCAGGGTTCTGGGATCGAGCCCCGTATTGGGCTCCCTGCACAGCAGAGAGCATGCTTCTCCCTCTCCCTCTGCTGTTCCCCTTGCTTGTTCTCCCTCCCTCCCTTTCTGTGTCAAATAAATAATTACAAATATAAATGCCTTAATTTCTGGAGAGATCTTGACCTTGGAGATTCATAGAACAGTGAGTATGTATTACTTCCAAAATTAGCAGAATAAGCTGGGGCTTGGGAAGGGCAGGACCAACCCGGGTCGATGGGGGCTTGCTGCTCGCCCGGCCCGAGAAGCCTGCATACCTCCCTGTCTCCAAGGCCGGGAGAGGGTTCTGCATCTGAGGAGGCAGGAGTTGAGGGTTTCCCTTCAAGTGCTCCCTGGAGCCCTGTCTCTGCTTGGCAGCTTGGAATGCAGCTGAGCTACTACTGGGGTATAGATTACTGGCTCTGCTCAAGGGTAGTAGCTCTAGGTGTCTCCCTGCTTGACTCATGGCCATGACTAGGCAAGAGAACTATAACGGTACAGCAGAAGAGGCCTTGCAGCCAGAGGGAGGAGGAGCAGACAGAGTGATCAAAACACACAGCTCCTGATGAAGCAACTGGAGGAGACCTACGACCACACCAGCCAAATCACTGAGCCAAGAGACAAGGGGATGACCTTATTATTATCTTTTTATGTATACCAGAGCCCTGGATTTATGCATTTATTTATTTTTCAGAGAGAGCGCGCACACACACTAGCACAAGCAGGGGGAACAGCAGGCAGAGGAAGAAACAGGAGGCTCCCCGCTGAGCAGGGAGCCGGAAGTGGGCCTCCTCGGGACCCTGGGATCATGACGTGAGCGGAAGGCAGACACTTAACCACCTGAGCCATCCAGGCATCCCAAAGGGCTGACCTTAATTGATTAAAGCAATTAGGGACCATTTGGGGATGGAATTTTTTTTTAAGAGGGCAACTACCTTGAATAGCCCTTGTAGTAACACATAGTAATGTGTGGTACCTCCTTGTCCCGAGGATAAAGGAGATCCTGTGTTAGAAGCTTAATGCAGTGCTAGGCAGGTAGTAAGCCCTTGGGAAAACATTTTCTCGTTTGTGTTTAAAAGAGTGTTTTTAAAGTTTGAATGGATATACATGCCCTTCTCAGTTTTGACAGTTCATCTTAAAGTACTGTGCATAGAACCCTGGAAACAACAGAATGTTGTACCTCTGTCATCACATAGGAAAGGCTTCTCAAACTTTAATGTTTCAGTGCTTCAAACTTCCAATGTTTTTAAGGCTTCTCAAACTGTAAATCAACTAGGGATCCTGTTAAATGTAGGTTCTTAACTAAATGCAAATTCTGATTCAATCTGGCTGAGGCCTGAGGTTCGATAGTTTTAACAAGTTCCCAGGGATTCTGATGCTGCTGGACCACAGGCCACACTAAGTAGCAAGGGCATAGGTAGGGTTTCACTTCTGTTACTGGAGGGGTTTATCATTGCACCCATTTTCCATGGATGGAGAAAGAAGAGGAGGAAAGCAAGCAATTTCCTTTTGTTTAAAGCTCATCTCTTTATTTAAAAAAAATTTCAGGCACCTGGGTGGCTTAGTTGGTTGAGCAACTGCCTTTGGCTCCGGTCATGATCCTGGAGTCCCACATCCGGCTCTCTGCTCACAGGGAGTCTGCTCTCCCTCTGACCTCTCCACTGTCATGCTCTCTCACTCTCATTCTCTCTCTCAGATAAATAAAATCTTAAAAAAAAATTTTTTTTTCAAACCTGGGATGCATGGGTGGCTCAGTTGGTTAAGTGTCTGCTTTCAGCTCAGGTCATGGTCCCAGGGTCCTGGGATCCAGTCGTGCATCGGGCTCCTTGCTTAGCAGGGAGCCTGCTTTTCCCTCTGCCTGCCCCTCCCCCTGCTTGTGCTCGTGCCCTCGCTCTCTCTCTCTCTCAAATAGATATATTTTAAAAATCTTTAAAAATTCCAAACCTGGGGCGCCTGGGTGGCTCAGTGGGTTGAGCCGCTGCCTTCGGCTCAGGTCGTGATCTCAGGGTCCTGGGATTGAGTCCCACATCGGGCTCTCTGCTGAGCAGGGAGCCTGCTTCCTCCTCTCTCTCTCTGCCTGCCTCTCTGCCTACTTGTGATCTCTCTCTGTCAAATAAATAAATAAAATCTTTTTTTTTTTTTTAAGATTTTATTTATTTATCAGAGAGAGAAGGGGAGAGAGCGAGCACAGGCAGACAGAATGGCAGGCAGAGGTAGAGGGAGAAGCAGGCTCCCTGCTGAGCAAGGAGCCCGATGTGGGACTCGATCCCAGGACGCTGGGATCATGACCTGAGCCGAAGGCAGCTGCTTAACCAACTGAGCCACCCAGGCGTCCCAAATAAATAAAATCTTTAAAAAAAAAAAAAAATTCCAAACCTGAATCTTTGGAGGAAAAATGCAGCAGACCCCTATATACCTGTCAACTTAGCTTCACCAACTGGTAACATTAACGCAATTTGCTTTTAAGACACAGAAATTGCCTACGTCACTTTCACCTTGTCCATTGGTAATAAGTTTGGCATACACCCTCACTTGCTGCAAGGGAGGCTGAGAAATACAGCCTGCCTTAACAGCTATTTGCTTGCTGTAGGGGGAGGGGTTCTGTTACTACAAGAAGATGCAATAAAGCAGGTATTGGAGAAGGAGGAGAAGAAAGATTTGTGGGACAATAGACAATAGACAAATCTGACACATTGACCCCTTAAATCTTGTAACCAGTTGTTCTCTTGGAAGTAGATTCTGGAAAGATCTGAGCTAAAATTGCAGCCCATCTCTGGAAAGTATATAGGACTTAAAAGTGTATTTTACACACCTACCACATTGTTGACAACTGTTCTGCCCTCATTTATCTTGCTGTACTGTGTGGATCTTTTTAATCAACCTTAATTTTTTTTTTTGCAACAAGTTTAATTTAAAAATAATTTAATAATGACACACTAAATATAATTGGGTGGAGTCCTCAGAATGTTACAAATGGGCCCAAACACAGTTCACTGCAGCATGTTTGCTTATAATGGCATGTTTGTAGACCTTAAACATGTTGCACTGGCAAGCTGTAAAGAATATTAGATCTTTTTTCATTTTGTTCAAGTGTTATTCTCAGCTTTCTTTAAAAAACAGGAACTTACAGAAACTGTTACAAAAAGGAAATACACAGGTTGCTTTGTATAAATCAAGATTCCATCCGCCTCTACACATCACATTATGTAGACAGCAATAGATTTTTCCTTGTTTTATATAGCCTTGTTACTTTTTTAAAAAATGTTTTATTTATTTGAGAGAGAGTGAAAGAGAGAGAGCACAAGTGGAAGGTGGGGGAAGGGGCAGAGTGAGGGGAAGAATGCGGGGTTCCGGGCTGAACAGGGAGTGGGAAGTGGGTAGTGGGGCTGGATGGCAGGACCCTGGGATCATGACCCCAGTGAAAGGCAAGAAAGGCAGTCGCTTAACCGACTGAGCCATCTAGGCGCCCCATATCACTTTTGATCTGTTTATTCCAGTTACTTTGAAAACTTCTCATCTCTTCACTTTTTCCTTTTCAAAATGTTAAAAAGAATTTGCTTTTAACTTTTCTGAGATAGTGTTATTTTATTTACTTTTATTTGTGATAGTTTATTCTCTTGGATAGGAATTAAATCTTTTTAAGGTGGATCCTTTTAGCCTTCGACTGTAAGCAGTTCATTCTTATTCCATCCTTTGGCTGCGTGGACCACTTTTTTGTGAAGGCAAAGCAAAAATTCCTGTTTTAAAGTTACTATCAGATGTTGCTCAACACGGATTCCCTACTGTACATAACTTGGGTTCGATCTTGTGCTATAGACCCTCCGGCACCTTGAGTGCGACCGACCCTTGAGTGCGACCGACCCCTACTCACTGGCGCGGCGACAGCCCTCCACAGCCTTTGTGCGGAGACAGACTGGCTGGAGGCAGCGTCCACGCTGCCACGCTTCCGGGGCTCGACGCCCGCCAGGCGCCGGGGATGGAAAAGCCCGAGGCCCAAGCGAGGGGAGCGTCAGCCCAGGCAGGACTGGAGGGCGGGGAGCAATCCCCGTCTTGGAAGCCCCCGCTCTGCGTATGGGGCACTCAGCTGGGCCCTGAAGGGCGCCCACGTCCGGCCGCTGGACCTCATCCGAGGCCTGCCCGGTCGTAAGATGGCGGCGGCGGCGTCGGGCAGCGGCGGCGTCAGGCAGCGACGGCGGCGTCCCACGTGGGGGCCGGTGGCCAATGGGCTTCCAGCTTGCACCGCCGGCCCGGCGCGGGAGGCGGAAGTGCCGCGGGCCGCCGCCGCCTCCGTCCCGGCTGCGGCCCCTGCCGGTTACATAATTCGTTTCGGGCTCGAGCGGCCCCACTTCTCGGCATCCCGCGACCCCAGGATGCTTTGAGCCCCACGACGGCGTCCGCTGCCGCCGGCTCCCGTCCGAGGTGAGGTTCCCCCGGCTCCGGCCTGCGGTGGGACTGGGGTCGTGAGGGAGGGGGGAGCCGCCCGGACCTGAGCGGGCCGGGGGAGGCGGGGGCACGAGGGGTGCGGGACGGCTGGGGCGGGACCCACGCTTCTGGGTGCCCAGGCGTGTCCGCGGGGTGACGAGGGGGTCGCGGAGCTCGCGCCGGCGGATGCTGAGGGGGGCGAGGACGGACGCGCTTTCCCGCACTCTCTTCCGCCCCTGTGCCCTCTTTGCCTGAGCGCCTCCCGGCCAGGCCCCAAGACGAGTTGGCGGGGGAAATTTGGGACCAGCGGTCAGACTGCCCCTCGTTTCTCTCCGGGTCGCCCTCCTGAGGAAGGGCCTGGCCTTTTCACAGGTCAGCAGTTCTCCTGACCTGCCTTTGCTTTGGTACTTGTTGCGCGGATTGTAGTTATTTGCCGACTTGTTTGCCCTCCTGTGAACCCTTGAAAGCTTGGGGCTCTGTCTTCGTCGTCTCTGACTCTTTCGTCCTCAGTTCTACCTTTTGGTTTTAAAGACAGGTGAATACCTTACGTTTCTGGTAGTTTGCAGACTAGCCATGCAGACCCTACAACAGCTCTGACCTCTTCCACAGATCGGGCGCTTCTCAAGCCTGGGAGCCTCTAGCTCCCGTGGTGTGTCCCCGTGAGAAAATTGTGAGGGAGGCTGTGGGCCTTCTCTGGACCACTGACCACACATACCTTTATGCCCAGCGGGTGCCAGAGCCCAGGACCTGGCGTTACTCTGCAGTGAACGTGGACATGGGCTGCCTGTCAGGCAGTGTCTCTCTCTGTCAAGTCCTGAGCCATAAGATTTTGTTACTCACTTGTCCCGATGGAAAAGGATAGCAGGCCCACACACTCACTCCCTGCGGTGCCCGAGTGGTTGTTAATTGGAGTGTCAGAACTGGAGAGGACATTGCTGATTGCAGAAGTGTCACCAGCGGACTTAAGGCAGAAACCTCTAGTTAATGATTAATTGAGTGATCCAGAAAAGGTCCGTGATTCCAGGTCATCTACAGAAATACCACAATCCCTGTGACATCTTGTGATGTAGAGATGTGAGAAGTTACTTGTTCGGCCTGCAAGACAGGAAGGAGGGGAGTCTTGAGCATCATTGAATTAAAAGGGGCTGGAGCAAAAACAAATTCTCTGTCTCTCACAAAAATCTCTGAATTGCCTTAAGTTTGGAGAAGAATGGAATAAACACTAGAAGAAACTCAGGGGTGGCTGAAATGTAAGTCCTGGTCATCTTTTCGAGTGGACAGATCAGTCATGGCAGTGCACACAGGTCTTCACTTCACCCTGTTTTAGATTTTGTATCTGTAGCAATCAGCGTGCAGATCGGCCCTGGGGAATGCAGTGTGCCAGAGCTGCTTCTCCATTGGGCCACAGTTTGCTACAATTTCATCTCACTGAGCTTGCACGCTCAGTGCACGCTGGGATTCTGTGAACAGTTAAAACTTGTACAAAACAAAGTCAAGGCATAGTGTGCTGTTGACAGGCCAGAATAGAAAGTACAGGCATGTTTTTAAAAGGTCTGTGTGTAGCTTTTGCCTCTCTGTAACTTGCAGGACTTTGTCATCTGTATTTTAACCACACCCACTCAAAGGCTTCAGATAGGACTTGAAGTTGCTTGGGAACAGCATGCCTCAGTCTGGGTTGGAAGAAAATTCCTGGATGTTAGGAGATGTGAGAGATAAAAAACACTTACCCCTGAACTGGGGTGACGCTGTCATTGCTGACTGGATACTCAGCTCCAGGTCTGAGTCTCCGTGTACTGTTAGCAGCATTTTGGTTTCTGGCAACCTGAGGTGTGTTTAGACCAGATGGACACAGCATTCTTACACGGCAGCAGCCACAAGTAACACAGTGTAGGGGAGAATCCTGCGAGCTCTGAATTTAGGTTGGCGCATGTCTTTGCAGTGCTGAAATAGCCTGGGGGTCTCAAGTGTTGGTGACAGCTCTCCTACCTGAATAGAGAGCTGGCTGCCTGTCAGGCAGTGTCTTCTCTTAAATTGTGGCTCCTCTGTGTCTAAGTTTTATCTCCATTATCTTCTCTCGATATCTCTTTCTGGAAGGAATCCAT
Source organism: Mustela lutreola (assembly GCF_030435805.1). Lineage (NCBI taxonomy): Eukaryota > Metazoa > Chordata > Mammalia > Carnivora > Mustelidae > Mustela > Mustela lutreola. The sequence continues at coordinate 21,007,251 of NC_081306.1, read as the reverse complement.
GAAGCCCTCATCGTTTTTCATCACCGTTCCTTGTTTGTGACAAGCAAGCTTAAGGTCTAGACTCCATGTCAAAGCTGGTCTTGCATCTGTCTGTGTGCGTTGCTTTTAGGTAAATGCCAGTCTGCAAATAAGGCTGCACCTCGTGGGTCTCTTTCTGGCCAAGTTCAAATGCTGATTTTTTTTCTTCCACCAAATATTTGTAAGTGTCTTTGATAATGTCAAGATTAGGTCTCCTTCTCTAAATACCATTCTTTTCTAGCATGACCTCTGATAGGAGCCAGCTGTCAGGCCAGTTCTGAGTCAGCAGAAGTCCTTCCACCGCTGGTGAAAGAAAGACCCATGCATTGGAAAGCCCAGTGAGCAAAGAGTAGGTTAGTATTGTGCTGTGAACCCTAAGGCATTTGCTCAGTGCTCGTGGAATGATAGGAAGGAGGTCTAAACAGGGAGCCAGAGCTTTCTGCAGGAAGTAGTTTGGGGTCCAGGTCAACAGTTGAATGAGGCTCCCAGGAGCCTGAGTGCCCCTTTGTGGAGGCCAGCAGACGTGCGGCAGTCAGACAAGGCAGCCACAGCACTGAGCTGAACCGGATGGTCAGGTAGAGAAGGAGGAATAGCACATGAGGGCTGGTCCCTTGTTTGTCCTGTCAGCGTCTCAGACTCCTCATTTCTTCATCTGAGATCAGCTTCCTGCTCAGGCAGGACCCACGTTCTGGAAGGGGGTAGAACTACCTATGAATGTGACAGTGTGGACATTATTAAATGTGTGTTTAGATAGTGAGAACAAGTACCCATTTTGCCCCCAAATGGGCTCTTAGGGCCAGCTTTTACCCCATGGCCTTGAAATAGCATGGCATTTTGGGTACAAATGCAAGAAAAAACCTTCTAAAGACAGATTGACAGTTGTAAAGAAGCAAAAAGGAGGTGCTTGTGGAAGGCAACACAGGACAACGGTCTGAGAAAGTCTTTGCTCCCTTTGCTTCCGTAGGAACACCAGAGAAAAGTATTTTGTCATTGTTAACAAACAGCATTAAATAAAAAATTCATCCAGTTTCTTGTTGAATAGTTACTGTTGTTAAAAATCAAATCACGTTCCTCTTTTTTTTTTTTTTTAAATTTCCTGAATTCCTGAAATATGATCTATTTGGGCAGCTAAGTATTGAAATTTGAGCCCATCCTGAAAATGACCGAGAAGAAAGCAGTTTCATTATATAAAAGAGCTTGTAGGTAATTGTCCCTGCGATACTGAGAAGAATTCTTATCTGGAAAATGTTGGTGCGGTAATATTTACACCTTTTCTGTAGTGTTCTTGGGAGTGTGCTGGTGGGTACTTGCTTCAGTTTTGTTTCTTTCTCAAACCACTCCTCTCTTTAAACTCTTCAGAAGGGCTTGCTGATTCAGAGGTTTGCTGCTCTTCCAGTTTGAGTTTCAGATGACTTTATTTCTCCTCTGGCCTTCTGTTTGTAACACCTTCATTGAAGTGTGACCTCAGAGAAAAGTTCGCCACTTGACAAATGGTCATGGCATGAGAGTACTGTGTACCCACTACCCCAAAGACCCTTCAGCCCCTTACTAGCCAGGCCCTCTTCTATGTAACAACAACAACAAGTCATTAAGATTTTATTTATTTATTTGACAGAGTGAGCACGAGTGGGGCTGGCGGGGCAGCGGGAGGAGGAGAAACCACTCTCTGCTCAGCTGGGAGACCCAACACGGCTAGATCCCAGGACCCTGGGTCATGACCTGAGCTGACGGCAGACGCTTAGCAGACTGAGCTACCCAGATGCCCCCAAAAATCATTTTCTCGTAGGAAATACCAGAAACACTAACAGTCATTATACTGGGGTTGGGACAAGTATGGGAATCTTAGTTTTGGTTTATGTTGCATGTGGCTTATTTTACTCTGAACATGTGTTCATAGTAAAAAAAAAGTTTACAAGAGCATTTCTCTCCTTCAAGAAAAGGAAAATATTTTTAATCTTGTTTTAATTTTATTTTATTTTCAATAATCTTTGCACCCCACATGGGGCTCAAGCTCACGACCTGGAGTTCAAGACTCATGACCCGGATGAAGACCTGAGCCAGTCAGGTGCCCGGGGAATGTTTTTTTAAAACCTTTCTTAAAATGGTCATTTAAAACTTGTAAATATTTTAAATTGGCTTTTATAAAGCCATTTAAAGAGTTGTTTAGTGATTACACGGAGCCCTTTACAATATGTTTACAAGTCTGTTTACCTTCCTTAACCACAACTACCTCCATTTTGCTTCATTACAACTTTGAGCATCTGTTTCTGGTATCCGTGCACAAAATGCCACACTATTCCAGGAGTCTGGGATTAGAAAGTTAGCACTGTGAGATACTATTTTGGGGCAGAATGGGTAATCCTTCTACTTATAAGTTGAAGAGATACTGTAAAACTTCCAAGTTGTTGCTAATTAAAAACAGCCCATGAGATAATTCTCATAAAAATGTATTCATGATTTGCTCATACCACCTGAAAGTATTTTTTTTTTTTCCTGAGAACAAAAACAACTCAAGCTCACTTAAAAAAATAAAAATAAGCTCAAATAATACAGAAATGAGTGTTGAACACAGACACCTGCTGTAATTCCGGAGGCAAATGCTGACAGGAGGTTAAATTAGTTTTTAAAAATATTAAGTTAGCCTCATGATCAAGTGTTAATTTATACCAAATTTGACCCAATTTCATAATTAACATCTCTTTGATTCTGAAGGATCTTAAGTGCAAAGCCAGATAAGTGGAGATTAAAAACCCACCTGGAAACGTGGAAGAAAGGCAGGGAGGCCTGGCCTGCCGGGGGGCAGCGGGGACCTGGGGGGGGTGGGGAACAGTCTCTGAAACCCAACTCTCCTATTGCTGTTCTTTTTACTTTGAAAGTGAGTAGCTGCCTGGTCCCTGTTACCCACTGTCCCCAGCAGGGCTGAGGGCTGCTCCGGCCGCCGGAATTCTGTGTGGGAGAACATACTCCTGGCTGGGTTTGAGCCCTAGACAGGGTCCAGTCTCGGCTGGTGGTCAGGACTGCAGGTTATTACATATGTTTTTATTCCCTAAAAATCTGGCAACTTCTAGGTGGTTGTGTCGTTAAAGCGAGCTAGTTGACCACTCCCTGGATCTGAAGTGGGTGCTGTATTCTGGGTGCTCCTCGTCAGGTGGCCTCCGACCAAGACCCCAGCTTAAGAAGCAGAGGGGCAGGCGTGCTTCCTCCCCGCACCGGGCAGTCCTGCACACTCCCTGTGGGCTCCACGCCCTTGCTCTGTCTTTCGGCACCAGCATGCGAGCTGGCAGTGGAAGCTCTTCTGCACCCTCATGTTCTATTCTGGGAAGATGAGACGTGTCTGGAACTTTCCAACAAGGGGTACCATGGTGTCTACTCGGGGCTCCACGTCTCTGGCCCCTAGTTCCAGTGTCCCCTTTTCTTCCAGCTCATATTCTTTTCCAGTCTTCCTCTTCGTCCTTGTCTTACCCCAGACCTAGGCTTTCCTTCTAACACTAGCCAAGTAAGGCCACAAAAGGCAAAGAGGCCTTAGGCAGCCTTCCCACAATCCATGCCTTTGTCTGTGTGGAAATTTGCTGGCTCCAGTGCTGTGATGCGGGTCCTGAGAACAACCAGGGAGTCTGTCCGACAGTGCTGAGCAGCGTGAGTGCAGATGCCTTCTCAGGGAGCATCAGGGTTGCAGGTGGCGCACGTGCGCAGTGGCCTCCGCCTATGCCCTCTGCATCTGGTCATTTTACCTCGGATGTGCAGCAAAGCAAAATAGAAAAATAAATTTAAAACAAAATGACATCTGTGTCATCTTGAGGCACAATGTAAAGCTTAAGATCAGAGCTCCAAAATGCTAGATGTCCTCCTTGTGCTGCACAGAGGCCTTTGTCTTTGCCTTCTCACCCTCAAGAATCTGAAGGAGGACCCAGCTGTTAAGTGCAGGCACCCCAAGTTCACCGGCCCCTGGCAGAAAACTTGGCACCTGACTGGTGTTTACCATGCGGCCACCTGCTCAGATCTGAAGCAGAACCATGTGTGTGACGACCACTGAAGGAGACACAGCCTATCACCATCGCCCCGGCAAGTTGCCTTCTGTCCCTTCTCAGTGACTCCTACTGCATCTACATTCTGATTTCTGTCACTTTTCATTCTTTTAGCCAGTTTTAGAGTGTCCTACAAATGGAATCCTCCAGTATGATCAATTTGTGTTTGATCTTTTTTTTTTATTTGATAGAGATCACAAGTAGGCAGAGAGACAGGCATATTGGGAGGTGGGGAAGCAGGCTCCCCGCTGTGCAGAGAGCCCGATGCGGGCTCGATCCCAGGACCCTGAGATCACGACCCGAGCTGAAGGCAGAGACTTATCCCACCGAGCCACCCAGGCGCCCCTGTCAATTCATGTTTGAAGAGAAGCGTCTGTGAGAATTACAGGCTCCCCTTAGAGCATGGTGGGGTAGGTTTAAAGAGGAAGGCTGTTTGGAGCCAGAGTGCGGGGTGCTTGTTTCTTGTCATCTTGTGAATTATTCATGTTGCTCCTACACTGAGGTTTCAGAAGGAGCCCAGGCTGCTGTGGAGAGACGCTTGCTCCCTCACGAGCAGCTGCCTGTGTGCACAGCTGAGCTATGAAGAGGGCTCCCTGTGTCCCTCAGTCTCCTTTGAGGCCTGCAGCCCATTTTACCGCTGTGCAAGGCAGGCTTCCGTCCCTGTCCCTGGCTTAGTTTTCCTTTTGTCCCTCGTCTGTCCTAAAGGCAAGAACTTAGAGCTCATTACTGTTGCATTTTCCAAGCAGATCAACTTGACGTCTGCAGAATTGCACGTTCCCAAGAGCCCTGGGACTGGTTCTCGGGCCGTGGGCGAGCGTGTGCTAATCTTCCCTTGGGCCTCACCTGAGAAGAAGCCTGGAGTTCGGGGAAAGACCAGGGTGGTCCTTCATCGTGGGTGAAGTGAGCTCAGGCTTCAAGAAAGGGACGGACTCAGTTGTGAGCTTCAGAGGGTTGGGGAAGGCAGTCCTGACAGAGGCTGCTGGCTTCCGAGGCGGGGAAGCTGTTGGTGCTTTGTCATGGGGCTGACAACGGGCACAGCGGATGGAGCGGGAAGGTGGCAGCACATGGGGCGCTGCAGGTAGTGGTGTGGAAGGGGAATGAGTGGCGGGAAGGCATGTCCGAGAGAGGGGATGCGCAGTACCCAGAGCAGGTGTGTGGGCAGGAGGAGCTGTGGGGCTGGGCTGTTTGGAAAAGGCCATCTTGCTTCATCTTCTCAGCGACAGAATAAAGCAGAAGCACATACAGAACCGATGTCTCAGTGGTCACAGTGACCCCAGCATCGTGGCAGGGGCTGAGAGCACAGGGAGGACTTAGCACCTATAGCCCTAAGTGGAGGGTGGCTCACCGCGCTGGGAGAAAGGACCCTTTGAACCAATGCAAGTGAAAGAAGAAAAGGAAGGGAAGGTTCTAGGAGTGATAGAGTGTGCAGTGTGGTCATGGCAGGCCTGAATACCGGATGTCTGATGAGGGCAAGGGGAGAGGCCAGAGCACCTCCCAAGACATTAAGAGGAGTGGGTGCTTTTTAAAATTTGCATGTGGTTTGTGTGAGACCAAGAAGCAGTGTCTTTGAAGAAGGAAGAGGACCTATGGACCTGGGGTGTCAGGGCTCAAAGCGGGGGGGCCAGGAATAGGGTTGTTCCAGCCTCCTTCTTTGGGGTGGGAGTGGACAGCCCTGTGGACCTCATGACAGTGCCAGGAAACCTCTCCAGGAAGTGGAAAGGTCCATTCTCAGCCCCTGGATTCTGAATCCCCAGCACTTAGCAGTGGAGGGGAAATGAAAAGTGTTCCTGTGCATGTTGGGGACATCTTGGTGGCTTTTTCTCCATTTCACTCTATCCCTGTGGCTGAGCACGTGGAGGCAGTGCCCAGGTGTCCAGACAACAGCCCTTCCCGCCACCTGGGAATCCTCAGGGAAAAGTGGCCTTTCGTACAGGGACAGGGCGTCATTTCAGGACAGAAGGAAAACAAGGTTTGTAGACAGCCTCCAGAGGATGAGGCTGGGGAAGGAGAAAGGGTAGAGAGCAGGTGAGCAGACAGCCCTTCATCTGGATCTTGGAGAATGTGGTTTCTGTCCCTCCTTGAATTACTTCACTCAACCACCCTGCCCCCTCAGAGGCCAAGGGCAGGATGCAGACCCAGGAAACCCAGGCAAGAATTCTCAGAGTAGCATGAACCTTTGCAGCTTCATGTTTTAACTTCAAAGTCTAAGTGAACTTTGGGTTCCCTGTATAACGTGCCCCTGCTGTTGTAGTGTAGTTGAGTCTGTGTCTTCGTAGGGAAATGTCCCGAGAGGTGGCTTGCGTGTCTGAAGCTCCAGTGCCAGCACCCAAGGGCTCGGAATGGAGGCCGGGATGGGGGCGCGGCTGTGCTCTGGCTTCACCCGCTGGCCCCTTCTCCGGTGAATCATCAGGATTCTTGTCCCATCAGCCGTAAGAGTAGCCCGTAGCCATAGGAGACTGGCACATGGTGGAAGGTTCTAGATGGTAAGTGGGGGATTCCTACATGTACCAGAGGTGGGTCCCCTGGCCTGCTCCCTGTCTGTGAACCATCCCCCACACCAGCATCTCACGTGCCCTGCCACCCTCTCTGTAAACTTGGTCTCGACGCCGGTGTTTCCTGTGGGAAACACCAGACTCTCCCTTTCCCTGCCTTCCTTTCCTTTCTCTGCCTGCTGTCAGCTGGGCTGGGACAGACTCAGCACTATAAATGCTGCATTTTCCCTTTAGTTAAAAGTGACTTGTTTCTATTTTTAAACCAAGGCTTTTGAAACCATGGAAGCCCATTTAATAGGGGTGTGAGATTCCACAAACAGCGGTGCATCTCGGAGCCCAGTGTTTACTTGAACGTCAGATAGGGAACAAATCCTATCCCTTTGGTCAAGAGCCTGTCCCAAGGATACTAGGGAAAAATTTATGACTCTTGGACATGAGATGCTCATTTATTATAGGTCTCTCCTTTTGCTATCAGGCTCAACGTACAGGGTTTTTAAAAAATCTTTTAAAATCAACTTCATTGAAGTTTAGTGTACATACGACAGAATGCACCTAGTGAGTTTTAACTGTCTGTGTGTGTAACCACCACCACTGTCTACACAGAGAACAACCCGTCCCCTCAGGACGCGCTCCACGCCCAGCCCTCGCTCCCTGGCTCCTCGGATGCCCGAGGTCAGCCTGTGACCCTCCGGACCCCGACTGCTGGCTTATGTTGCCCGGTGCCCGTACTCGTTCTGTGCCTGGCGCTGGCGGGTCTGCTGAGCGCACGTCCACAGGGTCCTGTCCTGCAGTGCTTTTCCGCGGGAGCTCGGATCGCGTGGGCTGTTGAGCAGGAGCGTGAAGGGGCACAGCTGGTGGGGCTCTGCGGCTCTGCCGAGAGCGAGGGCAGGCAGTCGTGGTACGCCATTTCTTTAGCTGGCTCGAGCCCGTCTCACAGCAGATGAGCAGTCTGGAGAGCTGTTCCTGGAAAGAGGAGGACATGGAGTTTCCTGGCACTGGTAAAATCCTGGGGCTGCAGGCTGATTTCAGATTCCTCTGGTGATTTGCGGTTTGTGTTGATTTCTCTGCTGGGGCTAAGGGGAGTCTGAGCGTGATCTTTATTTTCTCAAAGGCATTTTCATTTGCTACCCTGTGAAGACTCATAGATGGCACAGACATTCTTGGCTAAGACTCGATAACTTCCTCTGGTCACTTCTCACGCAGTGTGACAGATTTTTTTTCCTTTGAGTATGAAGTAATTAAAATTGGTCCAAATCTGGAGTAAGCTACCAGGTGGGCCTTGGTGGGCTGGTGGTTCCTTATCTCTGAGTCACCTGCCAAGCTCTCTGATCTTCAGCCTTGTCTTCCTAGGGGTCCCCCTCCCCGGCCCTGTTGGGGGGCACAGGTGCATGTGCGTGCTTGCACACACACACACACACCCCACCCCCCAGGTGGCAGGGTCCAGGCTAGCCTCCCATGGGCACCAGCGTGGGTCCCTGCAATTACTTCACAGGCTACAAACCTTCTGGTTCTTTCTGGAATCTACTGTGACTGTCTTCAGAAGTAATTTTTTTTCATCCATTTGTTCACCAAAGAAACATTCACTCTCAGGATTTGTTTGGTTTTGTTTTTAACAGCTTTAATGAGCTGTGATCCACATGCTGTATAACTCACCCATACGGAGTGCACCGTTCTCTCAGCACTCCTGCTGTATTCACAGAGCTGTGCACCCATCGCCACATGCGGTTTCAGGACATTTCTACTGCTCTCCAAAGAAACCCCACATCCGTAGCCACTACCCCTCCACCCCCCCAATCCTGCTGTCTCCAGCAAGCACTCACTTACTTTGTGGCCGGATTTGCCTGCTCTGGACATTTCATGTAAGTAGAATCATAAGATAACGTGGCCTTTTGAGTCTGGCTTCTTTCGCCCAGCGTCTCATTTTCACGTTCATCCACGTGGTGGCAGGTGTAGTTTGAGTATGCCCCGTGGTTCAATGATTCGGTCATCGCTGACAGTCCATCATGGACTCCCACTCCCACTCTTGCCCAGTGCGGAAGCGGGATAGTGTCCTTGCTGGACTATTGAGGATTTTGGGAGATCGTCCTGTTTGGCTACTTGGATTGGCAGGTGGTGATGTGTCTGGGCTTGTCCACCAGGGTTTTCCCTGAAGACCGTTGCCACAGGGAGGGGAGGACCCTTGTCCCTGGAACCTTCTCTGGAAACACTGCACTGAGGGGCAGGGCTTGGCCTTGGATGATGTACTGTTGTGGACTTCGACCCAGAAGCTCCAGGTTATCTCAAGCAGCTTCAGGCCAGCTCCTAAAACCATGCCCTGTGTCCCGTTGCTCCTTAAAGCATCAGTGGAGTTTGACATTTGATTAACTTCGGTCCTGAGCAGTGTTTCCTGAACCCATAACCCTCTGAACTAGGCACCTAAGCGCCCCCGGGATCCAGAGTGCAGGTCCGTGAACCAGCCGCAGTTTGCCGAGAACTCGCTCTTCCAGGGCAGAGGTGGGCGGAGGCTGGCGTGGCTGCCCCAGCGGCTGGCACTGCTTCCCAGAGCTCAGGGTGCAGGATGCCCGAGTCGTTTACATCAGTCACCTGGCCAACCTGCCCTCTCTATCCCAAACTCAGCCTCTGTGGAAAAGTTTGGTGGGTGGATGATTGGTTGGTTTTTAATTGGGAACTTATTTTTAAGAGAGAAATGCACTTTTTTTTAAAGGTTTTATTTATTTGTGAGAAAGAGAGAGAGAGCGCACAAGCCGGCAGAGGGGCGGAGAGAGAAGCAGACTCCACGCTGAGCAGGGAGCCCGATGTGGAACTCCATCCCAGGACTGTGGGATCATGACCCGAGCCAAAGACAAACGCTTAGACTGAGCCACCTGGGTGCCCAGGAACACTTTCAAACACCCATTTGGCATACCTTTCATCCCACTTGACAGTTATTAACATTTAGGCATTTTTGCTCCAACTAAATGAAGTTACAGGATGTTCTGTCATTTCGTCTCTACATATCCAGTGTACATCTCTTCAAGAGTACAGACGTTTTCCACACAGGCGCAGTGCTGTTCTCATATCTGAGAAGATAAACGAAGCCATTGGTTGTTGATTTTAGTAATTTTTTGTATGTTGTGCCAGAGAACTGTTGTTTTTTTTTTTTTAAAGATTTTATTTATTTATTTGACAGAGAGAGATTACAAGTAGGCAGAGAGAGAGAGAAGGAAGCAGGCTCCCTGCTGAGCAGAGAGCCCGATGCGGGACTCGATCCCAGGACCCTGAGATCATGACCTGAGCCGAAGGCAGCGGCTTAACCCATTGAGCCACCCAGGCGCCCAGAGAACTGTTTTTTAAAGTGTCAGAGTCATCTCTCTCTCTCTCTCAAATAAATAAAATCTTTTTTAAAAGATGGGGGGTGGTGGTGCCTGAGTGGCTCAGTTGGTTAAGTGTCTACCTTTGACTCAGGTCATGATCTCTGGGTCTTGGGATCAGGTCCCATATAGGGCTCTCTGCTCAACAGGGAGCCTGCTTCTCACTTTCCCTCTTCCGCTCCCCCTGCTTGTGCGCCCGATCTCTCTAAAATAAAGAAAATCTTTTTTTTTTTTAAGATTTTATTTATTTATTTGACAGAGATCACAAGTAGGCAGAGAGGCAGGCAGGGGGGCGGGGGAGCAGGCTTCCTGCTGAGCAGAGAGCCCGATGCAGGGCCTGATCCCAGAACCCTGGGATCATGACCTGAGCCAAAGGCAGAGGCTTTAACCCACTGAGCCACCCAGGAGCCCCTAAATAAAATCTTTTTAAAAACTAAAATAAAATAAATAAGGTATCAGAGGTAAACTGTGTGGATTCAGAACTTGGCTGAGGGGGTTGGGGGGCAGGGCCTCCTTCCAGTTTAAGTGAGACTGAACTGTTTGGTGCCTCCAACACTGAACCAGCGGCTGAGAACTACCTGTTAGGAGTCGGAGCTAAGACACTTAGGACATCAATGTTAAAGGTCAGGGAAATGTCCCTGGCCTGGCCAGACCGTGCTGGTCACCAGTGGGCAGGCACCAGTAGCCCACACTGATGGGCATTTCCCCTTCAGTTCCTAGCCCTCTGCCATCTACAGCTGGTGCTGGCCTCGGCCCTGCCCTGTGGGGCCTGACCGTCTCTGTTTTAGAGGGGACTTAGAGCCTGGCTATTGAAGGGTGAGCCAGAGATAAATTCAGGCTCAGTGCCTGAACCCATCTCTTGTGTGGCAGAAGGGAAGGTTACCCTCGCTTTAGGCGTTGTGCAGAAACCTCCAGGGGAGCGGCACTTTGTACCCGAATGCGAGGTGCCAGGGTCCATCCTGCTCTTGGTGCGTGAACCCCTCTAACCCGTACGCTCATATTCTCTGGGACAAAACAGCACTTTGCCCTGGATGACTGGGGAACCACATCCTTTCCAGTGACCACTACGATATATTTTGGACAGAGATGACTCTTAAAATTCAGGACTTGCCAGTTTTTGTCCCATTTCCCAGGATGTGGCTGGCCATTTGAGAGGCATGAGGTCCTTAAGGTCACACCAGAACGTTCTGGGCCTCAGGCCGCGTCCTGGATACCAGCAGGGTCACGGGCTGGAGTGGGCGGCCACAGATGGGGATGCTGAGCCCTGGAATGGCCCAGCTGTTCAGGAACCAAATAGCGGAGCTGTTGTTGACCCAACAGGGTTTCTTTTTTTTTTTTTTTTTTTTTTTTTTTTTTTTTTTTAAAGATTTTATTTATTTATTTGACAGAGAGAAATCACAAGTAGATGGAGAGGCAGGCAGAGAGAGAGAGAGGGAAGCAGGCTCCCTGCTGAGCAGAGGGCCCGATGCGGGACTCGATCCCAGGACCCCGAGATCATGACCCGAGCCAAAGGCAGCGGCTTAACCCACTGAGCCACCCAGGCGCCCAAGGGTTTCGTTTTTGAAGGTGCATCTCAAGAAAGAAGAAAGAAAATTGACATGGGATGATGAGATTTGCCTAGACGGAGGATAGTTTCTGTGTTTGGTTGGTGTTTCTGTTTTGTTTTGTGTTTGGAACTAAGAACTCAGACAAGTACAGCCCTGCAGCTGCGCAGGGCTGTCCAGGGCCGTATGCCCGCAGGCCTCTCCCTTCAACTTTTGTAATGGCTGTGTCCCTTGTTTTGTCAACACACCTGGCTGCCTCTGTCCTGTCCAGAAAGAGGGTTTTGCCTGGGTCAGCCTGGCTTTCAGGGGTTCCAGCCAGATCCTGTATCCAGAGACCAGCTCCATCCCCTTCTGTGGTCGGTCGGTCTCCAGCAGGGCTCCTGTCTCAGTGGAGGTGGTGCCCCAGCAGCTGGCTGAGCCTGGACCTTTGGGGCCACCAGGCCTCAAGCAGCTGAACAAACCTTGTCCTGATGAACATCCAATTCCATCTCCCGAGAGCCCTGGGGTAGGGCACCTCGCACTGTGGGTAGGGCTACAGGAGGGATCCACACCATGGAGACCCCACACAGGCAGTGCACAGGCACTTGGCTGAAAACATGGAGGGAGCGGGAGGAAGCAGGTCCCCACTTGTTTCAGCTTTTGAGCTGATGCTCTGTGTGGGGACTTGTCAGCGGCGTGGTCCCCGCCCCTAGGAGCTTGGTTTGTGCTGGAAAGACAGAACCCAGCGTGGCCAGGGCCACGGGGCTCCTGCAGTGCATCTGCCTCCTCCTGCCCTCGGCTGGCCCTTGGCCCGACTGCTCAGCAGCACGTGGTTGGGGGGGCTGCCCGCCTAGCCAGCCCTCACAGGAAGCCTTCTTGCTGAGTAGAGCCTGCTGGGGTTATGTCCAGGGCTTAGAGGCTGAGCAACTGCTCCCCCTCCCAATCCCAGCAGTCAAGCCTCGGGTGGATTTCAGCCCCTGGCAGCTCGCATATTAGGAGACGTCCTTCCAGGGGACCCTCCCGGACACACCTGCGGTCTCACAGGAACCGGGCATTAACGATGCCAGAGCAGTCAATGCAGGTGACCTTGAAGGATTGTCCCAGGCACTTAACTTGGGCTGGCTGAGTGGTCAGGGCTGAGCATCGGGGCCCCTAGACCTTTGGACATTGCCAGGACTCTGTCGGTGCACACTCAGAGAACCAGTTTCTAGAGTAAACTCAGGTTGGTAGGTAATGACTAGCCTCTCCGGGGTCCTGCCACCAGCAACATTTGTTATGAGAAAGTTCGAAGTTGAGTGTGTGGGCACTAAGTTCGTGCATTGTGTCTCACCTGCTGCCTGGATCCAGTGGTGAAGATTCAGTGTTGTGTCCTGTTTGCTTCTGAAATAGTTGGATTCTCTTGAGCCATTTAAAGTTAGTGGGTGGCTTAGTGGGTTAGGCCTCTGCCTTTGGCTCAGGTTGTGATCCCAGGGTTCTGGGATCGAGCCCCGCATTGGGCTCTCTGCTCAGCAGGGAGCCTGCTTCCCCCTCTCTCTGCCTGCCTCTCTGCCTACTTGTAATCTCTCTCTGTCAAATAAATAAAATCTTTAAAACAAATAAATAAATAAATAAAGTAAGTTTCAGACCTCAGGACGCCTCACTCCCAAGTATTCCTACGTAATTACTCAGTTCCTTGTCCAATACCGTCAGTAACAGCTTTGTAACATCATGGGTCCAGCCTGTGTTTCCATTTTCTCAGAAGGTTTTGTTGATTTGTTCTTTTTCCCGGTGGGGTTTTACATATCACATTCGGTGGTGGGTCTCCTCACCTTTTTTAGTTTACTTTTTTCTTTCTTTCTTTTTTTTAATGACCTTTATCTTTGGAAGAGACCAGGCCAGTTGTCTTGCAGAATGCCCCTAATTTCATGTTTGTTGGGCGTCATGGTGTCCTTGAACTGAATGAAGCCTGTGTGCGTGTAGGCGTGGAGGCTCGATTGGGTCCGGGCCCAGCATTTTAGGGGGATCCCTGAGTGATTAGCGAATTTCACATCGCGGTTAGAGGCTGGGCTCAAGGGGCTGCTAGACCTGAGGTGGCAGGTTCTGCTTTCTTGTAGTCATTAAATCCTGGGGGTGCAGGTTCTTTGTCGGAGCCCAGCCTTTCCATCTGCCTGCCTTTAACTGAAACAGGCTGCTCCAGCAGCAGCCTGGGCTGAACACACCCTCCTGATTCAGAAGAGTTGTGGGCAGCGCGCCTGCCTGGTCCTCAATCTCAGGGTCATGCGGTCGGGCCACATGCTGGGCATGGAGGTTGCTGAAAGAAAAATAAGAATGCAGGATCCATTGTAAAATAAATAAATAAATAATATATTTTTAAAAATAAAAGAATTATTAGCAACTCATGACCCTTGATTTGAACTTTGGCCTGTCTCGTGGTCTGTCTCCCTGCCCACGAGACTCTGTTGGCTGAGTCGGGGAGGAGAAACAGCCCCGCCAGCTGGTGCCACTTCCGCTGAAATCCAGCCCAACTGTGGCCCCACACCAGGCTGCCCCAGATGAGACCCGGTCGGGAGAGGTGGGGGTGTGGGGTGAAGTGGGAGGAGGGGGTGCTCTCTGCAGTGACAGAGAGGGAGGGAGAGGCGGGAGCAGGCGGGGAGGAGCGGGGTGGGGAAAGGCACCCCATTTCCTCATCTGCAGTGTGGGGATGACTGCCCCCTGTGCTCAGGGCTGTGGTGAGAGACACTCTCTGTGCAGTTACTGAGGAGATGTCTGTCTATGGGGGACAGTACTAGTTTCCCTGTCTTGCCTGCCTCACAGGTGAGCATGAGAAGAGGAGGAAGTAGCGTGCGGTGACAGTGCCCGGTTCCGTGGGCTGGTGACGGGGCGCGGCTGCCCTCCTGACGCCGCCTCCCTCCCTGCAGGTGTGAATGACAGAGGTGGTGCCGTCCAGCGCCCTCAGCGAGGTCAGCCTACGCCTCCTCTGCCACGATGACATAGACACCGTGAAGCATCTGTGCGGCGATTGGTTCCCCATTGAGTAAGTTGAGCGGCGCCCACTGTCCCAGCTGCACTTTGGTGGGGTGGGGGGCGAGGGACCACTCTCGGAAGCGCAGGTGCCTGAGCCAGACGACTTGCTGGGACAGCCAGCATGGCCTGGAGGTGCCGTGGTGGCCCAGGGTTACCTTGCCTGTTGTTGGACCCCGGGCGTCGGGCCCTGACTGCCATCGGCCTCTTTCCAGCTCACGGCCTCCCCGGCACAGAGGGTTCCCCGGAAGGCTTCTCCGGAGGGTCTTTAGCTGAGCAGATGTCCAGTGCGCGCTGCTGACGATTCAGAGCACTGAGCAGCAGCGTGGCTGTCAGGGCTGCGGCCTCGGTTCCGTCCATTGGGGTGCACGCCTGCAAGTGCTCATTACTCAGCTGGGGGCGGGGGCAGGCGTCTGCGGAAGAGCAGGTGTGTTTGCTGACGAGGACTCCTTTAAATGAGAGAATACACGGAAACCGCAGACTAGGCAGAGGGCGTATCCCAATCCTGCTTTTATTTGAAGACATGCGCCAGATGAACGCTTAGGGTTGTTCACCAGAGCAGGATGTTTCCCGTAGCCTGGGGGGCAGATTATTAGCTGCAGTTTTGTCGCTTTGCTTCCATCATGGGCACATCCAGCTTTTGTATGGAAAGAGTAGGCGCAGGCTTCGTTTTACTGCCTGGCAGTTAGAAGATAAAGAAGTACCAGTGTGATGGGCAGCACGCCAGCCAGAGGGAACACTGCTGTATATGTCACATGCGGCAAGCTGTTCAGACCGTAAATCCGGAGTTCTCATCACAAGAATTCTTTATTTTCAAACAAAAACAAACATCTTGTTAAAAAATGAACTAGATCCTGCTAGGCCTCGTGTTTACAGGAGAGTCCTGACCTCAGACTGATGGTTTAACAACCTGTTGCAGGCAGGGAGGGCGGGGACGGGCAGGCTCTGGTAGGAGGTGCCTCAGCCCCTGGGGTGGGGGGGATGCGAGCCAGTGGTGTCTTCAGGGTCACAGAGGGGCCCTGCTTCCACCAGCAGTCCCACTGCCGCTGCAGAGTAGCCTAGTATGTGCTTGGATCAGGCCCCATGGAGGGCGCATGCGTCTGGTAGAGCCACACGGGGCTGTGGCTCCTGAGGCACCCGGCCTGCCGGCCTCTGCTCACAGCTTCCTACAGCCAAGGCCTCAGGTTCCAAAGACAGCGGAGTGAACTGCAGGCCCACACGCTGTATGGTGGTAGCTCCGTGTTCTGGCTGCCACGCCAGCCGAGCCCGCTGGGTTGTGTGAAGAGGACCAGGGAGGGGTGAGGGTGATGCCTTGTAGGACCTTCTGGTGGGTGGTCAATGGCCTCTCCAGAGCAGAACCGAGTAGAGGACCTGTCTGCTATGTCACTGAGAGGATATGGCGCCCTTTCCCAGCTCTTGGTCTCAACAAAGGCATCTTAGGCTAACCTGTTATGTCTACTCCAAATTAAAAAACCCACACTTCCCGAGGCCCCAAGTGCCCCTGCCCTTCTGACCATGCCTTCTGGCTATGGCTGAGTCTTTGTTTTTGTTACCATCCAGGGGCTTTGCACCGAAAGTTCTCATCTTGCTCCGCTGGTTGGTGGTCTTGGTGAACAGCCCCTAGCAACCCAAGCCATACCCTGCCCTCAAAGGCTTGTCCCTGCCCCTGCCCAGGGAGGTGCAGTGAACTCAAATGCCATTCACCTGTGAACTTGGCTCTCCCCACACCCCCAGTCTTCAAAAGGACTCACAGAATTCTTGGAAATCACTCAGGTCTGTGGGGCATCAGGGGCCATCAGTCTTACCTCTTCCAGCTGTCCCTCCACATCCTGCTCTCATAAAGAGAATGTCGTCAAGAGGATTTTCCCTCTCATCTCTCCTGTAATAATAGTAAAATCATTTTTCCAATCAGAAGTTCCCAATCTTGTTTAGGGGCTCCTGGCTAGTTCAGTCAGTTAAGTGTCTGAGTCTTGGTTTAGGCTCAGGTCATGATCTCAGGGTCATGAGATCAAGTCCTGCATTGGGCTCTGTGCTCAGGGTTGCCTTGAGTTTCTCCCTCTTCCTCTGCCCCTCCCCCCCAAGTAAATAAGAAATTAAAAAAATTTTTTTTCTCTTCTTAAGGAAAGAAAAAGACATTTTTAAGAAATTCCTAGTCCTGGGGTACCTGGGTAGCTCATTTTAAGCATCTGCCTTCGGTTCAGGTCATGATCCCAGGGTCACAGGATTGAACCCCACATTGGACTCCCTGCTGGGCAGGAAGCCTGCTCCTCCCTCTCCCCCTCCTGCTGCTTGTGTTCCCTCTCTCGCTGTCTCTGTCAAATAAGTAAATAAAATCTTTAAAAAAAAGAAAAGAAAAGAAATCCCCAGTCCCATCTAGACAGATCATGCTTTAAGAAGACCATCTGGTGCAGTCTCCTTCTTAGCCTGGAGTGGTGGGCACACTGTGGTTCCCCTGTGAAGCCCAATGTTAGTTAAACTTGACCTTTGCAGGTTCACCTCAGTTTGTTCTCCTCCTCAGGTACCCAGACTCATGGTATCGTGATATCACCTCCAACAAGAAGTTCTTTTCCCTTGCCGCAACCTACAGAGGCGCCATCGTGGGAATGATAGTAGCCGAAATAAAAAGTAGGAGCAAAATACACAAGGAGGTAAGTGTGTGTAGCGAGGGGATTCCCTGTCACTGCACGGGCCACTGGGATGCGCGACCAAATCACGCTGCCTGCTCTGTGGCCCTTTCTCCTAGGAGCCTGAATCCATTGCGGGACGCATCCCCAGTTGGTTTCTTCCTGGGTGTAGGTGATACAGTTAGCCACGAACAGGAGACCCAGCCGCAGGCTTCACAACGACTGTCATTTCAGAGTAGGGAGGAGTGTAAATGACACGCTGAGAGCCCCCAGAGTTGTCGGGGGCTCTGGGAGGATCAGGGATTCGTAGAAACGGCCAGCAGTGCTGTGGTTGGTGGAAGGACATGCCAGGTTCCAGTTAGCAGAGATCTTTTCATCCTTGTCTTAGATTTGTGTCAGAACTCCTAAGGGTCTGGGGGGCCCACGTAAGCAAGCTCTGTCCTGAGTGTAAAGTAAAACACGAGGTCATGGCCACAGACACATGGTTCCACGTGGTTGTCTTGGGTCAAGCTTCGGCCTAACAGTTTTGGTCATCTTCGGGACGGAGCAGTGCTTACCGTGTGGGTGTGTACTTCAAGGGCAGGAAAGAACCCGCTGACAACGGGCAGCTGGTTCTACCTGTTTAGCTTCAGGTTATTTCCTCAGAAGTACAGTAAAGACATCTCCCTTTGAAAGACCTGACCCTGTCAAGTATACTCCATTTTGCCCATAATTAGATTCTGGCAAAGGTAGCTTCTTTTAAGAACTACCAGCTTCCTGCTGAGCTTTTTAATTCCACTTGGTCTCGCAGGGAGGTGAGATTCAGTAGCCTCCCAGGCCGGAACTCCATCTCCGAAACCGGGGCGCAGGCATGGGGCGATATGGGCGGCGCAGGGCAGTGGAGGGGCGGCTAAGGCCCCCGCTCCCTCTACTTAGAGACCACCTGGGGGCAGCGTGCGATCCAAGGCAAACCTTTTCAAGCTTCGTCTGGTCCCCAGCGCCCCGTACGTGTCCGTGCAGCACGGTTGAATCCCTGTTACCGCCCTGTGCCGGGAGCACCACGCATCCCCAAGAGAAGCAACACTCTGTGCCTTAGCTGAGCCATGTGTGCCCCAAGGACCTGCACCCTGTCGTTTCTGTGTGGGTTGTGGGGGTGACTCTCCATTATCTTTTGCTCTGTCCCCTCGCACCCCAACCTCTGCCCCCGGAAGTGTCATGATCAGGGAGTTGGTGGGTGAGATGTGCCCTGTACCAGGTGCCTCAGCCGTTAATCTGCCTCCGTGTCTGCCTTTTCCTTCAGGATGGAGATATTCTAGCCTCCAACTTCTCTGTTGACACGCAGGTTGCATACATTCTAAGTCTGGGAGTAGTGAAGGAGTTCAGGAAGCACGGCATAGGTAAGGGGCGCCGGGCTCGAGGGCACGCCACGTCTGCTCCAGCCTCCCTGTCCAGTCATTTCCCATGTGCCGATGACCAGCCCATAAATGTCCCTCGTCCCCCCCCGTCCTGCAAGGACGTTCAGCCTCCTGCCCCACCACCAGTCCATGGGCCTTCAACCTGCGCCGTTTGCACCCACCGTCAGGTCTCTGGGGAATGGGCCCCTCTCAGCACACCTGCCACCACACACGACTTATGTTTGGTCCCAAAGTGTTCTTGATTAAGGATAGAAAAATAGTCCCAGGGACGCCTGGGGGGCTCAGTCAGGTTAAGCGTCTGCCTTCAGCTCAGGTCGTGATCCCTGAGATCACGAGGGATCCTGAGGTCAAGTCTCACATTGGGCTCCCTGCTCAGCAGGGAGCGTGCTTCTTCTTCCTCCTGCCACTCCCCCTGCTTGTGCTCTCTCCTTCTCACTATCTGACAAATAAAATCTTTTAAAAAAGAGAAAAAACCAGTCCGGCTGCCGTTTATCAGACGCCCACTGCATGCTGGGAGCTGTGCCCAGGCCTGTCCCCAGGTTCCCCCCACTCTGCCACCTGGCCAGTAGGCAGCGGTCTTCCTGTGTGACCCAGGCCTGCCTGGTCTGCCTTTTCCAGGGCTCGAGTTTGCTCTTTCCATCATAGGAGAGTTTAGTGAGTCTCCTCCCTGGGCCCAGCCCCTTCAAGGGAACTCCCTGGCCCCCATGTATGGTTCCAGATGCCCGACAGTGTGCGGCAGACGAGCCCCATCTGGCTTTGGGATTTTAGGGGCTTTGACCGGGTGGTTTTGGGAGTTCCATCTTCGGTATAGTGGCAGGGAGATGTGTAGACATGTCTGGCAAGGTCGCTTCTTCGTCTGCTTCATGCACCCTGCCAGCCTGTCCTGCTGTGTGTGACTGTCACCCCTTCTCCTGCAGGTTCCCTTTTACTTGAGAGTTTGAAGGATCACATATCAACCACTGCCCAAGACCACTGCAAAGCCATCTACCTGCATGTCCTCACCACCAACAACACAGCAATAAACTTCTATGAAAACAGAGACTTTAAGCAACATCACTATCTCCCCTATTATTACTCCATCCGAGGGGTCCTCAAAGATGGCTTCACCTATGTGCTCTACATCAACGGCGGCCATCCTCCCTGGACAATCCTATATCCTTTACTTCTCGGGGGTGAGGGATGCGGCTTCCCAGCCTCAAGGGTGACTTGCAGGGGCAGGGCCCACATGCCAGATGGAGCCCCGTTGCCTTCACGTGATTCACAAGGCCAAGCTCACGGGACACGTTTTTCCTGACCAGGTGGTGCTGTGGGTAGATCTGGTTGTGCTCAGTGTTCCTCAGACTTCAGCTGGCATGAGCTGTGGGCTTTAACACTCTCAGCCCATGGTCCACCCACCCACCCACGAAATAGCAATGGAGAGCCTCCTGCTCCGGGCGCGCAGGAGAGACACTTGTGAGCCCAGCAGACCATCCCCTGCCCTCAGCGGGCCTTGTTCGGGCTGGGGAGAAGACACACAGTGGAGCGAAGAGAATTGCTGGCTGTTTGGATCACTTGGGTTCAGACCTTTCTTTCCTGAGGCCTGTGACCTATAGCTGTGTTCCTCCCCTACTCTCTCCTCTTTAGCCCTCTCTGGGCTGGGATAGGAAGAAGGGAGGCTGGGAGACTCCCTGATGGAGGGTGTGGCCCCTGACACTCTGTGAGCATGCGAGGAA
This sequence comes from Mustela lutreola, assembly GCF_030435805.1. Classification (NCBI taxonomy): domain Eukaryota; kingdom Metazoa; phylum Chordata; class Mammalia; order Carnivora; family Mustelidae; genus Mustela; species Mustela lutreola. The sequence goes on along the minus strand of NC_081306.1, from coordinate 20,987,113 downwards.
TGAACCCGGGGAGGCAACGATTTAGTCATGTCACAGGGGAGTAAACAGGAGGGAGAAGCATGGCCCCAGACCCTGCAGGCCTCCTAGTCCCTGTGAAGATGGGACCCCCCTCCTTGTCCCAGGGACAGGGCCCTGCCTTCTGATGACTGAGCGTGGGAGTGAACTGGGAACGCTTGCTCTTCCAGCATACCTGTCGCTCCAGCCCACAGTCCCCGTCTGCCAGCTTTGGTCCAGGTGTCCCTGTGCCCGAGGCCTTGCCAGAAGGTCCTCTTGCACCGTGTGCCACTCTTGCTTGTTTGGCACAGCAGAGGACCTCCAGCTGAAAGACTCTCCGGAGCTTTGGGTGTCCTTCAGAAACGGTGTGGCATCTGCATGCAGTCCTGCAGATGACCATGTGGTTCCCTGCTGACGGTGCCACCCAGGGGTGCGTGGGCAGGCCAGGCAAGTCGGAGTCTTCCTTAACGGAGCCCCACGGACTACATCCAACACCTGGGCTCTGCGCTAGCGAACCTCAGCCCTTGCTCCATCCCGCACAGGATCTACCGTCAGGCCCACAGCCTGCTCTGCAGCTTCCTGCCGTGGTCTGGCATCTCCAGCAAGGGAGGCATTGCCTACAGCCGGACCATGTGATGCCAGCTGGGTAGCCGCCAGCAGGCCCTGCCCTCCGGCACCCCGCAGAACCGCCTTCCTGGCTGTTGGACTTCTGTCATCTACAGAGGAGCCGGTGACCCCTTGCCGGGCCCGTTGGCCTGCCCCAGCTGCAGGCCCAGTGCTATGCAGGCTCGGAGCAGAGCGTCGCGGGCACACCTGGTCTCTGACAGGTACTTGGGAGTGGGTGGCGTGGGGAGAGGGGAGCAGAGCCCCGTGGGATGGTGGTACCAGGAAATGAAGCCCGTGTCACCCTCATCTGAAAAATCAGGAGGGCCTGAGTGGCACTTGAGGCACCGGGATGTTGGGAAGTGGTCCCAAGAGCTGAGGTAGCCTGACTGACTTTCAGAAACTTCAGGAAGGAAAACTGAGTCCTTGAGCCCTTGGCCAGACTTCTTTCTTTTCACTTCCTGAACTACATTTTAAACAGGAATGCATTCACATGGTTCAAAAATGGAGAAGGCACCAAAAGATCAAGCTCCTCCTCCCGCCGGCCCCAACCACTCAGCTGCCCTCCTTCTGCATCGTGGCCGAGCGCCCAGGTCTGCTTTGGCAGCAGCTGCTTGGGGCAGGTGCCTGGTAAACCAGAGCTCTGCTCAGATGTGCCCACTTCTGAGGTCATGAGTGCCACAGAGAGCTATCTCTCAGACTTCCGAGCCACAAGGGGTCACACGGACTGCCAGGCCCACACCCTGGTGCACGGATGCAGCCCCAGAGCACTTGGGTGCTGGGGGAGACTCACGCGGCGGCACTGCATGACCACTTGGGCTGGATTCCCCCATCTGTGCCTTGATTTGTGTGCAGACTGGGAGGGACTCCGGTCCTGGAGGGCTCGTGCTCCAGGTTAGAGCAGGACATCTCCTTGGGGGCCTTCACCCCTGCTCCCCTCTTCTTTCCCACAGGCTCTTCCAGCCCTCTTTCCTTTTCTGGTAACCTCCGGAAACCGCCGCATCTGCCTGCGTGCGCCCTGGTCCCGCCTTCACGCACATGCGCCAGCCCTGCTGGCTGGCTGGGGTGTGGCAGCATTCGCTGTGGTCTGTTTCCTCTTCTGATTTCTTCCCCTCCACTGCCGGTTCCTTTTAGCTCCTTTCTCCAAAGCCGGAATGAACTTTTATTGGAAGGGAGGAACCCAAGTGTTAGGGACAGACCTCACCCTAAAGACAGGGGAGCCTCAGAACAACAAGGGGGTGAAAGGGAATGCCAGATCCTTGTCCAAAACCAGCCCGCAGAAGCCTGGGGTGGGGGGAGCAGCCCTTGCCTCTCTGTGAGGGGCTGTCGCTTGGTGGACAGAGCCCAGAGGCTTTTCACCCAAGCACAGAGCTCGTGTTGGGTCCATGGTCAAAGGAGCGAGACTGATACAAAGCGAAGGTCGAGCAAAGTTTTATTTCGCACCAAGCATCAAGAATCAAACTGATCGGCCAGGGCCGTCTCTTGCAAAGAGGGGACCCCTCCCAGCCTCACAGACTAACTTTTATAGAGTAAAGGCCATGTGGTTGAGCCTGGCCACATACAGGTGGCCAGTTGAATTACAGTTCACCCTATAGTAGTTACTTGATTCAGCCTATAATCTTGGCTAGAATTGGCGCCTTTGTCTGGCGCCTAAAAGGCGGGGCTCACACTTCTTGGCGGGTAATACGTGCACTTTCACTTGATTGGACGTCTCCACCTGGCCGAACACATCCCTGTATCTGGGCTCCGTTATCTCTGCTCAGCCTGACATGTCCTGGTATCTGCGGTCTGTTATTGGGGCTATTTGGCCGTATTTCATCCGTTCTGTTTCTAAGCGCTTTCCTCTTGGGGGAAGGGGCAAGTTCAATCTAAGTTTTCTGCATAAACAAAAAAATGGCTCGCTCTGGCTAAGCAGGCCCTTATACTCGGGGGCTTAGACCCTGACTCGGGAGGTCAAGTCCTCCGGTGCCCTCCTGCCTGAGGGCTTCTCGCTGTCTTCGGGAGCGCGGATCTGCCTATTAGATGGCAGGTGTTGGCTCACCTGAGCTTCCCCCAGAGCTGGGCTGAGGACAGGGGCAGTGAGGTTCCCGGGGGTCCCCTCCCCAGCCCCCAAATCCATGAGCTACAGCTCCCAAGATGAAGACAGGAGGAAGTCGAGTGCTCTCGATCCAATGGGGCCCGGCCTTTGGGGCTGGGGGCCATCACGTGCCTTGCGGCCCCTCAGCCCCCAGGGGCAGAGACAGGAGAGGCTGTCAGAGCCAAGAAGTGTGCGTGCGAACATCACTCGCTTCTGGCGTCACCCTTACCCCCACCCCCACTGCTGCTTGCCGCCTGCCCTGCCCTCTGCAGTAGAGGGGGGTGGCAGTCATGCCCAGTGTTGCTGCAGTGTCATGGAGCCATGGCCGCGGTGCGCCGGCCTTAGGGCAGGAGAAGGGGGAAGCAACCAGGCCGAGGGCCGAGTGACTGCCATGCTCCCCTCCCCCAGAACTGCCCAGCGTGGAGCCGCCTCCACTCTCTGGGTGGGAGAAAGGTGTTCTCAAGAGGAAGGCGAGCCCTGGGCCCGGGAAGCACTTTTCCTCCTCCAACCACCTTCTGTCTGGCGGTGTCCCCCTCAGGGACAGGTCCCCGGCTCGCTGACCTGTCCCCACCTCTGCACTGACCTTGGCGACATGCTGAGGCCCAGCTTGGTGTTCTCTCTCATCTGAATCAACGGTGACGTGTGATTTTTATTTCTGCCCCGAGGGGTCAGGAAGAGTCTTCTGGAAGGTTTTGCCTTGGACATTCATAATCGAGCTCAGAGGCCTTGCCCTGCCCTTCCCTCCGTGCCCCCAATCACTGCAGTGTCCAGCCCAGTGTTGAACAGATTGTAGTGTTTTGTCTCATTACAAATAAACAGACTTTAATTGGTCACATCTTGTCTTTCCAGTGCTAGGCCGCCACACTTTGGGCCCCAGCTCTGTGGCTAAGGGCAGATCAGGAGCTATTTGTCCACTGTCAAGTTCCAGGGAGGGCTTCTAGCTGAAAGGGCTGACTGCTTTTGCCTCATCTGCTGAAGAACACAGTGGTGGGGAAGCAGTTCTAGAGCTGAGCAGCGCACCAGGCTCTGAGAGCAGAAGGCCCTCAGTGGCCACCAGCGGTTCGGGGATCTCTCTGCAGCTCATGGCCTTAGCTAGGGCCTGTTCCTGTCACGAGGCACTGTCCTGGCTTAGAGAAGGTTCCACAGGGGACTCAACTCAATTGTCAGGTGGGGCCGCAGCATGGGAGCCTGGGGGAGGGTTCCTCTGGCTGGGCCAAGTCTGGGGCCAGGGGTTTCCACCAGTCTCACCTCGGAGCTTCTGGCCACTCTGGGGAAGGAGGTCTTGTTTGCCACTCCATTGGGCAGATGAAGACTGGTTCAGGAACTGTGAGTTAGCTCACAGTGACTCAGCGCGTGCATGGTGGCCGGAGAGCCCAGCCCAGGCTGGGACCCCTCCAGAGCCCACGTGTGCTGCTCCCCGGGGGTCGGGCATGATCCAGGCAGCCCTCCCTGGGGCACAGGGCAGAGGCACCTGCAGAGCTGGGTGTGGGGGAGCCCCGGGGCAGAGGAGGGGTTGATACCCCAGAAGGGGCACCGAGCAGTGTCCCTGGTGCTGGCAAGTTACACCCAGGTTACTAATGTTGGTGCATTTCCCTCTGTGCCGCTGGGCCAGCTTCAGGAGTAAGTAGCGGACTCGCTGGGGCCCTTGCCTGGCTGTGTGGCCGACTGTCAGCTTGCCCCCCGGGAGGATGGGGCTCGTGGTTGAGCCTTGCCCTGAACACAGCTGTGCCTTCCCAGGACGGCCTCCCCGAAGTGGGCTTCAAGGGCACAGTGTCCCCAGGGTAGTGAGTGCACATTTCCACGAGTGTCTGCTGCTCTGGGATGTTCCTTCACGTCAGCTCCTGGGCCCCAGGACACTGGGACTATGGCTTCGCTCTCAGCCTCTCCCAGAGTATTTTTCAAGAAAGTCTCGGGAGGTCGAGGGAGGAACTGTGTAGAGGTCAGCCCAGCAAGTTCTCTTTGGACCCAGCTTGTCTGCTGCAGCAGTCTCTCCCACGGAAGGGCTGGGGCCCATGAATCACTCCAGGAGGGCCCAGAGCTTGGCTGTGGCTCTGGCTGTGGCTCTGGCTGTGGCTCCCTCCATATGGCCTCTCCCGGACTGACCTGGTTTCCCATCATGTGAGACAGGCCTCCCCCAGTGCACACACTGGAAGCTGCCAGGCATCCTTCAGGCCAGATCTGCCTGGAGCCCCTCCCTGGTGGGGCCACATTCTGTTGGTCAAACAAGACCTTGAGCCAGTCCCAATTCAAGGTGAGGGGAGGGGGACTCCATGAGCCAGATACTGGGACGCACACATTAGAGGCCAGCACAGTGGCCACTGACCACAGCCTGGGTGTCCCAGGATCTGGACTGTGGAGTGGCCTCTGCTCCCCTCTGAGCCTCACAGCTTCCTCCAAAAGTGAGGGGATTGCACCTCTGACTATCTGCATGGACCACATACTGTGGCTTTTGGCAAGATCTCATTTCTGCCCAGTGCCTGGGACAGCCTCCCTAGCTTCTGTCTTCATCCTACCTGGCCTTGGCCTTCTGAGGCAGTAGGTGTTGTGGCAGACGGAGGAGACACCCTTTTTGTCATCCCCTCAAGTGGATCATCTGGTGGACCTGCTGAGTGACTATGTCCCTGTCCTGGTCCCAGCTGGAGCATTCAACATCTCTCATCAGTCCTCCTTCTAGGGCTGTTCTCTGGCTGCTGCAACTCAGGCTCCCACCACCCATGACCACAGCCACACTGTAACAACCTGAAAATCCCCCAGGGACCTCCAAAATGAGACCAAGGTACAAGGGCTGGGAGGGGACCTTATGGATTATTCCTCTCCATCTGAAAGGAACCCAGCTGTCCAGGTGTCCAGAGTGTCCTTGACATCATCACGTGATTTGCCTGGAGCCCCTGGTGGGGCCGGCTCAGCCACAGGCTGACCTGGGCTGCTGGGACTGGAAGTCAGCCACACAGTGTGGGGCACTGAGATAAACCCAGGACATCCCATCCTGTCCCCCCCGGGCTGAGGTCTAGTGATATAGAACAGGGGATTTCAACCAGAGTGATTCTGACACACACACACACACACCTGCCCAGGGGACATTGACACTGTCTGGAGACACCTGATTATCACACTGGGGGACATACTACAACGAACAGGATGGCAGCCCCAGCAGAAAGATCCAGACCCAAATGTCAGCAGAGTCAAGGTTGAGACACCTTGGTACAGAGGAGTCCAAACTGTATGTGCCTGGAGACCAGCCTTCCTGGGAGAAGGACTGTACCCATCCTGCGTGGAGGGACAGGGCAGCCAGGGGTCCCCCAAGGGGCAGTGAACTAACCAAGGACTGTAAGTGGTGGCATGGGGTTCAGCTTGCTGTCTTCCCCCACACCCTCCCTACACCCGGCCTGCTTCATTTGTCCTCCGCGGTCTCAGCTAGATGGCGTGGCTTGCATTTAGGTCTTTTGAGATGTACATCCAGGAAGACTTCAAGGAGTTTCCCCCGCCAGAGGAGGACGTTCACTTCGGAACCAACACCAGCAGCACCTTGGATCTTCCCTGGCATCAACCTGGAAATTCACTCTCAACACAGATGGCAGGTGCTCCAAGAGGCTCTTTCTCTGCATTGACCTCGCCACAGACAGACCCAGGGACAAGAAGGTGCAGGCCTTGGCTTTTATTGAAATTAGACCTTCAGGCTCCCCGGCCTCTTGGGGCCTAAATCTCCGCTCAGCCTGGCCTCCCAGGGACAAGTGGCCGACCTGAGCTGGAGCAGGCTGCAAGGGCTTCTATTTTTTCTGCTCCTCCTGAAGGACTTCCTCCTCCCTCCCCCCCCTTAAGTCTTCTTCCTGAGGCTAGCCCAAGCTCTGGTGCTGGGCAGCTGCTGGGGTGTCTCAGTGTGGGACGACTGCCGGTAGGGACTGAGCCCTTCCTGCCTCCTCCTGAGCCATCCTTTTTCCTCCTGTCCACAGCTGGGACAGCCAGGCTTGGCACTCAGATCCCTATGGTCTCTCCAGAGCCCCAGAGCGGGTTCGCTTGCATAAGGGACATGTGGACTCCTCTGAGGCCCCCCAGGACCTCTTGGATCTGAGCCCCAAGCCTTCGGAGGGACCCAGCTGGGAGGGGACACCCTTGGCTGGGTCCATGCTGGAACTGGAAGCTGAGGAAAGTAGGGAGAGACAAATCACTCAGAGGGACCCAAGTGGAGGCTGCCAGGCTATCCTACAAACCCCTCCCCAACCCGCAGAACCAGGCATTCTTCAAAATAGGAAGGGAGGGGGAATTCTCCTGAAAGAGAGCCCATGAGGGAGGGAGGAAGGAGGAGGAAACAGATGGTTCAAGCTGAAAGGACCCTTGTCTAACCACCCCCTCATTTTATTTTATTTTTTTTTTTTAAAGATTTTATTTATTTATTTGTCAGAGAGAGAGCGAGCGAGAGCGAGCACAGGCAGACAGAGTGGAAGGCAGAGTCAGAGGGAGAAGCAGGCTCCCTGTGGAGCAAGGAGCCCGATGCGGGACTCGATCCCAGGACGCTGGGATCATGACCCGAGCCGAAGGCAACTGCCCAACCAACTGAGCCACCGAGGCGTCCCCCACCCCCTCATTTTATAAATGGGCACACTGAAGCTGGGGACAGCAGGGGTGATGGTGGGGAGCTGTCCAAGGTCCTTCATTGAGTGCAGAGCTGGGACAGGAACCCCGGAACCTTGGGAATGAAGAAGGGCCCATCTCTGTCCACCTGAGTCCTCAGCCAACCCTTCCCTGAGTCGTTCCCTCCTGTCTCCAGCCCTGCGTCACCCAGACAGGTGCTTACCTGTATTTCCCAGGCTGTCCCTGGGCACTGGAGCTTCCAGAAGGGCTGAGCAATGGCTGTTAACGGAGCCCAGAGTCCCCTGTGGCAGGTCTAGGGGCCAGACCATGCTCTCAGGCCGTGGGAGGCAGCCCCTGGCCATGAGCCGGCCTAGCCAGTGGCTCTCACACTGGCCAGCAGCCTGCATGTGGCCTGGCAGGTAGAGAGCCAGGCCCCGGAGGTGGCGCAGCCGGAAGTTCTTGGGTTTGCTTCCCTGGGCACTGGGGCACTGCTGCTGCTGGGCCCCCAGACCCCCCTCGTAGATGTTGGGTGGTGTGTCGGGGTGGCTGGGATGTCCTCGGGTCCAGCTCACTGCATCTGCAGAGGGGAGAGCAGGAGGGTGGTGGCTGGCAGGCCGCAACAGCCAAGAAGGGAGAACACAGTCACATGCTCTAAGACCAGCTGGTGTGATGGGCACTACCTGAGACTTGCTGAGCCTCACTCTACCTTTCCGTCAGATGGGCGTAGTCCCCTGCCTCCCACCAACACCCCGCACCCAACACACACATACTACTCCTCTTCCCTTTCCCAACCAACAGGAAGGTCTGAGAAGCCTGAGATCGTGACAGAAAGAGCTCTTTCAGTATTTCAAGCCTTTTCTACCACCCCTTTCTTCCCCCTACCCTAGAAAGAGCATTCTGGTGTCAGTATAGAAATTGCAGTGGGTCCGGGATCACAGTCCAGGGTCACACAGCCTAGACCAGTGGCCATTCCCCTCTCCCAAGCATGCATGTCCCTGAGGCCACTGGTGGCTTTGGGCCCAGGTCAGAATAGGAGTGCATCTCTCCTCCTGCCACTCCTCCCTGCAGCCCGGCACCTTCTCTTATGCGCAGCTCAGAGAACGCACAGACCAAGGCTTCCATGGAGCGCCAGCGTGGTGGGGGAGGAACGGCTGGGCCTCCTGTGCAGCAGGGCTCTGCTCTCCCCCACCTGGGTCTGCAGGTCTCCCATGGCAACCAGCTCTATGATGTCAAACGGAAGACTCCCAGCCTTCCTGGACTCCCAAGTTTGGGAGGGGATGCTGCCTAGGGCTGGAGCAGGGTGGGTAGAGGGCAAGGGAAGGGGGTGGAACCCTAGGGGAGGTCCCTGATCCTCTGACTTGGGACAAGCTACACAAAATAGACTCAGCTCTTGCAGGCTGGAAAGTCACTCCCAGGGTGACCTCTTGGGGTCTCAGTTTGCTCCTCCATGGGTGGGAAATGAGGCTTTAGGGACACAGACTTAGTGAGATCTGAGCCAGTGCTTTGAGCCTCCTGAGGAGGTGGTTCAGGGTAGCTGAGCAAGTCACTTAATTTTTCTGAAATTACACTGTCTATTGCCCTATAAATAGATGATGGGGTATCATGTGGGTCATACCAAGTATTAGGATGTGGAAGAACCGGAGCTCTCGTGTACTGCTGAGGGGAATGTAAAGTGGTACCACTGCTTTGGGAGGCAGTTTCTTCAAAAGTTAAACTTTCACCACTCCTCATTCACAGATGACATGCTCTCATATAGGGAAAACATTAACTCACATGTAAAAACAAAGCTGCTTTGAGCTGATAAAAACCAGTAGAGAGAAACCAGCTTATTAGTTACAGGATATAAGATCCACTTACTCAAAAAATTGTATTTTTATGTACTAGCAAGGAACAAAAAGAATAAAACAATAAAACTAAGGAGGTACAAGATAACATTGAAAACTACAAAACAGCTAGAAAAAAAAAGACTGACAAATAGAATACCCCCCAAAATCCTTGTTTATGGATTGAAGGTTTAACATTGTTAAGACAGCAAGACTCCCCCAAATGATCTACAAATTCAGTGCAATCCATATCAGAATCCCAATAGTCTTTTAGACAGAAACAGGAAAGCTGATCTTAAAATTCATGTGGAATTGCAAGCCAAATACCCAAAAACAATATCAAAAAAGAAAAAGTTGGAAGAGTCCTTTTCCCTGATTGCAAAACTTACTCTAATTCTACAATAACCAAAACAGTGTGGAATGAGTATAAGGCTCGACATCTCAACCAATGTAATAAAAAGGAGAGTCCAGGGGCGCCTGGGTGGCTCAGTGGGTTAAAGCCTCTGCTTTCGGCTCAGGTCATGATCCCAGGGTCCTGGGATCGGGCCCCGCGTCGGGCTCTCTGCTCAGCAGGGAGCCTGCTTCCTCCTCTCTCTGAATGCCTCTCTGCCTACTTGTAATCTCTGTCTGTCAAATAAATAAATAAAATCTTTAAAAAAAAAAAAAAAAAAAAAAAAAAAAAAAAAAAAAAAAAAAAGGAGAGTCCAGAAATGAAGTCATGCATCTGTGGTCAATTGATTTTCAACAAGGGGACCAAGACCATTTAGTGGGGTACAAATAGTCCCTTCAACAGGTGGTGCTGGGACAACCGGATAGCCACAACCAAGAGAATGAAGTTGGACCCCTACCTCACGCCATATACAAACATTAACTCAAAATCCAACAAAGACCCAAATGCAGGAGATAAAACTATATAAAGAAAACCTGGGGCTGGGGTGCCTGGGTGGCTCAGTGGTTGGCCTCTGCCTTCGGCTCAGGTCATGATCTCAGTGTCCTGGGATCGAGCCCTGCATCCGGCTCTCTGCTCGGTGGGGAGCCTGCTTCCCCCCTTCTCTCTGCCTGCCTGTCTGCCTACTTGGGATCTCTGTCTGTCAAATAAATAAATAAAATCTTTAAAAAAAGAAAAGAAAACCTGGCGTAAATCTTCATGACCCTGGATTTGGCAGTGGTTTCTTAGATACAGTAACAGAAGTACAAGCAACAAAAGAAAAAAATAAATAAATTGGACCTCATCAAAACTGAAAATTCTGGATAAGATGAAAAGAGAAAGGCAAAAAACAAATCAGTGATTGCCAGGAGGAGTTAGGTGAAAAGGAATTTTGGGGGTGATGGAGCTGTTCTATAGTTTGGTCGTGATGCTAACTACATGACACTATACTCACCACCCACTATAATTGGCAGAGCACAAATGAAGCACTGAGACGGCAGCCAGAGTCACTTCTCTTGGTTTTCCATTTTTTAAAGTTAATTAAGTAATCTTTGCACGCAGTGTGGTGCTGGAACTCATGACGCTGAGATCAAGAGCCACATGTTTTCTGACTGAGCCAGCTGGGTGCCCTGGACCTTAATTTATTAATTTTATTTGTTTGTTTATTTGTTTATTTGAGAGAAATCACAAGTAGGCAGAGAGGCAAGCGGGGGCGGGGGAGGTAGGAGGTAGGAGGGTAAGCAAACTCCCCACCTAGCAGAGAGCCAGGCGCAGGGCCCAATCCCAGAACCCTGGGATCATGATCTGAGTCAAAGGCAGAGAGAGGCTTTAACCCACTGAGCCACCCAGGTACCCCTAGGATGTTAATTTTTTAACAGCTTTATTGACATATAAAATGCCCATATTTAAAGTATGCAATTTAATATATTTTAATAAGTATACACATTCAAGAAACTACAATAAAAATAGAACAAATCTGTCACCTCTGTTTTTATGTGCCCCACTCCTACTCAGGGGAACATTGCTCTGGTTTCTGTCACTGTAGATTTGCATATTTCTAGAGTTTTATATAAATGAAATCATACTGGGGTGCCTGGGTGGCTCAATCAGTTGGGCATCTGCCTTCAGCTCAGGTCATGATCCCTGGGTCCTGGGATGGAGCCCGATGTTGTCCTCCCTGCTCAGCGGGGAGTCTGCCTGCCCCTCTTCCTCTGCCCCTGCTTATGCTGTCTCTCAAATAAATAAATAAAATCTTAGAAAAAAACAAAACCTGTTCTTAATTTTTAGCAGTGTATAGGTGGGAGTGCAATTATTGTGTCATGATAATTCAGTGTTTAACTACTTGAGCTGCCAAACTGTTTTCCATAGTGGCTGCACCATTTTACATCCCCACCAGTAATGCTCAAGAGTTCCAATTTCTCCACACTTTTATTAATGCTTATTTTTTTCCTTTAAAATTTTTTTTAAGGATATTACCTATTTATTTGAGAGAGAGAGTGAGCATGAGAGGAGAGAGGTCAGCGGGAGAAGCAGACTCCCTGCTGAGCAGGGAGCCCGATATGGGACTTGATCTTGGGAATCCAGAATCAAAACCTGAGCTGAAGGCAGTTGCCTAACCGAGCCACCCAGGCGCCCTTAAAAAATTTTTTTAATAGCTATCCTTGTGGGAGTGAAATAGTATCTCACTGTGGTTTAAATTTGTATTCCCCTAATGACTAAGGATGTTGAACATCTTTTCATGTGCTTGTTAACCATTTGTATATCTTTTTTAGTGAAATGTCTTAAGTTTTTCATTCATTTTTAAACTGGGTTGCCTTTTTATTGAGTTTATAGGTGTCTTTATATATTCTGGACACTTATGAGATACATAATTTACAAATATTTTCTCCCATTCTGGAGGCTGTCTTTTCACTTCTTGATAGTCTTTCCTGGCACACACATTTTCCAGTTTTTTTCCCCCAAGATTTTGTTTATTTACTTGATAGAGTAGGTAGACAAGTAGGCAGAGAGGCAGGTAGAGAGAGAGGAGGAAGCCAAGCAGAGAGCCCGATGTGGGGCTTGATCCCAGGACTCTGAGGTTATGACTTGAGCGGAAAGCAGAGGCTTTAACACTGAGTGACCCAGGTGCCCCACATTTTCAGTTTTGATGAGGTTCACTTTACGTTATTTCTTTAGTTGCTTGTACTTCCGTCCTCCCTCTCCCACTCCCCCTGGTTGTGTTCCCTCTGTGTCTATGTCAAATTTTTAAAAAATTATTTTTTATTAAGATTTTATTTATTTGAGGGGTGTGCCTGTGTGGCTCGGTTGAGCGACTGCCTTTGGCACACGTCATGATCCTTAAGTCCTGCGATCCAGTGTCATCCAGTGTCCGCATGGGGCTCCCTGGTCAGCAGGGAGTCTGCTTCTCCTTTTGACCACCACCACCCCACTGTCTCTGTCTCTCTCAAATAAATCTTTTTTAAAAAATATTTTATTGGGGCACCTGGGTGGCTCAATCTTTAAGCGTCTGCCTTCTGCACAGGTCATGATCCCAGCGTTCTGAGTTGAGCTCCGCATGGGGCTCCGTGGTTGGCGGGAAGCCTGCTTCTCCCTCTCCCACTCCCCTGGCTGTGTTCCTTTTCTAGCTGTCTCTTTTTGTCAATTACATAAATAAAACCTTTAAAAAAATTAAAATTTTTTAAAAAGAATAAGCTGATGTCCTTATTAAAAAAAAAAAAAAAGAAAAAATATTTTCTTTATCTGAGAGAGCGCGAGAGAACAAGAGCAGGGAGGAGAGGGAGTAGGTGACTCCTCTGAGTAGGGAGTAGGACAGGAGGCTCCATTCCAGGAGCCTCTGAGTAGGGAGCTGGACAGGAGGCTCCATTCCAGGACTCTGGGGCCATGACCTAAGTGCAAGGCAGACGTTTAACCAACTGACCCTCTTAGGGGCCCCCAAGAGCCTCCGTTGCCAGGACAATCGCCGGCAAACCACGACTCGGGCTGATTTCTGGCATGTCGTGAAGCCAAAGCGAGCTGCGCTTGCGGGGTGGCCGCATGGCCGCCTATCGCCGCCCCGCGGGCATCCTGGGTCTTTGCTTCTGACGTCCCCGGCCTCACTTCATTACTTTGCCGTTTCTCGAGGGTCTCGGTTGCTGGCGAAGCCAGCGAATTTACCCAGGCCGGGGAGAAAGATGCTGGGCACAGGACCCAGGAGGGAATCCCGGCTTCGTGACATTATCGTACATTCTGGGGAGTTGAGGAAGAAATAAGCAGCAGTACGTAGAGCGCCGAGCACAGCGTTAGGCACATAGTAGGTGCTCAGAATGTGTCCGCCAGTGCCAATGTATGTTTGCACACTGTGCGAAGAGGACCCAGATGCCGCGAGGCGCGTAGCCGCTCGCCTGGGTCAGGCTTCTTTGGCGTCCCCTGACACCCCTAGCTACTCGCCCCCTGCGCATGCGCACGCGCGCGATCTGGCCGCTTCGCCTCTCGTCCTGTTTGGCCCGAGCCGCGCGCCGTCAAGCCTCCGTGCGTTGCCATAGAGACCCGTGAGCCCTGAGGGGCTCGCGGCCCAGACGCCAGGCTGCGGGGGATTAAGAGCACCATGTCTTTCCGCGAACTCCGCAGTAAGGCCGCCCTGCCCGCTTTCCCCTGCGGGTCCGCGCCCGAGTCTTCCCCGTTTGGGCCTGTGCGGCCCCGGGGAGTCCCTGGCCGCTGCCGCCCCCGAAGCCGAGCGCCCCCGCCCCTTGTCAGCACTCCGACCTGGCGCGAGGTGCTGTGAGCGCCCCTGGCCGCTTGTGGTTAGGCGGCTGTGGAGCCGAAGTGTTAATTTTGTCTAATTTTAGATGGCTTGCTTGGCCACAGGCGGCTGCTTGCTACCGTGTTGGAAAACGCTGAGACCGATTCGGAGTCGGGTTAGCTGAAGAGCTCAGAAAAACGAGCAAAACCGCGGAGGGGACTGGTGAATGACCGTCGCGGGTGGCATGTTTTGAGTTTTTACGGTCTGCCGGGGAGTTCCTGTATATGGGTGTGCAACGTATTATTGGCCTCCTGAACCACTGTATATTCTGTATTTGGAGAGCAGGAACGGGCCGGGAGGGCAGGGAACTCGACCCTAGGACCCAGGCGGTGGGATCTGGCGCCGGAGTTTGAATTCGGTTTTCTCACTTCCAGAGCCTGCGTCGTTCCTAAAGGGGCTGTGCTGGGAGAGTGGGGACGTGGGATGGAGATAACCCGAATTGGTTCCTGCTACTTTGGGGGCATCTGTTACACACCAGGTGTTTTGCAGTAAATACCTGGTTTTCGTCCTCACTTGCACAGTGAGGTGGGTAGTGTGATCCCTGCATGAAAGACTTGGAGACACAGAGAAGTCAAGCAGCTTGCTTTAAGTCACCCATCTAGAACTGGGTGGAAAGCACTGTTGGAGCCGTGGGACTGTGTGTCAAAATCCTTTGCTTTCCATGAGTGGGCATTTTCTGAACCTGAAGCGTTTGGGCCACCTGGGTCCACCTGCTTAGGGGTAGCACGTGATTGCCAAGTTGCTGTCATCCAGGCCTGTTTTTACTGCCCCGTTTTCTAACAAATTGCTGGACATTTCACCATTAACGATTGTCATTTCAGTTAGGAATCGCTCTTTTTCTTCCATGTAAATATAGGGGAAGAGGCATCACATTTTATTGGCACACCTAGTAGCACCGTGGTGTGAATTATGCCCTCTGGGATTTGAAGGTTCTTGGTGACGGTGTGTTGTAGAGATGAGTTTCTCCTCCTTCGCAGGCTGAGGCCGGGGTTCTGCTAGGGGACATTAAATGCAGTTGTGCTTGGAAGAGGGTGTTAAGAAAGGGATTTCTGAACTTTTTGACCTTAAATGAATGCCATACATTTGTGCAACTTTCAGTAAAAATAATAGTCCAATTGTCCCCATTTTGCAGAATTAATGGGACCCTACTACGGCTTAATAGGAAGAAGTATTTAGGCAGTGTGTGGCGTGTGGTGGGAATAAAGCTGCTTTATAAACCATCACTCTCCTCACATTTCGCAGAAAGCAGTGACGAGGCCCTCTGTGCCCTTCTTACTTTGCTTGTATCTCCTCTTGCCTGGTGAGATCCAACCTAACCTCCAGTGCCCAGGTAGCTTTTTTGCAAATGTTGTTGAGATCATTTGAACCTCGAGGAAGAGCAAGAACAGGCATTCTGTAGAGCCAGAAGCACACCAAAAACAGATCCTGGCATGTTGTGGAAACAAAAATGTTTGTTGTGTTCATTTGCTCATTTTGCTTTAAAGCGTAGTGACCACCACAACCTCTAGTTTCAACAAGTTTTAGTATTATTGTTTCTTGTTCTGGTTTATAAAAGGAATTAAAATATTTCTGTATAGTTCAAACAGTCTCTTCAAGATCTCTTTCAATACAATGCTGTTGGGATGCCTGGGTGGCTCAGTTGGTGAAGCTCTGCCTTTGGCTCTGGTCATGATCCCAGGGTCCTGGGATTGGCCCCACAATGGGCTCCCTGATCAGTGGGGAGTCTGCTTCTCCCTCTGCCTCTCCCCCTGCTTATATGCTCACTCTCTCTGTCTCAAATAAATAAATAAAAGATTAAAAATAAATAAATAAATAAGATTAAAAAGCCAACTCCAGAATAACTCAGACAGGTAAACTTTGCCCCACTAAATGTACTAAATGAACACCCCTAAATGTAACCACTGTTAACATTTAACATTTTTTTAAAAAGATATATTTTTTTTATTTGAGAGAGAGACAGGCGCTTGTATGGGAGCACGGGTTGGGGGTGTGGGGGGAGAAAGGGAGAGAAGCACACTCCCTGCTGAGTGTGGAGCCATGCAGGGCTTGATCCCTTGACCCTGAGATCACGATCTGAGCCAAAATCAAGAGTCCGATGTTCAACCGACTGAGCCACCCAGGCGCCCCAGCATATTTTTTCTTGATGACATTTTGTAAACCAGATATTTCTCATTTTGAGAGGTAAAGAGAAGGATATCCAAGAGGGAAATGACATATGGAAGGGAGAAATTCTATTTACAGCCAATCCTTAAACCCTATTATATCAGACTTTTTTTTTTTTAAGATTTTATTTATTTATTTGACAGAGAGGGAGAGAGCGATCACACAAGGAGAATAGCAGGCAGAGGGAGAAGGAGAAGCAGGCTTCTCCTGAGCAAGGAGCTGAGCAAGGAGCCCAATGTAGGGCTCGATCCCTTGACCCTGGGATCATGACCTGAGCCAAGGGCAGACGCTTAACTGATCAAGCCACCTAGGTGCCCGCCTAGACCCCATTATAATATACAGCTTCCACTTTTTCCTCCCATTGAAGTTAAGTGTTTTTCAGGAAGCAGATTATGTATTTAAAGTTTCATCTCCTTTTTGCTTTCCCTCTTAGAGACTTGATAAATAGTCCTGTAACTGTCAGTATGTTGGGAATAAAGAGGGAAAACAAGGAAAATAAGTAAGTAGTTGCTCTTTGATGGGGGAACTGACTGAGCTGTATTTTACCTTTGGACAGATTTTACAGAGATGATGAGAGCCTTGGGATACCCTCGCCACATCTCGATGGAAAACTTCCGCACACCAAATTTTGGACTTGTGTCTGAAGTGCTGCTTTGGCTTGTGAAACGGTCAGAAATGTACTTTAATAAAGTCTAAGAATGAATGCTGTATTTTATTCAATAGCCACCTATTGAAAATGGATACTGTGGTGAAGCAGAAGGAAGAATTCAATAAATTCTGAGTTTGAAAGACTCACTTATAACCTATTAAAAATCAGTTGAGCTTGAGGAGCGCTGTGGAGAAGGGAGGCAGTGGTAAGAGATTTCTCAGAAGCTGATGCGAACAGTGGTCCAGGCTCCCCTTCACGTTCTCACTGTCGTCAGGAGTGAGCAGGATCTCTGCACACTCTCTAATGACTATAATGAAGTACATAATGAAGTGTAATGAGGTAGAAATCATTCAGATTCAGATTTCATATGTGTGAAAAATCTAATATGATTCTGGGTGGGCGATCTTTTTTAAGGAGGTCATACATATTTTCGGTGTTGCAGGCTACATAAGATCTTTGTTGCATAATCTCCCCTGTGTTTTGTTTGTGATAATCCTTTAAAAATGTGAAAACCCTCCTTAGCCTGCAGGCTGCCCAGGAGGAAACCAAGAACTGCACCGCACTGACCCCTGGTGGGTCGTCAGTAACTCCAGAACTCCCCTAACCGCTGCTTCTCAGCTAGCTGGTTGGCTCTGTGAGGTCAAGGGCTGCTCAGCCAGAGTGATAGTTCTCATTATTTTAGTTGAACTTTGAGGTCTGAGATAGACTTAGTTTTGTAAGCTGAGCCCCTAATTGGATTTTTGTAATCACTTAAGTCTGTTCTTAGGTGAGGATTCACTCCCTGAGGTGTTTGGGATTTTATGCTGCTTTTTTTTTTTTTTTTTAAATATTTTTATTTATTTATTTGACAGAGATCACAATTAGGCAGAGAGGCAGGCAGAGAGAGAGGAGGAAGCAGGTTCCCCATGGAGCAGAGTGCCCGATGTGGGGCTCGATCCCAGGACTCTGGGATCATGACCTGAGCTGAAGGCAGAGGCTTTAACCCACTGAGCCACCCAGGCGCCCCTTTTATGCTGGTTTTGAAGTCTCTCTCACTCTTACTACCTGAACCGGGGACTTAGAGAGCTTGCTGTTACGGATCCTCTCAGCTGCCTATTTTCTCTTTCGTGGACTTTGTACTTAATTAACTTTTCTTCTCTCTCTCTCTGAAAGGTATGAACCTCAGACCGATATCCCTTCTGATGTTGAGACTGAACAAGACCGAGTTTTCTTCATTAAAGCAATTGCCCAGTTTCTGGTTAGTTGACAGTTATTTTCTGGAGTTGGAATATTAAGTATGTTACAGATGAGTCCCAATGGGGGCTGCTTTCGTGTTTCTTTTTTTTTTTTTTTTTTTTTTTTTTTTAAAGATTTTATTTATTTATTTGACAGAGAGAGATCACAAGTAGGCAGAGAGGCAGGCAGAGAGAGAGAGGAGGAAGCAGACTCCCTGCTGAGCAGAGAGCCCGATGCGGGACTCGATCCCAGGACCCTGAGATCATGACCTGAGCCGAAGGCAGCGGCTTAACCCACTGAGCCACCCAGGCGCCCCTGCTTTCGTGTTTCTAAGCCCATCTGGTCACTAAGTTTCTGTGGAGGCATTTTTTTTGTTTTTTGTTTTTAATTCATTATTATTTTGTTTCTAAAGAATTTATTTATTTATTTGACAGAGAGAGATCACAAGGAGAGAAGCAGGCAGAGAGTGAGAGAGGGGGGGGAAGCAGGCTCCTGCTAAGCAGAGAGCCCAATGCAGGACTCGATCCCAGGACCCTGGGATCATGACCTGAGCCGAAGGCAGAGGCTTTAACCCACTGAGCCACCCAGGCGCCCCGTTAATTCATTATGTGTTAAGAATTCTATTCAGTTAGTTTAGTATAGGTTCAAAATTTTTTCTTTTTTGATTTTATTTATTTGACACAGAGAGAGAGAGAGATCGTGAGAGAGAGAACACAAGCAGGCGGAGTGGAAGAGAGAGAGAAGCAGGTTTCACGCTGAGCAGGGAGTCTGATATAGGGCTTGATCCCAGGACCCTGAGATCTTGACCTGAGCCAAAGGTGACACTTAATGACTGAGTGTCATTAAGTGATGACTGACCCAGGTGCTCCTCAGAATTTCTTCTTAATTATGAAACGGTATAGGGTAAAAGGACTTTTTCTCTTGTCTGCCATTGACCCAGTTCATCCCCATCTCCATCCTCCGAGTTTATTTACATACAGAGAAGCAAACACAATATACATTCTTTCCCCTGCCTTTTACACAAATGGTGGCATACGGTACACCACTGCTTAGAATCCTGCTTTATTCACTTAGTTGTGTGTTTTGGAGAATTTTCCGAATACATATCCAGTTTCCTCATTCTGTCTTGTGCCTGAGTAGTATCGCTTTCATGAGTATACCATAGTTTATGTAATTTATATATAGATAGGTGTTTAGATTTTTTTTAAGATTTTGTTTATTTATTTGACAGAGACACACAGTGAGAGAGGGAACACAAGCAGGGTGTGGGAGAGGGAGAAGCAGACTTCCTACTGAGCAGGGAGTCCGATGCGGAGCTCGATCCCAGGACCCTGAGATCCTGACCTGAGGCAAAGGCAGACACTTAACAACTGAGCCACCCAGCTTCCCCAGGTGTTTAGATAGTTTATAACTTTTGCTCTATGAAACTGTGCCGTAGTGAATAGCCCACACGTAGGACTTTGTGACAGTGACCCCAGGATAAGTTCTTAGGATTGGAAAGATGGGTGAATTTGTAATTTTATTGTCAGTTACTAAATAGCTCTCTATCAAGATTATATCAGTTCATACACCCACTTGCAATGCTTGAGTCACTTGGAAGTTTGATTCAATACAGTCAGGTTTTTGTTAAAGAGAGATTTTCAAGTTACCTACATGGGATTCAAGTTGGATTTTATTTTCATGGAAAGGGCCTTCCTTTTTTTTTTTTTTTTTTTTTTGTCTGAAAATAGGCCACCAAAGCGCATATAAAACTCAATACCAAGAAGCTTTATCAGGCAGATGGGTATGCAGTGAAAGAGCTTTTGAAGATCACCTCTGTCCTTTATAATGCCATGAAGACCAAAGGGATGGAGGGCTCTAAGATAGGGGAGGAGGACATCAGCAAATTCAAGTTTGATCTTGGCTCGAAGGTAAGGACAATGTCCCAGTGTGGGGCAGTGTGTGTATTTCTTAAACTCTGAAACGGAACATATCAGACACTCATGTCATCGCTTCTTTCCTTACCCCTTGACTAAAAGCAGTTTGTCAGTTCTGTGCTGATCACCATTTAGATACAAACAGCAGTCACAACAAATTAATCCGCTACCTATGGAAAACCCACTATATGCCAGGCGCGGTTCAGATGTTCAGGGTACCACGTGAACAGCAAGACAGCAATCCTCTGTTAGGCTCAGTGGGGAGTCAGACTACACCACAAAGCAGAAGGATTGGCAGGTCAGAGGTGATCGGTTTGTAGGGGATGGTAAAGCAGGGCCAGGCCGTGTCTGCAACAGGGAGACAGGGTGGGTGACAACATCCTCAGCCGAGATGCGAAGCAGGGAAGGAGCAAGCCCTGCAGCGGAGGGGGAAGAGTATCCTCTGAAAAAGTGTGCTTTGTGTATTTGAGGAAATGGGTCAATAGAGGAGAGCATGAGAGTTCGGAGGGGTCCTTTTTTTTTTTTTTTTAAGATTTTATTTATTTATTTGACAGAGATCACAAATAGGCAGAGAGGCGGGCGGGTGGGTGGGGAAGCAGGCTCCCCGCTGAGCAGAGAGCCCGATGCAGGGCTTGATCCCAGGACCCCAAGATCATGACCTGAGCTGAAGGCAGAGGCTTTAACCCCCTGAGCCACTGAGGCGCCCCTCGGAGGGGTCCTTTGACAGACCCCACCCTGTGGTGTCTCCACAGCCACTGTAAAGAGGTTGACTTTGAGGTGGAAAATCATGGCGTTTGAGCAGAGAAGTACGTAATTTGAAACTTTGTATTAAAAGGATCCCTCCGGCTCCTGGGTTGAGATTAGACTGAGGGGGGCATGAGGGTACACGCAGACATGTCAGTGACTTTGGACAGAGTGGTTGCTGATATCAGGAGCTCGGCTAAGATGGGAGACAGCTGAGCTGCCAGGCATCGGAGGATTTGATGAAAGCAGCAAGCCGAAATGAAAGTTAAGTATTCAGTCACTTACTGTGATGGTTTGATCAAGGGGCTAAAAGCAGAGGAAGTGTCACGCCTCCCTCCCACCACACTGTTCCTTTGTCTCCCAGGAGATGGCACACCCTTGAAGGGGTTGTCTCCTGAGGGAGCCCTGAACAAAAGGCTCCAGCACTTTTTTTTTAATTTTTAATTTTTAAAATTTCTTTTCAGTGTAAAATTCTTTTCAGAATTCAATGTTTATGTACCACACCCAGTGCTCCATTCAATATGTGCCCTCCACAATACCCACCGCCAGGCTCCCCCAACCTCCTGCTCCCCCGCCCCTTCAAAACCCTCAGATTGTTTTTCAGAGTTCATAGTCTCTCATGGTTCATCTCCTCCTCTAATTTCCCCCAGCTCCCTTCTCCTCTCCATCTCCCCATGTCCTCTGTTATTTCTTATGCTCCACAAGTAAGTGAAACCATATGATAATTGACTCTCTGCTTGACTTACTTCATTCAGCATAATCTCTTCCAGTCCCGTCCATGTTGCTACAAAAGTTGGGTATTCATCCTTTCTGATGGAGCCGAAATACCCCATTGTGTATATGGACCACATCTTCCTTATCCATCCATCCGTTGAAGGGCATCTTGGTTTTTTCCACAGTTTGGTGACCATGGCCATTGCACTTTTATGACCCTGAGTTGGGGGAGGACTAGGAGTGGAAGAGTGTCCCCAGGTTTTCTCCCTAGTTCCCCCACAAGAAGGCCACCTCAGCCCGCCATGAAGAGACCTGGGAGTGAAGGCCCCACATACTTTATGGATCATGGGGGTCAAAGGCCCTGCGTCCTTGACTGCTGCTTCCTTCAGAGCCTGCAGTGCCCTGCTGTGCCTCAGCTGGGGTGAGCCCTGGCGCAGGTGCCCCTGTCAGGCCTGCCAGGGAAAGCCTTTGTGATCACCTGTGATCAGGTCCAAGAATTCATACCGAGGTTTGTAACCAGGAGCCAGAATCAGTGGAAAGAAGTGGCCAGGGGTTAGAACCTATTCTGAGCATGGATCTTGTGGGCTTGAATGTGGGTTGAGAGAAAACAGACCATGCAAGGAAGATCCTACAGCTACCCTGTCTGCTAGATCTCTCTGTGATGATGGATGTGTTCTCTATCTATGCCATACTGTTGGAGCTACTTGCCACATGTAGCTAGCGTCACCGAATAACAGGGTTCCAAATTTATTTAAATTTAAATAATGAAACATGGAAAAGGCCATCTGTGGCAAGTCCACACAGTTTTAGCCTTCATAGCTCTGGAGTTCTTGGTCTGAGCACCTGCAGGGGTTAAGTTGCCTTTACTGAAAGGGAGGGGAGTGTGGGAGGAGCAGGCCTGGTAGGAAAGGCGGGAGTTTGGTTGGAACAGCTGAGCTGTTTAGTATGAGGTGTTCGGTTGTAGAAAGTGTTACAGCCACGAGCTTAGGAGGGGGTGTGAGTAGAGAAGAGTTCAGGGGACTGAACTCTGATGGCCTCGGGGTCCGGGATGCAAGGGAGATGATGAGACTACTGCTAAGGAAGTGGGATGTTTGCTGCTATGAGGTGGTCTGGGCCAGGGGAGCTGGAGCTGGAGGGATCGGAACCCTGCAGGACTAAGGGAGGGGAAGACAGCAGCTGTGAATGCAGAGGGAGACTTGCTGTGGCCGGTGTGGGAGTTGGAGAGAGGAAGAGTGAGCAGAGCAAGGAAATGTTTGGATTCTCTGGAAAAGTTACCATATGCAAGGAAGTGGGATGACCTGTGACTCCTAAGAAAGAAGCTTATGCTCGGGGCTAGAGGCTGTCATCTTCACAGCAGTAGATGCCGCCCCTGAGGGAGGCGGGTCACACCGTGGGGCTTTGTGCAGGTTAATTCCCAGGAGCCCCAGCAACTGTGCACCAGGCTGTCCAGAGGCGGAGAGCCTGGGCAGCAGCATTCTGCGGTAGGAAATGTGTCTCTCTGCTTCCCCTCTGGTCGCCTGTCCCCTGTTGTGACCTCCTCCAAATAGGAAGCATGTCACTTTCACACTCCCATGGTTCCTGGTTAAAGATTACATTCGACTTGAGATTTGGACTTTCAGAGAGACCCAGATGTCCTGGGAGCGCTTGTTCACAGGATGGAAATATGGGTCTCGTGGAAAACGTGCTCAGTAGTCCAGTGTCCTGATGGGAGGCAGGAATTGATTCTAACAAACTGGTTATTTCTTTTTTTTATTTTCATTTTTAAATTTTTTATTCATTTGAGACAGAGAGCTCAGGAGCAGTGTGGAGGGCAGAGGGAGAGGGAGGAGCACACTCCCCCTCTGAGCCCCATGAGGGACTTGGTCCAGGACCCTGACTGTGTGACCTGAGCCAAAGGCAGACACTGAACCGACTGAGCCACCGAAGAGCCCCAAGGCTTCACCGAGTTTTCTGTGTTTGATATTTTCCCTCCAGATTGCAGATTTGAAGGCGGCCAGGCAGCTTGCTTCTGAAATCACCTCCAGAGGAGCGTCCCTGTATGACCTGCTGGGCAAGGAGGTAGAATTGAGGGTGAGCCATGTTCAGACACTTAAATACTTTCTCAGCCTCTTTCAAGGTTTTTTTTCTGATTCTGCTTTTCCCCGGCCTTCCCATTTCATCACACTGTACCTGCTGAAATGAGATGATCTGCAGGGAGGTGATAGCATTAGCTGCTCTTCCTACTTCTGGTGCCCGCTGGTCTGTTTTTAAATGTTTTTTTAAGATTTTTATTTATTTGTTTGACAGAGAGAGTGAGAGAGCACAAGCAGGCAGAGCAGTGGAGGGAGAAGGAGAAGCAGGCTCCCCACTGAGCAGGGAGTCCAATGTGGGGTTCGATCCCAGGACCCTGGGATCGTGACCTGAGCTGAAGGCAGTTGCTTAACCAACTGAGCCACCCAGGCACCCCTGCTGATCTGTTGTTAATAGCTTTCCCTCCTCGTTCAGGAGCGGCAGTTATGTAGCATGTTACATAGCATGTTGCTGGAACTTTCCTCCATGCCCGTGGCAGACCTAGCAAAGTCTGGTGTTTTTCCTGAGGAGTTCCGCGTTCCTGTCTACAAAGTACTCTTCTGCACCCATGGTTCCCACACTTTGCTTCTGCGTGGGATGCTGTGGGGTCCTGTAAAAACTACTGGTACCCGGCTTCCGTGCCAGTGTCACGGGTTTGGAGCGGACCTGGGCATTGGGAGTTGTAAGTCTTGGGTGACTCTCACGTGTGCAGAGCTGGGCAGCCCGTGACCTAGGCAGCTACTACTCATCAGCTGACGTTGGTGTCACCATAAAAATGTATCTGCTGTTCTTCTAGCCAATGTGAGCCGAAAAGAGTGCTTCATCTACTGAGTTTACCGAGCTGTTTAATGAGAATATGGCTTCTAAAACCCCTGTAGGGCTCCCTTTAAATCACCTGATGTCTGGGTTGTCCCCCAAAGCAGTGAATCAGAATGTGTGGGGGTGAGAGCCAGGCATCCAGCCTTTTTTTCCCCCTAATATTTATTTATTTATTTATTTGAGGGAGAGAGAGAGAGAGAGAGAGAGAGAGAGAGATGTGTGGGCGGGAGGGGCAGAGGCAAAGGCAGAGAGAATCTCAAGCAGACTTTGCTCTGAGTATAGAACCCAGTGTGAGGCTATATTTTGCAGAGAACTTGACCTGAGCCCAAACCAAGAGTTGGTTGTTTAACCAGCTGCGCCCCGGAGGCACCCTCCAGGCATCCAGCATTTAAGGATCTCCATGGGATTCCAACATGCAGCAGAGTTTGGGACCCACTGGTTTAAGAAGTGGAGTCTTGTTTAATTCTTTCCTGTAAGGGTTTATGGCATTTGAAGCATACATGCTCACCTCTTGTGGTTTTTTGTTTTGTTTTGTTTTAAGGATTTTATTTATTTATCAGAGAGGGAGCACAAGCAGGCAGAGCAGCCGACAGAGGCAGAGAGAAAAGTGGGCTCCCCGTCAAGCAAGGAGCCTGATGTGGAACTCAATTCCAGGACCCTGGGATCATGACCTGCACTGAAGGCAGAGGCTTTAACCTACTGAGCCACCCAGGCGCCCCTCACCTCTAGTGTTTTTATTTATTTCATTTATTTGATTTTAGATTTTATTTATTTATTTTTTGGAAAGCAAGAGAGAGAGAGAGAGCACAAGCAGGGGGAGCAGAAGGCAGAGGGAGAAGCAGGTTCCCTGCTGAGCCAGGAGCAGGATCTGGAACTTGATTCCACCACCCTGAGATCCTGACCCAAGCAGAACCGACTGAGCCGCCCGGGCGCTCTCTAGTGTTTTTAAACTAAATGCGTTTAATTCTTTTTACTCCAGTCAGGTTTGTCAGCCATGATTGTCCTTTCGGCCTGGCCCGCCTTCTGGCATCACTGCTCTAGTGTAATGGTATTTTCTTCTGGCTTTTCATTCCTGCCCCAGGAGCAGACAGGGAGCAGGGGACTGGGATGCCAGCTCAGCATTGCTGATGTGTTAACCTAGTGGCTGACCAGCTGCCCAGTTGACAGAACAAAGCTGCTGCTCCTATCTCATAGCTAATTTAGATAACTAACAAGGCAGCTCCCCAGGCCTTCTGTGTTTTCTCTTTATAGTGCGGTTGTGTGCATGTGTCTCCGCACATTTCTGACAGACCTAGAGACAGACCTGTGAAGTGCTAGTCACTTGGTAACTGCCACAGAGCTGTGGCTTCATGGTGAGACTTAACCAGGTTTCCACTGGGGACTCTTAGCACCGTCCCGTAATGAATTGAAATAACCAGTAGCCGAAATGTTGCCATAGGAGCCATGAATATGGTACTTCTCAAATTCTGTACAGCTGTGATCTGAGGAAGATCCCCCATCCAGTGTTGGTTTTTCTTTTTTTTTTTTTTTTTTAAGATTTTATTTATTTATTTATTTGACAGACAGAGATCACAAGTAGGCAGAGAGGCAGGCAGAGAGAGAGGGGGAAGCAGGCTCCCTGCAGAGCAGAGAGCCCGACGCGGGGCTCGATCCCAGGACACTGAGATCATGACCTGAGCCAAAGGCAGCGGCTTAACCCACTGAGCCACCCAGGCGCCCCTGGTGTTGGTTTTTCATACACTCAACTAACATTCTTTGAGTACTGGCACCAACAACAGACAGGCAAGGCACCTTGATCTGTGCTCTCCGTAGCTTTCCACCAGTGTGGGCCCTGAGGGGTACCGTGGAATAAAGGAAGCCCAAGACTGAGCTGGGGAAAGTGCTGCAGGAACCTGCATTGGCATTGAAGTCCCATGTCTCAGAAGTTCCTGGCACTGGTATGATAGGCACAAATGCTTCCTTTGATTGGTTAGTGATTAATGCTAGGGGCGGGGACAATGTGACTCCTCTCATCGGTTGCAGTTGGAAGTGACAGGCAATTTAGAGGAAATGAATCATAGGAATGATGATAGGGGCTGGCAGGGGGTTCGGACAGTTGGTTGAGCTGCACTTGGTTTGGGGTTCACCTGAACAAATAGAAGTAAAGAAGCAAATTTGGGAGAAAAGATGATGAGGGTAAGCCCAGTTTTGCCCCCCTGGTGTTGAGGGTGTGTGGGGCCTTTAGCTGGAGAAGGCCAAGGGCACTGGAGGGAGACCAGGTTGGTGGTAGGATCAGAAAGACCTGGAGCCACTTGGCTGGCTCAGTTGGTGAGCTTATGACTCTTGATCTCAGGGTTGTGAGTTCAGGCCCCACAGTGGGGTCTGGGGTGTTTTTCTTTTTTTAAAGAAAAAAAAGAAGAGACATTTGGAAGAGGTGCTAGAAGAAGTGTTTCTGTATCAGAGATGCACCCTGTGATGGAACTTTGAGAACTAGTCCATAAGCCATATCCAGATCTGGGGATTTATTTTGAGAATTGCTTTTCTGAAAGTGTGTGTAATTCCATTTCATTGTTTCCCATAGGAATTGAGAACAGAAGCTATTGCCAGGCCTCTGGAAATAAACGAAACTGAAAAAGTGATGAGAATTGCAATAAAAGATATTTTGGTAAGATTATTTGCTTTTATTTAATGTTTTTGTGCCTGGAACTTGAAAATACGGATTTATTCCCTGCCTCCTCAAGAAACACCAACCCTTGGCCTAGTGACAGAGAAGGGGTATGATCGTGGGGAAATGGGAAATGCAGAGGATGTTCAAGGATACATTCTAGGTTACTTTTTTCCCCTTGTTATAAATATGAACAACTTATCCCCCCAAATTTGTCAGTTTTAATAATTTAATAATTTGATTAAATTCTTCAATTTTCCTAAGTAATGCTCTATTTAAGGGACTCTTCATACTTTAACCACTTCCTTGCTGCTGGGCATTTAAGTGATTTTCATGTTTTCCATTTATTTATTTATTTATTTATTTGAGTGCTGAAACATGGGCACAGAGATTTCTTTCTCTCTCTCTCTCTCTCATTTTATTTTATTTTTTTAAAAGATTTTATTTATTATTTATTTGACAGACAGAGATCACAAGTAGGCAGAAAGGCAGGCAAAGAGAGAGGAGGAAGCAGGCTCCTTGCTAAGCAGAGAGCCCGATGCAGGGCTCGATCCCAGGACCCTGAGATCATGATCTGAGCTGAAGGCAGAGGTTTAACCCACTGAGCCACCCAGGCGCCCATCCCTTTTTTTAAAGATTTTTTATTTTGCAAGAGAGAGAGGAAGCATGTGCCACACACATGCAAGCATGAGCAGGGGGAAGGGCAGAGGGAGAAGCAGACTCCCTGCTGAGCAGGAAGCCGGACAAAGGACTTCATCCCAGGACCCTGATATCATGATCTGAGCAGAAGGCAGATGCTTAACTGAATGAGCCCCCCCAGGTGCCATTTTCTTTCTTTCTTCTTGAAGAATGGGTGGCACATGGGGTTAGTTCCAGGCGTGCACCGTGGATGGCGAGCACCTTTTAACGTGTCTGTGCTTGCAAAAGGTCCATGATACGTGATAATTCTGAAAACAAAACCGAAGCAATAGCATGAATAATAGGGTTACGATCTGTAAGCCATTTGTTTCAGAAAGCTAGGGGAAATTGTGTCTATCACACAGATACTTTTTTTTTTTTTTCACTTTTTTTTTTTGAAAGATTATTAGAGTGTCTGGGTGCATGCATGTGCTGGCAAGAGTCAGAGGGAAAGAGAATGTCAAGCAGCCTCCCAGCTGAGCGCAGAGCCCAGCGCAGGGCTAGTTCCCATGACCCCGAGATCATGACCTGAGCCAGAACTGGGGTCAGACACTTAAACAACTGAGCCACCCCGGTGCCCCGCTGGTATTTCATGTTTGAGGAGCACAGACCTTTAAAAAACTGCTTTTGTTTTTGAAGTCAGATACATCCACTAGGTGTTGTCTGACTGATTCAGAGAAGAGCCACCATCAGTGTGTGCTGTTCAGAAACTCGCCTTGTCTTCCTGTGAGAGTGAACTCATACCTCTTGTGGGGTTTTCCAATGGAGAGTGATATGATTATTTTCATGAAATTATTAGTGTACTTAGTTGAAAAAAGTTCAGCCGTAAGTAAAGAGTAAAAGTGGTTGCTCCCAGATATACACTGTCTTTGACAGTTACAGAGAGTGTCTGGGCTCCTTCGAGGAGTTCTTCATGGACCCTTCGAGGAGTTCTTCATGGACCCTAGAACTCCTTTGAGGAGTTCTTCATGGACCCTAGACCATAGACCTGCAGGTAGACAGTCCCTCCGTGTTTCCGGGGCGTGACACATTGTGCCGAAGTACTGGGGGGAGAACCCCCTGTCGGGCATCAGGAACTTAAGGCCGAGTTGGCACATCAGAACCCAGAAAGCAGCGGCACACTCAGCTGGCTGGTTCCAGATGTGGTTCCTAATGCGGCAGATTGCAGCTGAGCTGTAGGCCTGCCCGGCCAGCTTCCCAGGCGACACGGGTGTGAAGACTGTGCATTCATTCTGACCTCCACTTGTCAGATGAACTTGGTCTTGTGATACAGCAGAAAGGCCTGCGTGTTTTGTCCGTGATCTCTCTTCCCCTTCACTTTGTTTCTCTGCCCTAGCTGCCCAGGCTCCCTCCCAAACGCTTGGTCCACTGAGGGAGCCGCTTTTTCGCTGACTTCACAGAGTGGTTTCCCTGTTTTAGTCTGTAGTTGAGGTGTACTTGCCAGTCGGAGGGAGGGGAAACCTTCTCTCTCAGTCCCAGCAGGCAGTGGACAAGGGCTGGGACCACCTGATGTTTCTTTTTGTCTCCTGGTGCATATATTCTGTGATGCAGATGTTTGTAACTAGGGGAGTGAGCAGAACAGTGAGAATAAAGGCCGACTGACAAGCCAGAGTGGTACGGCAGCCGTGTGAGCCAGTGACCGCGCACAACATCTAGGCCCGCTCCCTCTACTCGGGACACTGTTCCTTCCATCCTCCCTTGTTTGCATGGCTACAGACATCCTCTTTTCAGGGGAAAGGATGATCATTTTTTCTGGGTCTGTGTGACTTCCTGTCTGGAAACGGCTAACTGAGTGATGGCTTGGGGGAGTGTGCTTTGTGTGTTTACTTTTGCTTTTATGCAGCATGTTGTCGCTGTGCCTGAGGAGCTATGGAATTCCTCTCTTCCGGGAGCCACGGGGAGTTGCTTCCTGGGCCTTCCTCTCATTCATTTCCTATTCAACGCAGGCGCAGGTGCAGAAGACTAAAGATCTGCTCAACAACGTGGCCTCTGACGAAGCTAACCTAGAAGCCAAGATCGAGAAGAGGAAGTTAGAACTGGAACGAAATCGGAAGCGGCTTCAGACTCTGCAGAGTGTCAGGTAGATCCAAACACCTGAAGAGTGGGTGGAAAGTTGTCTTGTACATTCTAGCAGCGTGAGGACAAGTGGTCAGTGGTGGTAGCCCCTCGGGCGTGGGGCCATCTGGACTGAGAGTGTGGGGGCCACACACGTCCTAACAACGCGCCCTGCCAGACTCGTCTTTACTGTTCTCAGTGTGCCTGGGAAACGGCTCCATTCTCGAACCTCCCTTCAGGGTTCTATGGCTTCTTGGAATGCAGGGCAGAGTTAGTGAACCCAGAGGGTGAAAGTTACCCACGGCTCGTCTCCTAAGATCTGTGCCTTGCCATG
Source organism: Mustela lutreola (assembly GCF_030435805.1). Lineage (NCBI taxonomy): Eukaryota > Metazoa > Chordata > Mammalia > Carnivora > Mustelidae > Mustela > Mustela lutreola. The sequence goes on along the minus strand of NC_081306.1, from coordinate 20,957,361 downwards.
AACGAGGTTTAAGCAGAAGCACACTACCATTTCTTAGTTTGAGCAAATTTTAGACCTTTGTAATTCTTCACCGGTTCATCTTTCTTTTGACGTTCCCTCTCTGAAAGGGAACTTTTTCCAGGGACTGTGAATGGTACCGTCCAGGTCTTCGGACCCTTTCAAGTGGGTTCCTCGCATTTTCTTAGAGCCTTTCTCTTGCTCATTTCGCGCCCTCCTTCTCTTGCTCCGTCTCTTGTCAGTCTTTCTCCTGCATCACTGCTTTGCCTTTTCATTCTGCCTTTATTTTTCTCTCTTCCCTCCCATCTGTGTAGCTGCTCCATCTGTCTGAATGTCATGCATTTTGGAGATACTGGTGACTAGCCCACAACCTGACACTAGTTCTAACATCTGTGGGAAGATCTCCCCTGTAGACATGAGTAACCCAGGGAGCGGAAACCACAGGCAAGCCCATGCCCTTTCCACCTTTGTAGTCTGGGCCACCTGACACGGGTGTCTCATTAAAAAATTCTGCCTCTCAGGCATAAATTCATTTTTGTTAAGCCTTATGGCCTTTCAATAGAAAAGTTTCTGTATTTTGCTCTAGTCCCAAAGATTATTTATTATTTTTTAGTTTATTTATTTAAAAGATTTTTATTTATTTATTTAACAGAGAGATAGAAAGCACAAGTAGGCAGAGCAGTAGGCAGAGGGAAAGGAAGAAGCAGGCTCTCTGCTGAGCAAGGAACCCGATGCGGGACTTGATCCCAGGACCCTGGCATCATGAACTGAGCCAAAGGCAGCTGCTTAACCGACTGAGACACCCCGGCGCCCCTTATTTATTTTTTTAAAGATTTTATTTCTTTATTAGAGCACAGAAACCGTGGCCGGGGTGTACACAGAGGGATAGGGGGAAGCGGGCTCCCAGCTGAGCAGGGAGCTAGATGGAGGACTCAATCCCAGGCCTCTGGAATCATGACCCGAACTGAAAGCAGACACTTAACCAACTGAGCCATCCAGGCTTCCCTGTTTATATTGTTAAGAGAGTTTTCCCAGGGCACCTGGTAGCTCAGTGGGTTAAAGCCTCTGCCTTCAGCTCAGGTCATGATCCCAGGGTCCTGGGATTGAGCCCCACATCGGGCTCTCTGCTCAGCAGGGAGCCTGCTTCCTCTTCTCTCTCTCTCTGCCTATGTGTAATTTCTATCTGTCAAATAAATGAATAAAATCTTTAAAAGAAAAAAAAAAAAGAGGTGCTCAGCTAGCAGGAGCTGCTGACCACCCGCAGGTGCGCGCTGACCACCCGCAGGCGCCTGCGTAACAATAAAGAACCTCTTGCTGATTGCAAAAAAAAAAAAAAAAAGAAAGTTCTCCCTGTAAAAGAAAAGAATAGATTCAGCAAACCAGTTGAAACAGGTTTTTGTGTTATGGTTTTGGTTTTCGATTTTATATTGTTAAACCTTAGCTTTGGGGGCACCTGGCGGTACAGTCAGTTAAGCGTTGGACTCTTGGTTTCAGCTCAGGTCTTGATGCAGCCCCATGTCGGGCCCCCACCCAGTGTGAGTCTGCTTGAGGGTCCTCTCCCTCCCTCTCCTTCTGCCCCTCCCTGTGTGCAATCTCTCTCTCTCAAGAAAAAAAAAATTACAAAGTCTTTTTTAAAAATTTAGCTTCAGGGCGCCTGGGTGGCTCAGTGGGTTAAGCCACTGCCTTCGGCTCAGGTCATGATCTTAGGGTCCTGGGATCGAGTCCCGTGTCAGGCTTTCTGCTCAGCGGGGAGCCTGCTTCCCTCTCTCTCTCTGCCTGCCTCTCTGTCTACTCTGATCTCTGTCTGTCAAATAAATAAAATCTTTTTAAAAAAAAAAATTTAGCTTCAATTTGTTGCAACCTGCGTTTCCCTTTTTTGGGGGCTGAATATATTTTGGAGCACCCAAAATATATCGAGGAGTATACTTGAGGAGTATTATGCTCAAGTAAGATAATGTGTGTATTTAACTTCTTGATTTTGCGAGGTGTATGTGATACAAGATAACTTTTTTTTTTTTTTTTCAAGATAACTTTTTAAGTCTATTAAAATCCAAGGCATTTTGAGTAAGAGAAAGGACTGCAAAGCTTCATTGAAGATAATAAACTTAATGATGCTTAAAAATATGTGCCATGTATGTATCCATGCATAGGAAAGTCTGGAAGAATGCTTATCAATTATTAAGTGCTTATATATGGTGATAGAATTATGACTAATTTTTTTTAAAGATTTTATTTATTTATTTGAGAGAGAGACAGCATGAGAGGGCAGAGGGTCAGAGGGAGCCTGACATGGGACTTGATCCCAGGACCCTGGGATTATGACCTGAGCCAAAGGCAGTTGCTTAACCAACTGAGCCACCCAGGTGATCCAGATTATGAGTGATGTTTACTTTAGCCTTCATACTTTCAGGATTATTTCAAATTTTTACAAAGAGCTTTTGATTGTTTTGGGGTGGTGGTTTGTTTTGTTTTGTTTTGTTTTTATTTGAGAGAGAGAACATGCATGAGCAGGGGGACCAGGGGAAAGAGGGAGAGGGAGAAGCAGGTTTTCCACTGAGCAGGGAGCCCCACATGGGATGCGATCCCAGGACCCTGCGATCATGACCCTATCCAAAGGCAGACACTGAGCCACCCAGGTGCCCCTAAGAGCTTTTGATTTATTTATTTATTTATTTTAAAAGATTTTATTTATTTGACAGAGAGAGAGGGAGATCACAAGTAGGCGGGGAAGCAGGCTCCCTGCTGAGCAGAGAGCCCAATGTGGGGCTCGATCCCAGGACCCTGAGACCATGACCTGAGCTGAAGGCAGAGGCTCAACCCACTGAGCCACCCAGGCGCCCCGAGCTTTTGATTTAAAAAAAAAAGAAACAATAGGTATGTTCATTTTGAGGGGAGGGAGGAGAAAAGGAAAATCAACTTCATTTATTAAGATTTTATTTATTTATTAGAGATATTTTATTTATTTATTTATTTATTAGAGCTGGCCCCTCATGCTAGCTTGTGCATGAAACAGTGCTCTCTTTTTAATGTTTAGAGAGATTATAAGTAGGCAGAGGCAGGCAGAGAGAGAGAGAGGAGGAAGCAAGCTTCCCCCTGAGTAGGGAGCCTTATGCAGGGCTTGATCCCAGGACCCTGAGATCATGACCTGGGCCGAAGGGCAGGCGCTTAACCATCTGAGCAACCCAGTCGCCCTGGAAAATTAACTTTAAACAGCTACAAGTTGAAGAACCATCTCCACCTATAGGCTTTCCACAGCAAATTATGATGGGACCCAGAACTCACAGTATAATCTTTCACTTTGTATTTCATTCGCTTGTTCCAGGCCAGCGTTTATGGATGAATATGAGAAGATCGAGGAGGAGTTGCAAAAGCAGTACGACATTTATCTAGAGAAATTTCGAAATCTGGCTTATCTGGAACAGCAGCTCGAAGACCATCACAGGATGGAGCAAGAGAGGTTTGAGGCAAGTGCTTGGCCCGTAGGTCTGCTGCAAATGGCATTGTGGAAAAAATAAATCTGTGAGTGTTTTTTCGCCACGATCAAGTCTGAGGATTGCTCATGTAATTCTTTTGTGTTGCTTTTAGTGTAGCCTGGACTCGAAGGTTGTCGGCTTTCTGATGGGTTTGGTCAGTTAGACTGCACACAGGACCAATGTGTGACCTGTGTTGTTGCACAGACTAAGCTTAGAAGAGCCTGTGCTTGCTTCAGTGCTGTGCTGTCACTGGATTGAAATTCCTCATAGTTTGTTTTTTAAGATTTTATTTATTTATTTGAAAGAGAGAGAATGAGAGAGAACACGACGGGGAGAAGGTCATTGGGAGAAGCAGACTCCCCATGGAGCTGGGCGCCCGATGCAGGACTCGATCCTGGGACCCTGTTGGGACCATGACCTGAGCTGAACACAGATGCTTAACCAACTGAACCACCCAGGCGCCCCAAAAGTCTTCATAATTTTTAAAATGCATTTTAATTTGCACTGAGTCCTGCAGACTAGGTAACTGGTCTTGGGTGAAGATCTAAAAACTTGCTTGGTCAGCTCACTGAAAGATTTTTCCTGGTTGAATCATCCAAATTGAATCATCCAAACCTGTGTATCAGAGATGAGGATGGAAATAAAGAGGAAGTGCAGTTTCTTGATTATTGTGGGAAATGTGTACAACCCAGAACCAGAGGTTTTACAGGCTTCTCTCGTCCCAGCGCTCAAGGCCATTTAGGAAAGAACATTTCAGGTCCCATGAGCTGATAAATACAGAATTCAGAGCAAAGGAAGTTGGACCAAGTTACTAAAGGTTTTTTAATTGTTCTTATGCCTTGGGGATATTTCTACTTAACCCCAGGAGTGGTCACTTGGAATCTTTGTTCATGATGAATTCGGTCTACAGTCTCCCTTTCTCACGCTGTCCTTGACAGCTTTCGGTATAAAGGTTACGCTCGCCTTCCTACAAACCTGGGTGTTTGGAACAGGCGAAGCTGCCCTGGGGCACAGGAGGCCTGGCTGGAGGTAGGTGCCGCCCTCCTGCGGGCACCTTTCCCTCGGCAAGGAGCCCGCTGCCACCGTTGCTCTAGGGTAAGGGCGGGCTGTGGAGCCACGGGGCCTGGGACAGGCACATTTGGAGGGCAGTGGCAAGAGCCTGGAGTTCAGGACATTTTAAAAGTTGGGTGTCTGGGCCAGTGACAGTAAATTATCCTTCCGTGCTGTCATGTGGGGCCGCTGAGCGGGCAGAGAGAGTGCCAGGAGGGACGCATGTCCCTCCATCCTTCGGCAGCTGCTTGGCTCTTCTGTGCTCGCACCTCCACTCTGTGCTTACAGCGCTGGCCCCTCACGCTAGCTCGTGCACGAAACACTGCTCTCTTTTTAATGTTTAGGACAACAGAGTTTTAAAAGCCAGTCTCTTCTCCTGTTCCCTCTTTTGACAGTGATCAGGGCCACATTAGGCAGCCCAGCTGAAGCATTAGTGTTTGTCCCCCTAGGAGTTAGACTAATATTTCTTTCTCTTTTCAGCCTAATCAGTCTCACCATTTTGCCTCTTTTGGGGCTGGAGTTGTGCAGAACTTTATTCTTTAGGAGCAGGAGGCCTGTACTGTCCCATAGTTAATGCGTCTGTTCCCGTGTCCACATCCCACGGAGGCACCCGTGGTCACACGGGATGGCCTCTTGCCATGTCACTGCGTTCTCCGCAGGGCTGGGCAGGCCAGTCACCCCCTCTGCTGCCTCCCGTTCTCTGGGCTGCTGCTGGCAGAGAGTGGGGCAAGCGGCCCAGCCTGAGCTTGTGCTCAGGTGGTGGTGGTCTGTTCGCGTAGTTTAGATCTCTGTGGGATCTGTAGCCCGGACTTAGCTCTATGTACCCAGGTGTTAAAGAATAATGAAACAGCCCCCAAAAGGGTCCTGTCTTCTGAGTCTTGTGTTTGCTGTTCCACAGGAAGCCGAGAACACTCTGCGCCTGATGCAGAACAAGCTGAAGGAGGAGGAGAAGCGCCTGCTCCGCAGTGGAAGTAAGGCCAGGCTCCCAGTCAGCGCGGTCTCCCCGGGCGAGCGCTGGGGGCCTCAGAAAACCTCTGTGTGTATTTTCTTTTCAAAAGGCAGTTTTCAAACAAGTTTTGTATCAGGTACTGTTTTAATTCACTCCAGAGCTTATGGGGCTGGTTCAAGTTACATAACATTTAAAGCACTTTGGTTTTCTTGTCACCTAAAATATCATTTTCCTGTTTGAAGGTTTTAATTGCAGATAATACGTAACTAGAAAAGAGAGCCCAGTCTCGGAGGTCTGTAGGGTGCCTTGTTTTCGGGCTGACTGATGGAAAGCAAGTGTCGTGATGCCGTGCATGCGAATGGCTTAGTCGCTTAGAGTGAGTCCCCTACTTACATACCCATCCTAGGCCCCCAGTGACCCAAGATGATCAGCGAGGCTGTTGTCTGTAGGGAGATGGGGTTACCTATATATAGGAGCTTGATGCTGGGGAGGACTGTTCTCCACGACTGGTTAGCGTGCTTCATCCGTGAACTTGACCGAGATGTCAGGTCAGCCTCAGGACCAGTGGCAGCACTCAGTCTTCATGCTGCGTGTCTCAGACTGCCTCCTTCTCTTGCTTGCTGCTCTCTTTTTTAAGATGAAATATTTTATTCTCCTGTGCTTGAGGATGCCATACCTGGGGCTTCAGGCTTGTACGTGAGAGAGCTCTCTCTCTCTCTCTCTTTGTATCTCTCTCCTTTCCTACTTGTTATATGCCTCTCTCTCCTAAATCTCAGGAAACTCTTGAGGGAGAATAGGGACTGCTGGAGAATCCTTTAGGGGCAAGCGTAGGGAATTCCAAGGGCCTCTCTAGCCAAAGCAGCCCCTCACCTTTATGGTTCCAGGTCAGCCAGGAGAGCCTGAAGCGGCCCTAAGTGATAAGCCTGCGTGGAGTTTATCCTCTCCCGAGAGGCCCAGCACAGGTAAGAGCCCCAATGGGTTGGCTGCACCTTTCTCTGTTCCCAGGCCAGCACGTGAGGCCTTTCTCACTGATCTTGCTTTATTCTTCTGAACTCAGACTTAATTTTGTGATCCGTAGGTTTGGGATCTCTTGAAGGACAAGCATTCGTAGGAGCATCTCTGATTTAGCTTTTTTGGGAAAAATAATTTCCAGCTTAACACAGCTGAATGAGGGATAGCACTTAATTAGCTTGGGATGGTGAAGAAGGTAGGAAAATATGAAGGGCTAGTCTCAGTGCTGCTCAGCTGAAAGTTCTTAGGGTGTGCTGCCTTTCTTTGCTTTGCTGTATATGTGGGAACATTGCCCAGAGAATTGGGATTGGGGGGCGGATATAAAAAGGAAGACCTTCTGAACTTCTCTGAAAAGAAAGACCTAATAGAACACAGACATGAATTATGGGTGAGAATGGGCAAAATTCAGGAGCTGGAAGAGATCATCGCGTTTAGACCACTCTGCAGGCAGCTGATTGAGCGCCGGAAGCATTGTTGAGTCTCTCTTCTGGGCGTGAAGGATTCATTAATGGACAAAAGACAGGGATCTCTGCTTTAAGCAGTGTACTTGCCAGTGAGGAGATGAGCATAGAGCAAGCTGTATGCAGAAGGTAAAAAATGCCCTGGGGGGGACAGTAGAGCAGAGAAGCGGGTGAAGAGGATGGGGTGGAATTGTATTTTAAGTAGGGGTCACAGTAGGCATCTCTCTAGGCCTCAATAGGAGATGCTGTTGAAGCAAAGCCTCAGTCTGTGGATGTGAGGAGAAAGGAGGCACCAGGTGAGAGTCCTGGGAGTGAGTAAGAGCGTGGGAAGCAGAGCCCAGTGAGGCAATGAGCTCTGCTGAATGTGTGAATGCAGGACTTGAACTGAGGCAGGACAGACGAGCTGGAAGGCGGATCGTGTGCTGAAGGGCTCCCATCTGACGCTCCTGTCTCCTCTGTTGAGCGGAGTTGAAGTCACCAAACTGGCTTTGTGGGTTTGGAGGAAGGGACTTGAAGAAGCGAGAGAAAGTCTGAGTGCTTAGAGATAGGAGAACGCCCTAGGAGCAAGGCCAAGTATTTTGTTCAGATGCTCTGTACTAAGTAAGGCAGCCTTCATCTTCCCACCATTCTTTTAAACCTCGCTGCGGGTGGTACATTCATAAAATGACTGAGAAATTTCTAGAAAGCACTTTAGTAACCTTACTGTGGTTTAGTTTTTATGTTCTAGTGGAGAGCAGACATTCCTGCATTTCACACTTACTTTACTGCCTCCTGCATGCTGGCATCGTACTGGCGCTCGGGACAGTGATGCGTGAGGCGCTCGGAAAGCTCAGCGCCTGAACTGTGCTGCTTAGTACCTCGCAACAAGCCACGTGTGACTCTTTTTGGTTTTTTTAAAAGATTTTATTTATTTATTTGACAGAGAGAGATCACAAGTAGGCAGAGAGGCAGGCAGAGAGTGAGAGAGAGGGAAGCAGGCTCCCTGCTGAGCAGAGAGTCCGACGCGGGACTCGATCCCAGGACCCTGAGATCATGACCTGAGCCGAAGGCAGTGGCTTAACCCACTGGGCCACCCAGGCGTCCCTCTTCCAGGATTTTTACAGTTACAACTCATAATTTAGATTTCTGATCCATTTTGAGTTAATTTTTGTATGTCGTGTGAGGTAGGGGTCCAACCTCATTGTTGGGTATGGGGCTGTCCAGTCGTTCAGCACCATCTGTTGGAAAGACTATTCTTGACTCTGAATTTATGGGCACTCTCTCTTGTCTGCCATATTTAATATTATTTTTTTTAAGACGTTATATGAGAGAGAGTGAGTGAGAGCACATAAGCAGGGGAAGTGGCAGGCAAAGGGAGAGGGAGAAGCAACAGGGAGTTTGATCCCAGGACCTGGAGACGGTGACCCAAGCCGAGGACAGACACTGAACCACTGAGCCACCCTGGCACACCGCCATGCTTTATTTTTTTAAAAAGATTTTATTTATTTATTTGACAGAGAGAGAGAACATGAGTAGGCAGAGAGGCAGGCAGAGAGAGAGGAGGAAGCAGGCTTCCCCCTGAGCAGAAAGTTGGATGCAGGGCTCGATCCCAGGACCCCGAGATCATGACCTGAGCCGAAGGCAGAGGTTTAACCCACGGAGGCACCCAGGTGCCCCAGGAATTTCATTTTAGTCATAAATTTGTGTTACTATTTCAGCATGTTCTTTGAGTAGGCTTCTATGCGGTGATCGTTGTCAGCTAGTTTGTGCTGAGTCCCGTGCTGGGTGCCCGTGCTGGGTGCTCGTCCTCATGCTTGCCCAGGCTCCCAGGTTTGCCTTTCCATGCGGAGAGCACGGCTCATCCTCCACGGGGAGGGAAGTGGAGCCCTTTCGGATGCAGCTGCCGTTTCCCTACCCCCTATCACAGGGGCTAAGCAAAGCCTTTTCACAGATACACAATTACTACTGTCCTTCCACACTGACTTCTGACTCAAGTAATCAGAACAGCAACTGCAAACTCCTTCAGTTCCGTCGTCCAAAACCAGTGTGTCTCCCTGGTCACAGGCAGTCAGGTTGGATGGCGAAAGCTTTTTATCTCCACTGTGGAAATGCTCCTTCTCTAGGTTCACTGTTGGAAACGTCCCACCAGAGTGCAGGAGAGTATTTAAGAAATCAGTGTATAAGGCTGTTGCACTGAGAACGACCTCTCTTTATATATGCCCGTGATGGAATTCTCTCCTGGAAACAGTGTCCTGAGTACCAGCTCCCGTCACTATGCACTAGGTCGCCATCTTTCGTGGGCCAGTCGCGTGCTTGGACCTTGCTGGCCTGGTCTCTGTCTTGCCTATGGGCTTGTTTGGCACAGTCACTCACCTTTGCAGTGGGTTCCACTTCCTCATCTTTGTTATCCACAAAGAGCTCAAGTTGGGGTAACACTGAACAGAGAGTGATACCCCCCCCCAACTAACCAAGAACTTCCAGCTACCTTGACAGCTGGCTGTTCAATTTTTAGTTTCAGCTACCAGCATAGTGTTTCTAGTTTATGTATTCTGACACCTTGCTTTGGAAGGTTATTAAAACAAACGAACAAACAAATAAACCAGTATATCATGGTCTGCGTTAACTCCTAAGTATCTACAGGCAAATCCCAAGAGTCTCATAAAATCTAATGCCCTAAAAGAAGGCTGAGAAGTGCAGACGGTTTTGCACAAGAGCCTTGTGGCTAGAAGCTGTTCTAGCAGCAATGATGGAGACCCCCTTTCGTTCTGTGTTCTTGTGTTCTCCTAGGTAATGATGACTCGGACATTGACATCCAGGAAGATGACGAATCTGACAGTGAACTGGAGGAGAGGCAGCTGTCCAAGCCGCGGACGGCCATGGAGGTGCTCCTGCAAGGTATCACACTGCTTTCCTTGCCCTCCTCCCAGCGCCCCGTCACAGAATGCTGCCTTTTGTGTAGCCGGACTAAGCCCTTCAACTGCTCACCTTTGCTGCTAATACTCTTACCTGTGGTGCCAAGAAAAGTTGGTTGTTCTTTGTGGCCCGGGTTTCTCACAGAGGCCATGGCAATCCCTGGCCTCTGGCACAGAGCTGTATTCTACCCGTTTTGGGTCCAAACTGCTCTCAGTGCAGTGGCCTCCCCTATGATCAGAGAACCAGTGCATTGAGAAGGGATTCATACAACCATCTCTGCCTTTTAAAAATCTTCTAGTTTTTACTTTTTCACTGCTAAACACTCAAGCCAAAAAAAATCTATGGAGCAAATGTGGGTGTTTCCCACAAAACAGTGGGGTCTTCTTCATGTCCCACTTTCCACCCTAGAGAGGTTCTGGTCAGCGGCGGGGGGATGTGTCTTTCCAAATTGCCTTTCCACACGTATACAGTGAAATACAGACACAAAGATTGGCTGAGACATCTTTTAACCTAAATGGTACCAGACTTTGTGTATTGTTCTCAACTTGATTTTTAAAAAAAATTATTAAATATATTAGAACTCCTTCCGTGTCAGTAAACTAGAAATCTGCTTCATTCTTTTGACAGCAGCAGAGTGTTCCGTAGCGTGACCGTACCCATAATTTACTTGGGCATTCACATATTAAAAGATCCTTTAAAAAATATTTATTTTTCCTCTTTCCTTTGTATATACGTCTTTCTGCTTATTTGCAATGTTTGTACCATTAAACGTGGGATTCTTAGGTCAAAGGTTATATAAATCTTTGTTTTGGTAGATACTACTAAGTTGCTTTATATTTGTCTTTAAAACATCTATCTACCAGCTGTTAATTTTTAGAGCAGTTTGCATTTTTATATACATCGTACATTTCTGAGGTAAATTATCTTCATTTTATATTAAGTTTTGCTGCTAACTGCTCTTTTTTCGATTTTTACTTATTTATTTGTCAGAGAGAGAGCACACACAAGCAGGGGGTGCAGCTGGTAGAGGGGGAAGCAGACTCCCCACTGAGCAAGGAGCCTGATGCAGGACTTGATCCCAGGACCCTGGGATCATGACCCAAGCAGAAGGCAGATGCTTCACCCACTGAGCCACCGAGACGTCCCAGTCTTTTTTTTTCTTTTAAAGGTTTAAAAGTTTATTTTAGAGAGAGAGTGAGCAGGGGTGTGATGGGGGCTGGGCAGAGAGAACGGGAGAGAGGATCTCAAGCAGACTCCATACTGAATGTGGAGCCCAACACGGGGCTTGATCCCATGACCCTGAGATCACGACCTGAGCTGAAATCAAGAGATGCTTGTCAACTGAGCCACCCAGGCGCCCCTTTCCTCTTAGTTTTAACAGCTTCGTCATGCAAATAGAGGCTAGGGGTCATGGCTCCCACTCAGCAGATGGGAGCTGAGGCTCTGAAAAGGGTGAAAAGGGATGTGATCGTCTCAGGAAACCCTGATAGAGGCACTGGTGCTCCTGAATTCTGCTTACTGCCCAGCCACCAAAACGAAAATCTCAGAACTGTAAATAAGGGCTTTAGACAACACAAGGTTTGCATTTTATCTGACCAAGGGTGGTCACCCCAAGCCTGTCCTGAGCGAGCTCCTCTCTGAGCTGCCCTCCCTGCCTTCGCCCCGCAGCGTACACCTGGGTCCCTGGTGCTCCTTTCTCGGGGGTTGAGTGTGAGAGTGGCTGTCCACCTCCCGCCAGGGAAGGACAGCTCCTGGGTGTTTGCAGAAGTCACAGACAGGTGACCATGACTTCCAGAGAAGAGGGGAGAATCACTGAGGCAATGTGGGTGTTTTGAAAGATGAACTAGGGGCGCCTGGGTGGCTCAGTGGGTTAAGCCGCTGCCTTCAGCTCAGGTCATGATCTCAGGCTCCTGGGATCGAGTCCCGCATCGGGCTCTCTGCTCGGCAGGGAGCCTGCTTCCCTCTCTCTCTCTCTCTGCCTGCCTCTCCGTCTACTTGTGATTTCTCTCTGTCAAATAAATAAATAAAATCTTAAAAAAAAAAAAAAAAAAAAAAAGAAAGATGAACTAATAGCAATCCTTAGAAGTTTCCCTCTTTGGAGATCAGACATAGGTTCAGATACGAGTAACACTGGTCCGTGCAGGGAGGCGGCCTTTCTTTTTTCAGCAGATGGCACAGCTCTTCTACCACCTAGATACCCAGAGTGGGGGTCAGTGGTTTTTCTGAAAACATGTCCAGGATGTGTATTTAGTGTTCTGGTTTGAGTTGCGATTGTATTTTATTGCCCTTTTCCTTTTTCTCAAAGTGGAAATGCAGAAAATCCATTACTGTTTCTTTCTTTCTTTTTTTTTTTTATTTTTATTTTATTTTATTTTTTTTTATTTATTTATTTATTTGACAGAGAGAGAGATCACAAGCGGGCAGAGAGGCAGGCAGAGAGAGAGAGGGGGAAGCAGGCTCCCCGCTGAGCAGAGAGCCCGATGCGGGACTCGATCCCAGGACCCTGGGATCACGACCCGAGCCGAAGGCAGCGGCTTAACCCACTGAGCCACCCAGGCGCCCTCTTTTTTTTTTTTAAAGAAGATTTTATTTATTTATTTGACAGAGATCATAAGTAGGGAGAGAGGCAGGCAGAGAGAGAGAGAGGAGGAAGCAGGCTCCCCGCTGAGCAGAGAGCCTGATGTGGGGCTCAATCCCAGGACCCTGAGATCATGACCTGAGCCGAAGGCAGAGGCTTAATCCACTGAGCCACCCAGGCGCCCTTCCATTACTGTTTCTTGGCAGTTTTGATCATTTAGATGAGACTTAAGTAAATATTTTAGTTGATTCTGGTTTTTTCCAATTTTCTAAGGGAAACAAATCTTGAATGCCATTTCTTGTCCCCCCCCCCCTTTTTTAACAAGGTTTTCATAATTTCTTCACACTTTGGTTCTTCTCAGGAAGACCTGGCAAACGCATCGTGGGCACAATGCAGGGCGGAGACTCCGATGACGACGTGAGTCCCGACCAGCTCCCTTTAGCAGCTCCGTTCTTCACGCTCCCGGGCTGGTTTCCTAGACTGGCTGAGCCAACAGGCTGAGCGCAAGGGGCTGCCTCCCAGTCTGGCCCGCTGCTGGCTGTGCGCTGGAGTTCGAGGAGCCCGACTCTTCTCTGCTTGTGGATGGCTCTTTTCTTTTCAAATGAATGTGCTTGCTCTCCCCCCACTTTTTTTTCCTTCTCATTGTTCTTTCCATTCTCGCTTTCCAAAGATGGAAGCAGCACCAGCTCTCTTAGGTAAATGCAAGACTTCCAGCTCCAAGAAGCAGGTTGGTTTTCTTTTTCATTGTGTGTGTGCGCGCGCATGTGTGTGTGTGTGTGTGTGTGTTAGCCGACTCGGGGCCACCAGAGAGCCTTCCCCAGAAGTGATGTCTCTGTCTCCTGGGCAAGAGAATGCTTTCTCCTGCAAAGAATGGTGCAGTTGCCTGGAGGTCCCTTGCAAAAGATGGGTGTTGAGTGCTGAGCTAAGAAATGAGAAAGGCCATCAGGCCCTTGAAGTGTAACCTGGAAAAGAAGGGAACCTGCTGAGGGCCTGGGGTCAAGACTGACCCTCTCTTCAGTTCCATTCTGGGGAGGAAACAGGAAAAGGAGGCTCTCTTGAGACAAGGTCGTCAGGCTGGGCAGGAGGCTGCGACCTCAGGCCACTGGCGCCTTGCGTGTCCTTGAGGTAATACTGACGGGGAAACTCAATGGAATGGGGCCCTGCTGCCAGGGCTGCCGCATCCATCACCCTGGGCCTGCCTGCTTTGTGGCAGCCTCTGGCAAGCCTGTGAGGCCCCAGAGGCAAAGGGTGATTAGGTTGACAGACCACAGACCTCCTTATCAGGTCGTGCCCGCATGTGTCTGGAGCGTGGCAGTAGTGGCTGCACAAGGACAGAGCATGAGCCTGACCTTGTACTAAAGATTATTTAGTAACAACAGTGTATTTTGTCACCAAAATCCACAGAGGGAGAGAGAGGTCACTCAGGTTTGCTGGCCAAGATGCACAAAGAAGATCGAGCCTAGAAATCACAGAAGGTAGTCAGAGAAGCAGAGAAACCACGTCGGGCATTTTCTAACAGTCAGGGATGGGTGGTTATGTAGCTTCTGCCCATCCATCTCAGCCATTCGAGTTAGAAATAAGTCTGGCCTGGGTGCTAGGGATGCCTGGACAGCACCGTCTGGCATCTTGTCTTCCGATACGCCTGGTCATGTGTGTAGCTTTCACAGAGCGAATGTCCGAGCTACAGCTGATGTCTCCCCTGTGCCTTGTGTTGCTTGTTTGTTTCCGGGATGCTGCCTCCACCTGCTCCGCAGGCACGCGGCCTTGTCCTTCACGGGCTCACCCTTCCACCTGACAGATAGTACCTAGTGGCTGTTATATGCAAGTGTTAGAGGTGATGGGCCACACGTCCCTGTCCTCAGGGAGCTTACATTCCAGCAGGAATCAACCGGCATGTCAGGTCACAGTGGCACGGAGAAAAAGCAGTTCAGGAGCAGAGTGACAGGGTTGAAGAAGATTGCTGTCTTTTGGGAAGTCTGGGAATATCTCTCTGGTAAGGTGACATTTGGGCAGAGGCCTGAATAGAAGGAAGGATGTGATGTGGGGAGGGGCATCCGAGGCCCAGGGACCAGAGATGGGGGCATGGCTGGAGTGGAGTGGGTTGGGGGCGGGAGCTGTGAGAGGGAGCAGGGGCCAGGCAGAGCTTCGCAGGACGTGATAAGGATCCAGAGAGTCTCTGAGCGCCGTAGGAAGGGGCCGGAAATCGTGAGCCCTGCAGTGCCAAGAGCTAACATTAAAGAGACACCCATCGGGAGGCGTCTGCAGTAGTCCAGAGGTGCTGGCGGCTCAGCCTAAGGTAGTGGCAGCAGAGGTGTAAAGAAGTGGTCGGACTCTGGATGTTTCCAAGATCAGAACATTGAAGTGTTGTTATTGGGCGTGGGGTGTGAGAAAGAGAGACAGAAATGGGTCATGATGGGCTAACAGTACGCATAGAGTCTGCATTTCCCCGAGCTGGGGCAGGCCTGAGCAGGGACGCGGAGAGCAGCACAGGAGTTGGGATGTTCTGCGTGCGCACGTTGCCTGCCAGCTATCTGCGTGCTGGAGTTGAGTAACCAGTTGGAGTTCAAGTGTGGTGTGCAAGGTCAGGTCTGGGCTGGCTGAATTGGGGAGCCATCATACTCAGGTGGTCTTCCAGCCACAAGGGTGATTGTGATTGTGTGGGGGAGAGAGTAGAAAGAGAAGAGGGGGCCCAAGGCTCTGAGCTGAGCCGAGTCGCAGAGTTACGGAGATAGAGGGCGTGGGGGTGTGCGAGACTGGGATGATGCCGGAGTGAGGTGGGGCAGGCCGCCGGATGGAAGGGCGCCCTGCAGCAGACTCGCTTTCAGGGAAGGAGCGGTCCTGTGCCCGATGCAGCCTGGAGGTCGGGAGACACCTGAGACTCACCACTGGATGTGAGTCCGCTGAGTGTTTCAGTGGATTGGCAAGGTGCAGGCCTGCTGAGTGTGCCGAGGAGGTAGTGAGAGGGGAAACCAGTAGGGTCGTGGGTTCAGAACTCCTGCGAGGAGTTTCATTGTTGCAGGGGTAAAGGAACAGGGCAGAGCAACTGGAGAGGAAGGTGGGATACACTTTGGGGTTTTTGTTTTGCTGTGTTTTTAAGAAGGAAATTGCCACATTTGTGTATGCTGGTGGCAATGATCTAGCTCGAGGCACTGGCCATCTTGGTTTACCTGGGACACAGGACCTGCAGTTTTAAAACCTGGCCGAGTTGGTCACCCTAGATCGAGGCAGTGGAGAGAGCGTTCCTCTTATTTTGCTCCTAATACCGATTCCCTGTGTGGCTTTCCATCCCTAATCCGGTAAACTGCAAAAAACAAGCAAACTAAAAAACCTAGCCCTCCTAATCTGCAAGCCCCGCCCTCCTTGCTGTGCTCTGGTGGGTGTCCGGTTCCCCAGGGGCAGAGCGGGGTCTGGGGAGTTGTGGTGCAGATCCAGTGGTGGTGCTGAGACCTCCGTGGGGAAGCCAGCCCCTGCGGCTGCACGCTGCCACCCGGAGCTCACTGGTCAGCTGATGCAGTCATGTGTGTATTTCTGCCAGTGGTGTGAGACCAGGGTCCCCCCTTATGCCTCCACAGCCCAACTGCTGCTCCGCCCAACTCTGCCTTCATATGCGGGCATTGCTGGTTACTGAGCTGCTGGCGAATGAGGGTCTCGGCTGACATGCTGCAGGGAGTGAGATGGGCCCTCAGTTGTCTTTGTTGTCTTCCTATAGGAGGACTCCGAGGACAGTGAGATTGACATGGAGGGGGATGAAGACGACGATTTGGAAGAAGAGAGCGTTGCTCTCTCGCCAGCTAAGCCCACTCGAAGGGTCCAGAAGCCTGAGCCCCTGGATGAGAGCGACAATGACTTCTGACCCGTTTGCCCAAAGGACCTCACTGATTAAATCCCTCAGATCTATAGGTAAAAGGGAAGTTGGAAGGTTAGGAAGGAAACCCATTTTGTTCACTAAACCAGCTGGACTCGTTAATGAACACCACCTACTTGCTCTGTAGCCTCCCTTGTGTTACCCCACAGAGCTTCAGCGAGAATGAAGCAAGTCCCAGATGGGATGTAGGTTTGGTCTTACTTGTCTCCTGAAACGGGAAATGTGAGTGTTCTTAGAGATGCACCTGTTCAGGACAGACAGCCCAGGAGACGTAAGGGATGGCGGCATCGGGTCTCAGCTATTGTTGTGATGTGGTTTCCTCTCACAGTCGGGGGGATGGACATGGGGCTGTGCTCCAGGACTGTTCAGGAATTGTGGGGAAGCGTCCAAGTCCTCCTCACCGGTACAGTTTGGGATAGTTACTGTACATCGGCTTTTAACTCTAGCTTTTGTTTTGTCATCCTATTTTCTTGCTTCTGTATGTTCACAATACCAAGCTTTAAATGTATTTTGCTAAAATGTTCCGAATGAACGTTAGCTAAGTTAGATGAAAACCCACTGTCCTTAAAGGTCAGGTAACAGAGATATGCTGCAGAATATAAATGTTCCATTTTCTCTCAGAAGGTTGGCATTCCTCCTCAGGAAAGCAAATAAAGAAGTGTTGGTACACACTTGTGTTTCTGACTCTAAAAAGATGAACCAGAGGGGCGCCTAGGTGGCTCAGTGGGTTAAAGCCTCTGCCTTCAGCTCAGGTCATGATCCCAGGGTCCTGGGATCGAGCCCCGCATCGGACTCTCTGCCCAGCAGGGAGCCTGCTTCCTCCTCTCTCTCTGCCTGCCTCTCTGCCCACTTGTGATCTCTGCCTGTCAAATAAATAAATAAAATCTTAAAAAAAAAAAAAAGATGAACCAGAATGCGTTAGATTGAATAGCACTAGAATAATTAGCCTGATGTGAAGTGAGAAGCGGCAGATGGAGTCGTTTTGTTTTTCTGATGCGGAAAACACAGAGCAGTTTTCATTTAGATTTCAGTTCTAAAGTCAGAAGTCTTCCGAAGTTATTTAATTCATAATAAATGTATTTAATTCCATGTTTTTATATCATTATATAAGTTTTACTTGAAAGTATAATTATGTTGTTTATTTGCACTATAACGTAAATACATAGGAGAAGCTCATAGGTTACTGTGGTACATGTAAATTTTTAGGAGATGATGTGACAATTATTTCTATCTTTGCTTTTGTCTCTTTCTTTTCCTAATTCCTACATAAGAGATTACCCCTTTTTTAAACATTCACCATTCAGTTAATTCACTGAAGATTTGAGATGTGAATGATGAGGAAACAGGGAAATGGGAGTGTCGGGAGCCGCGCTGACCCCTCAGAAGCTGTGGCTTCTGAGGTGTGGAAGTCACTGCGTCTTCTTGGATGTTCTAGTTTTGGTTTCCTGAGTCCGACCTGCCTTATATTTAAAAAAAAAAAAAAAAAAAGGCATTTCTGTCTTCTTTACATGGCGCTTCCTACGCATGGCGTAATGCGTGGGCATTACGGCAGGAGCGTGCCCACGCCGCAGGTAAGCCCCCTCCACAGATAGAGGTGCCCATGCAGTGGGTGGTTTATTATTTTACCTCCCTCTGGGTCATCCTTCACCCCTCGGTTACCTGTTTTGCGCAGTCTCACCGCTTGCTCAAGCAGCTTATGTCAGCCAAGGAGCTTTAAGCACTGATCACAGTTACTAACGTCTGTCCCTCCTGTGACAGACCCAGCAGTCAGATTGTGCACGTGCTTTGGGACCTCGTGTCCTTGGTTTTAGCCAAGCATCAGAGCAGACTCAGGCCCCAGAGAAGACAGTGTGAGTAGATCAGTGGAAAACTGGTGTTTAGATCATTGTCAACAGTTGTTAATGTTTTTTTTTTTTAAAGATTTTATTTATTCATCTGATAGAGATCACAAGCAGATGGAGAGGCAGGCAGAGAGAGAGAGAGAGGGAAGCAGGCTCCCTGCTGAGCAGAGAGCCCCATGCGGGACTCGATCCCAGGACCCTGAGATCATGACCCGAACCGAAGGCAGCGGCCCAATCTACTGAGCCACCCAGGTGCCCCAACAGTTGTTAATGTTTTAAACTGTGTCATTAAAGGACCTCTTAAAATGCTTTACAACATGTATATTGACGGACATCGTAAAGGGATTTTTTAAGTCCTTAATTTTTATTGGCGGCAGCAATGAGAACAAAGTCCAAGGACTTCCTCCAATGGGCGATTCAAGAACTGTTTCCCGTATAGCCGGGACGGGAGAAGGACCTGCAGGTGCTCTTTTGGTAGCATCTTAACTGTAATTGTCAACGTCACCCATCTGAAAGGAAGCGGAGTCCTCTGATGATAACAGCACACTGCGTGAGTATCCCAGCTGTTGGATTGGCCCCCGCGGGGGCTCTTAGGTGCCTGAACCGGGCCTGGCAGCCTTGGAAGAGAACTGAAACTGCCCAGAGCAGAAGCCCTTCCTTGCAGTAACGGTGTGACTAAATAGGGAGCACAGAGTGCTCAGGAAAGAATGTCATCAGGGAAACATGTCACTGATGGGAAACCCGGGGGTCTGACACACAGTGTTCTGACTTTACACTTCTGTTGGGCAGTCTGGGAAGGGTTAAGCAATAGTAACATAGGAAATTAAGTTTTTGGAAGATGCACTGTTCATTCTAAAAAGAACAATATAATCAGATAGGCGAGAATGGCTCAGGAGTGATGAATACAGGTAAAGTCATAAGGTAAACACTAATGATTTAAACAAAAATCATACTCTAATAACTATGTTGGAAGGACAGAGAAACAAAAAGGGGGGATGTAAGCTGATGGACATCCAAGTGTCCTTTCCCGTATAGAAGGCAAGAGATAATCTCTAAGATGGTAAGAAATAGCACATACAGGACATTTAGTTTGGGGAGTAGGGGTATTCGGAAAGGGGAGGGACGAGAGAGAGACTGCCATTTGCCCTTACAAGCCTAGTGATTTGGGGCTTTTTAAACCATGTGTTACTATGGATGTTTCGATGAATTTTTGTAAAGGTAAAGGAAAGGGTAAGGGCTGGAGGCTGAGGTTTGAGCATCATTTTCCTATGAGAGTCCTCAGGGGAGAACATACGGGATGGGAAGAGCCAAGTGGAGGCCTGGGAAGTGCCTGTGTCTCAGGGGCAAAGGCCACAAGGGACCAGAAGAAGAGACTGGGACAGTATTTTCTAAGTTTTTTAAAGTGACTGTATTTTACTTTAATTATGAGGAAGAAATGTTTTATTTTCCCTTAAAGAGTGTTGAAGAAGAGGGGTAACGAAAAGGTAGGAGGACCGGAAGGCTGTGGTGTGGAAACCAAAGCAGGGGAGATTCTCCAAATGGGGAAAGGCAGCAAGTGCTAAACCCTTGTCGTAAATGAGCTTGAGTCCAAGAGGTCACTGAATTTGGCAGTTAGGGAATCTCCAGTGACCTTAGCCAGAGGCAGTCAGGTAGCCAGAGATCGGCTAAAGAGAACACAGTGAGTCCTGACAAGTGTTCAGAAAGGTGGGCGGTCACAAGAGAAAGGAGGGCTCGGCCGGCCGAGGAACATGTGGTTGAAGAACATTGTGGAGGGCGGGGGAGGTTTTGTTTTGTTTTGTTTTGTTTTGTTTTGTTTTTTGAGAAGAAAACTTGAGCATGATCTTTTAACTGGAAGGAACGAGCTTGTGGAAGGGGAGGGGGTTGGATCTTATTATGAGAGTGTGTGTGTGTAATTGATGAAGCAAAGGCTTCATTAGAGGTCATTCTGTTTTAATTTGTACTATGTATTGAAAATGTATGCACCAGATAACCAGCTGGGCTGATGCTACCATTTGTTTTAAAAGATTTTATTTAGGGGCGCCTGGGTGGCTCAGTGGGTTGAGCCTCTGCCTTAGGCTCAGGTCATGATCCCAAGGTCCTGGGATCAAGCCCCACATCGGGATCTCTGCTCATCGGGGAGCCTGCTTTCCCCTCTCTCTCTGCCTGCTTGTGATCTCTGTCAAATAAATAAGTAAAATCTTTTAAAAAACAAAATAAAATAAAAATAAAAGATTTTATTTATTTATTTATTTCAAGAGAGAGAGCATAAGCAGGGGGAGGGGTGGAGGGAGAAACAGACTCTCTGCCAAGCAGGCCTGATGCAGGGCTTGATCCCAGGACTCTGAGATCATGACCTGAGCTGAAGGCAAATGCTTAACTGATTAAGCCACCCAGGTGCCCCGTATGCTACCATTTAGAGTGAGATGGCTTTGGTTGATGTCACGATCTTTTACATAGGGATTTCTATAGTGTCTGTTGTAGATAAGGCCCCAAAATAGATTTTTGATTTGGGCATCAGAGTACCCAGAATATGAAGACATTGTCTCAGGAGTTGGATCACAATAGCCTTCAAATGAAACAACCTGGAAGTGACAGATGATAGAATTAGTGTAAAAAAAAAAAAGACTGGGGCACCTGGGTGGCTCAGTGGGTTAAAGCCTCTGCCTTCGGCTCAGGACATGTTCCCAGGGTCCTGGGATCGAGCCCCACGTTGGGCTCTCTGTTCTGCAGGGAGCCTGCTTCCTCCTCTCTGCCTGTCTCTCTGCCTACTTGTGATCTCCCTGTCAAATAAATAAATAAAATCTTTAAAAAAAAAAAAAAAGGACATTCAGATATTTTTAACTCTCGTCCTTTTACTGAGATGGTAGAGGGAGATTTGAGCATATTAAGAAGAGATAAGGAAGATGTGAGGACATCTCCGAACTTCTGGAGGTTAAAAAAGTGAGAGAAAGACTGTGCCAACTGGGACTGAGTCACGGCAGAAGTGAACAACATACTGGCCACGAAGACGCAAGAGTCGAAACTGTTCAAAATGAGAAAACGAGAAGTCCCACCACCCTGGCTGTGGGTTTACTGCCTCAGTGCAGTTCCCCTCTGTCCTGCCCCGTGGTGGTGGAGCTATTCCTTGTAAAATGTCTCTGCTCTGCCAGCGGGCAAGAGCGGGGGCCTTGTCAGTAGGCTGCTAGGGAGACTTTGGAGAAGGAGGGGGCTTTCCTTCCCATTTTGGTGCGGCTTGCTCTTTGAGTCCCTGGAGAGCATGATTTTTCTCATGGCCTGGGGTTTGCCTGGCGCTGGATTCCTGCACGGCACAGCTCTCTCCACCGCTGGGCTACTGCAACTTGATCCGTCAGGTTCGTGACTAGGTGGACGCAGCCAGACGCTGCATTCACCAGAAGACAGGGCAGCATCTTGAAAGTACCAAGAGCTAAATACCAGCCTAAAATTCTATACCCAGCAAAAAAAGTGTTTCCAAACCCAGCAATCCACATAAATACAACAAAAAACCTATGTTCAGACATCCCCTGTTTCCAGATAACTTTTCTTTATGGTGGATTGTTTTTCTTCAGTCAAGGATCCACTCAGAGATCTGGCATTAAGGAGTTAACATCTCTTCAATCTCCTACAGTTTAAAATAGTCCACAGCCTTTTGTATTTTACATGGCACTGACATTTTTGAAGAGGTTAGACTAGTTTTTATTATTATCTTTTGCAGAATGCTGCTTGATTTGGATTTTGTCCAATTGTACCTTCCTGATGGGCTCAAATCAGTGTCTTTGGCATGGTGTGTCCTCCAGGCGTCCTGTCGGAGGCCTGTTGTGTCCATCTGGCCCCTTATCGGTGATGTTAAGTTTAATCATTTGTTAAGAAAGCATTTGCAGAATTATCTATCTTTAAAGATGCATTTTTCCCCTTCAGAGCTATCCCTTCTGGGGTGAAATTTTGAGGCCGGGCGAGTATCTTCTCCCTTGATAAGACTTTCATCCATAGTTTTAGCATCCATCGAGGATTCTTGCCCAAATACTCAGTTTTAAAGGCCCATTTAGAAGAGTGCTTCCTGTTCAAACTTTAAAGTGAGAATTGCATCATAATCTTCATAAGCATTTCCCTGGTTATTTAGTGCATGAGAGCTGTGGCGTCCATCGGGATCTTTTCCCCTTCCTCACAGACAGACACCGAGGGAACCTGTACCACGTGGAGGCCCAGCTTGCTCGTCTTCCTGGAGAAACTTCACGCACAGGAGTGCTTTGGAAGCCAGCGTAGAGGAACATCATGAAGACATCTACATTTACCGTGCTGTTGATAACCCGTGTGCCAGACCCCACGTCTCGTCTACCAGACAATCTGTGCCTTTGAGAGATTTTGTAATGGATAAAAGATGGCAAGAAGCTTGGACAACAACTTTTTTTGTCTTTTTCTCCAGAATCCTGTAATGAAAGCCTTCATTTCTCTTCAAAAATATTCTCATAATTTTTCTATGTGTCTCTAAGGATCATACTCCTAAGACCTTGTATTCTTCTTGAGAAAAAAGAGGTCCCTTCTGTCACCAATGCCAGATGGATCCCCTGTATAGGCTCGAAGGTGGCAGCTCGTTTCAGAGTTGGAAGCTGTGACCAGCGAAGAAGGGCAATAGTAATAAGTTAGGGGCGCGTGAAGACCTCCAGGTATAAACGAGTTCACACCGGCTTCTTAGCTGCTGAGCTTTAAGGCCTGTGTCATTGATGGAGCCCTTCCCTGCTCTGCGACGTAGCAGAGAATCCCGCTCACCCCTGCCGGGACTGGCCTGGGTCCAGGAGAGCTGCTCGTGACCTCCAGCAGCACCTTTCCTGCCTCCTTGCAGGAGACCAGTTTCTGTGTGGGTCATCGTCACTCCCAGACCACAGGAAGGAGCCCCGGAAAATGGTCTTTCCATTCCAAAGCTTCCAGCTGCTGCTCTGCCTGTCCTCCTGCTGGGTCCACCAGGAACTTGTTTTGCTCACATTTCAACAGTGCACGAAGGAGCATTTGTCCTGATAGCCTCTGAGATCATCCTGGCACCAGATTCCCCAATGTGGTTTCCCTGGAGACTGCAAAAGAAGGATTAGGACAGGGCTTGAGAGATGGGCTCCAGGCCCAGAGGCCTGCAGGTTCATTTCGTGAGGAGCACGAAATGCAGAGCTCCAGCCAAGCCCTCTATGCTTGCAGGGTCCCTCCCATGGAGAAGGCCAGAACGGCTCCCCTTGTACTGAGTTTCTCTGCAGAGCTGCTGAAAGGCTCGGGAGTTGGCCGGCTCCGAGAATCGGGTGGAAAGCAGAGCCCAAGCTGCAAGTCTCTCCAAGGGCGAGCAAGAATGGGAGGGAAGCAGGTGCTGCTGAGCCCCACTCACTTGATGTGCTGGAGGCCATGGTTTCCAGACAGTGCAGTGGCAAGGCATATCGCCCCGTCCATCCCCAAGGAATTCTCTTGAAGACTAGGCAGAGGAAAGATGGAGACACCACCGTGAGCCATTAGGCACGGAAGAACCCGCCTCAGGAAGCAGCGCTGCATTATCTTGGGGGGCCGTGGAGGAAATACATGCTTCTGGAGCTGATCTGTCCACAGGAAGGGGGCATTTACCCCCGAGACCAGTGCCTACAAGTATCCCGGGGGTCCCATCCAAGTGCCATGGAAGGTGGAAGACCGAAAATGCAGATGTTAAGTGATTTAGCTCTGGCGTAAGCTAGCCAGAGTGGACAAACCCGTCTGCAAGAGGTCCTCACAGCTATTGATATTTGGAAGGAAGCAGCTGCAGAGGGAATCAAACAGAGCAGTCTGCTGCCCTGGGGCACTGGGGGGTCTCTACAGCCACTCACTTGAGTCTTCGAAGACTAGAGTTCACCTTCAGAGCATTTGCCAAGGCTTTGGCCCCCGCCACCCCGATGGCGTTTCCTCGTAAGCTGTCAGGAAAGATATGAAGCCTAAGGCACGGGGTCAGCTGTGGGGTGAAGACAGTGCCTCTTCAGCTGAGCATGGGATACTGGGCAGGGGCCGCATGGACTCAGCAAGCGCAGGGGTGAGGTTGCTCCTTTCTCACTCCTGGGCACCGAGTAGAGATCGGCTCTGGGGAGCAGGACGCAAGGAGGGGTGAAGCTGGCCTAACCTGGGTGGTTTGTTGGAGCCCTCCTCTTCCTCTGTCCCAAGGAAAGGAGAGAGGGGCTGAGACCAGAGAGGCAACACTCCATCCAGCAGTACCCCCATGCTCAGCATCCCAGGGCCACAGAAGCAGGGACCACCGGGACATGCCTGAGAGCCCCACTGGGCTTAACCCCCTCCCCCAGGAATTTGGATCTTCTCATAGAGATCAGTGGCCAGGGACCCCTACCCAGGACTTCGGGACGTGTGCAGCCTGGCCAAGGCCAAGGAGAGCAGGTCTGTAAGGACAGAAGGCCCCACAGTAGTGACTCCCAGGGAAGAGGTATGCAGTGGGGATGGGGAAGCTGGGGTACGCTTGATCTAAGTGAAGATATTTAAATGATTTGTGAGTTTCCGTGTAAATTGATATATATTTTTTCCCCTTCTACATCTTCATTTTCAATCAGCAGCTTGGCTCTTTTGGGCAAGAGATGAAAGCCGCAGACTGGAATACTTACTCCAGAATCTCCAAGGTTCTGTTCAGGGCCAGGGCGTCCCCTAGCGCCTGGGCCCCCCGGGAGCCAATGGAGGCCACCTGCAGACTGTAGGAAGAGATGATTTCGATGTGGAGAGGCGAGGCCTCTCCACCCCACACCCTGCCCGGCCCAGCATCGAGGCGTACTTGTCCTTCCTTTTGACCACCCCCAGACTTAGGGCTGAAAGTGGCAACGCAGCACTGAAGGTTGTTGGCCCCGATCTGTCCGGAGCTGCGCCCCCTGCCTGCCCTGTCTGGAGCCTGGGACAGAGCCCTGGATGCTCCAGATACAGCAGGGAGAGGTGGCCTCCTGGAGAGAGGGAGGGAGAGGCCTCCCCGAGCCCCTGCTTCTTGCTTTCCACCTTTTCATTGTCCCAGTTGCTAACGCCAGGAGGATCAAACACACTTTCCTTGACTGGAAAGCAAAACCAGCCGGGGCCAGCCGCGCACATCAGCACTTACTAGAGCGCAGTGAGGGCCGTGTTGGCCTTGAGGGCACTGGCCACTGCAGAGGCGCCTTCGTCCCCGATGGCGTTCTCCTGTAAACTGAACACAAAGCGTGACCCCTTGGACCGTCCCAATCTCATTCAGACCAACACACCATGGACCAGACTCCCAGGATGGCCTTGGGGATAGCCGCCCCCAGGGCCTTGTACCTAACATGCAGAGAGCTCCGGGGTCTCCATGAACCTGGACCATCAGAGGCAAACAAGAAAAGGGACACATGGAAAAGGGACAAAATTGGGAGTGCCGGCCATAGAACTAAGTCAAGGCCCTCAGTGTCCCGCCATCCTTGCCGGTCAGCGTTTTACATGTTTGTTTTCTTTCTTCTTCTGCTTTAGAGTAAAGTTGTAGGTCCTGGAGCAGGCAGTGATTAAGCGTTTAGTTCGGGTCGGTGTCAGTGGATTAGGGGAGCGGTGTGCGTTAGTCATTTTAACAGATTTGAATGTGTTTTGTGTCCCCACGGCTGTCCAGGCCCAGGTCCGTCTTGGGTGGGCAGCTGTGACTGAACGAGCAGGCACCAAAGGTCACGTGCCAATGCGTGGTGGACTTCATGGGGTCTCCCACCCGGGTGTGGTCACAGAAGCTGCCAGAAGAAATAGGTCTAAACCAAAACCTGAAGGATGGGATGGGGCAAGAGGCCCGGCGCAGCCGCCGAACTCGAAGCATTGCAATTGTGTCCCCGGCGTGTGAAATGAGTCCGAAGAGGTAGAAAAGACTCAGGTCCTTGGGGCCTTCTTGGGAAGGCATGCTGAGGGATGGCCTTCACTCTGCAGGCCCTGGGCAGCATTTAAGCATCTCACTGACCCAGAACGGGGCCAGATTGAAGTTTTGGAAAGATCTTTGGCCTGCCCTGTGAGAGGACGGACTGGGTGTGCCACTGGCCATGGGGACAGAGGGAAATGGGGACGTTGGGAGGAGAGCCGCAAGTGGGAAGCCAGAGCTCAGGCGGTGTTGCAGCTTGTGCGACTGGCCGGTTCCGTTCACGAGGTGGGGGCAGAGAAGCAGCAGGCTCATGGGCAGGTAGCTGGGGCAGTCTGAAGTTCCCACACAGTGCCCAAAGGGAGGTGCTGAGCGGGCAGGGATGATGTGGGTCTGGAACTCTGGAGAGAGGTCTGGGGTAGACTTGGGGGTACCAGGGCTTTGACAGCAAGGAGCCTGGAGGAAGAGAGCTTCTGGGAAAAAACGACCACTCAAGAGAAGATGGCCCAGGGCAGAGCCCTAGTGAACACCAGATCATCAGTCAGAGGAACCAGCCAGAGGTGGGATGTCCTGGTGAAAGACAGAGTTGCCCTTCAACGCAGCATTCCACCAGCTGTGTGGCCACGAGAAGTGGGAGCACATGCTCACAGAAGCTTGTGCACGAACGTCCACAGCAGCATCATTTGCAAGAACCAAACGAGCAACAACCCACAGGTCCGTCAGCGGATGAGTGGAGAAACCCAGTGTGGCCTACACACACAGCGCACTAGGATTCAGCCGCAGGAAAGAAGGAAGCTCTGATTCGTGATGCTCCCCCCACCCCCGCCGGGTGAGCCTAGAAGATGTGACACTAAACGGAAGACCTCGGTTGCGAAGGCCATGTACAGTATGATCCCATGTGAAAGAGACACCCAGCAGAGGTGACTGTAGAGACAGAGCAGGTGTGTGGCTGCCAGGGATGGGGCATGGGGGTGGTGGGGAGTGACTGCTAATGAGTCCGGGTGTCTTCTGGGGGTGATGGGTGGTGGTGAAGATTGCATGACTCTAAATATACTAGAAGCCAGAGAATTGTGTGTTTCATATGGGTGTTTTTTGTGGTACATGGATTATGTCTCAGTAAAGCTGCTAGAGCAGATGAGAACAGAAACAGGGCAGAGGAGGCTGTGTGCCCGGCAGACACTGAGCGCTCAAATGTCCTTGCCACCCACCCCACCCCCATCCTTCCTGCAGGCCCTGCAGAGGCCCCACTTACTCAAGGCTGGTCAGGCTCTTGTTGAGCTGTAGTGCTTGTCCCAGGGCCTTGGCAGCACCGGCCTGAATGAAGTTCCACTGCAGGCTGGGCAGAGACAGACACGTGTGACCCCGTGGCCCTGGGCAGAACCCAGGAGGGTCTGGAGGTTCTAGAAAGAGGGGACTTCTCCCGGGAGGGTCTGGCAGTAGGGAAGGAGACCTCACAGGACGGGGTCCTGGCCACTGATGGGCAGAACTCCTGCAGCCCCTGGTTAGTTGAAACAAGCACTCTCTGGTTAAGGGTGGGCACAGGGACAGGCTCAAAGACTCCAAATGGCCTTTGCATGACGCTTGTGACACTTGGAAGTATGGCATAGGTGCCCACCTCCCACCATTGGCCTCTCAGTGGATCAGCCCCAGGAAGCAGAGCAGGGGGCAGGGCACAGCCCCCTGGAGGCCCCTGAGGCCATGTCGGGGAAGGGCCCCAAAGCCAGACTTGTTCTCCTGCACGCGCTGGTGTACGGCCCTGCAGCTCTGCAGAGAGGACCGGGTGGTATGGGGGTGCCAGAGACTCACTGAAGGGACTTGAGGGCCTGGTTTTCTTTCATCGCCACCGCGATGGCCTGGGCGCCCTGGTCGTGGAGGAGGTTGGCTGTCAGGCTGGGAGGAGGGGAACGGTAGTGAGTGAGCAGGAGCTACCTGGCCGTGGAGCCCCAGACTTGCTCCCCCGGGAATCCAGCTCCCCTCCTCCCTGAGGACCAGCCTACCTCCTGTCTACTGAGTACCTGTGTGTGCCAAGCACGTGCCTACGGCTATTGTACCGAATCCTGACGTACGGGCGCATGGAGAGGGGGCCCGGTTCAGCTCAGTGAGGCTCCGATCCCTATACTGAGCCACCCCTGAGACCGGGCCCTCCCACATCTCCATGGGGAGGGGACTGGGGCAGGTAGCGTCCCCAGGAACCTCATCCACTGGTAACTAGGGTGTGAGAGTGCAGGGGTTGCCACCAGAGGCTCGGTCTCCTGGCTGCCCCTCCCCAACCTGGTCTTTCCCCAGCCTATAAAGTGGCAAGGCCATGAGAGTGTGCCCTCCCCTTCCCCATCCCCAAGGTTCCAGGTAGGCGAGGCCCTCAGCTGAAGGGGCGGTCGGAAGCCCAGGCTGCCCCCCACTCACGTACTCCAGGTTCTTCAGGGTGGTGTTGATGGAGAGAGCTCGCGCCAGCTCCCGGGCTCCCTCTGAGCTGATGGAGTTTTCCCGCAGGCTGGGGAGAGAGGAGACCCTGAGCTGCCGACCAGACATGCGGGGACTCTTGGGGAGACGAGCCCTGGCGCTCAGGCCCAGGGAGCCTCAGCTGGGACCTGGGCCTCTTGAGTGATCACAGCCAAGGTGTGAAGAGCCTCCAGCAAGCTGGGCTCCCACGGCTAGCCAGCCGAGCATGTCCCCTGGAGGACCGCCAGTGGGGGGACCCATCGGGAGGAAGAGCATCTGTTAACAGCCCCTCAGAGGTGAGGGGGCTGGGGGCAGGCTTGGCTGCCTCAGGGGCTGGGGTGCTAGAGGGAAGCAGCAGAACTGGGGAGCTGAGGGCCCCGGCTGTCCTCTGCTCTTCTGAGAGAGCAGGCAGTGTGCGGGAGGCCGCAGAACCAAGCTGCCCAACCGGAGAAAACTTCAGAACAGGCCCGCAGTGGGAGGGGTGTGCCTTCTTCCAAGTCCCAAAGTCCTTTCAGGCCCTTGGCTAAAGGGACCCCCCAGCTCAGAGGGAAGCTGGGACTTACCTGAGGCTGACGAGGGTCTGGTTGGCACAGAGGGCCTCCATCAGCGCCGCCACCCCCACGTCACTGATGGAATTGCTCTGTAGGCTGCAAACAGAGGACAGGACGCACTTGGGGTGGCCGTCCTGGGACCCGCAGGGAGTCCCTGCTCCAGCCTGGGGGCTGCAGGCTTTGGGTTCAACAGAGCTGGGGAACCCTGGAGCAGGTGCCACCCCACACTGCTCTGCTCTTTCCTGTCCCCGTCCCCCAGGCTCTAGGTCGGGGACCTAGGTCGGGGCTGGTGGGTTGAGCATAATCATCCTCTGAGCTTATACTCTGCCTTGGTTTGAGCAGTTCCCAGTTGTCTGGGGTCAGAGGGTATGTTGTGTTTGTAGCCCCCAGAGAAAGTGGCACAGGTGTGTGGGCACAGTGGGGGGCAACACTGAGCTCTCCCATTGCCCACCAGGTCACTCGGCTGATACCCTCTTTAGCCACCTGTGCCAGCTTTTCAGGGGCACTCGGTGCTTATCACTTCGCAAACTCCACCACCAACACCAGCCTCAGCTGTCCAGGGAGATGGGGCTGGTGCGGTGGGATGGACCAGTGAGGCAGGCATGGGGAGAGACTGAGCTCACTGTGTGCTCAAGGCTGGTGGTTGGTTGGGTTCGGGCAAAGTTGTGGTCCTCACTGACAGCCCAGCCCGCCTTCTCGATGGGGAAAGCAGGGGAGTCACCCTCTGCCCACGGCCACTCCTGGAGGGCGGTCAGGCAGACTCACTCCAGGCTTTCCAGGCCCTGGTTCACCTTCAGGGCCTTAGCCAGGGCTTCCGCACCTCCGTCGCCAATGCTGTTACTGGAGAATCTGCAAGAGAGGAGACAAGGGCGAGCTAGTTTTCCGGAGCAGCTTAGCAGGGTGGGGCCCGGGCTCAGGGTCCAGGGTCGCACCCCAGGGCTGTGCTTCCTGTGTTGCATTAAGGGTGCCCAGTGCATTTGCTCAGCTTCAGTCTGTAGCTGGTGGCCTCCGCAAGTGACCTGTGCTTCCCTGTGGCCTATAAGAGCTGGAGGGAGCAAAGTCCTTGACTCCCTAGCAGGGGGCACGGACAACTCTTTATAGTGATACGGTCCGTGAAGGTGGCCAGGAGGTGTTGGGAAGGCAGTAAGATTAAGTCTGAGACCGTCCCACTCCCAGGAACCGGAGTTATCTTGTACCCACACATCCATCCATCTGTCCATCCGTCCGTCCGTTCGTCCATCCTCATGCTCACAAATATTTATGATGGGCTGGGCACTGTGCCAGTCACTGAGGATGCAAATTTGGCCTTTCTGCATTTCTCACATGAGCTCCTTCAGACTCCTGTTCTGTTTCAGGGTATCGGCCATCTGCTGGGCTCCCACAGGCCCGATGGTATTCTTCTGTAGGCTGTGGGAGAGAAGGGTCTTTCAGCAAAGCCAGCCACAGCCATTCCCACGAGGGACAGTCTGGTTGAAGGCAAGAGCTCAGAGACTACTCGAATACACTCTTCATTTACCACAGCATTGGCACAGCGGTCTCTAGGAAAGGTCTGTGGGTTGTTGCCAAAGTGATGTCAGCAGGCTGACATCATTCTGGGGGGTGTCAGAGGCAAGGACAGCTGGGCCCTCCCCTTTCAGAAGCTGGAAGCAGTGACTAGAGGACATAGACTATCCAGAACCTCTCAGGTGGTGACTTCGACATGCGAGTCCTGCCGGCTCCTTACCTAGTCAGCGCTCCCCACACCCAACAGTCTACCTCCCTCTAGACCGACCAGCAGCCTTCCTCCCAACCCTGCAGTCCACCCGAGGGCAGACCCTCCGTTTAGGTCCTTTACACCAAAACTTCCCTTTACACCAAACCTGGAGGGGGAGATGTTGCCAAGAGCACCTGTGCTTATCCTAGGAGGACAGGGAAGGCAGGACCTGTCTTGTGTCAGGCTAAAGACATTGTTAAGAAAAGGGAACTTGCTGTGGTTCTAAAAGGCAAAGAGACCTTCCTTTCCCTCGAATGTTTCTTTAAGAAAACTTGCAATGATAAATCTGTCCTTTGAGAAGTGTATAAGTCTTTTTAAAAGCTAAATAAACCTCTTGCCGGATTTACAGCCTTATAGAGACCTTGGAGCCCTCTTTGAAATGTACACATCAAGGAGGATAGCATGACTCCACGATGTCCTAAAGACAGAAGCTTGGTTTTCCCTTTGGATAAAGGCAATTAGCAAACAGATGGCTACCCCAGCTACTAAACAAATTTAAGGAAAACTGTGCGACAAATGGTGCTGTCCAGTCCTCTCACTTGAGAACAAGTTATCTTGCAAACACACGTATCTTGGGTTGTGTCTGCCTGGCTGGAGGAAAGGGTGAGATTTCTTGGTCTTTGCCATCTGGTTGTTGGATGGCCAATGGTGTGGCTGTGGTCTAGTTGAATATTCAGATAACTAAGCTGTTTCGTTTTTTACTGCGTGTGTGGAGAGGATTCTTTGCATTGGCAGAAGGCTTTATCTTTAATTATTTTCCAACACCTGTTCTGTGGAAAAACAGTGGACATCAAGATTTCCAGGGACCATCCAGATGGGTCAGAAAGCCTCAGGCCATCTCCCCAGTCATCCTTGCTTGCAGAAACAGAGAGGCCCTTGGAGGAGGAGAGGAGAGAAGAAGGAGGCCCTGTCCTGGTCAGCACGTCCACTTACTGCAGCACAGAGAGGGTCCGGTTGGCGGCCAAGGCCTCAGCCACGGACCTGGCTCCGTTATCCCTGATGGCATTGCTCTGGAGGCTGTGGAAGCAAGGGAGAAGTGCGTTAGCAGCGGTGCCGTGAGTGTGTCCAGGGGTGGCCTTAACTTCTCCTGTGGCATTACTGAGGCCCAAGGGATGAGGCGGAAGGACAATGGTGGGGGAGCCACTGAGTGCTCTGTGCCCTTGCTCCCCACCACACAGGATTTGGGAACAGTTGGTTCTTCCCAGTGCTGCTCTGGCCTCAGGATTCCCTCTGGGTCTCTAAGCATTTGTCTGTTGATGGGGAACAAGGTGTCCCTGGCATCTCGGTAACAATAAGTAGGTTATCAGTAGACTTAACTGCCATCCAGGTTTTGACAGGGACGTCGAAGAATTGGAACCCTTACGCACTGCTGGTGGGAATGTAAAATGGGCCAGACCTTGTGGAAAACAGTCTGGCAACTCCTCAAAAGGTCAAACAGGGCTACCATATGACACGGCCAGTTCCACTGGTAGGTGTCTGCCCTAAAGAAATGAGGACAGGTGCTCAAATGTTCGTGCACGACTGTGCGGTAGCATTATTCACATGAGCCAAAGGATGGAAACAGCCCACGTGTCCATCAGCTGATGAATGGATGAACTGTGGTCTGTCTATACAGTCCACACAGTGGAATTCCATACCGTGGAATATGACTCAGCTGGAAACAGGAATGAAGCATTGACACCTGCCACTATGTGGATGAGCTTTGAAGATGCTCAGTGACAGAAGCCAGACAAAAGGGTCTTATTGAAGGATTTTATATATGTGAAATCTCCAGGGTAGGTAAACATGGAGACAGAAAGCAGCAGTCCCTGGTGGCTGCCCGGGAGGGGCAAGGCTAGGGGGAGGGAGAGAATGGGACGTGATTGCTGATGGATACAGGGTCTACTTTTAGGGTGATGGAAATATTTGGGAACCCGACAGAGGTGATGAATGAACAACTGTGAATGTGCTAACTGCCAGTGAAATGTATACTTGAAAATGGTGAGTTTCACCCCAATAAAAATAAATGAAAAAAACAAGTGACAATACACATTCATATAAGGACAGATACAACCCCAGGCCCCTAAAAGCACAGGAAGCAAAGGATATTCTGGAAGATGGGCTTTCCAATGTCCTGGAAAACACTTCAGGGGAACATTCTGACACCGTGGCCTTGGGGTATCCCCCTCAATGGAGGACAGGAAGTTTTCCTCATAGATTATCTTGCCTTTCCACTTCCGTACAACCCCACACTGCCTTCTCCATCCCCTGATTAGGCTGTGAACACAAGGACGATGACCAGGGAAGAGCTGAAACCTGAAACTTGAGTGGGATACAAGGTCAGGTGGTGTGGTGCCGGCTTAGACGGGAGCCAGTACAGCATGGCCACCATTTCGAATCATTTCCCACTCCACGCTGGCACCTGGGAGAGGGTTTTCTGGGTCCTCCCATCGGTTGGATTGGGACCGGGGGCAGACAGCACATACCTCAGAAAGGTCAGAGTGCGGTTAATCTTCAGAGCATCTGCCAGAGCCTTGGCCCCTTGAGGTCCAATGGAGTTACTGCGGAGACTGGCGGAGGGAAGAGAGAAAGAACTGGGGTTTGTTTTGTTTTGTTTTTTAATCCAATTCCCAGGGAGGAAAAAAAAAGAACAGAAATTACCTGACCTTTAAATCTGTCCTCCTTGAAAATAATGTATTGGGGTCTAGGATTTCATATTTTGTAGAGACCCTTATTTAGGTGAACAAGTAAGGAATTTCCCAGTATGGCCCCCATGTACGGGGAGAAGAAAGCAGGGTCTAACGGACTGGCCTTGGACCAGCTCTCTGGGGAGAGCAGAGAGGAGAACACCAGCTTCAGGACCGAGATCCCGGGCCTCCCAGGGTTGGTCCCAACCGCTGAGAAGGAGCCAGGACTTCGCTTGCTTAGCTGTCACTTTTTTTTTTTTTTTTTAAAGATTTTATTTTATTTATTTGACAGAGAGAAATCACAAGTAGATGGAGAGGCAGGCAGAGAGAGAGGAGAGAGAGAGGGAAGCAGGCTCCCTGCCGAGCAGAGAGCCCGATGCGGGACTCGATCCCAGGACCCTGAGATCATGACCTGAGCCAAAGGCAGCGGCTTAACCCACTGAACCACCCTAGCGCCCCCCCCCCCTTTTTTTTTTTTTATAATGCAGAAGACAACTGGGGGAAATTTTTATGAAAGCATTATCAAAGGATTCTTTTAAACTGGCAGATCTCCTAATATATTTTAATGTAAAAAAGTCTCTTTCACGAAAAATTTCAAGCATACCAAAGTGAACACAATATGCATATCTTGTCACCTAGATTTAACAAGCTTAATTAACTTTTCTACATTTTCTTAAAATCTTTTTATGAAAAAGTAACAGGTTAAAGATACAACTCCCCACCCAGGGGAGAGCGTGGTCTGGGGGACTCCCTGAGGTGGCTCTCAAGCTGTCTGGGGCCCAATGGTGGAAGGTTGGCCTCGTGTCGTACTTACTCCAGAGAAGTCAGACTTCTGTTGACCAGGAGGGATCTGGCCAGAGCTTTGGCCCCTTTGTTACTGATCTGGTTCTCAGCCAAGCTGGGCAAGGAGAGGGAGAGGAGTGGTTATTGCAGATCTGTGAATCTCCTTGCCTCTTTCTCAGTACCAGGCTTGCGATCCAGACCTCTCGGTTTCACCAGCGTCACGAGGGCCTGGGCACAGGTGGAGATGAGGTGAGGCACGGCATGGAAGTGTCCAGCCCGGGAAAACTTCTGGGCCAGGTAAGGGAGGGTCCGAGTGGGGGGACAGACCCTCACTCAGGCAAAGAGCCTCAGGGCTAAGTTGGGCCGGAATCTGGCACCGCAGCTTCTACACAAACAGTGCGGCAGAGAGCCCGGGCAGTGACAGAAGTCCCCGGCAGAGACCCCGCACAGCGCTGTGCTGCAAGAAACCGAAACAGAAACACAGATGTGTAGCGTTGGCCAATCTCCGTGGTGTAAAATACGCTCACCACGGCCATTTCACACACTCCCAGCTTGCAAAAGTTCCTAAAGCTTTAATAATCTGCTCTTCTGGACCGGTGGCTGAATTTATAGTTCTGGCTTACCACCGGCCCCAGCCCTTTTTCTAATGCAAGAAAGGAAGAGGGTACTTATTACAGAGCTAACTTGAATGTAGAACAACCAATAACCAAAAAACGCTTGTGTCTGCCCTGTAAGGGTGATTTCAGGAAGAAGCTGGTGGACCTCGTGGCTTCATGGACTCAGTTTCAGAAATGGTGGCTGTTGACGTTTTTCATAGTTTCTTGGGCATTTAGAACTGTGGAGCTTCCCCGGGGATGCAGTTAGAATCCCCAGGGCCTTTCAAGCTGTGTTTCAGGGGCCCCTGGTGTTCATCAGAAAAGCCTCAGGAATCCCTGGAGGCTGAGGGGGAACCAAGAACCCCATTGCTTTCAATCCCAGCACCTCCCAGCTCTTACTGGGGTCCTGCCTGATAGATCATTTTTTTTAAGATTTTTTTTTTTTTTTTTTGAGAGAGAGAGAAAGAGAGTACAGAGGGAGAGCAGAGAGCCAGATGCAGGGCTGGATCCCAGGATCCTGAGATCGTGACCTGAGCAGAAGGCAGATACTCAACCGAATAAGCCACCCGGGCACCCCATGATCGACACTTTTAAAAAGGGTTCTTTTGCTTAACCTCAGAAGGCCATTCATCCAGACTGCCGTTTGCATAAACGTCCTTGAGTTCCAGAATGCCTCCGTCCGCCCTCCACCCAGGACTTCTACAACGTTTTATAAGTAATGTTCCATGAGCCCTGTGTGTATTCTGAAGTGGGCCTTGAACATTTCACAGAGGGATGTGGCCCTGAGGACCAGCTACGGGGAGGTGAAGAAGAGCATGTGGCCACAGAGGAAATTTGGGCTTTTGTTCAGAAAATATTCTGAGCGTTCTCCAGATTCCTTTATGCAAAACACTAGAAGTTGACTATTTGGCTAAAGGCTCCCATGAAGGAAAAAATAATGAAAAGTTGTCATTATCATGATTCTTGCAAAGGGACTGCATTTATATCTCTGGCCCAAGACAAAGAGAATCCTGCTGATAATGGCTGGCCCTTGTACGGTGCCTCCCCTGTGACTGGTGTGGCCTTACACTTCCCTTGCATTAACCTGTTGGAGCTGCTCGACAACCCGAAGGGGCAGTTAGTGTGCAGAAAGGCTTAACCTGGCCCCCAGTTCCTGAAAGCTGATCTCTCTTTACCTGAGGGACTCGTCCCCCCACTCTACCCCCTACAGTAACATCTTGAACCCTGGAGGGGCTTCCCTGTGGGCGGTCAGGTGTGTCTCCATGCCCAGCCCCCCATGAAAACTCCATGGACAAGCCTGGGTGAGCCTTGCTGCTGGGAATGCTTGATGTGTGCTGTCACACGTGGTCACCGGGAGAGGGAGACACTGTGCATATGACCGCACCGGGAGGGACAAGCAAAAACTCACCTGGTCTCCCCGGGGCCTCCCCACGCACCTTCCCTCTTTGCAGATTTCCATCTGTATCTTTGTGGTGTGATGAACCACAATGGTGAGTACAATAGCTTTCCAAGTTCTGTGAGTCCTTCAAGTGAATCATGGAGCCTGAGGAGGGTCATGGGGAACCCTGGACTCACAGGTACTGTTGTCATCCCATTTTCACCCTCTTTAGGCAGAGAGGTGACTGTACAGGGCCACACAGAGCCCACCGCTCTCACCGCTGTCCTCGGTTGACTTCTTTTTCTCCTGAATCATCTCACATTTGTTTTTGTTTTCTCAGATAAAGATGATTTCAGAACCCAGAGGGAGGTTTAGTAAGGATGAGGAATTCCTCTCTGGATCCTGTGCCCCAAACTCACCTCCCTAGATCAAGCCACCCCCAGCTCACCCATCATTTCAGATCCAAACCCTGGTGTTACCCCAATTCAGAAATGTTATCACAAGAAGAGGTTTCATAAGAACAGAAATCTCTTTTCCTGACAGTTTAAGACTTTCATCTAATTACAACATTAAAGATGCAATGTTTAAATTGTGTTTTCTGCATTTTAATAGAAGTTTAAATTTAAATTCAGTTTTCAATGAAAAACTTTGAAATTTAATTTAACGATGCAATCGTGTGCCTCTCGTACTATTTTGAGGTCCAACTTTGAGAGCTTAGAGAAGACCCGGCCTGACTCCACATCAGAACGTTAGTGTTCGGAGACATGCTTCCAAGTCCATGAGAGAGCATCTAACCCTCACTATATCCTTCCCTTTTCTCACAGATGAGGCACTTGAGCCTCTGGAACTTTCTGGAATGGGCAGAAATAAGCAGTGTGCATCCTGAGCCACATGCTTCAAAGGCACCTCTCCCTGAAAGCATCCCTGGCCGCTTGAGCAGAGAGGAGGATGGGAAAGGAGCCCCAGTCCCTGTGCAACAGGTGGGCATTCCGGACAGGGGCTTCTGGGTCCACATTACCTGATCTTCTGAATGCGACAGTCCTTCCCACTCAGCACGCTGCCCAGCAGTTCCATCACGGGGTCCTGGAACTGGTTGCTGTCCAGCCTGCGGGAGAAAGAGCCATTGTGAGCAGGACCAGTGCCCGTGGGCAGGTGGAGGCGCCAGAGGCACCCCGGCCGATGTCTCCATCGCAATCCAGCCCCTGGCACGCAGCTCAGGGGTCCATGCTGGTAGACCCACCACGCTCTCTGTTTTACTGAGACATCTCTCCAGTCATCCTTCCTCACACCCTGTGAGCCTGCGGGTCACAGGTGCAAGCTGTCCTCCTCCTGAGGACGTGGCACCTGCTCGCAAGTCCGGAATGGCCCTGGCCTTGCAAGGTGCAGCCTTCCGAAGGTGCAGAGTGCTGGGTGGGCCCTGGGCTGGGAGTGGGGTGAGTGGGTGTGGCCTCCGTCAGCACGGGGATGGTTTGGAGGGTGCTGGAGGTTGATTTGTGTTCCCCCAAAAGACAGGTAGGTGTTCTGACTCCCAGTGCCTCAAGAAAATGACCTTGTTTGGAAACCGAGTCACTGCAGATGTAATTAGTTAAGATGAGGTCATTCTGAGCAGGCTGGGCCTGTCATCCTGCATGACTGGTGTGCTCACCCGAGGGGGCAGTACACGAAGACAGAGACATGGAAGAGGAGTCCGTGAGACCGCACAGATGGGAGCGATGTGTGGACAAGCTGGGGAAGCCAGCAAACAGCACCCGCTAGAGAGGCAGGAAGGCTGTTTCCCTGTGGCTCTCAGAGGGAGCTTGGCCCTGCTAATTCCTCGATTTGGGACCCTGGCCTCCTGAGCTGCAAGAGAATAAGTTTCTGAGGCCTTAACCCATGCACGTCGTGGTCCACCATGGTTACAGCCGCCCCCGCATGCTGAGCCAGGGCGTGTGGTGGAGGGGAGGAAGCTTCCAGGACCCCCCACCCTCCGCCTGCTTGCCTGGCGCAGCCCGACCCCAGCACCCACCTCAGGCTCCGGCAGTAAAGCAGCTGGGGCAGCAGGCTCTGGAGGACACCCTTGCTGAGGCACAGCGACAGGTTGGCCTCCTGGGCGCAGGCGTCCGACACCTGCAGGAGATAGGCCAGGGCGGCTTGGTGCTGGGGGCTGCTGAGCCCCGCCAGGGCCCCGCTCTCCAGGGCCTCCTCCACGCTGCGGGCCGGCTCCGGGTGCTGCAGCTCGCGCAGGCAGTGCAGGACGTTCACCGCCCGGGCGCTCACGGCCTCGTTGGGGCGGAGGCAGCCCTGCAGGAGCTCAGCCACCTGGGCCCTGTAGGCCTGGTGCTCGCCCTGGGCCAGCAGGGAGCCCGCCAGCAGCGCGTTGACTCTCGGAGACAGGAGCCCCGAGAGGAAGCGCAGGAACACGTCCAGCCGCCCGTCCTCTGCCTGCATGGCCCGCTGGGCCGCGCCTCGGAAATGCGTGAGGAAGCCCAGGCGGGGCCAGGACACGCCCCCCTCGGTGAAGAGGTCGAAGATGGCCCGCCTGGAGGCGCTGTAGTAGTAGGCGGCCGCCACAAACTCCTGCAGGGACAGGTGGGCAAAGCAGTAGGCCGTGGCGGAGGCCAGGGTCTCTTCGCGCCGCAGGAAGCAGCCGCACAGGGCGCTCTGCAGCAGAGCAAGATCCACGCCAAATGTCTTCAGGTCCTGCTCGTAGAACACGTACTTCCTCCTGACCAGCCCGTGGAAGGCCAGGCGGCCCAGCGTGCCTACCATCTTGCGGCTGCCGTGGGCCACCTGCTCGATGCGAGGGCTCGCCTTGCCCTTCTCCTGCCCGTCCCCACCGAGGGCCATCCGGAAGTACCAAGAGTAGAGCTCGCACAGCGTCCTGGGGGTCCACGGCTCCGCGTCCTGGGGCCCCAGCCTGCTGCGGCTCAAGTGACCCAGTGCCAGCCCTGCGAGGCGGCAGAAGGCCGGCACCGTGCACATCAGGTACAGGGCCCTGTCTGCCTGCACCTGCCTCAGGACCCAGTCTGAGAGGGTGTGGTCCTCCGGGAACAGCTCCTCCAGACACGCCTTGATCTCCTCCTCCGTAAAGCCCCGGATCTCTGTCATCCGGTCCACCAGGCCCCCCGGGATCTGGCCAGCCATGCCGGGGCGGGAAGTGACCCAGACAGAAACTTCTGGGAAGAGGTTCCCTCGGATGATGTTGGTGATCAGATGGTCCACCTGGATCTCCTTCTTGGGGTCTGTGCAGGCCACGGTGTTGGAGAAGTCTAGGGGGGTCTTGCATTCATCCAGGCCATCGAGGATCAGGAGGATTTGGGGTAGGGCTGCTGCCACCGGGCCAGACTCGCCAGCGTGCGGGAAGACGGAGCGGAGAAGTCTGTCGGCAGACAGCTTCTCGTGGGTGTTGAGATCTCGGAAGGTCAAGGGTAGCACCAGGGAGAATTCCTTGCCAACCTGTCCCTGGGCCCAGAGGTGGACAAAGTTCCTCACCAGGGTGGTCTTGCCCACGCCAGCTACCCCGATGGTGATGGAGATTCGGGGTGGAATAGACACTCGAGACAGAGGCAGGAAGAGTCTGTCCAGGGCGATGGTCCTAGCCGGGTGCCAGTCCCCACGTGTGGTCTCCACCTGCGTGAAGTCGTGTTCCTTCAGCTGCAGGTCCGTGAGACCCTCCACCAGGAGGAGGCTGGTCAGCCTGGGCGAGGGGCCACCCAGCTCCGGGCTTCCCTTTGCCCTATTCAGCAGAGTCTCCTGGCACTTCTGTATCCTGGAGTCTGTGGGACAGAGGCCAAAGGGGAGGGCTGGGGAGGATCGAGGAGGGGTGAAGGGTGGAGGGGGATGGCCCGGGGAGACCCTCCATCTGCCTACCATATGGTGTCTTGTCTGGGGTCTGTGGGGCCTGGGAGCCCTGACTGCTCTTTCCGGCCAGCAGGTCCACGAGGGCTTTCACCTGCCCCGCCGGGGGGCCGGGGCCTCGGCCCTGGCCTGCCTCCCCACCGGTCCGCACCTCCTGTTTCCTCATGGAGTCTGGGATTGCCGCCGGGAGCTGTGAAGAGAGGGCCAGGCTTGCTGTCTGCCGTGTTGCCACCCTGGCCGCGGACAGGTGAGTGAGCCTCCGGGGACGGGGAGGTACCCACTCTCTGTCCTTCCCCAGACTGCTGGTGGCCCTTGGCCTGGCCTCCAGGAAGGGCTCGGAAGGGCTGTTTGTTCCCAGAGACTGAGAGAAGCCCTTAATGCCAGAAGCGTGGCTTAGATGTGGGGGGCCAGTGGATCCGAACCGGGCCCGGCTGCGGCCTGAGCTCGCCCACTTACTGGCTGTGTGACTCTGGGCAGGCCGCCTGAGCTGCTTGTGCGCTGGTGTCCTCATTTGTGACCTGGATATAGAGAGGGGGCGAAAGGCAGGTCCACTCACACGAAGGGGCGAATGAAGGAAGCCAGTCTGGGAAGGCAATTCGGCGATCTTCTGGAAAAGGCAAAACTATAAAGATGGCTGGTGGTTGCCGGGGGTGGAGGGGTTGATTGGAGCCCAGGGGGCTCTTAGGGCAGTGAAGCCACGTGCACAGGCGTACAGTGGTGGGTTCGTGTCTTGGGGTGCTTGTCCAGACTCCTCCAGTGGACAACGCTAGGAGTGTTGCCATTTTCTCAGTGTTTCCCTGGGGCTCCTGACCCGCAGCACCATGGTTTCCTGCAGTCACAAAGAGGCAGAGCCGTGCCCCAGCACCCCCTGCTCTCATTCCTTATCCTATCGCCAAGGTTGGCTACCCCCATGTGTCCCTCCCATAGCTAAGGTGGACACTGGAGGACCCCAAGTCCACTGCCAGCCCCTCCTCTGCCTCACCTGCAGCAGGCAGGATGTCCAGCCCACAGCAGCCCCTCTGCCGGGCCCCACGACTCAGGGGTTGGGGGTCGGCCATCCCTTGTCCACAGGTCTAGGAGAGAAAAGAGGACACAGCACCAAGCAGAGGTCCCAGCTACCGCTCCAGGTGGCAAGAGCTCACCGAGATGGGTCTGACACATGTGTCCCAGCCATGGGGTTCTCTGGGTCTCAGGGACAGTCACTTACGAGGGGTCGACTGGCTCCGGTCCCCAGGGTGCCACAGACTCCCTGACCTTGTAGGTGCATGGGGCCTTCCTGGCATTCTAACTCAGGAGGAACTTTTTACCTGGAAAATGCTGAAAGAAGCTTAGCAACAAGTAAAATAGCATTTTCCAGCCATTCTGTTCATCATACTGTTGATTGCTAACTTGTGCAATGAATTCAGGATGGGTGGTGTCTAGGTCAGCCAGGGGAATCTGGGTGCTTGCATAGAAGGCCAGGGCGAGGCCATGCTCCTTATACTTCCTCGGATCCTCTCGCTGTTCTCCGCTTTTGTTCGCCTAAGTGTCAAAACCCAGGGGAGAAGAAACCAGATGGGATCGGAACCGAAATCACTTTCATGTGTATAGGCTGGTGTGGGTGTCATTAGACTTCCTTTAGATCCTCCAGTGAAAGTGTTTTCCCTCGTGTGGCTCTTATCAATCCTATTTGTATCTAGATTTTTTTTTAAAGATTTTATTTATTTATTTGACAGAGAGAGAGCACAAGTAGGCAGAGAGGCAGGCAGAGAGAGAGAGAGAGAGGAAAGCAGGCTCTCCGCTCAGCAGAGGGCCCGATGCGGGACTCGATCCCAGGACCCTGAGATCATGACCTGAGCCGAAGGCAGTGGCTTAACCCACTGAGCCACCCAGGCGCCCCTGTATCTAGATATTTTTAAAGATTTTTAAATTTTTACTTATTTCTTTGAGAGAGTGAGAGCAAGCACAGGCAGGGGAGGGGCAGAAGGAGAGGGAGAAGCGGACTCCCCACTGAGCAGGGAACAAGACATAGGCTTCAGTCCCAGTGCCCCATGATCATGACCTGAACTGAAGGCAGATGCTTAACCCACTGAGCCACCCAGGCACTCCTAGATATTTTTAAATAGTTTTTATCGTTCTTGTGAATTCTGTTGGTATAAAGAAGATAATTTTTGTGTCTGTTGGTATAAAGAAGATAATTTTTGTGAAGATAATTTTATCTCCTATCCAATCAATGTATTAAATATTCACATTAGTTCCCATCATTTCATGGTTAATTTTTTTAAGATTTTATGTATTTATTCATGAAAGACAGAGAGAGGCAGAAGTAGAAGCAGGATACCCACTGAGCAAGGAGCCTGATGTGGGACTCAATCCCTGGACCCTGGGATCATGACCTGAGCCGAAGGCAGACACCCAACCAACTGAACCACCCAGGTGCCTTTGATGGTTAATTCTTACTATTCTATTCTATTATACTACATATATATATAGTATACTATATATATAATATATTATATATTATACATATATACATATTATATAATATATTATATTATAGATATAACATATATGGGTATAATATATATTATGTATTAATATATTATGCATATTATATAATATATAATATATATTAAATGATTATCTATATAATATAATATATAATATTATATATTAATTACATTAATATATCATTTAATATTATATATAATATAATATTATATAATATGCATAATATAGTATATATTAAATGATATATTAATGTAATTAATTAGTTATATAATTAATATTAATATAATGTATTATATATTATATAACATATAATATACATAATATACTATATATACTGTTATTGTGTAATTATATGTTATTATATATTATGTAATATATATATTATACTATATATAATATTATTATGTAATTATATAATTATAATTTTATATGTAATATTATTTTAATATAACATATATATAATATAGTATATGCTATACTACTCTATTAAAATTCTAGTTTTCTCAAATGGCAACCCTTATCTCAAACAGTTTTCCCACAGCAGTCAGACGCACTGCTTCCTGCCCGCGATGGTGAAGGACAGCAGCCGTACGAGGCATCCTCGCCTTACTCCCAGCCCAAGCCGGCAGGCCTGACGTTTGTGACGATGTCTGATGAGTTCTCTCCTCTTGAAAAAGACTCCTGCAGTTCCTTGCGTCCCACCACCACTTGAACAACACTACGTGCCAACTCACTGTGGGCTCCCTGTGGTCCAGACAGGCTGTTAAGCACTTCCTTCGTTTCATCTCTCACCACGACTCTCCATTGCATTGTGTCTCCCATTTCATGGATCAAGGCTCAGGGAGGTTAAGTGATTTGCCCAAGGATGCATAACTGGGGAGCAGCTGAGTTTTGAGAGAAACCAAGGCTTCACGGACACCAGCCTTTGTGCGGGATAATTGACTGTGTTCCCACATTAAAAAAAAAAAAAAAAACAAGGGACATGTCTGTTAAATGGGCTCATACCTTTTTCGCGGTATTGATCTAGCCCCGTGATTGATTTCCACTCACTCATCCCATCAGCGGGTATTGACTGAGGGCCTGGGTTGTGTCCCAGGCACTGGGGGATGTGAAGGGGAACAAGTTAGACAGAGTCCGACCCTGTGAGTGTGGCTGGGGTGGGGGCATAGTGACAGCAAGGGCGACCACAAGGGAAGGAGGGAGGGCCCTCTGCTGGTGATGAAGTGCCGTGAATGAGACACAGTGCACGAGGCAGAGCAGGTGGCGGTCATGGTGGCCAGAGAAGGCCTCTGAGAGAAGACTGCTCGGGAACAGTGACTGAAGGGTGAGAAACAGTTCATCATGCAGGGAGCTAGGGGATAGCAAGTGCAAATGCCCTTCGTGATCTGGCAACGCAGAGTTGCTGGAGCGTGGTGAACGGGCAAGGGCGCTCACGGATGGAAGGGTTAGGAGACAAGGTTAGCGGGCAGTTGAGACCTGCTCACGGTCTTAAGGACTTTGGCTTTGTTCTAAGTGTGGTAGGAAGCCACTGGAGGGAGTGACTTGATTGATTCATATTCGATCTCTCCTGCCGT
Organism: Mustela lutreola; assembly: GCF_030435805.1. NCBI lineage: Eukaryota > Metazoa > Chordata > Mammalia > Carnivora > Mustelidae > Mustela > Mustela lutreola. The sequence continues at coordinate 20,913,352 of NC_081306.1, read as the reverse complement.
CTGTGAGCTGCATGGACAGATTTTCTAGTACTGAGTCATCCTTGGAGTCTTGAATACCCTCCTCCATTTATATCAGGCCATGTGAAACAGGCCGCCTAGCACTAGAGTAGATACGGAAGACATTAGAACATGGTATAGAGCCCAGGAACAAATACATATTTACATGACGTACATAGGAAGGCGTTTGGTAATGTGGAGAAAAAAATAACATTTTAAATCAGTGGAAATGGTGTTTGGGGCAAACTGGTCAGTCTATGAAAAATATACTTGGAGCTCTAATTCATAGTGAGTGTAAAATTTTATTTCACTTTCGATTAAAGAATTAAAATTAAAAACATGAAATCATGAAAACGGAATAAGAAAATATGGGAGAATATTTTAAAATATTCTTTGGGTGAGGAAGGCTTTTTTTTTGAAGCAACATGTAAAATCTTGAAGTCACAAAGGGAAGACTAACAGACTTGCCTTAATTTCAAATTTCCAAATAACAGTAAAAGCCATCAATATAATTGGGAAAAAAAAAAAGTTGGTGCGCCCGGGTGGCTCAGTGGGTTAAGCCTCTGCCTTCCACTCAGGTCATGGTCTCAGGGTCCTGGGATCAAGCCCCGCATCCGGCTTCCTGCTCAGTGGGTTGTCTGCTTCTTCCTCCCCCCTCTGCCTCTCTGCCTACTTGTGATCTCTGTCTCTCTGTCATATAAATAAATAAAATCTTTGAAAAAATAAAATAAAATTGAAAAAAACCTCAAGCCAGGAGTCACCCTTTGCAATATACATGAAAGAGCACTAATGTCCTGAACATATGGAGAGCTCCTGTAAATCGCTAAGAAATTAATAAGTAACTAAATAGAATTATGGACACAGATAGATACTTATGGACACAGAAATAGAAAAAAGGATACAGATAATTCAGAGAAGTATAAATGCCCAGGGCATTGAAAAGATGCTCATTCTCACTAATGATCAAGAAAAAAATCAAAACTAGGAACTACTATTTTTCGCCTGACAAAAATTTTAATGACCTAACAGGCTGCATTGGTGAAAATGTGGGAGTGGTAGGAATCTTAACAGAGTTGGTGAGAAGGTAAATTAGTATGATTCGGGATTATATTTTGGCATTATCTATTGCTATTAAATATCTTCTGACTGAGAAGTTCCACTTCTGGGAGTTTATCCCAAGCAATTAAGTGGATACGTGTACAACGATGTGACCACAAGGATGATTCCGAAGCATTCTTTGTAATAAGAAGATGAATGGGAAATAATCTAAATTTTTGTTCAAAGAGGTTTGGTAAAATACAATGGAAAACTCTCTGGCCATAAAAAATAAGGTCAAACTGGAGAAGCATTCACAGTGTATTTTTTTTAGCTGTGTCATAAAGGTTTTAATTACCTTTTTGAGGTATAATTTATATTTAAAAATGCACCCATTTCAAGCATAGAGCTAGATGAGTTCTGACAAAGGTTTACACCCCTGCAGCAACTACCACACTCAAGACCTTGAACATTTCTTCCTCCCAAAAAATCCCCTCGTGAACCTTTGCAGTCTGTTTCAACCACACCCCTCTGGCCCTGAGTCGCAGATCTGCTCTTTTTCTCTAAGATTAGTTTTGTCTTTTCTAGGATTTCATATAAGTAGAATCATGTGGATCTATTTTTTTTTTTCATTTAAAAATTGTGGTTAAATAGGGGCACCTGCATGGCTCAGTCATTTAAGCGTCCAACTCTTGATTTTGGCTCAGGTCATGATCTCAGGATTGTGAATTAGCTCCAACTCTTTAAAAAATAAAGATTTATTTATTTGAGAGCGAGAGTACGTGTATGAGTGTGAGGGGGGAAGGGCATCGGGAGAGACTCCTCAAGAGGACTCCCCACTGAGCACAGAGCCCCATGCAGGTCTCGATCTCATGACCCTGAAATCATGACCTTAGCTGAAACCAAAAATCCAACAGTCAGTTGGCTGGGCCACTGAGGCACCCTCTTGCTTTCAGTTCTTGAGCGTATACCCACAAGTGGAATTTCTGGGTCATTTGGTAGTTTTTTTTTTTTAATTTTTGAGGACCTGCCAAACTCTTTTCACTGTAGCTTTTCCATTTTACAGTCCCACCAAAAGTGCATAAGGGTCCCAGTTTTTCCGCTTTCTCACCAAGGCTTGTTGTTCCTTGTGTTTTTGAGAGTCGCCGTCCTAATGCATGCGAGGTGGTATCTCATTATCGTCTTGGATTTGTTTCACTAGTGATGAGTGATGTTGAGCATCCTTTCATGTGCTTAGTGCCTAGTTGCATATCTTCTTTGGGGAAATATTCTATTGAAATCCTTTGCCCATTTTTACGTCCGGTTTTTGTTGTTGCTGTTGAGTTGTAAGAGATCTCTGTATATTCTGGATATTAATCTCTTATTAGATATATGATTTGTAAATATTTTCTCCCATCCTGTAGGTTCCCTTTTATTCTGTGGGTAGTATCTTTTGATGCACCAAAGTGTCCAATTCTCATGAAGCTCAATTTGTCTATTTTCTCTTTTGTTACCTATATATAGCTGTAACTTCAGTGTCACATCTAAGAAATCATCACCAGATCCCATGTCATGAAGCTTTGTGTTTTCTTCTAAAAATTTTATTACTTAGGTCTTACATTTAGGTCCTTGATCCTTTTGGAGCTTATTTTTGTATATGATATTAGGTAAGATAGGTAAGGGTCCAACTTCATGCTTTTGCATGTGGCTGTCCAATTTTCACAGTACGATCTGTGGAAAAGACTGTCCTTTCCTCATTGTCAGAAATCTTTTTACCATATAAGTGAGGATGTCTTTCTGGGCTCTCTATTCAGTTCTGTTCATTTGTATGTCTGTCGCTATGCCAATACCATAATGTCTTGATTATTGTAGCTTTGTACTGATTTTGAAATTAAGAAGTATATGTCTTCTAGTTTTGTTCTTCTTCAAGACTTTTTTTTTTTTGGCTATTTGGCATCCCTTAAGATTCCATATGAATTTTAGGATGAGTTTTTCTATTTCTGTAGAAAATTTTAAGATTTTAATATAATTGCATTGGATCTGTAGACAGCTTTGGGTAGTATGGATATTTCAATAATAGTAAGTCTTCCAATCCATGAACATGGGATGTGTTTCCATTTATTTTCTTCTTTAATTTCTTTCAGCAGCAGTTTGTCACTTTCATTGTGCAAATCATTTACCTCCTTGATTAAGTTAATTCCTAAGCATTTTATTATTTTTGATGCTATTTTGAATGGAGTTGTTTTGTAATTTCCTTTTCAGATTGTTCATTGTTTACATATGAAAATACAATTTATATTTGTGTGTTGACTTGTACTCTGCTACTTTTCTGAAACTTCTTAAAGTTTATTTATTTAAGTAATCTCTACACCCAATGTGAGGCTCAAACTCATGACCCTGAGATCAAGTCACATGCTCTTCTGACTGAATCAGCCAGGTACCCCCTGTTGAGTGTTTTTATTATAAAATAATATTTAGGGGCACCCAAGTGGCTGTGTTGGTTGAATGTCTGCTTTTGGCTCAGGTCATGATCCTGGGGTCCTGGGATAGAGCCCTGCATTGGATTTGTTGCTCAGCAGGGAGTCTGCTTCTCCCTCTACCTGGCCTGTGCTCTCTCTTTCTCACTCTCAAATAAATAAATAATTTTTTTTTAAAGATTTTATTTATTTATTTGACAGAGAGAAATCACAAGTAGTCGGAGAGGCAGGCAGAGAGAGAGAGAGGGAAGCAGGCTCCCTGCTGAGCAGAGAGCCCGATGCGGGACTCGATCCCAGGACCCTGAGATCATGACCTGAGCTGAAGGCAGCGGCTCAACCCACTGAGCCACCCAGGCGCCCCTAAATAAATAAAATCTTTAAGGACAAAAAAAGAAAGGATATTCAATTTTGTCAAATGCTTTTTCTGCATCAGTTGAGATGATCATGTGGTTTTTTCTTCATTCTGTTGATGTACATTACATTGATCAATTTTCCTATGTTAAATCATCATTGCATTCTGGGAATACATTCCTGACTTTTTTTTTTTTTTTAAAGATTTTATTTATTTGACAGAGATCACAAGTAGGTATAGAGGCAGGTAGAGAGAGAGGAAGGGAAGCAGGCTCCCTGCTGAGCAGAGAGCCCGATGTGGGGCTCGATCCCAGGACCCTGAGATCACGACCTGAGCAGAAGGCCGAGGCTTTAACCCACTGAGCCATGCAGGTGCCCCATTCCTGACTTTACTAAATGATTAAATTGATTAAGTTCCTGAAATTTATTTTTGTTGAGGATTTTTGCATTTGTGTTCTTAAGGAATATTTGTCCATAGTTTTCTTTTCTTGTAATGTCTTTGGCTTTGGTAGACTGGACCTCATAGAATGAGTTAGGAAGGGGGTGCCTACATGGCTCAGCTGGTTAAGCCTTTGATTCAGGTCATGATCCTGGGTCCCACATCGGGCTCCCTGCTCCGTGGGGAGCATGCTTCTTCTTATCTCTCTGCCTGCCGCTCCCCCTGCTTGTGCTCTCTTTCTCTCTGTCAAATAAATAAATAAAACCTTTAAAAAGAAACACGGGGTGCCTGGGTGGCTCGGTGGGTTGAGCCTCTGCCTTCGGCCTGGGCAAGGAGCCTTGCCTGTGGTGATTGTCTAGTAAGAAGTTGCTACGACTGAGGTTAAAGAGGTTTCTGCCTGTGTTTTCCCCTAGGATTTTGATGGTTTCCTGTCTCATATTTAGGTCTTTCATCCATTTTGAGTTTCTGTTTGTGTATGGTGCATGTAAGTGGTCCGGTTTCATTCTTCTGCGTGTGGCTGTCCAGTTTCCCAACATTATTTGTAGGAGAGACTGTTTTCCATTGAATATTCCTTCTTGCTTTATTGAAGAGTTCCTTACCATATAGTTTTGGGTCCTGTTGATTTTTTGTAGTGAGATGTTTAAATTTCTATCCTATTTTCTTTTGTATCTATATTATAGCTATTTTCTTTGTGGTTACCATGGGATTGTATTTAACATCCTGAAATTACAACTAATTTGAATTTGTACCAGCCTGACTTCGCAGTATATAAAAACCCCGCTCCTCTGTCATTCCATCTGACCTTTCTGGTTGTCAACGTCACAGTGTTGCATCATTATACAGTGTGCCCTCCAAACGTAAATTAATGATTTTTAAAAATTCTCTAGTCTCTTTTCTTTAATTTTAAAACATTTCTAAGTAATCTGTACACCCAGTGTGGGGCTTGAACTCACAAGTGTGAGATCAAGAGTCACTTGTTCTACCAACTGAGTCAGCCACGCGCCCCTTCTTTAGTTTCTTAAATTATGCAGAAACAGAATTTGGAGTTATAAACCAAAGTTGCGGTAATACTGGCTTGTGCACCAATTTTTTTTTTCCTGTAAAGTCTGCTAATAATCTTACTGAGGTTCTTTTATGTGAGAGTTTCCTCCGTCTTGCTTGTTTCAATGTTTTCTTTTTGTCTTTGTCTTTTGAAAGTTTGGTTATAATGTGTCTTAGTTTGGGCCTCTTTGAGTTCATCATACCTGGAATTTATTGAGCTTCCTGGATATTTGATAATGTATTTTTATATGGAAAAAAATTAAGATGTGGAGAATTATGATAGAATACCGTTTGGGGGGAGGTTGTGGTAATCAGATACCATTTTTGTCTGGCCATATATATAGAAAAGCTGGAACTATAGGACAGTGTGATTAAGAAATTGTTTTTTATTTTTTGAATTTTTTTCTTTTCTTTTCTTCTCTTTTTTCTTCTTTTCTTTTTTTCATTTCTCTTTTCTTCCCTTCCCTTCTCTTCTCTTCTTTTCTTTTTTCAAGTAGGCTCTGCACCCAGTGTGAGCCTTGAACTCATGGTCCTGTGATCAAGAGTTGCATGCAGTGGTGCTTGGGTGGCTCAGTGGGTTAAAGCCTCTGCCTTCAGCTCAGGTCACGATCCTGGGATCAAGCCCCACATCAGGCTCTCTGCTTAGCAGGAGCCTGCTTCCCTTCCTCTCTCTCTGCCTACCTGTCTGCCTACTTGTGATCTCTGTCTGTCAAATAAATAAAATCTTAAAAAAAAAAAAAAAAAAAAGAATTGCATGCACTACCAACTGAGCCAGCCAGGTGCCCCTGTTTTGTAAATTTCAACTGCTTAGATTTTGGTAACATTTGGGGCACCTGGGTGGCTCAGTGGGTTAGGCCGCTGCCTTCGGCTCGGGTCATGATCTCAGAGTCCTGGGATCGAGTCCCGCATCGGGCTCTCTGCTCAGCGGGGAGCCTGCTTCCCTCTCTCTCTCTCTCTGCCTGCCTCTCCGTCTACTTGTGATCTCTCTCGGTCAAGTGAATAAATAAAATCTTTAAAAAAAAAAAAAAAAGATTTTGGTAACATTTATTGCTTCCCCACCTCATTTAAATAGATTGCTTACAGAATTATGAAAGTAATACATGCTCATTAAAAACATTTAAATAATATAAAAGCAAGTTAAGTATATGCCTCACATTTATTCCCTAGGAGGAACCTTTTCTGGTTGATGTTTTGTTTTGTTTTCATTTTTTAATTAGATGTTAGTGCATTAGGGAAAATGAGACTATGAAAGGTATCGGGATAGGACAAGGAAAAAAAAAACTGCCACTAACTATTCCCAGTTGACATGATTATATTCACTAAGAATCCAAAAGAATCTACAATTGATTAGAACTAACACATGAACTTAGCAAAGTTTCTGAACACAAGATCAATACATAAAAATGTCATATATATTTCTTCTTGCTAGCAATAATGAAATTGAAAGTAAAATCTTGAAATGTTTAAAAAGCAAATTTCTAAGAATAAATTTAGCAAACAATTTGCAAGACCTCCACACTGAAAACTACAAAAGATACTAAAAGAAATTAAAGAAGACCTAACGGAGGGATTCTAACATATTCATGGGTTAGAAGACTTAATATTGGTAAAATGTTATCTCTTCCCAAATTGACATATAAATTGAACAACTTTCTTTTTTTTTAAAAGATTTTTAAAAAAATTTATTTATTTGACAGATAGAGATCACAAGTAGGCAGAGAGGCAGGCAGAGAGAAACAGAGAAGCAGGCTCCCCGCTTCTCCATCTCTCTCTGCCTGCCTCTCTGGAACCTGGGATCATGACCCAAGCCAAAGGCAAAGGCTTTACCCACTGAACCCCCAGGCACCTACAACTTTCTAATCAAAATTCCAGCAAGATTTTTTGATGAGGAAGGGAGGGTAGATGTTAGCTAGCTGATTCTCAGATATGTATGTATGTAAAGCAAAAGACTCTGGACTAGCCAAAATTATTTTGAAAAAGCAGAACAAAGCTAGAAAACTTACACTACACAATATCAAAGCTAGTCTAGGGATGTGGGTATTGCCACAAAGGCAGACAAATACCAGTAGAGCGTCCAGAGAGAGACCCACACGTGTATGGTCACCAGATGTGAAACAAGGGCTCCGCTGTAGTTCAGCAGAGAAAGGATGGCCTTTGTCTTAAATTGTGCTGCTCCGGGACGCCTGGGTGGCTCAGTTGGTTAAGCAGCTGCCTTCGGCTCAGGTCATGATCCCAGCGTCCTGGGATTGAGTCCCGCATCAGGCTCCTTGCTCGGCGGGGAGCCTGCTTCCCCCTCTGCCTCTGTCTGCCTGTGCTCGCTCTCTCTCTCTGATAAATAAATAAAATCTTTAAAAAAAAATTTGTGCTGCTCCAATGAGATAGTCTTATAGGAAAATGGACCTTGACCCCTTCCCTCCCATCATGCACAAAAATTAATTCAAGTTGGATCATAGATGTAAATGTGTGTGTAAGACAGCCAAGCCTTTAGAAAAAACTACAGAGGGGCGCCTGGGTGGCTCAGTGGGTTAAGCCTCTGCCTTCGGCTCAGGTCATGATCCCAGGGTCCTGGGATTGAGCCCCGCATCGGGCTTTCTGCTCAGCAGGGAGCCTGCTTCTTCCTCTCTCTTCTGCCTGCCTCTCTGACTACTTGTGATCTCTCTCTGTCAAATATATAAATAAAATCTTAAAAAAAAGAAAAAAGAAAAAACTACAGAATGCTTTAAGGAACTTGAGCTAGGTAAGAACTAGACAGAGCACACAAAAGCACTAACCATTAAAGGAAAGAGCGACATATTAGGATTCATTAAAATTAGGGATATCTGTTCAACAGAAGACAGTTTTAAAGTTTTTTTGTTTTTTTTTTTTAAAGGGTGAGAAAGCAGACTGCTGACTAGGGGATGTCTCTGATACATTTAAAAATCAGTGAGACAGCCCAGTTAAAATTGAGCCAAAAAATTGAAGATGTATCACAAAAGATAATATCCTTAGTCATTAGAGAGGCGCCTGGGTGGCTCAGTTGGTTAAGCATCAGACTCTTGATTTGGGCTCAGGTCATGGTCTCAGGGTCATGAGATCAAGTCCTGCATCCAGCTCTTTGCTTGGCAGGGAGCCTGCTTAAGATTTTCTCTCTCTCACCTCTGCCCTTCCCCCCTTCTTAGAAAGAAAATGTTTAAAATAGTAAAATATATATATATATATATATATAATATATATTATATATATAATATATAAATCCATATATCTATATCTCTATATAGATATATAGAGAGATATACATATATAGAGATATATATATAGAGAGAGATATAGAGAGAGATATATATACAGATCTATCTATCTATATATATCCTCAGTCATCAGAGAAATGGAAACTGAGATCACTTTGGAAAAATGTTTGGTGGTGATAAGACTAATTATGCCTGTTTTTTGTGATCCAGCAATTCCCTGCCTGGGTGTGTGTATGTCCAACAGAAATAAGTGTTTATATCAATCAACACAGTGTGTCAGATTATTCTAGCAGCTTTATTCATAGTGTTCAAAAAAGTGGAAACAGGGCGCCTGGGTGGCTCAGTTGGTTGGACGACTGCCTTCGGCTCAGGTCATGATCCTGGAGTCCCAGGATCGAGTCCCATATCAGGCTCCCAGCTGCATGGGAAGTCTGCTTCTCCCTCTGACCTTCTCCTCGCTCATGTTCTCTCTCACTGTCTCTCTCTCAAATAAATAAATAAAAATCTTTAAAAAAAAAAAAGTGGAAACAACCAATATCCATCAACAATAGAAGGGTTTCCTTTTTTTTTTTTTTTCTTTTTTGGTACATTCATACAGTCTGGTCCTGTCTAGTAGTGACAGAACACGAAGGACTGACACACTCAGCTGTGTGGCCGACTCTCGCAGACGTGTGAAGTGAGAGGAATGAGACCACACTCTGTGATTCCTGAAGTCAGGCCCATCCAGTAAGGCAGAGGCAGAGCAGTGGCTGCCCTCGGGGGTGGCTCCGAATGGGCAGGGGAGTTCTGGGGCACTGGAAACCTCCACACGTGGATCTGCTTGGGACAGACACGCAGGCATGTACACGTGTAAGAACCCGTGGAGTTCTCTTTACTATCTGTAAGTTATAGCTCAAATCAAATCCAGTGATGCTCACAGTTTTCTACAAATGCAAATGTGCCTAAACCCAAAGGAAGCAATGTTCTTGTAGCCCCTTAGCCCACGAGGCCAGGACGCTAGGGCGTCTGTCTGGCTGTTGGCGTCAGTGATGGTCAACAGCCTGGAGCTGGACGTGGCCTTCTGAAACTGGTTGTCCAGAGGCCCCCATGGGTGACAGACTGCTGCCGCCGGGGGCAGGGGTGGTGGCCATATGAGGGGACAAGGCTCAGTGCTTTTCCGCTCTGGCAGGACAGTGTCTAGAGCAGTTTTTCTTTTTTTAAAGATTTTATTTATTTATTTGACAGAGAGAGATCACAAGTAGGCAGAGAGGCAGGCAGAGAGAGAGAGAGAGAGAGGGAAGCAGGCTCCCTGCTGAGCAGAGAGCCTGACGCGGGACTCGATCCCGGGACCCTGAAATCATAACCTGAGCCGAAGGCAGCAGCTTAACCCACTGAGCCACGCAGGTGCCCCTCTAGAGCAGTTTTTAAATGTAATTTATTAAAATAGGCACAGCATAAAAACTGCCATTGTAACCATTTCTTTAAATGTACGATTCAGTGGTACTAAGTGCATTTTCAATGCTGTGAGACCATCACCACTATCTACCTCTCGACTTTTTCATCCCCTGAATGGGAACTCTGCCCCTGTGAAGCACTAGCTGGCCATTTCCTTCCTCCCAGCCCCTGACACCCACCCTTCTGCTTTCTGTCACTGTGAAGCTGACTTCTCTAGGGACCTCACCAAAATGAAGTCATATGGTGTCTGGCCTGTGTCTGGCCTCTTTCACTGAAGATACTGTTTTCCAGGTTGATCCTTGTTTTAACACATATCAACATTTCATTCCTTTTTAAGACTAAGTAACATTCCATCTTATGGACAGACCACATTTTGTGTTCACTCATCCCTCAACAGACATTTGGATTGTTTCTACCTTTTTTCTCTTGTGAGTAAATGCTGCTGTGGACACGGGTGTGCAAATACCTGTTCAAGTCCCTGCTTTCAGCCCTTGGGGTGTATGTACTGAGAGGAGGAATGGCCTAATCAGACAGCTCTTCCACGCAGCACTATTTTTAAAAAGCCACTGCTTAGCCCAACCACCTAGAGGTGTCTTTGGTGTGAGGTAGGACCTCAACACGTGTAGTTTAAAGCTACCCAGATGATTGTAAGGAGCTGGCAGAATTGAGAACCGCTAGATCAGAGAGGCTGGGCAAGTGACAGAGGAGGGACCACAGCAGGCAAGAGTTAGGGGAGAGGAGACAGGACCGAGTGTGCTGGGAAGGTGGGAGGGGTGAGTTCCCCCCGCCCCCACCTTGCAGTCCCATCAGGCTCTCTCTGTTGGAAACCAGCACTTCCTCTGAATCAGACACTGCTCTTTCTTAAGCCCTGCCGACCTCAGGGGAGAGGGTCAGATTTAGCAAATTAAGATACAGGACGCCTACTAAAATTTCACTTTCAGATAAACAATGGTTCTTTCAGTATAAGTATATCCCAAGTATTCCATGGGGTGTACTTATACTTTAAAATCCAAGGCCAGCATCAGAGGCTGACGAGAGAGCTCCTTCCCGGGACAGCTACCTGGCCACTCCTGGCAGCAGGCCCTGTGTGCAGCCTAGATGCTGCCCTGCAGGGTGGAACTCACCCCAGGCCTCTGAGTGGAGCGTGACCCAGGGGCCACTTGTCCACCAGGGACAGTCAGACAGGTCCTGCCCAGTGTAGTCATCCTCTAGTGAGAGTGGAAAGAGGCCCCGCCAGCCTCAAGGTGGGGAAGATGGAGGGCAGGTGGGCCTCGGGGGGCCTTGCGGGATCTGAAGGCCAGAAGTCGGTCAGTATGAGAAGGTCTGAGCTGTGCTGGGCGGGGCCAGCCCAGACGGACGCCCTTCCCCCAGAGCCCGGCTTCCCCTTGCCCATGCATCCTCCAGAGCCTCGTCCGTGGCGTGGGACGCAGCGGAGGACCTGTGCTCGCTGGTTTCGCTGTCACTCAGACCCTGTCCCTCAGGCTCTACAGCTGAGCTTCTGTCTCATCCCTGAGACATCCCTGAGCGCTGACTCATCAGCTCTCTCAGCAGGTCCTGTCTTGTCCTGTGCTCCCCTTCCTGGGGCCTTAGTCTTAGCCGTCTGTGGCCTGTGCACGACAGCCAGCCTCCTTCCGCCCGCCTGGACTCCATGGCTGTAAACCCCACAGAGCTGACCTCCTGCCTGGCCTGCCCTTCCCTCAGGCCACGGGCGCAGGGATGCTTCTCTCTCCCGACTCCCTGCCCCCACGCCGCCTCCCAAGGTCCAAGAGCGCAGTTCTCAGCGCCCTTGAGGTAGCCCAGCACCATGGCTGTGGACCACTTGAAACCAAACAGCCTTTCCCAGAGAGTGAAGGAAGAGGTGCCTTTGCTGCAGGACACGGCCCTCGTGAGACTGCTGTGCCCCTGGGACAGAGGAGGTCCGGCCAGCCGGCACCCCACCTGGGAGCCAGCCTCAGGGTGGCCTAGGGTGGCCAAGAGTGAGACCCCAGCTCGGGGAAAGCCTGTGGCCCCCATTGAGGAGACCCAGAGGAGCTTGGGAGCCCAGAAGCTCGGCCACGGCCCCCATGCCCAGAAGCCGCACCAGCCCAGCTCAGCGGCACCTTCTGAGAAGGCCTGTGTGGTTGCCATCTCTCTCAGAGTGACATGCCTCGTCTCTGTCCGAAGGAGTGGCTGGGAGAGAGCCCTTGGGGCTGCCCACCCAACAGGACCCCAGCCCACCTGCACCATCCACCCTTGGCGCTCGGGACCCTGGGACAAGTCTGGCATCATCACCCCCATCTTATAGGCGGAAGGGGAAGCCAGGAATGGAGCCCAGGTCTGCAGATGCCAGGTTTCGCCCCTGCGCTGCCCTGCTCGACCTCCCTTCTGCCTGCCTGCAGCCCTTGCTGGCTACTTCCTGCTCCTCCTAGCCCATCATTAGTCCCGGGCAGCTGGGCTGTGTCCCCTCGGCCCATTGAGGGCCGCCCTTGGGCACATGTTTGTTTATTCCCCACGGAGAACTAGTCCTGCTCAGCAGCTGCCAGCACCCATGGGGACATGTTCTCCGCGCCACCAGCCACTGCCCCCTAGAGCAGCTCAGGCCCTAAAAGTCACGGTCCTTCTTGCGGTCTCTTCTTCCTCCCCCATCCCGTGCTGAGGCAGCCCGGGCTTGACTTACCTCCTGGGCCTCATTGTCCTAGGGAGGCTGAGACTGGGGGGCTGGGGCTGCTCCATCCCAGTGCTCCCACGCTCAGCCCTGCTCCAGTGGGCGGAGGCAGCGGCGTGATGGCAGGGTGGGGGGGATGTCCCGGGATTCTTTGTGGCCCGCTGGCCAGGCCTCGAGCCCTCAGGATCTATGCAAGGCAGGAGCCAGGTCTTGCGGGAAGGGATGGGGAGGCGCTGCCCATGCAGGGCAGGGGGGTTGCGGCCCACCGGCTCTTGCAGTCCCCCGAGCCCACCGGTTGTCACGCCAGCTGGGGCTCCTCACCTCTTCCTGTGCCGGGCTCCACCTCAACCCTCCTTCCTGTCTGATTTCAAAAGCCAACAGCCTTTCAGACGAATCAGTGAGCCGCGGCTGCCCGGATTGGCCCTGTCGCTGCCTGTAAGTCAGAGAGGCAGGGGTGCTGCTAGGATCTCGATTTGAGGACCATTGCAGACGTCATGCTCAGCAGAGGTCCAACCAAGGCCACAGAGGAAAACAGTCTCAGCACCAGCAGACCTTGGTTTTTGTGGGGCCGGAGGGAAATTAGACTGGCTGCAGGGACGTTCAGTGACTTGTCCAAGGCCACACAGCAGGAAGCTGGCCACTGTGTCTGGAGCAGAGCCCTCTCACTTCCAGGCTGGCACACTGTGCTGTGGCCATGGCCCTCGTCATCCTGTCTCATCTCCTGTGCTTTCCTCTCTCTAGCACCCAGCAGGCACCTGCACCCCAGCTGTACTCCACAGTGTCTTCCCAAAGGCAGGCCAGCTGTACCCTGAAACAGCAGAGTGTGGCAGTTCCCTCAGGCCCCGGAGGTGGGCCTCAGCACGTGGGCGTGAAGGGGGAAGGGGAAAGGCATGTCCAGAGTGGACAACAGAAGCATGAGGAATAGTACAGAGGAGATAGAGGAAAAGTACAGGACATCCCCCGGTGACAGGAGGCAAGCCCCTTAATGTGGAGCCACGGAGACAAGGCGGGAGCCCAGGGTTGGGTGGCTCAGTTTGCCTAAGCAGGCCAACTGGGAGCCATTGATGGTTGTAGAGCAGGAGGGTAGTGGGTTCAGGCGATGCGGCGGTTGGGGTATAAAGGGCGGTAGGAGGGGCCACGAGCTTCTCTCAGCCTGTTCTCCAGGGCTGTGCTCAGGTGATGGCGGAGAAGGGAGCAGAGGGGACTGCAGGGGTAGATCAGAAGTTCTCTGTGCAGTGACACCCTTCTGGGCCCCCCTCCCTGCCTCCCTCCCAGCAGTGCCTTCAGGGGCCCCAGCAGCTTGCCGGTGCTGGGGGGCAGATGCATGGGGGCTGCCCTCGAGAAGCCTGCTGAGGCCGCCGGCCGTCAGAGCACACACTGTAGCCGCGGCTGGGAGGTGCACCGAAGGCGTCTGAAACCAGGCCACCCACAGGATGTTGGAAGCCACAGGGGCCTGGGAGGTATCTGTCACTTGAGTGAGGCCAGGAGGCCCGCTCTGCTCCCCGCTCCGCAGCTCAGGGAGGGGGATCCTGAGCTCAGGAGGAAACAGCCCGCTCCCTGGGGGTCTTGGGAACCCTCCTCTGCAACTTTGGCCTCCACCTCACACAGAGGGCCTGTGGCCATCCAGGGCTGGCCCATGGGCTCCCTCTACCAGCTACTCCGTGAGAGGCCGAGAGACCTTCGTCCTGACTCTCTTGGGTGTATGTTTGGGGCACCGTCTCCCACGGTGGTTCTCAGCCAGCCAGGCAGGGCCTAACCCCTTCCCAACTCAGAGGCAGCCCGAGGCTTACTGCCTGCAAGGGCACGGGCCTCCTGGGGGTTGTGCAGGCCCCCGGGGACCCCCTTGCCTGGACCCTTCTCGAGCTGGGCTGTGATTGCCCTGTGGAGCAACCGTGGCCAGGCCAGCCACAGGAAGCGGACAGGCAGGGGAGGGCTCAACACAGCACAGCAAGGCATGGGAGCCATGTGGCTTTCCACTGCTCTGGGGCTCAGCACGCTGTTTTCTTGAGCTGAGTACCCCTCACGAGGCCGAGCAGGGCTTCTGGAAGGCAGCGTCTGTCTGCCCGCTGTGCAGCAGGCCCACTGCAAGCCTCGCTCATCTACATCAGATTCCTTCTCGGGGAGCTGGACCTAATTTTCTGGTTGTGAGTCAGTAGGTCTGGCTTCTGTGGAAAGGTCAAGGACACTGCCTGTTCTCTGGTTGTGGGGGTGTCTTTACCGCAGCGCTGGTTTTTAACCCTTTGCCTGACTTGCATATGGGCTCAGGCCCTGGCCAGGCCCGCTGCTGGCCCCTACTGGTCCCTGGGGACACACTGCATAGACCTGACCTGGCCAAGGCCCTCAGCAACCAGGCCTCGCTTTCCCCATACCTTTCCCTCGTCTGCAGCTTTTTACCTGTTTCAACCCCTCCCCCAATATCTTATCAACCTGCACATGGTTAAACTTCCGCCGGCCCATCTGGGCTGCCTTCCGCGGAGCAAGGGCTCCCAGTACACCCACAGCTACCCATCCAAGTCTAGGGTCTCCATAAGGAGTCAGTGAAGCCAGGTAAGGACTCCAAGTGACCTCTCACCTCCAAACCCCACCTCACTTCCCCTAAAACAGTCCATACTAGGGTAGGGAAGCAAGTCCTTGGTGTAAGAAACACATGGTACCTTCTATACTAGGCCAAGATTCCATCCTTAGTCTCCTCTGTTGTTAGCCATGAGATCTGAGCCCCAGCATCCTACAGCGTGTGTTCAAAAAACACTTTCACCTCCCTGGATGCTGTGTGCACCTAAGGCCCAGCTTACAGTCCCCTTCCTCTCTCAGGAAGCTGTCCCTTGAGGCCAACTGAGCACGGACCCTCACATCCAGCATGGGGACAAGTCAGTCTGGCTGAAGCCTAGAAGCCCCCGCTAGCTTCTGACCGCTCTCCACCGGGCCCAGGACACAGCAGGCATCACAGGCTCATCTTGGGAAAATGCAGATCCTGACTCAGTGGGTCTGGGCAGGCCCAAGGCTGTATCTGTAACAATCCCCAGGGTCACAGGGCTGGGTCCCAGGCTGCAGCAAGGGGCTGTCTGAAAGTGAGCGAATGGATGAACACACCTCTCTTATCTAAGAACCAAAGGGACATGAGAAGCCAGCAGACCTGGCTCACCCCTTGCAATGAAGGACAGGCACAAAGGCCTTCCGCAGACTCGCGTGTGGGGGCAGTGAGGGAGCTGGGGGCGAAGCTCCCAGCCAGCTTCCCTCATTATCTTTCTACAGTGGAGCGTCTGGAAGATTTTTATAAAGCCTTTTTGTTTTTATTGCACATCATAGAAAATGGACCACACTGTATTTAAAACAACGAGACATTCACAAGGATGTAGACACCCCAACTTTTCTTCCTTTCTGGCCGTCACTTGTGTTCCAGCCCACTCCAGAGGCCAGAGACAGCCTTACTACACACTGACAGAGCCAGTTGACAAACAACATGCAGATTCTGGGGCCTTCAGAGCTGTGCCGGGCCCTCCTGCACTGCCTAGTTTAGAGACTGCTGGTGACAAGGACAGGTGTCTGGGCCAGCCGAGGCCGGGTGGCACGAGAGGCTTGTGGATACCTGGTGTGCTAGTGGAGGCTGTGCCTGGAAGAGAAGGCAGGGCAGGGGCAAGCTGGCCCTGGGCATCCGTCTCAGGATGGGGACACTGTGTGTCTGAAGAACCCCGCCTGCTGCCCTCTGAAGCACCCGGGGGCATGGCGGGGTTAAAGGGAGACAGACAGCGGGCACCAACAGAGGGAAGGGCCATGGGTGCCACGCTCTGAACACGACCCCAGGAAACGGAGTTGGGAACAGCCGACCCAGCGCGGTGCCGTGGCCCCTCTCATGGGGAAAGGACGCGGTCCCCAGACCCAGAAAGGGCCGTGGAGGCCTGGCTCGCTGCCGGCGGCTGCGGAGCCTCACAGGCCGCTGACGGCTTGTGATGCGGAGGGATGGACCGGCCTGGCGGCTCGGCCCCTCTTCTTGCCCACCGGCTGCCGCCTCTTCCTGTGGAGCCTCTCCTTCCGGGCCGCGGCGGTGGTGAAGGTGATGCAGTGAGCGTCCAGGAAGTCCAGCAGCTTCTGGGTGGCCACACGGATGCCGTGCTGCTTCAGCTCGGCCTGCAGCTCGGCCAGCTCGAAGGGCTGGTACAGCAGGACCTTGCGGTAGAGGGCCGGCCTGGAGCGGATGTAGTGCCTCACGGCCTCCTCCGTGGCTGCTGCGGGCACGGCCGCCTGGGACGCACTGCCCTCCTCCTCACCCTCGTCGTCCTCTGCAGACTCAAAGGCCGCTCCAAACTCACAGGAAGAAGAGCTGAAAGGGACGAGAAACACCCTGTGACACTTGTCCTCCCCAGCACCTGAGACCAAGAGCCCCTCTGATGGAAGGAGTGCAGGTGTCCCCTGCAGAGCCTGACCCCAGCATGGATGGCCTCCCCGGGAGGCGGGAAGCTCCAGGCTGCCGTGCTCCCCGCCCCCCAGCCACCTGCCTGAGCAGGCTCCGACCCTTGGCCATAGTCCACTGCCAGCAGCCAGAGAGCATCCTGTGCGGTGAGGACACAGGAGCTCCAGAGGTCTGCTTAGGAGGCCCACAGGGGATGGCCCTTCACCCCAATGGTGTCTCCCAGTTCCAATCCAGAAGACAGTGGGATTTCTTGGCATTAGGCCTGGCTTATGCCAAATCCCAGACCCGGGGTCAGGGCACCTACGAAGCCCCTGGCCCTGTCCTCCATCCCATTACCTTAGTGAGCTACAGGAGCTGTCACTGCCGTCCATGGAGGAGGCCACTGATTCCTGGGAGGCGGGGAGCTGGGCGTCCCCATCAGGGTCTGGAGGCCCCTCCCTGACCGGTGAGGAGCTCATGGGAGGGATGCTTCCACCAGGCTGTTTCTTCTGATGTTGGGGGCCCTTGGTCTTAGTGGAGCCCTTGGACCTTTGGGGAAGAGGGCCTGAAGTGGCCTCCAGTCGGGCACGGCCAGTGGCCCTGGGAGCCTTGGAGGTCTTGCTGGCGTGGGTCTGGCTGTGCAGAGCCTGCGGGGGCCCCTGGGAGGACTGGCTCTCGTTCTCCGAGTCGGACTCCAGAGTCTGGTGAGTGTACTGGAATATCTCCTTCAGCTTTAGGACCATCTGGCGTTTGGGTAGAGGGCGGACCCCAAACCTGAATGGGAAAACAGGTGAACTTCAGCACAGAGCAAACAGTTCTCCGCAAATTAATGGCTTTGTGTAAATGAAATCTTAAAATGCCTGACTTTTGTGAGCACATTCTGCATTGCCAACTGAGAATACTCCAGAAGGGCCAGACCCAGGTTCAGTGACGATGGCAGTGATAACACTTCTGGGGCCCAAGGTGAAGGGCGCACTGATTGGGATGACAGTTTTCGTGTTCTTCTAAAAAATGGGGTCTCTATTAAGACTGTTAAGGCAAGGGCCATGTCCGTCCACAGGCCCATGAAGATCTACCAACCGAGGGGCAGCTGGGTCTCATCTCTCAGCGTCTCAGGGTAACCTGTAGTCTGGGGAACAGTGTGTGGAGAGCCAGCAGTCACAAAGGCTCCCATCACCCTGCAGCTCCTGCTACGAGAGCCCCATCGCTGGTCTCCAACTCCCAGCCTCGCCAAGCCCTGACCCGTACAGGGGGGCGGGGACCGCTCCAGAGCAGGTCTGAAGACCAGCACTCACCTATCCAGTTCTTTCTTCAGTACCGGAGTCTCCATGATGGAGTACTTTGGCATGGGTGTTATGGGCACTTTCGGGGGCAAGTTCTTCCGATTAGCACCTTCTGGGTAAAACAAAAGAAACACGTTTCAGCACAGGGGACCTGGATTTACCTCTTCTGGGCTCAGCAGCAGCACCAAGACAAAGAGTGTTTTTGAAGAAAGCCCAGCCACCATGCTGCTGCACCCCTTCCCCGCTGGACGCCGGCCCTGTCTTCCCGCTGGAAAGCATCACGCAGCACGTGACTAGGGCCACAGCGTTGTGCAGTGCGAACAGGGCAGGAAGCAGACTCGTGGCTGCCAGGGGCTGGGGGGACGAGGCACAGGACTGACTGCTGATGGGTGCGGGAACATGTTCTGGGACTAGCACTGATGGCTGCAAAACATCGTTGAGGTAACTGTGCAGTCTGGCTTGTTTTGTGACTGCCATCTGTCACCCTGCGCTGCTGTGACACCACTGACTACACTCCACCCCATGACTTACTCATTCCCTAACTGGAAGCCTGTACCTCCCCGTGCAGGACATTGTCCACGGACTAAAAACCACGGAACTGTACACTTTAAAGGGTGGACATCATGGTACGTGCATAATAGCTCAGTAAAGCTGTTGTTTTAAAAAGAAATCAGTGTTTGAAAGGCAAATGGAACAACGTAGGAATATATGGACTTTGGTTTTTATCCTTTTTATGAGCATGCAGCCCTTGGGAGACTCCAGTGGAAATAGGGTATCTCCTGAGAAAATCACAAAATTCTTTATATAATTTGAGAAAATTTGCCACCTCCTGGAAGCCCACCTCGAGTTCAGACTAATAAGGTCCCTGCTCTGAAGTCTGGTTCTCACAACACCACCAGGGAACTGGCCAGAATGCAAATTCTGGTCTCCACTCTGGGGTGAAGCTCTCCAGACAGTTCTGATCCCCACTCAAGGCCGAGAGTGCCGGTCAGTCATGCCCAGCTGGTCTCGGATTTGGGGAGGAAATGGAACACCAGGTCACGTACACGTCCTCTGCCCATAGGCTGCTTCC
Organism: Mustela lutreola; assembly: GCF_030435805.1. Lineage (NCBI taxonomy): Eukaryota > Metazoa > Chordata > Mammalia > Carnivora > Mustelidae > Mustela > Mustela lutreola. The sequence continues at coordinate 20,893,986 of NC_081306.1, read as the reverse complement.
TTGTGACCAGTCACTGCTTTGCACAACCCTGCCCCTTCCCGGCCCTCCCAGCATCTGCCTGACAGGGGACCAGGCGTGGGCAGCAGCTCCTCAAGGGGCTGACCCTGGGGGCTCTGACTCTCCCCTGTGACTGACATGAGCTGGGAAACTGCACCCCTCCATGGGCTTGGAGGGGTAGACGGCAAAGGACCGAGGTTCACAGCCAACCCCCAACCCTCGCCACGTCTGGGGTTGTTTTAATCAGGATGGAAATTCACCTAAAATTTTAAAGTGCACAATTCAGAGGCACTTAGTACATTCACAAACTCTGATTCACTGCACCCACCACCTCCAGCTCCGAAGCAACCTCGTCGCCCCCAGAGGAGGTTCCGCACCCCACACACCCCCAGTTCTCCTCTGTACCCCACCCCCCGTCTTGGCAGCTGCTTGTCTACATTCCATCTCCACAGATGCGCTCGCTCTGGACATTTCAGATAAACGCAGTTGCGTGCTGGGGGGCTCTCACCGAGCACCTGTTTCCGAGGCTCATCCACAAGGTGACCCAGGTCAGCGCTGGTTCAGTGCCCTCGAGTGGGGTCCACAGATGGGGGCTTTTAACAGGGGCCCGAGGAGTCATGGGACCCGGCTAAGCAGCAGGTCTGAGAGCAAGCCCCTCCTCCCTTCTCAAGAGAGGGGTGGGGTGAGGCTCGCCGCAGCCCAGCAGGCCCCGCAGCCCCGCCACCCCACACTGTCTCCACTGCCCCCTCCAGCCCCTCCATGTAAAGCAGTGTAACCACGACCCTCCCACTACTCACTTGGTGTCTCCAGCGCTTCTGAGTTCTGAGCAGCAACATCAGCGCTCGGTGTCTGGGCTGGAGGAAGCAGCTCTGGAGACTTCTGGTCCTCTCCATCCCAGTCGTCCCACAGAGCGGAGTTCAGAAAGCTCGGTCTGCAGCTCCCAGGTGAGCTGGTCCGAGGGGACTTCTCTTGAGACTTTCTCCGGCCAGCGCAGCTTCCGCGGGCAGGGGCGGTGGCCGGGAGGGCTGGGGAGTGGCAGCCACTGCCCTCTAGGGCCTCCCGGGCCTTACCGCCCGGACTGCCAGGGCTCAGGGGGCCGGTCCGCTCGAGGTTCAGGCGGTCAATGGGAATCGGCGAGAGGGGCTCCACGTGCCAGTGGCACTCATCCACCGGTATAGGAGGGTCGCCGTCCAGCAGGGGGCTGCTGTTTGCCCGCTGCGAGGCTGCCTCCTGCTCATCCTCGCTGTCCTCCACCTCCACCACCTCGCTGGCGATGGCCTGACTCAGCAGGCCGGGCCCCGGAGGGCAGTGCTTCTGGGACTGCCTGGTGAGATCGGCGAGGCCGACGGAGATGGGACAGGGAGCTGGAGAGCCGTGCTGGTGGCGCCCGGGGTGGGGCCTCCTAGAAGGGTTCTGGCTGTCGGGGCTGCCTGCATAGGTGGGGACCAGGCATGATGATGACATCTGGGGGGTGATGACCGAAGACTTACTTGCAGCTTTGGGCCCACCCCTGTTTTCTAATGGGGCCCAGGGCTTGACCTGAGCCATGTGGTCCACCGAAGCCCTGGACCTGAGGCCTGTTACCTGCGTCTGCGAGGAGGAGTCCCGGCTTCTGCTGGCCAATGGCGTGGCGGGCACGAGCCATGAGGTATCCGTGGTGCTGTCCTCCTCGGGGCTGCTCTCGGGGTCACATGACAGCCGAGGGGTCCCTCTGCCCCCCACAGAACCCCGGTTCCCTGCTGGCCTCTCCTCCCCGCCCTGCAGGGAAGCCTCTCTTCTCACTGGGCTTTGGAGAATTTCCTGATCTGCATCGACATCGATGACAGAAAATAGCTCAGAAGACTTGGGGCTTACTTCTAGAACATTCCTTCCTTCCAGGGGACCATTAAAACCTGACTTTATTTTGCTTTGTTCTAGCTCCAGTTCTTCATCTGAATCCAATAAAAGAATAATCTCATCTTCTCTGTTCTTGCTGGATGGAGCGTTCTGAGATCTGGAGCTCAAACAGGCAGGTTTTGACTGCGTTAGGTCGATGGATGGAGACTTCTCTGGGGAAGTCAGCACCTCTTTATTTCTGCATTCCAACAAGGAACCACGGTCCTCACCCTTCTGGAGGCCTGGATCTTGAAGTATCGTGAGGAGGCTCCTGCTCCTCCTCCGCTTTGCTGGGGAGTCCTGGGAGGTCACCCAGGAAGCTCTGCCCTGCGGCTGGGGCCCTGGCGAGGGTGACTCGCCCCTGAGACAAGGACGAGGGTGTGACGGGCCGGGACTCTGGCCTCCAGGGGGCTGTGACAGGCACGGGCTCCACGGGGGTGTCTGCCGGGGAGCAGGGGCACAGGGGCTCCCCGTCCTCGGTCCCAAGACCATACCATTGGCTTCCTGGAGATGGCTCACGATCTGGGACAGCCCACGGCATCTTCTGGGAGTTGATGAGCACGGCCGGGCCTCAGGAGCATCAGCTGAGCACCAGAACCTGCCTTCCTTTCTCCCTTCCCTGCAGCCCCCAGAAGGGGGAGGGGAGCCAGAACGACCCAGTGCTTCCTCTGGGGCCCCTGCTTTCTCCTCATCCACACACTGGCCCTGGAGTGGCGGGGGCGTGGGCTGTCTCATGCTTCTCTGTGTGGCTGGTGCGTCTCCTCTTTCCGGACCAGATGATTCCATTTGTTCTGCATTTTCTGACTGTTCGCTGATCTGGTCACTTGCTAGGATTTGAGCAGACACTGGACCATTGTCCCCAATCTGGTCAGCTTCTTCCTTGATCTCTGGAGCTCCTTCCCCCTGGTGCAGCTTTCGTTGAGTGGCTGCAAATTCATAAATTTCTTCCATTTCTGCTTCATTCACTTTTTCTCTGTCTTCTTCAAGGCTCTCAGATTTCAACAAAGCCTCCACTTCTTCCTCCTCATCTACCCACACAGACCTCAAGAGTTCTTGGAAGTTCTCCGCGCAGCTTTCACAATCCTTGTCTTCCTTCTGCTTCCACGGTCCATCCTCCGAATCACTCACGTCAGGCACTTGTTCACACAGAAGAACAAGCTCGCTAACCCCAAACCTGCAACAGGAAATGCCGCGCATCAGTGCCCCGCGAGGCAGCAGCCAGGCGCCCAGTGCTGGTGAGGACCGGGGTGCGAGTCCTCACAGGGACGACAGCCAGGCCTTGGCCCGGGCCTTCCCTGCGCCCTTGCAGCGACGGTGCCCGTGCACAGCCGGCAACACCCCAGGCCACAGAGCTCAAGAAGAGACTTGTGGACCTTCAGGGCAGGGTTCGCTAACTCTACTGCCCAAACACAAAGGGGTGTGTCACACCGAGTGGACGGTGACAGGAATCGTGCTGCAGAGCTGGTGAGTCTGCTGCCCTGGGAGGCCCCGAGAGCTCAGAGACTGATGCAAACCCCAGACACCAGATCAGCCCCGGTCAGCCGGGGCCAGCGGTGCACCAGCCTGCTGCCTTCTTGAAGGCTCCCTGGTCTGACGGCACACTCAGGGCCCGGAAGGCCACGCTGATCCCTTCCCAGGAGTGCAGCTGAGGGGCGACAGGGCCGAGCGCGAGCACAGGGACTGAGGCCCTTAGCCCTGTCAAGAGCTAGAACAGCTCGCTTTGCTGAGCCACCTGCCGCCTCTCCCAACACGGCGTGGATGAGCTGAGAGCCTGCACACCCCCAGGAGCTACACAGGCATTATGCTCTGTTCACACTCCTGTTCCCGGGGACCTGGGAAAGAACAGCCACCATTCAGCTTCTGTGGCCAAACGACCAAGGAGTGGCAGCGTCTGGGGAGCTAAGAGCCATGTGACCCGGCAGAGGCCGTCCTCAGCCAGCGCTGGGCTCACCTGCCAGTGTCTGTTCTGGCCAGACTACCAGTCACTACATCCTGGGCAGGGTCACCACCGAGCATACACCTGGGGTTAACAGGTCCTGGAAGGACTCAGCCCTGAGCCTCCTGCAGGCCATCAACCTGCTCTTTGGTTAATGTCAGACACCAGAGGTAAACGGGAAAAGCCAACGGACCTGTGGGCCAGAGCGCGGAGGTCAGGAGCCAGCCGGGGAGGCAAGCCGGGGTCCGCGGTGTAGAGGTAGTGCAGGAGCGCGCGGATGGCCTCGGTGCTCACGTCACTCAGCAGCACACGCTGGCTCCGCGGGTCACCGTCCTCCACAACGAAGAAGCCTTCGCTGTTCACCTGGGAACGAAGTCCAGTACAGAAGGGTTACGACCTCCCAGACAGGACGTGGGGCCACACAGAGGGCCTGGGTGGCTCCGTGCGTCCCCACACCTCCATGCAGCCCGTCCCCAGCACTGGCACTGGCCAGTGTTGCGCCCATCTGCTGGTCAAGAACTCCGGTCAGGCCCTAACACTTCTCGGCTGGCAAAGTCAGACTTTGATAGAGGTTCAAGCACCCAACTGGTCCCCTCTCGACAGACACATCAGAGGCACGAGGCCGGAGACCGGCAGTGGTTTACTCAATTCCTACAGCACGCATTCAAGTCTCATGGGTGTTGGCACAGGTCAGCACAGAAATGTCTGCCAGCAGGTCAATCAGGACTTCATAATTATGGAAACAGAGGAAAACCGGACAGGTCTGGGGAAGATGGTTTATTCAACCGATCAAGCAATATGAGGCTCTCCAATTCTCAGCTCATCTCCTTACACCGCTTCCTAGCCTCAACCATGTCTCTCCACCGAAGCAGGTGCACTGAGAGGAGGGAGGGAGGCGGGTGTAAGTGTGCGGGGCGCGGAGGGGAACGAAGGGGGCAGGAGGCCGGAGGTGGGGTGCGGAAGCCCTGGGAGCGGGAGGGAGGAGGGGCGGGGACCGTACTCACATACTGCATGAGAAGGGGGCATCGGGCATACAGCACGAACTTGTGGGCGTAAAGCACGTCCCCGCGGTCCGTCTGAAGCTGGACGTCACTCAGCTGTGGGTTATCGACCATGGCTCTGAGGTCGGCCAGCAGCAAACCGAGGGTGAGCTGGAGGGAGGGAGCAGATGGGTCTCACAGCAAGTTCCCCGACTTCAGGAGTGCCTTGGGCTCCTGTCTTCGGGGCTCCCATGCGGGTCCCCCTTCTGTTGCCCTGAGGCTCTCAGCAGTACATGCTAGTACAACACTAGCTTCTTTCTCAAATTCCATTCCAACGAGTTCCCTGGCTGGACACAGGGCGGAGGGAGGAGACAAGGAATTGGACGCAGCAGTGCTCAGCACTTCCCAAGCACCGTGTGTGGCCCCGACGTGACAGGCAGGGACCCTGAGCCCAGACCATTCAGGTACCCGGCTGAGAGGAGCCTCAGTCCTTCTCTGACTACGTGCTTTGGTCATCAGGTAGACCTTGGGGTAAGTGTTTGGCTGATACTAATCTACTAAGAGAATGACATCCATTCTAAGGAATGGATGGATCCAACCGAGTGTCACTTACACAGAACGTGAACTCTCAGTTGGAGACCAGCCAGGACCTGCATGTCCTGAACAAACGGATGAAACTCTGGGGGCACGAGGCCCCCTCATAGAGCAACAGGGGTCCCTGCAGGCTCTGAGGACAAAGCAGGTTCCCAGGGCTTGGCTACTGAGGTACCCCCAGAGTTCAAGGACAAAAGGGACAGAAGACTCATGGCAGAGCCCTAGAGGGGGACAGGAGGCTCATGTGGGCTCTCGCCTGGCTTAGCTCAGCTGCTGAGCGGGCAGCATACTCGTGCGAGGCTCTGGGGGCCGGGTGGGAGCTCCCTACACAGAGCAGAGGATGCGCTGCGGTGGCCAGGATCCCAGCGTGGGGAGCAGGGCCGGGCCGCGCAGCGCTCGGTGAGGAGACCCGGAGCTTACCGAAACGTGGCTGCCCCTGTCCAGGGGCTTCTCCTCAGGTGGCAGGACAAACCCAGTCGGTGGAAGGCCGGTAGGCGACATATCCATCCCTGAGAGAAGGAGTGACAGGTTAAGAGAACATCACCTCCCAGCAGTGTCTGTCTCCGGGAAGGGGCATCAGGTATCGGTTGGCTGACTCCAGCGGTGCCCCAGACCAGCGCCACAGACTGGCGGCCCAGACCGGCGCCTCAGACATGCTCTTTACCCGAAGGCTTCTTCATTGCGAGCGAACCACCGAGTTTTGCTGCACAGCCCCAGAGATACACAGGTAGTAAAAGTGGACAGTCTGCACGATCACTGGCTCTGGGCAAGGGCTCTGTCGTCGGTTCAAGTTGGAGAAAACTGATGGACTCACCTGTACGACATCCATCTTTGAGGAGAAAAGGGAAAGCACTTATAGAGACTGCACTCTCCCCACCATATGAAGACAAGCCAGAGAACCTTGAATCTGAGCGACTGTCCCCAGGCTACAAGGTCATGGTCACAGCTGTGGGGAGGGAGGGCCAGGAGGGCAGGACTGGCCCAGGTGTCCCATCCAGGGTCTTACCTGTGGCCCCTCCTGAGCGTGCCGGGCCCCCACTGCAGGGCCACGGGGTGGCACTCAGCCCCTCTCTCGCCAGGTCCACAAGATCCTGCAAGGCCTGGTGCTCTCTCTGGCTGGCAGAGGGTGATAGGTTCCTGGGGCCATGGTCCACAGGCGGAGCGCTGGGGAGAGCGGGTGGCGTTTGCATCCCCAGCTCTGGCTGATCAGGCGGCAGCGTGGGCTCCTGGCTACAACCCTGGAAGAAGTCAGGAGGCTGAGTGACTGTGTGGCCATGGCTGCAGCCACCACACAAAAGTTCTGAGAGTGCCAGCCACAGCCCAGAGCAACCCTGGGAAGCTTCCTCCCGTCACCATCTCTCAGCAGGCTCCTCTGTCACGCTGGAGGCCATGTCTGTTCCATCTACAACTGCGGGGAAGTCCCAGAGGGTGCTGTCCCCTAATGTTATCTGAATGGCCTCAAGCATGCAGTGACTCCAGGCCCACCTGCAGCAGGCTTGTCGGGCTCCTGGGCCGCACTGGGCGGATGACACCATCCCCCGGCGTGAGGCCCCAGAATGCGTGTCAAACACGCCCTCACACACTCCAGGAACAGGAGAGCCTCCTGTTTTTCCCAGGAGAGCCATCAGCTGCTGTACAGAGGAACATGCTTCAGCCGGCACGCCCAACTTCCCACCCTTCCTTCCTTTTTGGACTTTCTGTTGATGCCCAGGGCTGCCGTCCTGGCTGCTAGCCTCTGCCTGGAGCCACCTGTGTGCCTAGAGGGGAGGACCCACCTTCGCAGGCTGCTGGGGCACCATGGGAGGGACCAGGCTTGCGGTGTAGAAGTCTTCCAGAACCCAGGCCCCAGTCAGGGCGCTGCCCTCCCACAAAAAGTTCTGCTTTCCCCCAGGTGACTGCAGATGCCGTCCGGCCTTCTCCCACTCTTCCTTCAGGATCCTGCTCGCGGGCAGTGGCGGCGTGCTGGACAGCTCCATCTCCTCTGCGAAGAGCTGGGCCACTCGGTCCTCTGTCTGCCTCCCTCTGGTCTCCAGGTCCTGGACTAACAATGGGGGAGGGCATACAAGTGCTTTCCTCTTACGACTCTTCTTTTCTGAAGGTAAACAGAAGCATAGGGTCAGTGACAGAGCTGCCACACACAGCCTGAGCCCCGGTGGTGGCAGAGCCGGGGCCACACCTACCTGCCCCCAGTCTTATCCTCTCGGAGAAAGCGCTTTCCAGTCTGAGCACCGAGGGCACAGCATTCCGCTCCATCTCAGACCGGGACAGAGCCATGGCCACCAGCAGGTCCTCGGACGGCACCTCGGGCTCGTTGACCTTCCATTTCTTCTGTGGCTCCTTCCTCTTGGGGGCTCCCTTCCGCTTCAGACCTCCAATGTGATTGCTGAAGCTTAAAAGGCAGCCAAACAGAAAAGTCAGTGAGGCCAGAGGTCTGAGCACTTCCTGTTTTGAGGGTGTCCTCAGTGGAGGGGAGAGGCCTGGACCCATTCTCCTTTATGGTGGGGAGAGAAAAGGCACAAACGTGGACCCATCAGAGGGAAAGACCACTCTAGGCGTTCACTGCGAGTCCCAAACAGCATCCTGTTGCCTCGTGTAACCTCACGATCCCAGGCCAAGTTCAGTGTGGTCCAGAGAGGGGAGGGTCTGGGTCCTTCCACGTGATGCTACCCTGCAAAGTTCCTGGCAGGTGCCCAAAGCTGTGAGTGGTCCTTGCACACCCCAGCTGTGGCCTAACCCTTCCGGTGGAGCTGCACTCAGTGGCTCTGAGTCAGCTTCCTGGGTTCCATCACCTTCTGCCTATCGACACTTCAGATGTCCCTCAGGCAGTCCTGCCCACTTTGACCCTGACAGGATCCCTTCCCCTCCTGCAGGGGCCTGTGGGCATTGCTTCTGCCCAAGGCTCGAAGGAAAGGCCTCCCAGCTGCGACCACCACCAAGGTCAGCCGGCCCGGAGGTCAGCATGTGGCAGCAGCTCCTTTGGGTTGGAGGTGTGCTTAGTTAGAGGAGCTTCCAGCTGGGGAACCTAGACTGCCTGGTGAACCCCAACAGGCTGAGCAAGAAATAGGAGGGCAAAAGTGAGAGAGAAACTGGGAGCCCAACCCAGCTGTGGGGGTGCTCTGGGAAGCACCCTGTACAGACTCATGCTGTCCCTGGGCCCAGGACGGCTCCAGAATCTCAGGCATCGCTCAGGAGATCTAAACAAGCCCTACTTCAGCTCAGCTTCCTGGGAAGCCCACCTGATGACCACTGCCTCCCAGAAGGCCAGGAGCTGTGCCAGCATCTGACTGCCCCAGAGCTCCACGCATCCCAGGCGTGGCCTTCGGGCAGAGGCAGTGCAAAGCCTCGGACCCACACATCTTGTTTCTCGTGCCAGGTACTGAAGAAGCTATGCTTCATCTGAGTAGGTGGTTCTCATCCAGTCCTGGCAAAAGGCAACCCATGGTTTAAAGAGCATCTGTGCCAGGAACTTTGGGCTTCCAGGTCCGAGATGCTAGTGCTGATGTGCTAAGAGACAGACAGGCGCACCAGCAAGAATCTGCCTTGGCCCACCTGACTCCTGCCACAGGCCTGGCTCAAATGCCCATAACCTGCATGCAAGGCGGAGGCCAGGACAAACAGAGCCAGCACCCTTGGCCTTCCCTTTGCTCTTGACAGCTGTCAAAGGATAGAAATCTCAAACCTACAGAAGTTCGGGGTCTGCACCAGCTTGTCCCCGTAACGCGGCGTCCACAGCGCCGGGGTGCGTACAGAGGGGAATGGAGCTGCTTGTGTGCCTGTGATTTGCTCGCCAAGGACCTGCTCCCGGCAACGGAGCAAGTAGGCCTCCTATTGAAACACCTGAGAATTTAATTCATGTACGTTTAAAAAAAAGGAAAAAAAAAAAGGCCTGTGTTTCTGTCTTACCAACTCTGTGAATTATGCTGAGTCCTCTTCTGTGGATGGGAGACACGGGCCGCATGGGGGCAGAAGCCATGGCATGCCACACAGGAATGGGTGAATGGACACGGTCAAGTGCGTTACCAGATTCCTCCCCACTCCAGAGGACACCGGTAGGACCGCGAGAATGGGACAATCTTGGGAAGGTCCTCAGGAAACCAGGCCAACCAGTCCTTTTCTGCGCGCGCACACAAGGACCAGTTGAAAGCCCTCAGGGTGCAGAATGTGTTGCCTCCTCAGTCCCGGCAGAGACTGTGCCTGATTTCCTTCTCAAATGTGTCATTTCCAGAAGCAGGAAGGTTCTAGGGCTCTATGGTTCTCTAACACCACAAAAGGCTTTCAAAATAAAAAACCAGAGTATTCTGATTTTCCTCCTTTCCATGTGGCTCACCTCGACGCCGGTGTGCCATTGGCCTCGTCAGGCTCAGCTGTCTGCAGCCGCACGGCCTGGAGCAGGAGCTGGGGGCCGATGTCCATCTTCACCGCGCACTGCTTCAAGTGGCTCATTCTGCTCTTCGGGCTGAGAAAGGGCTTGCCACAAATTGGGCATTCGGGGATCTGAGGTGTGGAGGGTGTCAGTGCCTTTTCAGCTTCATCCAAGCACCTGGAGGAAGACAGTCAATACAGGAGAACCCTCTCCCTGGTGAGGTGCGTCCATGTCAGAATGGACAGGCCGTGGGCCCAAGCCTGTTCTCCCGGAGCCAGCTCCTCCACGCAGCCTGCCATTGGCCTCCAAACCCTCAATTTTGCTTCTGCTAGAGAAGCTGGCTGACGGGAACAAGGACATATCTGACAATGGCAACCCCTCTCCAGAGTTTGTACCCCGAGGAAGTGAGAGCAGTACGAGAAACACACGGTCGTGCCGCTCTACGCCCACATCCGAAAGGCAGAAACTACGCGCACGGCAGCGGGTGAGTAAGACATGGTCTCCCCGTCAGACAGGCTTTCTCAGCCGTAGAAAGGAATGAAATTCTGACCTATGCCCCAACCCGGCTGAACCTCGAAAACACTGTGCTGAGGAAAGGGAGGCAGACACCAAAGGCGACGTGCATGTGATTCCACGGACAACCCGAGCAGACAAATCCGCGGACGGGACACCAGTGGCAGCCCGGGGCTGGTGGAGGGGAGGGAAAACGAGCACGCACGGGGACAGGGTTTCTCGTGGGGGTAATGAAAATACTCTAAAATGGACATTGGTAATGGCTGCACAATTCTGTGAATATAATCAATAAAAGCCATTGAGTTGTTAACTTTAAGAGGATGAACTGTGTACTACGGGACTTCTCTCTCAATAGCATGCCGTTTGGAAAACCAGTAAGGACAGGATGACACCAAAGTGCTATGGTCACGGTCAGGTGTCCCAAGAGTCCCACCATAGATTCCCCTGGGTCTGTCACACCCACGGGAGAGGTGACCCCAGAGCGGTGACAGTCAAGCTGCTCCTACCGGTTCACGTGCTGTTCCCTTCGTGTCAAATTCATGGCTGAGAGGTTCTTTTGACAGATCTGGCAGAAGAACAAGCCCGTCTCCTCCAGGTCAGCCTCCTGAGCCGATGCTCGCTGCTCCCCAAACTCCTGCTGCAGGGCCAAGGCCACTGCAGCATCGCTCTCGGTGGCGGGAAGCCTGGGCCCAGGCCCTGTGAGGAGGCACAGTCTGTGAGGACGGGCTGCCCCTCAGAGCTCCGCAGCGCCTGTCAGAGCGCAGGGACAGCAGAGGCAGCGCAGAGAGAGCAGACCAGCTCCACTCTGCCTCCTGCAGGTATCGTCCGGGGAGACATAAACAGGGCTCCCGGGGCATAATTCTCAGACTCTAGCACGCCTAAGAATCCCCGGGAAGCTTGTTAAAATGCAGCTTCGCATCCCTGCGGTCTAGGTGGAGCCTCCCGAGACTCCCCACAGGCCAGGAGATGCTGCTGGTGCAGGACCACTGTTTGAGTACCAGCTCCTGAAGAGCCTGCTGTTCCTTTTTCCCACTTCTGCTGAAGTCTTCTATCTCAGGCGTGCCAGGCTCCTATCCCAGTAAGTCTAGGTTTTCTCCTCAAAGCTCAGCCTTTCCTACTGCTACGACCCTTCCTAAGCTCGCCCATCCTAGAAGAACCAGGTCAAAGCGAAATGTCTTTCTCTCTTAAAATGCAGAGTCTCCTTCCTAGCATCGGACAAAAGGATGGACTGACTGACTCTGGCCTGGAGACCAGCCCCAGAGTGGCAGGGCCCACTGCCAAATCTGATTTTGCTGGAGCTGACCCTAGGCACTCACAGGGGGATTTGGAGAATTTCATAAATCCCCAGTTCTTGAATATTCCTGTGGCCTGTCACAGGAATGAGGCCAGAAAGGATCACACTTCATTTTGGTGCCCAGTTTTAAACAACGACAAAGACATGGCTTCTCTGTCCTAAGCACTAAGCGTTCCTGGGTATGCCATGAAAATCTATGGGAACAGCTGAGTCATGTGTAGGGCAAAAGCTCGTGTCGCAGCTGAGCAACTCTGACACACCCTATCGGTGCTGCCGGGACTGATGCCACAGCAGCTGTCCCGTCACTGCCTGGGTGGTCCTCCTCGGTGCCCCAGGATGCAAACATGCTACTAGGAGACTACATACTTGTTAGCCTTTGGGCCGTCAACAGTCTCTGCCCGTTTCTTGCCCTTTTGTATATTTTCACCAACGAAGAGGGCTTATGTCGTTTAGGGGGTAAAGCTCAGAACCAGGGATCTGACGTGCCTCTGGGGCAGTACAATGGGCCACGCACAGCAGCTACACCCACGGCACCGCGCTGTCTTCACATGGGGCCGCCCGGCCATCCGGTCCACTCGCCTGTGATACAATCAGAGGCTACAGGAAGTGGCTATGTGACCCCACAAGGAGACAATCAAACAAATCTAGAAAATGGGACATTTAGACAGTTGTCCCAGACTCTTCTGAAAGTTGGTATCATGAAAAAAAAAAGACAAGGGGATTGTTCTCGAGTCTAGACTTGAAGAGTCTACTGAACTGTGGCATATGCAGTGTGTGAGACTTGGCTTTCTGGCGGATCCTTGCTCAGAAAAAAAGAAACCAGCTCTAAAGCTGTCCTTGGGACAAGTGGGGAAATGTTGCTAAGAACTGGACACTAGGCGACGTTATGGAATCAGGCGAGACAAGAGCACCATGATCATGTAGATCATCTGTGGGGGGAAGCGCCATCCTGTCTGGCACTTACTTTCGAATGGTACAGAGGAATCATACACATTTAAAGATCTAGAAAATATATGGTAAAGTGTTAACAATCCTAACGTACAGGTTGAGGGTATGGGGGTTCGTTGGGAGTATTTCTTTTTGATCTTTCTGTGAGAAATTTCATAATAAAAAGAGGAAAACATACCTTGTCAAAGAAGCTAAGTGAGAAACGACCCAAGGGACCCTTCACTCTCTGGCTAGACACAGTGAAGTGCCCAAAGTACAGTGCCAGGCACAGCACTGACCCCCACCAGCAACTCAAGGAATACGCGTTCTTTCCCGGCCCCCCTTCTGCAGAGTTCGAACCCATCCCGGACGGGAATATACAAAACTCCCATCATACCATTCCCCGCCGTCATCTCCTCTGGAGGGCCCACTGGGGCATTTTCTGCCAGTGCAGCCTGCAGACAGCACCCTTCCGAAGCGCGCAGCAAACGCTCGGGGTCTGGTCTCTTGAACTGCTGCATTCGCTGGAGGACCAGCTCTGCTGTCCGGGGTTTGGAGGGACTCGGAGCCATCACTGTCAGACAGGAAGGAGCCGGCTGGGAGCTGCTGTCCGGAGAAGCCTCTGGCAAAGAGGGAAACATTGACAGGCATCTGTTCTAGCTGGAGAAACAAAGCCCCTTCCATCAGATACAGGTTGGACCCAAGTTTCAAGGGGTCCTTTACCAACTAGTTTAGGTTTAACTCCCAAGTGTGAGTAGGACTGACTATCAGTAACCTTACCATTGGCAGTAATACAAACAGACCTGTTGGAAATACCCATGACAGGATAGGGCATGGGGAGTGACTGCTAATAAGCACAGCGTTTCTTTGTGGGGTGAAGAAATGTTCTACAGTGAGCCCATGGTAATGCTTACGCAGTTCTGCGAGTACACTAAAACCACTGAACTGCCCGCTTTAGAAGGGTACATAGAACGTGAATTCTTTCTATAAAGTTGTTATTGAAGAAATATTAACGACAAACATTTTTATCTTCCTAGGTCATAAGTTCTCCTCTAACTTGGTGTCCGCAGTTGGGTTCTGGTGAGGCTTCGTAAAGCCCGTGGCAGGTTTATGTGAGTTTCGCAGGTGTGCGTGGGGGTGCGGTTTCTGGAGGAATCATGCGTAGCTTTCACTGCTCCCAAGGGGCCTGAAGGACCAATGATGTTTCAGTAACACGCCTTATGACAGTCTTTGCGAGCTCATTCTTCACCACTATTCCACTGAGAGATCATGCTGACCGCACTAGTAAAAAACACCAGTTAAGATCAGGAAGTGAAGGTGAGAAGTATTTAGAAACAGAACACAGGCGCCCAAAGATCCTGTGCAAGGCTGGTTCTCGGTTCTGCTTGAACAATGTATGTTAAACACACGGTTCGGTACACCAAGGGCAGCAGGTAAGGAACCTGCTTCAAGCAAACAAAGGAAAAGAAAAGAACAAAGGTGTTCGGAGGAGAAAGGAAGGACCTGAAGGTTCTCCCGGGCGTTCCACCTATCTGGCAGGTTCCCACTGCCTTCAAGCAGCTTTGCTGGGCCACACCACTGCCAGTTACCCGCCTGGAAGGAATTCAAGACAATGAGAGAAGCAGCATTATTTTCAGCTCATGTGACCTGTGTCAAACGCATAATGTAAACCTTCATAGGAAACTCTAATAGGGCAGAGGGCCCCAAACATAATCATGTAGAAAATTCACATAAAGGTTCTATTTTGTACGACCCCTGTTTAAAACAGGAATTGGTCAACTCTGGTCCTCAGGGGGCTGCCTGTTTTTTGTTAACAAAGTTTGGTTGAAACACAGCCCATCTGTTTGCTGACAGATTGTCTGGGGAGTTGAGAAGTTGCAAACAGAGACCAGGGCTGCAAAGCCCAAATAATTTACCGTCTGGCCCTTTTCACAAAGTTTTCTGACCCCTGGTTTAAAACAATACAGTCCCCTCTGGTTTCCTCTCTGGAAACATCCTCGCAGGTGTTTTGGCCCAGTTACCTGTCTGGGTGCTCTGCACACCCTCCTGGAGCGCAGCAGAGGCAAGCACACTTCCCCCTCCATTCTCAGGGGGAGCGGGTTCACTCCTCTGCCACTCGGGTGCCCCTTGCTTTTTAGTCCTTGGGGCCTGGCTGCCAGAACGAGTCTTCTTCTCCCTGGGGCCTTGAAGGGCTTTGTCCTTGGTGGCAGTTGGTTTGGTCCTTTTCGGTTTGCTTATCTGAGTGCTGCTGGAGGTCTTTTGTGTCTTCCTTTCCCCTGACACTTCCTTGGTGACATTCTTTTTCACCCTTTGGAGAAAGCTGGCGCAGAGTTCCTTAAAATCATCGTCTGACTCATCCATCATCTGACCAGCCTGAAGGCCTGCAGGGGGTCGTCAGAGGCGTGAGGTCTCTCTGGGGGTCTGGGAACGAGCCTGGCAGCGTCTCCTTCAGACTAGCAGCTCCATTATGGCTCCCCTCTGCTTCTCACTAGGACACCTGCAGAGCTTACACAACTGAGCAAAAAGTAGTGTTTTCCCCTCCATAAAGATCCAAAATGCCTTTCTTCAAATTGCATCCCTGTTAAACAGCACGTTTGAAGTTCACATCTGAGAGCTTTTCTTGTCCAGCGGAGGCCTCTGCGATAGGATACATATGAACTCCATGCTCAAGTGATACTCCAAGACCTCCACAGTGATGAAGCACACTGGTTCGTTTAATGTCACATCTGTAGAAAACCAAACACATCTAAATGTAATGAGACAGACACTGCATTTTATGCCATTTCTTCCAGGAAGGTACAAGAGGATGTAGAGCATGGGCAATGTACTCAGAATAACATTATCTGTGTCAGATAGGACAGCCTGGTGAACACAAACTCATGGTCTTACAGGATATCACAACACAACACAGGGGGAGGGATCTAAACACCCATCAAAGAAAGAACATGAGTATCTTGAAAGAATGTTGTTTTTACTGAAATCTGGGGAATGAATCCCATGAAAGGTGAGTCACCGCAGAAACCAGATGATGGCCAAATGGAGAAAAACTCTTTCTTAGGCCCTGTCAACAGGCAACTTAATGTGCAGAGGGAGGGAGGCAGCCAAGGGAGAGAATACACATGTGAATGGTTGGGAGGAAACAAGACGGGAGCACAGGAGGCTCCTCCATCACTTATGTGAGCAATGTTGCCAAACCAAAAAGGGGCCACTTTTCTCCACCCTCTCTCACTTCAAGAGCTCTCCAAACTCAGGTGACCGGAATGGTGACCACTGCAAAACCTTGGTCTTACGGGCATGATTATTTACACTGGCACGGTTTAGCGGGATTCAAAAACCAAAACTGAATGACCCAGTGACAGAAAAGTGCAATCTCCTCCATGGGAGTAGCCCAACTAATCACCTATTTTTCCTGTGCCGGGCAGACAGGCGTACCTGCAACCTACTCCACATGGCCGGCCCACCCTCCTCTTCCGTGTCACCTCCTTAGAGAAGCTTCCCCTCATCCTTTATCCAAGGGGACCCTCTCCACTCCCATTACTTTCCATCATCACAATTGTACTTATCACCAATTACAGTCATTTGTAATAACATTTATTGAATGCGCACAGTATGCCAGTATGGGTCTAATTGCTTTACAAGTCTAGCTCATGTGACCCTTATGACAATCCTCTTCCATGGACTCTACTGTCATCCCTTCACAGCAAGGAGTCAGGCACAAGAATGAGGAACTGGCTCAACTTGACACCACTTTTGAAGTGGCAGGGCTGGGATCAAATCCAAGCGGGTGGTTCTAGGGCATTGGCCCCTACATTTTTATCCAGTTACTATCTGTTCCCTACTAAGCTCAAAACTTGAGGGCACAGACTCATCTATTTTACTCCATATTCTCTTTGGCTGATTAGACACCTGATTAAAAAAAAAAAAAAAAAAAAAAAAAAAAAAAAAAAACTCGACATTTGTTCCATCACTCAACCGCAAAGACTTTGGTACAATGAGAGAGACGGCTGTAGGGATCGGTGTCCGGGCGCCTCAATCGAGCCCGTGGGACGTGGGGAGCTAGTGCAGATTCCACCATCCACACCCCGCGGAGTCTCCACAGGGCTTGTGACGTTAGTCCGACAACAGCCCACCTCCTGTACGTGCTCGCTCAGTATTTGCCAAAGGAATCTGCAAGTTTCCGGAGGGCTGGGGACTTGCGTCTACGCCACCCGGCACCCGCGGCTCGCAGCAGGCGCCGAATCAATGAGTGGGCAGCGCGGGGTGGACCCTCCCACTCCCCCCGACCCGGTGACACACCGCAAGCGGCCGGAGGGGCTCGGCCTGGGGGAGGGCTGCCAAGGACTCAGGCTACGAAGCCAGGCAGCGACTTCCGATCGCCAGCCTGACCCCCGGGGCCGTGACCCGCTGGGTACCCAATCCCCTCCTCACCATTCCTCCCTCCAGGCGGCCCCAGCCCCCTCCACCCGAGCGCTGCTCCTGCCTCTCTCCACCGCGGGCGAGAAGGGCTCTTCTCCGTCACCTCCGACAGCGAGAACAGCCCCAGGTGACTGGACCTCCTCTCCCGACTGCAGATTCCCAGCCCTAAAGCCCGACTCCTCCTACCTCCGGCGCCGCCGAGGCACCGTCTCAACGGAGAGCCTCGCGCCTACGCATGCGCCAACCGGCGTCCCCGCCCCTAACTCCCGGCGAAGGACAGCGCCCGCGCAGGCGCGGAGCGGCCCGAGCGGCCCGCTTCCCGTCGTCCTCTGCGATCTAGGCGCGCAGCTGAGAGCGTTTCCGGACCGCTCGAGGTGGCGCGCGGCTGAGGGCTGTGCTCGAGGCCGTGGTGGCCTCAGGTGTTCGCGGCGCCCTGCGGAGTCTGTGAAATGCTAAGGACCAGGCAAAGTAAGTTGAGGGCCCCGCCGCAGTATTTAGTTGCAGTTTGGGTCCCCTACGGTGCCCACAGGAAATGTTTGCGGAGGGAGGGACGACCCCTCGGAGCGCACGTGTGGAGGGAGGGTCTGGGAGACGCGCCGAGCGCGGTAGGTCGGGGCGGGACAACCTCTTGGCCGAGGTGGTAGCGGGCGTACGGAGGCCGGAAGGCCGGGGGGGCGGGGGCGGGGGCCGCGTGAGGGAGCAGAGGGCCGCTGTCGGGGCTGGCGTGTGCGCGCGGTCACGTGTCGCCGGAGGGCTTAGCTGCGGCCTCCAGTTTGAGGATCTTGTGGCTGCGGGCGGTGGCGCTGGGGATCTTGGAGCCCCGGCCCGCGGGCGCTCGGGAGACGTCGGCGCACGTGCGGAAGGACCTGTGGACGCCAGACTGGAGGCCGGGGGAGCCCCTGGGAGAACGCGGGAACCCTCAGGGGAAGTGAGCGTGGTCCCGGGTGGACGTTGGGCAAGTACGCAGGCGTTCGTGTTGACGTTCGCAGCTTCCGGGCCGAGCGTCCGCAGTGCGGTGTGGGTCCGTTCACTGAGACTGCGAGCGCGGGAGGAGCCGCAGCTGTGGGAGCACGAGAATACCTTTAGGTGGGTTTGTTTCCGAGACGGAACACTGTAGGATTCACTCCTTAAAAGTGTACAATTCGGGGGCGTCTGGGTGGCTCAGTGGGTTAAGCCGCTGCCTTCAGCTCGGGTCATGATCTCAGGGTCCTGGGATCGAGTCCCGCATCGGGCTCTCTGCTCAGCGGGGATCCTGCTTCCTCCTCTCTCTCTCTCTGCCTGCCTCTCTGCCTACTTGTGATCGCTGTCAAATAAATAAATAAAATCTTAAAAAAAAAAAAAAAGCAGCTGCCTTTGGCTCAGGTCATGATCCCAGCATCCTGGGATCGAGTCCCACATCGGGCTCCTTGCTGGGCTGGGAGCCTGCTTCTCCCTCTGTCTCTGCCTGCCATTCTGTCTGCCTGTGCTCGCTCGCTCTCCCTCTCTCTCTCTCTGATAAATAAATTTTTAAAAATCTTTGGAAAAAAAAAGTGTACAATTCGGTGGTTTTTCGTACATTCGCAAGGCTGTGCAGTCATCACCGTGTCATTCCCGAAGATCTTGTAAATCCAAATGGAAATCCCTCTGTCCAGGAGCAGATGCCCCCTCTCCCCCAGCGTTCCCTCTCCCCGGGGCCCACAAACCACTGTTGCTGGGGACTGGCCTGTCCAGTTCATTTCCTATAAATGCCTTGTGCAGGACGAGGCCTCTTGGTCTGGTGTGTACTTGGCACGATGTCTTTAAGGTCCATCCATGTTGTGGCATGAACTGGTTCTTCCCTTCTGAGTGGCTGAATAATACTCCCTTGCATGGCTATTCTGCCCTGTTTATCAGTTGGTGGACTTTCTGGCTGTTAGGAATAATGTGGCTGTGAACAAAGTTGCAGGAGTTGTGTGTTTTCGGTTTTCTCGGGTATATACCTAAGAATTCAATTACTAGGTCCTACGATATTTAGTTGCGAGTAAGCTCATAGGACTCCCAAGAGCTTTTTCCCTATGGTTTTGGGAACCTAAGTTGTAATACGGTTTCCAGTTGGATTAGTTCAAGTCACAGCTCAAGAGTAGTGGCCGCACAGAGGCATGTTTGGAGTGGAGTATCTGATTTGTACCCGTGGGATTTTAATTTATAGAGGTGACTGGGTGAGAACATAGAGAGGCCAGTGCCATTGGAAGAATTTGTTATATTTCCAGATAGAACAGGGTATGTCATGCCACATCGGGCCCCAGGGAGGGTTTTGGTCAGGAGGCAGAGCCGGAGACACGGGAAAACCTAGTTCCCAGCCTTTATTCCTTGAGAAAGGTGAGGCAGGCCAGAAGAAACATTTCAGGACTGGCTAGTTTTAATTCCGGTGGGCTTCGGGCTATAGCGGCTAGCTGCCTGGTCCCTGGCCCTGGGATGATTGAGGGAGCGGAAAATATTGGTTTGGTCTGTGAGCATTAAAAAAGTTGATTGTTTGGGATGTGACAGGCTGCTCCCCAGTAAGTTGATTACCATCTTTAGGAATTAGCTAGCCCTGGGAAGGGCAGTCTCTCCCCGCCAGCAAGGTTTTAAAGATGTCAGAACATCATAAGATCCAAAAAATTTTAAAACATGATTGATTCACATGGCTGGGTTGATAATGAAGGCCAGTTGTAAAGGTGGTGCTGGTTTTTCTCTAGTTGAATTGAAAGTGCAGGACCTCAACCAGTTTAGAACTCAGATCTCTTACCGGCTCGGGGAAGAAACCCCTCCCTCCTGAAGGAAAAAAAAACAAAAATCTGGCCTTTTTTTTTTTTTTTTTTTTTTAAGGATAATTAGTTATTTGAAGTATATTTTAGGGAAGAAAGTGTTCTTTAGACCTTAGATTCTCAACTGAATTACCTGTGGAATATGTTAAGGTGGAAATGTTTGGATACCACTCTTTGATCTGCTGAATAAATCTTGGGCAAGCCTTCCAACCTGTATCTTTTGAAAGTCTCACAGGTGATTCTGATGATCACTATATGTAGTTGATACCTACTGATCCAATCCTGTAGACTAAGTAAAAGAGATGCCAAAAGCTGGGTGCGAGTTTATTGGGATTTAGAGGTAGACATAGTTTCTCCCTTGGAGGAACAAAGTCCTGGCGCAGCTTTCTCTTTGGCCCAGAGTGAACCATGGAAGCTACTTTGACTTGGACCCTATTGTGATTTACCTCCAGCAGAAGCTCTGAGGGTCACACTGGTCCCCTGGAATAGGCAGGAATAACCTAATGTGAGGAAGCTGAGGGACGTGTCCAGAGACTATGTTACTATGTCCATGTTACTTCACTGGGAATACCGCATGTTAACTGCCAGCCTTTGTGGCAGACCCTGCATTGCTAAACCACTAAAGCCAAGGACATGAAGGAACATTTAATGTTTTAAAAGGTTATGTGTAATTAACCCTACAGCTTATCAGAAAGAGGAAATGGTTGCAGAAGTGTATGGAAAATTTTAGATACATTGTAAGGAATGTTATTCCAAGAAGAGGCTCTGTTTTCAAAGCCCTTAGGAGGAGATAATTTTGGGGTCCACAGGGGAAACTGGCAAAAGTTGAGTATGCTTATTATCACTTCCTTACTCTTCTGGAATGTTTCCTTTTTGGAGACTTTGGGCATCTTCCACTGAATTAATGTTTTAAACAGTTCTCTGGAAGAAGTGAAAGGTCCTTGTCCCAGGTCTGTGGTTTGGTTGTAAATCACAAAACCAAAACCTGCCCAGCTCCTTCTCATTTGTCTTGGCAAGAGTTGAGGAGAGAGCAGATTGAACAAGGGAGAATTGTGTGTCTCCTCAGTTCTTTGGTCATATAAACTTTTATTTACTGTTGTATAATCCTGTTTCCTACACTGCTAAAATTGTTGAAATCAGATGAAAGGGCAGTTTTACATTTAACAGTGCGCAGAAGGTCATTCGGGGTTATGCTGCATTTCTCCTGGTCTTTCGCTGCTACCTTTTGTGTGATGTAGTTCTATTAATTTTGTTAGATGTGTGTAAGGGGAGATTCCTTGCAGATGTATTGGCTTCAGCTGCAAAACAGCATTTTCCCCCAATGAAGTCGGTAATGGAATTTGTAATTTTGTTCTTAAAGTTAAGTCATCTTCCACTTAATATTGTTAAGATGGCAGTACTCCCCCAAGGATCTGTAGATTCAGTGTAATCCTAATAGCCAAAGTCCCAATAGCCGCCCCTCCTTTTTTCAAATGGAAAAACTGATCTTAAAATTCGTGTGGAATTGCAAGGAACCCTAAATAGCCAAAACAGTCTTGAAAAGAACAAGGTTGGATGCATACTTCTGATTTGAAATTTTACTACGAAGCTGCAGTAATGAAGACTGCACTAGTGGCCTAAGTAAGACCTATATATATCAGTGGAATAAAGAATCCAGAAATAAACCCACATGTTCATGGGCAATTGGTTATTGACAAGAATGCCAACAGGTACCTCGGTGGCTCAGTCAGTTAAACCTCTGACTTAGATTCAGGTCAGGATCTCAGGGTCCTGGCATCAACCATGGTGTTGGGTGTTGGGCTCCCTGCTTTACGGGGAGTCTGCTTGTTCCTCTCAATCTGCCCCTTACCCTGCTCATACACATTCTCTCTCTCTAAAATAATCTTTCTTAAAAAATGTCAAGATCGTTCCTTAGGGAAAGGAGAATCTTTTGAATGAATGGTTCTGGGACAACAGAATAACTACGTGAAAAAAAATGAAATTGGATCCTTTACAGCATACACAAAAATTAATTCAAAATGGGCTAAAGACATAAAAGGAAGAAAAAAAGCATAAGACTTTTATGAGAAAACAAATAAATCGTGACCTTGATTTGATCATGGATTCTAGAGATGACAATAAAAGTACAAGCAAGGAACAAAAGACAAAAGAATAGAAGAATTGGGTTTAATAAAAATGTAAAACTTTGTGCACCAAGGGCCCCGTCAAGGGATGGGAAGGCAACCCACAGAGCAGCAGAGAACAATTGAAAGTTATATCTGATAAGGGTCCAATATCCACAATGTACAAAGAACTCTTACTCAGCAACAAAAAGACAATACCCACTTTGAAAATGGGCAAATGACTTGAATAGACATTTCTCTGAAGAAGAGATACCAGTGGCCAACAAGCACATGAAAAGAGGCTCAACATCATTAGTCATTAGAGAAACGCAAATCAAAACCACTGTGAGATACCACTTCACATCCCTTAGGACAGCCTTAAAAAGAAAAAACCCTCAAAATCTCAGTAAGTGTTGGGAAGGATGTGGAGAAATCAGAAACCTTATACATTGCTTGAGGGCAATAATGGTGCAGCTGCAGTGGAAAAACAGTTTGGTCGTTCCTCAGTAGGTGTAACGTAGAATTACCATATGACTCAATAATTCTGTTCTTCGGTGTTTGCCCAAAAGAACTGGAAAAAAAGCTGTTTAAACAAAAACTTATACTCTTCCTGATAGTTAAAGGATAGAAACAACCCATAAATGGGTGAATGGATAAACAAAACATGGTATAGATGTGGTATATCCAGTGGAATGCATGTTACAATATGTGTTTGTTTATTTTTAATGATTGTACTAATAATATAATTAACCTTTGGTTATATATGGTGTATGTATACACCATATAAATATACACTGTATAAATGGTATAAGCTTTTGTTTTGAATAATTTGCCAGTTCTTTCATGCAACCAGAATCCTTTCTGGTTTTGGATTGGCTGCTTTTACATTTTTTCCCTTAGGAGGAAAGGCTCAAGACTGAAGGCTGGCTCTTCACTTTTAACAATTTATTGTGAAATATTGTATACCAAAAAATATAAGTAGTGTAAAGAGTACTAATAAACAGAGTATTAACACAAGTATATCTATCATCCAACCTAAGAAATAGAGCATTATCTTCAATATTTTTAAAAAAATACATTTTTAAAAATTTTATTTATTCATTTGAGAGACCGAGAACACAAGCAGGGGGAGAAGGAGAAGGGAGCCTGACGTGGGGCTTGATCCCAGGACCCAGAGACCGTGATCTGAACGGAAGACAGATGCTTGTGCAACCGTCTGAGCCACCCAGGTACCCCATTAAAAATACTTAATCTTTATACCCCATGCAGGGCTGAACTCATGATCCCAAGATCAATAGTCACATGCTTTACTGAGCGAGGCACCCAGGTGCCCTGTCTTCAGTAATTTTAAATTTGAATTTCTTTTACTGCTCCACTTAATATTTCATTGAGTTAGCAAATTGTTTATAAATATAAGGAATATTCATAAGAGTGGCTTTCACCAAATGTACATGTCCTGTTTATCACATCATATTCATTTGCACATATGACTTATCACATTATTCAGTTACATTCATGAAACTGGGTAAAAGCATTTCAGAGATTGAAAATCTCCATATAGTTAGTGAAAGAAACTTATTTTTTTAAGAAGATTACTTGAGATAGTGCATACGCACAGGGAGAGTGGGGGGAGGTGCGGGCAGAGAGAGAATCCCAAGCAGACTCTGGGCTGAGTGTGGAGCTGTATATGGGGTTTGATCTCCTGGCCCCAAAATCACCACCTGAGCTGAAACTAAGTCTGATGCTTACCAAACAGGTGCCCCATTAGTAAAGGAAACTTTTAATTTGGAACCTGCACTTGGCCCTGAATAAATACTGAACTTTACGGGACGGCTTGGTGGCTCAGTTGGTTTAAGTGGCTACCTTCGGATCGGGTCATGATCCCGGCGTCCTGGGATTGAGTCCTGCATTGGGCTCCTTGCTCTGCAGGGATCCTGCTTCTCCCTCTGCCACTCTGTCTGCCTGTGCTCGCTCGCTCTCTCTCTGACAAATAAATAAATGGAATCTTTAAAAAAAAAAATACTGAACTTTACCTCTAGGAAGAAAAGAACATTTATGAGTTACGTCTTAAGCACCTTCTGTGGCCTTTTCTGTCCGTTGTCTTCCTTAATCCTCTGAAAAACTGTATTAGATAAATATTATTGTACTAACTTATAAATGAGGAAATTGGCTTATGGTAAGTAATTTGCCAAAGGTCACAAAGCTAACAAAGCAGATCTGGTACTTAGCCCAAATGTGTCTAAATGCAGACTGACCATCTCACCAAATTATCTTCCTTACCCAAATCCCAGGGAACCTGGAGTTTACATTTGGGGGATTGGCTGCTTTTACAGTTTTACTCTAAGCTTGATAGGAACTTGTAGTACATTGACCCCATTGTCTTCTCCTCTCCACATCTTTATGCAGCTTGTAGCCATTATACTTGGAATATTCTTACCAGTACCCTGCCTTAGTCCCCTTAGTTTTAGTCTTGTCCATTAAAAAAATCAACATGCCTTTTAAATCTCTTACCTACATGTTTCCCCTCAGTCATCATATTTTCCTTATAATATATTTGCTGAAGGACATTGGCAGGTTGATTGTAGAGTTTTTCAGTTTGGATTTGCTTTATTTGCATTACGGTTCGACGTGTCCATATGCCCTCTCTAATTCCTGTAAATTTATAACCTGGACCAAAGAGGCTTTATCAGGCTAGGATTTATTCCTTTGGCAAGATTATAGATAGTGTTGTATTCATTTATTGGGAGGCATATGATGTCTGGGTGTTGGTTTTTTAAAAAAGAACAGCCACCAATGCTCAGTGGCTAGATATATTACTTTATTGGAGATTGCATAATTAGTGATATTCTAATTAGAATTTTGTTTTCGCATACTAGCTGGAATCATTTTATGAGGACAGACTTCCCATTTCGTACTGGTTGGTTAGTCTGAGGTGTAGGTCGTAGAAGAAAGGGAGGATAAATCTTTGATTCCTTTATCTAGTTTTTTTTTTTAAGATTTTATTTATTTATTTAATAGACAGAGATCACAAGTGGGCAGAGAGGCAGGCAGAGAGAAAGAGGAAGGGAAGCAGGCTCCTGCTGAGCAGAGAGCCCGATGCAGGGCTCCATCCCAGAACCCTGAGATCATGACCTGAGCCGAAGGCAGAGGCTTTAACCCACTGAGCCACCCACGTACCCCTATCTAATTTTCAAAGTAATGAACTAATTCTCTTTCATCCTTAGAAGGTGACCAGTTAGTTTTTTTTTTTTTTTTCTAAGATGTTCTTTTTTTTTTTTTTTTTTAAGATTATTTTTGTGAGAGAGAGAGAATGAGCAAGTGAACACAGTAGTGTAGGGAGGTAGAAGAGAGAGAAGTAGACTCCCCACTGAGCCAGGAGCCTGATGTGGGACTCAATCCCAGGACCTTGTGATCATGACCTGAGCCAAAGGCAGATACTTAACTGACTGAGCCACCCAGGTGCCCAGGTTTTTTTACTGTATCATAATCAGGGTGCCTTGTGGAGCATTTGGTTGAGCCTCCGAATCTTGATACTAACTTGGGTGGTGATCTTGGGGTGGTGGGATTGGACCTGCATCAGGCTCCGCGCTTGGTGGGGAATTTGCTTGTCTCACCCTCTACCCTTCCCCCTCGTGTATGCATGTTCCTTGAAAATAAAATATCAACTCATGGATTTTAATTATTCAGGGTTTCAATTAATTAAAGTTACTGTTCTTACTGAAGCCCAATTAATCTCACCCATCTTTGGTCAGTGAGAACCTCTGCCTTGGTACCTGAGTCCTTTTTGACACCATCCTAGCAGTCATTGAGTGTTTCCTTGATACCTGGTTTAGGGGAAGGAAAATTTCACTTCTACCCTCTTAGGGTTCTATCGGCTGGGCCTGAGAATTAAATCAACATAAAACACAGGAGAAAGGCATACACGTTTTTGTAACACAAATTTTATTTTACTTTATTTTAAAATTTTTATATATTAATATAAAAATGAGTGTGGGCATGAGTGGGAGGGAGAGGCAGAGGAAGAAGCAGACTCCCCACTGAGCAGGGAGCCAGACTTGGGGCTCCACCCCAGGACCCTGGGATCGGGACCTGAGCCAAACGCAGACCCATCACCAACTGACTCAGCCAGACGCCCCGTCACACAAATTTTAATTATTTTTTATTTTTTTTAAGGTTTTATTTATTTATTTGACAGAGATGACAAGTAGGCAGAGAGGCAGGCAGAGAGAGAAGGAAGCAGGCTCCCTGCTAAGCAGAGAACCTGACGTGGGGCTCGATCCCAGGACCCTGGGATCATGACCTGAGCTGAAGGCAGAGGCTTTAACCCACTGAGCCACCCAGGTGCCCCTGTAACACAAATTTTAAATGACACAGGAGCCTTCATGAGGAATGAAGACCCAAAGAAATGAAACTTACTTGCTTTTTTATTAGGTTTAATGAAGAAGCGCTTGTGAAAAAGTGACAAAAGTATATGGTAAGGAAGATAAAGAACATAATTATTTTTAACAAGGTCTGTTTATAGAAGTCTGTCTTAACTTTGTCCTTGATAAGAATGCTACTCTCCTCGTACTAAAAGAACCTCTCTTATATGGGAATTACATCTGCTTTTAAGAAAAAGAAGGAAGGTTGGAGTGTTGTTACGTTTGCTGTTTTCAAGCGCCTTTAACTTAAAATAGTCAGTATGCCAAAGCAGCTTATTTTGGGATAGCACGTTCTGAACTTCTCCATTGGTATGTCAGGGTATTCCAAGTTCATTTCCTACACCCAGACTTGGGATCAACAATTTCTCAAGGAAACCTGGGTTTCTTTTAGTGGGAAATGGTGTTTCAGGATCATAATCTTGGTACTAGGAATGCTCTTTGGTACCAGGTTGGCCATTGTTTCCAGCCTTGTCAGTGAGCAGAGCTAGGAAGTATATATATTTTAGAGAAAACATTTTGAGTTCCTAGTATTTCTGTTTGTTTTTTTAAAAGATTTTATGTACTGGGGCGCCTGGGTGGCTCAGTGGGTTAAGCCTCTGCCTTCGGCTCAGGTCATGATCTCAGAGTCCTGGGATCGAGCCCTGCGTTGGGCTCTCTGCACAGCGGGGACCCTGCTTCCCCCCACGCTCTCTCTCTGCCTGCCTTTCTGCCTACTTGTATCTCTGTCTGTCCAATAAAAAAAAATTTAAAAAAAAATTTTAAAAAGATTTTATTTATTTATTTGAGAGAGCTGGAGAGAGAATTTGAAGCCTATTCCACACTGAGCCCAGAGCCTGACATGCGGCTATCTCACAACCCACGAGAATTTGATCTAAGCCAAAACCAGGAGTCAGACACTCAACTGACTGAGCTTCCTGCCCCTCTGCCCCCCGCTATTTCTATTTAAGTTCAGGACTATGGGGTTTTTGGTTTTTTTTTTTTTTTTTAAAGATTTTATTTATTTGTTTATTTGAGAGAGAGGAGGAGGGACAGAGGGATATGGACAAGCAGACTACCTGCTGAGCAGGAAGCCTGACCTAGGGTTTGATCCCAGAACCCTGGGATCATGACCTGAGCCAAGGGCAGCCGCTTAACCTACCGAGCCACCCATGCGGCCCTGTAGAAGATTCTCATTAAAACCTTGTCTTTTAAGATCGATCTTTGGCTGCTTTTTGGCATTTTCTCTGTAATAGTTGTCTCTTTAGCCTTTCTAAACTTTACTGAGGCATCTGGCAGTCACTTCCGCCGGGCTGTAATTGAGTTCCCTCTCTGTATTTAGATCCACTAACACTAATCCTTCATACTCCAGAGTGAAGTCTGATTCTCTGCACACCATCTGCTCATGGGATTCTTATCAGTACTTTACATTCACCTCAGTCAAATGCGGTCTTTGCCTTTCCCAAAGATACATTTGCCTTTTCTCTTAAGTAACACAAGTGATTAATGCTTTTATTTCCCTAACTGCACGTCTTATGGGAGAGTAGAAACTGATTTGTACAGAACCTAGCATCATCCACAGTCTGTTGTCTCATAAATACTTGGGGAGATGATACGGAGTGTTGGTGGGGAGGGCGGCATCAGGAGAGGGGATGTTTATCCAGTAACTTCCTGCCGCTGCCCCTCTGTGAATGTGATGAGTGGCTGTGCCCCTGGGCTGGCTTGGGAATGGGCCCAAGGTAGCTCCTTAGTTCTTCTGTCAGTCTGTGTAGGTGGTACTTGGGTAAGTGTGTGTTTCTTTTCTGCTGTTACAAACAACACTGCAGTGGGCACTCCTTGCTTACATGGGCCAGTGGAATTGTCTCCTCTCCTGGGCTCTTGCCCACTTGCTCAGAGAGCAGAGCGGGAGGACCCAGGAGGCTCTTCTGCTTCTAGCCTTGCTTCTTGAAAGGGACCCGATGGTGCATGAGATACATTCAGAAGTGGAAGAGCAAGAGCACTGTCCTGCTGAGAGACTGGTATCATCCATCAGGGCCTATTGATGCCGCTTACTTGAAGTTGGAGAAGGTTCAGTGTTTCAACTCCCCATACCTTCTGAGACCCGGAGGTGTAGAGATCAGGAATGTCCTGTAACTGTTGATTTCCTCCGTCCCTGCCAACCCAGGGCAGTTGGGCCCTCCTGAGAAGACACATCCTATCTCCCTGTAGCCCTGTATCCTGAAGTGCTGAAATGAGTTTCCACCATTGATGTGTTCTGCAAGATTCTACACTTGTGCCCGCAGTGGGGTCTGAAGCCGGGGTCAAAAACAAGAGTCATCTGTCATTGAGGTATGGCTAAGTGTCCCTTCTGAGATTGTACAGTAGGTGATTGTGGCTATTTTTATGACACCTATTAGGCTAAGGAACGCCCCTATTAAGTGTGACACAGAAAAGGAAGAGTAGATGACAAGGAAAACAAAGGAGCCCCCAAAAGAGGTGTGATTTAGTCACACCTTGAGTGCCACCGTCCGCGATGGCTTCAGCCGTCAACATTGGTGATCCCTGTGCCACAGGAAGCAATCCTGGATGTGGGTGCTCTTCACCCTGAAACTCCTGCTCTCAGCACTTGCTCTGTAAAATGGCAGTAAGGGCTGATGTGCCATGTAGCGGAACATGCCAGGTGAGGAGGTCAGCCAGCTAATCACAGTGTTCTTTGATCAGAGAAGGCTGTTCCGCCAAAGCTGTCACTTTGGTTTGGCCAGGTCTCCTGTGTGTGCTTAGAGAGTCTCAAGCTGTCCTTTAGGTACAGAGAACAGGGTAGGGGGTAAATGAATAGTTAGAAATGTTTAGGATATTTGCCAGCTGTGTTTAGTTCTTTCATTGACAATATTTCTTGTAATAAGTAGTTTAAAGAAGGGAAGGCGATTTTTGTGTTTAGTCAGGCCAGCCTGTATTCACGGAACCCCTATATTTGTGAAAAGGTTGAGTGATGTGGCTTATGGAAGAACTAAAAACAAAGCAGTTTTATGTTGAATTTTTGTTCTTTGTAATTTATGATAAGCTTGTGCAGCACTGCTTAGTGTAGAAATCCAGTTCTTCCTCAGGCCACCTATCCCTGAGGAGGCTTTAGCTCAGTCTCCCAAGAAGTGTGGTCTTTACTCTCTGCACTACCATGACTGCTTACCTGAGGTTAGTTGAATCTTTGCAACGACACAGGTATTGCACCATATTGAAGTATGATCACAGAACATTTCAGTTTCTTTATGAAACTGATCAGTTTCTTTATGAAACTTTATGAACAGATCAGTATGAATTACAGTGGTGTTTGCTTTGTCTTCCCCAAAAAACTGACCCTTGTCTGTATGCGAGGTATTATCATAAGCATGCATTATTATAACTGAACATGACTCGGTTATTCCAGATTCCAGGGTAATTGGGAACAAAATTAGCTACCCCATCCCAGCTCATTGTCTTGTACTGAGACTAGTCTCCATTGTGTGTTACATAACAGGGCTCACCTCCCTCCACAGGGAGGACCCAAGTGCTAGGTAGAATATTTCTTAGACCTGCTAGCTGTACTACAGGATACATGTTATTCTGACCTGGTCTGGGATGAGGGCGGTCACAGTGCATCAGTGTAAGTTACAGGTGCCCCTAGAGAACTCCCATGGGTTTTGAGGGCCCCGGGATTCCCATGGATGTGCCCCAGCCTCAGCAGCCGGGATGGAAAGCCATTGCCCCATGGCCTCTGAGCCTCCATCTTTATTAAAATAGTCGAGAGTCTTTGTTGGGTCAGAGCACAAGCCCTTTCCCAGTGCTGGTTCTTGGAGTAGTTCACATTGTTTGCTGGCTTGGCCTGACCCATTTCAGTAAAGCCTCATCTTTCCAGGTCTACTGCCATCCTCTGCTTTCCTCCTGCAAGAGAACTTTCTCTAATCTCCTAATAGTTAATAAATTGTTTTCCTCTTACTGTTGCTCCTCATTGAAAGCGAATTCAGCTTGTCCCATGATGTCTAGATTGGCGCTCTCCTCCCCTAAGGCCCATTTCTGTCTTGTGCGCCTGTGTTGTTTAGTTCACTGGGCATGTTGTTGCTACTGTGTACCAGTGGCCTGAGTGCAGTTAGGATCCGTAAGTTTCTCTATAAACTAATCCTATTAAATTCTGGCTCCATTGAAGGAATAGTTTCTGAAGTCAGTGTTTGCCATTTCTTCTGACCCCAGGACAGCTCCTCCCATCTTGTGTTATTTCCCTGTTCTCTCCTGTGAACTAGCTGGCCTGTGGTCTAGCCTGTGTCTTGAATCTCCTCCCAGCTGCCTGTTATCACAACCTTCACTGTTCCTGAGAGCCCTTTGGGGCTTGAATGTCTTCGTCCTCTGCTGTAAATGATGTCAGCCTCTGAGGAGCAATTTAGGATTTGATGCTTCCTGGCCCGTTTCTATCCTAGGTAAAAAATCTCTAAGCCAGAGCTGTGGAGCTTGGTAGGCCAGTGGTAAGCTTTTGAGTGACACCCCCCTCCTCAGTCCTGGTCTGGGGTGGAGGGGAGGCAGCAACCTGAGGTCCATTCAGCTTCTCCTGGCATGGGTCTAGCAGGTCACAAGTTGAGACAGAGGTGGTCAGAGCCCCAATACTCTCAGATCATCCTGCCCTTGATAGAGCCTCCCTTCCTGAGTTAGGGGCTGGACAGAAGAAGGGATTCCCTCTACTCTTTACCACATTCCCCTGAGACTTAGCTTCAGGAACAGGCTGCTGGGGCTGATTAAAACTCTGGGGTCCTGCTCTTCCAGGGAAGAGAGCCCCTCTGGCTGGGTGCTGTGTTCTTGATGGCAGCAGTCTGAAGAGGGAGTGGGGTCTCCACTTGCTGCTGAATGGGGTTGAGGGAGGAAGAAAGCAGACTTGGTTTAAATACCTCAGACTCATGCCTTTTTTATCAAATTTTGAATTTCCATGGATGCTCTTTGTTGCTGTTTACTCTCAGGACCATTTCCAGACACTTTAGAAGATTATGTTTTTATGGCTTTCATCAGTTTTTTTGGGGAGCAGGTCAGTGTAACTGTTCACATTGTCATGCCAGAAGACAGTCTTACCCTCATTTTAGTTTTGAAAAACTAATAGACTGTATTTTTTAGAACAGATCTAAGTTTATTGAGAAATTAACTTGAGGGGCGCTTGGGTGGCTCAGTGGGTTAAAGCTTCTGCCTTCGGCTCAGGTCATGATCCCAGGGTTCTGGGATCGAGCCCCGCATCGGGCTCTCTGCTCAGCAGGGAGCCTGCTTCCTCCTCTCTCTGACTGCCTCTCTGCCTACTTGTAATCTCTGTCTGTCAAATAAATAAATAAAATAAAAAATTAACTTGAAAGCACAGAGTTTCCAATTATCCTCTCTCCTCTCCCCCATCACATTTTCCTGTAATTTTAATATTCCACGTGGGTGTGCTACATTTGTTAGAGTTGATGAGCCAATATTTATGCATTATTATTAATTAAATTCCAAGGAGGGCTTCCCTGGTCCAGTTGGTAGAGTGTGTGACCTTTCATCTTGGGGCTTTTTGTGAATTTGAGCTCTATGTTGGGTGTAGAGATTGCTTAAAAATAAAATTTAAAAGAATGAAAAGTCCATAGGTTATATTAGGGTTCACTCTAGTTTTACATTCTGTGGGTTTTGTCAAATGTATAATGATAAATTTCTATCATTACAGATTCATACAGAGTACTTAAGAATGCCCTAAAAATGTAGGGCCTAAAAATGCCCTAAAAATCTCCTGTTCTCGACCTGTGCATCCATCTCTCCTTCCTTGAACCACCAACAACCACCAGTCTTTTTACCGTGTCTCCATAGTTTTGCCTTTTCCACATACATAGTTTGGATCATGTAGCATGTGGCCTTTTCACATTGGCTTCTATCACTCAGTCATATATGTGTTTTAAGATTCCTGAATTCATCTGTTTGTCCCTCCAACTTTGTGGGCAGCAGTTTGACCTGTGTCCTCCTCTCTCATGGATCCAAAAAGAACTGATTTTTAGTCAGCTCAGTTTTTTGCTGCTTGTTAGAATGGGGTGGCAGCTTCCAAGCTCCTTGCGTGTGGGACTGGAAGCCAGGGATCCCATTGCCTAGTATGTATGGGTTCTCCCTTATCTGTAGGGGATACATTTCAAGACCCCTACTTGGTGTCCGAAATCACAGATAGTACTGAACCTTGTATATGCTCTGTTTTTTCCTATGCAGACATACCTATGATAAAGTGTAGAACATAATTTGACTTCACAGGCAGGGAGTTGCTCCTGGACTCTCTTTTCTATTCTATTGGTCTGTATGTCTGTAGGCTCGTATTACTCGTATTACATGGTTTTGATTACTGTAGCTTTGTACTAAGTTTCACAATTGGGAAGTGTGAGACCTTTCTTTCTTTCTTTCTTTCTTTTTTTTTTAGATTTAAAGAGAGAGAGAGAGAGATATCACAAGTAGACAGAGAGGCAGGC
This sequence comes from Mustela lutreola, assembly GCF_030435805.1. NCBI lineage: Eukaryota > Metazoa > Chordata > Mammalia > Carnivora > Mustelidae > Mustela > Mustela lutreola. The sequence goes on along the minus strand of NC_081306.1, from coordinate 20,861,372 downwards.
AGAGAGAGAGGGAGAAGCAGGCTCCCCACCAAGCAGAGAGCCCAATGTGGGGCTTGATCCCAGGACTCTGGGATCATGACCCAAGCCAAAGGCAGAGGCTCAACCCACTGAGCCACCCAGGCGCCCCTATTTTTCTTTTTCAAGATTGTTTTTGGCTCTTTAGGGGTTCCTTGAGAATTCCATATGAATTTTAAGATAGTTGTTTTCTGTTTCTATAAGAAGGATTATTGAGATTGTGGTAGGGATTGCATGAATCTGTAGGTCACTTTGGGTAGTAGTAGCATCTTAAGTCTTCCAGTCCATGAAGAAACAATGTCTTTGCATCTATATATACCTTCTTTAATTCCTTTCTGCAGTGACATGTACTTTTTGGTGTATGTCTTTTGCCTCCTTAGTTGTTTATTCCCAAGCATTTTAATCTTTTTGACATTACTGTGAATGGAATAGTTAAGACCGCTCTTTTACTAAAGTCTTTGCTTAGGGGCACCTCGGTGGCTCAATGGGTTGAGCATCAGCCTTTGGCTCAGGTCATAATCCTGGGGTCCTGGGATCGAGCCCTGCATTGGGTTCCCTGCTCTGTGGGGAGACTGCTTTTCCCTCTCCCTCTACTTTTCCCCCTGGTTGTGCTCTTTCCCTCTCTCTGTCAGATAAATACATACATACATACATACATACATACATACATACATAAATACATACTTAAAAAAAAAAAAGTCTTTGTCTAGTAAGTTTGATGTTCGTGCTTCCTCAGGAATGGCTTTTGCCAATTTATTTTTTGAATAGGTCATATTTTATTTCTTTGTATACCTTTTGTTGTTGTTGTTGAAAATTATGTATTTGAAAAACAGCCACCTCTACCAGATGTCCTTGCAGACTGGGTCTGTGCGTGGGCAGTCCTTTCACTGATTTGGTTGACTTGATCTGAGCTTAGGGATCAGCCCAAGATGAAAGTTTAAGGTCTTCTCTGAGGCTCTGTTTTGCCTGAGTCTCTGTATGACTATTTTCAGTTCCTCTGTATACACAGCTGTGTGTTTTTTTTTAAGATTCTATTTATTTATTTATTTAGAGTTGAGAGCATGAGTGAAGGGAGGGGCACATGGAGAGGGAGAGAGGACCCAAGAAGATTCCACAATGAGGACTCGATCTCATAACTCAGATCATGACCTGAGCTGAAATCAAAAGTGAGACACTCAACTGACTGAGCTACCCAGGTGTGCCCCACAGTTGTTTTTTATGTCTTACCTTCCCAAAGACTTTTGTCTCCAGCTTCTCTTTGTGGCGTAGATTGTATTTCATAGGTCTTCACTTATGAAGTAATGTTGAGGAAGTTCATCACTCTTCCTGGTTTGCTGAGGTTTTTTTTTCCCTTCTCTTCTTAATTGAACAGGTGTTGAATTTTGTGAAATGGTGGTTTTTTGTTTTTGTTTTTGTTTTTTACATCTGTTAAATGTCACATTTTTTTTCTTTGGCCTGTTGATGTGATGATTTAGCTTTTTTTTTTTTTTTTAAGATTTTATTTGTTTATTTGACACACAGAAATCACAAGTAAGGAGAGAGGCAGACAGAGAGAGGGGGAAGCAGACTCTCCGCTGAGCAGAGAGCCTGATGTGAGGCTCGATCCCAGGACCCTGAGATCGTGACCCAAGCTGAAGGCAGAGGCTTTAACTCACTGAGCCACCCTTGCGCCCGTGTGATGATTTATATTAATTGATTATTGAACGTTGAACAAGCCTTTATACTTTGAGTAAATTCTACTGGGTTGTGGTGTAAAATTCTTTTTATACATTAATTGGATTTGAGTTGTTTATATGTTCTGGAGAATTTTTTATTATATGTTCATGAGAGATACCAGTTTGGTTTTCCTTTCTTTAAAGACTGTCTGGTTTTGGCATTAAGGTAATGCTGACCTCACAGAATGACTTAGGAAGTATTCCCTCTACTCCTGTCTTCTGAAAGAAACTGTAGAGAATTGGTATAATTTCCTCTTAAACATCTGGTAGAATTCTCCAGTGAACCAAATGGGCCTGATAATTTCTGTTTTAGAAAGTTATGGTTGATAGAATTTTTTCATTAGAGGACTATTCAGGTTCTGTTTCTGTGTGAATTTTGGCAGATTGTGCTTTCAAGGATTTGGTCCATTTCCTCTAAGTTATCAAATTTGTGGACATAGAGTTATGCATAATATTCTTTCATTGTCCTTTCAATGTTCATGAGATCTGTAGCCATGTCCCTGTTTCATTTTGCATATTAGAGTATGTATCCTCTGGTTTTCTTAGTTAGCCAGGCTAGAGGTTTATAATTCTATTGGTCTTTTCATAGAAGCAGATTTTGGTTTCTTGAATTTCTCTATTGATTTTGTATTTTCCGCTTTCTTGGTATCTGCTCTGATTTTTATTGTTTTTCTTCTGCTTCAGAATTAATTTGCTCTTCTTTTTTTCCCTGAAGATGAAGTTTTGGTTACTGATTATAGGTCTTCTTTTCAGATACATGCATACAATTCTATAAATTTCCTTCTAGGGACTGCTTTCCATGCATCTCACAAATTTTGGTAAATTATATTTTCATTTTCATTTAATTCAAAGTATTTCTTAATTTCTCTTGAAATTTCTTTTTTGATCTCTGTGTTATTTGAAAGTGTATTTTCAAATATCCAAGCATTTGGGGATTTTTCTAGCTATTTTTCTTGTTGCTGATTTCTAGTTTAATTCTATTGTGAACTGAGAGTAGACACCCCATGATTTTTATTCTTTTAAATTTCTCAAGATGCATTATAAGGCCTAAATATGGTCTGTGTTGGGGAATGTTCTATGTAAGCTTGAGAAGAATGCCTGTGCTGTTGCTTGATAAAATAGTCTCCACATGTCTGTTATATGCATTTGAATGATGATATTGTTGAGGTCAGCTATGTTCTCACTGATTTTTCTGCCTGTTGAATCTGTCCTTTTTTTTTTTTTTTAAATAAAGATTTTATTTATTTATTTGACAGAGATCACAAGCAGGCAGGGGGGCGGGGCGTGGGGGGAAGCAGGCTCCCTGCTGAGCAGAGAGCCCGATGTGGGGCTCGATCCCAAGACCCTGAGATCATGACCTGAGCCAAAGGCAGGGCTTTAACCCACTGAGGCCACCCAGGCGCCCCTAATCTGTCCTTTTCTGATAGAAGGGTAGTGAAGTCTGCAACTATAGTGGTTTCATCTGTCCTTGAAGTTCTGTCAGTTTTTCCAACTTGTATTTTGAAGCTCTGTTGTTAGATGCATACACATGAAGGATTATTATGTTTTCTTGAAGAATTGTTTCCTTTGTCATTATGTAATGCTCCTCTTTACATCTCTGATTAATTTTCATTGCTCTGAAAGTCTCCTCCTATTATTCTATTATTGTATTCTTGTTGATGTGTTTCTTTGGTTTTGTTACTAATTGGTTTATATAATTGGCTGCTCCCATGTTGGGGTATAGATATTTAAAATCATTAGATCTTATTGGACAGACCCTTTAAGTACGATATAGTGTCCTTCCTCATTAATTAATTTCTGCCTGAAATTAATAAAACTACTCCAGCTGTATTTTGATTAGTGTTAACATGGTATGTATTTGTCCATCCTTTTACTTTTAATCTGTATTTCTGTATTTGAAGTGGGGTTCGGGGTGCCTGGGTGGCTCAGTTGATTGTCTTTAAAAATTAACATATAATGTATTTTTTGCCCCAGGGGTACAGGTCTGAATTATTAGGCACATTTCACAGCACTCACTATAGCACATACCTTTCCCAGTGTCCATAACCCAGCCACCCTACCCTATCCCCCAACTACCCAGCAGCCCTCAGTTTGTCATGTGAGATTAAGAGTCTCTTATCTCCCTCCCTGGTCCCATCTTGTTTCATTTTTTCCCTCCCTACCCCCATGACCCCCTGCCCTGCCTCTCAAATTCCTCATTTCAGAGAGATCATATAATTGTCTTTCTCAGATTGAGTTATTCGCTCAGTATAATACCCTCTAGTTCCATTCACTTCGTTGCAAATGGCAAGATTTCAGGTTGCTTGATGGCTGCATAGTATTCCAGTGTGTGTGTGTGTGTGTGTGTGTGTACACCACATCTTCTTTATCCATTCATTTGTAGATGGACATCTAGGTTCTTTCCATAGTTTGGCTATTGTGGACATTGCTGCTATAAACAGTTCGGGTGCACATGCTCCTTTGGATCACTATGTTTGTATCTTTAGGGTAAATACTCAGTAGTGCAGTTGCTGGGTTGAAGGGTAGCTCTATTTTCAACTTTTTGAGGAACCTCCATATTGTCTTCCAGAGTGGCTGCACCAGCTTGCGTTCCCACCAACAGTGTAAGAAGGGAAAGGGTGCCTGGGTGGCTCAGTGGGTTAAGCCTCTGCCTTCAGCTCAGGTCATGATCTCAGGGTCCTGAGATCAAGCCCCGCATCGGGCTCTCTGCTCAGCAGGGAACCTGCTTCCCCCTCTCTCTCTGCCTGTGTCTCTGCCTATTGTGATCTCTCTCTCTCTCTCTGTCAAATACATAAGTAAAATCTTAAAAAGCAAATAAAGCAAAAAACAAAACAGTGTAGGAGGGCTCCCGTTTCTCAGCATCCTTGCCAACATCTGTTGTTTCCTGACTTGTTAATTTTAGCCATTCTGACTGGTGTGAGGTGGTATCTCACTGTGTTTTTGATTTGTATTTCCCTGATGCTGAGTGATGTTGAGCACTTTTTCTTGTGTCTGTTGGCTATTTGGTTGTCTTTTTTGCAGAAATGTCTGTTCATGTCTTCCGCCCATTTCTTAATTGGATGATTCATTGGGTGTTGAGTTTGATAAGTTCTTTATAGATTCTGGATATTGGCCCTTTATCTGATATGTCATTTGCAAATATCTTCTCCCATTCTGTCTGTTGTCTTTTGGTTTGGTTGACTGTTTCCTTTGCTGTGCAGAAGCTTTTGATCTTGATGAAGTCCCAGTAGTTCCTTTTTGCCCTTGCTTCCCTTGCCTTTGGCGATATTTCTGAGAAGTTGCTGCGGCTGGGGTGGAAAAGGTTGCTGCCTGTGTTCTTCTCAAGGATTTGGATGGATTCCTGTCTCAAATTGAGGTCTTTCATCCATTTTGAGTCTATTTTTCTGTGTGATGTAAGGAAATGGTCCTGCTTCATTCTTCTGCACGTGGTTGTCCCAATTTTCCCAACATCATTTGCTGAAGAAACTGTCTTTTTCCATTGGGCAGTCTTTCCTGCTTTGTCAAAGATCAGTTGACCATAGAGTTGAGGGTCCATTTCTGGACTCTCTATTCTGTTCCATGGAACTGTGTGTCTGTTTTTGTGCTGGTATCACACTGTCTTGATGATTACAGCTTGTAATAGAGCTTGAAGTCTGGGATTGTGATGCCGCCAACTTTGGTTTTCTTTTTCAACATTCCTCTGGCTATTTGGGGTTCCTGATTCCATATAAATTTTAGGATTATTTACTCTGTTTCTTTGGAAAAAATGATGTTTTTGATAGGGATTGTGTTAAATGTTTAGATTGCTTTAGGTAGCATAGACATTTTCACAATATTTGTTCTTCCAATCCATGAGCATGGAACGTTTTTCCATTTCTTTGTGTGTCTTCCTCAGTTTGTTTCATGAGTACTTTATAGTTTTCTGAGTAGAGATTCTTTGGTTAGGTTTATTCCTAGGTATCTTACAGTTTTGGGTGCAATTGTAAATGGGATCTACTACTTAATTTCTCTTTCTTCTGTCTTGCTGTTGGTGTTTGGAAATGCAACTGATTTCTGTGCGTTGATTTTATATCCTGACACTTCACTGAATTCTTTTGTGAGTTCTAGCAGTTCTGGAGTAGAGTCTTTTAGGTTTTCCACATAAAGTATCATATCATCTGCAAAGAGTGAGAGTTTGACTTCTTCTTTGCCAATTTGAATGCCTTTTCTTTTTGTTTTCTGATTGCTGAGGCTTGGACTTCTATTACTATGTTGAATAGCCGTGGTGATAATGGACATCACTGCCATGTTCTTGACCCTAGGGGAAAAGCTCTCAGTTTTTCCCTATTGAGAATGATATTCGCGGTGGGTTTTTTATAGATGGCTTTGATGATATTGAGGTATGTACCCTCTATCCCTACACTGTGAAGAGTTTTGATCAAGAAAGGATGCTGTATTAAAAAAAAACAAAAAAAAAAACAAAAAAAAAGGGACACCTGGGTGTCTCAGTTGGTTAAGCAGCTGCCTTCGGCTCAGGTCATGATCCCAGTGTCCTGGGATCGAGTCCCATATCAGGCTCCTTGCTCAGCAGGGAGCCTGCTTCTCCCTCTGCCTCTACCTACCATTCTGTCTGCCTGTGCTTGCTCTCCCCCCCCTCTCTGATAAATAAATAAAATCTTTAAAAAAAAAAAAAAAAGAAAGGATGCTGTATTTTGTCAAATGCTTTTGCAGCATCCATTGAGAGTATCATATGGTTCTTGTTCTTTATTTTATAAATGTATTGTATCACATCGATTGATTTGCGGATATTGAACCAACCTTGCAGCCCAGGAATAAATCTCACTTGGTCGTGGTGAATAATTCTTTTAATGTACTGTTGGATCCTATTGGCTAGTGTTTTGGTGAGAATTTTTGTATCTGTGTTCATCAAGGATATTGGTCTGTAATTCTGCTTTTTGATGGGGTCTTTGGTTTTGGGATCAAGGTAATGCTGGCCTCATAAAATGAGTTTGGAAGTTTTCCTTCCATTTTTATTTTTTGGAACAGTTCCATTTAAAGAAGAACTGTTCTTCTTTAAATGTTTGGTAGAATTCCCCTGGGAAGCTGTCTGGCCCTGGGCTCTTGTTTGTTGGGGGATTTTTGAAGACTGCCTCAGTCCCCTTACTGGTTATAGGTCTGTTCAGGTTTTCTGTTTCTTCCTGGTTCAGTTTTGGTAGTTTATATGTCTCTAGGAAAGCGTCCATTTCTTCCAGATTGTCAGATTTGCTGGTGTATAGTTGCTCATATTAGGTTCTTATAATTTTTTGTATCTTTTTGGTGTTGGTTGTGATCTCTCCTCTTTCAATCATGATTTTATTAATTTGGGTCCTTTCTCTTTTCTTATTGATAAGTCTGGCCAGGGGTTTATCAGTCTTGTTAATTCTTTCAAAGAAAGAATATAAGGATTGCCACCCCAGCTTTCTTTTGATGTCCGTTGGCATGGTAAATTGTTTTCCACCCCCTCACTTTAAATCTGGAGGTGTTTTGGGGTCTACAATGAATCTCTTGCAAACAGCATATCGATGGGTCTTGTTTTTTTATCCATTCCAATATTCCGTGTCTCTTGATTGGGGCATTTAGCCCATTTACATTCAGGGTAACTGTTCAAAAATATGAATTGAGTGCCATGTATTGCCCATAAGGTGACTGTTACTGTATATTGTCTCTGTTCCTTTCTATTATATTATTTTTAGCTCTCTCTTTGCTTAGAGGACCCCTTTCAATATTTCTTGTAGGACTAGTTTGGTGTTTCCAAAGTCTTTTAGTTTTTGTTCATCCTGGAAGCTTTTTATCTTTCTTTCTATTTTCAGTGACAACCTAGCTGGATATAGTATTCTTGGCTGCATATTTTTCTCTTTTAGTGCTCTGAATGTATCATGGCAGTCCTTTCTGGCCTGCCAGGTCTCTGTGGATAGGTCTGCTGCCAAGCTAATATTTCTATGGTTTTGTGTTACAGACCTCTTATCCTGAGCTACTTTCAGGATTTTCTTTGTCACTGAGACTTGTAAGTTTTACTATTAGATGACAGGTTGTGGACCTATTTTTATTGTTTTTGAGGGGGATTCTCTGTGCCTCCTGGATTTTGAGGCTTGTTCACGTTTCCAAATTAGGGACATTCTCTTCTGTAATTTGCTCCAATATACCTTCTGCCCCCCTCTCTCTCTCTTCTTCTGGGATCCCAATTATTCTAATATTGTTTCATCTTATGGTATCACTTACCTCTCGAATTCTCCTCTTGTGGTCCAGTAGTTGTTTGTCTTTCTTTTTTGCTCAGCTTTTTTATTCTCCCACCATTTGTTCTTCTAGGTCACTGATTCTCTCTTCTGCCTCATTTATCCTAGCAATTAGAGCCTCCATTTTTTAAAAAAAGATTTTATTTATTTATTTGACAGATCATGAGTAGGCAGAGAGGCAGGCAGATAGAGAGGAGGAAGCAGGCTCCCTGTCAAGCAGAGAGCCTGATGCAGGGCTCGATCCCAGGACCCTGGGATCGTGGCTTGAGCCGAAGGCAGACACTTAACCCACTGAGCCACCCAGGTGCCCCAAGAGCATAGCTTTTTAAAAATTTCAACTTGGTTAGATTTTAGTTCTTTTATTTCTCCAGAAAGGGATTTTATTTTTCCAGAAAGGGATTCTCTGATATTTTCCATGCTTTTTTCAAGCCCAGCTAGCGCCTTGATAATTGTCATTCTGAACTTGAGTTCTGATGTATTACTAATGTCTATATTGATTAGGTCTCTAGCCGTCTGTACTGCCTCTTTTTCTTTCTTTCTTTCTTTTTTTTTTTTTTGTGATAAGTTTTTCTGCTTGTCATTTTATTCAGATAAAAATAAATGAATGAGGGGGACCTGGGTGACTCAGTTGGTTAAAGCTTCTGCCTTTGGCTGAGGTCATAATCCCAGGGTCCTGGGATCAAGCCCCACATTGGGCTCTCTGCTCCACAGGCAGCCTGTTTCCTCCCCTCTTTCTGCCTGCCTCTTTGTCTACTTGTGATCTCTGTCAAATAAATAAATAAAATCTTTTTTAAAAAAATTAAAAAAAAAAAGAATGAGAGAACAAAATACTAAAAGGGTAGCAATGACCCCAGAAAAATACACACTAACCAAATCATTAGAGATCTGAAACTGGGGGGAGAAGTGGGAGGGGGAGAAAAAAAACCCATATATATACACATATATATATGTATGTATATTTATGTATATGGTGAACAGAGCCACACACTTGATTACTTGATTTTGGGTGTATTTTTAAAGAAAGAAAAGCTTATATATATACAAAAATAAGGATAAAGGATAAACACGATGAAGGGATGGAATATGACTGAAATGATGAAAATTTAAAAAGATAACTTTTTTAAAAAAGATTTTATTTGACAGAGACACAGCGAGAGAGGGCCTCCTATCTTCATGTGGGCTTGTGGGCCCTCCCCACAAGCAGGGGGAGTGGGAGAGGGAAAGTCAGGCTTCCCACTGAGCAGGGAAGCCCAATGTGGGGCTTGATCCCAAGACCCTGGGATCATTACCCAAGCTGAAGGCAGACACTTAATGGCTGAGCCCCTCAGGTGCCCCTTAAAAAAAAAAAAAAAAGGAATTGATTAGAAGGTTGAAAAAAGGGGCACCTGGGTGGCTCAGTGGGTTAAAGCCTCTGCCTTCGGCTCGGGTCATGATCCCAGGGTCCTGGGATCGAGCCCCACATCGAGCTCTCTGCTCAGTGGGGAGCCTGCTTTCTTTCTCTTTTTCTCTGCCTCTCTGCCTGCTTGTAATCTCTATCAAATAAATAATAAATAAATAAATAATAAGGTTGAAAAAAGAAAAAAAAAGGAGGAAAGAATGTGATTAGGCTGGAGATTAGAACAAACCATGTGCTAGATTTAGGGTATATTTTGATCTATTAGAAGAAATTGTACGGGGCGCCTGGGTGGCTCAGTGGGTTAAACCGCTGCCTTCGGCTCAGGTCATAATCTCAGGATCCTGGGATCGAGTCCCGCATCGGGCTCTCTGCTCAGCAGGGAGCCTGCTTCCCTTCCTCTCTCTCTGCCTTCCTCTCTCTCTGCCTGCCTCTCCATCTGCTTGTGATTTCTCTCTGTCAAATAAATAAATAAATAAATAATAAATAAAATCATTAAAAAAAAAAAATTGTATCCCAAAATTTTAAAGAAAAAAAGCCTGATATGTTTACAAAAAATAAGGTTAAATACAATAAAGGGATAAAATATGACTATAAAAGTGAAAATTTTAAAAGATTTTTAAATGGACATTGATAAGGTAAAATAGTTTAAAAATGTTAAAATAGGAAAGAGGACAAATTTAAAAATACAGAATAAGAAAGAAAATTTAACCTTGAAAGACTAAATGTTCATGGGGAAAAAGCCATGAAGTCTATGTGTTGCTTTCCCCTAGCTCTGGAGTTCTGCAGTTCTCATTGATGGGTAAACTCGGTCTTGGCTGGATGTTCTTGCTCATCTTCTGGGAGAGGGGCCTGTTGCAGTGATTCTCAAATGTCTTTGCCCGAGGTGGAATTGCACCACTCTTACAAAGGGCCAGGCTAAGTAATCTGTTCGGGTTTGCTCTTGGTAGCTTTTGTTCCCTGAACACTTTCTGTTCAGCTTTGGAGGACGGACGGGAATAAAGATGGCCTCCCAATTTCCAGCCCCGTAGTTGCTGAGAGCTCAGGGCCCCATTTCTCAATGTGCCCTCAGAGAAAACCATCTAATCACTCCTGTCTCTCTGGTCTCTGGCCGCCCTTCGAGCTCATCCAGCCTCTTACCAAGCATTTATCTCTCTGGCACACAGCCCCATTTGGAGTCTCCAAACCCAGCAGATCCCTGCAGTGCACTCCTGCACCACTCCTCCCAGAGGAGGAAGGAGTGGGTCTCTCTGGATCTGCCATTTGTGGGGTCTTGCTCAAATAGCAGTGGTCCAACTGTGTGGCTCAGTTGATTAGGCATCTGAATCATGATTTTGGTTGTGAGCTCTGGCCCCATGTCAGGCTCTGTGCTGAGCCTGAAGCTTGCTTTGGATTCTGTCTCCCTCCTTCATTGCTTCTCCACCCAGAGAGGCAGGCAGAGAGAGAGAGAGAGAGGGAAGCAGGCTTCCTGCGGAGCAGGGAGCCCGATGCGGGGCTCGATCCCAGGACCCTGAGATCATGACCCGAGCCGAAGGCAGCAGCCCAAACCACTGAGCCACCCAGGCGCCCCTCTCTCTCTCTTTCTTAAAAAATAAAATAAATAAAGTGGGCTTCTTGAAGACATCATATATTTAATTGAGTAGTGTGTTTTGATGAACTCTGTCTTTTTGAAAAAGTTATTTTTTTATTTAAATAATCTCTGTGCCCATTGTGGGGCTCAATTTATAACCAATCCTGAGATCAAGAGTTGCATGCTTTTCCAACTGGGCCAGTCAGGTGCCCTTGACAGCCTCTGTCTTTTAAGTGGTGGATTTAGACTATTGACTTTTTCATTAATTAATTACTTTTTATTTAAATTGTAGGTAATTTACATACAATGCAATACTGGTTTCTGGAGTAGAATTCAATGATTCCTCACTTAGGTACAACATCTGGGGCTCATCATAACAGGTGCCTTCTTTAGGCATCAACCCTTCTAGTCCATCTCTCTTACCTCCCTCCATCAACCCTCAGTTTGTTCTCTGTCATTAAGAGTACCTTATAGTGGGGTGCCTGAGTGGCTCAGTGGGTAAAGCCTCTGCCTTTGGCTCAGGTCATGATCCCAGGGTCCTGGGATCGAGCCCCACATCGGGCTCTCTGCTAAGCAGGGAGCCCCTGCTTTGCCTGTTCTCTCTGCCTGCCTTTTGCCTACTCGTGATCTCTCTCTGTCAAATAAAAATAAAATCTTAAAAAAAAAAAAGAATACCTTATGGCTTATTTCCTCTCTCCAGTTTTTCTTTTTCCCTTTCCTTTATGTTCATCTCTTTCTTAAATCCAATACACATGAGATCATACGGTATTTGTGTTTTTCTGACTGACTTATTCACTTAGCATTAAACACTCTGACTCCATCCATGTTGTTATAAATGGCAAGATTCCATCTTTTGTTGGTTGGGTAATAGTCCATTGTACATATAGACCACATCTTTTTTATCCACTTATCTGTTGGTAGACATTTGGACTCTCACCATTGTCTGGCTATTATTGATAATCTTCCATAAACATTGGGGCGTTGGGATCTGTATTTTTTTTTTTTAAAAGATTTTATTTATTTGACAGAGATCACAAGTAGGCAGAGAGGCAGGCAGAGAGAGAGGAGGAAGCAGGCACCCTGCTGAGCAGAGAGCCCGACGTGGGACTCAATCCCAGGACCCTGAGATCATGACCTGAGCCGAAGGCAGCGGCTTAACCCACTGAGCCACCCAGGCGCCCTGGGATCTGTATTTTTGTATCCTTTTGGTACATACTCTGTAGTGCAATTGCTAGATCCAGGGTAATTCTATTTTTAGCCTTTTAAGGCACCTCCATGCTGTTCTCCAGCATAGCTGTACAGTTTGCATTCCCATCAACAGTGCAGGAGAGTTCCCCTTCTCCAAATCCTAGCCAGCACCTGTTGTTTTCTGTGTTGTTAATTTTAGCCATTCTGACCAGTGGTATCTCATTGTGGTTCTGATTTCTATTTCCCTGATGATGAGTGATGTTGAGCATCTTTTCAGGTGTCTTTTAATCATCTGGATATCTTCTTTGGAAAACTCTATTTATGTCTTCTGCCCATTTATCAACTAGGTTATTGGTTTTTTGGGTGTTGAATTAGATAAATTCTTTGTAGATTTTTGTATACTAATCCTTTAGCAGATACTCTTTATGTGCAAGTATCTTCTCCCATTCCATAGGCTGCCTTTTAGTTTTGTTGTTTCCTTTGCTGTGTAGAAGCTGTTATCTTGATGAAGTCCCAATAGTTCATTTTTTGTTTTTGTTTCCCTTGCCTGTGGTGATGTGTCTAATAAGAAGTTGCTACAACCAAGGTTAAAGTAAGTAAGTTTCTGCGTGTGTTTTCCTCTAGGATTTTGATGGTTTCCTGTCTCAGAATTAAGGTTTTTCCTTCATTTTGAATTTATTTTTATGTATGGTGTAAGTGGTCCAGTTTCATTCTTCTGCATGTTGCTGTTCAGTTTTGCCAACACCATTTGTTGAAAAGACTTTTTTGTCATTGGCTGTTCTTTGATGCTTTGTTGAAGATTAGTTGCCCATATAGTTGTGGGTCCATTTCTGGGTTTTATGCTCCATTGATCTATGTGTCTGTTTTTGTGCCAGTACCATACTGTCTTGATGACTGTAGCTTTGTAAAATAGCTTGAAATCCAGAATCATGATGCCGCCAGTTTTGTTTTTCTTTTTCAGAATTGTTTTGGCTATTTAGAGTCTTTTGTGGTTCCATATAAATTTTAGGATTGTTCTAGCTCTGTGAAATATGCTGGTTGTATTTTGATGGAGATTGCATTAAATGTGAAGGTTGCTTTGGGTAATAAAGACATTTAAACAATGTTTGTTCTTCCAGTCCATGAGCATGAAATGTTTTTCCATTTCTTTGTGTCCTCTTCAGTTTCTTTAATAACTGTTCTGTAATTTTCTGAGTACAAATCTTTTACTTAGCTAGTTAGATTTATTCCTAGATATCTCATTTTTGGTGCAATTGCAAATGGTATTGATTTCTTGATTTCTTTTTCTGCTGCTTTGTTATCGGTGTATAGAAATATGCATTGATTTTATATCCTGCGACTTTATCCTGCTGAATTTATATATCAGTTCTAGCAGTTTTCTGGTGGGCATCTTTAATATTTTCTACAGAGTACCAGAGTACTCTGTAAATCATGAAAGTTTGACTTCTTCCTTGCCAGTTTGGATGCCTTTTATTTTCTTTGTTGTCTGGTTATTGAGGCTAAGACTTCCAGTACTATGTTTAATACTAGTGATGATAGTGGACACCCTTGTCTTGTTCCTTACTGTAGGGGAAAGGCTCTCAGTTTTTCCCCATTGAGGATGATATTAATCTGTGGGTCTTTTGTATATGGCCTTTAAAATGTTGAGGTATGTTCCATTAACCCCTACTTTGTTGAGGGTTTTTATCCTGAAAGGATGCTGTGTTTTGTCAGATGTTTTTTATGCTTCAATTGACAGGACCACGTGGTTCTTATCCTTTCTTTTGTTAATATGGTATATCACATTGATTGATTTGTGAATATTAAACCACCCCTGCAGCCGAGGAATGAGTCCCACTGGATTGTGTTGGATAATTCTTTGAATGTACTGTTGAACTTGATTGCTAGTATCTTACTGAATTTTTTTTTGCATCTGTGTCCATCTGGGTTATTGGCCTGTAATTCCCGTAGTAGGGTTTTTGGTTTTGGAATCAAGGTAATACTGGCTTTGTAGAATGAGTTTGGAAGTTTTCCTCCCATTTGTATTTTTTGGAACAGTTTGAGAAGACTGTTTTAACTCTTCTTTAAATGTAGAGTAGAGGGGCATGTGGGTGGCTTTTTAAATTTTGTCTGCCCTCAGCTAGGGTCATGGTCCCATGGTCCTGGGATCTCTCGGTTTCTCTCAAATAAATAAGTAAAGTAAGCAACTAAGTAAGTCTAAATTAAAAAAAAAAAAAAAAAAAAAAGTCTGGTAGGATTCCAGGAAAGCCATCTGGCCCAGGACTTTCATTTGTTGGGAGATTTTTGATCACTGATTCAATTTCTTTGCTGGTTATGTGTTCAGATTTTCTATTTATTCCTGTTTCAGTTTTGGTAGTTTATAAGTTTCTAGGAATCTGTCCATGGCTTCCAGGTTTCCCAATTTGGTAGCATCTAATTTTTCATAGTATTCTCTTCTCTCTCTCTCTCTTTTTTTTTTTTTTTTTTAAGATTTTATTGATTTATTTGAGAGAAAGAGAACACAAGTGGGGTTTGTGCAGAGGGAGAGAGAGAAACAGGCTTCCCACTGAGCAGGGAGTCTGATGGGCTCGATCTCAGGACCCCAATATCATGACCTGAGCTAAAGGTAGGCGCTTTACAGACTCAGCCACCAGACACCCCCGTAGTATTCTCTTATACTTGTATTTCTATGGTGTTGGTCATGATTTCTCTTTCGTTAATGATTTTTATCTATTTGGGTCTTTTTTCTTTTTGATAAGTCTAGCTAGGGAGTTATCAGTTTTAATTCTTTCACAGAACCAGTTCTTAGTTTTGTTGTTCTGTTCTACTGGATTTTTTTGTTTCTATATCATTTATTTCTGCTCTGATCTTTATTATTTTCCTTCTTTTGCTGGCTTTAGGCTTTATTTGCTGTTCCTTTTTTAGCTCCTTTAGGAAAGAGCTAGAAAACCTTCAGTATCAGCCTGGGACCAAAGGTTTACCTTTAATAACCTTTAGTAAGGTTAGGTTGTATATTTGAGACTTTTTTGCTTCTTGAGGTAGGCCTGTATTGCAGTATGCTTCCCTCTTAGGACTGCCTTTGCTGCATCGCAAAGGTTGTGAGCTGTCTTTTCATTTTCACTTGCTTCCATGTATTTTTAAAATTCTTCTTTAATTTCCTTGTCTTTAATTTCTTGGTTAACTCATTCATTCTTTAGTAGAATGTTCTTTAACCCCCATGTATTTTTTTCATAGTTTTGTGGGCTGAAAATATGCATATAGACCATTGACATTTAAAGTATTTATGAATACAGTTAGATTAATAATTGCCATAATTGTTACTGTTTTTTATCCATTGCATTTGGTTTTGATTTTGTATTCCACTCTTTCTGCTTTCTCTGACTTTAACTGAACATTTATAGATTATATTTTTCCTCTGACTTAGCATTATCAATTGTACTTAAAAGAAAAAAAACTTTTTAAGTGTTTGCTCTTAAATTCACAGTATGTATTTACAGCTTATCGAAGTCCACTTCTGAGTCCACTTTCAAGTCATGTTATGCCATTTCAAGGGTAGTGCAGTTACCTGATAACAGAATATCCCCAATTCCTTCCTCCTGCCCTTATGACATTACTATCATTTACTTCACTTGTATTGAAGCTACAGTTACTGTGTACATTGTTGAAATTATTATTTTGAGCGAACTGTTATGAATTTGGTCAGTTAAGAGTAAGAAAAATAGGGATACTTGGGTGGTTCAGTCAAGTGTCTGCCTTTGGCTTAGGTCATGATCTCAGGGTCCTGGGATCAAGTCCTGCACAGGGCTCTCTGCTCAGGGGGGAGCCTGCTTCTGCCTCTCCCTTGCTTCTCCTCCTGCTTGTGTGCTTTCTCTCTCTGCGTTAAGTAAATAAATGAAATCTTAAAATATTTAACCTCCATTTATTCCTTCTCTAACACTCTTCTTTGTGTAGATCTGTTTCTAACTTATGTCTGTTTCCCTCTCAAGAAGTCTTGTAACATGGGGCACCTGGGTGGCTTATTTGGTTAGGTGTCTGCCTTTGGCTCAGATCATGATCCCAGAGTCCTGGGATTGAGCCCTGTGTCAGGCTCCCTGCTCCGGGTTGGGGGGGAGGTGGTGGGAGTCTGCTTCTCCCTCTCCTCCCTGCTCGTGCTCTTACTGTCTCTGTCAAGATCTCTGTCTTTCTCAAATAAATAAAACCTTTAAAAAGTTGGGGTGGCTTTTATAATATAAAATATTTTTTCAAAAAATCTTGTAACATTTCTTGGTAGGTACCTCTACCCTGTGACAAATTCCTTTTTGTTCATCTTCTAAAGTCTTTTTTTCTCTTTAGATATTTTTTTCCTTCAACGCCTTAAATATTTCTTCCACTCTCTTGCTTGAATGGTTTCTGATTAGAAGGCCAATATACTGCTTATTCTTGCTCCTCTGTAGGTGAGACTTCTCCCCTACTGCATTCTTTTATGATTTTTTTGTCTTTGATTTTTCTGCAGCTTGAATACGGTATGCCTGCCTAGGTACAGTTTTTTTATATTTATAATTTTTATGTGTATTTGGTATTCTGTGAGTTTCTGTGGTTTGCCCTCTGCTATTAATTTTGGAAAAGTCTCATTGTTGGGTCACATATTTCTGCTCTTCCTTTCTGTTTGTCATCTTCTGTTTCTACTGCAGACCGATTACATGTTTGTGTAATTGTCCCATTTATTTTAGATACTCTGTCGTATCCTTTTTCTTTTTGCATTTCAGTTTTGAAAGTTGTATTTGTATTTCTTCCAGCTCATTGATTCTTTCCTTGGCTGTGTCTAGTGTATTGATGAGTCCATCGAAGCGTTCATTTCTGCTACAGTTTTTATTGTTGTTGCCAGCATTTCCTTTGGATTCTTCCTTGGAATGTCCATCGCCCTGCATACATTACCTCTCTTTGCATATTGGCCACTTTTGCCATTAGAGTTCTAGCATATTAGTGATAGTTGCTTTAAATTCCTTGTGAAGTAATTCTAGCATCTCTGCCATACCTGAGTGGGGTTCTCTGCTTGCTCAGTGTCTTCAAATCTGTTCGTTATTTTAGTATGCTTTGGGATTTTTTGATAGCTAGATGTGATGTAGTGGGTAAAAGGGGACTTGAGATGTGTATGCCCTCATGTGAGGTTTTATGTTGACCTAGCTAGGAGTTCGGCTGTGTTTCCTGTTTGCTGTATCAGTAGGTGTCAGAGCTAAAATTTACTCTGGTGTCCTTGTTTTTGTCTCTTTGTCCTTGCGTTTCACTAAAGATTTCTTATGTAAGGTCTGAGAGGTGCAGTTCTGTAGTTGTGTGCCCTGGTTATTAGACAGGAGCCCTCTTGATGTTAGAAGTGATCTGTAGGCATGCTTGGCTGGCTCGGTGAAACCTATGACTCGATCTCAGAGCTATAGGTTCAAGCCCTATGTTGGGTGTAGAGATGACTTTAAACTAAAATCTTTAAAAAAAAAAAAAAAGTGATCTCTAGTTCTGTGGTTAGGTCTCAGTCTTTTAGGGACCTTGTGCCCCTGGCCTGTGACCTTCACAAGTGCTTTGGGTTTGGGGTTTTGCCCCTCTTAGGTGAAACTGGAAGGCAGAGGGGACTGGAGTAGGATATTTTCCTTTCCTTAGGTCAGGCAGGTTCTGGCAAATCCCAGTAAGCTAGGCTCTGGTAAAACAATTTCCCCCGAGGACATGCCTTGTTAAAGAACAGAACGTTCTGGATGTATCTCTAAGTGGCTTGTTTTCTTCTTCCCCTGCCTGAAGCCTGAGGGGTTTTGTTCTCTGACCTTCACTGTGATAACCTGGCAGGTAAAACTCACAGAAGTACCTGGGTCCCCCTAATGGGCCTTCCCTAAGTTTATTAATTTGAACCTGTCCACATTGAACCTCTAGTGATTTATCAGTTATACTTTGCTTTTTCCTGCCCTGTTTCTGCCCCAGGCATCTGCTCCAGTAAGTTGTAATTTTCTGTATTTGCCTGTTCCTCTGATTGTTCTGGTAGTATTTTATCCTATTACTTCAGTTCTCTGATGGATCTAAAATGAATTGTTTTTCAATTTGTTTAGCTCTTTTGTTGGAAGGACAGTAGTGACCGCTTCCAAATACCTCACATGCCAGACTGGAAAATGACAGTTTGATGCTTTTATTTTTGAAAGATATTTTTGATAGATTAAAAGAATTCCTGGTGACACCTTTTCTTTCTTTTCTTTTAGTGTTTTATAGATTCCATTGTCCTCCAGCTTAGAGCAGAAATTACTTGTGGTTCTTACCTTTATTTATCTATCCATAATGTGCTTTTTTTCATGTTTATAACACTTTGTTCAGTTCATTACAGTGGGCAAGTTCCTCGCTGAATGCATAGATGGAAACGAGGTACCCCTGGGTTAATGCAGGAGCCAGCGGCTTACATGGGACTGACTGGGCATCAGCCAAAGAGGGAGCACCAAGGTTTCAGAGCCAGACCCCACTCAGAGCCCCCGAGCCAAGGGTGGGCTAATGGCCTGACATTGACCTCTGCTTCCTTCTCACAGCTGGGCACCCTGCAGGGCATGTCTTCAACATTATATCGTTTCAGTGATGTCGGGGAAACTCTTATTAAACTGAGCCCCATGTCCTGGTGCACCCGAACTGTTGTTGCTTTGTAAGTCACATGCTAGCGTCCGATCAAGAGTGTGAGAATCCTCCAGTAACAGTGTGCCAGAAGGGTGCTGTCGCTGTATTTCTCCCGTAGGGCCTCCTTGCCTGTGTTCATTCCTACTTGAGTTCCCATCTATAAGTCGCATACCCTGGTGATGAAAGTCTCACACAAGTCTGTCAGATGACAAAGCTATTTCCAAAGCAGCATCTTGTGCAGATAGTCTGTGACCTCGAAGAAAGTGTCTCTGGTTAGCTGTCTTCTGTGAAAAGAGTCACCTACCCCTGACTAATGCCTAATTGAAAGCATAATTTAGAAGACATATTAAGGAAGTAGAATAGGATAAAAATAGGAAACAAACATTTCTACTGTCTTAGAGACCACAGAACTTCCAACAGCGCTGTGTTGGGACAGAGTGTTTGGAGGTTCACAACCTCTGTGGTTTATGGGAGACACTATAAGGAGGACCTGGGAAGAACTTGCCATTTCACTGGAAAACAAGTGGCAGTTACAATTATGATGACTTTGTACTTAGGATCTGGACTTGGTGCACCTTTTTTTTTTTTTTTTTTTTGGGATTTTTATTTGTCAGAGCGCACAAGAGGGGAGTGGCAGGCTGAGGGAGAAGCAGGCTCCCCACTGAGCGGAGAGCCCAGCGTGTGGGACTCAGTTCCAGGATTCTGGGATCATGAGCTGAAGGCAGCTAAAGGCAGATGCTTAACCAACTGAGAAACCCAGGCATCCCTGCTGCCCTTTATTTTTTTTGAATAGAAAGAAATAAGGGTGTTTTCATTAATCCATTAAATGTATGTGAAAAGGAGCATTTTAAGAGGTGCAGTTTTTTTGAAAAATTGATCAAACTAGAATTCGGTATACTCGGTGTATTTGTAAATAAAATTGGGGCATAAAAAAAAATAGGAAACATACTCCAAAAAGCGATTGTCTCTGGGGACTGAGCCAGTTCACAGATAGACCAGTTCATAGATGGTCTTACTTGAAGGCTACAAAATTGTTGTTCACATAATTATTATAAATCTACTGGAGTCCGTAGCTATCCAAACTGTTGGGTAGAGCTCAGTCTCTACATATGAGATGGTCGCAGTCTAGCTTAAACCTTCTCTTACCCCTGGGAGAAATATGGACTCAGAAGGGGAGCTGGACCACCTGCAGCATTCCAAAGGCAAAAAAGTCCTGTTAGGAAGTAGGTTCACATACAATATAATTTTTTTTTTATAAAGATTTTATTTATTTATTTGACAGACAGAGATCACAAGTAGATGGAGAGACAGGCAGAGTGAGAGAGAGAGGGAAACAGGCTCCCTGTTGAGCAGAGAGTCCGATGCGGGACTCGATCCCAGGACCCTGAGATCATGACCTGAGCCAAAGGCAGCGGCTTAACCCACTGAGCCACCCAGGCGCCCCACACATACAATATAATTTTAATTCTAAAGGGCACCTTAAGTTCCATTTGTCGCTTTAAAAAAAATTTATCTGTTAGGAACAGACTTAACAACACTGTACTGGCATTTAACTTTTTGGCAAAATAGAAACCTTGGTCACAGCCATACTTCTATAAAGATGTTTTGTTTTGTTTTTTTAAAGATTTTTATTTATTTGACAGACAGATCACAAGGAGGCAGAGAGGCAGGCAGAGAGAGAGGAGGAAGCAGGCTCCCCGCTGAGCAAAGAACTGGATACGGGACTGGATCCCAGGACCCTGAGATCATGACCTGAGCCAAAGGCAGAGGCTTAACCCGCTGAGCCACCCAGTCGCCCCTACCTGAAGGTTTAGAATATGGTTCTGAAAATGTCGTATGACTGGGAGAGCTAACTTGGAACAAATTCCATTGACTGGAAGTAATGGCAGTTAATGAGACAACATTACTTCTAGGTAATGACACTCTGTAACTTAAGAGATGCTCTTCATCAGCCACTTGACAGTCTGTGAAGGCGCCGGGCCAGGTGTGGGCCAGGCAGCCGCACTTCAACTTTGGAGTGCTTATGAAAACAAAGGCATGCTTCCTAGAAATTAAACTTTACAGTAACAACAGAAAACAATCACTTCAGGAAGAACAGTGGTGTGCTCGAGATACAGCAGGTTAAGTCAAGCGTCTTAAAGAGGGTTCTTGAACAGCAGGCTGGAATTTCATTGGTTCTTCTCGGGGGGAGCATTCCACACGATGGTGGTGATGATGAAGATGGCTGCTGCCACAGCGACAGTCCCTGTTGTCCACATCTGGCAGTTGTTCCACCAATATTTTCTCTTCAGCTTGTCAGCACTTGTTTCAAATTGGGATGCTCCTACCTGCAGCCTTTCTGCACAGTTGTCTAACTCAGCTTCTGATGTCTTTCCAACACCTTCTAGACTTTCATGATGTCCACCACCTCATCTGCTAGATTCCCTGTCTGCTGAAGGCTCCAGTGACATTTTGGCAGCAGCGAGCAGTAGTCGCAGAGCTGCACAGCAGGATCCAAGGCTGGATCCGTACATAATGTGCTCTTTCAAAGCCCGTATATATATATATGTATGTATGTATGTATGTATGTATACATATTTATATATATAAATATTTATTTATAAATATAAAAATATATATTATAAATACATATAAATATGGATATATATACATATTATATATATATATAAAATAAAAAATATATATTTAAAAAAATTTTTATTAACATATAATGTATTATTAGCCCCAGGGGTACAGGTCTGTGAATCACCAGGTTTACACACTTCACAGCACTCACCATAGCACATACCCTCCCCAATGTCCATAACCCAACCACCCTCTCCCTAACCTCCTCCCTGCCGCAACCCTCAGTTTTTTTTGTGAGATTAAGAGTCTCTTATGGGGGCGCCTGGGTGGCTCAGTGGGTTAAGCCGCTGCCTTCGGCTCAGGTCATGATCTCAGGGTGCTGGGATCGAGTCCCGCATTGGGCTCTCTGCTCAGCAGGGAGCCTGCTTCCTCCTCTCTCTCTCTGTCTGCCTCTCTGCCTACTTGTGATCGCTCTCTGTCAAATAAATAAATAAAATCTTTTAAAAAAAAAAAAAAGAAGAGTCTCTTATGGTTTGTCTCCCTCCTGATCCCATCTTGTTTCATTTATTCTTTTTCTACCCCTCAAACGCCCCATGTTTCTTCCCGACTTCCTCATATCAGGGAGATTGTATCGTAGTTATCTTTCTCCGATTCTTATTTTGCTAAGCATAATACCCTCTGGTTCCATCTACATTGTCACAAATGGCAAGATTTCCTTTCTTTTGATGGCTGCATAGTATTCCATTGTATATATATACCACATCTTCTTTATCCATTCATCGGTTGATGGACATCTAGGTTCTCTCCATAGTTTGGCTATTGTGGACATTGCTGCTATAAACATTCAGACCCTTTGGGTCACTATCTTTGTATCTTTAGGGTAAATACCCAGTAGTGTGATTGCTGGGTCTCAGGGTAGCTCTGTTTTCAACTTTTTGAGAAACTGCCATGCTGTTTTCCAGATTAGTTGCACCAGCAATGTAGGAGGGTTCCCCTTTCTCTGCATCCTCACCAGCATCTGTCATTTCCTGACTTGTTAATTTTAGCCATTCTGACTGGTGTGAGGTGGTATCTCATTATGGTTTTTATTTGTACTTCCCTGATCAAAACCCAGCTTCTTTAAAGATTTTTTTCTTTGACATTGGTTTTTAACAACTTGATTATGATGTAACTTGCTGGTAGTCTCATCAGGTTTATGCTCCTTGGGTTTTACTGAGCTTCTTGGATCTGTAAGTTTATAGTCGTGATCATTTGGGAAATTCTGCTTTATTTCTTCAGATAGTGTTTTTGTCTCCTTTTTGCTTTTCTATTTCTGGGATTTAGTTTATGCACATTGGTCTGCTTGGTAGTGTTTGGTGTTTCTTGTTTACCTGTATGCTTTATTTATGTGTGTGTGTGTGTACTTTATTTTGAGTCATATCAATTGCTATGTCTTTAAATTCTTTTGAGCTTTTCTTTTTTTTTTCTTTTTAAATGATTCTATTTATTTATTTGAGAAAGAGAGAGAGATCATGAGAGGAGAGAGGTAAGCGGGAGAAGCAGGCTCCCTGCCGAGTAGGGAGTGTGATGTGGGACTCGATCCCAGAACTCCAGGATCATGACCTGAGCTGAAGGCAGTAGCTTAACCAACTGAGCCACCCAGGCGCCCCCTCTTTGATCTTTTCTTTTACATTGTTGATCTGATGTGAATCCCATATCAATGTTTTTTCATTTCAGATACAACTCTTACCATCTCTAGAAAACCCATTTGGATCTTTTTATAGCTTCTGTTTTCCTCTCCATCATCACATGTTTCCCTCTACTTTCTTAAATATATGAAGCATTTTTACAGTATTCATCATCCTTCTGTGCTAGTTCTCATATGTCTGCCTTTGCAAGGTCAGTTTCTAATGGCTGGTCTTTCTTAGGGTCATAGGTCATGTTTCCTTCTCTTTCACATGCCTGGTGTAGCAGTTATTAGTTCATACTTCATTGCTTGCTTGTGATGCTAGAATGTTTCTCCCTTATTAGCTAGCCTGACGCTAAACTCACCGATGCAGTTGCTGGAGAAGGGGCCTCTCTTCCCAGTTCTGTGTGTTCTGCTTATTTCTGTTCTTGACACAGGCTGGCACACAGGACGCATGGGAGCTCACTCCAGTAAGTTTCTTTGGCATCTTTTCGGGTAGTTTCCTGGCTGCAAATTTAGCAGCACCCCTGTGGTGCCAGCCCTGTTACTCTCTGTATGTCTGGAAGGGGGCAGGCACTGCCAGGCAAGTTCTATGGGACCTCGTCTGGCCTTCTAGTGGCTTTCCGATGAGTTCATCAGCACCTTTGCCCACAGCCTCCCAGCTCGTTTTATTGGTGCCCACATAGGTAGTTGTTGGTCATCTCCAGGTTTGGCCTAGGGCAGCCCAGTGAACTTTACACCATCCAGTGAGCTGTGACCACCCACCTCCCAGGTGTGAATCCTTCCCTTGGATACCCCCCTTTACCATTAGGTATTCTGTAGTGTTTCTTTTGTTTCCTTTCAGTTAACTTCTTATAAATAGTTAATAATTCTTCATTCTAAACTTCCCTTGTTTAAAATACCATGTGGTTTCTGTCTCCTGGCTGGACTCTGATAGACCTGGCATTTCCTTATCGAATCCTGGACATGGTGAGTTTATGTTGTTGGTTGCTGGGTTTTGTTATATTCCTTCAAATAGTGTCAGTCTGGGTCTGGCACACAGTTAAGTTCCTTGGCATCAGCCGATCCTTTAGAGGCTTGCTTCTGAGCAGCATTAGGGTGGGTCCAGAGCTGTCTTCAGTTTGTAGGTAATTTGGCCCCATTATTAGGGGCGATGCCCTTCTGAGGATTCTGCCTGACACGCTCTGAATTAGGAAGCTTTACCATGGTGGCTTGTGGGAACACAAAGTAGGACCATCCCTGTGTGAGCTCTGGGGATATTTCCCCTCTGCTCCTTTCCAGGAATTCCTGCCCTGGGCTTCTTGCATAGTTTGTTTCACACGGGTATGGAGTCCTCAGCCGCAGACTCAAGGGGACCCTCTGTATATCCTAGAGCTCGGTCCACTATGCAGCCCCTCTTCCTCAGCACTCTGCCCTCATGTTCCTTGCCCTCCTGACTGCCCCTTCCATGCGGGATATAGCCGGCTGGGTCTGAGTTTCCCCTCACTGCACTGTAGCCCAGAACCACCTTGGCTGTGGCAGGTGCAGTCAAAGGGCTCTGGCTGTTGGGTTTCTCTTCTCACTGGGATCGCTGCTATCTGGTGACAGGAGACGCATCACATCATCTCTTGTCCAGTTGTCCTGAGTTCAGGGGGCCCTGTTACTCTGTCTTGAATGAATAGGTTCATAGCCAAACAGATGAAATGGCGTGTCAGGAGCCTAATGAAATTCAGAATACTTGGGGCTCTCTGGCTAAGCTAACACTGTTAATATGCTTTTTTTTTTCAGCCGTACAGATGGGAACAGGAAGATGGTGCAGATTGGAAGACAGTGACATGGTGGCAGCCTGGAGTTGGCTCCAGAGCAGGCTCACCTTTACCATCTTGTGTGGTTGTGTCCTTGCTGGGCTGAGGTGCTTGCGAAGATCAGCACGTCCTCACAGGAGCTACCATGAAGAAAGGAGCTCATCACCCAAGAACTTGCAAGGGCGGTGTCCCTGCCCTGCTTCCGTGGCCCACCATGACTCCAGCAGTCTTCAGATGATGGGGAACCAGACTGACAAGGCCACCTACCTCTGGGGATTCTGGCCTTGGCCTGGACTCCTTCCCTGGCTTTGTAGGGCCCCCTCCACTTCTGTGTGAGGTCCTGTCCACGGCCACAGGTGGGGCGAGATGGCTGCTGGTGGCCAGTGCTGCCCTGCTGCACTTCCACTCTGAGGGAAGGGCACCAAGCCCTGGTAGCTGTCATGCCGGCAGCAAGAAGGGAGCCTGGAAAGCCAGCCTTGCAAGGTGAGGGGACGTGTTTTCTAAAGTGGTATGTAAGTGGGGTGAGAAGCAGTACTGCTCCCCAGAGCCCGGAAGGTCTCTGCACCTGCCTTTCCTGTTCTCCACCCAGCAATACCTTCCCGTCCCCACAGCCAGGGCTCTGCCGGCCTGAGATTCTTCCCTGGGGGTGGTGCCCAGACCTCTGAGGGGAGAGTGGTGGCAGCGCCCTGAGTCTGCTCACATTCAGGAGTTCAGGACAGGCAGACCCTCTGGGGAGCCCCAGGGCTCGGTGGAGGTTTGGGGCAGGCCAAATGCATCATCCTTCACTCAGGCAGACCTGATGAGGCATCTGTCCTGGGGGCCGGTTAAGGGTAAAGGCTGAGGCGCTGAGGGAGGATGGTTTAGCGGGAGCCTTTTCATGTGGCCAAGCCCCATAGGCCGTCACCGCGTGCATCCCGACCCCCGCCCAGAGAAGAGTTCATTTAGTGGAACATTGCAGCCTGAAGCTTCCTGGGGGTGAGAAACACCAAGGGGAGCTTGGGGACTGTGGTCTCCTCCACCCTAGCAGGTCCACATTATTTTAATGTTCTACAGTCTAAGGTCCACAGCTGCTCCAAGAATGGGTAAAGAGAGGGGCGCCTGGGTGGCTCAGTGGGTTAAGCCGCTGCCTTCGGCTCGGGTCATGATCTCAGGGTCCTGGGATCGAGTCCCACATCGGGCTCTCTGCTCAGCAGGGAGCCTGCTTCCCGCTCTCTCTCTCTGCCAGTCTCTCTACCTACCTGTGATCTCTCTCTGTCAAATAAATAAATAAAATCTTTTAAAAAAATAAATAAATAAATAAAAATTAAAAAAAAAAGAATGGGTAAAGAGAGGCTGGGGACTAGTGGACACAGTGACTGGGGAGGCAGAGAAGACATGGGATTAGCCCTCCCAGTGGGCCCATCGGGGAAGGATTGGGCTGAGTTAGAAAAGACAAGGGTCGGTAGTCAGAGCTTCAGTGGCCACTGTGTTGTGGGACTGCACCGTCATGAAGGTGTTGGCTCCTGGGACCACTGGTTCTTGTGAGGATCCTTCTGGGCTCACATAAGGGCAGCTCTTCCTCTCCACAGAGGTAGGCCCACACCAGGGGCTCTGGAGTCTGTTGTGTCACAGTCGTCAGCCTCTGCCTGGGACTTCTATGACAGGATGAACTGCTCCTGACTCTGCTGTCTGGCTGTGCTTTACCCAAGTACTACTCTGATAGCTCCTAGCCCATGAGAGCCTTTCCCTCCCAGTGAGAGCTGGAACTTCGGTGCGCCCCTGTCACCCTTGGATGTATGTCTCCATCCCACAAGGATTTGGGATGTGGAGGCTGAGCAGCCTGGCCTGGTGGCAGAAGCCTATCCTTTCACTCTTTCCTCAGAGAGAACTGGGTCAGACCCCTTTGTGTGAGATGCTCACTTAGATGGGGACAGCCAGAGCGGGTGGAGAGCATCTACAGCCACTGTTCTGTGAAGAAGACCCCCCCCCCCCCGATGTTTATCTTTCCATTCAGCAAGTACTTGGTGAGTACCACTATGGGTCAGGGCTTGTTTAGGTGCTGGTACATAAGCCCTCGCTGTCGCTGGCCTGCATCCCGTGAGACGGGGTGTGCATCGTGAGATGTGATCGGTGGTAAGACAAAAATAAGGATGCAGGGGCAAAATGTGCCAGTTTCCAAAATGTGCTAATTTCAGTGGAATGCTGTGGGAAGGTGACATCCGGGAAGAGGCTTGAGTGAAGGAGGGGGCGAGCTGTGTGGCCATTTGGAGGCAGAATGCTCAGAGGAACAGTGCAAAGGCCCTGAGTGAGCTTCTAGGATGTAGAATTGCTGTGTCCTGCTGCCATCTTCACTGTAGGACTGGGCTGGTAAGGAGATATACTAGAGGGTTCAGACAAGGACACAGAGGTCTTCAGCCCTAGAGACTCTTGGTCGGATAGAGGAACAAGGCTTTTGTTCCTTCTGGCTATTGCTCATTGGTTTGCACACCTCTGCACGTAGCTCCACTGTGTTACACATTTGTCAGTGGGGACTTCTGTGTTCCAGGCACTGGTTTAGGCACAGGAAGTTTGATGGAGTGGCTGGACGAGGTCTCTGCTCTTTCGGGGTTTGTGTTCCAGTCCAGAGGCCAGCCTTAAACAAGGGTAAGCAAGTGAGAACAAACACTTTAAAGAACCAAGAAAACAAGTCAAAAGTCATGAAAAAAGATGATACTGGGATCATGTGGTGGTAAGGGCTGTTAGGGAGAGGATGACCTCCCTTAAGAGGTGTTGTTTGAGCTGAAACCAGAGTGACAGGACAGCCAACTTTGCAGGTGGAGCAGAGGCCCACAGCTAGAATCGCTACAGCTTTCATCTCAAGGACTAGGAGAAACTGATGACAGAATTTTTTTTTTTTTTTTTAAGATCTTATTTGTCAGAACCAGTCGGGTGGGGGCGGGTGGGTGGCAGGCAGAGGGAGCAGGCTCCCCAGTGAGCAGGGAGCCTGAGGCAAAACCCTGGGATCATGGCCTGAGCCACCCAGGTGCTCCATTTAATTCTTTTTTTAAGTAGGCGCCACGCCCAGCATGGAGTGGGGCCTGATCTCACAACCCTCAGATCAAAACCTGAGCTGATACCAAGAGTTGGAGACCTAACCAGCTGAGCCACACAGGCAGGCACCCCAATGGGATATTCATTTAAACAGTGAGATTCATTGTTTTTAAAGGATCTACATGGAATTAGTAATAGATCTCATATCTTAATCTGTCGTTCCTTCTCTTGAAAAATTTATTGATGAGACCATTCTTTGTCCTGCAGTTTCCCAGAGTCTGGATTGTGCGGATGACTGATGTACAATGTCCCTTTTAAGTCAGTCCTGGGATGTAGAGGCTGCATACGTCCCCGGTGGTTTTGGCAAGCTCCTTCCTAAGTGCTGTTATGTCCTCTGTTGAGGTGTGGACAGCTGGTTGTCTTCTGTGAGATAGTTACCACCGATGAGGAGGAGTGCCTCTGGTAGGGTCCCAGATTGCCGAGGCTCACGTTCTGGCAGTCCCTCACTGCTTGGCTGGAGTGCTCCTGTACAGAAGAATGGCTCCTCACTAACCACTGGGCGACTGGGTGCTCCCGTCTACATAGGAAAGGCAGGGAGACTTCCACTTGCAGAGTAACAGGCTGACTCCTTTTTTTGTTTTGCTTCATTTTTTAAGATTTTATTTATTTGACATAGGGAGAGAGGGAACACAAGCCAGAGGAGAGGAGAAGCAAGCTTCTGGCTGAGCAGGGAGCCCGATGCGGGGCTGGATCCCAGGACCCTGGCATCATGACCTGAGCTGGAGGCAGATGCTTAGCCACTGGGCCACCCAGCTGCCCCAGACTGATGAATTTTTTAAGTCATTATGCACTCATGCATTTAAATAGAGTTGAGATTAGAATTATTCTCATTAGCAGTTTAGAGAATTAGTGAGAAGATGGGTATGGTCTGTTATAAATGACGAAGGCCAGAAGAGATGATCTATTCAGTATAGGAACTACAGATAGTGTAACTCAGGCGTATTCATTATGTATGTGTCAGACCCAAACGTTCTCAGTTCGGAGCACCCCTACGTAAGGTCCTGTAATTATTCTAAGGGACTGCCTAGGCCAAAAATATCTAACAGTTCCATTAATTAAATAGGTAAGTCTGAACTTAAGTATTTATGTCCTAGCAACTTAAGAGACATTGGGAAAAGTAATGTACAGTCCCTACCTTACAGTGGTTCGTCTTAAGAGTTTTGACTTTACAACATGCAAAAGCAGTCTGCCTTCATGAGAACCCATACCTCAAGTTCTGAATGTGGGTCGGGTCTATTCCCGGGTGAGGGATCTGTGGCAGGATCTCCAGACGCTGGGCAGTGGCAGGAGCCCTACAGTCCAGCTGGCCACACGGTCACAAGGGTGACAGTCCATCTACCCTTGGCAGCCATTCTTTTTTCACTGTCAGCACAGTAGTCAGCAGAGCACGCAAGATACTGAGCGCTCTCTTATAAAATAGGGTTGGTGTTGGAGGATTTGACCCAGCTATAGGCTAATGTCTGTGTTCGGAGCTCGTTTCAGGAGGTGAGCCTTAAGCTATGGTGCTCGGTAGGTTAGGCTTATTGAGTGGATTTCAATGATATTTCAGCCTAACAGTGGAAAGTTGTGGTTCTCAGTGTGGTCACTGCGGTTATCAGGACATAACCTTTACGGTAAATTGAGGAAGATCTGTACATATGAACTTGAAGAAAAAACACTTTGTTAAGTCACTAAAATTACTTAGGAATGGAAGGTGTGTGCCTGTTGGGCACTTGGAAATCTTGGAATCAGAGTGGACGCTGCCATCATTGGTGCCCGTCGCACACGGATTTCACAGTGATGACAGAGACCCGCAGCCGCGCAGACATAGCCAGAGCGAATGCTGAAACCGTTGGCTCCGCCCCCACAGCGCCCCCCACGTTGAGTTCAGCTGTTCTTCTCAGACGCTGCAAGTGTCCTGGAGCGCCCTGCAGGGTCCATGGGGCCAGACACGCCTCAGTGCGCCATGTGGAAACCACAGCTGGGTCCTTCCCATTGCCGTGGTCATCCTTGCTGCAGGGCAACATGTTGGTGTGAAGTCACCCCCACCCCAGAGCATTCAGGAGCGGGGCGGGGTGGGGTTATCTCGGGGCATTTCCTGTGACCCGCCACCCAGCTACGTGCATGAAGGCGCTCCTCTGTTGCCGGCCTTAGTGCTTAGAGGACTTTCTCCTTGGCCTTTGATTTCAGCCACATCGGGGCTTAAGACCCGGCTTGGACTTCAGTAAACCATTGTGATGTGCAGTTCCCCTTCCTGTCTCTGGAGCAGGTTTAGTCCAACCAAAGAGGGTGTCAGTCTGTCCAGATGGATGTGAGCTAGCTTAGCCGGTCAGAGAGGGCCGTCTGCTGTTGCTGCTAGTTCCCTGCTGTCAGGACTGAAACATGCCAGAAGCTCGGGGCTTCCCGCCCTTCCCGGGCACCGACTCTGTCTCCTTACGGGGCTGGGCATGGGAGAGCGTACCCCGGACTCCGCACTGCTGCTGCTGGGCTTGGCCATCATGGAGGTCAAGAGAACGTGGTCCCATTGTGTGCACGTTCTGAACCGGGGCCTCTCGAGGCCTTGGGCGCTGGCTCCTCTGCAAGTTCACGTTCCCCCGTTCACAGGAGCGCGCCTCTGAGCATGAGGAAGAAACATGCCTGTCCGCTGAGTTTGGGATTGTGGGTCACCTAACAAGCTGACTGGAGAAAACGGTAAGGGTGACAGAAACAGACCATTTGTGATTATTCTTAAGGATAAGAGGATTTTAAGGTTTGAAATGTGTGTTCCGTGGAATGCTGTCGTTTGATACTTAAATCTAAGAGGAGGGCAGTGACAGTTTTATTCCCATTTTATAGATGAAGAAAATGAGGCTCAAAATGAGTTAAGATGCGGGGCATCTGGGTGGCTCATTTGGTTAACCGTCTGCCTTCGGCTCAGGTCATAATACTGGGGTCCTGGGATTGAGCCTGGCATTAGGCTTAGTGGGGAGTCTGCGTCTCCCTCCCCCCATCCCTCCCTCCTGCTTGTGCACGTGTGTGCGCCCTCAAGTGAATGGTCAAATCTTTAAAACAAACAAATGGCTGAAGATGCAGCTGGTGAGCTGCTGAGCAGGCCCCAGACCCCCTCCTCCCAGCCACAGCTCCTCTGTGGGCTGTGTTGCTTCTCCTGGAGGCCAGACTTGGAAGGGAGCCTCACACTGGTCCTGGCTCTTGGTTCCAGTGGGGCTGCAGTCAGGACCCAGGAGGGAGGGCACAGAGCGCACCTGGGGGCTCTTCAGGGCACAAAGGCAGTGTTTTCCCCAAGAAGGGCGTGCCAACAGGTGCCTGTGTCACATGTGTGGAGAACCGGACGGACCAGGCAGCTGCCATGTGAGTGACACCTGTGCCGCCTGTGGGGGACATCCCATGTTCGGTCAGAAGCAGGGCTGGTGGCTTCCCGCCGGGTTTGCTCCCAGGCTTCGCCGCCAGGTTTCCCACAAAAGGTCCGGGCAGGGGTGGGGTGGGATGTCTGGGCAGTGAGCATGGGGAGAAAAGGGCTCTGGTTCCCTGCGCTGCACACGCCAACAGTCTTGCTGGCTGGGCGGGGTCTGGATTTTGCTGTGCTTAGAAACCCCGACTGCAGATGGGAGAGGCAGCAAGCCGATCCTCGGTCAGCTGGGATGGGCGTGCTGGCAGCTTGAGGGCCAGGCCACCTGACTGCACAGGAGGGACAGGTGAACTGACGAGTGTGTCAGCACGTTTTCATTACCTTGGGCTCCTGGTCTTGTTGGTTTACCTTCTGGCCAGTTTTTCATCCGTCTTGCGGTGTCCTGCCCTGTGACGCTCCAGCAGGATCCACACTAACCTGTTGTCTTGAGGCCGCCCTGCACCCTGTCCTTACAGGGGGAGACCCTTCCGGCCTGCTCTTCTCTCACAGAGCTGGCCTTGGAGACCACAGCCGTCCCCTGATGGGTAGAACCCCTTTCAGGGGGTCAGAATGGCTCCCAGAAGAGACCTCTGTCCTAATCACCAGGACCCATGAATTTTACTGGGGTGGCAGGACACAGACTTAGCTACTGTGATCAAATTGAGACTTTTTTTTTTTAAACTTATTTGACGGAGGGAGAAGCAGGCTTCCCACTGAGCAGCGAACCCCATGTGGGACTTGATCCCAGGACCCTGACTCTAGCTGAAGGCAGATGCCCAATGACAGCCACCCAGGTGCCCCTCAAGTTGAGACTCTTGAGATGGGGGGAAGGTTCTACGAGTCTGGTAGGAGGCTAAATCCCATCCCACGGATCTGGTAAGAGGGGCTGAGAGACCCGCAGAGGGCAGCGTGTTGATGTGGGCAAAGAGGGGTGACCTGGAGCCCCCAGGATCTGGAGATGCAGCCCCTGCTGACCTGCTGACTTCAGTGCCATGAAATGGATTTTGGTCTCTGGTCTTTAGAGCTATTAGAGAATACATTTCTGTCCAGTTAAGCCACCAACTTTTTAGTGACTATTTTCTGTAGACACAAATCATTCCAGACAGTACAGGGATTTTAAAACAAAAGTGACTAGAGGTGAGGGCCAGCCCAGAGCCTCTAGCTGCTTGACCGTGTCCCTGAGACTTAGTCACCTGAGTTACCTCCCCCTAGAACACGCGCTCCTTCACCCTAACTTCCCCACTGCCTTGCTGGCAGCAGAGGTGAGCCCCACATCCCCCCCGCTTCCTAGGGCCCAGTGGCCTACGGCCTGCACTGTGGACTCATGAGGAAGCAGCGGTTGCCCCTCAGGGGATGGCTGGCTTTGACCCGTGGCTCTAGGTCAGGCTGGAACATAGCCAGGCCCGCCCACTCGCACACACCTGCTCCCTCCCCATCCCTGGGAGAGCAGCATGTGTGAAGGACGAGAGCACCTTGGCCAGTTCATTAGACTTTTTAAAACCAAGTGCAAATATCATCAGGTGCTCTGTTTACAGCAGCAGGAGCCTGTGCCTGTTGAGATAGGTGCACGCCAGCCATCCACGAACGTGGGAAAGGCACACAGGCAGCACCATTGTTCTCTGTCCCCCAGGTGATGCCCTGAAAAAGGTCACGGCTGCCTAAACCTTTAAAACCCAAGGGGGAGACGAACATTGCCTCTGCTGGGACTCAGCCACAACTCTGCATGGGGCTCTCACCCTCATGTTTTAATTCACTCCCCTTTGTAAATTTTTTCTTAAAGCAGCAAGAAGAGAGTGTTGATACCAACCAGAGAGTATCAATTCCTGATTCTTCTAAATTCCTATTGCCATCGTAGAAGTTGAACTTCAGGTGAGTGTCTGGTGCCCTAAAGGCAGTGTGACATGGGGCCCATGGAAACTGGGTGCTAGGCCTAGAGGCCGCTTGGGAAGAACCTTTGCCAGTCCCAGCTGGGTGGGTGCCTGGGACAGGGAGGGTTGTGAGCCGGTGTCCTGGCAACAGAGGGTCAGGGGCTGCCTTGGGCTGGCGACTCTTACAGGGGCTTGTCTTCTGGCGGGTGGAGGAGGGAGAACAC
Organism: Mustela lutreola; assembly: GCF_030435805.1. Taxonomy (NCBI): domain Eukaryota; kingdom Metazoa; phylum Chordata; class Mammalia; order Carnivora; family Mustelidae; genus Mustela; species Mustela lutreola. Next base: position 20,828,130 of record NC_081306.1, on the reverse strand, counting down.
CCAGGGCCCTTCACTTCGCTGTCTGGCTCTCTGGACACTGGAAAGAGGGTTGTTAGTCTCACCCCGGCCTGCTCAGCACAGCCCACAGAAGCGGGATTATTCAGACTCGGACTCCACTAGCTGCTCCTGGTTGGACGCTGGGGGACGACGGGGCACAGTCCTACTGCAGACTCACACATAAACACCCCTCCTGCAGGATGAGGGGTGCCAGGCTGATGGGGGCACTACTCGCTCTGGCCGGCCTGCTGCAGGTGGCCCTGTCCCTAAAAATAGCAGCCTTCAATATCCGGACTTTTGGGGAGACCAAGATGTCTAATGCCACACTCTCTCACTACATCGTGCAGGTCAGTCCAGGCGGGGCTGTCCCCGAGGAACCCCAGGGCGGGGAGAGGGGACAGTGTCTAACAGGTCCTGGGAACACTGGGCCAGCAGTCAGTCCTGAGGGCACCCACAACCCAGGGTGGGGAGAGCCTCTGGTGAGAGAACCCGCCCCGTCTGCTGTGCCCTCCCATGGCCAGCAGCAGAGCCACGCCAGACCTTCCACGAAGGCGCCCAGGGAACAGCTCAACCCTGTGGGGACCTGCAGCGGGCGGGGCCCGGCTCCCCAGTGGCTATGCAGGCTGCCTAGCTCAGCGTCACCATGGCCCTGTCCATAGATCCTGAGTCGCTACGACATCGCCGTCGTCCAGGAGGTCAGAGACAGCCACCTGACAGCCGTGGGGAGGCTGCTGGATGCACTCAACCGGTGGGTGATGGCAGTGGGGGGGGGGGGGCGGCTGGGGAGGCCCGGGACGGTGACCCTCCCCCCAGGACATGGTACAATTGCTGAACGGAGACAGGAGCCCTGACAGGCACTTCCTTTCCTTGATCCAGGGATGACCCAGACACCTATCATTATGTGGTCAGTGAGCCTCTGGGCCGCAGCAGCTACAAGGAACGCTACCTCTTCTTGTTCAGGTAAAGCCCTGGCACACAGAGACGGGGGCCACCCAGGTGCTCTCCTGAAAGGCTGGGTGCGGGGAGGGGGGGGCGGTGTCTCATGGGGGGAGGAACTGGAGGCTACAGACTGCGGGCCTTGGGCTCAGAGTCCCACTGTGTGCTGCCCACTTGGGCCAGGTCACAGGCTTACTCCCGGCCCTCCCCAGGCCTGACCAGGTGACAGTGCTGGACAGCTACCAGTACGATGACGGCTGCGAGCCCTGCGGGAATGACACCTTCAGCCGTGAGCCCGCCATCGTCCGGTTCCACTCCCCGCTCACCAGTACGCACCCCTTCCTGGGATCCCTGAAAAGCCCTGGTCATTCCTAGTGCTCTGGTCTGAGGTTCAAGTCACTCAGGAAAACACCCCCTTGGGATGGGCTCGTGCCCCCTAACCCCGCCAGGGCTGAGCAGGAAATCTCCACAGAGGTCCAGGAGTTCGCCATTGTTCCCCTCCACGCGGCCCCCCTGGACGCAGTGGCAGAGATGGACTTGCTCTATGATGTCTACCTGGATGTTCGGCAGAAGTGGGACCTGGAGGTGAGTCCCCGGCCCCAGGCCCTGGGGGTATATGCTGTGTGCCCCCCGGCCAAGTGGCTGCCATCTCCTGCTAGGACATCATGCTCTTGGGCGACTTCAACGCTGGCTGCAGCTACGTGGCCCCCACCCAGTGGGCCTCCATCCGCCTGCGCACAAGCCCGGCCTTCCAGTGGCTGATCCCTGACACTGCGGACACCACGTCCACAGCCACGCACTGTGCCTACGACAGGTAGGCAGGGACGGATGGGGTCACCTCCAGGAACAGCCTTGACTCCTAGATTCAAGTTCCCAAAACCTAGGTCACTCACCCTCCTGCAGTCTGGGGCCCTAGCACCTGGGTTAGGGGAGGGGCTCCCAGTCCCTCAGCCCAGCAAGGGCCTGATGGACTCCCAACAGCCCCACTGCATGACCTTTCCCAGACTAAGAGATGGGGGTGGGGGGACGGATGGCCAGCCCTGGGGCTGACAGGGACCACCTTGTGCACGGCAGGATCGTGGTGGCCGGAACAGTGCTCCAACACGCCATCGTTCCAGACTCGGCTGCCCCCTTTGACTTCCAGGCTGCCTACGGCCTGAGCAACCAGCTGGTATGTGTCCTTCCCTTCAGCTCCCCTGGGGCTCTGGCCTGCACCCTGGGGACTTGCGGTTGTCTCTGCTCTGTGCACCGACAGAAAGCCGTGGGGGCCGAGCAGGCAATCCCATGTGCAGAGCTGGTCGTGCGCCCCCGTCCTCACTGGGCGCTTCCCCACAGGCCCAGGCCATCAGCGATCACTACCCAGTGGAGGTGACGCTGAAGAGGGTCTGACGTGAGCGGAGCCTGGGACGCAACCTCCCCCCACTACAGCTTTGCCTGTCCTCGTGCTCACGCATCGGGGCTGAGGACCTGCCCTGCACACGGCGTCGCGGGAGTGGCCTGGTCACACCCTCTGCCTCCGCGGTGTGGGGGGGGCTCGCGGCAACCCAGCGCCCTACCTACCCTCACAGTCCCAACACCCGTTCATCGCTTAGGTTAACACAGGTTTTTAAGTAAAAAATGCTTTTAAGTAAATAAAGCTCATAGCGGGTGTTGTCACAGGTGGCGGCACCTCCTTTCTCCGTGGCTGGTCTCAGCTGCCTCTTTCTCTATCACCTCCGCTGCAGCCCTAATCACTGCGGGGCGATGGGGCCCTTCACCCTGGCAGCCCCTCAGTGTCGCTCCAGGGCCTTGACAAGCAGGTGGTTGAGGCGGCCCACCATGGGGCGGAGGTCATCCACGAGTCCTGCGGCGATCATGGCATTCTCGTAGATCTGAGAGGGAGGGGAAGCCCGTCAGTGAGAGGACACGGCCCTGCGGGGGGTAGAGAGGAGGAGCACTACTCCTCCCAAGACGGGGCTTAGGAGCGCCTGGGTGGCTCAGTCGTTCAACTCAGGTCATGATGTCAGGGTCCTGGGCTCAAGCCCCACATCGGGCTCTCAAAATCTTCGCAAAAGAATGAAGCAGGGTTTTAGAGGCAAGAGGTGCCCCACTTCAACAGGCTACCCGGGCTCACAGAACAGGCGGCGGCTGCCATAGTTCTCTCAGACCTCCCAGGACGCACCTGATCCACCAGCAGCTGTGCCAGTTCCGGCTCGCTGTCCCGCAGCTGACTGAGCTTCCTGATCAGCGCGTGTCTGCGGCACAGAAAACACCAGAGTTAGTGCGAGGGCCTCTATGTTGTGAGGACTCTTCTGAGGTTGGGGTGATCTGAACCTTCAAAAAAGTATAGTAGAATGGTCCTAAGAAGAAAACGCAGATAATGTGAATTCCAGATGCTACACCAAGAAAAGCAGGAGAATTCAGAGATTTGATCTGCAAATATAGCAGGTACCAAAGTTAATATATGAACAAGACATTCGATATCAGAAACCCTACTTAATCCATACATTTAACAGATTACCTTAGTTCAGGTAACTGAGTAAGTTTGTAAGCACGGGGACAACAGCCCGGGAAGACCATGCCTAAGTGTTAAAGCGTATCTTAAGGCTGCAGTGATTGCACTGCGGGCTCTGAAAAGTGAAAAGCCAACATCAGGGGCCCTTGTGGAGGCCTCTTGATCGCAGGGTCCTGATCTTGCTTAATATAAACGTATTAATAAACTACAGCACTAAAACAAAAAATAGCATTTTGGGGTACCTTAGGGGACTCTGGGTTAAGTGTCTACCTTCAGCTCGGGTCCTGACTTTTGGGGGTCCTGGGATCGTGCTCTGCTCACTGGGGCGCCTGCCTCTCCCTCTGCCCCACCCCCTGCTCATGCTCCCTCTCTCGCTTGAAATAAAATCTTTGGAGAGTGTACAAGAGGGAGGGTAGCCGGCCAAACACCCAGAACACTGCTGGATTTCTAGTAGATTCCATAAATCAAAAGAAATACAATCATTTAGAAGAAGAAAATTTCAGGACTGCTGAAGCTGAGACAAAACACAGAGGTCAAAAAGGGAGACTGGAAACAGCATGAGGAGAGCATTTCTGCACAGGAGAAAACACCATAAATCCCATCTGACCTTACTCATATGCAACCTACATCAAAATTGGGAAGTTTTTGGTAAAACTGAAGGCGTTGAAGAAATTGAAGCGCGTCTAACTGCCACAGAGGACAGTGGGAATCCGCCAGCATGGGCGGGGACGCTGCCCTGAGACGCAGCGGCCCATCTCAGAGCACCGTGTCTGGCAGAACTGCTCCAAGGCCGCCGGCAAACGCGCGCCCCTAATGTGGGCCAACGGGAGACCAGGGTGCAAGGGAAAGGTGGCTGTGAGTTCCTTTGGTTCTTCCCATTTCTGGACCAGATGAACATGTTACCAATTTTAAAAGCAACTGAAATTTCAAAATAGTCTCTGGCAACAGAAACGAGCACCTGGGACAGCCACCCCACAGCACCATTCTTGGGCTGCCACGAAGGCCAGTCCGCGGGGACCAGCCACAAGCCACGTCCAGTCTCACCCGCTGACTCCGTGTCTAGTCATCCGGCTCACGAAGCGGAAAAGGAGCCTCCTTCCTCTCCCCAGCAATCTAAACAAAATTTTATGATTATAAAACAACATGAAAAAAAGTTATGATAATTAAAAATAGTAAAGCACACAGCGCTGCCTGGATGGCTCCGTGGGTTGAGCGTCCAGCTCTTGGTTTCTGCCCAGGTCATGATCTCAGGATTACGGAATCGAGCCCCGTATCTTACTCTGTGCTCCACAGAGCCTGCCTCAGGTTCCCTCGCCCGCCCTCCTCTGCCACTCTCATGCTCTCCGAATCTTAACAAACAAAAAAAAAAACGTATACAACAACTTAAGACCAGAATCCAGGAAAAAAAAATATATTTTAATATATATTATATATATTTACATATATATTTACTTAGTATAGTAAGTATATATACTCTAAGCCTAGAGAGGTTTGCTTTTTGCTATTTTCTAACATTTTGATAACTTGGCACAATTTCATTTAAAAATTACTGTTGGGACGCCTGGGTGGCTCAGTCGGTTAAGCAGCCAAAATTGTTGGTTTGGGCTCAGGTCATAATCTCAGTGTCATGGTATCGAGCCCCAGTGCTCAACGTCGGCTGGAGATTTCCTCTCCCTCTGTCCCTACCTCCACCACGTACTCCCTCTCTGTAAAATAAAATAAATCTTATGAAATCACTGGGTACAAAATCCCCCCAAAAGTTTTCACATACAGCTGCAAGTTAGAAGATGAAATTTCAGGGCACCTGGATGACTTGGTTGTTAACCTTACCTGCCAGGGTCCTGGGATCGAGCCCCACATCGTGCTCTCTGCTCGATGGGGCCTGCTTCTCCCTCCCACTCCCCCTGCTTGTGTTCCCTCTCTCTCAAATACCAAAAAAGGGGGGGGGGACACCAAAATAAACAGATTTAGCATGTTCAGGGATGAGAGAATAGACATACAGATGCCAATTCATTCAAAATTGACTTGGAATCTCAATCAAAAGCTGAACTGTGCGCGCGCGTGTAACCTGTCAGGCCGCCTCGTACAGCGCAGATGTGCAGGAGGGAAGATACCCTTCAAGGGAACTAAGGGGAAGGTCACTGAACACAGACCTGCGGGGAAGACCGTGCCCTGTGGCCATTGGACAGAGCCGTCCAGGCGGGTCAGCAGGGAGAGGACAGGCATGAGCGGCTCAGGTGTTCATGTGGAGCGAGATACAATGACTCTTACATCCCAAACCAATTAGAGATGGACTAAAACCAGCCCCAAAGCCAAAACATTAAAACTTTTAGACAGAAATGTTAGGAGAATACATTCAAGACCCGGATGAGAAAGATTTCTCAACAAGACCTAGAAAAGCACCAAATACAGACCTGTAGCACGGGGGGTTCGCAAAGTGGGCAAAGGGGTCGCAGGGCTCAGACTCCGCTGTACGCTCACGGGATGAGCAGGACCGCACAGTGACGGGGTAAAGGACATCGTGGCAAGCACGTGGTCGTGTCCGTAAATGTCAAATCATTGCTGTGTGTCTAAAACTGACCCCGTATGTCAACCAGACTTCACATTAACGAGTTTTTCTTTTTTTAATAATGACTTCATTAAAATTAAGAACTCCTCAGAACACTTCTTCAGGCAGATGAAAAGACTGGAAGATGCAACTGAGAAAGCGCAAACTACAAGAACAACAGGACAAAGGACAGTCTCGGGCGTGTCATCAGAAACCCAAGCTGAAGGACATGGCGCGCAGGGCCGGGGGCCTCCCATGCCAGCTGCATGCAGCAGCAGCAGCGTCTCCTCACCCCACAGAGGCCACCGGGGCAAGTGAGCCTCAGGCAAACATGGGCAGGGCCAGACAGGACACAGTGGTCCGAGCAACCGTCCGAGCAGCCCCCAATTGAGAACGACCCCCAAGTCGAACAGGAAAGGCTGCATCACGGCGTAGAGGCAGAGCCCTGCCTGTTACTCCGCCCGGACACGAACGCCCGCCCGCTCCTCCGGCCACCGTCCGCTGAGAAGTGAAGGAGGCACGACCTCAGAAGCACATGCCTGGGGACACCACTGACAGGCCACCCAGAGCTGTGTCCAGGACACACGACAGACTAGAGCACAGTGAGGATCTCTTAAGTCTCTACAGTGAGGGCTGTGGGGCGGCTGAGGAGGGACAGGCCACACCAGGATAGCAGGACACGGGGGCATCCAGCCGCCAGCACTGCGGTGTTCTAAAACCTCCCACGGGGGCCGGGGGGTGGGGGGATAAACAATGTAGTTGGATCCCACAGCTGGTACCTGTAGTTTTCAAACCACCCGGAAGCCCTCTGCCCTTGGTAGGTGTCAGGCGTGAGCGGCATCACTGCGCAGGGACAAGTCATGGGTGCCCTGGGTCCACGGCGCCGGGAGCCTACCTGGGGTTGATCTCCAGTGTGGGCTGCAGCAGCTGAGCGCGCTCCTCCTGGCTCTTGGCCAGCTGCTGCATGCGCAGGAAGTGCCGGGCGGCCCCCATCTCCAGCACAGTGATCATGGCGGGGTGGGTGTCCAGTCGCAGAGTCACCTACAAGCAAGGCCGGGGACCGGGTGAGGGCACAGCGGGAGGTAGGGGGGCCCCCCGGGTTGTAGGGCCTTGACCGGGTCAGAAGCTTCCCCAGGGGACAGCAGAGAATGCAGGTCTCTGGGGACACCCTCCCCGCCGCCCCGCACCACTGAGAATGGAGCGGGAACTACGGCCATATCAAGTTCCCAGGACAGAATCCTGAATGGGGACTCCCTCCTCCCGTGTCTCTCACAGCCCCCGGTTTCTCATGTATCAATGGCTGTCCTAGGGCCATCCTGCCTGGCTGCCCACGCCCCTTGGCCTCACGGAGGCCACTGACGTCCTATGACTGTGGGGAACCCTGCAGGCCCACCCACCCCGATGGGCTGAGCCCCCTTCCTGCAGACCACGCTCTCACCAGCCCTGCCCAAGACGCTCCCAGGGGACTTGGCGTCCTCCGGCGCGCTGCCTCCCCCACGTGTACGCAGGCCCTGGGAGGAGCAGCAACATGCCCGTCCCCAAGCCAGACCCTGGTGTCCCCCGCCACCAGAGAGCGCACAGGAGGCCAGCCACTCAACCAGCAGCTGTGGGGTCACGGAGGTGGCCCATCTCTCCAAGTCCTCACCTTCACATTGGTGACACGTGACCCCAGCGCGTTTCTCATCCAAGCCATCAGGTCCTCTGTCTCCTTCTCTGACAGGCGGTCACCGGCTACGGGGAGCAGAAGGGAGGGAGCCCTGAGCTGCTACGGGCAGCCCCACCCCCTGCGATGGTCCCAGGTCCTGAAACACTTCTGCCCCGCTGCGGGCTGCAGGAAGGCTCCCTCCAGCCCCTGCTGGCCACCAGCACAAGGACAGAAGCTTCCCAAGAAGCTCTTCACCTAAGGGCGAGCAGCTAGAACGACCTCACAGAGGACTCTCCTGGGGGCGCGGGGCTGGCTGAGCCGGCAGAGCACGCAATTCGTGCTCTCAGGGTCACAAGTCCCAGCACCACGGTGGATGCGGTGCCTACTTTAAAGAAAGGACACTTTCAGTTGCCTGAGACTCGTGGAATTTTGTAGGAGTTTTCTCAGAAGGATGATTTCTCATTCTCTCAGGAAGCCATGCTGGACGGGGCATGGGAGGGGTCCTGGGATCTAAACGGAAGCGGCTCCCGACGGCTGCTTCTGTGCAGGCTGGGGACCCCGGACACAAAGAAGCAAGGAGGACCCCACGTCCACAGCCCCTGGGCCTGCCTCCCCACGCACCCGGCCACCGCCCATGCCTGGGCCCAGACAGAAGGAGAGCTGACCTGGGTCCCCGGCCTCCAACTTCTCCTCCTTGTAGTGGTCAACAACGATGTCTGTCTCCACGGAGATCAGCTTCTTCCTGTCGAACTCGCGGAGGTGCAGCAGAGTCAGCTCATCAAACTGCTCGTAGCAGAACAGAACCTACGAGGGCCGGAGGATGCGGCGTTGGGCCTGGGAACCTCTGACCGGGACTGGGGAGGGGGCGCAGGAGGTGCGGGCGGGGTCTCACATCCAGAAAGGCCACACCGGAGACCCTGGGGCCTCCTGAGCCGCACAGATAAAGAGGTTCACTAGACGGCCCTGAGAGGAGCCCGGGCTCTCTCAGAGCAGCAGGAACAACGACTCCACCAAACAACAACAACGAACCCACGTCACCCCCAGAGACACGCAAATCAACAGCAGCTCAGCTGGGCCTCCGGGCACCCAGACGTCACCTTGCGCTGCTTGGTCGTCCAATGTCCCGGGGCCCATTCGGAGCCCATCCAGCCACTGTCTCTCAAGCAGAAGACCCTCCTTCGGGCACTCAGACACCGGCAGTCCGGCCCTGGCCCATAGCACACCCACCTCCATGTTTTTCTGCTTCACAGCTTCGTAGTAGGGCGAGTGCTCGGCCAGCTGCCGGCTGGGGGCGCACAGGTAGTAGATGGTGCGGCTGCCGGGCTGCATGCGGCTGGCGTAGTCCGGGAGGCTCGTCAGCTGCCCGGCGGGCAGGGCCGAGGACTCGTACCGCAGCAGCTTCGCGATCTCCTCCTGCGGACAAAGGCCAGCTCGCTTGTTCCGGGTCCTGCCCTGAAGGCCTCCCAACTGCCTGCCACATACCTCGGAAGCCTGTGGCTACGGGAAGGGCTCTGGCCGGCCTCACCCCCGCCTGCCGGGCCCAGGGCTGGCGCTTAGCCCCTGGGGGGCTGCGGGGGCTCTGGTGATATCCGTCAAGTCCCCCATCGAAAGTCTAGGGAACCCTGCAGAGAACCTTCACCCCAGGTGGTCCAGGTGCCTGGGGAGAGGGGTTCTCCAGTCTTGTGCTAGGAGTGACCAGACACGTCTGTGGCAGACTTGCCCAACCCAGCATCCTCCATTCCAGTCACTGACCCTGCCTCTTGGGCACACGAACGCGGTGCAGAGGCCACATTCGCAGGCTTCCCCACAGCACAGACTAGCCCAAGGAGGGGTCCGGACGACAGCGGGCGTGTACTGAAGGTGGGGGGGTCTGTCCTCCTCCTCCCTGTCTGCTGAAGTCAGCGGGCCTGCTGGTGTCCTATTCTCTCAACGTGGGAGGTGCCTGCTAAGGACTGAGGAGCGACAACAAGCTGCGTGCGGCCTAGGTCCCTGAGGCCACCAGCCCAGATGTGACTTGGGACCTAAACTGCCTAGTCTACACCACTGACTTCTCGATTATCTAGCACAGACATGCTAGAGGGGGACACAAGGAAGACGGGAGCCTGTTCAGGGGCGATGTGCGATGAAACAGCATGACAGGGCTGCAAATGCCACACGTGCTGTTTACCAGAAACATGTCACTGGCAGCACACAGACGTTCAGACAGGTCCGCACCAGGAGTCGGGGGGTGGTGAGGGCGTCCTGCCACCAGCCAGCAGCAAGGACGGCCCGAGGCCCAAGCCCCACGGCCTGAAGAACCCCCTGGGGAACCCCAGACTTCGGTCGTGTCCTTCCTCACCTCCTGCTGTTCTGGTGCAGAAGATGAAATCCCAGCCCTGCTTAATGGTAATGGGTGTCTTTTTGGGAGGATGAGAATGTTCTGGAACTGGATGGTCATGGTTGCATTACTTGTGAACATATGGCCACTGAATAGCTCACTAAACTGTTGACCTTTTGATGAATTTGGGGGCAGCTGGGTGGCTCAGTCAGTTAAGAGTCTGCCTTTGGCTCAGGTCATGATCCCAGGGTCCTGGGATCAAGCCCCGCGTCAGGCTCTCTGCTCAGCAGAAAGCCTACTTCCCCCCACACCGCCTGCCTCCCTGCCTACTTGTGCTGTCAAATAAATAGAATCTTAAAATAAATAAATAAATAAATAAATGGGTGAATTTTATGGTATATGAATTATATGACAATTTAAAACTGGCCAGAAAATGTTTATGAGATGATTAAAGCATTTTTAAGTAATTAAACTGAACTCTGGCCCCAGGGACACTGCATTAAAGGATTTCTACCAATCACAAACGCCCTGAACGCCCTTCCCACCACGAGAAACAGGCACCTTGCCCTGTCCCCTGTCTTATGTGATCTCCAGAGCACCCCAAACTCTTGTGGGAGGAGACCATGCACGCCCACCTCCTTCCAGCATTAGGCCGGGAAGATTCTGGCGCTACATGACATCATAAGGACGCTTGGAAGCGGTGCCAGGCCTGCTGCGTCCCGTGACGGAGGCCTGGAGGCCAAATGCTGCCTTAGCGATCCCTGCACAGCACCCCACTAGGCCATACTCATGTCCCAGGAGGCTCAGCTTTCGGGCCTCCACGGAGCGTGGCAGCCCAGAGAAAGGCCCAGAAACCCGTATCATACCTTGACTTCCTGCTCAGCGGTGGTCACGATGCCCTCCCTCATGAACAAGCCATAATCTTCAAAAAACTTGGCATATTTTTCGGCATCTTTTTTACTCTGGTCAATGAAGAATTTTATTAGCCTCTGCTGTAGAAGGTCCCGGAGTTTCCTGCAGAACAGAAATGCATTTATCCCACAGAAACAACTTCTAAGATCAGAATGGCAGGAAAAACATTCATTCCCACTAATAATCACAGAAGTGAAAATAACACCATCTTGATAAAACTAAAAAACACGAAGCAAAAATAAAGGGGGCCCCCGACAAACCCCAGTTGGGGAGACATGCCCCTGAGAGGCAGGAATGAGAACTGACCCCCTGTGGGGGCCATGGTCTCCGTTCCCACTGCAGATCGCACCTGAGCCCAAGGTCAGCAAGCTCTACGGACTGGCTCTCCGCGGGGGCGCACAGAACAGCCCCCGTGCTCAATGGGGAAGACCAGGCTAAAGGAATATAAAAAGCTGCCGGGCCAATCATCACATCCTCTACCGGTTCTTAAGGACATGGGAAAGTACCTCACGCTGGAAAGATGAGCAGACAAATCCCAACACGGAGAGACCGCGGGGTGCGTGTGCGCCAAGCCTGTCCCCACAACCACCTGCGCACTGCAGTGTGTCTCTGGAGATTGCCGGGCACTGCAGCCACCAGGGCTGACACGGAGCACGCTACAGACACAACCAGCTGTACAAAACTCAGACTTTGGGGGGATTGGGGTGTTTACTGTGGCATTACAGAGTGACATAAAATTATAAGCAGCTTCATTAGTGGAATTATGGGTATTCTCATTTCCTTGCCAATATTTTGCTCTTCTTTTACAAAAGCAGTATTACCATGTGTTTCTATAATAACGCAGGATAGGGGGCCAACGGTCTCATGTTCTCCTAAGCCCTCCCTCTTTGCTCTTGTCCCCAACCTCTCAGTCCCTCAGGCCAAGGGCAGAACAGAACAGCACCCACACCCAGGGTGGGGCAGCCACAGTGGCTAGGACCGGACATGGAGCCCCAGGAGGGTGATCACGCAGCCCAGTGTGGAAGGTCAGAGCCCACCACGTGCGGGGGGCACGAGCACAAGGGGAGGGCAGCAGCCACGGCATGGTGGGGAACTGGTCCATGCTCCAGGTTAGGGGTGACAAGAAGCCAATGGCTTATGGTTAAAGACAGCAGCACACGTGGCAAGAGTCAAGACCAATGTCCCAGTGGTGCCGGCAGGTCATCAGAGAGGTCACCAGACACAGAGGCAAGCCGGTGTAGACGCGCACACATGCACACAGACTTCCTGGATTCCTCAGCTGACCGCTAAGAGGCCTGCGAGAAAGGACACCCCAGCTGCATTGGCAGCCCTAGGGCCCAGATCCTGGCTCCTTGCCACCACGCTCCAATCAAAGGAACCAGGGCATCTTCACAGAGTCAGTGGTCCTGGGGTCAGGGCAAGACGGAGGCGCAACACAAGGAAAGCCTGGACTGTCTTGGGCCAGGAGCGACGACGCTGAAAGCAGGGCGCGGGCGCATCCAAGGGCAGGGGGCCCATCTGGGCAGGCTCCTTCCTGCTGCCCACAGTCGGGGCATCGAGACGCATGAGGACAAGAACACATCAGAAACCACAAACAAAATGGGTCATCGGTTCCTACAAATAAATTTCAGGTATTTAAAAATGAACACATACTACAACAAATATACACGGAAAGTCCGAGGAAGCAGGGCACTTAGGGGGCTCAGCCGGTTGGATATCTGCCTGTGGCTCGGTTGTGCTGTCAGGGTCCTGGGATCGAGCCCCATGTTGAGCTCCGTACTTGGTGGGGAGTTTGCTTCCCTCTGCCCCTGCTTGTGCTCCCTGGCTCTCTCTCAAAAAAATAAAAACTTAAAAACAGTTTGATGAAGCGACCAGCGGTTCACACGGCTGCAAAATACCACCCCCACGTATGCCGGCTGAATTCCAAAGGGGAAGGACTAAAGTGACACAGACACCTGGCAGACACCCTTCATCACGTGCCACCTGAACTTCCCCAGCAACGGGACGACAACGCCGAAGTCAGGCCCCACGTGCCCGGCTGCGGTCACTGTGCAGCTCCTGCCCCTGGTAACACACGGATTCAAGTCCAGGTGCACCAGTGACCGGCCTCACTGGTCTGGGACTGTTCCTGCAACCATGACCTGGTGGCGCCCCCTCAAAAGACAACTGAGGCTGCCCGGGAAAGGTCACGGTCAGTCAGGTGAGCGCCAGCACTCAGGAGCCAGGAGCTATTGCTACAGTCAGGGTGGGGAGCTGAGAAACGCAGCCACCTCCGCCCACAGGAATTCCAAAGCGACGTGACGTCTCTGAGAGATGAGCGCCTTCACGCTCTCCGTGACCTTCCTGGACCACGATCAGATCCTTCCTAACCGTCGTCCTCTGCCTTCTCTACCTCACAGGCGGCGTGCCTGGCATCTCCCCAGCATGTTCCAAATGGGGGTGCATCTCCCCACACACAGTCCCCCAGGCCCGGGCCTACCGCAGCACCGCAGCACCACACCCTGCCGGGACCCTTGGGGGCAGAGGGGGACAGCCCCCTCGCCGGCGGCTCACCTGATGAGCGCACTCTCCTGCAGGAGCTCCCGACTGAGGTTCAGGGGGATGTCCTCGCTGTCCACCACGCCTGCGCGAGACACCGGCCGTCAGGACGCTCGCAGGCCCGTGGCTCTGCCTGGCCCTCACTGCACATCCCTCCGCCTCCCCGCCTGTCATTGAGACCACACGTGGGTGACAGCAAACTGGCAAAGGACACGGAGGGGAGGATCAGTGGGGCAACACCTCCTGGCCCCCAAATCCTGCTGATGTCTGAGGCAGACGCACACAGCCTGGTCACAGCAGCATGACCAGAGCGGCCAGCGGGAAGCTCCCGGGGAATGGGGCTGAGCAGCCTCCCACGGCTGCTCAGCACCGGACCCCGCACCCACGGCAGACGAGCGCCCCCCACCCTCACCGGGAGCCGCGCAGTCCCTGGCCAGCAGCACAGCGGCCCACTCGGCGGAGCTTGGCCACGGAGCCCTGTACCTCGAATGAAGCGCAGCCACTTGGGCAGGATGTCAGTGGCCTTGGTCTGGATGAGGACCTTGCGGCTGTAGAGCGCGATGCTGGACCCCAACTCCCGGCTCACATCAAACATGGATGGTTTCTGGGGGCGAGGAGAGAGCAGAGTTGGGGAGTTCTGGGGACGACGCTGAGAACCACCCCTTCCTACGGTGGTCTGCGCCGGGGAGCTGTGGGGCGCGTGCGAGGATGCAGAAGGAAGAGAGGTCAGAAGCCAGAAGCCCAGGGAGGAGCCCTACATGCTCTCGGCAGGGGGAGCAGGGAGTGGGGCTTCCCCGGGCAGCTGCAGCACCCGCCCCTTCCTCCTGGAGGACACTGACGGCAAAGTGCATGTCCCTGTGAGCAGGGCCAAACCCACTGCGGCCAGGGACCAGACACCGCCCACGGGAAAATCCATCTCATCATCAGGCTGGTGTAGGCCCCAGAACGGCTTGTCCACTTCGTTTTCAGTTATTTATTTTTCAAATGTTATTTATTTATTTGTTTGAGGAGGGAGGGGCAAAGGGAGAGGGAAACAGAATCCCACGACACATGAGATTACAACCCCAGCCAAAACCAAGAGTCAGATGCTTAACCGACTGACCCGCCAGGCACCCAACTTATATGCTTTTATTTTTCAACTTGTACACTTTTAAATGGCTGTGAAAGCAGACAAAGGTTTCTTATGTCAAAAATACGTGAAATCCATGGGGTGCCTGGGTGGCTCAGTGGGTTAAAGTCTCTGCCTTTGGCTCAGGTCATGATCCCAGGGTCCTGGGATTGGCCCCTGCATGGGGCTCTCTGCTTAGCAGGGAGCCCGCTTCCCTCTCTCTGCCTACTTGTGATCTCTGTCAAATAAATAAATAAAATCTTTGGGAAAAAAAAAAATTGTGAAATCCAAATTGCCGAGTCTGCAGTTTCTTAGAACGCAGCTGGGCTCCTCTGCAGCCTCTGGGCGTCCCTGCTCCGGGGGCAGGGCTCCAGGACGTGTGTGGCCTGTGAAGCCTGAACTAGTCACAATCGTCCCCTAAGCCCTGCTCTAAGCCTGCAGCCTGCACGCACACCACACTGGGACCCGCTGAAATGGGAACTCTGACTCAGGAGGTCCCGGGGGCACTGAGGTTCTGCAGTCCTAACGAGCCCCCGGACACGCTGGCACCGGCGTGCACAACTCAGCAGCGAGGGTCTCACTTTCCAAAAGGGGGAGCCACGGGGCGTTACAAGGGCGGCAATCAGAAAAGGCCAGGAACCTCTTCCAACCCCGGAGCAGGCTTTCCTGTTGCAGGACTCATCAGAGCCTTCGCCATGCAGCTGAGCTGGGGATCTTAGAGGCCAGGCACAAGTACGGAGTGCCCACCAATGCATCAGAGCACCACAGAGCCCCATGTGGCCCCGTGGCTCGGGGGCGCACCCACATGTTGCCCTGAGGGACTCCCCGTGGCTCTATGACAGCCAGGCCTACGTGCCTGCACATCTCTGCTCTACCCCAAGACGGCACGTGGGACCCCCCTCACCTAAAAACCCTGCTCCCCTAACCGGAGACAGGAATTTTGCTTTTATTCGGATGCTACCAAGTTAATTCTTGGGATGTCCATACTGCTCTGTCCCCACTCAGGGCCAGTGCTCCCCGCGCCCTGGGGGAGGCCCGCCCGCACCCCATAGAGCAGCAGCCCTGGACCGGCAGCCGTGCCCCCGCCGCTGGGCCTCACCGTGTCAGGCACATAGAAGACACTCCGGATGTTGAGAGGCGCGTCCGTCCTGTAGTGCAGCGTATAGCGGGGCTTGTCATGGGCCTGAGCCACGTAGCGGTAGAACTCCTCGTGCTGCCACTCACCCACGTCCTTGGGGTCCATCATCCAGACGGCCTGGAAAAGGGGACACAGGAGGACGCAGAGGCTCAGCGGTGCCCTCCCCACAGAGCTGGACCGTGGAAGCTGGCCCAAGTGCTGGCAAGTGCACCCGCAGATGACGCAAGGCCCAGCCCATGGGACAGAGCAGGGCGGTGGGCTTGGGGGCAAGCCCCCGCCCCCGACTCAAGCATGGGGAGGAAGGGGTGTTCCACAAAGACGCACAAGAGGCTCAAAAACAAGGGCCCCCTCCCAGGACAGGGGGTCTGGAAAGGCCAGCCCAGAGGTGCCACGTGCCTGGGGTACATCACAAATACGACAACTGAACGGACAAAGAAACATGTCTAGCCACGGACTGCGACTCTGCCGTAAAAGGAACGGAGAACTGACATGGGCTCCGGTGTGGATGAACCTCAGAACCGTTACGGTGAGAAGCCAGACACAAAAGTCTCGGTGTCTGATTCCACTGATGTGACATGTCGGGGGCAAGGGGAGGAGAGATAGGAGGCGACTACTAATGCAGGCAGATTCCTTTCTGGGGTGAGAACATTCTAGAAGAGACTATGGCTTTGTGAACACATGAAGGACGGCCAAACTGCACGTGGTGCATGTGGACAGGACACAGAAGGGTCGGGACCTGGCCTTCCACAAGGGACCCCCGCGCTGGGCCTCTGCCAGCGCCACTCAGCCCTGACCCTGCAATGTACCAACCACTCCCCACAGCCACCTGAGCCCGCCAGGCAGCTGAGGGTCTCACCTGCAGGGTGTTCATGCGCCTGCCGTTGAGGTACAAGGGGAAGCTGACGAAGTTACTGTACTTTGTCACCACATCTTGAAAAGACAAAAAACACACGCCAACAATGAATACAGGAAGCTTCCGGATACACAAGCGCTCTGGAAGTGATGCAACACGCCAGACGGCTTCGGGCCAGTGGTTTCACGGGTGCGAAGCCAGGCCACAGTAGGGTGACCAGAACTCTTACAAGAACCAGGGATCTGAGGCCCCAGCCACCACGAGCCACCACGAACCCCCACGCTTTCTTGGTGGCTGACATATGGGAGGTTAATGGTGAATCCTGGAAACCCTCGGCACCTTGGATAAGCACCCGTTCAGCCCCAGCTGAGAAGCCCACCGCGAGGAAGCCCCGCTCTTGTTCTCCGCGAAGCGGGCACAGGCCAAACCCCGGGAAGCATCTTACAACCCAGGGCCTGGGGCGGGGGGTCGACGGGGAAAGCACCGCATGCAACCACCAAGAGTGGAAGACAGAACCCAACCCACAGCGCCAGCAGGCCCGGCCTCCCACGGCCGCATGGAGCCAGCCAGCACAGGCAACCAGCCCGAGCGGCGCCCTAACCACTGCACCTCCCCCAACCGCCCAGGCTCCAGCTCGCCTCGGACGCAGGCCTCGCTGGCAAACTCCTTGCTGTCCGGCCTGAGGTGCAGGATGATCTTGGTCCCGGTTCTCACTCCCGAGGCTTCAGCGATTTCAAACACCCCAGACCTAAGATGTGGGAAAGAGAAAGCCAGCTGCACACAGTGAGGCTGACGGGTCCTCCACCGCACGTCCAGTCACTCTTCCTGGGACTGTCGCAAGCAGGGCCCAAGCCCACCCGCAGAGACAAACCTAAGCGCCACCGCTTCTGAGCCCAGCTGAGCCCCCGGCTGCTGCGTCTCTACCAGGGAGCGTGGCCGCAGGGTGTGGCTCCCCCATCATGTGTCACCTCGTGGGCTCTAGGGTCACCCAAGGTGGTCCCAATGCCGAAAAGAAAGAGCAGATGCCCAGGGACCGCCCCTAACTCAAACTAAGCCCCCTCAACCCCGTGTTTCTGAACCTCAGGCAGAGAAACCATTTTCAGAGAAGAGAGGGGGACGCACCCCCAGAAGTGCCTTGTCAAACCCTGGCCCATCTCCTCTGATCGCCGCCTTCTCAGAATTAAACAGAAATGGCAGTTCTGCCTGAGGGAGACGGGCTGGGTCCGAAAGAGCCCCTCTTGTGTGCGCCACCGGAGCCCCACCGCAGACAGTAGACTCTACCGGGAAAGGACTTGGAATGAAGGTTTGAGCCTATTGAAGTGCAAGCCTCCATTTGGCCAAGGTCCAATTCTCCTCAGAGCTTCAAGATTCTTCCCGAACATCCACCCAGCAACCCTGAGAGCCTCGGCCCCCAAGCAGGCGGAACAAGCGAGCCTCTATAAAAGGCCACTCCTCGGGCCTGAGCTGGCAGGGGAGGCGCGGGCAGGCCCATGAGCCAAACCCAGGAACTCCCACAGAACGGAGTCCAGCGAGGCCGCCCTGGAGCAGAGGATGCCTGGTACCCACCTGGTCCTAAGGCCAGCAACTCTCAAAGGAGCCCCACCTGGCACAGGCCACACTCCAGAGCACAAGGATGAGGGACAGAAGGCATGGGC
Organism: Mustela lutreola; assembly: GCF_030435805.1. Classification (NCBI taxonomy): domain Eukaryota; kingdom Metazoa; phylum Chordata; class Mammalia; order Carnivora; family Mustelidae; genus Mustela; species Mustela lutreola. The sequence continues at coordinate 20,809,989 of NC_081306.1, read as the reverse complement.
CATCTGCAGGGGAGAGAGTAACCGGCTGCCCAAAGAGTGCAGTTCCGGCTTCACACAGGAAGCCCAGGAAGGCGCAATGGCACACCATCAGGAGACTCTTACTTTCCAAGTGAAGTGCTGATACCCCAGCTGATTCGTGCAGTGCGCATCAGGTGCGCCCAGCCGTGGCGGCCCCAGGGAGCTCCCTATGTGTGACGTGAGCCTGCTCTCATTTACTCACCCATCTGAGAGCCACTGGTAACCGGGGCTGCCCGGGTCCACTGAGCGGGAGTAGACCTCCACTCTGTCCGCCACCATGAAAGCAGAGTAGAACCCCACTCCGAACTGGCCAATGATCTTGCTGCTGGCCTCCACGTGGCTCTGCAGCGCATCCAGAAAGGCCTGTGGTAGCAAAGGCTGGTCAGACGGAGGGCAGCCCCTCCCCCCGGCAGAAGAGATGTGACTCCGTGTCCGTCCCCCTAGTGCTGGTGACCAGCCTGGAGAGCCCCAGCTGGGCAGCAGGGGGACTGGGTCTGTATCTGACTCGGAGCACGTAAGCCTGCCTATTGGCAGCAGGCCTGCCAGCCACACTCCCCGGTCGTTGGGGTGGCAGTCTGAGCAGGCAGGGCATGGAAAGAGAGACCCCCCTGCAGTTCTCCTGAATACGTCTTCTGGGGTCTCCCAGATTCCAAGCTTCAAGGTTAAACGGAATATACTACATTCACGCTCGATATGGTATCAGAAGGTGCTTAATTTCTGTGACTCATATTTATCAAAGTTTCTAAGATTAAAAATGCAGTAAAACACACATACTTGTTGCTACGACGCCGTCTGCGATGACAAAAGTGTTCTAAGTGGCCCAAAAGGGTGGCTGCGGACCACATCTGGGTACCGAGCACTCACACTGGGGCTGGTGTGCCCGAGGAGCCAAGTTTTAAATTACATTTAATGTAAATTCAAACAGGGGCACCTGGGTGGCTCAGTGGGTTAGGCCGCTGCCTTCGGCTCAGGTCATGATCTCAGGGCCCTGGGATCGAGTCCCATGTCGGGCTCTCCGCTCAGCAGGGAGCCTGCTTCCCTCTCTCTCTCTCTCTGCCTGCCTCTCTGCCTACTTGTGATCTCTCTCTATCAAATAAATAAATAAAAATCTTTAAAAAAAAAAAAAATGTAAATTCAAACAGGCAGGTGTAGCTGGTGGCTAATGTATGCGACAGCACAGACTTTCCTTGACAGAAACAGAATCACAATGGCGGGGAAGAACAGTCATGGCAACGTACTTTCTTAAAGGCAGAATTTCTGCAAGTCACTTCGGACCCAGGATTAGACCATTTCAAGTGCTTCTGTCATTTTGTGGTACCATTTTAGGCCGCACATAGGCCCACAAAACCAAGGAGAGACATACAGGCAGCCCAGGGCCACCAGCCTCCAACTTGCTGCTGGCAGAGGTCCTGTGACCACCCACCCCTCAAGGGTCACATGGCAGCCACAACCCCCGGGGCACGTCCTCCCCACAGAGCTGACCACCCACCGGCGTGACCTATTCTTGTGAACAGGGCTGAGGATGGAGAGGAAGGATGACCACCTCTGCCGGGCCCCTCCACCTCAAGCAAGTCCTGAGTGATGGAGAAACACAGAGCCAGAAGGGTGCACTCCAGACCGACGGACAGGCTTGGAGCCTGAGGTTGGCTGATTTCTAGCTACGGAAAAAGTGCTGAATTCTACCTCTTTGTCTACAAAGAAAAGAAGCCAGGGGTCCCTGTGAGGGATAAAGCGCCCCCACAGCGCCAACACGGAGCTGGCACCTGAAGTCTGCTGGGTCCTGCCCTCTCTGGTCAGGGAGGCCTCGGGGACAGAGCCCCGAGCCCTGAAGGGGCAGAAAATGCAGCACCTGAGGAGGGGACCATGGGGGGTGGGGGAGGGGTGGGGGAGGATGGGGTTTACCTTTGATCCTGACCTGGCAATTGTTCCCAGGTTGGCTACCAGCTCTTCCTGTGTCATCCCGATGCCAGTGTCCTGAGGAGAGAGGCACGCTAAGCTCCAAGGCCAGCACCTGGGAGCTGGGACGGACGTGAGTGGACAGCCCCAGGGGGCAAGTGGCATCAGTTACACGTGCTAGGCAGGACTCGGGGAAGTCAAAGCACACGCCATCATGGGGACCAGTTCTAGTCCTGGGGGCTGGGCCGCACCAGAACGAACCCTGCTAGCAGAGAGACCCAGAGAGCCAAGAGACAGAAGAGAGTCCAGAAACAGCTGCACAGATTGTGTCCCTTGATTTGTGACAAAGGCTCTGAGAGAACTCGACGGGAAAGGAAAGCAGATGGCGCTGAAACTGCGCCCACCCTCGGCCCCCCTCATACCAGGCCCCCAACAGCTCAGACGCACAGAGGACGGGCAAAGACTGCACAGCTTCTACATGAAAACACGGGAGGAAATCGGACCGTGGAAGAGGCAAAGATTTCTTAAGTTCCTAAAAGCATGCGACAGAAGGAAAAAGTGATCAACCAGGCTTCACGACAATTAAAATCTTTTGCTTTTCAAAAACCACCATGAAAATTAAAAGGCAAACCACAGACTGGGAAAAAAATACTTGCAAAGTATGTATCTGATATGGATATTAGATCCAGAATGTATAAAGAAGTCTTGTAACCCAATTAAAAAAAAAAACGACTTGATTAAAAATGAATCAGAAAGGCGCCTGGGTGGCTCAGCTGGTTAAGTGGCTGCCTCCGGCTCAGGTCATGATCCTGGAGTCCCCGGATCGAGTCCGCATCAGGCGCCCTGCTCGGCAGGGAGTCTGCTTCTCCCTCTGACCTTCTCCCCTCTCATGCTCTCTCTCTCTCTTTCAAATAAATAAATAAATACAATCTTTAAAAAAGATGAATCAGAAATCTGGACATTTCACAAGGAAGATACAGAAACGGTAAACAGGTGACAAGACGCTCACGACTGACCATGAATCATGAGGGAAACGTCCATTAAAATCCCACCGTGGGGGCGCCTCAGTGGGTTAAAGCCTCTGCCTTCGGCTCAGGTCATGATCTCAGGGTCCCTAAGCAGGGAGCCTGTTTCCCTCTCTCTCTGCCTGCCTCTCTGCCTACTTGTGATCTCTCTCCCTCTCTCTGTTGAATAAATTAAAAAAAATTAAAAACAACAACAAATCCACCATGGGCGCCCGGGCGGCTCAGTCGGTTATGGGTCTGCCTCACGCTCAGATCATGACCCCTGGGTCCCGGGATTAAGCCTCATATTGGGCTCCTTGCTACTCCTTCTCCCTCTGCCCCGTCATGCTTGCTCGGTTCTCCCTCTCTAGTGCTCTTAATTAATTAAAAAAAAAAAAAAACAAAAAAAAAAAACAGTGATGCCTGCGTGGCTCAGTGGGTTAATGCCTCTGCCTTCAGCTCGGGTCATGATCCCAGGGTCCTGGGATCGAGCCCCGCATCGGGCTCTCTGCTCAGCAGGGAGCCCGCTTCCTCCTCTCTCTGCCTGCCTCTCTGCCTGCTTGTGATCTCTGTCAAATAAAATAAATAAAATCGTTAAAAAAACAAAACAAAAAACCTCACCCAGCCGCTGGAACGGCCCCAATCTCTGTGGCCGACAGTAGCTGGCACTGGCAAGGACCACAGCAGTGGCCTCCAGCCACTACTGCCAGGCAAGCACGTGGGGACACCAGCTGCAGGTGGCTGGCGACTCACAGTTACACACTCTCCTGGAGCCAGCATCCCCACTCTTAGGCATGCACCTGAGAGAAATGAAAACACGTGTCCAGAGCAGCTTTACTCCTAACACCCCAAACTGGAAACAAGCCGAAGGCGCGTCATGGCGAGTGAACCCTGAGCGCGTGCCACACGTGAGGCAGAACACTTCTCCGGGAGAAAACGGGACACGCACTGCACCGGGGTGAAGCTCACAGCATTCTGCAGAGGGCAAGTCAGACCAAACTGTGTTTCTATGGAATTCTAGAAAATACAAACCCGAAGGGGCAGAGAGCACATGCACGGTTGACGGGCTGGGAGGGAGTGGAGGTCTGGGGGAAGGAATCAGGATGGCGGCGCACTAGCAATGTGTGCACCTGAGCCCGCTGAATTTTTCTGTGTGTAAATCTTACGTCAGTAAAGCTTCCTACAACAGCCGTAGAAACGGCACCCGCATGCAGCCCAGATGGCACGAGCCACAAGACGGCACAATAGACCCCCGCCAGCACCGTCCCAAGCAGCCAAACCCAGCTCCCTGAAGCCCGGGTCGGAAGCATCCGCTCAGAGCCCCCGACGCTCACCCTTCCGCCTTGCAGTCGTCCCCCCAGTTCGGCCATCACCCCAGACCCTGAAGAAGCTGTTTCGGCAACACGGGGTCCCTCAACCACGGCTTGAGGAGTCCCTTGCTTCTGTTTTCTTTCTGACCTTGCTATTTTCAAGAGGCTACAGAAGCCTCGAGTACTGCTTCATTTAAAGCAAGACCACCGATCCGAACGGCAGGCTGTGACGAGACAGTACTGCAGGATATTCAATGACGCGGGGAAACATGCATTACGGGAGGAAAACTACAGTTAAAAATGTAAAAAGGGGGCGCCCAGGTGGCTCTGTTGGTTAAGCCACTGCCTTTGGCTCAGGTCATGATCCCGGAGTCCTGGGATCGAGTCCCGCACTGGGCTCCTAGCTACACTGGCGGTCTGTTTCTCCCTCTGACCTTCTCCCCTCTCACGCTTTCTCTCTCTAATAAATAAACAATCTTAAAAAAAAAAAAAATGTAAAAAGGGAGCACTAAAAATAACACAGAACTTAACAATGTTTAGCTGTGTAAATAAACGCAGACATCAAAAACCCATGCTAACAGTCGTCAGCCTCAAATGATGGGGCAATTCTAAACCTGCTTTTCTGTGTGTCTGTGTTTTCAAATTTTCTAGATTGAACAAGCATTATTTTTACAGCAAACTAAAACAAGAGTCGACAACTCTTGATGTGCAGATGGCATGTCACTTGGAGCCTGGAGAAAGAACAAAAAGGCCCGTCCAGCTCCCCTGGTCCAGGAGCGCAGAGGGCCGGTGCCCGCGGCGGGACACCCAGAGGCCCACCTGGATGGTGATGGTGCCTTTCTCGGCGTCTGTCTGCAAGTGGATCTCCATTTCCGGCAGCGTCCGGCCTTCTGACAGCAGCCTGTGGCGCAGCTTCTCCAGGGCGTCACTGGCGTTGGAGACCAGCTCGCGTATGAACACCTGCGGGAGGAGAAAGAAGGTGCAAGTGCCGCAGGCCGTCCTGGTCAGCAGCCGCAGTGTTTATTCCAAGTCGGGGGAGAAATGCCAAAGTATATTGCGTGTTTTAACCATAAAGACTTCCCACTTTTCTCAGAGACGGTTTCTCCAGGGCAGGTCCCAAAATGACTGAAGGCCCAGGGCTTCTCCCTGATGCAGCTGCTTTTAAGGAGTGAACCCGAACCTTGCTGCTCTGTCCTGAAAATCAAGCAGGTGCCAACCTGCGATGTCGGCTCCATCCTGAAGAGCCCCGTGCCCCCACTGCTTGCCCAACTCCGGACACGGATGTCAAAATATCCCCCAATACCTGTTTCTTCTACTCCTTGAAAAGAACTCTCTGGCTTCCTTCAACAAAGGCCTACCGTGCTCAGGGGAGGAAAGGGCCACATGGCGCAACCACCCGTCTGTATCTGAGAAGCACCTTCCCTCAAACACACCTTCCTCCTGCAGGTGCAAGAGGAAGCGTGGTGATGGGACCCCAAGAGCACAGAAGCTGGAGCTCACGGGGATGCCTGAACAGGGTATGCAGCAGCACGAGACCGGGAAGTATTTCCCAAAAAGTCTCTCTTAACTTCGGAGTTTGGTGCTTTACCCTTCCTCAAAATTCCCCTCTGCACTCTAGCAATACGAGCATGGACACGACAGACTATTTGTTCTCGCTTCTCCCACAGTCTGTCGCTCCTCCCAGTCTCTGCTCTCTCCACATGGGGCCGGGGGCTTTGCTCCCGTAGTCCCACCGTCCATCTGGTGGCCACCCACCAGGTGACACAGTAACGCAGGGCCACCGAGCATACTGCCACCCCCACAGAAGTGAATCCCAGGGCCCCCATGCCAGTATCGAGGGGTTGGGGCGGGAGAGGAGAGATTCTAAACCATCAGCAAAAATAACTTCCAGAGTCAATCTAGCACAATCCTCGGGGCCTCTCTGTCCATGAAACCCAAATGGATTTAATGAAAACACTCGTGCGGGTAGCTAAGATCCAGGTCTGTCCAAATCTGATGCGTTCTTACAGCTGTTATACTACCTGGCATGTCTCTAAAGCAACATAAAAATCGTTTTTGTTTTTTTTTTTTTTCCCCAAAAAGAAACGCCACTAGCAGTGGAACTGAGGAACGGACACAGCACCTCTTTCTCTGAGTACAAGGAACGGGCAACAATGTCCAGAAGCTTCTTTGTCTCAGCCTGGAACTCGTGTTTGGAAACGGAACCTGGTAATGAATCACAGACAGACGCAGTAAAATGCAGTTTCTATTTTCATGGAAGAATATGCGATATAACATTCAAAAGAATGTTTCAGGTAACAAATTTTAAACATTTTTCAAAAGAGTGAACAAAAGGGGTCCCCAGCTGGCTGAGTCAGTGCAGCGTGCGACTCTTGACCTTGGGGGTTGTGAGTTCAACCCCACGTTGGGTGTAGAGATTACTTTAAAATAAATCTTTTAAAAAAAAAAAAAGTGAAAAAGAAATGAAGTCACTGGGGTTCTCAAGCAGGAGGCATCAGAGAGGACAAGCCAGGGGCACCCCCTCTCGCCACAGGAAGGGGCAAAGGGAACCTCCCCTGCTTCCCACCAATGAGACCTGTCGCTTTAGGACAGCTCAAGGGTCTGTTGAAGGTGGCACTTCCCAAGGACATGAGAATCAGATTGGCTCTAACAATCAGACCCTAGATTCTATTCTTCAAAACTGTGGTTTCTGGGGTCCCAAGCTAGCTCAGCTGGTTAAGCGACTCCCTTTGGCTCAGGTCATGATCCCAGGATCCTGGGATTGGGCCCCATATTAGGCTCCCTGCTCAGTGGGGATCGTGCTTCTCCCTCTCCCACTGCTGCTTTGCCTGGTTGTGCTCTCTCACTCTGTCAAATAAATAAAATCTTAGAAAAAAATAAAGCTGTTTCCAAATTAATTATTCAGAAAGCAAACAAACAAGACCTCACTTCTTAACCCAAACATCAGAGACTGTGTTGTCCTCTCATGTGAAAGTCAGAAATGGACACATGTGGGGACCAGCTCTCAATGGGCTCTGGAGCCTGCTTTTCTAGACTCCTGAGCTGACAGGCCAGCTCGAGAGGGCAGGTCTGCGTCGGCACGGCCAATGCCGGATTTACACCCTGCTTCCATGATCACTAGCAGATGTGCCGTGAATCCCCACTCTGAGAAAGGGGGCCGGCCGCAAGCTCACGGGTGACCACCAGAGGGGGCAAGACACACCAGGACGACTGTGAGCAGCTCCTGGCCAAGCCGGAAACGGAGGATGCTTTGTTTGGGGGAACCCTCCCTCCGACTAAACCTTTGACTAAAGCAAGTGCGTGGCTCTATCCATCACTGTCTCTGCCTCAAGCGCTTCCCCTGCCCGGTTTCACAGTACCCTGCACGGTCTCGGTGCTGCTGATAATGGAGTGCAGGGGCTCCTCCGTCTGGCCCTCCGCGGCCTGTGAGCTGAAGAACCGCCCAGCCTGGAAGCTCGACGCCAGGCTTCGCCTGGGGCTCCTGGACAAGGCCGGGGTCCGCCAAGGACACAGAAAAGGTTTTCCTGGAAAGACAAACATGCAGGAAGAACACTGAGTAAGACATCGGAAGCACGTCTGCTGGGTCCTGCAAACGCTCCCGTGGGGATCTCTAAGGCAGGCCGGTGCTCAAAAGCTCCACTGTCCCCCAGGGGCAATCGAAGTGACCGGACGCTGAGCAGCAGTGGGCATCTCGGATGGGACTGGGTGCACTCGGGGTGGCAGGGCTGGACACACAGCGGGCACGTCAGCATACACTTTGGCGACATACCCTTACACATATCAAATTCCAAGAAGAAATCCCAACTCAGGCAGAGGGGCAGGACATGGGCAGAAGCCTTCGTCCCCACTGCCCACAGGGGCCCCAGAGAGATCTTGCACAAACCCACCCAAGGTCCAGTGTGCCTCGGTGCTCATGGTGTCCCAGAGCCCAAGTCGCACACAGCAGCCTTCCTTACTCTGTGACAATCATGAAAAAGAGGAGGAAAAAAATATAGCCCTAAGAGGGATCCAAATTTTTATATTAATGTTCCGAAATAGTCCTCACCATGTTCTAAAGAGACCTCAATGAAGAGTTTTCCTTTTTGTCCAAAACTGTCAGGTTTTTAAAAAAAGAACATTTTATTATTTATTATTATTATTTTTTTACAGATTTTATTTATTTGACAGAGAGCAAGAGAGGGCATGAGGTGAGGGAGAGGCAGATGGAGAGGGAGAAGCAGTCTCCGTGCTGAGCTGGGAGCCCGATGCAGGGCTCGATCCCAGGACCCCGGGATCACGACTTTAGCTGGAGGCTGACGACTGAGCCATCCACAACTGTCATTAAAAAAAAAAAAAAAAAAAAAAATTAGTGTATTTAAAAGCTAAAAACCAGCAAATGATCTCCCCTACCTCATACTCAGGAAGGGGGCTCGTGGTGTTTCACGATAGTTCTCTGACTTCTTCCCAGCAAGTGGACTAAGGAACAGCGAGGGAGGAAGGCAAAGCCCCCGCCCCAGCTGTCTGCAGCCTGGCGTGCAGGACAGCCGCCCTCTGCAGACACCTCCAGCCCACCCGGCAAGACAGAGCCCACCCCAGCAGCAGCCCTTCAGGACAGCATTGCTCACGGACTCCAGGACCATCAAGCAAGCCAAAGCAGGCTTGGTTTAGTCGGTGCTTAATGCCCAAGGCTTTCCAGGAGGCAGGTCAGACACCGCAGGACGCCCCGTATGAAAGTCTAGATCTGCAGGAGCTGCCCCGCCTGCTGCATACGACACACGACACACGTCCAGTCAGAAAGGAATGATTCACAACGACCAGGAAGGACCTAGAGGTTTCAAAACAACATTATCAACTTGCACGTTCCTACAGGGTATAAAAACTGGCCTTTCCTTTAAGCTTATTCCTGATTTACAAATAACATGACCTTTGCCTTTACCTCTATGCACTACACCTTAAAAAGTATCTAAATAAGGACACCAGGATGGCTCAGGAGGTTAAGCCTCTGCCTCCGGCTTAGGTCATGATCCTGGGGTCCTGGGATCGAATCCCACATCGGGCTCCACACTCAGCACAGAGTCTGCTTCTCCTTCTCTCCCTCACCCTACTCACGCAAGCTCTCTCTCAAACAAGTGAACAAAATCTTTAAAAAAATTTTTAAAAAGTACAAATATTCAATTTCCAGTCTAAATATTTAATTATCTGGGCCCACCTGCAATGTTCACTTTATCCACACAGCTTAAAAATTAAAATAACAACTTAAATAAGGGCGCCTGGGTGGCTCAGTCAGTTAAGCCTCTGCCTTCCGCCCAGGTCATGATCCTGCTAGTCCCAAATCGAGTCCTGCATCGGGCTTCCCGCTGACCTTCCCCTCTCATGCTTTCTCTCTCTCAAATGTTAAAAATCTTTAAAAATTTTTAAATAAAAACAAAAAACACATCCCACAGATAATTCCATTTCAGCACACAGAGCTCCTTACTCTTTTTAACAAACAAGTAACATCCCACGGCAGTGGCTCCGTGTTTAGGACCCAACTGCTGGAGGTTTAAGCTGCTTCCAGGCTTGTGCTGTTAGAAATAATGTCCCATAGCGCCAAAGAGTCCCTACAGCACATCACCCTGCTTTACGGATGGCAGGAGTCGTGCAAAAGATGTGCATGTTTCACACCCCCATGCACAAGAGACACAGGCAGGAGGAACCAGAAACCTGTGAGATCGTTTTCCCGGGCTGCTGGAACGAAGCACCCCCGCCAGAGGGCTAACAACAGCCCAAACAGCCCCTCGTGGTTCTGGTGGCCAGAAGTCCAAGACCAAGGTGTCGGCAGGGTAGGTTCCTCGCAGAGACTCTGAGAGGTCGGTCCATACCTCTGCCGGCTCACGGTGCTGCCAGCAGTCCCTGTGTCCCTGACTCACAGCAGCCTGGCTCTGATCTCCACCTATGTCACTCCCCGGGTGTGTCTCCCCTGTGTCCCGATCTCTGCATCAGACACACCAGTGATGCTGGATTTGGGGCTTCCAATTCAGTACACCCTCCTCTTTATGTACACCTGCAAAGACCCCGTTTGCAGACAAGGACACTAACACAGTATCCAGCAGTAGCACCCCGACATATCTTTTGGGGGCACACAATTCAAACCGTAAGAAACGGATTACCTAGAAGTGTGTGCCATTTCCTGGGCTTGCTGTAGCCAAGCACCACGGACTGTGCAGCTGAAACCACAGCAACCGTCCATCTCAAGTTCTAGAGGCCAGAAATCTGAAATCAGAGTGTTGGCGGGGTTGGCTCCTTCTGAGACCGTGAGAAGAACCTGCTATGGGCCCCTCTCCTCGGTTCCATAGCCTCCGGCGTCCCTCGGCTTGGACACGGTGTCGTCCCTCTTGCGTGTCACTCTGCGTCCAAATCCCACCGCTTCATAAAGACACAGTCACGCTAGACCAGGCCGGCCCTAACAGCCTCATCTTAACTTGGTCAGCAGCAAAGACCCAATTTCCAAATAACCTCACACGGACAGGTCACGGAGGTCAGGATTTCAGCATCTTTTCGGGAGGCAGCAACTCAACCCCATAACATGGGGACGAGACAAAAAGAGTGAGGGGGTGGGGACAAGACAGCAGAGCTGAGGGGAATGTGACCTTTCTGTGTATGCCCTTTTGTGTGTCCAACTCTCAGAACCATGGTTCTCGCACGACCGAAGAGAAACCAGAAGCGCCTATGGGGTGTGGGGAACACTCAGAAAAAAACTGTAGCAGATGCCCAGAGCCATTTTATGAACATAAGCACCTAAAGGACAAGAACTAACCTAAGTGGCTTCAGAAAATGGTGCTGGGGGCGGGGGGGTTGCCTGGGTGCTCAGTTGGTTAAGTACCTGCCTTCGGCTGGGGTCATGATCTCCTGGGATCGAGTTCCACATCAGGCTCCCTGCTCCTTGGGGAGTTTACTTCTCCCTCTGCCTCTGTCTCTCGGGAATAAATAAAATCTAAAAGAAACCCAACCCCCCCCCAAAATGGTGCTGTGGCTGTCCAGGGAGCCTCCGAGAGTACCACACACGGTCGCTGACGCAGCATCGTCACCGCCTTGAAAACCGTTTCCGGCAGCTACTCAGCTCAGGCAATTAAGTACCCTATGGGTCCCGAGTCAGGAGGAAGCAGTCGCCGGAGGAGGGGAGGGGAGGCCTGGCGGCACCACACTGGAAATGGATGCGAGAGTCTCAAACATGGGTGTGTGTGTGTGTGTGTACGCGCGCGCACACGTATTCACACATGTGTGTGCATGTCTGGCCCGGAGGCCAGGAAACAGCAGCAGCAATGAGCACACCTGCACAGGGAGGACAACTGTCCCAGAACGGGCCACTCGCAAGTCCCTGTCTCCGGAAACACCTCAGTCCTCGAGCTGTGCTGGACGGTCACCCTTCCCGGCACCCAGACCCTGGTGTGTAAATGCTGTTCTCCGGGGCTGCTGACGAACACAAAGGTGGTGCCAGAAAGGGAGGAAGGGACCCAAGGATGGGGTGCTTCAAGAGTGCACAGGCTCCCAACAGGAAGGCAACCCCGAAGGAAAAATCTAGGACCGTCTGGGCAACAAGAGGGTAACGGTCCGCGCAGTAAGCTTACAGCCAGCAAATAAACTAATTATCTGTTAGTCCGTGCTTGAAGGACTTGTAAACCAACGGGGGAGAAAAGACCTCTTCCTCACAGCAGAATCAACTAGTGTCTAAGAAATGGAGGATACTGTCACCACAGGGCAAGCACAGCAGCAGCTGTGACGGGTACAAACGGCTGATAGTTTAAACATCCACGAGAACATTTGCACAGTCTCATAGGATCCCCCACAAGACACCATCGATTTCAAAGAGAAAACCAGTCGTTTGCCGAGAAGTGGCAGATACCTCCTGACCAAATGACCACAGTCACCGTCACCAGGAAGAAGACGGGTCAATGCCCTGTAATCGTGGTAGCGTGGGAGGGCAGGGCCTCCCCACCCCGGTCTTCTTGCCAAAAATGCCTCTCAACCTAATCATAAAACCACCACCAAACAAACCCTGTTCTAGGGCTATCTATGAAATCAGGGGCAGTACTCTTCCTGGCTGTCACAGTAATGAAGGACACCCCCAGACCGAGGAACCATCACAGCCCGAAAGGCCCTGCAGTGTAGGGTCCTGGACAGAGAAGAACATCGGTGGGGAACCGGGCTCAATGTGCGCAAGACGGGCCCGCAGGCGAGCACCACGGCTACTGCAGTTTCTAATCCTCGTACCACGGTGACATAAGATGCTAACTAACATCAGGAGAAAGTAAGGGAAGGGGACCCTGCATACTCCCTCTGGAGCAGCTCAGTTAAGGTTCAAAATACTCCAGAACAGAAAGTTTCAAAGCAGAAAATAGAACTCTAAGGAACGTTCTCGTACATGTGTCATCTCATTCCTGCACGGACACACATCAGGGTACAGATCTACAAGTGGGATCACCGGGTCCCAGGTTATGTCCAGTTTACACCGTGGCCGATGCTGCCAAGTCACCCTCCAGGGACCGCTGGCTCACATCCCGGCAGCAGCATGGGCGGGGTCACCTCACACACCCGCCAAGATGGCATTAGGGAAGCTCTGGACCTTTGCCCACCTTTTTACTGTAGTTTTCATTTACGTTTCTCTTGATACGAGCAAGACTGAGCACCTATCCTTATTTTTAAACATTTTTTCTTTTTTTCATGATGAACTGTTGATAGTCTATGATCATTTTTCTACTATAATATTTTTCTGACTGACTTGAAAGAGCACCTCATAGTTTCATGTAGTCATTCTTTGTTGTGGTTTTCCAGTAAGCTGTACCTAGTATGACAATGACGACGACGGCAGGCACCAGCACACACCCTGTCCCCATACAGAAGAGCAGCCTGGCCGTGGGCCCAGGGGCTGCCTTAGTCTCCCTGCCACCAGCCCCCTCCCCGCATCCTTGTCCTGCTCGCCATTCTGGCATCTGGAGAGGACATGGGCAAGGTCCAGGCTCCATGTCAGCATGTCTGGGGCAGCTGGGTCCTCCAGACAGCTCCCGTGTGCTTCTCCCAGGGGGCCCCCCATCGCCCCGACATCAGTTGTGGAGAACAGCGCGTCGATGACGCCTCCACACTCACAGTCGAGTAGCTACAGGGGTTAATGGCCCAGATGCTGGGCGTAAATGATGGTGGGTTGTGGCAGAGTCATTGGTGGTACCTCGCACAGCTTCTAGCACCGGCATAGCTTCTGTTCCACCTTCCGGATGGGGAGCAGGCCAAGCATGGCCGTGGACTCCGTGACTTTGACGCAGCTGTCCTGGGTGAGGTCGCGGCCTTCCAAAATCAGTCCTACTGGTAAAGGCCTTCCTCACGCCAAGATTCAACACCGTTTTCCTATGTCTCACTTTCCCTACTCCTGTTGTTTCTCCCACTGAGTATGATCTTTTTGGAATAATCTGCTATTCATGATGGGAGAAACAGAAGTCCTCCTCATTAGGAAAAAGGAACCAACAACCAATCCGTATTTCCAGCCAGGGCTTTCAGACTTCCCCTTATAATTCCAAGACTAGATCAACAGCACTGCTGAGAGCAACTTTCCGTGCTGCCTGGACAAGTAAACCAAAAAGGGGACTCCGCCCGAGGGAGACAGGAACACTACCTACACCGCAGCTGTCTTCAAGCTGCTCTACACCCTGAAGGAAACACCACAAGCCTCGATGCCAGGCGGCAAGCACTGCGTGTTCAACTGTGCGGTGCTTCGGGGTCACACAAAGTGGGAACGATAGTTAGGATCTGACACCGCACACACCCCTGCCAGTGCTCACACCGTCTCCCCCGGCTGCAAGCATGTCCCTCTCTCCGCCCCAACTGCTTCAGAGTCCAGTGTGAGGTCCTCCCGTCCCCACACCCTGTAAGCGCCCCTCCCGTTGGGAATTCACAGCGCTTACTTCTGATGCCACTGGCCACTTGTTTCGAACTGCAGCTCTAAGCCAGCTTGGGGCGTTTCTAGGTTGTTGTTGTTGTTTTTTTTAAGTAGGCTCCACACCAGTGCGGAGCCCGGCTTGACCTCACAACCCTCAGATCCATACAACATTCGGACACATAACCAACTCAGTCCCCCAGCCACCCCTCTACTACTGACTTTGCTCACAGAGAACGAGTCACCACCCCAGGGCAGGAACAAGTCTGTTTCTTAGTACCAAACTCAAGGAAGGCAAGAGTCCCCAAACTTCTCCCAACTACCCAGCCTCTAGTGCAGAAGCAGCTCTCGTTACAAATATGCAACTTCTGGGGCGCCTGGGTGGCTCAGTGGGTTAAAGCCTCTGCCTTCAGCTCAGGTCATGATCCCAGAGTCCTGGGATTGAGCCCCGCATCGGGCTCTCTGCTCAGCGGGGAGCCTGTTTCCCCCTCTCTCTTCTGCCTGCCTCTCAGCCTACTTGTGATCTCTGTCAAATAAATAAATAAAATCTTTAAAAAATATATGCAAATTTTATCACCACAAACATCACCATATGCAGACACAGGACATTTGGTCAGTTTAGTGGTCCTGCAGGGCGATGTCTCGTGAGGAAGCAAGATTTAAAAATGTAACTGCCTACAGGGCAGCCAAGTAAGGCAAAGAAGTCCAAACACACGGGGTACTTTTTTGTTTTAATCACTCATTTCCCCTCTACATCTACCATTGTTCTTAATATGGTTGTTTGTTTTTAAAGATTGTATTTATTTATTCATGAGAGACATACAGAGAGGCAGAGGGAGAAGCAGAGGCAAAGCAGGCTCCCCACTAAGCAGGGCTCAGTGTGGAACTCGATCACAGGATCCTGAGGTCATGATCTGAGCCAAAGGCAGATGCTTAACACACTGTGCCACCCAAGCACCCGTTCTTACTAGGGTTTTGCTTTTTATATCAACATCTACTTTGTTAAGGATTATTTATCTACTTGACAAAGAAAGAGTGCATGTGCACAAACTGGGAGGGGTAGAGGGGGAGGGGGAAGAAGGCTTTCCACTGAGCAAGGAGCCCAATGTGGGGCTCAGTCCCAGGACCCTGAGATCATGACCAGAGCCAAGGGCAGACGCTTAACCGACTGAGCCCCCCAGGCACCCCTTATAATGACATCTTAAGTACTTTAGATATGGACACAGTATTTTAAACCATGAGAAACATGTAGACTGTTCTCCTGGAATTACATATCCCAATGGACAGTCTCCCTTTTTACGGGGGAAACAAGTAAGAATAATGTAACGATTTACTACAGAGTGCCACTGCTGGGTCAGCAGGCCGAGTTACAGCCTCCCCCCAAACCTCCTGTGGATACCAACCATGGACTTCGGAACCACAACAAAAGGACTGCCTAAAAGGCTCTGGAGAAATCAGCAAAAGCAGGCACATTCTGGATGAGAGCAGACACTTTCTGGCTGAAAGAACCAGAGGAGAGAGTAGAGTAACCATAAAAGGTGGAAGGCGTGTGTGTGTGCAGAAAGGAGAGAGTAAGAGAAAGGGAGCCCCCAGTTTGGGGAATAAACTCTTTTAAGTCTCTGGCTGACCCCTGGAACCATGCATGTGTAGAGCAGACTGGAAACAGCCCATTAAGGATAAAAGAATAGAATGGTTCTGTTTGTGGCTGGGCTCCAACCAGTTTAATGACCCACCTGAAAACAAGAACTACTCTTCAGAGGAATATAACAGAATCTAAAGACTCCACAAGGTAACATCCACCATGTCCAGGATGCAGTAACAAGTTACTCCACACACAGAGAAGCAGGAAAACATGACCCCTATGCAAGAGAAGGGTCAATCAATGGCGACTGGTGCCAAGAAGATTCAGATGTTGGAATCAGAGGGTTTTAAAACAGTCATTACAATCCTATATGACCTACAGCAAAATATGCTCAAAATTAAAGGTGGGAAATTTCAGAGACATAAACTATAAGAGAAGAACCAAGTGAAAATTCTAGGCATAAAAAATACAGTATCTAAAATTTAAAAAATAATTAGGAGGCTTAACTACCAAGTGGAGATACCAGAGAAAAGTCTGTGAACTTGAAAATAGACTGACAGGAATTATTCAGTGTGAAACAGAAAAAAAGACTAAAAATAAATGAACAGGGTCTCAGGTATAGACAGAAAAAAAGAAAAAAGATATACATGAACTGGAATTCCAAAAGGAGAGGAGAAAGAGAACAGGGCAGAAAAAAAAAAAAATACTTGAAGAAATGATTGAAAATTTCCCCCAAAGTTTGTCAAAGACATCAATTTACAGACTCAAAAGCTCAGTAAACCACGAGCAGGATAATTTTAAAGAAAAGCACCCAGGTACATCATAGCCAATTGCTGGAAACCAATTAAAAAAAAAAAAAATCTTGGACGCAACCAGAGAAAAGTGACACATTACATGGGAAAATAATAATGTGAATGACAGGGGCGCCTGGGTGGCTCAGTGAGTTAAAGCCTCTGCCTTCAGCTCAAGTCCTGGTGCCAGGGTCCTGGGATCTAGCCCCACAATGGGCTCTCTGGTCAGCGGGGAGCCTGCTTTCCCCCCATCTCTCTCTGCCTGCTTTTGCCTACTTGTGAACTCTGTCAAATAAATAAATAAAATCTTAAAAAAAAAAAAGTGAATGACAGCTAACTTTCCAGAAGACAATGGTACATCTTTAAAGTCTTAAACAGCAGACCAGCAGGAAAAGAAATGCTGTAATTCTGTAGGCTGAATGGAAATGTTACCAGATGGAAACCTGGATCTTTAAGAAAGAAGGCAGAGCATCAGAAACAGCAACCCAGGTAAATATGTAAGTATCTTTCTCTTAATTTCTTTAATACATACACAACAGAGCACCTGGGTGGCTTAGTCGGTTAAGCCTCTGTCTTTGGCTCAGATCATGATTTCAGTGTCCTGGGATGGAGCCCCATTAAAACATAATACACACAATAACTTAAGTAAAGTTAAAACATTGTCTTATGGGGTGACACATAACACAACTGTCACGTAAAGGACAGAGTAGAGAGAGGAAAAGCACTCTAATACAGCCCCAAGGTTTTTACATTTTCTACAAAATACCACATTTTCTACAAAATACATTTTCATACAAAAATACCAAAATACTAATTCTAAACAGACTATGGGAAGGATGAACACTGCATTCACCAGAGAAATCACTAAAAAAATGACACAAGGCGGCATAGCTAAAAGAGCATTAGATGAATTAAAATGGAATTCTAAAAAATATTTACTGATCCAAAGCAAGGAAAGAAAGGAAGAAGGAGAAAAAATGAGAGGAGACAATCAAACGATAGAGATAAATTCAACTATACCAAAAAGTGCATTTTTAAAAAACATTTATTTATTTATTTGACAGACAGAGATCACAAGTAGGCTGAGAGGCAGGCAGAGAGAGGGAGGAAGCAGGCTCCCTGCTGAGCAGAGCGCCCGATGTGGGGATCAATCCCAGGACCCTGAGATCATGATCTGAGCCGAAGGCAGAGGCTTTAACCCACTGAGCCACCCAGGCGCCCCTCAAAAATGCATTTTATATTAATGGACTAAATGCTCCAATTATTAGGCAAAGATCGTCAGAATTGATGAAGCAAGACCTAATGACACATTGTGTATAGAACAATCACTTTAAATATAAAAACAAAAACACAGGGGCGCCTGGGCGGCTCAGTCAGGTAAGATCCGACTCTTGATACCGGCTCGGGTCATGGGCTCAGGGTCATGGGATCAAGTCCTGCACGGGGTTCGCGCTCAGCACAGAACCTGCTTGGGCTATTCTCTCTACCTTCCCTCGGCTTCTCTCCTTCCTCAGCCCTCCCGCATACACTTTCTCAAATAAATAAAATCTTAAATAAAAAAATATATATAAAAACATAGATACACTAAAAAGGAATGGACAGAACACAAGATACCATGCACAAAGTAAGCCCATCAACGGTGGAGGCTGGACAGCGCTGCTGCAGCCAACAGCAGCGGGCAGGCCCCCCTGCAGGAGGCAGCCGCCATCACTATGTCCCCAGGACTGCTGCCACTGTGGAATGCAAGCCCAAACCCCCAGAACTTCTTGGTTTTCAAAATTAATAAGGAATTCAAATATTTATGTGAAATCTGACCTCAAATATTTGCAACTACTTTTTTTTTTTAAATATTTGGGCCAAACACAATTTGTTTATAGCCAGAATTAGCCTGTGATTGTTAGTCTGCAAGTCCTTTCTAATCTTCTATCTTGAAAATGAAGCCCATGAGAAAATTTACCAGCAAAGAGAGAATAAGTAAAGCTTCAAATAAAGGCTCCTACTCCTGTTTGATAAAAACGGATCAGGAAACAGCTTTTATGGAACTAGATGATCTTTATGACCTTGGGGTAAACAGAGGTTGGCAAACATTTCCTGGAAAGGGCAGAGAGTAAATATTTTAGGCCTTCTGGGTCCTGTGGTCTCTCTTGCTCAACTCTGCCATTACAGCAGGAAAGTGGCCACAAACATGTGAAAGTATAAGCATGCCTGGGCCCCAATAAAACTTTATTTACAAAAACAGGCAGTGGGCCTAACCCAACCCACAGGCCTTAGCTTACAGAACCTTGGGTGAACTACAAAGGAAAAAAGACTGGTATAGCTGACAAAATTAAGATTAAGAACTTCCGTTCATCAAAAACACAAAACATGGGGCACCTGGGGGGGTTCAGTCATTAAGCGTCTACCTTCGGCTCAGGTCATGATCCCAGGGTCCTGTGATCCAGCCCCGCATCAGGCTCCCTGCTCATAGGAGGCCTACTTCTCCCTCTCCCACTCCCCCTGCTTGTGTTCCCTCTCTTGCTGTGTCTCTCTCCATCAAATAAATAAATAAAATCTTTTTAAAAAAGGAGGGGGGCACCTGGGTGGCTCAGTCAGTTAAGCATCTGCTTTCGGCTCAGGTCACGATCCCAGGGTCCTGTGACTGAGCCCCATGTTGGGCTCCCTGCTCAACGGAGAGTCTGCTTCTCCTTCTGGCTCTGCCTCTCCCACACTTTACCCCTTGATCTCCAGTGCATGTTCTCCCTCTCCCTCTCAAATAATCTAAAACCAAAACCAAAACAAAAACAGAGGCCAGGATGAAAGTGGAGCAGTGAGCCGCACCTCCCTGGTGTGGTGAGAGGGAGAACACATTTCCAGCCAATCGTTACTGAATGACAAAGGATAAAGTGATAGAAGATTAGTGCCCATAAAGAATTATACAAAAATACATAATAAGAAAAGTCAACTAATCCAGAAGAAAATACTGGGGCAAAAGACATGAATAGCATTTCACAGAAATGGAATAAATAAACCAATGGAATCAATAAACCATGGAAAGAAGATGCTCAATTTCATTACCAATTCATCAAAATGAATTAAAATCACGACTGAAACATCACTTTGTAACCATCAAATTCCAAATGTTTAAAATGTCTGAAAACAGGGCGCCTGGGTGGCTCAGTGGGTTAAAGCCTCTGCCTTCAGCTCAGGTCATGATCCCAGGGTCCTGGGATCGAGCCCCACATTGGACTCTTTGCTTGGCGGGGAGCCTGCTTTCTCCTCTCTCTCTGCCTACGTCTCTGCCTATTTGTGATCTCTGTCTGTCAAATCAATAAATAAAATCTTAAAAAAAATAAACCAAAAAAAAAAAAAAATGTCTGAAAACCCTGAGTGTCGGTGAGGACCTGGCACAGCAGCAACTCCCTCTCGCAGAGCTGGGGAAACGTACCGAAGGACCCACACAGGAAAACCGTCACAACTGTGCGGTAACAACACATCGTAAACCCAGCAACCTCACTCAGGTCACAGCCCAGAGAACCACGTGTGTCCGCGAGGCAGGATGCCTGCGGTCGCCACACGTAAGTCACACATCTGTACCCAGGGGGACCAAGAGCGGTGGCATCTTCCCACCATGAGGGTTACGGGACAATGACACGAATGCATCTCACAGACAATCCCGCACCACTGAGTGGGACGGTCAGTCCATGAACTTCCTGATGTGCATCTTGTAATCAAACACATGGTCACAAGACAGCATTCAACACTCTCCAGACCGGCAAAGACTGTCAGTCAGTCTGAAGATACCAAGGACTGGAGGGGCCTGTGGGGCAAAGGGGGGCTCATACACCCCTGATGTGGGCCAACAGCGACATGACTCTTTCTGGGAGCTAACTGTGTGTTGCTCAGTAAAGCAGGACCACACGGAAGGATCCAGCAGCTCTGTGTAAGAGCCCAAGAGCAGTCCGACGTAAAGCAACGAAGGTGTATGAGCACAAGGGAACGAAGAGCAAGAACCACTGAGCTACACTGTTAGCACGGCTAAAGCTAAGAAAACAGAATGTTGACCCGAGAAAGGCCCAGCAGACACAGTATGATTTTAACATGCTGTGTGCGTGTATGTACAAAATTGGGTACACACATCTCCATTTACCCAGAAGTATAAAGCAAAGGAATAAAACCCCAAAAATTC
Source organism: Mustela lutreola (assembly GCF_030435805.1). NCBI lineage: Eukaryota > Metazoa > Chordata > Mammalia > Carnivora > Mustelidae > Mustela > Mustela lutreola. Next base: position 20,789,340 of record NC_081306.1, on the reverse strand, counting down.
AGGTCAGCAGTTACCTTTAGGAGAGAGAGAAAGGCATGCATCAAGGAGGAGCACATGGGCCTTCAGGGGACTGGTAAGTCCTACTCCTTACACTGGGTATTCCATGCTCACTGGATGCTTCTTCCTGAAGCGCACACTCCTCTATGCATTTCTTTGTAGGCGAAACGTCTATGGGGGAAGCGGAGGGATGAAAGGAAAGCAAGCCCCCAGCTCTCTGGGTCACTGAACCTGCCCACAGAGAGGCCCTTATAGCCTCCTGGAACCCCGCCCTGAACTAATAAGCAGGGGCTTCCCGCAGCGTCCCCCATGGGACCGAACGTGGCCAGGGCCGGCTCTCCCTGAAGCCCATGCCGGAGGCCAGCCCGCAGGGGCGGATGGCAGGTAACTGCAGGAAAGAAGGGAAGCAGGCCGGGCCCGGCAGGTTCGGTGACTCAATACTCCCCGATCGAGGCCCCGACGTGGGCACCGTGCCCCAGCTCCGACCCCAGTTAACCTTCGCCAGCTCTGACGGAGGGGCAGGCGCCCACACACCCATGTTACTTCAGGGGCAACTTCCAGACAGTACTTCTGGTAGCCTGTGGGTGAGCCGCACAGGGCGGCAGGGACTGGCGTGACCCTGCAGAGGGATCTGGCCACACTGGTCAAGACGACAAATGCACACATCCTCTCACGTCTGGCAATTCTGCATGGGGACTCTACTCCCTGGATACATCCCACGCACTGGAACACGGTACAGAACAGCCTGGAAACCACCTACATGTCCCGCAGAGAGGATAGGACAGCACCACGGAGCCTCCCAACGAGGAGCCACTCCTAGACTCCTAACACTACCATGTGGCTGTTGGGGGCGGGCGGTGGGGGGGGGGGGGGAAGGCGGGAAGCTGTGAGGCTGTTACAGCACACCCTGCAGGGTCTGCTCAGTGACTAAAACACAGTGACAGGGGTTCACCTGTACTTCCTGCGTTCACATGAATGCGGGCAGGTGTACAAGCGACTCCTAACCCAGACACCCTAGAAGGGCGAGGGCCAGGGCATGGAGAAGGGGACCTAGCTGAGAGCCAGACTTCTCAGTGCACACCTTTTCAGTCAAATGTTTAGTCACAGGCGCCGGGGTGGCTCAGTGGGTTAAAGCCTCTGCCGTCAGCTCAGGTCATGATCTCAGGGTCCTGAGATCAAGTCCCACATCGGGCTCTCTGCTCAGCAAGGAGCCTGCTTCCCTTCCTCTCTCTCTGCCTGCCTCTCTGCCTACTTGTGATCTGTCTGTCAATAAATAAATAAATACAAATATTTAAAAAAGAAAAAAAAATGTTTAGTCACTTAAAATTAACAATAAACTTTTTTTAAAAAATTAGAGAAAGAGCACGAGAGACAGCATAAACAAGGTGGGGGGCGGAGGGACTAGATCCCCCTGCACCACTGAGCAGGGAGCCCAACATGGGGCTCAATCCCAGGACCCTGGGCTCATGACCTGAGCGGAAGGCAAACGTTTAACCGGCTGAGCCACCCAGGTGCCCTATAATTAACACTAAACTCTCTAAGTGGCCATCACAAAAGAGCCAGCCCCTTCTCAACAACTGTCAATGCTGGGGTCACGCACAGGCCCGTACAGATAAACCAGATGAGGATCCAGAGTAGAAGCCCCCAGAAGGGCCAGGCAACAATGACCAGGTTGATGGTCGGCCGCAGTGGGGGTGGGGGGGGAATATATATATATATAAACGAACACTGTGACACAGAAAAATGAGGTAATCTGTGTGCCAAGTGTCCCGACGCTACATCATCTCTGAGATACATTAAGAAATAAACCTGGCCCAGGACAGTGGTCTGCAGATGCTCCCATGATACTTAAACACGTATGTACGTGGACACATACATGGACATTATTCTCACACACCAAATGTATCTTTGCAAGGCCACAAAGAACCTGGCTAAGGGGGTTGCCATCAGGAGAGTAACTGGTGTGTGAGGGTAGCAGTGACAGAAGGGTGCTTTTCGGTGTGCCATTTGAGTTCCTTGCTGTATCTATGACCTATTCATAAAATAGCCTACATATAAAAATAATAAAAACACACTAAAAAAATTTACTAGGCACATAAAACACATCTACAAAGGGATCAAAAAAGCTCAGCCATTAACACATCCCTATCAAAACACCAATTTTTTTCAAGGAAATGGAACAAATAATCCTAAAATTTATATGGAATCAGAAAAGACCCCCAAATAGCCAGGGAAATGTTGAAAAAGAAAACCAAAGTCGGTGGCATCACAGTTCCAGACTTTAAATTCTATTATAAAGCTGTAATCAAGACAGTATGGTACAGGCCAAAAACACACACAGATCTATGGAACAGGATAGAGAGCTCAGAAATGGACCCTCAACAATATGGTCAACTAATATTCCACAAAGCAGGAAAGAATGTCCAATGGAAAAAAGTGTCTTCAACAAATGGTGCCAGGAAAATTGGACAGCCACATGCAGAAGAATGAAACTGAACCATTTCCTTACACCACACACAAAAATAGACTCAAAACGGGTGAAAGACCTCAATGTGAGAAAGGAATCTACCCAAATCCTTGAGGAGAACACAGGCAGCAACCTCTTCCACCCCAGCCACAGCAACTTCTTCTCAGAAATATCGCCAAAGGCAAGGGAAGCAAGGGCAAAAAGGAACTACTGGGACTTCATCAAGATCAAAAGCTTCTGCACAGCAAAGGAAACAGTCAACCAAACTGAAAGACAACTGACAGAATGGGAGAAGATACTTGCAAATGACATATCAGATAAAGGACTAGTATCCAAAATATATAAAGAAGTTATCAAACTCAACACCCAAAGAACAAATAATCCAATCAAGAAACGGGCAGAGGACATGAACAGACATAAATGCAAAGAAGACATCCAGATGGCCAACAGACACGTGAAAAAGTGCTCAATGTCATTTGGCATCAGGGAAATACAAATCAAAACCACAGTGATGTGCCACCTCACACCAGTCAGAATGGCTAAAATTAACAAGTCAGGAAACAACAGGTGTTGCCAAGGATGCAGAGAAAAGGGAATCCTCCTATACTGTTGGTGGGAATCCAATCTGGTGCAGCTACTCTGGAAAACAGATGGAGGTGCCTTAAAAAGTTGAAAATAGAGCTACCCTATGACCCAGCACTCGCACTACTGGGTATTTACCCTAAAGATACAAATGCAGTGATCCGAAGGGGCACATGCACCCGAATGTTTACAGCAGCAATGTCCACAATAGCCAAACTATGGAAAGTACCTAGACGTCCATCAACAGATGAATGGATAAAGATGTGGTGCATATATACAATGGGATATTATGCAGCCATCAAAAAACCCGAAATATTGCCATTTGCAACGAAGTGGATGGAACTAGAGAGTACTATGTTAAATGAAATAAGTAAATCAGAGAAAGACAATTATCATATGATCTCTCTGATATGAGGAATTTGAGAGGCATGGTGGGGGGTCGTGTGGGGCAGGGAGGGAAAAAGTGAAACAAGATGGGACCAGGGAGGGAGACAAACCATAAGAGACTCTTAATCTCAGGAAACAAACTGAGGGCTGCTGGGGTGGGGGTGGGGGGCAGGATGGCTGGGTTATGGACACTGTGGAGGGTATGGGTTATGGTAAATGCTGTGAATTGTGTAAGACTGATTATTCACAGACCTGTACCCCTGGAGCATTTAATACATTATACATTAATAAAAATAAATATATTTTTTTTAAGATTTATTTTTTTGACAGACAGAAATCACAAGTAGGCAGAGAGGCAGGCAGAGAGAGAGGGGGAAGCAGGCTCCCCGCTGAGCAGAGAGCCCGATGCGGGGCTCGATCCCAGGACCCTGGGATCATGACCTGAGCCGAAGGCAGAGGCTTTAACCCACTGAGCCACCCAGGCGCCCCTAAAATAAATTTGTTTTTAATTTTTTTTTTTTTAAGATTTTGTCAGAGAGAGAGAGACAGTGTGAGCGAGCACAGGCAGACAGAGTAGCAGGCAGAGGCAGAGGGAGAAGCAGGCTTCCTGCCAAGCTAGGAGCCTGATATGGGACTCGATCCCAGGACGCTGGGATCATGACCTGAGCCAAAGGCAGCTGCTTAACCAACTGAGCCACCCAGGCATCCCTAAAATAAGTTTTTTAAAAAAGAAAAAAGCTCAGAGAAATGTCCCTGGATAGGAAGAGTAAATATTTAAAAACATCACTTCCCTGGGCAGCTGGCTGGCTCAGGTGGTGAAGAGTATGGCTCGTATATCTCAGGGTTATGAGCCTGAGTCTCATACTGGGCATAAGTTATTTAAAATAAACAAACAAATAAAGAAAAAAATTGGTCTTACAATAAACCTGTATTTTTAAAAAGATTTTGTTTATTTATCTGACAGAGAGAGAGAGAGAGATCACAAGTAGGCAGAGAGCCCAGTGTGATGCGGGACTTGATCCCAGGACCCTGAGATCATGACCTGAGCCAAAGGCAGAGGCTTAACCCACTGAGCCACCCAGGTGTCCCAAATAAACCTGTATTTTTAAGACGAGCCCAGTGAAAACTCAATTTTAAATTATTCAACCTAATTCTAAAATTCATATGGAAAACTAAACTTTTGCATGAATAGACAAGATTTTTTAAAACAATGAGGAAAGACTATTAACTGTGTTAAGCACATTAACTTAAAGCTACCATATTAAAATTAATTTCCTCTTTCAATTACTATATAAAAAATTGCAGATGGGCTATAAAAGTGAAAATAAAAAAGTTAGAAATACTTGAAGAAAACGTAAGAGCTATTTTTAAAAACTATTTTCTTTATTTATTTGACACAGAGAGACCAACCACGAGCAGGTGGGACAGCAGGCAGAGGGAGAGGGAAAAGCAGGCTGCCTCTCTGAGCAAGGGGGGCCCGATGCGGGACTTGATCCCAGGACCCCAGGATCATGACCAAGCAGAAGGCAGGTGCTTCACTGACTAAGCCACCCAGGTACCCCATAAGAGGTATTTTAAGAAGCGCTTTTGGGGGTGGGGGTGGGGCTGGGTGGCTCAGTTGGTGAAGCCTCTGCCTTCAGCTCAAGTCATGATCTCAGGGTCCTGGGATCGAGCTCCACATCAGGGTCCCTGCTCAGTGGGGGGTCTGCTTCTCCATCTCCCTCAGCCACTCCCCCTACTTGTGTGCACGCGCGCTCTCTCTCTCTCCCCCCTCTTCTCTGTCACATAAATACAATCTTGGGGGTGGGAAGAAGGAAAAAATCAACTCCAGAAACCTACAGACTCAATTTCTGGGAGCCCTAACATCATTCTCCCCTTACTAGGATATAAACTCTTAAACATAATCAGTCACTCCTCATCCCCCAGTGCAGCTCCCTCTGCCCACAGGTCCTGTCCCCATGCTTTAATAAAACCACCACTTTGCAACAAAGACATCTCAAGAATCCTTCTTTGGCCACTGGCTCTGGACCTCAACACTCCAAAGTACATCATGATCACCTGTGGTTTTCATTCCAGCCTCTGGAGGGGATACGAGGTAACCCCTCAAGATTTGCCTTTCTTACCAATAATGATCATTCTGACATCTTTTTCTCTAATGACTTAAGGGGAAATGATTTCTAAACAAAATACATAACCCAAGAACCATAAATTTATGGAGCACACAAAAATTAAAATAAACAGAATCAATCATAAAAGTTCTCATCACTTGCTGGCCCCGTTGACAGAGCACGCAACTCTTGATTTCAGGCTGTGAGTTTGAACCCCACACTGGGTGTAGAGATTACTTAAAAATACCAGAACATTTTAAAAAATAGGGTGCTGGGTGGCTCTGTTGGTTGGGCAGCTGCTTTCAGCTCAGGCCATGATCCTGAGGTCCCAGAATCAAGCCCCGAATTGGGCTCCCTGCTCCCTGGGGAATCTGCTTCCCCTTCTGAACCCCTCCCCTCTCATTCTCTCATTCTCTCTCTCAAATAAATAAATAAAATCTTTAAAAATAAAAATAAAAGGGCGCCTGGGAGGCTCAGTGGGTTAAAGCCTCTGCCTTCCGCTCAGGTCATGATCTCAGGGTCCTAGGATCAAGCCCCGCATCAGGCTCTCTGCTCGCAGGAGCCTGCTTCTCTGTCTCTCTCTCCCTGCCTGCCTCTATGCCCACTTCTGGTCTCTATCTGTCAAATAAATAAATAAAATCTTTAAAAAAAATAAATAAATAAAAATAAAAATAAAAACAATTTAATTTTAAAAATATATACACGGGTCGCCTGGTTGATGCAGTCGGTAGAGTGTACAACCCTTGATCCCATATACACGGACAACTAGGAACAACCACGCTACCAAAAAACCAACTGCAGCGGGCAGACAGCAGAGGGCCAGCTTGCACACAGAAGGTCACTTACAGGTCTGTAACAAAAATGCCAGGAGCTTAACAGAACAAGGGCAATTCCCCAAAAGAGAAACACCAGTGGCTCTGCATCAGGAGACGCTTGACACACGCAGGACTGAAGAAAGGCGTGTGGAAACAGGACAGAATGTTTGCTGTCGGAGTAGGAGGAGATTTTAAACTAATGGGAGACGCGCGCCAGGGAAGGTATGACCAGCGGCAGGCGGTGTGGCCTGTAATTCCGGGAACCCGGGAACAGCCCGAACGCCCCTCAGGGAAGGGCCGAGCGCGGCGCCCACACAGGCGACGGCACAGCCGGCAGCGGCGGACAGGGACCCCAGATGCCACGCAGGAAGGGCCCAAGAGGTTCGCCGGCCCACCCGGGGGCCCCCCTGTCGCTGCAGGGGCTTTGACGCACTGCTGCGCACTAAGGGAGGAAGGAGATTATTTCCACGGTACCAACCAGTTCCGGAAAACAGCCCTACTTTCTCAGTAACAAAAACTTGGAAGGATTTTTCTCAGAAAACTCCCATAACCTCAGCCGGCCGCGGAACTCCGTGTGGCATCGCACCCACCCGCCACATCGCAGTCTGAGACTCGCACACCTCTGACCCAGCTCCCAGCTGTCCCCACAGCACGCCGGCCCGCGGCTGCCTCAGGACCCTGGCACAAGCCACTGCCTCGACTTGAGCTGCCCTTGCGCAGCCCCCTTCCCCTTCCCCGTGGGCGGTCTCCCTGCCCCGTCTCTAGCAGGAGGCCTTCTGCTCTGCTCTCCTCCCCAGGCTCCGCACCGACACTCACGCCATGTTACTCGTGTCCACCCCAGCACCACGCAGGCCAGGATTCGTGTCTGCCTCGTCCCCGGGGAGCACAGGAGGCAGCGGGATGGTTCTTGAACTGCTAGCACTACCCAACGTGGGAGACATTCTTGGGGCTCACCTGGACACTCTGCCGTCTGTCTTTCCCACACAATGCTGGAGTCAGAGCAGGCCCTCAACTAACACGTGGTTCTCTTCTCAGAAGGCACAGACGCTGAACTCAGAAAGCTTCGCAGATTACAGGTCTAGACTGGTGACCCACCAATCTTGGTGGCTGGTTTCGAAATCACCGAATGTGGGTTAAACAAAAGAAAAAAGAAAGAAAAAAAAAAGAAAGAAATGGAGGGGCGTCCGGGTGACTCAGTCCATGAAGCAGCTGCTTTCAGCTCAGGTCATGATCTCAGGGTCCTGGGATGGAGCCCCGCACTGGGCTCCCTGCTCAGTGGCGAGTCTGCGCCCCCCCACCCCGCCACTCTGCCTACTTGTGCACTCTGTCAAAAAAAATCAATAAAATCTTTAAAAAAAAAAAAGAGAAATAAACATCAACTCTCTAAATACAAAGAAACAAAACAACAAAAAAGGAGGCTTTAGTCACCGAAGACTATTCTTGCCCTCACTAACAACTCTTCTATTAATTTTTTAAAGATTTTATTTGACAGAGCAACCACGCACGTGCGCACATGTAGGCAGAGCGGCAGAGGCAGAGGCAGAGCGGGAGGCTGCTTTCGCTCTGCCTCTGCTGCTCTGCAAGGAGCTGAGCAAGGAGCCCGACGTGGGGCTCGATCATGACCCGAGCTGAAGGCAGATACCCAACCGACTAAGCCACCCAAGTGCCTCCCCCACCACCCATCTTTCTCTTTTAAAAAAAATCTGCAGAAGGGGCGCCTGAGTGGCTCAGTCTTTGAGCATCTGCCTTGACTCAGGTCATGATCCCAGGGTCCTGGGATCAAGCCCTGCATTGGGCTCCCTGCTCGGCGGGAAGCCTGCTTCTCCCTCTCCCACTCCTCCTGCTTGTGCTCTCTCTCGCTGTATCTCTGTCAAATAAATAAACAAAATCTTTTAAAAAATAAAAATAAAAATATTAGAAATCTGCAACTAATAAGTTTTGTAATCTAGTTTCCAAGCCCACATCTGGAAACTGGCAGAGGAGGGAACATGGCCCCAGGAAGGCCTGATGAACTACATAAGAGGAAAGAAAGCTAAAAACAGAGCAACACCCAAACAGCAGTTTCCCTGTGGGGACACGTCATACATGGGAGTCGTCCTACCCCATGGCCCTCAAGGGCCTGTATGTTACTGGAGAAAACCACAGACTAACACAATGACCCTGAAAAAATCCAAGGAAGGTTCAGTTACATTCTGTCTGATGTATCTGTTTCAGAAAGACTTCCAATCATAACGGCTAAAATGAAATGTTTCGCTTCTTTAAAAGTAAGCTTCATAAGCTCCGCTCTCCATAAGCTCGAGAATGTCGGTTGTGTGAACACAGTGGCACTGAGCCGCGCTGGCTAGCTGACACATCCAGCTCCACCAGAAGGACGGAGACCTACTTGTTAATAGTGCTGCCATATAATCTGGGTTTTTAAATTTTATTTAATTTTTCAAAAGGTTTTTATTTATTTATTTGACAGACATAGATCACAGTAGGCAGAAAGGCAGCCAGAGACAGAGAGGGAAGCAGGCTCCCAGCTGAGCAGAGAGCCCGATGCGGAACTAGATCCCAGAACCCTGAGATCATGACCTGAGCCGAAGGCAGAGGCTTAACCCACTGAGCTGCCCAGGAACCCCGGGTTTTCTTTAATACTCGTTTTGGCTACCTCAAAATTAAGGGTGTGTTTTTTTTAATGTTCTAATCACATATCTTGATTATATGGCTCCTAAATAACGGAACCGCTCTTCAAATTAGTTAAGCCCATGCCTTGGAAACACCTGAATTCCATTTACCTAATCTGTGGGAAGTCATCCGGGGGAAAAGCAGGGACGGATGATGCCCAAGCAGACAGTGGGTCTCTAAGCTATAACTTTCACGGTCTATCATTCCCAGTGGCTTTAGGAGCCGTATCAGAAATGAAACCCCAAAACTGATTTTGCCAAATGCTACAGAATTTCCTTGTAGAGTAAGCAAACAGCAGCTTCCTAGTAAAAGTCGAGTCTTCCGTATCCAGACCCAAGTCAAAATCCCAGGGTCCCGGGATCAAACCCCACTGGGCTCCTTGCTCAGCAGGAGCCTGCCTCTCCCTCTCGCTCTGACTGCTGCTCCCCCTGCTTGTTCTATCAAATAAATAAATAAAATCTTAAAAAAAAAAAAAAAAAGAAAGAAAGAAAGAAAAGAAAAATTCTAGCTGGCTACACCGAAGGCACCGAAAATGCAATTCAAGAACAGCCTCTGGCTTTGAACGAAAACATTTCACCAGAGTGTGAACCAGATACACTTTGCTGATGCCAAGACAGTATTTTGGTTTGACACATGGACCACCAATGCTCCAGTCAGTCTCCCTACAGAAATCACCTTTATTACCTGGGATTGGACTTTGGGGGCAGAGCTGAGAAATGCTGGTTTCCCCTCAATCCAACTCCGGCCCCCCAACCCCGCACCCCCCACCCCTTCAAGCAGCAATGGTCTCAACGCACAAGGACAGCAAACACTTAGGAGGTTTTTTTTTTTGGAGGGGCCTTAATTTTGGCCAACTACTCAGCTAGTAACTAGTAAGGTCTTTACTAACCTATTACACTCGGGTTAGTCTTCTGCAGGTAACTCGGCCCTCTGGTCCTGCCAAAGCACCTCAAGCCCACGGCCCACCTGGTGGCTCCTGGGCAGCCGACCACACACCCCACACCCCAGGCCTGGTGCCTCACTGGTGCTGACCGAGGCCCCTGCACTGTGGCATATAGAGGAGGCAAAGCCATTCGGGGTCCGAGCAGTTAAGGATCAAGCCTATTACCGATACGTTCTGTCAGCGACAGGGAGAGCTGTTTCGCGGAGTAAGATCTGCTCCGCTCATCCTGCAGAGAGCCTGGGAACGCCAGCATTTGCCTCAAGTCTCATGACGGCTGCAACCGATAGCTGTGAGGGCACGAATTACACGGCATGGGCCCCCAAAGAGAGAGCAGACGGAAGAAGCAGAAAAAATCAACAGGAAGATAAAAGCAGTAAATGTAAGACTGGGGCTGCACAAGGTCCAGGTGGGCTCGTTTGGGGAAATAAACCTGCTGGGCTGGAGCCCTACACCAAAGGGGGCAACAGACTCTTCTAGTGCTTGGGGCAGACTCCTCACCCCTTCGAAGTCTCACTTCTAAGTCAGAAAATTCCAGCACAGGCTCCAGCTTACAGAGACTGGAAAAGGTAGAAAACACTAACCTGAAACCAAACAGTCTACGGTGGCTGCCTCGTGATGGGGTCCTGGCGAGGCCAACAGTGAGAACAGCGTCCTCAAGAGCAGGACCAGGGCTCAGGAGCTGTGGTCCACGGCAGGTCCACGGCCCCATGAAAAGACCAACCCAGCACCCTCTCCACCTCAAAACACGATCATCTGCTTTTGGAGACCAGGCCTGTTGCTGACCTTTCAGGCCCATCATCTCTTCTTTGGGAGGCTTCTTTGTCTGTCTACCGGCAAATCCATTACTTCTGTTACTCATCAGAACTGGTGCAAACGTTTGATGGCAGTTTACATTTTTTACTATGAATGTTACATTTTCCTGATTACCCAGGCTCTGACAGCTCTACTCTTTATAATAACTACCTTCTACCAGTGGAAGGAATTACTCGTTGGTTCTCTACCACCAGTCACCTTGATTCACCAGGGACAACGCTGGAATCAGCCACCCACCTGGTCCTGAGCGCGTGCAGAAAATCAGGTGTGTGGCCCTCACAATGCCTACAGCTGGGTTCCCCCCAAGTACTGGCCCATGTCTGGCCTTGTGACTAGCCTGACAGTTACAGAGAATGGCCCACAAGTTTACATGCAACAGAAGGGAAAGGACGTAATTTTCAGCCTCCTTCACCCTCACTCCCGTATATTCCCATTTCTTGTCAAACCCAGTCATTCAATAGCACCTGATACCCTGCACCTGGTGCGAGACCGGGCTCATAACCCTCTCCTGTGAGATCCACTTGAGCAATCATCCGCACGTTTCTGCCCTCCCTGACTGGCCAAACAGGCCTCAGGAATGGCAATATGGCCCAGTACACTGCCTGGAAAACACATGCTCCCACTTAACCTATGACCCCAACAGCAGGGTCACATCATCTCTGAAGTCCCAGAGAGCATTCAAAATATGTTTTTTTTTTGCTTGTTTGTTTTTTTTACACAATCTCCACACCCAACGTAGGGCTCAAACTCATAACCCCGAGGTCAGGAGTTGCATGCCTTGAGTGAGCCAGCCAGATGCCCCTCAAAATGTATTTGTTGAATAAACTAAGTAATGAGCAAAAATGAGAAATAAAAAGTCCACAAGCTGAGACTGTTTCACACCTCACAGAGCAGAGGGGGAAGGACTGGGAGGGTGACAAAGGCAGACTCTCAGATGTGAAGCTGAGCACATGCTAACATTTGGCAACACTCTCCCACCAACATAGGAAAAAAAAATACAGGTGAATTTTGAATTTTCTGTAGATGTGACTTCTCTTATTCTCTTCCCCCCACTGTATAAGATACATATTTTCTAGGCTAAACTCATCCATCCCTCAGTCCCTCTAAACAACTGTACCTTCATGACTGCCCACACGGGTGGGTATCAAGGGCATCTGCAATACGCCACGCTTCCAAAAGGTTCTCGATCTCAGATCCAAAGAAAAGACTGTGACAGAAGTTCAGAAGAAGAGGGACGCAGATTATTATGGGAAAGAGTTAAAAAATCAGAACAAAAACTTGCTGGGCTGAAAACCAGCACATCTTCCCAGCAGAAGAGACACTACGTGGTACAAAGAGTGATTTACAACACACACGGCTGGAACATCTTAGAACATGAACAAAAAAGAAAAAACCCTTAACCTCAAGAGAAAGGTAAGAAGAAAACAAAACCAAGTTAGCTACAAAAGAAACAATGAAATTAAGACTGCTCCTCTGTAACACAGATGCTAGAGAACAGCAGATCAATACCCTCACTCTTTGAAGAAAAATCATTTTGACCTGGAATACAGTATCCAGGAAACCTACTACACAGGATTGGGGCAAAATAAAATCTTTTAGACTCGGTGGAGCTTAGAAAATTTACAACCCAAAGACTTCTGCAAAATTAACACAAGGGTATACTCTCGTATGACAGGAAATAAATCCAATAAAGAAAGAAGATGGTGGGTACAAGCAAAAGTATAAAATTTACAGTCAACATGCATTAACCAATACATTTTTTAAAACTGTTTTAAAAAAAAGTAATACTGCACCAAAATTGAAAACTCAGGTAAAAGGAAAAGTGTAGGAGACGTGAAAAAGAAATTCACAGAAGATATAGAAATGGCCATTAAGCAAATGAAAATATTCTCACTACTATCCTTGGAGGACCTGCCTTGATACAGGCAGTCCCATTCCCTGTTAACGGGAAGGTAAACTGATAAAGCCTTTCTCGACAGCAATTTGGCAATGTCAGCTAACATTTTAAATACGCACAGACACTGAACTATCGATTCTAAAACTCAGATTCTGGGGGCGCCTGGGTGGCTCAGTGGGTTAAGCCTCTGCCTTCAGTTCAGGTCATGATCCCAGGGTTCTGGGATCGAGCCCCGCATCTGGCTCTCTGCTCAGCGGGGAGCCTGCTTCCCTTCCTCTCTCTGTCTCTCTCCTTCTTGTGATCTCTGTCAAATAAATAAAATTATAAAACTCAGATTCTGGGGCGCCTGGGTGGCTCAGTGGGTTAAGCCTCTGCCTTCGGCTCAGGTCATGATCTCAGGGTCCTGGGATCGAGGCCCGCATCGGGCTCTCTGCTCAGCAGGGAGTCCGCTTCTCCCTCTCTCTGCCTACTTGTGATCTATTTCAAATAAATAAATAAAATCTAAAAAAAAAAAAAAAAAAAAACTCAGATTCTGAAATTCTAAAGAAATGCCATATATGTGCCCCGAAGATTTAAATACTCGCCCATTCTACATAACAATGTAATGACGAAAACAAAAAAATCATGGACATCAACTTTATTATGTTTATTAACAGGACGGCTAAATAAACGGCCAAACTTCCACAACACAAGACACTACACAGCCGCTGGAAAGCCACGGACGGGGGTTACCGACACAAAATGGGTAAGCTTTGCAGAGAACGTTAAAAACAGTTCAGGAGCAAACTACATATATGGGCTACGCCTTTTCACATAAAAACAGACACCTGTCCGCGTGTGTGAGTGTGTGCAGAGCCTCAAAAGAACGCTGTAACGTTTGCTCATGGCTTGAAAGCAGTTATGGTTATTCTTTTTTTTTTTTTTTTTTTGGCCATTTACTTGAGCACCTACCAATTTCAGGTCCTGGGAATGCGGGGGTCAAGAACCCAGAGTCCAGGGAAGACGCGGTTCTGCCCGGTTCGCGGCCGTGTCCGGGCAGAGTGGGCACTCAGTGTTGTTCCCACATGCACACCACGGTGGAGACCAAGTGGTTTCTGCATCGCCCCGATATAACACAACTTGGGGGCGCGGAGCAATAGCAGCGCCACGAAGGGGCTTACACGGTCGCCCAGGTGAAGTTCGTCCCCACTCCCCGAAGACGCGCTCGGCTGCAGGAGCGAAGAGCCCTCGATCTCTCTGCCTCAAAACGAACCGGAGGGCTCGACGGGGAGAAGCCCCTGCAGGAGTCCCGCGGGCCGGGGCTCCTCCCCGCTACCTGAGGGCGGGTGGGGGAGGAAACCCGGGCAGTCCCGCGACACCACGACGCTCCACACTCGCCGCGCAGGTGGCGCCTAAATCTCACAGAACCTCCGTGGCTCCCACGGAGGAGGAAGCGCGCCCAGGACCTGGGGAGGAGAGGCCCGCCCGCCCACTCGTCGACCCTTACCTCTCGGGGCGGCAGCCAGGGCCGGCGCCCGCAGGCTGCGTCCCCACAGCAGCAACACCCGCAGCTCGCGCGCCATGTCTGTCCTCCCCGGCACCCGTGCCGCACGCGCGGCGGGGGCGGGGCGGGGCGGGGCGGGGCCTTCCTCGGACGCGACGTGGTGACGTCACGGTGAGCGCAGGGCTGCCCAGCCCGCTGCCTGAGCCGGAGAGTGGGCGGGGGCCTGCGCAGCGCAGCCGTCGGCCCGCGCGGGGACAGTCGGGCCTGGGGGCGGGCCCCCCGTGACCTTGTGTCGCGTTGTCAAGGGCGACGGGAGGGGCCGCGGGGCACTCGCCCGCCAACAGGGCCTCACTTCGTGCATCCCTAAAATGGGGCTGACGTTCGCAGGACTGAGGCCGTGGTCGTTCCCCCGCTCCCCGGCCACTGGCCGAACCGAGGCGGGAGCGGAAGGGGAAGGGACGGACCTCAGGCTGGCCTTGTCCACTACCGAGCGCGAACGCAAGAGCCGCCCCCACCAGCACAACAGGGCTTATTCCTTCCTTGTCTCGCGTCCTGCTGGAGGTGGGGCTGAGGCCGAGACCCACCACTCCTTTTAATTAAGAAAAAAAAAATTTTTTTTTTAATTGAAGTATGGTTGACACACTAAGATTAGTTCCAGGTGTTGAACGTAGTGATTCAGCAGCGCTGCAGCTTGTGCTGCTCTCACCATTCTGAGTGTAGCTGCTGTGGGTCACTACGCGACACCGTTACCCATCCCGTGACTGCAGTCGCTGTGCGATGCTGCTCCTGGCCCCGTCGACGCCCTTTGTCGCCCAGTGCTGCACCACGCAACTTGCAGGTCCTCTGACGCCGCCTGAAGTGAGGCCCCGGCGCCCCGTCCTCCACCCCCAAATGATTCTGAGGCTCACTGGAGACTGGCTACCAGAGCGAAAAAAGCTGCAGAAACGGAGGTGCTTTGGATTTGACCCGAGCTGCCAAAAGTCAGGGGAGGGTCCCTTTGGAGCCGGCACACAGCCGGGTGTTGGGGGGGGCCTTCTGGGACTCTTCCAGGTGGAAGGTGTGAAGGATGAGCCCCACCTGCCAGGCTTGTACTGTCAGGTGGGTGGACTCAGCTGTAAGAGCAGTTCTCTGATATTGGGAGGAAGACTCCAGAAGCCTCCTCCCTGGCCCCCAAGGCAGCTGGATCACCCACTCTTCAGTCACCGTCCTCTCATGCCTCCCCAGCACACAAAATCAGTTCCAAACCCCTCGGCCTCCCGGCACTGCACAACCTCACACCTGCCTCTCTCCTTTCCCCACCATGCTCCAGACACAGGGAGCCTGTACCAGGCCAAGCCAGTCCAGTGTATCCCTGCAGCTGCTGGGCTGGGGGTTGGGGGGTACCGATGGGTCTCAGCCTCACCTTGTGTTTGTTATTTACCCAGGAAGTCTTCCATTATAAGAGCCGATATAGTGATCTATGAGGCGATAGATCTAGGTTGGGGAGCCCTTTATTTCGGAAGAAGCGGTCCTTGGCAAAGTGAAGAGGGAAACCTACACTTCACTTAAAGATGGGGGCACTTGAGCCGCCTGGGTGGCTCTAGTCGGTGGAAGGTGTGCTTCTTGGGGTTGTGGGTTTGAGCCCCACTTTGGGTGTTGAAAATTACTTAAAAAAAAAAAATATTTAAGGCAAACAAAAAGCCTAAGGCAATTTCAAAGTCAAGGTGTGGTCCTTGGTCCCCTACAGCCTTGCTACTCCAAGTGGGCCCAGGCCTCACCCCGGAGCTCCTTCAAAACCTAGAAGCTCAGTCTGCCACCCCCTGCCCTGGCCCAGACTTACTAAATTGGGGTGTCAGCAAGAAGTCAGGTAAGTTGTCTGCGGGTCAGAGCTGGGGAAGTGCCATCCTGAGCACAGGCCAGCAGCAGCGAGGATGTGTGCTCCCGAGGGCTGTGCTATCCTGGACCATGACAAAGAGACATCTCCTCATTCCAAGAAGAAAGCCAGGTCGGTGGTCCGGCTTCAAGCCCTGGAGCCACCTTGCACCTTCCTCCAGTGGCTGATGGTGTCTCTGGGGGGAGTTCTCCAAGGGCTGGAGTCAGTGCCTAGGATCCGTTCAGTAAATGCTTTGCTGAGTAAGCCAGCCCGGTGCTCGGACAAGACCTACGCGTTTCTCTGTTGCTGGAAGCAGCAGGCATACACCCGCTCTGGAGGGAAGGGGGCCTCGGCTCGGGGTCCACTCATGTCCTTCCTGCCCTTTCTCACACTGGTGGACCTCTTCCCACAAGAGAACCCCTTTTCCTTACCCAGGAAACCAGAGACCAGAACGCCAGTGTCTAGAGGCTTGGGAACAGCCAGAACCGACTTCCCCGGAAGTTCAGAGGGTCCCCTGTGCTTCTGGCTGCAGAGGTCCAGCTCCCACAGGGGACACCCGTTCTGGCCACTAAACACTGGGCAATTCTGGTTGCCTCCTGCACAGAACCCTGCCCCCCCGTCCCGAGTCTTTTTCCTCTTTCTCTGCACCTGCAGACGTTGGTCTGGTCCCCACCACTCTCCCTCCCCAACCCACCAGCCTCCAGATGCTCAACTCGCAGCAGCACGTGAAACAACCCTCCCTCTTCTGAGACCCCCCCCCCAAACCTGTCCAGACGTGAGAGGTCCTGGGTGGAGTCAGAGACACAGGAGGGGTCCTGGTGCAGGGAGCCCCGACACACCACCCTTCCCCATCCTCCTAAGGGTGTCCTCTCTGGGCCTTTTCCTGAAGGACCACCCTCACCTGGAACATTCTCTAAACATCACTACCAGCCTTGAGGATCTTCAAGTCTGAACTTTGCTGATCTGCCTATATAAGACTACTCAGTAAACCTCCGTTTCCAAGAGGCTTCCTTGGTGTTGGCCCAGAGCCTGGGGTCCCAGCACCAGAGCATAAAGCCCATTTCAGTAGCAGCCCTCTCCAAGCGCTGAACCAGGCACCAGGCACCACACTCAGGGCGGCCAAAAGTCCCGCTTAGTCCTGTATAAGATCCTGGTTACTACTTAACTACTGTCTGGACATTGGAGGATTTAGCAGAATTATAATACATCCCTCTTTCCTCAAGGTAACCCCAAAGTAAGTTCAAGGTGAGCTTGCGGAGCTCGTAGGGGAGGAAAGCTCCTTTTGGGACAGCGGTGAAGCACGTGGCTCTGGCTGAGCAGCTCACACCACCCATGAACTTGGACAGGTCCCCTGTCCTACCTCACGGCCAGGACAGGGGAGCTAGTGAGGCCTTCCAACAGCACTTGTTACCAAGCGTCGCCAAGGAGGGAGGCAGAGTTGAGAGGGCTCATACCCCACCAAGGTCCCGGCTCCTGGTGGCCACCACCCCGATGGGCCCACTGGCCATCCCTCCATGGGGACACCACAGGCACCCACTTCCTGTGCAATGGCCGCCTGCTCGTCTCTCAACCCCCTGAATGTCAGATCAGCCCAAGGTTTTCCATCAGCACCTGCTGATTCTCTGCTGGGTACCATAATCTGCCTCTGGGGCCTCCGTCCACACAGCCTGGCAAGTCGTCTGGAGGAAGGTGTGCTTGCACCGAAGGTACCGTCCGCCTGTTCATCCACAGTTCCTGTCTGTCTTTCAGCCTGGGGGCGACACTCAGTTACATTTCAGAACTGACCCATCTCCCTACTCTTGACTTTGCACAATGAAATCACACCCGACTGCTGCAGTGGCACGAACACAAGACATCCCAGGAAGGTGCAATCTGGTTTTTCCAGCCTCCATTCCTATGCACTCCTGTGCTCCTACTTGCTAAGGTGGCCCGGCCAGAGCACTGACTCCCCGGCAAGGGTCCTTGGGTGACGTGCCTCCCGAAGGTCTGTTGGCAACTAACCCGCACTCAGATCCTTCATGAAGGGACTTTCCTTTTTCAGAGCAGCCCACTGGTCTGTGCAGTGCTAGAAGCACATTTTGGCTTAAGTGGGAATCTTTGGTTCCATTTTGTAGCCAAAAAAAAAAAAGAGAGAGAAAGTTAGGTCTTCAGCCTGAGATTATACAAGCCGAAGAGACTTCACCTCGTTTTCCAGAGATTGTCTCCTACTCCTGTTTTTAACAGGTTATGTTCTCAGAAGCGTCATCAAACACACATACTAGGCACACTCAACCGAGACCCTCCAGTCTAACGAGGGCTAGCTACTAATAAGCTCATTCCAAGGGTCGTTAGCCAACTGGGACCATCTTTGAATCCAAGCAGTTTTACCAGCTTTTATTATAAACACCAGCACATTTCAAGTTTCCTCTTTTTGATCACAAATATAGGACTTTTTTCTTCTCCTTTTAAGTATACAGCATGAGACACAGCGCCGGGCCTTTCCCGCTGTCTTACAGAATCTCCTTACGCCGAGTGCGGGGTTAGCATCCACAGACCACACCCTCGGCTGCAGCCCTTGGCGGATTACACAGGACATGGACTCCAAAACGATGAGACCTGTACAGAGTTTTGGATCCCACGACGACCTGAAAAAGATGCCCCCCCCACCGGCCCCCTTAAGTGGCGGCCCTGCACTACAGGTCCGTGGCCCTGGAGCTGCTCCTCCAGGGCCCCAGATGGCTCACTTCTTCCGTCTGCTCAGGGTTTTCCCATCAGTGGAGAGCGCGAGTCGGCAGAGGGTCCCAGACTCGAGAAGCAAGTAAGCAAGCAAGGATGGCCAAATGGCCACTGGAGGGCCGTGGCCCTGCTTTCCCTTCTTGGGCTGTGGTGGGCATGGCAGGTGGCTGGCAGTGCTAGAGGACGGTCTAATTATCTGGCTTAATCTAGTTTGAATTCAAGATTTGAAGCTCTGTGCAAAAATTAACTTTTTCAAAGCTTCCTCAAGTTTAGATTACCAAATCAGTATTATGAAGTGATCTCGGTGAATACATGGCCAAAGGGGGAGCTATTTGGGCCATGAATTCTAAATTTGCCACCACCACCCACCGCCTCCCCACCAGGGGTTGGAGGACCAGGGACACAAGAGTCCCTTGTGCTTGGTTGGGGAGGGACGCTGCACTCTAGAGGGCAGACTTCCACGCTCCCCGGAGGTGCTCCTCTGCTCAGACCTGTCGTTTCCAGCACCCAGGGACTCAAGTGTCACCCTCTTGGTAAGGGCACCTGAACTGGACCCGGGAGCAGGGGGAAGCAAAGGGGTGGTGGTGGCGTGTGGGACCATGTGGCCAAGCGCCCATCCCTTGAAGCCGGGGGGCTCTTTCACCACAGTGCTGCCCTCACAGGCTCGGTTTCTAGAGGGTAGAGAGCAAAGGCCAGAGCTCTTCGCTGCCCTGCCCAGCCCAGCATCGGAGGCCACAGCAGGACACGCTGCACGCAGCATCCACCCCTACGGAGCACAGGACATGGGGAAGCAGGAACCACCTCTGGTCCCTGGAGCCAATTCTGCACCAATTCTGGGATTTGCATAAAGGAAAGGGGAGAGTAGGTACCACTGCAAATAGCTGCAGGAACCATCCCTACTCTGGCATCTTGAGGCTTCGGGGAGGAGGATAGGAGGCAAAGTGCTGCTTCGGACTCATCTGCGGCCTGAACTCTGTGGGTGAAGCTCCCCGCGGAGTAGTGGGTATATGAGGCCCACACTGAGCTGGACACCTCGGTTCCTGGAAAGAGAACCACCCAGGCCTTCGCTGGGCCTGGCTGCCACCCAAATGGCCACCAGGACCATGGTCCCTGCCTCTCCCCTGTGAGCAATCCATCAGAATCATGTCTTACAAAGAACAGACTCCAAAAATATATATAAATAAATAAAAACCTTAAACATTCTTACAGGGATCTTAAAGAACAGAATACATGTTAAAAACTTCAGTAATTTATATCAATTTTAAGCGGTACTTTATATACAATGGGGGAAAAAACACATGCATAGTCCAAATACAATGTTGAAAACAGCATTTTCATAACAAAAAAACCCCGAACACTAAGTGTTAATACCATGTACATGAATTCAAGAAGGACCACCCTTTTTGTCTGTTGCACACAGTTTATTTAACAATATGATATAAGAAATGAGTTGGTACTTTACCATTCTATACAGTGATTGAATCTTCTTGAATTTTCTTATTTATAGTAATTATAGCGCTTGCATGATTTACACTAGAATTGCTTTTCCTCATTTCAAGTTTCACATAGAAGAAAGAAAAGAATGTTCTTCTCTATTAACATTAGCATGGTCTAAGAGAGTGATCATCCCTATTTTTTGTCTAAAACCAGTTTTATCAGAGAAACAAAGCAACAATTTCTACATCTGCAAGACAAGAGTTTGGCTTAGGCCAGTATGTATAGATAGATGTGTGTGTGGGTGTGTACGTGTGTGCACGCAGGAGCCAATTCCTATCGTCCAGGGGTAATACTTGGAGAACGCCCACAGAGTTCACTATAGAAAAAATCTTCCCGCAACGTCAGAAAGTTATCGGGATACATTATAAGCTTGCATTATTTCAAGAATCAGTTTCTGAATATTATTTTTCTTCTCACTTTTAAACATAAATGTTTAAAGTCTTGAAAATACAAATAAAAAATATGAATATAATGAACTTGTTTTTCCCGTTAAAAAAAGGCATGAGTCACCAGAAATGACGACAAAAAGAATCCAAACAAAACCCCCCTCCCCCCAAAACAAAAAAACAAAAACAAAAAACAAAAACAAAAAGAGAGAGAGAAAGAGAGAGAGAGAGAGAGAGACCAGATATTTAAATCAACTGGTTTTTAACAAAAAAATATATTCTTTGTATTGTTTCTTTAAACAGCAATCTACCCTTCCACGGCTTGGAAGTAGCGGTTCCATCTAGGCATAAAAAGAACCTAGACGCCTGGATTTCAGTACAAAAGGTCCAAGAACATGAAAGGGGGGAAAAAAGCGATGCTCTCACAATGCTACAAACCCTCCACAAACTTTTCTAGGGTGTCTCCTGTGGTGTCGCCGACCAGGGACAGCTCACTGGACAGTGCACTCCTGTTGGGGGTGTTCAGCTGTGGGAGCATTGCACTCTGTTCGGGGTTCCCCAAGTGTCCCTGATCTATGGAGCTGGCCATGGTGACTGCGAGTCCTGGGTGGGGGGAACCAGTCTGGGGCGAGACGTGGTGTGGTGAAGGCTGGGGCTGTATCCGTGGCGACGGGCTGGAATGTGGAGGCTGGGACTGGGGCCGCGGAGACTGGACAGGGGCCGGAGACCGCACCTGGCTACTGAGGGACGTGGCCATCTGCTGGCCGGGGAGGTGCGAGGCCTGTGGCTGTCCTGAGAGCATGTGCTGCTGGGGGCTCATGGGGTTCGGCTGGCCCGGGGACCCGATCTGCTGCTTCATCTGCTGCTGCTGCAGAATCCGCTGCTGCAGGGCCTGCTGGATGTTGGGGGTGCTGTCTGCGCCCAGCCCCGGCTGCCCTATCTGGCCGAGCTGTCCCATCTGAGCCGCCATCTGGCCCATGGAGCTGCCCTGGATGGGGAGGTGCTGCTGCATCCGCTGCTGCTGCATGGCCGGGGGGTAGCCTCCGGGTCCCTGGGGCTGCTGGAACTGGCCGTGCCCGGCCATGCCCCCGGCCATGCCCGTGCTGCCCTGTTGCTGCTGCTGCTGCTGCTGCTGCTGTTGCTGCTGCTGCTGCTGGAGCAGCTGCCTCCGGAGCATCTCCCGGTACTGCGGGTTCATGCTCGCCATGCTGGGGTTGTGGCCCGGGTTCATGATGTTCAGGGCCTGGCCCTGGGGGTTCAGGCCTCCCATCGCCGGTTGCTGCGGAGGCACACCGGGCCGGGGCCCGCCGGTTTGCATGGCGTTCAGGTTCTGCAGGCCGGGCTGCTGGTGCAGGCCGGGCTGGGCCTGGAGGCCGGGCTGGGGCTGCAGGCCAGGCTGGGGCTGGAGGCCAGGCTGACTGGCCACGTACTTGGCTGTGCGCTGCTTGATGAAGGCCGCCATCAGCTGAGGGTTGGACTTGAGGATGTTGAGCACCTGCTGCTGCTGCTGCGGGGAGCTGGGCGACTTCAGGGTCCGCAGCAGGTCCTGCAGGGCGCCGGGCGAGATGCTCCGGGGAGGCTGCACGCCGGACATCCGCGGCCCGGCCACGGCTGGCTGGGCCTGCATGGACAGCACGGGCCGGGGCAGGCCCGGCATCGGCTGCTGCTGGGGAAGAGGCGCTTGCTGCCACTGCCCGGGGGGCAGGTTGGGCATGACCGGCCCGCTGACCTGGCTGGGACGGGGCACGTTCAGGCCCACGGGGGCCATCTGGCTCACTGGGGTCACCATGCCCGCGCGCCCTGGGGGCAGGCCGTTGTTCACGTTCACCCGGTACAGGTGCTGCTGCTGCTGGGCCTCGCGCTCGATCTGCCGGGCCGCTTCCACCGCGGCCGGTGGGGGCTGTGCGGGAGGTGGCGGGGCCGGCACCTGGTTGGTGGGCTTCCCGGTGGACACCGTGGTAGGGGGCTGAGTCCGGGCCACGCTGGGGAAGCCGGCTGGTGACATGCTCACGGGTGAGGGCTGGGGCTGGGCCGGGGGCTGCGGCGTCTGGGGCGTGCTGGGCTGCTGCGTGGGGGTCCCGGGCGGAGCTGAGGTAGGGGAAGGCAGACTCTGCTGAGGCACATTGCGGGTGTTCATGGTGGCCATCCGCCGGCGCATGAGCTGGGCTTGCTGCAGCCGGTGCTGGATCTGCTGCTGCCGGAGCTTGTGTTTGATGTTGAGGCAGAAGGGCACCGGGCACTTATTCTCCTGGCAGTGCTTGGCGTGGTAGCAGCAGAGGGCGATGAGCTGCTTGCACACCGGGCAGCCCCCGTTGGTCTTGCGCTTGCAGCCCTTGGTGTGCTGCACCACACGCTTCATCTTCTGGCAGGACGGCAGCGAGCAGTTGGCGTTGCGGCACTGGCAGGCGTGCACCAGGGACTGGATGCAGCGCTGGATGCTCAGGCGCCGCGACTCCTGAGGGCTCTTGGACTGCGGCTCGCCCTGGCTGCTGCCCTCGTCGTCCAGGCCCAATCCCCACTTCACCATCTTGTGGGCGTGGCTCTTGGTGTTGTAGCAGTTAATGCAGAGGTCGTAATCCTGTGGACAAGCACAGGGCGCAGGCTATGGTCAGCCCAGGGCCTTGGGACCGGACAGAAGCCACCGCATCCATCCCCGCAGCCCTATCCCTCCCCTCCCTGTGCTCTCACAGGCTCTCGAGTGCGTTGGCTGACCTCTGGTCCCCTTTCCTTCCGTCCTCTGCCCCTGGGGAAGGGCGCCTTGACCTACCGTGTCCTGCTCCTGAACCTGGCCTGGGGAGCCTGACGGTTCCTCCCAAGCTCACCCAGGTGCCACCCAGCTCCTTGGGGCCACTGCCAGGGGCCCTGGTGCATCACCCGAGCTCTGCTGGGTGGCCCAGGGGGTCTAGGGGACTGAGGCACCTTCCCCAGAAGACAGGCCTTTGGCTCAAACCCCAAAGAACCCAAAACGCACACTTAAAGTTGCTTGTACCTGCAGACAGAGACTACCAGGTACCAGGTCTGGAAAAGAAGACCCTATGACCGGGACCCACCCCTTTTCCAAACGGACATGAAGATCCCAATAGTGGGAAGTGATACAGGACTAAAGAAGGCTGGAAAAAGTGGGAAATGCAGACAACGGCATTACAGAGGCTCCACCTGCCCCCTCTACCCAAGATCACAGAACCCCTACAGGTGTGCGGCTCTGGGAACCGTTTGGGAAGCTAACTCTGGCAAGGTGAGGACAGGGTGGAGGGTGGAGGCTCCACAACAGCCCACTTCACGCCCTGTGAGGGACCCATCTGGGCAAGGGTTGGCCCACACCCTTTCCCACAGGGAGCCAGCACGTGCAACCATGGGGTCCACCGGACAAGGGCCTTCTTAACTGCTTGGCTAGGTCACAGCTGGAGGCATGAACAGGGGAAACCACTCAGAATCCCGGGGGGGCTGAAGCACAGCCTGTTTCCTGCCCTGCCCCTGCCCTGCACCCGAAGGCCCGTGGATGCTCTGGACACATGGCTGGTGTTAGCGAACAAGGGATCAAATCAAAGTGCTCTATGATCAATTCTTCCTGAAAAAGTCAGCACAAACACTGCCCCCCAGGAGGCCTGCCCACTCCACCTCCCTGGGAGACCAGCGCCTCCTGCCAGGGGCCAGGTGTAGCCCAGACACACATCGATGGCCCTTTGTTATGCTCTGCTGGGTTGAGAGCACATGTGCCCCATGAAGGGAGAAAGGCTCCTTCCTTCCTTCCTTCCCTCTACGTATGCTGGTGAGCCTGGAGCGAGCGCAGAGCACAGAGTTTCTTCTTCGTGACCTCAGAAACCCGACCTCATGACCAACAACTCCCAGAGAGGACCAGGAGACAGATGCGCCTTTTCATCTGCTTATCTGGTCCCTGGGAAGATGCTGACCACTTCACGGTCCGAGCTGAAATGCTAATGTACCGATGGCGCAGAGAACTGAGGACCGACCGGGGGCCCAACTCGCGGTGCAGACATTGCCCGCCGGCCTACCTCGCAGACAGTGCAGTGCCAGCGCGTCTCCACGTGGTGCTTGCACTCGTTGCAGGTGTAGACGAAGCGGTCCTGGCCCTGGGTGTGCAGCTCCACCAGCATGCACAGTGTGGACCACTTGGACCGGCGCAAGGAGGAGAACTCCCAGTGCTTGTCTCGGGCCAGGGTGAGGAAGGCGTCACGCCCGTCCATGAGGTCACAGCTGAGCAGGGGGTCGGGGTCCACGATGGGGGGCAGTGTGTTGATGACGGGCCCAGCGTGCAGGTGGATCACAAAGAAGACCTGCAGGGGAGGACAGCGTTAGCTCACGGAGAGCCATGGCCGCTGTGCCTCCCGGGGCCAGTTCTCTCCACAAGGCCCAGGATGGAGCGCCAGCAGCACTTTTCCCTTCTCTGGGTAGGGGCCGGCGTTGTGGATTCTCAGCAACCCCTTCTCCCTTATCCCACAGACCAGGAGGGGGCCAGCCTCTGGCCCGAGAGCCCCCCGCTCCCCCCAGAGCATCTCTACCTCTTTGTGCTTCTCCATCGTGGCGTAGAGCTTCTGGGACAAGTCGTTGGACACGTTGGGCACGCTGGGCTTCTTCTTGTTGGCGCGACTGATGCTGCTTTTATTCTTGTTGGTTTTCTTATTGTTCTTCTTCTTGGCGTTCTTGCTGTCGCCCTGGCTGCCCTGAAAAGATACAAGGAGCTGTCGCAGGAGCCCAGCCTCCCCTCCCGAGGGCGCTCCAGGCCGCTGCGCCTGCAAACACACAGTTGCCTGCAGAGGGTGTCATGGAGGCAGGGGCAAGGAGGACGGGAGCCTGGCCAGGGGTGTGGTGGGGACACAGAGGCCATGGAGGCCACAAAGCAGGTCATCTCTTGGGACGATACGCCCAGGAGGGACTCCAACAACGGAGGGAGGCCACGTTGCCCTGGAGCCCGACCGCTGCATGCCACGTGGCATGTGCTCAGTCCCACATGGTTCCCAAAGTCCACTGCGTATGAGGCAGGGAAAGGAGCCATGGGAAGCTGCCACGTGGGCGGGAGCGGGGGCTCCAGCATGGCCCATCCACATCCCAGGCAAGGCTGCCTGAAGGGAGGACGTCCCTATGACCCTGCTCCCAGCCCCAGGCTCGCATGGGCCTGAAACCCCCCATCATGAGCACTCCAGGGGCTGAGGTGTGAGGGGCTCTGCCCTGCAGTTAAGGCGCTTCTGCTCCAGAAAGCACCCCCTTCATCATTCAGGCCCCAAGGTCAGGTCCAAAGAACATTCTTCCCAACAAGAGCAGAGAGAGGGCGAGACAGACGCTCTCAGTGTCAAGGGGCGCTAGTAGTACCCGTCTGGGGCCCAGAGCAGTAGAAGGCTATGACAGAGGGCGGGACGGCAGCGGGCAGCCTGCACAGCCGCTCCAGTTCTCAGGGAGCCCTGAAACCATTCTAAAGACGAAGCTTTTAGAAAATTATAAAAGAAATAGATACACTGCACAAAGTTCAGAAAATATAGCCAAGTAACAGTAACAAAAAAATGCTTTTTTGGCCACCCAGAGCAACGGCATTCTGGTTTTTCCTCCTGGAGCTGCACGTACAGGTGGCTCCCGCAGGTGGTTTTCCTTAGAGCTGGGGTTGCACACATGACGCTGCAGCCTCTCCCCTCCCCACGTCCCCCAGGAAGGAAAGTGCCAACGGCAAAGCAGCAGCCCGCCCAAGTGCCGTCCACAACGGAAGGCACTGCCTGCCACGTGGTCCTGGGGTGTCTGTGGGGTGGGACCTGCCTACTGCCTCTGTGGACTGGGCACAGAAGACCACCGTCTCTCTCCACCATGGGCAATTCCCCCATACCGCAAAGGCTGGCAGGGTGCGGGTGCTCCACCATCTGGGTCCAGACCCTCTTCTCCCGGCCCCGGAGCCCAGATGCATGTTCTGACTCAAGCCACCACCCATCTGAGGTGCAGGCAGTGGCCAACATGGAGAGAAGGGACCCGGGCTCACAGTTCAGCTCTGCGCACCCCCCTGCCGGAACTCCCTGGTTTCTACCCAAAAAGGATTTCCGGCTGCCTCCCAAAGACCCTGGTGGAGCAGTTTCTCAAGCCCCATTCTGGATATTCAGAAATATGGTTACCGGCGGTCAGATGACAGATCCTGCCTCCAGGGAGGCCCTGGCGGAAGGACTCCTGCGGCAGACCCCAGTTCAGAGGGCCCATCCTGCACAGCCCCTCTTGGGTGTTACCAGGCGTCTCTGCGTGGGTTCCTGAGGGGCCTCTTTCCCCAACATGCTTCCCCAGCCTCTGGGTGGAGGTGGCAACACGGACTCAGTTGCTGAGGGCCCAGACCCAGCGGGCAGCCCCGATCCAACATCTCCCTC
The DNA here is from genome assembly GCF_030435805.1 of Mustela lutreola. NCBI lineage: Eukaryota > Metazoa > Chordata > Mammalia > Carnivora > Mustelidae > Mustela > Mustela lutreola. Next base: position 20,762,378 of record NC_081306.1, on the reverse strand, counting down.
ACACAACACAATGATCCGCCTCAAGTTCTAGGGCTGCTACTCTCAAAACACCTCATACCCCCTCCACATTGCCTCTATAGCTAAGGACTGAATGGAAACCCCCATCCTCTCTTCCGCAGACATCCCGAACACACGCACACTTGCTCCCGGCGCGAGCCGTCACACATCTCCCCCACCCCAGGCAGCGTTGGTCCATTCTCAGGTCAGCCTCTGCCGCCTCCCCAGACAGGCCCCGCCGGCAGCCCCTGCGCCTGGCCGATCTGGGTGCGCTGTTTCCATAAGCTCCTACTGCTGCCTCAGGACACGCTGTTTTCCCTACTAGAACCCTCGCCCTGGGAGGGAGGGACGGAGCCTCCCCCAGCTCGCCACCGCACGGCGGAGCACGGCACCTGGTGAGCGGGCCCGAGAGCGACAGCAGACGGAGGGCCGTCTGGTGCGGTGGGCTGGCTTGTGACAAAGTGGGAGAAAGAGGCCCGTCCCCTTCTCAGGGAAGGTCTGAGCACAGGGCGAGCAAAGGACTGTGCGCGCGCTCGGCTGCCCGGCAGGATGTCCTCCTCTCCTGTCCTGCTGCGCCTCCAGCCTGCCCGCTCCCGCGTGACGCGTCTCCCGCACCCCCATCTCTGCTCATCCCGCAAGCTCTGGCCCTGACCGGCGGTGGTTGGTGACAAGGGGAGGGCACGTGCAGAAATGGCAGCACCGAGAAAGGCGGCGGCGTCTATGCCCCTGGGCGCGGCCAGGCCCGCCACGGCGCCTCACCTCCGTGGTCTCGCTGGCCGCGGTGCTCTCCTCCTTCTTCCTCTCCTCTTCCTCCTGCTCCAGCTCCTTGATGCTCTCCTCTAGCACGTTGGGCCAGAAGTCCCCCTCAAAGTAGGGCAGCTCCTTGGCACTGGTGAGCCTGTCTTCAGTTGCTTGTTTGAAGATATCCTGGAGAGCAAAGGAAGCACAGCGGAGAAGAGGGACGTGAGTGGCGCTCCGGTGGGGGGCACAGGGGCCGAGGCCATGCTACAGACACCTGCTATGAATCTCTGCCGGCTACACGGTAGGTGCTTCTCCAGCTTTTCCCCCGCGCTCGTCTTCCCGCGTTCTACTCCTCAGAGGGGACTAGAGCCCGCACTCGCATGAGCCGCCAGGTACCTTGTAGTCGTGAATGATCCGCTCTGCGAATGCCTTGTCCAGCATCTTCTTGTACCACTCCTGGAGGCGCTTTGGTTTGGGGATTTTCTGGTCAGGGGGGTGGCAATGGAAGATATAGTCGTCTCCTTCACTTGGAGGGCAGGCCCAGATGTGTCCTGTGACATACCTGCAGGACACATAGCACAATTCAGACCACAGAGCTGAGTGAAAGCCTCCCTGCCCCCAAGGAGACTAACAGCCGAGGAAGAGGGACCACAGCAAGTACAGAAATAACTAGAAGAAAACAAAGAAACTACCACGATGCTTGCAACGAAATAGAACAGGGTCAAGGAAGTTCCAAACCAGCGTGTGGGGGAGGGGCGTGTGGGCGGGGGAGGCTGCATCTCGTGAGCAAGAGCACCCCTGGAAACTGGCCTCAGATGCTCCCTCTCACCGGGTGCGTGATGGGCAGGGGTCAAGACTCCAAGGACTTCTGTCAGCATAGGACACAGCCTGGGAGATGTGGCTCTCATGCACATGGAATGGCTTATGTCCAAGGATGTGCCGCAATTCCTACTAATACTTCCTGTGCAATGAAGGGGCAGCTGGACACTTCTAAGCGGTCAAAGTCAAAATAAATCTGTTACTCTGTGAAACATGTCAGTCAAATAACTCTAACTTTTTCAAATTTGGGAAGGGATATGACAGATCTAGAATGCTGAAACAGAGAAAAAAAAATCAGATGCAAAAGACCAGTATCCTGTAGGATCCCATTCATGTGAAATGTCCAGAAAAGGCAAATTTGTATAAAAAGAAAGTAGACCGAGGTCACTGGGGTAGGGGTAGAACAGGGATTAACAAAGGGGTTTGGGGGCCCCACTACTAAGGGGAGGACAATGCTTGGAAAAGGACTGATAGCCACGGCCACACTGCTCATTGAAGTTATTAAAAATTAATGAAATGTACACTTGACACAGGCAGGTTTTATGATATGTAAAATATTTCTCAATAAAGTTAAAAAAGAAAAAAAAAAGAGACTAAAATAGGGAAAAGAGTGAGAAGAGCAATAGAGGGCAGGGCAAGCATGTGTGCTGAGCTGGGAAGTCCAGACCTGCGGGGCCCAGGGGAGTGTCTGGGAGGGGGGCTCGGGAGAACTCATAATCGATCCAAGGACGTTAAAATAAAAACACATATAACTTTAAAAAATACTCTGGTTCTTTCACAAAACACACAGTGAAAATTAAAAATAGCATTTTTATTAGTTCTAAATAATCTGAATTAAACTCACCCTAGTTTCTTCACATATTCTAAATATCCAATAAGGATCTCATGGTAAACAGCTGTCCGGAGGCATCGGGGCCGGAAGAAATGAATACTGTCCAGATAAGATATGTACACACGCCTAGGGGAGCAGGGGGGATGAAAGTAATTGGTATCCTCCAAACTTCAAACCAAACACCAACATCTAAAAAAAGCTCCAGAAATAAATTCTGTTTTTGTTGCATTTATACTGGCCACACAGACAAGACATAAGAAAACTCCCATCACCAACTGCCACTGCCTGTGAGTCAACGATCCCATCACTGGACCAAAAGCAGGGGATCACCCACCACAGAGAGGCATGGAAAGGCCAGGGTAAACTAACAAAAACCTCTTCCAATTCCCTCTCCCCTGGATTCTTGACTGAACATGAAATAACTCTCGGCAGAGGTCCTTTGCTCTTACAAGTCGTGGGACCCTGGAGTGATCCCCACCCCCTCTCTATAGGTTTACCTGGCCCAGGTAAGACAGGGACAATAAATAGCAAGACCAGGACTAGAACCCACGAGCACTCACTATACGAAACATGGTTTAAACAATCATCAAAACCCTTCATTTCTCACTGGCTCAGTGGAAAACTCAACTAACAAGTTTGGTTTGTTAGGCATGGCTTATTTGATTTAAACCCATGTCTGAAGCACACAGGTTCGCCAAGACACTTAGGGTCTTGGTCTGCTGTGACACCGTGGGCCCACTGATCTGCACCCGAGAAAAGGAGGAAGACTACCTTGTGTTTGGCGGGGGGCAATCAGAGCCATACTCTTGCACGTGCATCCCAAAGAAGCACACGTCCACTCCGTCAATTTCCTCAAAAGCAAAGAGTGCTTTGGTTCGATAGGGGAAAGATTCAGACATTTCCCCAGAATCCACAAACCTGAAATAAAAGTCAGAGCCTGAGGTCTGCACACGTCATTATACGTCTGCACATGTCATTATTTTACCAGGTGCTTTTTAAATGAGACTTACTGATCTAAACCCACGCAGTGCAGAGGAGCTGAAGGCCTGCTCACCTCTGCTGACTGCTGCCCAGAGCTCTGCCCGCCAGCCTGGCCTTGAGCAGCTCGGGGCTGTGACCCTATTCTTTGTAACATGATCTCGCTCAGCCAGGAGTTTTACCTCCCCTTATGAATGTGGAATACTGAGAGAAGGGCTGAGTAGACCATACCCGCTGAAAAACCTTTAAATTATACAAACTCTTAAGCTTATTTTTTTAGTACTCCCTACGCCCAATGAAGGGCTCCAACTCACAATCCCAAGATCAAGAGTCACATGTGCTACTTTTCAGGTACCCTGAATTATACAAACTCTAAAGCCTTGCCAGAATGTGAGGCTTTGGCTAACCAGGGACAGGACCCCTCAAACTGTGTTACAAAACAGCACAACATGTGCACACAAACCGTGACTTCATTCCGGGCTTGACTTCCACAGTCTTGTCTGAGCTGGCCACCACACGGACAAAGACCTCCCCAGCTTCAGGATGATTCTGTCGCCGCAAAAACTTGTTGACTCGGTCTTCCAGGTGGTTGCCCAATCGTGTGGTCTGTAGTCCTGGAAAGTCCAGAACAAGCAGGTGAGGGGGCTTTGGATGGGCTATAAAAAAGGTGGCTAAGGTCACAGGACCTACCCTTCCTATACGGCAGTTTTATTTCCTTTTCTCTTTAAAGATTTTATTTTTTTTGAAACAGGGAGGGAGGGAGAGCGAGCGAGCGAGAGCGCAAGCACACACAGGGGGAAAAGAGGGAGAAGACGACTTTCTCCACCGAGCAGGGAGCCCGATGTGGGGCTCGATCCTAGAATCCTGGGATCATGACCTGAGCTGAAGGCAGCCGCTTAACTGAGCCACCCAGGCGCCCCTAGTGCAGTCTGATGTTCTAAGGATTAGCGTTTTCGAACTCCAGAAGGGACCTAGCTTGTCCTACAAGGTAAGCATGTAAGGGAAAGGTAAACTCTGCAATCTCTAGGTGCTCCACACAGTGACGACTGCGGTCATTTAAATGCCTACATATTTCCACCTTTTTTTTTAGCTTCAAGGGCAGAAAAGCCATGAAGGCAGACAAAAGGCTATGGGGTAAAGTGGAAGGAGCAGACACAGGGGCCTCACTGTGACCACCTCCTGCCTCCCAAGCCTTGGCCCTGAAGAGGCCTTGATCTAGCCTGGGCGCCCCCACGTGGCTGCTCGGTGTCACAGCTATGCCCGCAGCCAGAATCCACCCTACAGAAACTCTGCTTTCCTTGGAGGGCAGGGCTGCTCTAGCCCTCCCATCCAGCTCACAGGATCCCCCCCAACCCCACCCGCCCCCACCCCTAGTGTGCGAGCCCCTCCCAGGCAGCAGCTCACACCTTATCAGAACCCAGTTCAGCCCTGAACCCCCTCCACCCTCTCCCTCTTCTGGGGATGCGCCAGGTGTGGCCACCATGACAGGACTTTTCCAGCAAGCCATCCCCAGACAAAACACTGGTCACAGCAAAAAACTCTTTGCACAAAGGGAAAGAGGCTAGAAGGAAAAGCCACAGAAGGTTAACAGTGATTATTTACAGATATGGATTTCAAAGATATTTTCTTCTTTATATTTATTAACTTTTAAATATTTACTATATGGATAAGAAATATTTTTAAAAAGCTATTTGGGATTTCCTAAGATTCCTTAATGAGGCCAGGAACTACCTGGAGAATTTAGACTTTCTAAATTCTACTTTTCTGTAATTAACCTATCAACAGTGGAGTTTTTTTAGGAATTAAGTTATACCTGCACACAAGTGATTTTAAAAAGAAAATACACAAAGATAAAATAAAACCCCCACTGGAAAATAAAAACTTGAGGGACGCCTGGGTGGCTCAGTTGGTTAAGCAGCTGCCTTCAGCTCAGGTCATGATCCCAGCGCCCTGGGATCGAGTCCCACATCGGGCTCCTTGCTCAGCAAGGAGCCTGCTTCTCCCTCTGCCTCTGCTTGCCATTCTGTCTGCCTGTGCTTGCTCTCTCCCCCTCTCTCTCTCTGATAAATAAATAGAATCTTTAAAAAAAAAAAAAAAAAAACTTGAAAAGCTGTAAAACGGAGGAGAAAGTAGATGTGGTACAGATTTCACACGTGGATGAAGGCATGCCCTCCACACAGCCGTGTAAGCTACGCTGAGCGCTGTGGCTATGATGGCCGCCCCAAGAAACAGTCAGGTGCAGAAGGGGCCCATGGACCGTCCCATCTACCCAAGCAGCAACCCATGGAGGAGACCCTCACGTTCTGACCCCCAGAGTCCCCCTCATGCCACGGCTGAGCGAGTCTGGCTCCCCTCATGACGTGGTTTCTGACCCAGAAAGGCTGGACCCAGCTAAGAAGGGCCACCCTGCCATGGTCCAGAACTCTCCTTCCCATGTCAACACAGAACCCTATACACAGTGATTTCCAAGTAACAAATGGAAAAATAAACCTTTAAAATTAGGTCTTTACTTTTTTCTTCAAATAACTTGAATTACCTGCACTTAAAAAAAAAAAAAAAAAAAAAAAGGCAGCTGTACACAAGACCATGTATGACAATCTTATAGGCACCAAACTGAGTGCTGTGATGGCGCTGAGGGCTGGAGAGGTGCCCTCTGGGGCCCCGAGAATTGCAGCTGCTCAGAGGTGTGAGCGGAAGGGCTGCGGTGGCTCCTGTGGCAGAGGAGATGCCCGTGCAGAGGCGTCCTCACACAACGATTTCGGGGGCATCGCGCCCCTGGTGTGTGACACACACAGCTCTGCCTCGTTCTGCCACGCTTTCCAGTTTCCCCGAGGGCCAGCCGCTTGCTCTCCCGTCCGTGGCTGCTCCTCACACTGTGAGGGCTGTCCTCGCACACGCCTCATGCACACAAACAGCTCTGTGGGACACGCGCGTGCAAGCACAATCACGGAGTCGGGACAGTGGATCACGGAGTCGAACACTGGATCACAGTCCTCCTTCCTCCCCAGGCTTTCCTCGTGCGCTTTCACCCACAGCATGTGACAGGGCCTTTTCTGTTCCTTTACGTAATCACATCCTTCGGCCTTCTGCTTGCCAACACCGGGGGTGCCCCGTCTCCAGAAGCATCACTAGTGGTTCCCCTTCTCCCTCTACCCGGCTGGGCTGCACAGGGCGCAGGGTGTCAGGCAGAGAGGGGTGGAGGCTGGGAGGGGAGATGGTCAGTTGTGGACTGTCCTTCACCCACTGGTCAGCAGCACAGTGCCGGTGCAGATGCGAACAAGGCAGCCCGTCCTTTGTGGCCTACAGACTCTCGCAAAGGCTGTGCCCACACATCCACGATGAACGATGCCAGTTCTTCTGTCCGTGAGTGCCGTTCATCTTCAACCCCAGGGCTCACGTCGCAGACCTGCTCTTGGGTTCTTCTGCCCCCATCTGCTACCAGCTGCAACTGCTGTCCAACCCAGGACTGGCTCTCCTGGCTATTGTGTTCACAAGGCACAAGGCTCTGGCCTAGAAAAGTGTTTCTAGCGTGCGGACTGCTTTAGTGATCTCACTCAGAATGGACTCTCTAAAGCAGGGGCTCTTAGTGGGAGCAACTCCGCACCCCAGGGGACATCTGGCAATCTCTGGAGACATCGTGTGACATTCTGAAGGTCACCGCTCATGGGAGTAGGGGTCATGTCACTGGCATTTAGTGGGTAGCAGCAAAGATGCTCTTAATATCCTACAAAGTGTAGGACAGACCCCAAACAAATTATCTGCCCCTGAATGTCAGTAGTGGCTCAGCTGAGAAACCCTGATCTGAAGAGAAATACTTTAACGGTCTGTGAGTTCATCAGTATTTCAAAAGATTTTATAAGAGTGAGATTAGGTTATAGGGTAACTGTGGATTTTGGTAACAACAATCTGTCCCTAAGTTAGCAACTACCTGGAAGCCCACAGAGTGGCTTCCTCCTTGCATGCTCCCTCTCTTCTCCTCCCCCTGGTGTGGGATCTCTCTCCAGCCCATCTCGCCCCACTCCCTGCTGGGGAGGGCGACAGCTGCAGTGAGTGCCGGACAAGCGAGCTGTAAAGGCTCCACCGAAGGCAGCGATCTTACTCAGGGTCACTGCGAGCTTAGCAGAGGACAGCTCAGGGATGTCACACAGTGGAAGGTGGCCCCTAGCCCTCAAGAACCAGTCGACGACGATCTCATATTGTACACTTCTGAAAAGAATGCTATCTCTGAAAGCATCAAGACTACCCTGGAAGAGTTACCCGGAGTAGCGCACGAGGCTGCTCTCTGCTGTGCGGCGACACCGGCAGCCATGCACGCAAGTCCTCATGCACACCGGGCTGAGTGTCCTGGTCACGACAGGACGTGTGTGAATGTGTGCGTGTGTGTGCGTGTGTGTGCGTGTGTGTTGTGGGGAGGGGTTTTTTTTCTGAGCTACTTGGAAAGGACCTGCTGACAAATTTTCTCTCTCTGCATTTAAAGTTTAACGTTTTATCTGAGCTTTCTGAACTTTCATTTAAAACATGAAGTGACCATAAAGCTAGTTTTCATGTAAAGATCACGCCAGGGACTCCATGGAGGGTAAGAGCAGACAAGTACGAAGTGTGGAAAACGAACTCCAGTATAGAGCCTCGGACAAGAGAGCCCAAGAGCCGCCCACAGAGCGGAGCCGCAGAACGACGGAGAAGGGGAACAAGCCCCTCACAGGCAGACACAGAGACAGAAGCCCTCCTGACTTACTCTTAGCACTAAACTTGTTTTCTTTCCGAGTTCTGCCAGTTTTCTTCAAACAGTTGTCACACACAAAGCTGCAAAAAAAGAAAGGGTGTGATCAGAGTGTAAAACAGTCTACACTTCTGAACCAGCGTCAGGCAGCTTGAAGTGCTTTGCTGGCGTCATTATTTACAAGTGAAGAGGCAGCCTGTTTTGAGCCTAAAGTCCCCAAAGTGGGCAGATACTTGCGATGTAAATAAACTGAGAATCGGCTGCCACCCGGCTTCTGGCTTCTGCCTGGAGCCCTTGCTGGTCCCGGCAGGACCCCTCGGTCCCCAGGCTGGGCAGGGAGGCTTTCCCTTCCCGAGGATCACAGGAAATCACTAGGGAATGACTCACCCTGAAGGCCAAATGATGTCATAGTGCAGAACACAAATCTGGTGCATCTTGCGGCCACACTCCTTGCAATCGACAAAGCTGGAAGGCAAAGAGAGCACGCTCCAGCACACAGCGGAGCACGCGAGGGGGGCGTCCGCACATCACCCTCCGGACCACTCTCTGTCATCTGTGGCTTTAATGCTGCTGCAGCCTGATTCAGCCACATTTTACTTTATTTTTTCTTCTAGAGTTAGCTATACACCCAATGTGGGGCTCGAACTCGCAAAACCAAGAGCAAGTGGCACCGGTACGATACTTTCTATGATAAAGTGGACTTGCTCCTTTTCTCTGCACAAACGCCCGTCCCTCATCTCCCTGCAGCCAGAAACGAAACTTTACTTTCAAAAACTAGTGTAACAGAGGTGTATTTCACAGGCCAGTATTTCTGACGTGAGACACCTTTTCAAGACCAATGCTTGCTCTGGGTGATCACGTATGCCCAAAGTGCCTCAAGAAACAGAACAATGCTCTGGTGTCACAAACACCTGCTCTTAGGCGAGGCGCAGGACGCATCTGCTCGGAGTCAGCTATGAAGGTGGGAAGCGCCAACCTGACTGGTCGATGCTGACCTTTACTCACTTAAGCCCAGGAGAGCAGGGCCCCCCATGCTGCTCACGCTGTCACAGCTCCCACCCCGCCTCACCTGCCCTTGTCACCTCATTTGAGAATCTTAGTTGCCAACATGTGTGGATGTCAAAACCTATTTTTTCTGCCACTCTCTTCACCACCACCACAACTTATGCCTCGAGCAAGGCTTCAGGGACCAGAAAGTACCCTACTTCCCACAACTTTGCTGGGTTCTGGCTCCTATCAGACTCTCTCTCTCTGAGTTCTGGGCCCCTACCAGCACTGTCGCTGCTGAGCAAGCCTTCAACCACAGATCCAACCTAAGCACAGTACCCCAACCCCCCGACCCCCCAGTGGCTTCTGTTCCTGTTTGGTCTAGAGAGAGAAAGGACACGTATGTGCAAACAATGCACCCCAGCAGCACCACTGCCAAATTCACTGTCCGGCGAGCTCTGTCTGGCAATCCTGTGTTGTCGCCACCTTCCCATCCCCGCCCCACACCATGCTGCTCCCTCTGCTGCTGCCTCACCCCTAACCGGCCGCTTCTCAGGAAGCCCAGCAATGGGGATCATGCTCCATGCCAAGAACTCAAAGGGTCAGCAGGCAATACTTCTGCTTCTGTGCCCCCTCCCCTTCCGAGAACACGTGACCCTCAACTCTTTCCTCCTATGCCCAGGGAAAAGAACTATCAAAAAAAAAAAGTTCTAGACCTAACACTATCAATTTTGAATTTCAACGTCCCCGACTAATACTAACCAAGTGGGGGGCTGCCACAACTGTGTGTCCTGTCCCAGGAGCAGCATCTCAGCAGGCCACTTAGACTGGCCCTTTCCTCATCCCATGGTGCAGCTTCTTGTACAGGAGGCCCTTCTCTATTTAGGTCAAGTTTCCAATTCCTACTTCCTGTCCGAGTTGTTGCTGAGTCTCCTAACTACTTTCCCAACTAGAAATCAAAGTCATTTCCTCGCCTGGTAAATCCACCTCATAGATCCAGGATGATCTTTACCTAAGGGAAACCAACAAAGTCCCTCAAAGCCTCCCCAGCACATTCAGGAAGAAATGTACAGGTCGACAAACGAACACTGTACGTGGCCCTTCACCCAGGGCCCCTGCTTGCTCGCCCCTTGGGGCACCACCCCTGCTCCCGACCCACCAAGCCCTCGAGCTGACCTGCATTGTCACTGAACATCCTGCGTTCATTCGCTTTTTTGTGCTGAGAATGCTCTGCCCTCCCCTCCCCAACCTGCTGTCAGACGAGTGTCCCCTTCCACAGGATGCCACTCAGCACAGGCCAGGGCCCTCCATCTCTGGAGCACCTGTGTGTGCTGTGATCCCATCTGTGTACTTCCTACCGTCGACACCTAGTATTACAAGGTACTGATTCTGAAACTGAAGTCAAACTGCAAAGCCACGCAGGGGGACATTGCGTGAAATGGGACACGGGACAACGAGGAGAGACCATCCACTGGTCATGAACGATCCGGGTGGAGCCTGGAGCCCCCGCAGGGAGTGTGCCCTCCCTACCACGGGGCACTGCTGCTGGGAAACCCTAAGTGAGCTCCCAGGAGGAAAGTTCAGTTTCAAAATGAGGCCCTGGTCCTCCACTCCTGCTGCCTGTCTTCCCAGAGCTGGGTGTCGGGGACAGAGGGAAGGATGACCTGTTTCTCGGCACTCACACTTCCAGTGGCGCTGGAGCCCGTGCTCACCCCCCAGAACACAGATGGGCATGGATGCACACTGGGTGCTCTCAGGGTTTGGCTTCGGGGGCCTGGAGGGACCGCCGTATGGAGACAGCTCTGCGGCCTCGGCTACGGACGATCGCAAAGTAAACCTGGCAAATGAGGTGCCCTCACTGATGCCCGTTCCTGATCTTTCGAGAGTCGCTCCTACAAGGTTTTCTTTCTGAATTTTCCCTTTAAGTGAGATGAGCTACTCCGCCTAATCTTCCTACTTTTAGTCTCTGAAAAGTCACACTGAACACTAAGCGGCTTCAGTAACAATGGCGACCAGCTTTCCAGAGAGGTTCTGACACAACCAGAACCTCCACCTCGTCTTACCAAGGTTAAAATTCAGTAACTGGAGAACACGCTACAGGGACATATGTGTTTGGTTTGAGTCAAAAAAGAATCCGTATCGGAAATAAAGTCATAAAAAAAATCCCACCCAGGGCAACATTATTTCCAGGGTCCCAACAGCGCCTTCTCCTGCAGCCCAGTCACAAGGAGGGAGTTTCCTGACCAGAAATTAAAATCCTAAAGTCAGAAAGTAATCACGGTCTACTCACGGTTCAGGATCTAAGGTATCATTTTTCTTCTTTTCAAACTGATCCTTTGAAATTGTCCTTGTTTAAAAGAAAAGAAAAAAGAGAAACGTGAATTAACTAAAATTATCTGCTGAGTCTAAAATACATGGTCTGTGGGGTATTATTTTGTAACTAGTTTTTCAAATAAAAAGTAAATAATGGTCAGCTGAAATCTCAAGTAGAATAATGACAGCATGAACGCACACAGTCTCTCTCCGCAGAAAGTGCCACCCTCTGTTTTTCTCTATCTGCCATGGGATATTTCCTTCCAACTACCACCAGCATGTATTCTGAGATCCAAACCAATACATTTTCAATCAAATCTGTATGGTGAATGGTTCCTGTATCTGATGGACAATTGGTGTAATCAATTCTTCTAATTGCAACGAATCAGATGACACAAAATCAGCATCTACTAGGGAGTATTTTATTTATTCTTAGAGGACCGAGGACCTGGTTTCTAAACTGTCCTCTTGTTATGATCAGTGTATACAGAAATTACTTCTGATTCGCAGAACTGTACAATCCAATTATCAATCACATAATTGGACCAAATAACTAAGATTACAAGGGATATAAAAATAAATTAAGTACGTAGAATTTCAGGCATTTCAGTTTATGTGCCTCCTAAGTGGCTACGGTTCGTTCTGCTTTTGGGGGAAGTAAACGTGAAGGCCAGAGACCACGTCCGAGACTGCTGGAAGCTTCTCCGGTGGGAGAACCCTCCTGCCTGTGGGGACAGTCCCACCAGCAGACTTCCCAGCAGGCCAGGGAACACGGCAGAGCCAGGAGAAAAGAGACAACCACAAAACGCTGGTAGTCCTAGGCAGACATGGTGGCTGGCAGGTCTTTGGTGTCTCAAGCAAATAAAGGACTTGACCATTCAACCGATGGACGTGCTCTTTCTGGCCACAGTCTGACCATGTGCCCACTCAAAGGTGAACTCAGTGAAGGAATCAATGAACCAACTCAAGCCTGGGCAGGCCGTAGCCAGTGAGTAAGAGCCACCACTCCAGCAAGGGAGGGGCCATGTTTCCACTCCAGGGTCTCGCTGTCTGTGTTCTAGGGTAGGCTCTGCAGCAGACGGGACAAAGGCTTCAGTGGAAGACGGAATGAAGGCTGAAGATGGGGTATGCACACAAGATTCATTTCTCGCTCTTGCCAGTTCTGTCAAAAGGGAGATCTGCTTTCTGAGGTGTAACTGAAAATCTGTAACTTCCCCCAATGGAGGAGGACCACTGCTAGGAAAAGGCAAGTGTTTCATAGGCAGACATGGAGCAAGGTCGAGAGAGACCAGAGAACCGTGGTGGGGGCTCCAGCATCATGGTCTCAGAAGGAGGGAGAATGTGGAAATGGCCCTGGTGTTGAGCTAAACAGCTACCTTCCAATGTGTGCATGTGGGCGTAGCGAGTTTGAGAAAATGCACCACGTACAAGTCAGAACAGCGGAGGTGCTTCCCTTTTAATCATGGGCAGGAGGGAAAAAACAATTACGAGTCAACCCCGAGAAAAATGACAGGATGGTACTTACGTTTGAGGCTGTGAAGGGTCGTCACCCAGGGTAACATTCTCCCCCTGGATCTCTGTGAAACACTTCTCACAGAAATGATACCTGTCAGCAAGAAGGCCATACTTGGGTGAACTGGTCCATCATAACACACAGCCACCCAAGCAACGAAGCCACCAATCAGAGCAGGGCAGATCACCACGACGAAGGGGGGGCGTTGTTGGTTGATTGATGGGTCAGTGAGGACAATGGAAGGAACAGGGGCAGGTGGGGAAGGGCAGGATTAGAGAACAGGGAAGGGAACAGATAGCACAGACAGAGAGGTAAGACGCAAACACCGAGACAACACAGAGCAGAAAGCCAAGGCAAAGCTTGATTAGCATTCGGTCTCACTGCACACATCACAGGCCATCATCGCTAACAACGGCTGGGCTCGGGCCAGCTCCGAGATGCAAACGTTTTCAAGGAGTTGTTAATACTAGAATTGCAAGGAGCCTCAATTTAGGAGTTTGACTTTTGTTATTACTTAGAGAAAATCAAATATAACTCCAGGGTTTGCGATGGAAAAAAATTCACTTTTGAACAAAATAGTCTGACAAAGGCCTTAAAAAAGCAATTATTTTTCAAAACAGCAAATTTATGCTTGACAGCAATTCACAGATTTTATTTGTGGTAGTAAGCCAGATCTTTAAGGTACTAAAAATGTTGAGCACACAGAATGGGTTTTAATTTTTTCTTGTTATTTTTTCATGTTAATCACTTAGTTAATTGGGTTATAATACAAATGAAACCAAATCCATATTCTAGACAAACATTTAACAGAAATGCAGTCGGGGTCAAAGACTTTCCAGCCATTTATCAGTACGAATGTACAGGAAAAAAAGCTGAGATATATTGTATGAATAATACAATATATGCAAATCCACGAACAATCTTAAAAGACTTTTAAAATTCAATTCTAAGCTTTGGTTTAAACTTTTTGGTAATGGGACCAATCGTTCACCAATCTGAGATCCTTAGTGATTAACTGCTCTGACTTGGTGACAATCCAAGTTAAGCAAATTTAGAGAGTTGATCTTTAAAGCACAATCTGCATTTGAGAAATTATCCATCACCCCAATTTCTGGAAAGATAACATGGAGCCTGGGCTCAAAGTACCAAATATGAACAATTAAAAACTATTAAATGTTTGGAAAGGACACGCATGAGGAATCAACAAAAACGCAGGCTGATGCTGCATAAAACAAGACGGGCACACAGGAATGCTGCAAAAACAAGCCGAATGGAGGTGAATTATACGAGCGGAGAGGAGTGTAAGGTAGTGGCAGCAGCACAATCAAATGCAGTTTTAGTGCTCAAAACTAAGTCTACAAGATGCCACGAGGATTAGTGTTAGACACTGGGACGAGACTCGGAGCGCCACGCCGCACGGACACCCGCAGGGCACACGGCAGCTCACAGGCTCACTCACGCACGCGCACACACGGCTGCAAAGGATGGAGGCTCAGGCCTGCCCGGCCGTCTGTCTCCGTTACTGCTCGGGTCAGTCCCCCTCAAGGTCTAATTCTAGTCTGAGTTAAACACACTGAGCATTTGTCTGCTGTACTTCTCTGACTAAACACACAGAGTCTGTTAAAAGCACGAAAGTTTAGAGCATGCATCCATCTCAAAATGATCTGATCTTTTAGCCCGTGGAGGAGGAACACAACAGATTCACTGTGGGTAGCAACTTGGTTAATGAAAGTTTCTTCTGGGACCAGGTTATTGGGGATGATTCAATCAATGAATTCTGCCAAGATTAAAAACTCTGACCAGGAACAGATAAATCCTGCTGTTTAAAAATATCTGTATCTAGACGTTCTTCTCCTGAATCAACGGGCTATTTGCTATTTTGTAAATATTCATGTGTAGCCTTGAAATTATGTAGTAAAAAGAATTTCCAGGTGCAGGAGGGCATGACCATCACTTGCACGAAAGAATTAAAAATACAGAAATCATAAACCAAATCAGGGGTGACCACGGCAATATGCACAAGAGACATCCCCCTCAACACCGAGTGTCTCCCTTTTGAAAATAAAACTTGGACTTAAATGTTCCAATTCATTTTATGACCAAACGTATAGCCATTGCAGGTAAGCCAAAAGCTGAACTCCCCTGGAAACAAAATCACTATGATAATTACACGGGAGGCCAAAAGGCTTTAAAATCCTGGACAAACTCAGCTTTTATTTGAGTAGAATATCAAGGCCAGGAACATCCAGGAAACAAGAATCATAAGCCCACCATTTTCTAGTGGTGGAAACCGACCCAGAACGGAACACTGATGGCTCAAGGGCAGGCCCTGCAGCGGTGGAAGCCCATGTTCTCCGGGTATAACTAGCTCTCTTCTGTGAAGAACCTCAGGGTCAGAAAGTGGGAGGCAAGGAGAGAACTAAGCCGCTCTAGTGCTTGTCCCACATCAAGCAGAGACATGGGAGAATCCAAACTGCTGGGGTCTGAGAGGCAGTGGGAAAGCCCCAGGCCTCCCTGCAGCGCCCTCCTGAGAGGTGGCGGCAGTCTGGAGAAGGGGCACAGCGACCCACTGGTCAAGTCTGCTGAAACTGCCTTGGTAATCAGTGGGGGGACAGACAGGAATGCTAGATTGCTCCCACATGATTACCTAGTCCAAACTTTATTCACCATAAAGATACAGAACAGTTCAGAAAGTCACTTTCCAATCTTAAGAGCCTTGCTAACATCAGCCTTGTGTGGAGGAAGCGACCGGATGAATACGGACTTGCAAAGGAGAAACACTTCACATAATCTGATGGTGATGACGTGCGCCTGGTGCCTGAAGTTAATACAGTGTGACTGCACAGCTCGTCTCTAAGGGTAACTTCATGTATGGAGTAAATTTTCAAATGCAGATTGTTTTAAGTACCATGTCACTATATACAAATAACTGGGATAGCTGAAGATAGCATCTGGAAAATCTATAAAGCAGTTTTCCCAACGTGAGCTACTTTCAAATTTTCAAAGCATGTAAACAAGTGAAAATGTACTCATATGCTAGTATTAAGTTTCACTTGTTCAAATGGTCTGTAGGACTTTCTCCTGTTTGAAATGCCCAAACAGTTTAGGACTGTAAGTGCCAAAACAGGTACTCCTGAGAACACCGGTGTTCCCAAGCAGTCATAGATGCGAACAGAAGTGTAGCCATTAGGATGATCCTCATAGTGAGGCCACTGCTTTCTTAGCACCACGACCTGTTCATCTCGCCAAGTACGGTGTTCTGGGAAGCACGCCTTATAAGATTCAGCTAGGGAGCAGTATCCCTCCACTTTAAAAACGTATCGTTAATAGAAAAAAACTCCTTTATGTCTCTACTTGTAAGGAAAATATATTACTTTTGTTGAATAAAGATAAAATTCTACAAAACTAAAACTGGACATTTCAGAGCTTTCAAAACAACCCTGTGTTTGTACTCCACGCATAACCTTCTGTCAGAGAGTAGCCGTGTGGCCTGATCCTATCAGCTCTATTTAAATTAACTGCTCTCCACTTAAAAAATGGCCAAAATCTGTGTTAATCAGCAAAGGCAGGGTCTCAACAGACCTGGGGACAGTGAAAAGGCCCCAAAACGTAAGAAATGGCAGCAAACAACCTGCTGTCTGTTCTTCCCTCTAGACCCAAACCACGCTGGGCGTCCAGTAGCATTCCTGAAAAACAGGAATTAAAATCTGTTCTCTTGAAGTTTCTGAACTTTATTTTACTTGGCCCATAAAAGTTCCCAAAGTGAATTCCTGTTTGTTATTTCATGGAAACTGACAACTAAGGTTGTCAGGGAAGGTGTCACACTTGATACGTTATGGGATGTGCTGGACAACACGGGGCTAAAACTCACTGGTGGGACCAGAACCCCCAGAACAGCACATGTCACTACAAGAGCGACTCGATCATGAAGGACTGTGGTATTATTTTAAACGCTCCCATCGACAGAAGGGACACTATGATAGGAACTAAGTTTCAGGCACAGGGGCACAGACGACATTCCTGTACCCACAGAACTAGCACCGGCATCTCACGCTGCCACGGGGCCAGGACGAGTGGGCTGGGCAGGGTTTGGAAATCTTTCCTTGAGACACTTTTAAGTCAATGGTTCTTTCCCTCTCTCTGGTTTTTTAAGTAGGATTTTGATGGGAGTTACTAACTGTCATAAATATGATATTTAAAAAAAAAAATGCAAGTACTTTAAAAGTGTAATCAGAAGACAAATATTTCAAAACTCCAAATTATTTAGGCCTGTGAACATACCTCTGCACAAAAAAAAGGCCCTTTACTTAACTTCCTCAAAATGAGGACATGTGCATATAGTCACTATAAGCACACAAGATCAAGTTATAAAAACATCAAACCCTAATGCTGACATCTAATAATTGAACCTAAAGAGGAAGTAGAGGCACAAAGCGGCACCTTGGTCACATACATTTCACTGCCTGTTCCTAACATGGAGGCAAAGTGACTGAATGTGCTCAGACTGACCACCTGTGCCTCCAGGCACAACACCCTCATGCTCTGGCAACATGGAGCCACTTGGAGCAACAGATACAACTAAACTTGATTTTCACCCCTATCCCACCCCACCCCGCCACCAAACTGTGGGGGTCGTTTCTGTATGGCAAATGAGCAACAGAAAATATTACTTTCATGCTATTCTGCTTAAGACAGGAGATTCATCCATCTCTACATTTCAAGAAATGGCAAAGATTTCTCGAGGACACCTCCCACTCATAAAACCCTGAGACGGCCATCCTGTGACAGGGGAGTTCATGTGGAACTCAACTAGAACACTCATTCTGTGTTGTGCTATTAATTAAAAAAAAATTCTCTAAGTCTAAAGCTTTAAGTACTTTTTTAGATAAATTACCACTAATTCAAGCCTTCCATCAGACCGTCCAGGCCAAGTTATCTGGGCAAATACTTATATAAAAGTAGTAAATACAATGTATCCACTTTACTAAGATCTTCAAAAAGGTAAGTCAACCTTGACTAGACTCATCTCCAGACTCTTATGTGGTTACGTTTTTGGAAGGACCACAGCTGAAGAATGAATGCTCCTGATTCAAGTGGTACAGCGAGCAGTTTCGAGCTTAAATTTTTAAACTGTAAAAGCGTGCTTTAAAATTAAGAGGCAGTGGGCCTATCCGAGTGACTAAGCTGCCCTGAAACTGTGGCCCATTTCATTAGAACTTTAGAAAAGAAATAATGTACCCAGGCTACGATCAGATGAACACACCTTGCCCTAGGACGTTCCTTATGTCCTGTAACTCGGGACACTGGCTCGGTGCTTACCTATTCTGATAGCTGTAGTAGGCAGCGTCACGAGGAATTGTGCACAGCTGCTTCCCGTAGCAGCACAAAGTCTGTGGGGAAAACTCATACTGCAAAAACAAAGGAGAAAATACTAAAAATATATCCCAGTTACTGTCACATCATGTTCTAGTTCACTACAGAGAAGTCAGATTCAGATGGTAAAATATCTGTTAGTACACGGTATAGTTTTCTAACAATCTTCACAGCTATTCAGAGACATTTCTGGATTCGATGTGACAGAAATAGTTGCCAAGGACACTTATTACAGGTTGATAAACGGATGCAGGGGCAGCCAAAGGCATAACCCAAGGTCTCCCCCAGTAAGCACCTCTAGCTTTGATCGTCCGTTACACGGCCTCAGGCAATCAACTGTCTTTCCAAAAGCCTAGACCCCATCTGGGTCCTTCCCAGCACATAGATATGGCTAAAATGTTGAGTCTATCATGTCACCATCATACCCTCTCTGGCTGGATTAACCAGGGAAGTTCACTTTCCAGAAAAAGTTTAAACTGTACCTTGCGTCCACAGCAATATCCAAGGGACTGCATGACGGGGTCAATCTCTTGCTCGAAGACCTCTGCAAGTTTACTGCAGAACTTATAGACCCGGGACGTCTTACGATTATAGAGCCAGGCGTTGTTGAACATAAGCCAGACGTCGTCCACGTACTGCCAGGGCTCTTGGTACTGCCCTGTATCCAGCTTCCTCTTGATGGTGGAAAGGTCCATGGGATTTTTCACAATGTCAAAATAATCCTTAAAGACAAAACAGTCTCAGTCTAGGGGATGCCCTAAACACCAAAGCCAGCCTTATGGAGCAGGTTTACCTTAAAAACAAAGTATAAATAATCATCCCCAGAACAACTTCCATTTTTAATAGTAATAAGTGGGAACTGAAGAGAAAACAGTCTCTGACCTTCCTCTGCTTTTATTATCTACTGTAATTAGTATTATCAAGTATGACCAAATGATTTCAAAGGCAAAAGTTAAGGCATCAATATATTATTTAATAAAAGAATGAGTTAAAAACACGTTTTTTAATATACAATTTTATGCATTTTAATCCACTGAATTAAAATGGTAAGCACATTTATCAGACACATTTTCTAGAGATTTACTCTTGGTCCTGGCAAACAAGAAGAAATTCCAAGACAAACACAAGAACAGAAACAAAAATAGTGACACTGCTCAACGGAAACCTGTGGGGTCGCCATGGCCCTTAACAGATGCCCCAGAGATCCCAGAACGAGACGCACGTGCTTTCTAACTGGTGTCTGCTGGTTCTTCAAACCTCCCTTTCAGACAAAGGCTCACATGAAGCCTCAGATAGATGGCAGGGCTTTGGAGGCCAAGTGCTAAGGCAAGCGGGCAGCCACCCCAGCCACGGACCCCCAGGGCTGACAAAAAGGTGGGGAAACACACGTTCCAGCCAATGAGCCAAAGGTGTATTACTGCTTTGACAGAGAAGTTTTTTTTTCTAGGAGAAAAAATCTTCAAAACCCAATTTTCAGAGATAAAACATGGATATTCTCAGGATCGCTGGTAAGGCTTTCTTTTCACTGCATTAACTTACCGGAATTCCTAGGAGCTGGGGGTCTACAGGCTGCCGGAAAGGTAGAGACTCCGGGTCCTGTCGATACAGCGCTTCGAGCGTTGGCATAAGAGCCTGGCGTAATTCCTCCGGCTTGAAGACTATGGTCAGAAAACATCGGGAAGTGACGCTGCTTACGAGGCACTCAGACCCCTTGACCACCACATTTCAGATGGAAGCCTGGGCAGCTTCCAGAAGGCCCCGATCACCTCCATTCCACTGCCCCCCCCCCCACCCCCGGCCGTGCAGCTCCCAAGGGTCCTCATTTACCGCAGAGGCTTTGGGCATTCTTAAGCTGCGACCCAGCGCCTCTGACAGCACCAGAACAGTAGAGCTGGGAAACTGCTTCTACGTCAGCAGGCTACATGCCGCATGGACAGGTCTGCTTCTCCAGTAACGGGTTTCTGACATTACAACCGCATTGGAACAGAAAATGAAGCTAATTCCCAAATCTGCTTCCTTGATCCAATGAGTGGTAACAAAGCCATTTCACTGGAAGGGGGCCTTTCTCCCTCTGGTGAAATTTGTCTATCCCTGGACAAAGTAAACTCAGACACCTGGGACAAAGAGTTTTGTATTATAACCTCACAAATGGACATAGTAACAGAGAAACAAAACCAAGTATTTCCCCCAAAACTTGTGAATCGTTCCCTCCACCCCGCAGCCACTCCATTTCCCACTAAACTTTTTTCCCCCAGTACAAGGATAAACACAGGCTGCCAGCCAAATACATTCGAGACGACACATTCATATAAAACCCAAGCAGCTTTACTGGCCGGGGGAAACGTGCAGAACCTATGAAGGAGAGAGGCAGGTCAGCGTGTGGCCCTTGTGTTCCCTGCATCCCACTTTGGAGCTGGGACCACTGGGGGCCGGTGAGCAGATGGGCCCCGCGGGAGCCTCACAAAACACATACACATCCTGCCTTCAGCAAGCACCTTTTCTTCTATTCTGTTTCTACACTAATGGAATAGCATTTTCTTTGAATAACTCTTTCTGAGAAAATAACTCTTTAATCAATAGCTTTTTCTTTTTTCTTAGATCAGGGTCAGCAAACTTGGACCCACTGGCCCAAGCTGGCCAGCCACCTGCCTCTGCATAGCTTGTGAGCTAAGATTGGTTTCTGTGGTGCTTCATGGTTGGGAAAAAAAGAATATTTCATGATACATGAAATGACATGTTAGTCTCCAAAAATCAAGGTTTGTCAGGAGGCAGTTATGCACCTTTGCTCACATACTGTCTGCCTTCACACCACCGAACAGAGGAGCTGCCCTAGAGGCCTCCTGGAGCACGGAGCCCGAGGGGAGAGAGCCGGCTCCTCCCGGAGCGCGAGCCAAGCCTGCTGCAGAGGCACACTTTCTCCCAGCGGCCATCTCCCATGCAGCTCACCGTGGTCAGTCGCTCGTTATGCACTACATGTTTGCTGAAAACCCCTATGGCTGAGGAAAAAGCAGCTCCTAACCCATCTTTAGGCAGCGGCCTGATGTAAAATCACATCCTCAGTCACACTCACCCTTACCCTATTTCAAGGGCTCAGGAGCTACACGCGGCTGGGGACAACCACAGAGAGCACAGACAGGTGACATTCCTGTCCTCACACCAAGTCCTAGCACTGCTCCAGGCTCTTTCTTGGGTCTGTGCCATCAATGAAGTTTACTTCCATAACATAAAACGACTTTCATGATAACACACGGCCATCATTCGCCTGGTCCACGGGGACGACGTTGGCACCAATGGCCAAAGGAACCACGAAGAAAGTCACTCGCGCCGCAGCACAACATGGGCAGCGGCACCAAGGCCACCTTAGCTGTCACCGTGCTCTCAAACCCTGGCTATGTGTCTGGATATTGCACGATCACATGGGAAGCTGGCACCGGGCAGCCCTGCTGCGTGCACTGGCGATCCTGCGAGGAAGAGCTCGAGCGTGCACAGTGAGCGGACACGGCTGCCTTCCTGCACAAGCACGCGAGACTGGGCAGGCTGGTCAGACCAGCTGCGGTTCTTCAGATCCGGGCACACGGCAGACATTTCCCCAAGAAGCAACACAGTGGGCCAGTTACACCAAGGACAAGTGACAGTATTTGTTGCCAGTGATAAAGTTTGGACTTATAATAAAATTTGAATTTGGAGGGGCGCCTGGGTGGCTCAGGGGGTTGAAGCCTCTGCTTTCGGCTCAGGTCGTGATCTCAGGGTCCTGGGATTGAGCCCCGCATCAGGCTCTCTGCTCCTCAGGAGAGCCTGCTTCGTCCTTTCTCTCTGCCTGCCTCTCTGCCTACTTGTGGTCTCTGTCAAATAAATAAATAAAATCTTTTAAAAAAAAAATTATAAAAAATTGGAATTGGAGAACTTGAATCTGTTGCATGAGTTTGACCACTTCCCCAAATTTCCAAGACTTTCTTGAGGAGATTCACAGTGATATTAATCAGTGTGGTTTTTAAAAATATTGTACAGTGAAGTGTGGTGACATCTGGAAAATCTGTGTAGCTCATGAGCCAAACTCCAAGATGACCAAAGGATTATGTTATTTAAAAAAAAAAAAAAATCACCCAAGGGCAAAAGACTTATTCACAGCACAAAACAGACGAATGGGCTCTCATGTCACCGGGCACGAAAAGCTCAGAGCTATGCATCCAGACTTCACACAGAAACTAACCTTCAGGAAGCTTGTACTTATTGAGTTTTGGTGTAGTATTAAAAAAGAACACCTATAATTATCTGAAAAGGCTCTTACTCTTTCTTTTATCAGCCACCTATCCGCTGGGGCAGGGCTGTCTTCAGGGACATGAAGCAAACAACGGGCACCAGAGAGAAAGCAGGGGCAGCAGGAGAATTCAGCCACATTTGCCGTAATCTCCAAGATGTAAAATTGCAAAAACAAAAACAAAAACCCGTCACTACTCTAAATATGTTTGTTGTGCGGAACTTACTTTAATATAAAAATGTGTGGTTCATGGATGCCATGTAACAGATTAAATGACTGTCCTAAAAATTTCTACTATAGTCAATACTGACAGATAATCCACACAAACAAAAACTCTGTGGTCCTTAATTTTTAGGAGCATAAACAGGTCTGAGACCAAAAACTTGAAAGCTTCTGTAGGTTTTCCCTCCCAGTGGCAAAACTATACAGTATCAGCCACTCACAGTTCTCTGCTGGCTTTCCCAAATGTGCCACAAGCAGCCCTTAACTTCCTGAGCCACATTCCCGATTTGCAAGGGTCACCTAACAATGTTCTGACACCTGGTCAACCTCCTTACGTTGGCCCTCTAATGGGTTCCCCTCCAACCCCCCCTGTAAGGGAGCCCCTTCACTTACCTGTGGCCCACCCCCCGCACGAGGCTGCTGGGGCCTACCGCCCAGCCACTCCCTGTGGGCACACAGGCTCCCATCTCTAACACCGCGCAGGCATGGCGAGTACAGAAAGCCCAAGCTCCTCGGCAGCACAAGGACTCAGATGCAACCTCTACGCTGGCCCCATAGCCAATGACAGTGCAGAGGAGAGACATGCTCCTGGGCTGCCCCTCAGAGCCGTGGCTCATTTCTCATTCCCGCCGTCAACCCTGCAAGCCCTTGGGCCGGAGTCTAGCTCACTGCCATCATTTCTCAAGAGGTAAAACTTGGGGAATGGCAGGCAGGAAAGATAAAAGCTTTAGCCTTTAGCGTGCAGTGTGCAATCACAACACGGTAGAAAAGCAGCACACCTGGAAAGTTTAAGGGAAGACGACCTACTTTTTTTGCGTGGCTGTGAAGGAGACGTTGACTGAGAGGCAGCCCCATTAGCGTTGTTCTCTTCTTCCTCTTTAGCTTCTACTTTGACTTCCGGTTTCTTCTCGTCCACTTCCATGGGTTCTGATTTCTGTTCTGTTGTGTCTGTTTCTTCTTTAACTTGAGAAGATCCTTGTAGATCCTCCTCCATCATCTTGAGAAAAACAGAATTACAGACATCGATGTATGACCATCAAAGATCTCTACTCTAACTCAGCCTCGCTGGAGGTCTCCCTACAACCTGCTGGGCTTATCACACCGTCCACCCCTTCCTCTCCCCGAGGGAGGAACGAGGCATCCGGGGCCGGCTGACTTGCCTGAACACAGTGCCACTGCAGTCAGAGTCCTGATCTACAGATCGCACCTGCTACGGTGCTTGAAGGCCCTGCATATGTACATCTCACCGCCTGCTCAGCAGTTTCGCGTATATGTATGCAAAGTTTCAAACAAGAACCTCCCTGAAAATTAGGGAAAAACCACATTGCTCAGAGGGACAGGCAGCTGAAGTAAACAAGGTAAAGGAGGTATGTGAAGCAGCAAGGAGGAGTGGGGACTCGGGCGAACTGGAGAGCCCCGGCCCCAGCCAAAGCTCCCACCCAGAATGCTGCCACAGGAATGCAAGCAGAGTGCTTACAGAGCTTCTCATTTTCAAAGAAAAGCCAGAAATTCAGAGTTTCATTTGTAATTCCTCGTTTTTAAAAATATTGTGTGGGCCAAACACCACATGTCTGTGGAGCCGCATCCAGGTTTCAACTCTTGCCACAGGTTCATCAGTGAATGAGCACACCCTTGTGCGGTTGTGCGGTCTAACTGCACAATGACTTAGGAAGAACGGCAGTGAAAAGTTTCTGGATGATTCATTTAAAATATAAACAAGTACTCTTATTTCTGGCAAAATAAAGGAAAACCCATACCTAATACCTAAAAATAACCACCCTATATCCTCTCTGAACCCACCATCAAATGGATATTAAAGCACAAAGCAGCGTTACCCACGGAGAAGCCGTGGTGTTTCCCCTTAGGACACTTCAGGTGACCCCTGCGCAGGCCGCGCACCTGCTCACGCCCTGGGACGGCACCTACCGCAGAGCCCAGCTCTCCCTTGGATTCACTGGCATCAGGCTCAGTGTCCTCGGTCTTGACCTCTGCCTTCACTTCCAGCATTGGTATATCGGGTCCTGGCTGCTGGGAGCTGGTTTCCGCGCTGGCCACCGAGGAAGGAGTGGGGACCCTGTTATCGATGCTGGCTGCAGCCTGGGAAAGCTGTGGAGAAACCAGAATTATTTACTTTTGTTAACAAGACGAAAGAAATGCTGCCAAACTCCACAGGGCACCCAGCATACAGTTTCAGGGTGACACGGCTCAACACTACCGTAACAGACAGCCCTCTCTGAGGTAGCTAAGAACAGGATTTCAAACAGGGTCCCAGAGGAGGTCAACATCGCACAGAAACACAAAGACCTGCCGACAAAGAATGCAGAGGGAGAGGAGCCGGACTTTCCATTTTCTGATATAAAATTATCTTCTGGAAGTTTCTATCTAAGTCACAGAACCGATTTTAAAAATTAATTCCTTCTAATAAGGCCATTAAAGTTTATCGTAAAAGACTAAACTGCAGATCCTGAAGTGCACGTGTAAGAAGGGGGATGTAGTGCCTACAGGGACTGAGAACGTGTCATCAGCCCGCTCCACACTCAGGGCCGGTGCCGGTGCCGGTGGTGGTGGGGGGAGGAGTACGCAAACATCAAACTAGGGAACCACCACAAGAATTCTCAATTTTCAAAGTCTCATTCATTGTTGCTTTTTGTTTGTTGTTGTTGTTGTTGTTTTTTAAGATTTTATTTACCCATTTTAGAGAGAAACAGAGTACCCAGTGGATTCATTGAGTTGCGGAGGGGGGCAAAAGGAGGAGGGAAAAGGATAAGCACACTCTGTCCCAAGTTCAGAGCCAGACACGAGGGTCGATCCCACGACCCTGAGATCAAGACACAAGCTGAAACCAAGGTCAGATGCTCAACAGACTGAGCCACCCAGGCACCCCTGCCTCATAGAGTTCTAATTTAGGTAAACAAAGGGAATATAAAATTACAAAGGAAACTTATTTAAAAATAAGAAATATAAAATAAGGATTAAATAATAAACACACTCCCTATGAAAAAATACATAGAGTAATGTTATCCTGGGGGTACTGTTAAGATCTATTTTGGTATTTTTATAAATAAATATCCTCAGTCCCTAAGAATAAGGCTAACGTATTTCAGGGGGAAGGGTGGTTTCTAAGTCAGACTATTATGAAAACAGACATGAAGATTTCAGTGGTAAATGGGGCAGGGGTGTGCAGGGTATGTGGGGTGGTGAGTGGGCAGCCTACAGCTGGGCCCTGCCAGCAAGCAGGTCCACGGAGGACTGGGCAGACATGAGCCACAGGAAGCGCTAACCTGGGTCTGCCATTCTGTCCTGAGAAGAACAGGCTCCAGGTCTGAAAACATGGCTGACAGGCAAAGTCAAAGCACATAGAGTTAGGAACGCGACTTGGGTTTGCCACATCCTCGGGATGTTAAGAGAAAAACTATTACGACTCAGAAGACACCCACTTAGGATAGATAATAGGGAACACATGGCTCCTACGTACAGGGGACCCAGGTGTGATTTCTATATAACTGATTTCTGAAAATCCATTTAATCAGAGAAGATAATCTTTACGTCACATCCTGCCAAACACAAACATGGCCTTCGGAGGCAATGTCGGAAACAACACACAGCTCATATGGTTTGCCCAGGGGACAGATACTCCCTGGGACTGCACAAGACACTAAAACAACCCTGTGACAGGATTTTTTACAGGAGAAGTTCTTGGTTAGGAGTCTCAGCCCAAAGACAGACTATGGGGCTCACCGGCGTGCCAGGAGGCTGGGCGTGCACAGGTGTTGGCTGCTGCTGTGATGACTGAGGGGTGGCCACAGACGGGGGCTGGACTGGGGTCTGAGGCTGTGGGGTCACCTGGGCCTGGGCTGCTGCCTGGACCGTAGGGGTGCTCTGGGTTTGGCTAGCACTGGGCACAGAGCCGGGAGTCGGGGTGGGAGTCTGCCCGGAAGACGACACGGGAGTCGATGGCTGGGTGGGAGCTGCTGGCTGGGGAGGAGTCATCCCAGGCGCCGTCGGGTGCTGGAGAGATGGCAAGCCAGCGGCCGTGGAAGCAGGCGGTGGTGTCTGGTGCAACGGTGACTGTGTCACTGGCGGGCAGGGCAGTTGGCTGGCTTGGGGCCCAAGCATGTTCAGAGGGTTAGGAAGAGCAGCACCAGGCACCTGTCCCTAGCAGAGGGAGCAGAGGAGGTTAGAATTATTTCCTCATGTGAAAACATGGCAACAGACCTGAAGAATTAAACGCATGAATATCTAATCATGGTCTCTTGGTGAGGTCTGCTAGTTTCAAGGCAATGTGCTGTTTGTAAAAATTCACCCTGCTGTACACATAATAACATGCGTTTTCCAGTAAAGTTATTGCTACGGAATGTTTCTCATCCTGTGATTTGCAGAACTGTTGAAACGTCTGGCTTAAACTAACATAGACCCACTCAGCCTACGAGCTTCATGATCCAAAACAGCTACCCACAGCTTAGAACACTGAAAAAGGGATTTCTCTCTCTTTTTTTTTTTTTTTTCCAAGAAAGGAGTTACTAAAACACTAAAAAATGTTTCAGCAAAGTGATTCCCAAATGGGGACACACTTTGCAATTACATGCTGACTTTTTAAAAAAGTGATTCCAAGTCACTGCTCTGGAGCAGGGGTCTGCGAACTAATGCCCACAGCCCACTCCAGTGAGCTGCCTGCTCCTGGGAGAAGTGTCGCCAGAGCACAGCCACGCCCACCCGCCCATGTGTGAATGGTCCAACCTCGGTCGCTCCAAACAAGGAATGGAGGAGTTAAAGACCGCGGCCCCTAAAGTCAAAAATATTTACAGGAACAAGTTTGCTGTTCCAGAACAATGGGATGTTACAGAAATGAAGAATGAATAATACTTAGTGAGTAAATCTGGTGTAGTCAATAACCTTTTTTCAACATTACTGCATGTAAAAACTGAAGAAAGGAGTACTGTCTTCCAGGTAAGACCTGGCCTATTCCAAACACATGTACATGTGTACACAGCAGCAGTTCCATGCACGACAACGAACAATTCTCCAAAGGGTGAAAAAGGCACTGAAATGAATGGAAGACGGTTCTCTTCAACTTTAAACAGAGTAATTAAAAAGACACTTGACAAGAAGAGAACTCCTCAAATGACCCAGTCAGCCGACCTCACCCAGGATGATGCCCAGAGAGACAGGCAACAGTACACACCAACCAAGGTGCTGGCCGAGTGCGTGGGGCCTGTCCTCACTCTAAAACTCAAGGTCTCTCAGGATCACATGTGAATTTAAAACAATTAAAAACCAAGAAGATGACAATTAAAAAACCCAAAACCAAACACAAAGCTCATGAACCAAAAAACCACAATCCATTCCAATTTGGTTAGAAGTCTCCCCAGACATAATAAAAGTAATTCTAAAGAAGATAAAAATAACACAACAAAATGGGGGTAAAAAGTCAAGAGATGCTCATACATAATAATGAAATGTGTATTCTGGAATTCTCATCTCTATAAAACGAGACACCCTTGAGTCAGGAGGAAGCTGGGCCCTGTCCCGGGTGCATGGTACCTGTGGCACGCCTGTCTGGGCCGCCGGCTGCCCAATGCCCACACTGTTCACACTCATCGCCCCACTGGAGGACTGGAACTGGTTCTGCGGCAGGAACTGGTTCTGCGCAGGAGCCTGGGCCATAATGTTGTTGGCGTGAGCGCCCATCATGTTTGGAGGCTGAGGCATCCGGGAAGGAGAGATGGCCATCTACAACACAAGCAGCATCCAGAGATCAGAGGGGAGGGCCCGAGTCTTCAAGATAATCTAGGAGAGAGGGACTCCGAATCCTCCCTTCCCCATGGGGAGAAAGCCTCTCACTAAGCCTTTCTAGCCCCCAAGCACTTTGCGCGCTTTCTCATGCAACTTCTCCAAGAAGCCCATTTCAAATTCATCTCTGAATAGAAATCAATAGCATGCTATACTTTAAAGTTCAAAATACAACTTTCACAACTTCTCTGACATGTTAAGAAAGCAGCCTTAGGAGAGGAAGCACCAGGAGCTGAGGAAAGCTGTCAAGCATCTCTCAGCGACTCATCTGAGATTGCACACTCCAACCTCAGAATTTGTCTTTTGTTTTGTTTTCAAAGATTTTATTTATTTATTTGACAGAGAGATAGGGGGAGAAGGAACACAAACAGGGAGAGTGGGAGAGGGAGGTGCAGGCTTCCTGCTGAGCAGGGAGCCCGACACGGGGCTCTATCCCAGGACCCTGGAATCATGACCAGAGCCAGGCAGACGCCACAAATCCCTATGAATTTATCATCCCAATAAATATAAACAATGGTCACATAATTCTCATTTGTAGCCATGAAAACTTAAAAAAAAAAAAAGGAAGAGAGATATGAGGTAAATAAAGCATAACCAAATCCAGAGAAACCACCACCATAAGATTCTTGATCTACAATTTCACGCGTAGAGAATTTTGCTTATTCGAGCAAGGCCTTCTCAGCACAGCTGAGGCAAACAGAAGCGCTTACCCCTGGAACGGAGCCCATGCTGTTCATCGAGACAGAGTGGTTCATGGGGGACGCTGCACGTGGTCCCATGGGAGCTTGTGGCAACTGTACATTCCCCAAGGACATTGGGGTAAATGAATTCATCCCTGTAAATGCACCCACAATGGTTCATTAGAAAAAGCACCCATAGGAAAACAGAGCTACAGCTCTCCAAACTCTAAGCAAAATAAGTTGGAACACATACATAAGACACACAATAGAAATCACCCCAAGCAATCAGAAAAGATGGTGATGTAATACTTTTCAAATACAGAAAAACGGCACCGACATGGCGGTGGTAAGAGTGGATTGGCAGGTGCGGGCAGGGCAGCACGAGGAGAGAAGGGAAAACGTTAGGTCAACCACCAACGAACACAATAGCGCCATGAAGGCGCTCCTACCCTCCACAGAGGAGGTGCTGGTTAAAGCCAGGGCACCCATCTAAGCCAACCTCCCAACACCTGCCAGAGCACATGGCTCCCTTCTCTTCTGCTGGAAGGCCTGTCCCATAATCCCAGGCCTCCTGGCTCTTCAGCTGGGTTTAAATTTATTGTTAGAAACTGATATAAGACTCAAAATACGGTTTTAATTTTGCAACCATGTAAAGTGTTCAGAAAGTGCCCAAGGGTCAGCAATTCTCAATCCCACCTCCACTCCAGACCAGCAAGGTCTCCCTTTCATGGCCACTTCTCCCTTCCCGGGGTGTGCACAGCCCACAGGAATGTCACACCGTGAAAGACACCTCACTGGCTGCTACATGTCTCCAGACCAAGGGGTCTCATTCTTCCTCACTTCCTCACTTCCCACTGTGAACTCTACACCTACATGTAAAGCTCTATATCAATGCTGGTCCAAGCAAGTCTTAGAACTGACAGTGGCCATCTAACAATCCTCCAGGTGCCACCTTACCACTTGCTCAGATGTGAAAAAGTCTCAGAGAACATGCATCTCCCAAAGCATTGTCTTCACGGACACCTAGAAATGTCACCCTAAAAATACCAGTGCCTGCATGGGCCCAGGAGGACTTTGTAGGAAGGCTGTAAGCTTCCCCCTCTCCTAGAGGATTTTAAGGTAAGAGAAAAAGGCAGCACTGAGAAACAGCACCACCAAGAGCCCCTGTCACGTGGCTGGAGATGTGCTGGTGAGCGCGGCAGGAGCGCTCTGCTATGAACCTCCTTCACTACCCTGCTCAAAAGGCCTCCTCGGAGCCCAGATCACCCCCATCTCCCACGCTGTCCCTCACGCAGCACGCAGCTACATTCTCAAGGCTCCATTTCCCGACTTCTTGGGTTTCCTTCACTCTCTTACCTAGTCTGTCCACCAAAACACATCCCTGAAGTTTCTCCCCAACACCAGTATACCTACCATGTCTCTTTAGTACGCAATACAAGATTACCACAGCTTTTAAAAGTTTTATTTACCTTTTGAAAGTAATCTCTACAAACCAATGGCGGCTCAAGCTCACGACCCCAAGACTACCACAACCTTTAAAATGACCTCTTTTCCCCTCTTGGACCACTCTGCACCCAGCAGCAAGGCCGTGCTTTGGAATCTCCTGGATAATGTCGCCCCTCATTTCACAACCTGTGAACAGGTCCTGTCGCAAACGTCTCATGAGACAAGAGCTGTAAAAGCCTTGAAATGCCCCTCCCCCAACCTCCCCGACTCCAACAACTGTTCCAGCCACAGACACCCTAGAATCTCAACCTGAGCAAGAACCTTTAAAAGTGGCTCAGGCCAGCTGCCAGCACATCCAGCCTGAGAGGAGTACAAACCCTGTTCAGTCCGGCTCAGTGCTCCCCTCGGCGGCCTTTGGACAGGCTTCCTTCCCCCACCAACGAGGCTTTTCAAGAAGACTGTTCCTAAGAATAATGTGCCCTCCTGTCCATTAGGGTAAGAAAAGGCTAGACCCTACTTCTCATCTCCTGGGGGGGGCTTTCCTATGGTCTTCTAACTTCCAAACACCACCGAGTAACACTGCCTGTGGAACTGAATTCCGACCATCAGCAGAAGGCACTGGGGGGCTAACAAGGAGCTAGAGAGAAATGCAGAGGGAAGAGGAACAACGAATCATCTTTGTGGCTGTTCAATGTTAAATCGAAACATGATTCACAACAACAGTTCAATACCTTGGGACACCTGCACGCGGTTCACTGGCAGGGGCATGGGTCCGTCTGCAATGGCAGAAAAAACCTGCTTATTTAAAATAATCCTTCATACGGGAAACAAGGAATTTTACCTTCAGAAAGTCAAACTACACCTGGGAGTGGGTGCAAAGGCACCATGTATTCTGATGCCTGCGCACCCTCCCAAGGCCTCTCCACACACAGGCCGATGCGGAAGGCCGCAGCCACTACCACACAGCTTCCAAAGTGTACGCTCCCCAAGAGCACAGTTCTCTAGGCTTAGAAATACACCCCAAACCCGGAAGGGAAAACAAGCCAACAGACTGAGGGCTGGCAGAAGAAAGTGAAGTCCTTACTTGGAGGCCTCACAGGCTGTGCCTGCGGAATCCCTGGGGGCTGCGCCCCGGGAGCCGGCAGGGCGGGCTGGTTACCCAAGATGCCTTGTTTGTGCAAACGCGACCTCCGTTTTTCTTCTAGTTCTTTTTGTATCTTGTAGATTTTTTCTGCCAGTAAATGATAGTATTCATCCTAAAGAGTAATAACATTCAACATTAAGCAGCCAAAGCTGTAAGAATAATAATAATAAAAAAAACCCCAATCTGTTTTATATATTTTAACAAACTAACGAGCTTTGACAATAAGTACATAGGCAAAGGTCAGTATTCAGCACTTCTGTTGTTATTTTTTGTTTCACTCTAGGCCCAACAGGGGGCTTGAACTCATGACCCGGAGATTAAGAGTCCCATGCTCTACTAACTGAACCAGCCTGGCGCCCCAGTATCCAGCAGCACTTCTAACCAATAAACCTAAAGCCCAACTTGTTTAATGCCCAGTGACATTACAGGACTTATCAGACAAGGGGCGCTCAATGCACGTAACATTCATTCCGCAGTCGAATCACTTCGATGGTTGACACGGCCGGTAACACAGTACCAGCATTAGAAGCAGCGCCCACTGCAAAGTCCATCCATGGATAAAACACAATTTTACATGCCTCGTTCACCACTGTAGTGGACGTTTGTAGTCAACCAAGAGGGTTGTGCGGGATCTGCTGTCTTATCTGGGATGTCTCTCTGGTCAGTGTTCTCGAGGTGATGAGTCTCCCTGACTAACGGATTTCCCCATTCCCAGACAGATGCCATTCTTCCGACTGTGTGTGTCATGCGGCTAGAACACGGACGACAACCTACCCTGCTGTTGGCAGACTCATACATGTCCCCCTCCACCTTTTTAGCGTAGGCCACGAGGTTCTCCATGCGGCGATCCTTTAGGGCTGCTGGGTCGGGGGTTGGAAAGATGGCTTGCACGCTGCAAGGACAACACACCCAGTCAACAGACTGTCAAGACACCATCAGTAACTTGCTGATTTATACAGGACGACATGGAGAGAGAGAAACAAAACCATCTACTTATGGGGGGCAACATACTGCTGAGAGAAATGCCCAATCTCTGTCGTCCAGTATGCAAACGTCACTTTCTGGAGACAACACTCACCTGTCAATTTACCTGCATGTCAAACACACCAATATTTTGCTATTTACTGTTAGGTCATCTCAAGAATAATATGATGTCAAACTCCTAATTTTTTAATACCCGTTTATTTGAG
Source organism: Mustela lutreola (assembly GCF_030435805.1). Classification (NCBI taxonomy): domain Eukaryota; kingdom Metazoa; phylum Chordata; class Mammalia; order Carnivora; family Mustelidae; genus Mustela; species Mustela lutreola. The sequence continues at coordinate 20,729,375 of NC_081306.1, read as the reverse complement.
AGAGCGCGTGAGCACGTGCGTGCGAGCAGGGGGCAGAACAGAGGGAGAGAACCTCAAGCAGACTCCCCACTGAGCACGGGCTCGATCCCTCAACCCTGAGATCTTTACCTGAACCAAAATCAAGAGCTGGGTGCGTGACTGACTGAGCTACCCAGGCACCCCTTTAACTCCTAATTTTTTTTTTTTTTTTTTAAAGATTTTTTTATTTATTTATTTGAGAGAGAGAGACAGTGAGAGAGAGCATGAGCAAGGAGAAGGTCAGAGGGAGAAGCAGACTCCCCATGGAGCTGGGAGCCCGATGCGGGACTCGATCCCGGGACTCCGGGATCATGACCTGAGCCGAAGGCAGTCGTCCAACCAACTGAGCCACCCAGGCGTCCCTAACTCCTAATTTTTAAACTATTTATCATAAATAGTTTTCACTAAAAAGATGAAGGGAAAAAAACCCACTCTAAGGGAATTAAGCCGATCTAATTTCCCCTTCAATTTAACTTAAGTAGCTCAAGAAAGGTAACTGCTGAGTTCCTGTCGGTGAACATACTGTATGTGGCACAATTGTGCCCTCTGTACTCACCAGGCCAAATTCCCCCAAGTTCTCGGGGGCCTCCACAATTATAATCTTGAGTTACAAAACAAGAGAAAGCTTCTGAGCTAACCCCAACTCCCTGCTGCATGTCAAAGGTCAGAGGACAGAAGGTCTGGCCACACTAGGAGCCTTGACCTCTGTGACACGGGCAACAATTCATGCCCCCTGCCGGGCAGGGCCACAGACGCTCTGACACCCGCCAACTGGGATTCTCAGGCCTGCCAGCAGTGGCTGTGGGCCCCGGCACAAGAGACCCTCTTCAGCTGCTAGGGCACTGTCAGCTGAGACCCAGGGACCACTCAGGAATCCAGTCAGACATCAGGGACACCACAAAGCTGTCATACTGCCGTCAGCCACTGAATTCATCGTATGTGAATAAAGGCAAGGCGGGCACGTACAGTTTATGCACTAAATGGCTCCGCAGGTCCTGAGTGACATGTTCGTGCCAGCCTTTCCGAACACCGGTGCTGGAAGGAGGGGCCGCTGTCGGTATAGTGCTGAGGGTCCCGATGTTTGCAGGGCTCGAGCCATCATTCATCAGGGGGCTGGGGAAGAACAAGAACACTCGTTCCACCAACGAAGCGACACAGATGGGCTTCGTTTAGAGGAGGTTTTTCAATCACACCGGGCTTCTAAAAACTGAGGACAGCCCAGTGATGTATGAACAACAAAACCGAAGCCGTGTTTAATGTATTATCTACAGCTGTTATAATAATAATAATAACAACAACAACAATAATACAAAGCACCCCCAGTATTACCTTTGCGGTCACACATTTAAGAAACTATCACAGTCCTGTGATGCCCCGCCCACTTTCACGCACGCCATCACTCAGATGGGAGCCAACTGAAACACGGGTCTTACTTTGTGGCCCCGAGGGAAGTTGGAAGAGCTGATTCTGAAATCAAGTTTGGTGGCTGCTGATCCGTTGTTATTCCTCCTGCTGGAATGTTCATTGGGTTATTTCCTTTAAAGACAGAAAGAAATCAACCAACTCCTAAATTACAACATAGACTTCAGAGTTCTGATAACATAAACAAGTCACCACATAAGTAAGTGATTCTTATGAGTGTCACTAACAGCCACTGTGGCAGGACTCTGCAAGGCAGTCCTGTTCTGAAGGTCACCAACGTGTACCACTGAGCTGCAGACTCCTCACTGCGTTCTGTAACCACAACCACAGGCATTTCTGTGGAGGCTGCTGGTATCATAAATGGACTCTGTGGCTGTGCAAAGACTGACAGAATGATCCACTGGCAAGCTTCACACTCTTGTTCCGGTTCCATTAATACCGTGCCCTCAACAACTAAAGTGACGTGTCATGCAGATTTGAGTCAACTTTCCTTTTCATCTCAGAAAATAAGATCACGGAAATCACATGCAAGTGAAAACATCTGTGCAGAGTATTCACTTTTTAATTTTAATTTTTTAAATTAAAAAAAAATTTTTAGATTAACATACAATGTATTCTTTGTTTCAGGGATAGAGTACCCAAAGTAAGAAAAAGCTGAGACTAAGAAAGGTTAACAGTCTCGTCCCAAATTATACCCTCAAACAGGAGTAAGAGTCAGCTTACAACTCAGGTCTGAGGGCTCTGACCCAATCACAAGGCCAGCAGAAGTTAGATATACATGAGGGCAGTTTTGTCCAAAAAGCAATAAATGAGATGTTTTTAACTGGTCAATCTTAAGAGTCATTTTTAAGATTAAAATATGTCCTTTATCAGGAAAACAACTGAACTAGGACAACAATCTTGACTTCACTGGACTGATATAACTGCTTGGCTCACTTTAAGAGCACTGTGTCAACTTAAAGCAAAGTGTTTAAAAACACAATATGCAGAGATGGCAGAAACAGTGGAGATGCGTGAGCGAATGAACAAACCCAGCTACTGATGAGCTGTGGTAACAGAAGGGACGAGGCCGAGGCAGGAGACCTTGGCTGAGACTCCTTTCAGGCCACTCCTGTCCGGGCTGCTCACCTCCAGCTGTGGGCTGGCCTGGGACCAAGACCCGCCGGGACCTGGCGGGCCACCTACGAGTTCTCCACCGGATCAGTGGATTCTAAGTGGGACATTCGTAATTCTAGCTTGGGACATTTTGCGTTCTGAGCCTCGTGAAATGCCACGTATGAACCCGGTGCAGACAGCAGCGGCAGAGTGGTATCATGTTGGTTCCTTTTTTCTCAAACCCATAACATCTCCCTTGCACGGGCACTGAAGGCTTTTCCTGAAAGTTCTTTATTTCAAGTGCTTAAAAAAATAGCATCATCATAATTTATACGTCTGTTAATTTGAATTTAAAGTAACAACAGTAACAGTAAACAGTCTTCGGTTCCAGAAGGGCGTGTCATCCCCAATGCTGCACTGGACAGACAAGTTCCCAGGAGCTCCTCCACCTACCCAGGGGGTTGAGAGTCCTCATCTGCTGGTGACTTTGAGGCTGTGCTGGTTGCTGGCCGGGAACCTGAGGCTGCAGCTGCGTCTGGGGCTGGTTCAGGTAAGGGAGTCCGAGAGCAGCGTACGCACGCTGCATGGAGCTGGGGTCTATGGGATTTGGGTTACTTAAAGACGCGGCATTCTGCTGGCCTGTGCCAACAGAACCAATCGTGTTCTGAATCCCACTAGCTGGAGACCCCAGGATGGCTATAACAACAAACAGACAAACAAGAAAGGTCAGTGAAAGGAAGAAGCCCATAAAAGACTGACAAGCTCCTGAGAAGCAAGTACAATTTCATCAACAGACTGTATATGTCATGAGGCAACCGAACAAGGCTACTGAGAATGGAACTACGCAGGGAAAGGGGACCTGGGCTAGTCACCTCTTCTGTGCAGCAGCGCCTGAGGAGCAAAAACCTGAAGGAAATTCAAGCTTTGATCTTCCAAAGCAACACATCACAAAATCAGAGCTCATTAATGAAAATTATGTATGAAATCTAGAGACTCAGAAGTCTTTTTAAGGAAAGGGGCCGACAAGTGACAACAGGAAGTGTTTTGATTTTGGGTGGGGTCATTTCCCACCACTGACAGGAACTAAGGGGCTGCCACTTTCCCTGAGGTCCTTCACTGCTCACCGCACCAGGACAGAGGATTAAAGAAGGGGCAGCAATGATACCCAGGTGGTCAGTTTTATTACGTATTTATAAATCGAGGACATGATTTTTTTTTTAAAGATTTTATTTATGTGAGAGAGAGAGAGAGAGAGAGCGAGCATGAAATGGGCAAGGGGCAGAGAGAGAAGCTAGCTCCCTGATAAGCAGAGAGCCTGATGTGGGACTTGATCCTGGGACTCCAGGATAATGACCTGAGCTGAAGGCAGTTGCTTAACCAACTGAGCCACCCAGGTGCCTGAGGACATGATCTTTTTAACGACAAAATTCCAATTCCTTGAAACTTCTATGTACAATGGCATTAACACCAAATCTTCCTTTCCTATGGTTTTCTCCACAGGAAGGCCCCATGCTAAGCCGTCTGGCTACTGAAAGCTGCTCAAGAAATACTGTACTTGAAGGAGTGATCTAGCTAAAATTAATGGATGGAACGAGGTCTGGCGACTGTGCGTGGATTATTTATCCAGGCGTGACCTCAGTACCACTGAGGATCAGACACTGGGACTGCATCGCGCAGCCATCCTCAGCCTCCACTACCGGGCCTTCCGATGGCATGCAGGGCACTCCCTGCCAGTACTCCACCACCTGCCGAGGCCAATCCCAAAGACCAAAGGAAAATCTGTAGCAACATAAAGATTCCCAAGGACTTCAAAGTTAACAGAGATGACCCCGAATTTGCATCTCCTTGGTCACTTCAACTTCAATCCATCCCTCTGTCCAACCATACAAATGTCCTCATTTGGTGAGCACTTACATAAGGCAGAAGTTTTATGTCCTATTATTTGTTCTTATTCTTAAGATTTCCCCTCTTTCCGACTTCCCCAAACCATAGAGCCATGTATAAACAGTAGCTTATAAAACTGATACTATAATACACGATCTTTGATACATTAAGCACTATCACAAAGCTTTGTCATATTCTGACAATTACATGTAACGGTAATATTCTCACATTCATTCATGCAACTATAACATAAACAACTCACGTGCTTATCAGAGTATTTTAATTAAAGCTAAATGTGTAAAAAAAAATCTTGGTAATTACACATTCCATATTATTAACTTCTCTAATAAGGATATTCAGATCTTAAACTCATTAACGTTCATTAGACGCAATTACACACACCAAGCACCTCATTATTATAAATGAAAAGCAATTCCCAGAGTACACGTTATGACATGTGTGTAGCTCAAATCATGTATGATTTCTTTAAAAGTATTTTCTCTAACAGTTAATACTCCCTCCCAGCCCCAAACTTTCAACATATGCCCACTGTATTCCTAAAACTGACAGGCCAGGTTTTCTTTTCTTTAAAAAACAAACAAACAAAAAACTCATTTTATTTATTTATTTAACAAAGGGGAGGGAGAGAGAGAGCACAGCAGGGGGAGCAATAGAGGGAGACGGAGAAGTGGGCTCCCTGCTGAGCAGGGAGCTCAATCCCAGGACCCCAGCCAAAGGCAGATGCAGAACCAACTGAGCCACCAGGGTATCCCAGGCCAGATTTTCTAAAAGAACTCTGATGTCACGGGCGCCTGGGTAGCTCAGTTGTTTGAGCATCAGATTCTTGATCTCAGCTCAGGTCTTGATCTCAGGGTCGTGAGTTCAACCCTTGAGCTAGGCTCCACATTGGACATGGAGTATACTTAAAAAACAAAACACAACATTCTGATGTTTAAAAGAAAGTAATAATAGTAGGATGGTTTATTTTTCTATCACCGACTGGTATAAGAAATAACAAACCCAGAGTATATTTGTGACACACGGTCATGAACTGTGGAGAGGAATTTAAAGAAAGAAGGTATCTAGGAGGCCATAAGGGTGAAGAGATAACTTTTCCTACTATATTCCATTTTTTATCCACCCAGTCCCAAATGCCATCCTTTCCATCAAAATGCCCCAAACTGCTTCCTGCAACTCCCACAATGCCTTCTGGGCTTCTGTTTCTCTCTGGGCCTTTGTCCAGGCCACACACTCACTCACTGAGTCCACAGGGGGAGTGCATGCGGACTGTGTGGGGGTGCTCTGTGAGGCTTCGGGACACGAGCACAAAGTCTGCACTCAGGGAGCACAGGGGTGGCTGGGAGAGAGGACATATTACCCTAATAATCCCCTAAGTCACAGGGACTCCAGACCCTGGAGGGAGAAAACCAAGCTTATCTCTGTACACACCCCAAAAGCAGGACCAGTCGAGGCTCTGGTCTGTAGGCCGCGCATGGGGCCGAGCACACAGCCCTGGAAAGCCCCTGCCGAGTGCAGGGAGCTGTGGCAGGTGGCAGAGCGACCGGCTCTCCCAGGGTCCTCCCTCACGCAGCACCACAGATCTTGGGGCTGAACAAAACCAGAGTACTAAAGTCAGCAACACTCATTTATCTGGCATCGCTGAGAACGAGGCCTTATGCATTCCTCACTTTTACACAGCATTGATATTTACCTCTTTAAATCGCAAAACCCTCTTGTTCTTTCTCCCATTTTTACATCTCCTTTCCTTTCTTGGAGCCTAATGGTGTGTTTCATACACAGTCTGTCCCCCCACAGCGTCTGAATCCATCAGTGTGGCTCTTCTCCCCGTGTCGGTGGCATTCCCGCCAGTGGCACCTCTTCAGGACACCCCCCATATCTCCACTGCCTCACCACTCGCCCACTGCAGCTAAACCGGGAGCCTGCGATCCGGGAAAGGAAAGGCCAAGTCTTCTAGTGGCCTTTTCAGGACCTGCTGCCACTTTTCATGCCCTTCCTCTGAGACAACAGAGATGGCTGCATGAACAGGTCCCACATCCAGTCACACTGCGAACATTCAAGTCCCCAATAGTCCGCAGTAAAACTGGACTCGATGTGAAAATCCAATGAAAATGGACAAACTAAATCTCAAAGCTCTGTCTGCACAGTCAGAGACTTCCCATGAAGCGGGCAGAGCAGCCACTAACCAGGAACCGCTCAGATTCTACTGAAAAAGCCCTGCTGCAGCTCAGACCCGCAGACGTCTCTGCAGAGCGGCCCCCACATGCCGCGTGCACTAGGACGGCCTTCCTTTCCAGCATCTTCTCTCCCTCTTTTTCAACAAGCAATCTCTACACCCAGTATGGGGCTCGAACTCACAAACCCGGTTTTAAGAGTCACATGTTCTACTGACAGAGCTGGCCTGGTGACCCTCCAGCATCTTCCTGTGCCCAGCATAGGGCAGGACAAGAAACGGGAACACCTAAGCCCCAGGGCTGGACCTTTAGCACAGCCGCCTCCAAGCAAGAACACACAGGCATGCAACAGTGTCTTCTGCAGAAGCCAAACTCAGGAGGAGGAACACTGTGGGACCCAGAAGAGCAAGGCGAAAAGCTACTTTGATGAAATACATCACAACTGTGTGACCCAGACTGCTGGGTACTTAAGTTAGGGGCAGAGAAGCCTACAGCTCTAACCCTACAGCCATTCAAGTTCCCCTGTAACCTCTGCTCCCCATCCCAGGCACAGGCCGTCAAAGAGGCATCTGAGAGTCTCTGAAGGGCTCTCGGGTGGAACAAGGGCCTGTTCAACACCACTTACTGTGCCCCGGAGCAGGCTGCTGTATGAGCAGAAGCTTTAAGGAGGCAGAGTTGGACCCACGTCATGAAGGAAGGCACTTCACAATCACAGGGGCTTAAAACTGGAACAAAAAGCCAGACTAGGTAGTGAGAGTCAAGCCCGGGAGGTATTCAAGCGCTGTACCAGAGGACTGCTGATTCAGACACTCCTCACCCGTCAGCTGCGGCGGGGCTCAGCACGCATCTAAGGCGGCTGTGAGCAGTAACTGGGTTTGGTCTGGGAGGAGGTTGGTCCTGCAGCACGGATTTTGACGATCCTTATGGGATTCTGAGCTGGGAAACCCATGATTTCCCCCGAGTGACTTGAAACTTTTCAAGAGCTTTGGGACAGACACCCAGCCCTTCAAGGCATCCAGGGCTGCGCATCTCAACTCTTACTATGCATACCGATCACCTAGGACCTTGTTAAAATGCAAATTCTGATAGAGGAGGTCTGAGATGGGGCTGTAGTTTCTCCATTTTTGCCTGTGCAGCCTGGTCTAAGGGCTATACTTTGAGAAGCAAGAACCCCACTGATGAGGCAACAGGAATTCACACAGGGAATTCGGTCTTATGTCCACACAGCCCTGTGGCCAGAGGTTGGGGCCTTTCAGAGACTCTCACAGATGCCTCTTTGACGGCCTGTGCCTGGGATGGGGAGCAGAGGTTGCAGGGGAACTTGAATGGCTGTAGGGTTAGAGCTGTAGGCTTGTCTGCCCCTAACTTAAGTACCCAGCAGTCAGTTGTGATGTATTACTGTGGCACTGGAATTTACTGGAAGTCAGATGGCAGAACTGACATTAGGTGTATCCCTTGAAAACTCCTAACTATTCAATAAAATCCAATTATCTCTATAAGGGAGGGACAGCTCAAGATCAGTGACAACCCAATCTCAAGAAAACAACTCAAAGAAAAGTCAACAAAATCTCAGCATAGGCCAGGAAGGTAACCAACGGTGTGGCTTAGATGATGCAGGCAGGTCCCATCAGCAGAGGTAACCACGGAGCGAGTGAGGCAGTGCAGTGGGAGAGCATCTGTAGGGAGCCTGCCGGCAAAATAGTGCCTTGGCAGGCACGGCAAATCTCCCAGCAGCCCCCAGGGGCCCCAACCTCTGGCCACAAACACTCCCTCTCTCCTCGGATCCCCTCTCCTGCACAGGAACTTCTGAGTCCATGCTGGTTGTGCGCACACGGTCTGCGCTGTGTGGAGTGTCCTCCCATCGTTACCGTATTGGAAGTGGGCTCCATCAAGCCCGCCTCCAGGGAACGCGGGTCCTCCCCTCCTTCCTGTGGCATGACTGTCACATCACCGCACTGTATGTATTCTGACTCTGGCCCTTGACTTGGAAGCTGTCGGGAGGGCTGGACCCACACTTCCTCCCTGCTGCCTAGCCTCCCAGTGCGCGCACACCACCAGCACAGTCGGCTTCAGGTGAGGAGGAAGCATGCTGCTAGAAATTTCTCACTCACCACATCAACTTCTGTCCTCCCAAAACCACAGTGCTAGAGAGAGCCAGAAGAGTACGCTCAGGCCCCAAACCCTGTTTAAGGGGCATTTAACCATTATTTACGTAAGCGCTTTCATTTCTTTTACAGAAAAGTTACCAGAACCTTGTATAAAGTTAATTGAAGTATTCCTGGGTGACTACATTATAAAATCAGCCTGGTGACACCTTACATTATGACTGGTGGAAACACTGTGGCTTACCACTTCAGAGCACGCACTGGCTCAACTGTCACAACATGCAGCAGTTACAAGGATGTTGAAAACACACACACACACACAAAACAAACCCACATTTATTTCTTCTCTTTTTAAAAACAAAACCACATAACTATTTCTTAAAAAGAGAAATCACAAAAGTTTAACATTGTCATGGCAACACTTAAAAACAAAAGGTCCCAGAAAAGCCACACCCCCAAACGAGAGGTTCAGAATGAAATCCTAATGTATTATTCATGGAATGAGTATTTTGGCACTGAAAAAGCCTGTTACTGAAACGTGTCCTAAAACACAAGAAAATGTAACCACCACAATATACTAGTTTAAAAAAACAGTTTTACACTGTGAAGAAAAACAGGCTTTATCAACAGAACTACTATCCCAAATACACGGTTCTGAGAGATCTACATTCTTAGAACTTCACTTCATGTAAGAGAGGGCCTGGAAAACTCAGTATTAATTCTAATTGTGGTTCAAGAAAAATTTAACTGATGTGGGGAAGTGCCTTTATAAAGGAGACTTAGCGTGAGTCCTTCTGCAGTGAGGGAAGACGACGGGCCCCCAAGCAGCCACCCACTCAGGAGGGATGCCCCCTGCGTCACTGGAGCAGCACCCATGGCACATGCTTCCCGCTGTGTCCTGGGCCCCAAGGAAACAACCAGAGAGACAGCCGAACAGGCTCCCCAGGCAGCTGTGGGGTCTTGAGGCAGATGGTCAAGAAGGATGAGAGCGATGAACACGCAACCACAAACAAGATGGAACAGACGAGATGGAGGAAGATGAGCAAGACTGTGGGGCTGGAGGCCGCGGGGAGCGGCTCCAGCCCGAGGGGCGACAGGACACCAGAGGGCATGTCCCAGCTGTCCAAACTGAGAGACACACCCAAAGACCACAGCTTAACCTCTGAAGTGACAGCAAAGGACTGAAAACTGGAAGAGATGCTCATGCCTTTGCTGCTCTGATACCCACAGAGGGCAGGGACCCTCCCCATCAGGGAGCCACGTTCAGGCCTCCTGAGCAGGGGCCTCAGCTCCGCCAACCAGCTAAGGGCTACACGATGGCTCGAAAGACAATGGAACGATGGGAATGGTCAGGATGCGGCCAGTCCTGGGGCAGAGACTCTCAATCTGTGCCGAATAAATTGTTAGTCACAAAAACAGGTCTGGGAACTGCCTCTGCACGGAGGGCAAACCTCCTAAGTGTCTACATGTGGCATTTCATTCTGACCCTGCCTGCCTGACTCTTCCACTGCGCAGCCCTCTCCAAACTTACTTTAGGATAAGGCATTTCAATTCCAAAGTAAGTGTCCCCTCTCTTTCCCCCTCCCCTCAGAAGTCACTGCCATTATAGTGACGTGACATTCAAACCCTCAGATACTGAGTGTCTGTCCAGACATAAGAAGCCTCGTCATGTCCGCGCTGCGGTCACAGCGACCCTCCTCCTTTGTTCTGCTCCACTGCTGCCAACTGTGGTGTGTGCGTGTGCAGGGGTGGGGACGAGATCCCCAAGTGGCCCTGTGCACACAGAATCCATCTTCTGCTAAGCTCCGCTTCCCCCGGTGTCGCGGGGCAGCTCCAGCTCCGTGTCCGCTCGCCGCTAGACTTTGTGCTCGTCACTTCTGCCCTGCTTCCTACCTCCTCTCCCGCACTCTCTTTCCAAGTAGCTGTTCTCACCTCCGAGCTTCTCTACCCCCAATGCTCACTTACTTTGTTGGTTTCGCTTGTCACTGGCATTTTTCAAAGGGAGGCAAACAGGACAGTCATGTCGTGTGCAGTTCTTCCAATGAGAGATGATTTGTCGTGAAGATGCACAATGGGCAACTATGACCAGAAAAACAACGAGATGTTATTTTTCTATCCAGATCGTCACACTTTCAATTACACCTAAATTATAATGCCAGATTCCATAAGAAAATGGTAACACGTGTAACCATAACACAGTACAGGCAGTCCTCAACTTACAAACCGGGTATTTTCCAAAACGTTTGTAAGTCGACTGGTGAGAATTCTAAACACAAATTTCCCACAGAGGCAATGTCATGGATGATGGTGATTAAGGTTCAGCCCACAAAACAAAAACAAAACAGAACAAAAACTATTTGACTTGAAATACTGAACAATTGGAATGAGAGTTAGGACAAATTATGTCATGTCACTACGGAAAATAAAAATTCTACATTATGTTCAAGGATGAAACCAGCTCAACACTAAAGTTCAAGAAATACATACAGAGAAGCAAATGAGAAGTCTGGGGAGATTCTAAAGGGGACGCCGGGCACTTTTCTTAAGTACGTGAGAGGGTGACTGAGCCTAGCGGTTACTCTGAGTCTTCATTCTCACTCCGCACCGAGGCGCTGTGACTCCTTTCTAAAGGTCTAGCATGACCCTCTTCCGCTTTTCCATCAGGATCACGGTTATGCTGGGGACTCACAAAGGTCACAAAAGGAGAGAGAGGGAGGTCAGGGAGAGAGTCTCCCGAAGGTCCAGGAGCACAAGTAAGAAGAGAGAGGAGGAGGACAAAGATGAAAGGAAGCACAGCTGTTAGTAAGAAACGCTCTCTTCAGCAGACTTGAGGTGTCCGCGAGAAAAGACAGGAGAAAGGGAGCACAAGACACGCCTGATTCACCCCCTTTTCAAGGAGAAGGAAGGAGGTGGCAGGGATGATACGGTGAACACGGCTCCCCGTACCACGGATCGTGGCCTAGGACAACGTCGCTGGTATCCTGATTGGCCTCAAGAGGAAAGGGCAGAGAAGCAAGGCAGGGGCCCGGCAGTCGGAACACAGGAAACAGCTGCAAGACAGATGCGCTAGGTTTGGGGAGGGGCGCGCACACGCGCCTGGGCCATCCTCCCCGAAAGAAAACCAGGCTCTAGACATTTATGGTAAGACAGTGCTCAACAAGTGACAAATGTCTTCTGTGATAGAGGAAGGAGGAAGAGAACAAAGGCAGGGCCCAGCCTCATCCAGCAGAAGCTCACAGAATATTAGGAAACCAAACCGCCGTTTTCCTGAGTAGGCGAGCAAGCCCATGGCCTGTGCCTGGCTGGTGTGTGCAGACGGAGGCTGCAGGAACCTTACTAACAGGAGAGCGCCCAAAGAATACTGAAGACACATTTCATCCTAAGCTACGCCACCAGGATTTCAGAAAATGGCACTTACCTTGACAGGCTTTCCCAGCCTGACAGTGTGTCATGTGATTCAAAACATTTTTCATGGTTCGACAGTGTGGGAGAGAGCAGGCCCGGACCTCTCCATTCGCTTGCTCTCGTCTCTGACACTTGTGGGCGTGAAGCAGGAGAACCAGCTGCTGCTGTATGAGCTTGCGCTTCTCAGGGTCCGCAGTGGGGCCCGCCGCAATCGCCTGTGTGGGGACAATTCCCACTGAAGTCTGCATCTGAGACTAAAATAAAACAAATTAAAACATTTTAATAAGCTTTCAAAGGTCTAATGCACATTCATTATTTCTCAAGCTAACATTAGAGCCGATGGGTAATACTGGCCACAGAGAGGAGGCAGCTGGTATGGTTCTCTTTAATTTACCAGCAATTTTAAGGAAGATCCAGAAGCACAGAAATAAACCAACTGAGAAAGCTGATTAAAATTCACTTGTGCGTGAAGATCTCGGCGCAAGAAAATGACGCTTATTCTTGAATTACCATAACCAAACCTAGCTTCTTCTACGATATACACAAGTTCAGGAGGGGCTGTGGGCTGTCTGAGCTTGAACCAAACAGAACTCTTGTTTCTGTGAGGCACACACCGCCACACGCTGGCAATTTCCTACGGTTCAACCTGATGAGAAAGACTGTGGAGGCCTGGCCGGCCACAAGCCACTGCGAACCCCCAGCACATCAGAAGAACCGCAGCCCTGCACAGAGCGGGTCTCACTACCTTGTGGCCAGGACACTGCTTGCTTCGCTCCTGACCTCTCCTCAGAGGATAACGGGAAACACAGCCTTAAAGACCCTTCTGCACAGCTGCTCATGCTCAGGAAATGCTTTGCTTTCTATTAAAATGTCAAGTCAAATATCTGACAAGTTTTTCAAAAAAGTACTTGATGATCTGCTAAGGTTCAGAAAAAGTGTTTAATTGCTTTCATCCTTTTAAACTAACAAGCAAGGCCGACCACACCTCCCGACCTCAGAGAACGGGAAAGGGACCTTGTAGGGTCGTCTTACTCTGTATAGACGGCCGACATCCTTCAGAAAACTCACTGAAGAAACTCAGGGAGTGAGGGGACTGCGACGTTGCTACTGGGAAACAAGACAGTCCACGGTCCTGGGCTCTCTAACCTCCTCTCTGCCCCGACCCCACAGCTTCGGGCTCCCAGCAACCCCACCTCCCCCTGAGTCCGTCACCTCTTGGACTTTTCATGTGAAGCCGCAAAGCCATCTCCCCGCCATTAGGAGGGAAAAACCACACAAATATTTCTTTTTTTTTCTTTTTTCTTTTTTTTTTTTTTAAAGATTTTATTTATTTATTTATTTGACAGACAGAGACCACAAGTAAGCAGAGAGGCAGGCAGAGAGAGAGGAGGAAGCAGGCTCCCTGCTGAGCAGAGAGCCCAGGACGCTGGGATCATGACCCGAGCCGAAGGCAGAGGCTTTAACCCACTGAGCCACCCAGGCACCCCATCACACAAACATTTCTTAATGAACGCAAACTCATTTTAAAAATGTTAGAAGAGTTTTGTTTTGTTTCTTTATGAGAACTCAGAAAGTAAGTATGTAGAAAAGCGGCAAGGACCACAACTCCTGGAAGCCTAACTGGGGTCCAGCACAAAAACGAAGTCTTAACTGCGAGGCACAGCACGCCGGCCAGAGAAGCACCGAATCCTAGAGTGAGAAAACTCTCCTTCCTCACGCTAATTTTTCCCCAGTGTAAAAACACCATATGCACACTGCAGAAAATCTGAAAAGCAACAGAACTATGAAGGAAATGATTAACACTTGAAATCCCAACATCCGGAAGTCCACTCGGAAAGCACGGACAGGTTTTTCTTCTTGCAGTCTTTTCTTCTGCATCCACGCCTAGGTACGAATCATAACCAATAGCCTTCTCTCTCTCACTCACTCACAGACACACGCGACTTGGTATTTACTCCAGGCTCTGTCCCGTATCATTAAGTTGTTTCATACAATATGACAGCGGGATCTGTAACGAGCATACGGCTATTCATTCATTTACCCAATCTCCCACTGCTGAACATGGGACTCTACTCCCTGCCCCCTTTCCTTGCAACTTAAAATACAGCTTTCACAAGCAGCCTGACTACGCCTCCAGGAGCATTCACCCTGATATTCAAAGTGTCCTTCTCAATCGGGCAATTCCCACAGAAAGTCCAATCAGAAATCAACAGGGATGGAGAAATGGAGGAGGACCCTTGCTTAGGCTTCTCTCTGTTGCATTTGCAAAAATATCAAATATACAGAAAAGCAGATAAGAAAGCTTGCCACTATCACACCTAACAAAGTGCCCAATAATTTCTTAATATTCATTAATACTTAGTCCATATGCAACTTCTCTAGTTGTCCAAAAAGTGTCTTTTAGAGTTGGTTTGCAGAAACAGGACCCAATTAAGGCCCACAGCCCACATTTGATGGTTGTTTTTAAGATTCATCTATTGCTTCCCTCCCCCTTTATTTTCTCATGATGCTGACTTGTTGAAGAGACCATACCAGTTGTCCTAGTTCCTAAAATACAGAAATGCTACATATAAAAATATAAATCGTATTAAAGTCGGGTGAAATGCCTAAACTTACAATTGAATTATAAATAGACTGCCTTTAGGTTACTAAAAGTTAACATATTGATTCTCATTTGGGATGTTCTTAATGGTGTTTTTTCGGCTACACTTAGCATATTTTGAAAGCTCAACATGTCAAAAGAGCACAGCCGGGAAGTCTAAGGCACACGTTCATCAGCAGATGCTCAATGAGATCGACACAACGTAGACACGTGTCTCAGGCAAAACCGAACAGAAGACACACCTCAGGTGCCTGTGTCTGGCCCTCCCAAGGACTCTGGAGACTTGTACGGGGCCAGTCCACTTAGCAAGGTGCTGACAAATATGAGGCGGAGTCAAGCGCCTCCACTCTCAGACTGATTATCTGAGGAGACGGGAGAGCCGCGAGGACTGCACGCGTCCGGAATACCACCAGAAACAGCCTTCAGATGCCACCAACGTCCCTGCTCAAGCTCGCTGCCCGGGTGGACTGAGAATGGGGGGAAAATGCTCAGACAAGAACCTTCTTTCAAATAAAACAATCCCTGCCATGATTTAAATCTGCCTAGAAGAAATGTATACATTTTATTCAACAGCCAAGAAAATTCCAAAAAACAGTAAAAACAATGGGGTGACCTATTTTGTCAGATACCAAAACTATAAAGCTATAGATTTCTTTATATGTAAGTCTGGAGAAAGACCCATGTGTATATGAAATTAGTGTATCATAAGATGGTATCTCAAATTGGAGGGTGGTGGTAGCGGCAATATGTGACTCCTACGTCACCTTAAATATAAATTCCAGATTAATTAAAGTGAACAAACATAGATTAAAGTTGACTAAAGTACTAAAAAAATAAAAACTACTTTAAAAAATGAAGATAAGAAAACCTAACGTAAGTAAAATTTAAAAAGCAAAAAACCTGAAGAAAAAATAGTTGTTTTTGAGAAGTAAAATAGTCAAACAAGAGGGCCAAAAAAAGGTTTTTTTAGATTTATTTATTTGACAGAGAGAGAGAGAGAGACAGACAGACAGACAGCAAGGGAGAGAACACAAGCAGAGGGAGTGGAAAAGGGAGAAGCAGGCTCCCCACTGAGCAGGTGGCCTGATGTGGGGCTCAATCCCAGGACCCCTGGGATCATGACCTGAGCCTAAGGCAGATACTTAAAGACTGAGCCACCTGGGCGCCCCAATAGGACCATTTTTAAAAAGGATTTTACTTATTTCAGAGAGAGAGCGTGAGAGCACATGTGTAGGGGAGAGTACAAGCAGGAGTGGGGGGAGGGGCAGAGAGAAAAGCGGGCTCCCTGCTGGGCTAGGGCTCCAACCCACAACCCTGAGACCATGAATCAAAGCTGAAGGCAGACACTTAACTGAGCCACCCAGGAGCCCTGATAGGACCATTTTTTTAAGGTCCTGAAATGTCTATTTTCCAGGAAGACTATGGCATTTATTATCATATAAATAGAGCTCTTAAGAGGAAAAAACAACAGAAAACAAAAAGCAACACCACGCCACTGCAACGTGTGTGGGGGAAACGTGCAGACACCTCAACAAAAGAAATACAAGGATATGCCAAACACGTTCTATGGCTCAAGAGGGAGGAAGGGTCTTCCTGACCACCAGCGGCGAAGAGGGAAGGAACGGACACTCCCCCTTAGAAGCATGAACGTGGACCCCTCGCTCACGCCGTACCCAAACAGTAACTCAGAACAAACCCAGGACCCACCGGGGGCACTGAAACTGTGGCGATCTCAGAAAAATCATGGAGTAAATGCACATGATCTTGGACCAAGCAATGAGTTCTTCGGTAAGTCACCAAAAGCACACACAGCAGCCACAACAAAGAGAAGCTGGACCTCATTAAAATTACAAACTGTTTCCTTCAAAGGACACCACTGAGAAAGTGAGAGACAACTTAAAGAATGGGGAATATATTTGCAAATCATAAATGTGACAGGCACTTGCATCTAAAACATACAAAGAACTCTTACAATTCAACAGTAAAAAGACAAATAACTTAATTAAAAAATGGGCAAACTATCTGAGTATTTCCCCAAAGAAGACAAACAAACGGTCAATAAATACAAGAAAAGCTGCTCAGCCCCAGGAGCCATCGGGGAAACACAACTCAGAACTACAACGAGACACTGCTTCACGCCCCCAGGACGGCCATGGTGAACAGCGCAGGCCCAGCATGTGCTGACGGGCATGTGCAAAGCCAATGTTAAATGGAGCAGCCACTTCGGAAAAGAGTCTGGCAGCTCCTCAAAAGGTTAAACCTAGAGTCACCGCAAGACCCAATAATTCCCCACCTAAGTATCGACTCTAAAGAAGTGAAAACTGCTCACTCGAATGTCTGCAGCAGCATTAACATAAGAGCCAAAAAGCGGAAACAACTCAGATGCCCACTGAGCGGGGAATGGAGAACAGACCGTGATATATCCACGGGATACTATTCAAGCACGAAAAGGAAACACTGACACGTGCTGCATGAGGAACTCTGAAAGCATCACCCTCAGTTAAAACAGGTATCACAAAAAAGCACACACTTTTAAATCTACTTCTCTAACTGTCCAGAATAAGTCATTTCACAGGGGTAGAAAATACATTAGTTGCTTCTGCCTGGGAGTTCAAGGAAAATCGGGAGTAACTGCAAACGGTACGGGGTTTCTTTTCAGGGTTATACAACTGTTCTAAAAGTGGTGAGGGGTGCCTGAGTGGCTCAGCTGGTTAAGAAACAGGCTCCTGGTTTTTGCTTAGGTCATGATCTCAGGACCCTGGGATCAAGCCCCTCATCGGGCTCTGCGCTCATTGGGGAGTTAGCTTGAGGATTCTCTCTCCCTCTGTCTCTCCCACTCAACTCTCTTTCTCTAAAATTAAAACAAATCTTTAAAATTGATAGTGGTGATGGCTGAACACTGAATTGTGCACTTTAAAGGTGGGAATTGTATGGTCTGAGTTGTATCTTAGTAAAAAAAATATTTTTTTTAAAGCTCTATCTCACTAACCACACACAAAAAAATTAAAAAACAAACAAAAAACATTTTCCATCCATCAATCTGACCAAAATAATGCAATAACTGGTACTGATGAGGGTGTAGACAATTCTCAGGTGCTTTGGTGATAGTGCAATTTAGTGTAACTGGAAAGCAACATGTATCAAAGAGTAAAATGTGCATTTTTTGGATCCAGTAGTTCCACTTCTTATAACTATTATTAGGGAGCTAAGAAAATGGGCTAGCGTGCTCAACACTCTGTGCAAAGACAGACATCAAACCTTAAGTTACTAAAAACCGAACACCTCTAAATCCTACAGAAGGTGGGCGAATTATTGGCTGCAGACCTAGTGAAACAATATGCAACCATGAAAAAGAAAGGCAGACCTCAAGTAACCCTCGTCAAAAAGCCATGTGGAAAAAAATGGCCCAGCCAAGCCCGGCCCAAATCCATGA
Organism: Mustela lutreola; assembly: GCF_030435805.1. Lineage (NCBI taxonomy): Eukaryota > Metazoa > Chordata > Mammalia > Carnivora > Mustelidae > Mustela > Mustela lutreola. The sequence goes on along the minus strand of NC_081306.1, from coordinate 20,711,219 downwards.
CCCCCTCAGAACTGTGAGATACAATGAAACGATTGTAACATGAGGGTAACAATAATAACCATGTAGACCTTTATGCTTTCACAAAAAGCAGTCTATATATAACATATTAAGCTAATAAAAGAAGTTAAAAAAATACCATGAAATCATTCGGTTTTTCCTTATTAACTTTATACATCTGTACCTGGTTCTTCAGACAACCTTGTTACAATGACTTGGTGGCTTTCCCCGGGAAGGGGGAGATCCTGCTTGTAACCACGTATTGTTTCAATGTTTTACAATAAGTGTGTACCATTTTTAGAATGAGAAAACATTCTACTTTGGAGAAAAAAGAAACCAGAGGAATCAAGAGAAAACACTTAAGAATTAGTGTGCAAATTAAAACTGTAAAGATCCCAAGGCCGCCTGGGTGGCTCAGTGGGTTAAGCCGCTGCCTTCGGCTCAGTTCATGATCTCAGGGTCCTGCGATTGAGCCCCACATCGGGCTCTCTGCTCAGTGGGGAGCCTGCTCCCCCCAACCCCGCCTCTGCCTACTTGTGATCTCTTTCTCTCTGTCAAATAAATAAAATCTTTAAAATCAAAAACAAAATGAAACGACAACAAAAAACCTGTAAAGATCCCAGGAGGTAATTAAGACGCATATTCTGCAATGCAAAGGTGGTAAAGGCCTTTATCAAAAACCAAACCAAACCAAAATAAACCAAACCATCAAGCAGTGGTTCCTAAACAATCCCCAGTAAAATCCCTCTGAACCAACTCCCCATTCCCCCTTCCTAGACTAGGATTCACAGAGCTGATGCAGAGCCAGAAGCATTTCTATTTGTTAACATTCTGTAGGGGGAGCTTTATTGTTTTAAGTGTTCTACTTCCCTGATTTTCCAAAATGAACATGTATGTACTTTCACAGTGAAAAGAAAACAAAACACTGCAAAGAAAAAAGGCACATAGGTGAGTCTGATGCAGTGTAGACCCGTCTACAAAGGGAAAGTGCCAGAGGCCATAGGACAGAAGAAGTTACATTTTCTTCATAACCACGAACAAATGCAAAGGCCATCAACAAACTAGGAAAATATATTTGAAACACACAAGACAAAGCAAATAATCATGCAGGTGTAATCCCTTCTCCCCCTCTTGGCCAATCTGCATTTCTCAAGTTCTTCATACAGTCTGTGTTCAGTGCTCAACAAGCAGCAGCTCATTTAATATCCCATCACCAGGGGAGGAACTCATCTGGGGCCAATCCCGAGGTACAAGAGAAGTAACTCGGACCCAGAAGGGTGCCTCACACTCAGAGGGTCTGCTTGGCGGCGCAGAGGGTGGCCTAGCAGCAGAGCCCCACCCTTCAGCTCTCTGAGGCCTACCATGACAGAGGGCTAACCACAATGCTTTTAGAAAGTGTTCTAAGAAAGCCTAACAGAAACTGGTAGAAGACAGGAACTAAGCCACTCAGGAAAGAAACGCATGTCTCTAGAGGTGGCTGGGTGGTTCTGTTGGTTAAGCATTCAATTCTTGATCACGATCTCAGGGTCCGGGGATGGAACACTGTGTCAGGCTCCATGTGCAGTCTACTGGAGAGTCTCCCCCTCGGCCCCTCCCCTGTTTGAACCCTTGCTCACTCTAAAATAAAGAAAATCTTAAAAAAATAAAAAGTCTCCAAATCTAAGTACTTTAATTCTCATCAATAAAGAAAGAAATGCAAATTAGCATAATGAAACATAATGAATCTCCTATCAAAGGACAGAGTGATCGCGCCAGCCACAGAAGCACTGTGTAATACTGTAGACAAGATACACAGCTTTCTGTTGAAGGCAATATCATGGTATCCACCAAAAGCTTTAAAATTGGGGTGCCTGGGTGGCTCAGTGTGTCAAGCGTCTGCCTTTGGCTCAGGTCATGATATCAGGGTCCTGGGATGGACCCCAACAAAGGGCTGTCTGCTTGGCAGGGAGCCTGTTCCCCCTCTCTTTCTGCCTACTTGTGATCTCTCTGTCAAATAAATAAATGGAATCTTAAAAAAAAAAAAAAAAGCCTTAAAATATATGTAACATCCATTTCGGGAACTCAAATGAGCTCGCATGCAATTCCTAATCACGGAAGGAGGGGTCAGCGTGGTGTAGGAGTCACCACGGCTCAGTCATGAGTCTGTGCTGCATCTGAGCATTCAGAGACGTGAGGGCCAGCAGGGGACACAGAGCTCATTGGACCAGCAGCTGCAGGGTCACAGCCTGCCTGCCCCTCTCCAGTCTTTGCTGGATTTGGCCACATGCTCTTTCATGTACCACTTGTCACCTTAACTTAATCATTGTTCAGACCCCACCCATCAAACGACCCTGAAGAGCAAACTTTTAAACTTTTAATATTCTGATATTCCTTAATATTTAAAGGAATCTAAGATGTACTTTTCTTAGAATTGTTCTTGTCACACAGGTCTGAGTAAGCAGCACCAAACCCATGTCTGTGTATGCCCTGTATTCTATCCTAAGGATATAATCACAGATGTGCATAAAGAGCGCATATAATAAAATCTATCCTGGCATTCTTCCTAGAAAAAAGTCATCTTAGATTAAGCATCCAAGAAAAGACTATGTCTGCAAACTAGTGCAAACAGTACACATCAGGGTAGAACAGGGACAGGCTGGGGGAGATGTGGCTGGAGGCAGGGGGTGAGGAGGTGGACATGCTTCCTCTCTCTACACAACTACCACCTTAAGTCTACTCGAGGCCGGGACTCCTGGAGACAAGCACTTCAGATTAACCTGGCCCAAACCTTCCACATCTCCAATGGGATTCAACCCCATGCTCCTCTAGCATCCTTCCCATGGCCCACCTGGAAACCTGACTTCTCCCCAACCTCCAATTAAACTCAGAAATGACACCAAAGCAAACACCAGGTGGGACACAGAATTGCTCTGCAATATGTGCTTGTTCTGATTCCCCCAGAAGGACCCTAGAACAGCTGGGTACGCTAAGCTTTGGTGTCATAAAATAATAGCAAATGCTCATTAAGTGCACACAGCTATCAAACTAGGAAGAGGCAATAATTACTGTTGAGATGATAAAGATCAACTGTAAGGAAAAGAACACAGCTATTTAGATAGACCGAATAATGTTTCTTGTATTCTCTCCTTTTTGCTTCGTGCTTATTGGTTTTAGATTATCTTACAATTTAAGATTTAAATCCCCTAAGACAATAACTTAAAATGCGCAAGCTGGACAAGAATGATTCTTAAATAATCTTCCAAATAAGAAGTGATTTTAGAACAGAAAACAAATGGTTACACCAAGGAAGGAAACATGATAGATGGGGGGAGGGGTGGCAGCAAAGGCGCAGGACTAAAAACTGGACACTCACCCTGTTCTCTCTGCAGCCTCGGGCCTCAAGTCCACTCCTTCCCAACTGGAGTCAGTCTGCCAAGGATGGCGAGCGGTACCTGCTTCTGCGCCAATAAACCCTAAGAGGTAGGACATGCTGGATCTACTCCTATGGCCAAGATGACGGGCCAGCCAGACCAAGGGTCTCAACGCCAGGCCCTTCACCAAATGGCCAGACCAAGAGAATCACCAACCTACCAACAAGTTTACAAAATATTCTTCTTGACTCTATCATACATGTGACCACATTCTTTAGGAATACTCATCACAGTAAGTATTTGGTAACTGGGCACGTTCCTCACGTGACAAGCTGGTGTCTGGTGACGTGAGCCTCAGGGCTGATGCAGGCAGCCATGAAAGGGAAGGGGACACGGCCTGTGTTACTTCAGACGCAGTGATGGATGGTGCCGACCCCGGTGCGAGCTAGGACCGTCCCCATCCAGACTGAGTGCGCTCTCTACAGAGTTCTTCCAAGGGTCATCTCACTCCTCAGAAATGTCTGATCAACTTCGGTCGCACTTGGGGATGACAGGCAGGTGCCAGTCGCGACACTAACAGTGGGGACACAGGCCAGCCTTCGACATTCCTGTGGGCTCTCCAATGGGCAGGAAGCGCGAGAGCAGAGTGACTCTGGAGGTCATGTGAGCTGCTCCCTGGGGTGGGGGCGGGGGGGCTGAAGAAAGGTCTGTACTAATCAGACCCTGGACAGAAAGTCAAATGACCCCGACTGAGCACTTGCGATGCCTGAGCTTATGCCTGACATCAAGGGATGTTGTTCATCTTTCTCAATTCAGTTTCCTGGTATTTACAAAGTATCCTACTTTGGGCTTAGGCTATCTCCTGGCTGATATTTATTGCCAAAACAAAAGTTTAAGCAGGAGCAGGGATTTACACAGCTACTGAAGAGAATTCTAGACCAAGTCATTCTTCAAAGGCCCCAGCACCCGCATTCTCTGGGGGATCTTCAAGACACAGGTGTAGGATAAGATGAAAGAAGCAGACGTAAGCCCTTGAAAATACACAAACACTGCGATCCTACTAATGACAACACTCGCTTCCTAGCATTCGCCCAGGCTTCCCAGTTCATGTACTGAGGCCCCATTCCCGCCTGTGGAGCGATCTGAGCTGGAGTGATCAGTCCCTTGCTGTTCGCTTCCCCACAAGGACAGGAGGCCGCCCTGAGTGCCGGGGCAGAGGGACCAATTCGCCGGTCAGGGCCAGTGAGCTCCCGCCGTGGAGTGCGAGGAGCCAGTGCACGGGGCTGTGGGAAGGGGAGCGTCTCTGCAGAAAAGCACTGGATGCATGAGGCTTCACCCTGCTCGGTCATTTCAAGTCCTGACTCCTCGGGGATCAGAAACCAGATACCGAAGACAGAATCAGGAGAATAAGGCAAACAGGGTCGCGGGAAGACTTCGGAGTGGACACGGAGACACTGTTGGGACAGCGGGCTGCCCGCACCGCAGCAGTCAGAGGCGCCTGAAAACGTTATTCCACGTCTGTGTCACCGGAGCAGCTTGTTTAAAACTGTCGAGTGTGGTTAAGAGAGTGACAAAGCCAGCAGCGCGGTGATTCTCCACTGCCCTCGAAGGAGCGGAGCGGTTGTGCGAGGAAGGACAGAAGAGTGACCGTGGACGCAGAGACTCCCGCTTCCTCGAAGGGACTCTGCCCAGGAAGACTGGATGGGGCCAGGAGTCAGTCGCTGACGCGGGGGTCCACGGCACACCCTGAGACACAGAGAAACCCAAAGACGCAAAGAGGGCCCCGCAAGGGCGGCTGATGGCTCTGAGTGGCTAGAGTGCGGGCAGGGACCGGGAGCCCGCAGCCGTCCAGGGCGCGCAGGCCTCTGCCCGCCACGTTCTCCTCCTGGGACAGACCAGGATCAGCCGCGATCTGGGGGCCTTGCCTGAAGCCTGCACTTCAGACTCCTGTGAACCCTAACATACTCTCGTGAGCGACTAAATAAGCAATACCCTGATTTCCCATGTCACGACTTTAAGAATGGGGATATCTCCATAACACTGTTCTAAGTTTTTCTCAAAAAAAAAAAAAAAAAAAAAAAAAAGCCCCAAACCAAACAATTAGAACCACCACCTCCCCCTCCCAAGAGCTTCCTATAAGAAAGAACCCTATAGCAGACTACATCTGGGAGCCCCACAGGACAGTCCACGGGGAACCTGAGGAGGGAGTCCCTTTGGTTACCAAACTTTCTCAGACTAGATACACCCAAGACATGTCCCACATCTTAAAAACGCACCTTTAAAAACACTTAACACTTAACACAGCGATGACCTGACAACTCCAGTCCCAGATGATGTCTGATGTCTCCCCTCCTCCCCAACTTTGTATGCTAGGACTTGTTCAGATGAAAATGGCAGCTAGACAGTACACCAGGAGTGACGGGGCCTCCTCTTTGGGGCACCGCCCAGGAACTATGTCCCCACCTCTGCCTCCTCACGTGTCCTTGTGCACAGCCCTCCTTCAACATGGCCTACAGGGACCCCCATCCCAGTCCACAGAAAGTTGACCCGACCTCTACCCCAACTCAAATCTGCACCTGTTCTTTTGTCAGTAAAATTTAAATAATTAAAAAAAACAAAAAACAAAACAACCCCCCCAGAACAAACAAACAAACAAAAAACCCAACAACAACAACAACAAACCCCCCAAAAAAGCCTTCTACCCATGAAAGCTGTTCTGGAAAACTACACAGTGAATATATATGTTTAACTGTTACGTCACTCCTATTAATTCAAATTATAAACAAGTAAAATGGCATAAACACTGGATTTTATTAGATCTAAATCAATCTTGACTATTTCTAAAACACAGCCTGATTTCAGAGATACTACAAATCTGAAAAAAGAGTGCATCTCAGAATCACGAAATACCCTAATAGCATGGTGAAATTTTTAACAAACTTAAATATTATCTGTAGAAAGTTAAGAAACTATAGAAAGTTTAGAAATCATAAACTGCTATGACATACATTTGAGAATTTGGGAAAATGTGCCAGTTTGCTTTGAAATATTATCCTGAGAATCTATAAGCCCTCAAAAACAACCCCACCTGCACCAGGGGCCTGGAGCCCCCCCTCTTCTAGAGCCCCCCAACACATCCCAGAGGATAATGACAGTTGGGAACCCTGAGGGAGACAACAGAGCATATCCACAGGCCTCTTCGTCCCGCAGACTGACCCGCATGTTCTGGGGACACTCTTCTGCCCTGGTGCCTGACTCACCATCTCCTCCTATTCATGTTCCCTGTCCCAATCCCATCGCCTGGATCCTCCTCCACCCATCTCCCCTGCAGCGCTCTCATTCCCTGTGGACCGGGACAGCAGATGCCCTGCTGCATGCCCACCTGTTTGCCTGATACTCCCTTACACGGACACCTCACAAGCATCTCAAAAGAAAACATGTGAAGTGCAATTACAAATGCACTCCCTCCCCCCGCTGCCGACCACCTCATTCTCCCTGCTCTCCGGTCTGTCCCTCCCCCAGCTCTGTACATGGTTCCCCCAAGCACCAAGTCACCTTATGTGGTGGCCCCACACTTCTGTTCCAGTGGCAAATCTTGTCTGACCTCCTGCCCCCTTTCTCTGTGATCAAATGCGCCCTCTAGTCAAGACCACCACGGTGACCCCTGCACCCAAAGCCCTCCCAGAGCTGGCTCCTGCTTGGCCCCCACATTCCAGTACACCGCTCTCCACTCAACCTTGAGAGTCCCCTTTCCCGCTGGCTGCCTGCTGGTCCCTATCCAAGCCAATGCTCTCCCAGTGCCCCCTGGTTTCTGTGGCTTCTGCTCATCTTTTGACCCTGCCCTGATATGTCCTTCCTTGGTTTGGCCCAAGGAGGTCCCTGTGTCAACCTCAGTCACTGCTTGCTCCTCAGACCTGCTAGGGCAGTTTATACTTTATGATTATTTGTTTTCCATCACCACCATCGAAATTTCATGAAAGGGGGTGAGCTCACTCAAACCTGTATCATGGGGCACGTGGGCCAGGAGACAGTGTTCACCAAATGGGGTGGATTAAAGGGATGGCCACATCCCCTTCCTTTCTCAACCTACCTGGGGATGCTGGAATCTTCCAATCTAGGAGAGGAGAAAAGCAAGTGCTCCATAATCAATGACTGAGTAGCTTAAAATCATTCCATGAAGAGCCTGACCAGGGCATCAGGTATTGCGGCACCAGAGCCCCGACCTGAACTGTTTGGTACCCCAGCTTAAGCTGGGTTTTAAAAGATTATTCCCCGAAGGGTGACCAAAAACAAAACAAAACACATGTAAGATCAAGGCTTCATATCCAAAACACTCAGTTTTTGCTACCTTCTCTCCCTCACTCTGGGGAAAAAACCAAAATCCACAGATTCCAAGGGGTCAGATATAATTTAGAAAATTTAAGGAAGGCTACAACACATGCTCAAGGAAGCAATGTAAACACAGGCAAGCATTCCCAATTTAGCTCAGGGCTGCTAAAACATGATACCAGGCATTATTTTTAAATTTTTTTGAAGATTTTATTTATTTATTTGACAGGCAGAGAGAGGGGGAAGTAGGCTCTCGAGGAGCTCAACCCCAGGACCCTGAGATCATGACCTGAGCCAAAGGCAGAGGCTTTAACCCACTGAGCCACCCAGGTGCCCTGATACCAGGCATTATTAAAAAGAGTTTTAGACTTTGCAAACAGGAGCTACATAGCCTTGAACAAATGAAAACCCCTCAAGCCCTCAACTTCTTTAGCTGTAAACTGGGACATATAGCAATGTCTTTTAAGAGGTTATAAAAATAAGGTAAACTGAGGGCATGAAAACTCAGGCATAAAACGTGCACTGGCTGTCCCATGTCTCTGCCAGTGCCCTCTGGTTCCCATCCCAAAAGCACCAAGGCTGCCGACTGGGCCACGCTCCCTCACAGACACACATGCTGGTAAAGTCAGCCCTGAGCGTGCCAGGTGAATGTCTGAGGACAGCATTCCTGCCTGCCCTCCAAAGATACCTTCTGGGGCTCTCTGTTAAAGTCTATGCATACCCCTGTGGGGCAGTGGTACCTAGGCAAAGAGTACAGCTCTACAGACCAAAACACTTCCTCAGTTTACCCTGATGATCCGATGAGGCTGTTGGGGGAGGAATGGAGTAAGAAAGAGCATCGTTGGAAGGGCAAGGAAAAGAAAAAGTTAGGGAGGGAGGGGGCTCGATGTCACACACACGGAGGACGGAGTGCTAGTGCTACTGCCTTCCCAGAGCAGGTGTTCTCTCACCTGGGGCAACTGTGGGGAGAGAGGAAGAGCTGTGAGCACCTGGCGGGTGAGGGGCACAATACACAGGAATGGCCCTCACGACAGACAAAGATCGAGCCCCAAATGTCAACAGTGCCTAGGGAGAAAGAAGACCTGACCCAGACCAAAGGGCTGTCCCCACTGTCCCCACCAGCCCTGGCACAGGTGAAGGGAAACGGAAGCCTCTCCCCAGTCCAGAATGACCCTGCCAGGCATTCGGTCCCATGAACAGAGGCAGGCAGGGGGACTGACGGCAAAGGGACTCTGCCAGCGAGCTGCGGGTCAAGCGGAGAGGGGGTGGAAATGGGCTGGGGAAGATCTGAAAAGAGAGAAGGGAGGAAAACATAAGGTAGGGTTTCCCACACTTGGAAACACAGACTGTCTGTACAGAAGCACCCACTCTCATCTGGCCGAGATGAGGGGACAATCACCTGCCCTCGAGTCCACCCAAGGAGACTAGAGAAGGAAGAGCAGAAGAGTGTGGGTGCCGGCTCCCAGCCTGCGGCCCCAGAGCTCAGAGGAGCTGCCCCAGGGAGCAGAGGCGTTGATTCAGGTTCAGGCTCCAACAGAATGTTATGGCAAGGACAGCAGCAAATCAAGGCAGGTTATGGGGAGACGATCAGAAGAAATAAAGTAGTAAAAACCTTAAATAGCTTGAGAACATACTTTACTACTTGAACCCCCCTCCTTTTTTTTTTTTTTTTTTTAAAAAAAGGAAGGATGTAACGAGGACAACACCTGATCAGGACACCTTGCTCTTACCCCATTTTCTGATTTGACCAAAAACTAAGAGTAAGCCACCCCCACCCCCCAACCCACTTCCAACAGCCTCACAACTGTAAGCACTGTAAGCACTGTCAATCTCTTAGTCGTGACAACTGTACCAGGGTCACATAAGATGCTAACCTGAGGAGAAGCCAAGTGACAGACACATAGAATTCTCTGTGTATCTTTACAGACAAAATAAAGAAAAAGTTTTTAAAAATCAAAAGACAAACCAAAGATGATGCTTTTCTGAACATAATCCCTGGCTTTCTTCTGGGCCTTTCGAAGCTGCCACTGCACAGCTATGTGGATGGCAAACTTGGGAGGGCAGGTCCCACCCGCAAGCCCAGACAAGGGGACAGTGGCCTTGACTGACCACCAAAGGCACATCAGATATTCAGTCCCTAAGTGTGCACTGTGAAGTCTGACAAAAGAACACACTTGCCCCTCAGGGTTTACAATTTTAGAAGATTCCATTTTGCAGGGCAAAAGGAGCTATTTTCCCATTACTATCTTGGTTTGTTAGGCTGGGAGGCTCTAAGACTAGCTCCTCTCTTACGGATGGGAAATCTCAGAAGAAGAAACACACATGAAACTCTCTATCAGGACGGATATGGGACGCCTAGGGGGCGTCATGATCCCAGGGTTCTGGGATCCAACCCTGCATTGGGCTCCCTGCTCAGTGGGGAGCCTGCTTCTCCCTCTGCCTGCTGCTCCATCACTCTAACAAATAAGTAAATAAATTCTTAAAAAAAAAAAAAAAAAAAAAAAGGATGGACGGATACGACCCCCTCACCTCCCAGGCACACAACACCTATTCGTGTTCTCCGGACAGCGTCAGCACTAACAGGAAGAGCGAGAAGAGCCCAGCTGTCTGTAGCCGTGCGACTGCGTTAACACGCCCCCCCTGCACAGAGGGAGCCGGGAGGACCGGCTGAGATACGACTGCCAGCTCAGCAAAGGAAAGCGCTCAGCGACACAGTGCTCCCCAGCAGTGTCTCTCTTCCCCTCACCCACGACACATGTCCAGCAGCCACGCTCCAGCACACCCACCAGAGACCACAGCCTGAGGGCCAAGGGCAACCTACCATGTTTGGCACGTTGGTGACTGAAGCATTCTTGATGTCCGTAGGGAAGGGAGGCAAACTGTTGACCATGCTCTGTTTGCTGGATAACTGGGGGTTCACTCCAGGGGCTCCCATCTGCTGCCCTCCAGTCTGACTGAAGGGTTGTCCGAACGGACTTGTGTTACCAGTCATTCCCATCTGAAACAGAGAACGGCAACATGAGCGGTCACAACACAGTCACGTACAAAAAGAAGGGCCTCAAAAATGCTCACTCTGACCCGCTGAAGCAAAAATCATTACTTCTTGTGAAACCCTCATCTTCATTCTAAATCGAAGGCTTATTCTCCAGGTTCCACTGGGATTATGAACAGAGCAAACTGCTCTAGTGGCTGCACACTAAGAAGACCCAGAAGCCGCTCCCGACAGCTCCACCTGCCCCTCCTGAACCATCGTCCCAAGAGCCAGCACCTCTCCACCCTCACCGCAACCGGACTCCTCCTCCTCACACCCCCACGCCCCGACAGTGACAGTGGCAGCAACACGTTAAGAAAATCATCTGGAAAACAAAAGCTTCCAGAATCACTGACAAAGGGAACTTCCTGGAGTTTAGTCCTGAACCACTCCGAGTAACTACTTTCTGTCAAGTTCCCTCATCAGACTGAAACTTTGTTTCCATTGGTTCAAAATCTGCAGTAGGCAGGATGACTCTGGGATTCACTCTAAAATAATCCCAGGAGGCAAGGAGGTAGTGGCAAGAGAAGGGCCTAGGGAAAAAGTGACTGGTGCAACTGGATGTATGTTCTTAACTCCTAACAGGTGTGACAGGTGTGTGTTTCTGTGGGGGGGGCTGTTATACTACTTTCTCTAATATAACAAGTCTCAGGGCTCCATAAAGTTGTTTTTTTTTTTTTTTTCCCTTAAATTAGTGAAATAAAACCTACAGTAGCTAAAAGCAAGAGTAGGCAGGAGGAGCCCCTCTCTAGGCCTCCCTCAGCTCCTGCCTCTGGCCGGAGCCCTGTGTCAACACCCCGTCCCACCTGCCACTCTGGAGGGACCGGCTTCTCTGGTCGCCTGCCCCGGCTTTTCCTGCAAGTTCTAATATCCTACCTGTTGCCCAGTGCTCACTCTACCTTTCGGGTGTCTTGGTGAGATGTTTGGAAACGGAGAGGAAGGGGGTCCTCTGAGAAAGTGCCTCCTAGGGAAGAGGGCTCCCCACATCAAGAGACCGTGGCTCGGCTCTCCCGGCCGACCCTACACGGGGACCACTGCTGCGGGGCAACTTCCATTCCCTCCTCCTGTGCACCCTGATCTCGCCTGTAAGACGACTGTCTTGAACAAGAAGAATCACATTATTTCCTTAAGCTCTAAGATTTTAGGTTGCAAACAGACCAACGCTCACCACAGCTGGCCTCTTTCAGCTGAAACGTCTGCATAAAAACACAAATAAAGACAAACTAGTGTAACCAAGAAGATCTTGCTCCTGAGCACATCCGTGTGTGCAGGTGGCTTCCAGGCCTGGCCCTCACCATTGACATTTTCACCATTTTGAAAGGAACACATTCCAGTTGCCACTTTTGCCCTACTTGATTTCCTTGAGTAAATGGAAACAAATTTAAATTCCACTAAACTTCAGGGACACCTGGGTGGCTCAGTTGGTTAAGCCGCGGCGTCCTGGGATTGAGTTCCACATTGGGCTCCTTGCTCAGTGGGAGCCTGTCTCTGTCTGCCTCTGCCTGCCACTCTGCCTGTGTTCACTCTGACAAATAAACAAATAAAATCCTTTATAAATAAATAAATAAACAAACAAATAAATAAATAAATAGATAAATTCCACTGAACTTCAAATTCAACCTGAGTAACTGAAACAAACACAAATTTTTCTCAAAAGACCAGTAATCAGGCTCAACTTTTCAGCTCAGCTGATTTAACCAAAGCAACAAGGTAGCTCAGGAAACTTAATGGGCATTTCTGATTCTTGACTAGATTCTTTCAGTTGTTATCTGAAACTCTGAAGAAATGAAGCACGAACTCTTATTTTCAAAAAGTATTACCCCAAATTAACTCCATGTAGTAATTATTCCTCTCACAATTTGTGTTTTATTGAGTAAAATCAAACCCTGTTCTTAGTGACCCAAAAATTTGCAGGAAAAAAAACTAGTTAGGATTTCTACTTCCTGGATTTCATTTAAAATTTCTCTCCTTAGAACCATGTGTGCTAGAAGGCATGTGTACCATTCACACCTCCATGTGTACCATTCACACCTCCACGAACCGGCCCTCATGGTTCGCCAGGACTTCCTGAGCGCCCGCCAAGAGCCATGCCTGGGTTTGAGCACGTGTAGATGCAACTTCCCCACCGTCATGCAGCACACCCTTTAGAGCCACCAATTTGACAAACAAGAAAATCAATGTTGTCGTAGAAGTTTCTAGCATCAACAAATCAAAGTGGGAAACAGCTAGAGGGTGGGAAGGAGAAGTAACTATTCTCCTACTCACACCAACTGTCCAAGGTTGCCACCCCTTTGGTGCAGAGGGAAGTAAAGAGGCCAATGAACTCACAAAGGACTTCTGTGAGTCTCAAAGTTCACCCAACTTGTTCTGAAAAACCCATTTCTAGAATTGTCTTGCCAGGGTGAAGATGAGGTGGGTAGGTGGTCTGGTCAGCTGCGTTACTACCTGCCTGGTGAGACTCTGGGCAAAGCACTTCCTAGCTGGCTGACCCAAGTGTTTCAGAGTGTTTGATGTACTCTGACAGAGCTCTCTCTCTTTCCTTTAAAGATTATTTATTATTTATTTGTCAGAGAGAGAGAAAGAGAGAGAGAGAGAGAGAGAGAGAGAGAGAGAGAGAAAGGACAGAGAGCACAAGCAGGGGGAGAAGCAGGCTCCCTCCTGAGCAAGGAGCCCATATGGGACTTGATCCCAGGATCCTGGGATCGTGACCCGAGCTGAAGGCAGATGTTTGCTTGACTAAGCCACTCCAGGTATCCCACTGTGACAGATTTCTTGTTACTTTTTCTTCTTGACCATCCAATCAACAATGAAGGAAACCATCTCAACATGGTTTTGATCCTCACAGGGCAAGAACCAAGGCAAAGTCAAAGTCAAAGATCACAGATGGCAAGTAAGCAATGTTCAGCTCAGGGGGGACCATACATTTAAAAAAAACAGGGAGGAAATGCCACTCCTCCGTCTCTGACAACAGAGGTGGAGCACAGTCCAGGCTGCCTGCGCAAAGTCAGGCTCTGCTCCCTCAGTCCACAGCCAGCTCCAGGCTAACCCTAACCAGTCAAAGCAAACAGGAAAACCAGTGGACAGTCCTGCAAAGGGCAGCCGCCACCCACCTACCCCATCTTGACAGAACCTGGCAGAACTAAAGGCTACTCTCCAGTCCTAGCCTGCAGTTTGGGCTAAAAGCTATTTGCTTCTAGAGATTGGTAGATTTCTGAATTCCTGTTTTATATATATTCTCCTTTGATCAGACTAACTACATGTGGTCCCGAGTCTAGGCTAACACACATTTTTAGCACCAACGCTCACAATGAAGTTGTAAAATCAAAATGTCAAATTCCAATAAACATCTACATACTTCCCAACAGTTAACAATTTTGTAAACTCGGCTTTACTTGCAACTAAAGTTCACCAGGATCCGGGTTAAGCTGCTAGAGAACTACCATAAAATTCAAAAGGCAGAACAGCAAAAATAGGCAACCGTTCAACTGATGGTGAAATTTATTAATGTACGAATCAATTAAAGCCTATGGAATTAATATCTATATCCTGCCTCATTCAGCAACAGCCCACACCTGTTAACTCTATTCTTTTGGAGCTCCTTTAAGGACTGAATTCAAGTTCAATCTCAAGAAATGGGAAAAGTGAACGAGTTAATAAGTACCTTAAGAAAGGCAAGCTCTCCTATAATGAAATCTAAATTAAATAATGCCTTATAGGTCTACTACATTTTCCCATGAAAAAACATTCCTGTAGCCAGGTGGATCACCCTCTGGAAATCCCACTCATTCGGTCTGTGACTCACTTCAACGAGAGAGTAAGACGTGGAAATGGCCGTCCCTGGACACAGGAATGCACCAACCAGATAAGAAGGGAGAGAAAATTGCTAGTGCCAGATCCAGAGGCCTACCCACCTCCCACTCCACAGGGATGTGGATTATTTATTAGCCAAAGCAGGACTCTAAAGCTTGAGATCTGAAAAGAAAATCTCTCTTTAGAGTTTAGTTCAAGAAACCTGAACAAGGTGCACTTGGGTGGCTCAGTAGGTTAAAGCCTCTGCCTTTGGCTCAGGTCACGATACCAGGGTCCTGGGATAGAACCTCGTGCCAGCTCTCTGCTCAGCAAGGGGTCTGCTTCTCCCTCTGCCTCCACAGCCCCCACCCCACCCCCACCCCCACTCAGAAAAAAAAGAGGAGAAACATGAACAATACCTATACTAGCCTTTATCACTGAAACAGGGTGTGAAGCAAATTGTGGTAACAGTACCTGGCCCGTCAGTCAAAACCTGCTATGGTCCTAAGCTGTCTGGCAAGCAGGTAAGTGACAGCCATCTACAGAAGGACAGGAAAGACATGCACTACAGGTATACTGTGGAAAGTACAAGACACTGTATGAGTCTATAGCATTATTTG
Source organism: Mustela lutreola (assembly GCF_030435805.1). Classification (NCBI taxonomy): domain Eukaryota; kingdom Metazoa; phylum Chordata; class Mammalia; order Carnivora; family Mustelidae; genus Mustela; species Mustela lutreola. The sequence goes on along the minus strand of NC_081306.1, from coordinate 20,696,103 downwards.
TCGTAACAACAGTTACTGTGTTCTTGGGCCCTAGCATGTAGTAGGTGCTCACTTAGCATCTGGGGAAGGAACCAAATAAATGAACCCTCTAAGAGACAGCTGCTCAGAGCAGCAGAGACCCCAGCGTCAGCCCTTAAGGCAGATGCAACTAAAGAACTGGGGGCCAGTCCCTGCTGGTTGGAGGGGCACTGGGAAAGGCAGCAGGGACAGTGTCCCTTCTACCTTTTCAATAGCCATCACAGTAGACAGGAGGACAGAGCAGACAGGCAGCCGGCTGGCCATGCTGAATTCCAGCACGAGACCACACCCTCTGGAGCTGGTCTCACAGAAGCATTTGAGCTCCGTGTGATACCGTGTCATACACAGGCGCCATGCCCGGCTGGAAAGCAGGGCCTCTGTGCTACACCTACTGGGCCAGCAAAGCCCTGGCTTTGGGGCAAGGCTCTAGGCCATGCCCACCATCCACCCCCCACCACCCCCCACCACCCCCCACCTGGCCCAGGGCTTCCCACTGGTGCAAGGAAACACTGCTCTATCGGCCTGGGGGGTTGCCAGTGGCCGCAAACAACCCCTCTGCTGACCTTCGCATGTGGGACAAATATTTTCATTTTCTATTTGTGTCATGATATGACAACTATCAACATATAGCACTAAAAACACAAGCTCTGGTCTCCCCTCAAAACAGCAAGATTCTCTCCACTACACTAAGCCTAAGAACATCTTTATGTTCACCTAATCAAATAAGCTACTAAACTAAAAAAGTACCAACTAGGGGGGTTTAAAGTTAAGTAACATTGACAGTAGATATTTCCTCCCAAAGTAGGTTTCTACAACAGTGGCGAGCCAGGGACCCATGTTCTTGCTCCCTGGCATCCCCTGAAGGTAAAGGATGCCTGCCCTCGGGGAAGGAACTCCTCACTGCCTGGTCCTCTCCATTCTCAGGGAAGGGCAAGCTCTCCCCACGCCTGCCACATACCGGCCTTTGCCAGAAGACAGTCTCCAATCCAAAGACGTCAACCGCTCATGGAAACAACCGCCCTCACCAGTGAACTCTCCCCAGTTTTCATCTCCAAACACCCTCTTTTCAACATACACTCTCAGGAAGGATCAGCTCATAACCATGTAGGAGCTAAAAGCCTGATGGGACGATGCAGTGGGACCAGCTAAGAATATGTGGGACAGGAGAGACAGCAGACGCGGGACAGGCGCGGAGGAAAGACGCTTCCACTGCGTGATGTCACTCAGAGGCAGCCAGGCCTTCGGAAAGGTTTTAAGTGGCAACAAACGCGGAGTTTGATGTGGTTTCGACGAGACCACTAAACACATTCTTTTTCTAAAGCTGAATTCTTCGGCAGTTTTCCTCGCACCCTGACATACTCTTAAAACCACACCACGCAGCGCAGCAATCAGAGGAAGTACTGCTATGGGGGGCATTACTGACGGTGCTTAGGAAACACATGGAAACGGAACAGAGTACGACCCTACTAGGAACAAAGGGATGGGCTAGAATTTTCTTTTCTTTTCTAAGATTTTATTTATTTATTTGAGACAGGGAGAGGGAGAGAGAGAACACTAGTAGGGTAAGGCAGAGAGGGAGAAGCAGACTCCCCACTGAGCAGGGAGCCCGACTCAACTCAGGGCTCCATCCCAGGACTCCAGGATTATGGTCTGAGCCGAAGGCAATCACTCAACCAACTGAGCCACCTAGGCGTCCCAGGTTACAATTTTCAACTGCGAGGGCTTCAAAGAAATCTGGTTAAAACTTACCCTTTGTGGATGAGGACCGGCGGGGCAGGGGGCGAAAGCTGAGAAATACAGCAAATCAGCTGGAGAACTGACCCTGGTGCTCTCCACCACCTGGGTGCTTAGGCAGAACCACGTTTCCCCCAGCTACACTTGGCCCGGCACACGCATGGCACGTGATACTGTTGGACAAGAAGGCTCAGTCCGCAAAGACCAGCCAGCATGGGCCAAAAAGGCAACCCCACGCCTGTTTTTGAAAAAACAAAACAAACTAAAGTTTTATTGGAACACAGACACAAACAGGATTTCATTTGGACAAGCAGCAGGCTAAAGTTAGGTGTATGAACTCAGGATATTTACCTGGTTTGAGGGGAGCTCTCTGCTAAGGGTGAGCTCTGTGATCTCAGGCAATTTAATTACACCTCTCTTTGCCTTGGCTGTACTGTCTCTGATGCAGGCACAACAGCGCCTCCTCTTAGAGTTGAGAGAAGATTAAACAAACCCAAAACATAAACCATGAGGAGGATGTCCTACTCTCGGGGCTGGCTAGGACGTTCTTATCACTTCACTTCGTTTGGGGAGGAACAGTTTCACGTTAGATGGGATTTCTTTCAGAAGTTGCTTAGGGTAATAACAAAATAAATGAATGTTTTTCAGAGAGTGTGTGATAGTGGGGAGTGACTCAGACAGTTTAGGATCAGAGAGAAGGGCCAGCTGGAGACAATGGCATTGGATTATGAAACATTTTCAGAGAAACATAGTAAGTTTGTGACAAACCCCATCGCGGGCATTTATCAGTTGTAGCGGTACTTGTAATGGGCCACTGTCTTCAAGCTGTCCTAGTAAACAACACACATTTCCAGTTCCCACTTCAGGTTGTTTTCTAGACTTTGTTCCTTACTCAGAATGTTCATTTCAATCTTAATATATAGCATAAGCAATAACAATGTAACACCAGCACACCCCAGGCCTAAACTTCCTGGGGTAGAATTTAAACCAAAACACGAAAGAATATGCCTACAAAGAAAAGAAACTGAGGGGACTCTCGCCTGTAAGCTGGCCATGACACAACACCAGTGTTCCATCCTGACATGGCTTCGACCCAGCCCGACACGTTCACTGGCCCGAAGGGTCCAGCCTGTTTCTTCACATGCTGGCAAATACAGGAAGCCAAAGACTCACAAGAGAGGGCGTGGAAAGACAATGCAATTTCATACAACAAAAACTTGCCAAATAATTTAAAAGCCAGAAGAATTCGTTCTTTTCAATGATATAAAGAACCAGAACTAACCCAGAGTATGGCCATATCATTTGTAAAGCCCAAAGCATTTTCTCTTGGCAATCTACCGTGGCTGGGAGAAAGCCAAGAAAAGCAGTGTTCATGGAAAGACATGGCTGCATGCAGTTGTCTGCTATCACCCGCTTGCTCTTGGAATCCTTCCAGTACCTCAACTTGGCAAATAAAGAGTAAGCAGAAATATGCAACACATCGCAACGCCCGAGACATCGCCTGGCCTGTGTAGAGTTACCTGGAGCAAGAGAACTGGGCACAGGAGCGGCCCGACCCACCTCCTGGACTCGACTCTTACAGCGCTGCCAACCTGGAAATTATTCACTGAAATCTATAGCCCTCAACTCTGGACACTTCCCTTAGACCAATAAATCACAACTGGAAGATCGGTAAGAGTATTTAGTGACGCTCATGGTATTTCACTTGGATGATACATGACCAGAATGTGACTTAGAAACAACAATGGAAACTGCTAAAAGGAAGGTGATGGGACAGCAAATCACTGCCAAGGCTTTTGTGGCCTGAGGCCTCATCTTTATTCATCCAGAATTCACTCTAGAAGCTTCTAGCAACAAAACTAGTACCTTAACAGAGTTGGGGGTACTTCGGCATGTCACAGCAGTTAGATACCCCAGCTCTCCAGGATGTGGCCCCTGACAGCTCACTGGCAAAAGCACCAGGCCAAGGTCAGTGGGACACGGTCGGCAATCGTGGCTCTGCACTCATCCGCTGTGTGACAAACCTCTTGCCCCTCTTAAGTCTTAGTTCTCCTTGGATATACAACATGGAGCAGTCAGATGACCACTAGGTGATCCTGAAAATTCCTTCTAAGCCTAAATCTGATGACATTTTTTGGTTTTAAACAATTAGCGCTTGAATCGCTATGAGGTCCACACTCCTGGAAAGCCCAGCTGCTCACAGTGGGTGAAAACTGGAGACTTGGAGCTGAGCCAAGTGCCAGGACCTGTGAGGATCCAGAACACTGAGGACCTCTCTGCCATCCACACTGCAGAGGGCCCAGGCCTTCCACAGCTCTGCACCCTCAGTAGGTCACCATCCCACAGCAGATCACAGGTACAACAATTCCAGGTGGGGACAATAAAACTGCTATCAATTCCTTCCCCCGGTGCTCCCAAGTCCAAATATCTTCTACAGGTAGAGAAGCAGCCTCCTTAGGATTGAGTACTTCCTGAAAGCAAATTAAAGCCCACAGGAACCGTGGAGAGAAGAAAAAGAAGAAGATGATAAAAGAGTAAGAGGGAGGGACACCTGGGTGGCTCAGTTGGTTAAGCAGCTGCCTTCAGCTCAGGTCATGATCCCAGCGTCCTGGGATCGAGTCCCACATCGAGCTCCTTGCTCAGCAGGGAGCCTGCTTCTCCCTCTGCCTCTGCCTGCCATTCTGTCTGCCTGTGCTCGCTCTCTCCCCCTCTCTCTCTCTGATAAAGAAATAAAATCTTAAAAAAAAAAAAAAAAAGAGTAAGAGGGAAAAGGGGAAAAAAGAAAAACATTTTATTTTACGAAGAGTGAATCCTGATGAAGATGAGTTTACACTGCAGCTCTGCTGTGGCGCAATGGAAGAGACCCAGGCTCTCAGTGGCCCACTCAGTGACCCAAGCCACTAGCCCAAGCCCTCTGCAGGGAGCATGCAGGCATTTCCGGTCCCACAAAAAGGGAGGCACTGGCACTGAGGGAGCGCAGAGGAACAAGAAACAAGGCAATGTGCACAAGGGGAAGGGCAGGTGAAGGCGGGACTGAACCCACGAAGAAGGCTTTGGGGAAGTGAGCCCATGATTACTATATTAACAGAGAAAGAAAGCGGAGGAAAATTCAGAACATTATGTTCTTCTTCTACCTTGGGGCAGGAAAACAGATTAAGTGCTTCAAACAGCCAGGGTGGAACACAAGCCCCAGGACGCAGGCACAATGACCCAAACCTGGGGCTTCCAGGGGCCTCCTCCTACCCAGCCTCTCAGGCCTCGGCTGCAAGACGACATGAGGGGATAGAGTAAGGTGCTGCCCAGCTCAGGCAATTCCATAAATCTCAAACCACGAAACACACTCAAAGACAAAGCACTGTTTCACACACGTGACTCCACTTCTAACCAAACACTGAGCTACGAGAATGCTAACGAAGTCCGCTCAGTGCAGCCCCACATCTCCATCATGCCCACTGGGGATTCCGGTGAGGAGGTGAGCAGGCCTCAGAGGATGCCCAGAGTCACCCTCATGCGCCACACTCTGTACCCGCGGTCACAAGTGAGGTACTGGATAGCACGTGGAAGAGTGTGAAGGCTATGGAAGGCAGTCAAGGCACAAGTAGAACTTCTTTTACTATAAAAACTCATTACTGACGAAGGGAAAATGTCCCTTGAGCATTAACTGTTAATGAAAGGCTACAAAAAATATAACCCCTACAATCAGATGTGTGCACACACACACACAGCAAGAACAACACATTTTCTTTTTTTTCTTCTTAGAGAGCTCTACGTCCAACATGGGGCTCGAACTTACGACCCTGAGGATGAGGAGTCACAGACCCGCCAGGTGTCCTGAACACCAACATATTTAATAGTGGTAACTCTACAGAGTTTACAAGCAATTTTTAAAAGTTTTCTCTTAAATATTTTCTATATTATTCAAATTCTCTACACAAGGGATTATTTCATCATAAGGAGTAAAGTTGTTTTTTAAAGTTATCCTCTACTCAGAATGCCTGGGTGGGTGGCTCAGTCAATTAAGCATCTGCCTTCGGCTCGGGTCATGATCCCAGGGTCCCAAGATCAAGTCCCACGTGGGGCTGCTTAGCAGGGAGCCTGCATGTCCCTCTGCCTCTGCCCCTCCTCCTGCTTCTGCTCAGGGGCTCTCTCTCACACACACACAAATAAATAAATAAATAAACAAAATCTTTAAAAAAAAAAAACTATCCTTTACTCAAATATTCTGACTGCCCACAGTGATCACATGACCCACTGTTTGGCTACCCATCTGTATTTGAAATATTAATTTAAGCTGTCATCAGACACTGATAAAACTAGGTAGATCAAACTGATTATGACTGCCAGAGATTACTCTTGGATGGTAATTTAATCAATTTCACCCTGGTTGTAACATGGCTAAGTTGTCACACTCTAGATGTGGCCAGAAAAAGCCTAACAAAACTTAGCCACTCAGTCATGCCCTACCACTCTCTGCAAAGAACACTGAAGAGAGGAAAATACAGTCAACAGCCATCAGGATATAAAAAGCTGCACACCCACTCTACTGGTCAGGTTCAAACCTGGGAAACTGCACACTGGGTTCCTGGTACAACAAAGGCACAATTACCCTATTATTTGTACTTCGGTTCGTAACTCAGGCCATCAAGGCTACTGCTCCATTCGAACCCCCGTGGAACCCGAGCTCTGGAGAGCAACGGGCAGGAGACTGGATCACGAGGGATTGACCAGAATGTCTTTGGCTCCCAGGTTCAGACAGCAAGGTGCGTTTGTAAGTAGAAAGTACTTGTTTGAGGAGGAAGTGATCCAGCAGCTATCCTGTCCGCCCACCTCTCACTAAAGCCCACCTGCCTCCGACCTCAGCTCTGAGCAGTGATGGTCTTTGGGATGATCTTTGGGACAGTGGTCTGAAAGGCTGCAGCAACATGCATGCTTACTGACCGTGGGGTGATGCTTCGTAAGCATCTACCAGGAGGGAAACACTCTGGGGCGGTGGCGGTGCCCAGCATGCAGGACCGTGTCCTCCTGAGCCCAAGGAGAGACACAAGCTACAGGGGAATCAGATATGCAAGATAAGTGGCTGGCACGGACACAGAGTGCTAAGTGCAGTCTGAAGTGGGCAAAAGGGTCCTGGCCCAGGAGACATATGGCTCAAGAGGTCACACGTGAGCTGGGCTGAACAGTAACAGTGACTTCCAACTGTGGGAACTACTTCTGCATCCTCACCGCCCAGCGGAACACAGAAGACCCGCCAGGAAGGGGTCTGCGAACACACTAGGCCTAGAGAAGTTTTCATTCCTGCAGTTTCCAAGTCTACCTCTACTCACATATCCACAACAACAGGACGAGATGAGCAGCCATCTGGCCAGGAGTCAACCGAGAGGTCTCAGGTATTCATAGAATAAAGACTGCAGAGAGCAGGGCTAAGCTGGGTATGAATGCCGACGGCCGCTCGGCAGAAGCAGCACAGTCTCAGAGCACCACTCCCCACCCGAACAGCCAGGGAGGAGCGCGGATGCGATTTCTCCCATCAGACCCTCACAGACTCGATCCCAGAGCAACAGCCCGGCATCTCCAGGACACTCCCACCCCCACACACCTTTCCTTCAATGAACCCACACGTGGCACAGCCACACCCTGCCACCTTCCAGCACAAATGTCACGCAGGCCAGCGCTTCGCATTCCACAGTCAATCTCCAGACATAATGTGCCATGTTATGAGGGGAGAAAGGATGCCCTGTAACCTCCCTTGGTCTGTCCCTTATCTCGGTGGCCCGTCGTCAGCCCAGCTGCTCGCCACTGAGACCACACAGTCTTGGAAGCCGAGTGCACAGAGTTGCTCGGACTTCCTGTCTCTGACTTACATGGGATAGCACACAGGAAGCTGATCTGGAAACCGCAAAGCACTGTGCAATCTGGAGGTGGCTTTAAGATCTCCTTCCAGAACTAGAGCACAGAAAATCTCTAACATCAGACAGGATTCTTTACAGTGAATACATTTTCTGTAATACTGAAAAACAGGCATGTACCCTAATGTAACAATTCACAAAGTCAGTAATTTCAAGACTGTGTTTGAAATTGGCATTTCCTAGTATTATCAATCTACTGTCCTGTTCTAGGATTTAAGATGGCTTGTTTTCCAGTTCATTCTTCATACACTTGGCAGAAAAACACGAACTGAATAATACGGCTCGTTACTGAGGGTATCAAGTTTCCACTGAGTAGATAACAGAGCAACCACTGCAACAAGGTTACCTCAGATTACGCGCCATTTTCAAAAGCCACAAACCACAGTGCCACATTCCCATCCTCAAATACGTAATAATATGCACAGGTGTACATATATAGAACTATGGCCTGGAATTACAATCCACTGATAATTACTTACATCTTCTGAATAGACGATGTCATCAATGTTCAATTTAGAGCTCTGATGAGGTGCTGCTTCCAGCACTATGCACACTCGCTTCATTAGAACATTCAGGAAAGGTACATATTCCTCAACAGACATCTGCCCCCACAAAAGGGAATCTCTGCCTACACAGAATGCATTTTATCAAGCAAATCAAAGATGATCAAAGATGCATGGGGGAAAACTCCATTTGTAACTGAATCCATTCCTTCCCCTTCCCTGCCTGCCTATTTTGTAATCTGCCTTTAATTACTTTTCATTGGAAGTACAATTAACATACAATGTTACAGTATGTTTCAGGTATACAACAAATTGATTCAACGATTCTATACATTTCTCTATGCCCAAAGCGGGAAGTGTGGTTACTACCTGCGACTACACAACATGATTGCGGTACTGCTGTCTGTGCTCCCTATGCTGCGCTTCTCATCTCCACGACTTATTTCATAACTGGATGCTTGTACGCTTAATCCCCTTCATTTCCGTCACCTGGCCCATCTACTAACCTCTCCTCTGGCAATCAGCAGTTTATTCTCTGTATTTAAGAGTCTATTTTTTGTTTGTTCGTTAGGTTTTTTTTTCTATTCCACATATAAGTGAAATCATATGGTATTTGTCTTACTCTGACTTTCTTTACTTAGCATAATACCCTCTAGGTCCATCCATGTTGTTGTAAATGGCAAGATCTCCTTTTTTTTTTTTATGGAGGAGTGATATTCCACTTAAAACGTACACACACACATATAACCACCATATATATATATATATTTTACCCATTCATCTACTGATGAATACTTGGGTTGCATCTGAGTGAATACATCTTTATTTTAAAAACCTCTGGTTTGAGGTCCAGCCACACCCACTATCTGAACCCCTGGTAGGAGGCAGTTTTCTGGTTATATGGCCCTTCAAAGGTTTGCATAAGCAATACAGAAAAATTGCAGTAGAAAAAATATAAGGTAGAATTTAAAATGAACAGAAGTTAATAATAAAGGAATCAAATCTGTATGTATTCATTTTTAATAATACCAAATATTTAAGATTTTATTTTTAGGGTCACCTGGGTGGCTCAGTGGGTTAAAGCCTCTGCCTATGCCTCAGGTCATGATCCCAGGGTCCTGAGATCAAGCCCCGCATCGGGCTCTCTGCTTAGTGGGGAGCCTGCTTCCCCCTCTCTCTCTACCTGCCTCTCTGCCTACTTGTGATCTCTATCTGTCAAATAAATAAATAAAAACTTTTAAAAAATTTTTAAATAATCTTTACAACCAACATGGGACTTGAACTCAAAAGCCTGAGATCGAGAGTCACACACTCCACCCACTGAGCCCGCCAGATGCCCCAAGACATTTAGATCTTTAAACTGTTAAATTTCATTTATTTTAACATACTAAGAAGAAGAGACAAATCTCCAACCCAGAAGCATTCCAAATAAATTATACAGACACTCCAGCATAAGGGAGGTAGGCACACCCCTCAACCCTGAAGTGTGGACCATGCCCAGTGACTTCCTTCAAAAGAGGGCAGGAAGGAAGGGGGAAGAAGGAAGAAGGCTACAGAGAAGACACTTGGTGGACATGACCTCAGCCAGGTGACCAAGGGCAACGCCAACCATTATGATGAGCCATGCTGACAGTATGTGCGCTTGATGTGATAAAAATGGCACTTTGTCTCTACCATCTTCCTTCAGTAGCCCCCAAAGTCCATAACCTCAGTCTTATCATGGGAAAACATCAGAAAAACCCCAGTACAGGAGCACTCTAAGTATACCTGACCAGTCCTCTTCAAAACTGTCAAGGTCATTAAAAACAAGTAAAGTCTGAAAAACTGTCACAGCCAAGAGCAGTAAGCCTAAGAAGACATAATGTGGTATTCTGGATGGGATCCTAACTGAAACAAAAAGAGGACATTAGTGGATAATTAAGGAAATCTGTACAGATTTCAGTTAATAATAGTAATATATCAATACTGGTTCACTAATTGTGACAAGTATACCATATTCATCCAAGATTTTAATAATGTGGAAACTGTGTAATTGGTAAGCAGGGGGAGAAGGTATGAGGATCTTCTGTGATACTAATTTTTGTGTAAATCTAAAACTGTTCTTAAAAAAACAAAAGTGGGGCGCCTGGGTGGCTCAGTGGGTTAAGCCGCTGCCTTTGGCCTGGGTCATGATCTCAGGGTCCTGGGATTGAGTCCCACATCAGGTTCTCTGCTCCGCGGGGAGCCTGCTTCCTCCTCTCTCTCTCTCTGCCTGCCTCTCTGTCTACTTGTGATCTCTCTGCGTCAAATGAATAAATAAAATCTTAAAAAAAAAAAAGTGTACTTTATTTAAGACTTATTCATTTGAGAGACAGAAAGAGAGAGAAGCAGACTTCCCCACTAAGCAGGGAGCCTGATGCCAGGCTCGATCCCAGGACTATGAGGATCATGACCTGAGCTGAAGCAAATGCTTAACTATCCAAGCCACCTAAACGCCCCAAAAGCATACTTTTAAAAACAAGGGAAAAGGGGCACCTGGATGGCTCAGTGGGTTAAGCCTCTGCCTTTGGCTCAGGTCATGATCTCAGGGTCCTGGGATCAGGCCCCACATCAGGCTCTCTGCTCAGTGGGGAGCCTGCTTCCCCCCTTTTCTCTACCTGCCTCTCTGCCTACTTGTGATCTCTGTCAAATAAATAAATAAATAAAATCTTTAAAAAAAAAACATGAAAATAATCTGACAAATACCAACTGTATTAATTCTAATGGAAACACAGGTATTGCTGACTTTATTCTGTGTTCTTTTGTGTTTTGAAAATTTAAAAAACCCTGAAAGTCACAATTCATACCTCCCTTTGCTACAGTAATATTGTTAAAAAAGAAAAAAACTTAAGAGGCAAGATCACTTTTAAAAATCATGTGTAAAGAAATTATAACTGTGCTGGCCTCTTGCACATAGGTAAGCAAACATGCTCACCAGTCAGAAAAGGTGACTTCTTCACAGGTCTTGCAAAACCTGCTTGGGTGAGTTGGTAATTTCAGACGAGAGCCACAGCCCAATCAGAACACAGACAAGGCTCACAGTATGTGTGGGTGTGTTTCTAGAAAAGTGTAAGCAGAAAATCCATTCAGGATGAAAAATGCTCCTAGTAAGCTAAGACTTTTTCTCCAAGTTATCTGTTCTATACATTTTACAGACGGGGAAACCTGCCACATACACAGAAAACTGGGTGGCACTTTCCCACCAATTCTGAATCTTGCTGTCTTACAGACAAAATGGTGTAGCCAAGTAACTGCAGACTTCAGCATCAGACACGGACAGGTTGTACATCAGTATCTGCTACTTTCTAGCACGTGTCATCTGGTATAATTTCCTGGGAGGCAAGCAAGTAGCTCAGAATATTTTATTCCATGTGTCCAACAGATAAGGCACCCACCTCACCAGCTATCAAGCACAAGATGAAGTGAGATCATGCCACAAACTCCCCAGCACAGTGCCCAGTACAATGGGCACGCAAGAACGGTCACTCCTCACCTGTTCCTCTCATACCATAACTCAGGAAGAGTAAACACAGTAACTGTTACCTTATCATACCAAAATGTTACATTATAGGCATTTTATAATTCTGAAAAATGCCAGAAGTATTACACAGTAATCAACATAAAAACCCTAAATGTTTTAACTTGGTGACAGATGGACAGCAAATTACTGTCTACAGTAAATGTGATTCTTTCCAAAATACTGCAGAAACATTTTTGGAGAAGTGGATCCTTGAAGTCATGCTTTGGACCCACTTACTGAAGGAATGTTAGGTTTAGCACATCCAAACTCTCCACACTGAACAAAGAAGGAAATAAAAGACACCCTCTGAAGTAAATGTATCTAGTCACCAGTGGACAACCATTCTATATTCTCATGTTTGTTTATTTGTTTCTTTTGAAGTAGGTTCTGCACTCAGCATGGAGTCCCACGCTGGGCTTGAACTCACAACCCTGAGATCAAGACCTGAGCTGAGATCAAGAGTCAGATGCATAACCTACTGAGCCAATCAGAAGCCCCCATTCCACATTCTAACGTATGCTCACATCAAGTTGGAGAGGTCTCCCAGTACCACGGCCCCTTGTAGAGCTGGTAACAGAAGCAGACTCACAGTGCCCCATACCCAAGACCTCCAAATTAGAATCTGCATCTTAACAAGATCCCCGATGATCCTGAAGTCCTCAAGGTTTAGGAAGCACTGCCCAAACCTATGCTGAAGTCTGACAGGTTGGTTCCTGGCCAGGTTTGAGAATGGTTCCTAAAATGTTTGTACTGATGGAAATGCATCACAGAGTAATATGAGAACAGAGGCTTCACAAAGATCCCGAGCTTGAATACCAAGCCACCATTCTAAGTAAAACATCTGATTTTGAGCTCCAAAGTTTTCACCTACTGAGTAGTTACAGGGTAATATTAAAGCTCAGGCACAATTATGTTTTCAAACTTCCTGGTAATCTGCAGCTGTCTCTTGCTATACCAGGGTAAGCCTGTCCCTTCAGCCTATCTCTGAGGCTGCATGCCTGCTACAGTAGAGGCTGGCCTGAGAGTCAGCCTCACAGCTTCAGAGCCCCCCAACCCCAGACATGTCATTTGTTCATTCAAGTCAGGCAAGTTCCCAATCAAGAAACAACCGGCAACAAATAATTAAATGCAGAGCCCACAGGCAACAGAGAGTAGGCCCAGGGAAGAGTCCGAGCAGAGGCCAGTCGGTACAGGAGTGCAGCAGGGTTGAAGCTGAAGGCAGTGCAAGGGCCCTGGACACCTTAGTGAGTGAATGTGGGTTCTGAACACGAATGCTTTGGTCTGCATGACTACCAGGGAACCATGCACTGAACAGATACCAGAGGCAGCACAGTGCTGAAGACATGGACATTCTTACTGGCCAGAAGCTCACGACTTTGCTCAATGTCCCAGATATTGAGTTAAAACACCCCACAAAAGACCATGCCGGGCTCCTCAAGACCTGCCTTAAGAAAGTTTAAAAACAAGTCTTGAAAGGATCATACTAGTCTGTGAGCCCAACATCTTCTAGAACAAACCCAACATTCTCTAGAGGAAGACAAGAAAACTTATCTCCAACAACATCTTCACAATGTCTGCTACAAAGTCAAAAATTACTCAACATATATAGATAGGTAGGAAAATGTAACCCACAATCAGAAGTTACACACACACACACACACACACACACACACTACCACAAATGAAAAATCAGCCTTCAAAAGAAGGACAAGAAAGGAAGAGAAAAAAGGATCAAAATACAGAAGGGACAAATAGTATCTCTTACAAAGAGTAAAGAGATAGCGTAAAGAGATAGCAAGATGGGGACCTAAATCCAACTCTACCAACATTCACTGTAAATAACTAAATACTCCAAGACTAAGATTGTCAGAATAAATTAAAAACAGGTTCCAACCATATGCTCTTTACAAGAGATGAACTTTATTATTTTATTTTTACTGATTTATTTTGTTTAGAGAGAAGCAGGCTCCATGCCCAGGGCGGAGCCTGATACAGAGCTCCACCCCAGGACCCTGCGATAATTATCTGAACCAAAATCAAGAGTCAGACACTCAACCCACTAAGCCACTGAGGCACCCCTTATTTATTTTATTTTATTTTTAAAAAAGATTTTATTTATTTATTTGACACAGAGAGAGATTACAAGTAGGCAGAAAAGCAGGCAGAGAGAGAGGAGGAAGCAGGCTCCCCGCTGAGCAGAGAGCCCAATGTGGGGCTCGATCCCAGGACCCTGAGATCATGACCCGAGCCAAAGGCAGAGGCTTTAACCCACTGAGCCACCCAGGTGCCCCTATTTTTTTTATTTTAAAGATTTTATTTTTAAGTAACCTCTATACCTAACATGGAGCTCAAACTCAATCTCAAGAGTCACAGGCTCCACCACCAGGCCAGCCAGCCAAACCACACACTTTATAAGACACAAGAAGGTAAAAAAATATGCCTTGCAAATATTAATCATAAAAAAGGAGTGGCTATGTTAATGAGACAAGTAGATTTCAAGACAAAGGATACTAACAGAAATAAAGAGGGACATTTATTTATTTATTTATTTATTTTAAGAGGGACATTTAGAATGATAAAAGGCTCAATTCATCAGCTAGACAGAATAATCCAAAATGTATATTCATCTAATAAAAAGGCTTTAAAACACAGGAAATAAACAGATTTTATTCTGACTGAAGGAAAAATAGACAAATCTGTAATAACAACTGGATATTTTAATAGTCTCTCAGTAGCTGATAAAACCAAAAAGAGTCCATAAGAATCCAGCTGATGGGGGCACAAGCCAGCCATTGCAGAACACCCTACCCCAAGATGAGGGATGCACGTTCCCCCAGACCACACGCAGAACATTCACAAGGCCCACTATATACTGGACCATAAAACAGGTCTCGGCAAATGTCAGAGGACAAAAATCATACTGAGTATGTTTTCTGACCATTAAATGAATGAGAAATGAGCAACCAAATAATATCTGCAAAATTCCCAAATATTTGAAAATTAAGCAACCTGCTTCCACATAAAAACACGAATCAAAAAAGAAATTACAAGTAAAATACTATGAACTAAATGGCAATGAAAACAAAACATCACAATTTACGGGATGCAGTATGGAGCAATCCTTTGGATGAAATTTACTGCTCAAATGTTAATTATTGTTAAAATTTGAAATCAGTGATCTAAGCGCCTACCCCAAGAAGCTAACAAGAGCAAAATAAACCCAAATTAATTGGAAAGAAATTAACAAAAATGGCATTAATGATACGAAAAACAAGAGAGGTGATAAATCAAAAATTGATTGTTTGAAAAACTAAAGCTCACAAACCCTACCCAGTGTGAGCAGGGAGAGACAAGAGAGAAGCAGAAACTATAAATACATGATTGAAGGGGGGGGGGGATACTGACCATTAATTACAGATTCTAAGATATTAGAAGGAAATTAGGGTAATATTATGAGCACATTTATGGCAAATGAACTTAGATTAAATGGATAACCCCCTTGAAAAATAAACTCCCAGTACAAAAGAAGCACAAAGAAGTGAAAATTTTGAAGAGCCTGTACCCACGAAATGAACTGAATAATAATAAAAAATCTTCCCATCAGGGGCGCCTGGATGGCTCAGTGTGTTAAAGCCCCTGCCTTTGGCTCAGGGAGCCTGGCATCAGGCTCTCTGCTCAGCAGGGAGCCTGCTTCCCCGGCCCCTCACCACCGGCCCCTCACCACCTCACCACCGCCTGCCTCTCTGCCTACTTGTGATCTCTGTCAAATAAATAAATAAAATATTAAAAAAAAAAAAATCTTCCCACCAGAAACACTCCAGATGGCTTCACTGATGTATTTTATGAACACTTAAGGACTAAACAATACTAATCTTAGACAAACTCTTTCAGGAAAGAAGGGAAGGGTAAACTGTTGCAAAGTAATTCTGTGAAGCTGTCAGGGTTTCCATATCAAAAACATGTAAGGACGTGGCAAGAGAAGCACACATCTGTATCCGTCATGAACACAGATGCGGTGTTTTATTTTTTAAATATTTTATTATAGATTTTATTTAAAGATTTTATTTATTTGACAGACAGAGATCACAAGTAGGCAGAGAGGCAGGCAAAGAGAGAGAGGAGGAAGCAGGCTCCCTGCTAAGCAGAGACTCTCCCCCAATGCGGAGCTCAATACCAGGACTCATGACCAGAGCTGAAGGCAGAGGCTTTAACCCAGTGAGCCACCCAGAAGCCCCTGGACGGTGTTTTCATACATCAAATCCAATAATATATAGAGAAGACTACGCACCATGAGCAAGAGAAGCTATCCCAGGAATGTAAGGCTGGTTCAACATTTAGAAAGATGTTCTTTACCATATTAGTAAAATAAAGAAAATTTCTATGATCACCTCAATAGACACAGAAGTATCTGATGACGTTCAGCAACAATTTAAGGTCAACAGACTCGGCACAGTCATAATAGCAGGGGCCTTTCTTAGTCAAGAAGATTCTAAAAAGACTACAACTAACACCACACTTAGAAACAGCGACAGGACGCTTTCCTCCACAGGTCAAGAAAACACAGGGGGTGTGTGCTTACACAACTTTCATGCAACACTGTACTAAAGATCCCAGGCAGAGCAATAAAGCCCGAAAAATAAGTGTAGAAGAAGAAAACTCTCTATTCAAAGACAGCATGACTTAGAAAATTTTAAGGCATTTACCAAATAAGTAACAGAACCAATAACGGAGTTTAGCAAGGTTACAGGACCTAACATTAATACATGAATGTTCTATTTCTCTGTATTAACAAAAAACAATTCAACCAATGATATAAAACTTAGAAATTAAATGGAAATGAAAAAGAGGAACCAAGCAACCTGATTTCAATACTTACCAGAAACCTAAAGAAATGGACAGACAGATCGATGGAATAGATCAGAACAGGGGTGGCAGACTTCTTCTGTAGGGGAACAGTTACTAAAGGTTTTAGAGTTTTAGCTACAGACTTAGTCTTAGCTATGGTACTTAGCTATGGTTTCCATCCCTCATTCTTTCATTTATTTGTTTTTCAGCTTACTTTTTAACTAACCCTCTTAAAATATAAAAGCCATTCTCATGCTATGGGCCATATAAAAACTGTCCACAGGCCAGATCTGGTCCCTGGACTAGAGAGTCTAGAAACAGAACCCTCCTTATCCAGTCAATTCCATTCCTAGTTATTTATCCAAGAGAAATGAAAATTTACGTCCACACAAAGACTGACAAAATGTTCACTGGAGCTTTATTCTTGATGGCTCCAAACTGAAAACCACCACAACCTCCACAAACAGAAGACTGGACAAGCACATCACAGTGCACTCCCACAATAGAATACTATTTGGCAGTAAAAAGAACTGAACTCAGGAATTACATGGATGAATCTAAGAACACGCTTTAAGCAAAAGAAGCCTTGCAACTGAAGTCCACGCCACAGGATTCTATTTACACAGAGTCCGAGAACAGGTACAATGTGAAAGAAATCCGTTGTGATTGTAGAAGCGGGATGGAAGGACAGGGGAAGGGAGAAACGCAAAGGTACTTTCTTACTTTCTGGGATAATGGAAACACCCTGTAACCTGACAGGGACGTGTGAGCTACACCCACATGAGTTCTGACAAATCCATTAATACTAAGACCTGTGCATTTCACCGTATGTACATTACATTTCCAAAAATAATAAAACAATAAAACATTTTAAAATTAACAGGTATTTAGTAGGTCTTTAACTCCAGATCCTAACAGTTGACCTTTAGCTGTAAAGTAACAAGACTGAGTAGGTCTCCTTACAAGTGTTACTCTCCAAACCAGGCACCCAGGAGACTTACTAATCAAGGTATTCCTTGTTGCTATCATGCAAAACATCCATTCAGTTTGCCTTACAGAACATAATCTGCTACAAAGTTAACTATAAAAAAGAAACATGACTCCCACTTTGACTTTAAAAAGAGATACATAATTATAGATAAAAATCTGGTAAGCAAGACATCAAAAAGGTAACACTAATTTTGAACTAGGTGATAGTATCCTCAAGAGCAATGTTTTCTTCTCTAGACTTCCAATATTTTATACAATATAGAACTATTTCCATTATTAGAAAATATTCTCTGAAAACATTAGAAAAGCAGTCTCATTATCACTTCAAATGTTCTGTGGTTATCTCAAATCCTTTCTGCAAGAAAGCACCAGCCACCTAACCTATCTTCCCTGAGAGTTTTTCAGTAATTCCAGGCACAACGCTAAGAAGTAGGGGCACACCACCTCATTTGATCAGCACAACTCTCCCAGACAGATATTATTATGATCACCCCCCCTTAATCTACACAATTCTCAAAGGCAGGTACTATTATTATCCTCATTTAAAAGACAAAAAACTAAGACCCAGAGTGATTACATAAATTTTCCCACAGCTGACAATTAGCGGAGCCTGGGTTTGAACTGAGGCAGCTTCCTCCAGAGCTCTGGCTCTGCTCTTAAGCACAGACCCGTACTTGGTCTGGGGAAGGCGGGGAAGGCGGCGGTGGCAGCTACTACTATGAAGAGGAAGAAAAAAGGAGGAGGAAGAGATCAAGCACCACCTGTACCCAAGCCATTTAATATACATACACAGTCTCATTTAATTAAAAGGTCTGAAAAAGAAATAAATTCATGAATAATTTTTCAGAAGATTTTATTTATTTGAGAGTGCACAGGAGAGCAAGCACGCAGGAGCAAGTAAGGCAAGCATGCATGAGTCCAAGCATGCGCAGGAGGGGGAAGCAGACTCCCCAGCGAACAGGGAGCCTGATGGGGGGGCTTAATCCCAAGACCCCAGGCTCATGACCTGAGCCGAAGGCAGATGCTTTACGGCCTAAGCCACCCAAGTACCCCAAATTCAAGGATAATTATCATGAGAAGTTAGGCACAGCTGTGAGCACCTTCCATGAAGATCATGGATATGACTACTGAGCTGGCTTAACGTTTTCCCCCAAAACTGGTGCCTCCTGGAGCTACACGCAACTCACCGCACACTGTATTCAAAGCTCTGTCTTCTCAGTCTATGAACTGACCACTGATTTTTCACTGTGACTTTAAGAAAAGGTCAAATTAGGATTTAGTTAAAATTTCCTTATCTTCTTTGTATTAGTTCAAGGATCAGGTGAAAGGATTAGATTACATGAAAACAAGGAAAATATCAGACAAAGGTACAGTATTATTTCTCTTGCTATTAAGTATTAGAGATTTCCTATCATCGTTCAAAAATAGAGAAGGCGGATGAATCATTCATTCCTTCACGATGCAACTTGGCTCTACTAATTCTTTATACACTATGTTCTGCTAATTCTCTCCTTTAGCACACAGGTTCTCAGAGGGTGGTCACAGACCAGCAAAAGCAAAGCAGGGTCACATGCAAGTTGGCAAAATGAAATAAAATAAAATAAAAGCAAATTCTTGGGTCCCACCCCGAACCCACTGAATCAGGAACTCTGGGGAGGGGTCCAGGATTCTGGGTTAACAAACCTACAGCGGATTGTTATTGGCTGACTGGGCCCAAGGGGTCTTCATCCAAATCAAAGCCTATACCCCTTAGGGAGAGCTCCAGGCAAAAGTAAGCTCTGTGTTTCCTGACCACTTTCCAAAAAGGAAGAATATTCCAAAAATGTTATTTAAAAAAAAAGCCCTCATCTCACTCCTTTTGAAGACAGCTTACTATGCAAACTACTTTGGTCCCTTTCAGATTTGTTACTTCTAAGAAAGGACTAACAGGATTTCTAGGGTTGCAAAAGCACACTTTTTTATCAACCTTAGAATTAGAGAGATTCTGGACCCCTGGCAACACACATCACAACACCATCCCTTCTATCTGCTGCTGACTTTCCTCCGCTACTCTCTCTATACAGAGCAACAACTCAACACCTGTACCCAGGAGACTAACTTAAGTGTACAGCTTCCAATTTCCATTTGAATTTATCTTTTCTGCTTTCCTTCTAAAAGACAAGCATTTGGGTTATTTTCAGTGGAAAACTAGAACATGCTACCAAAGAGATAACATATCAGGTTCTGCCACTGTTGAAGTTGAGATGGTTTCCTTTTTTCTTTTGAAGTCATATCATGCCTTGTTAACATTACTGCTATGTTGTTGAAATAGCTTATATTTTCTTTTTTTAAAAAAATTAATTTATTTACTTGACAGAGAGAGATCAGAAGTAGGCAGAGAGGCAGGCAGAGAGAGACAGAGAGGAGGAAGCAGGCTCCGTGGAAAGCAGAGAGCCTGATGCAGAATTCGATCCCAGGACCCTGAGATCATGACCTGAGCCGAAGGCAGAGGCTTAACCCACTGAGTCATCCAGGTGCCCTCTAACTTATATTTTCTATTTTAAATTATTTCTTTAAGATGGCCACAAAATTAGGAATAAGGAAGTAGAAATAATCACAAACACTGAGTAAGTCTAAAATTATAATAAAGATTTTTTTGGGCGCCTGGGTGGCTCAGTGGGTTAAGCCGCTGCCTTCAGCTCAGGTCATGATCTCAGGGTGCTGGAATCGAGTCCCGCGTCGGGCTCTCTGCTCAGCGGGGAGCCTGCTTCCTCCTCTCTCTCTCTGCCTGCCTCTCTGCCTACTTGTAATCTCTCTCTGTCAAATAAATAAATAAAATCTTTAAAAAAAAAAAAAAAAGATTTTTTTTTACACAGCTCTAAGCCAATGAATCTTAAAGCCTGGATGAAAAGAAAAAAATTTTTTAAAGATTTATTTATCTGAGAGAGAGAGACAGAGACAGAGAGAGAGGAGGGGCAGAGGAGACGCCAGGAGACTCTGCAGCCAAGGACAGAGACTGATACGGGGCTCCATCTCATGATCCTGAGATCACAACCCAAGACTAAACCTAGAGTCAGATGCTTAACTGACTGTGCCACCCAGGTCCCCCCAAAAGAATCTCTGTTAAGATATAAATTACAAAACTGACTCAAGAACGGACTGCGAAGATCAGTAATATCCCTTAGCCAGACTATGTGGAATCCAATCCTGGTTCTGCCACTGTGCTAAGTCAGTCAACTTTCCTTCATTTCTCCACTCTGTTTTCTTCCATGTCTTAATCTGTGACATGGAAATAGTACCTACTACCCACTTCCTATATTTTTATGAAGAATAAAAGTTAAATATTTTTGAGTTTTTCTCAAACTTAGACTTTGGTTTTATTTTATTTTAAGATTTTTATTTATTTGAGACAGAAAGAGAGAGAGAGAGAGAGAGAGAGGCAGGCAAAGGAGAGGGTGAAGCAGGCTCCCTGCTAGGCAGAGTGCCCAACACAGGGGCTCCATCACAGACCCTGGGATCATGATCTGAGCCAAAGGCAGATACTTAACAGACTCAGTCACCCAGGAGTCCCAAATTTAGACTTTTCTTAAAGAAAAATACATTGACCAAAGACATGAATTGTCTAAAAGGTCCAGGATCTATAGAAAATATCAAGAGTGCTATTAAAGATCTTCAGTTACCCCCCCCCCCCCCAGAGAAAAAGAACTTCAGGCCCATAGAGTTAAACAGTGATCTCTCTCAATTCTTCAAGAAACAGATCACATGTTAAACCATTCCAGAGAAGAGATGTGAAAGGTTTCCAAACTCATTTTGACCAAGTTACAGAACACTGATATCAAAACCTGTCAAAACACAAAACAACCATGGATCACTCACTACTGATTAGTGAGAAGCAAAAATTCTAAATTTTTCTCAACACTAGCAAATAAAATTCAGCAATACATTAGCTTTCAACTTCACAATTACAGAGATGGTTCAATTTGATATTAGGAAACATACTGAGGTAATTTGTCACATAAATAAGACAGAAGAGAAAAATCACAGCATAATCACATCACAGACATTAAAAAGGAATTTCATAAAATCAGCAACTAACAAATACGGATTCAATTATGTTCCAATTTAAAATGGCTGCAAACCAAAGCTCACATCATACTTAGTAATAAAACACTAGATAAAACTCTATTAAAGTCAGATACAAGACAGGGAAGTCCAAGAACATAAATACTGGTAGAAATACTGACAAGAAGAGGAAAGTATCAGAAACGCAAAGATGACTATCTACTAGGAAAACGCAAGAGAATCACCTGAAAAAGTATTAGAATAAATAAAAAAATTCCACAAAGTGGCCCCGATCACCAAAGCAACACACACATATATGTTACCATCTTTCCTCCACTAAAACAGTGATCACATAAAGAAAGAGAGTAACTCATCCAAAGCAACAATAAATCCACTGATACGTGTAGAATACGTGTGGAAATAAACTTAGTAAGAAAGGTGTATCACCTACATAAAGAAAACTACACTATGCATCTGAGCAACGTTAAGGTTCCATGAAAAGACCTAACTTGTATGTTTAGGATAAGATGACTCAAGAAGCCACAAAACTATCACAACACCAAATTCCTTCTTAAATGATTTATAAAGTTCAATACAATCCCAAATTCTGAGATTTTGTTCGTTTTTAAGAATTTGAAAGACAGTTCTAAAGCTTATCTGAAACAATAGTTCTCGACCATGGCTGCCATGGAAAGGGAACTGGGAACCGCATCAATGCTCATGCCACATCCCAAAGAATCTAATGTAATTGGTGTGCAGTGGGGTTCAGGCATCGTATTTCTAAAAAATCTCCCCAGGTAACTTCGATGGGCAGATAGGGTTGAGAATCACACACCTCGCAGACTGTATTGTAATGGTGGCCATGAAAGCATGGGATTCTTTAAAGGGAATGGGGAGCAATGACCTCCCTCACATGCTGAAGTTCATTACATTTCTGGCACAGGAAACGCAAGTATCAATAAAACAAATTTGTATCAATGAAACAAACAAACCAACGACTAGTCCAGATTTAGACCTAAACCATGTATATTTGAAAACGGAGTAAAACATAACAGAAATGGTACGTCACATTAGTGGAGAGAAAAGCTGGATCAGCACTATCTAAATAAATGGCACTGGGATGACGACTACAATTTGGAAAAAAATAAACAGCTAGATCTCTATCTCACACTGGCCAAAATCAATTCTGAGCTAAATACCCAAGATAAAAGGGGAAAAAATACAGAGTATTTAATAATTTTGGAATACAGAAAGCATTCCTAAACATAATGTAAACCCCAAAAGCCGTAAAAGATAAAACGGATAAATCTGTTCCTATAAAGACTGAAAACTTCCATTTGGTAAAAACACAGAAATACCAAATTTGTAAACCCTAGTAGCTATATGCCTGTAAACCAGACTTCAGCAAATACAAAAAAGAGGGGGGAAAGCTTACATTTACTAAAAGGTCTTAACTTTGAATACACAAATATTAAGAATTCAAGCCAACGGGGCACCTGGGTGGCTCAGTGGGTAAAGCCGCTGCCTTTGGCTCAGGTCATGATCTCAGGGTCCTGGGATCGAGTCCCACATCGGGCTCTCTGCTCAGCGGGGAGCCTGCTTCCTCCTCTCTCTCTCTCTCTCTCTCTGCCTGCCTCTCTGCTTACTTGTGATCTCTGTCTGTCAAATAAAATAAATAAAATCTTTAAAAAAAAAAAAAAAGAATTCAAGCCAACAACAACAAAAAGAAACACAACAGAAAGAGGACATGAATAGTACAATATAAATGCCCATGAATTCATGAAGAGACATTTTTGCCTAAGAGAATGGTAAATTAGCAAAAGGATGCTATCAGTGTTGGTAAGAATGGGGGATGGGAGTTAAAGGGTGGGGTGGGACAGGAACTCACTGGCTTTTGGTAAGAGTCTAATCTGCACAATGTTTATGGAGTATTTGACAATAGCTACACTTACCAAAAATGTCAATATTCTTTATTTTTTTTATTATTTTTTTTAAAATGTCAATATCCTTTAATCCAGAAGTCTCACTACCAAGATTTTTTTTTCTTTTTTGGTTAAGTGATAGAGTTTTATTAAGCAGGGACATGTAGAAAGCCCTCCAGAGTCAGAGGGGTCCCAAGAGGGTAGCCCTCCTACCAAGAATTTATCTAGTGACACTCAGCTCTACAAAGATGTATTATCAAAACTGTTATATCAGCAAAACATTGGAAACTACCTAAATGCACAGCCATCAGGGCACTAGTCATATAAATTAAGACATACCCAAATCAGGGACCACTACCATACCATACCCAGTAAGAAGGACTGAGCTCAATCTAACACAGAACTTCTGACTTACATTAAAGTGGCAGGAAGGAGGCCTGTGTGTTTACCTACATACATAATGGGAGGGCCAGAGAGAGAGATTATACTACACTACTCTTTATGTTTAGGGGAGATACACATACACGCCCACCTCTCTAGGCCTCTATATGCACAGATCATCCCCTAAAGGATAGATAAGAAATAGTTGCCTTTGGTGAGATAATTTGGGAGAACCAAAGGTCAAGAGTTAAGGGAGATTAACTTTTCAGCTCTCTTAGTGTCTTTTTTTCTTTTCTTTTCTTTCTTTCTTTCTTTCTTTTTTTTTTTTTGTGTGTGTGGTTTGCTGTTAAACCATGTACAGAATTACTTTCTAGAAACAAAACTTTTAATAAAGCCTTTGACCCAATGACCTCACTTTTTAGAATCTATCCTATGATGCCCCCAGAAAAAGATACATTTATTGCAGCTGTACTAATGAAAAATCAAAAACAATCCAAATGTTCATCATCAGAGGAGTAGAGCAATAAATTATGGTACATCCTAGAATGAAATACTTTGCTATCAGTAGGAAAACAAGGGAAATCTGTGTGTGCTGATAAGGAAAGGCAAGTAGGGTATGTACTGTTATATAACATAACCAGGTGCTTATGTAGCTTGGTTCCATTTCTTATTCACATGTATCTGGGGGAGCCAGGGCAGCTCAGTCAGTCAAGCATCTGACTCTTGGTCAATCAGATCTTGATCTCAGGGTCCTGAGTTCAAGCCTGCAGTGGCCTCCACATTGGGCAAGGAGACTACTTAATAAAACAAAACAAAAACAGAAACAGAAACAAGAAAAAAAAAAGTGGTCATCTGTAAAGAATGAGGTGACTTTTCTATTGTTTGAATTATTTTACAGGAAATCTGCATTTCATTTGTGATAATTTTTTAAAAAGATTTTATTTTAATTATTTGACAGAAAGAGGAGGAGAACCAGACTCCCCACTGAGCAGGGAGCCAGATGTAGGACTCGGTTCTAGGACCCTGGAATATGACCCAAGCCAAAGGAAGACGTTCAACAACTAAGCCACCCAGATGTCCTATGATGATAATTTTTTAAACAAATTTATCTTTTAAAATGTTTCTTCTTCCTCCTGTGCATTTTTAAATCGACTTAAAACGAGCCTATTTCTTGCTCTTAAGCATTTCCCCATCACTATTAGTTCTTTTGTCCCCCTGAAAAGCCATGACAACCCTTCTAAACAACACCAGTCCCTGTGTTTCCTTTGCCACCAGCCTCTTTGGATACCTACAGGGAACAGAGATGACTGTCCCCAAAACACTAACTTGGCTTCCGTTCCACACAGTGAACACTCGCAAAGTGTTGTCTGAAAGAGAGATCACGCTGTACAAAGGAATGAAAGCCCTGGGCGCCCAGAGGAGCACACAGTGGCAGAGACACACCGACAGAGCCCAGACTACAGGAGACCTGCCAGAACCAATAAACAAAACAACCAGATTCTTCAACAAATGAAGTGTAAGGATCCTAGAAATTAAGATTCTTAACAGTCATACCCACTAGCTATTCCAATTGTTGGGTTGGGGGCGCTATAAAAACAAATTAGGACACATAGACCACTGGAAATCCTACTTATCTAGCAGACCTCGAGGACATGAAGAAATCATTCATTTATTTACATGTGAGAATGGCACTAGGTTTAGGTCTATCCTGTCTAACTTTTAGGAATATACATTACCAGTGGCTCACCAAGTCTGGTCAAGGAGCCGAGATACCTTTTAGAGAGGAGAGAGTCATGATGTCAAAACTATTTTCATAAAACACAAAGACATTATTACCTTTTTTACTCTCCTTCTCTCACAGAAACATAGAGGCACTTTCCAGAAGCTCTGTGACCAGTGGTATCACTGTGCTTAATAGCTAATGGAATGTGTGCTTGGTTTTCAAAAATCTGTTTCAGTATTTAATATGGCAAATACTGATAGCTCTAACCCATATTTTAAGAAATCTCCTTGGGGCCTCAACAGTTAAAATTATTCAGGAATCCAAAGACCAAAAAGTTTGAGAACACTTGCATTAAACTACTATGTCTACTTTTACACAGGATTTAAATTCTCCAAAATAAAACATTTTTTTGTAAGGGGGTGGCATGGATTGATGAGTCAGCTGGGAAAGAGCAAACATCAGGCTGACCAGAGCCCTAAACCCACAGCAATGTCTTCTCAACCTACCTCTAGAAGGCAAGTGCATACACAGACCCTTCTGCAAACACCAGGGACAACTGAAGTTGAAGTTCACATTCCTTCCCCTTTAACAACAAATGACTGTTGAACAATGTAGGAGTTTGAAGCCTTGACCCCTGCCCAGTGGGAAAATGGCATAAAGATTATGACTTCCTAACTAATAGCCTACTAATACCCAGAAGCCTGGCCAATAACATAAACAGTCAATCAGCACATGTTTTGTATATGAACTATGTACGGTTTTCCTACAATAAAGATGGAGAAAACATTAATAAAATCAAAAGAAGAACACATTTATAGTACTGTATTTACCCACCCCCCCCAAAAAAAGGCAAAAAACAAAACCACCACCGCCCACGTGTAAGTAGACTCACATAGTTCAAGCCTGTGTTGTCCAAGGGTCAATTGTCCTTCAAATTGTCTCCTTACCGAAGACAGTCCCAGGGCTTCATCTGTGTCTCCTCGCACCCAAGACAGCCTTGTGGGGAAACTGTGTGCTACCCTTTCTTGCCCTTTTCCTTCATATGGAATAACCAAATCCAAGAAACAGCCCAAACTGTTCTATTGTTCTAGAATTTGCTATTGCAAATACTGCCTGCCACAGGTGGCTGCCACTGAAAGCCCCCCCCCCCCCCCCCCGTCTCGGAGCCACCGTGGCATCTGCTCCCTCACTGGGAACCCGCCTGCACCCCACCTCCTTGTCAGCCTCCAGCATCCCAGCTGTCCCCCATCTACCTTGGCATCTGCCCTCCCTGTCCTCCAGGTTCAGCCCCTGCTCTGCACGCCAGCCGCAGGGCTGGCAGCTGAAACCCAGAGCAGCGCTCTCAAGCTGCGCCAGCCTCGCAGCCACCTGGAGGCTCCCGAGGGCGCAGGGTGCCGGCCCTGCCCGGGTCTGAGTGCAGTAGCCCCAGGGCTTCTAACAAGTCCCAGCCGCAGCCACAGCCATGGACCTCACTCTGGGGACCACCGCCACGGAGCTCCTTCTGTGACCCACGGGCCCGCTCTGCCTCCCCGGCTGTGAACCCCAGCAGTGTGGGGACAAGCTGGGAACACAGCTTCTTGGCTGTTAAGATGGAGAATGTGGCAAAAGACACTTCACCAGGTGAACGTAAGAAGAGAAAGAAACAGCGAGTAAGAACTCCATCAGCTGAGAAAGGAGAGGGACAGCAGCCTCCACCAGACTCCGCGTGCAACAGAAAGTGATTCCCGGCCCAAGCTGCCTCTCTCAGCCACATGGTTCTACCTCCATCATGCTTGGAGGCTGTGAACGGGCCATCGGCCTGAACACATCCCCTGTGTCTGCAACTGCTCCCATGCAGACTGTTGTCCTACGGGCTCCCTGAAGAGCTCCCACTTTAGAGACAGGGGCAGGGATCTTTATCTCTGGGCTCCAGATACCAAAACTCCCTCTTCCAAACCTGAGGGGCAGGAAGGAAGACTGGAGGAGGACAGGAAGGGGCCGCCCTGTCCCACATCACCACCGCGCCCCCCAGCCCCCGCTAGCAGCAAGTATTCAAAGCGCATAAGCTCACTTACCTTGGTCATCCCTCCTGCCTGCGCCGTGTTCAGTCCGGCGTGACTGGCCATTTGCGGTGAAACCTGGGTTAACGTCTCGGCCAGCACGCTGCTCGCGGCCCCCTGCATGGCCGGAGCGGGGTACGGCATCCCAGCTCCCCTTCCTCTGCCTGCGGCCCCAAGAGATCCGTTCATGACTTGCGCCTGTCCTTGCTGGGCCTGGTTCATTAAACTGTGGCCAGAGTTACTATTGAGGAGGCCCGGGTGGGTCTGGTTGAAGTTAGCGTTCATGCAGATCCCAGGTCCCGTCTGCGACGTGGCAGGGCTGCTGGTCACCAGCCCCACTTGCTTTTGTGCTTGCGGATTCAGTGCTTGGGAAGCAGGGGGAGTGGGCCCGGAGGTGCTGGCTGCCTGCTTGGGCAGGCTGGAGGCTGCAGAATCTCCCTGGTTCAGAGGGCTCTTGCCCATGGCACCCAAGCCAGCCATGTTTGCACTGTTCGGCTGCCCTTGTGCCTGGCCGCCCAGGCCTTGCTGCACGGGGCTGTTGGTGCTGACATTTCCTATTCCTGGGTTCATACTAGAGCCGCCGCCTCCGCGCAGAAGCTCCGACAGTTGTTTATGTTTGGAAGCAGCATCTGGAACAAGGTTCCCACTGTTTAAAAGGCTTAATTCTCCTCCATTGGGGATCAGCTCATCAGGAAGATCATTTTCCAAGTCAAATAATGATCCAAAATCTAGAAATTAAACAGAAATGGAAATGAGACACGAAGAAACCATAACGGCTTTCCAACTGTCATGTCACGTTACTATGATCTTAACCTAAAGAAGCACTTCACACCGAACACTAGCAGGTCTTTTTTTTTTCCCACTCTTTTCATTTTTTTTTTTTAAAAGATGTTACTTACTTATTTGAGAAAGAGGGACAATGTGTGAGAGAGAGCATAAGCAGGTGGAACTGCAGAGGGAGAGAGAGGAGGAGGAGGAGGAGGAGACTCTCCGCTGGGCAGGGAGCCCCAGGTGGGACTCGATCCCAGGACCTCGAAATCATGACCCGAGCAGAAGGCAGCTGCTTAGTGGACTGAGCCACCTAGGAGCCCCAGAACGCTAGCATGTCTTAAGCGTAATGTCAAAAGGACTTGAAACTTTGTTTGGGAAAATAAAAAAGGAAGAATATTTTTCAAATTCTGAAGAAGGAAAAGTTAAACAGAGATGAGAGGAGGGTTAGCCCCACTAGCTGTCACCACATA
Source organism: Mustela lutreola (assembly GCF_030435805.1). Classification (NCBI taxonomy): domain Eukaryota; kingdom Metazoa; phylum Chordata; class Mammalia; order Carnivora; family Mustelidae; genus Mustela; species Mustela lutreola. The sequence goes on along the minus strand of NC_081306.1, from coordinate 20,667,222 downwards.
TTCTAAAACAGTAATTAAATCGTGTGGTTTGAGGAGAATTGTACATATAAAAACTAAAGGAAATCACTGAATTTGTTAAAATGTTTTTTAAGAATATATGTGTGCAAAAAAGTAACTGGGCATCTGGTTAAATGAACAGCAATTTAGGAGAATTAAGTAAAGCCTAACTTTAAGTGATTCCATATTTAAAAGGTAAATTATTTAAAAGACCCCACTCAAGCCTAAAGAGAAAATGAGAGTTCTCCAAATGTTGAAGCTGCAGAAAATAAAGATGTATAAAGAAACTAAAAATAGTTAAAAGAAAATAGTTCAACAACTACTTGTCTCACATGAAAGGGGCTGACATCAGCCATGCAGAAGGACCGGCAGTGCACGGACTCCCAAGTATAAAGACAGAAAGGTAAGGATCAAAAAGATGAGACAGAACTGTCAAGGGAAGAGATCATCCTTCCTGGTAATCAATGACAAGTACAGCAACTTCTTCCTCCTGGTGCCTCTCAAAGTGCCATTTCTCTAACATGTGGCCTGTGTGTCATCTCTAGTCGCTGAGTGACCACACTCTCTTCAGACCACAACACCCTGGCCACTCGCGCGTGCGCGAGGGACGAGATGTGCAGAACACCACCACAGCAGGATTATGTGTAACATCAGAACACGGGTGAATACCACACGGAGGCAGGTCGGCCTCAGAACTGCAGCCCTGCCTCTGGCTCCTACTTCTTAGCTCTAAATCACCTAGACCTTCTGTGCCTCAGGGTCTTCCATCTGGAACCTGGGCGGTGATGATGGCCACCACACCTCACAGGGTTTCATGGGGACTGAATGAATGAATAAATGTAAAGCACTTCCACCGACAGTGCCTGTGGGTAGTTAAGTGTACTGTCAGTATCAGCTGTTATCCAGTAAGAGAAGGTTTAATAAATTCCATATAATCCTAGAAAACACTACACATCTGGGGTGCCTGGGTGGCTCAGTCAGTCGGGCATCCAACTATGGACTTTGGCTCAGGGTCGTGAAATCGAGCCCCATGCTCAGCACGGCGTCTGCTTGACACTATCCCTCTCCTTCTGCCCCTGCCCCCACTCACTATATTTAAAATAAATAAATAAAACCTTAAAAAAATTACACCCCTACTAAATTATGAAGACTGTAAAAATGTAGGAAAATGTCCATGTGATGTAAAAACATGCAAAGGCAGGTCAAGTAAGATCAGAACTGCAGTGTGTGCACATGGGCAGTGGCTGGTAAGGAACACCCCAAAATAAAGAGTCGCGCTGGCAGAAGTGGGGGGTGATGAATGCAGGAGGCTTTCTGCTGTTGTTGCAAACACAGCCCCCCACACTTTGAGAAAACAACTCTCTGCTCTGCGGGGTCAGACCCTAAGACCGCCTCCCCCACAACCCACTGGGGCGGCTGCTCTGAGGTTCCGCTAAGGAACAGCCACACCTTCCCAGCCACAGGAGCAGGAGTGACTGGAGAGGCCACCCCCCCAACCCCACCCCACCCCCACCCCCGTGAGCAGCTTCTCCTTGCGGGTGACACAATCCCAGCTAAGGGAGTCAACAGCAAGTTGGCCATAACATGTGGAGAAGGTCTTCCTTCTACTGGATGCTGGGGAAGAAGTCTCCCTTCCCTTCAGCACACTTCATGGTGGACCTGCGGCAGCCACCTGCACACAGGAGAGGCAGCCCGTCCCGCACACACCGCGCTGACTGCAGCACAAACTCCAACGCCGGAGCGCCCCCCACCTTCAGATTTCTCACTAGAGAAGAAAATCCATTTCCCGTCATTTAACCCATTCTAGCTGAAGTTTAACGTCACCCAAAGAAGTTCAAATTCCTTCATAAGGCATATGAGGCCATGAGGATGTGGCTCCTGATCACTTCTCACCACCCCCCCACACCTCCCGACGCACCCTACCCTCCGGCCACAACAGGGAGCTGTCACATGCAACAGAAATCCTTCTTCTGGATGTTCTCTCTCATCTACAAAGCCACACCCCTATCTCTCACTCAGATTATGTGCAATGACTACTAAGACTCTCTGGGCCATCCCTGCAGAACAGACCAGTCCTTTCTGTCAGCCTCCGGAGCTCTCTGTACATGCATGTCCAGCAAACCACCTCTAACCAGCACATACCTATTTCATCTATTTCATCCTACCCGACTATAAGGAATTAGGGATTACCTGCAACTGTACACACACACACACACACACACACACACACACGTTTCTGTACAACCTGTGAGATTAAGTTGCAGACACATGAGCCTTTCCTCCCAAGTATTAGACCATGCATCTTTTTTTTTTTAAATTCTTTTTGGTTTTGTTTTTTTGTGTTGTTGTTTTTAAATTTATTTGACAGAGAGATCACAAGTAGGCAGAGAGGCAGAGAGAGAGAGAGGAGGAAGCAGGCTCCCCGCTGAGCAGAGAGCCCAATGCGGGGCTCGATCCCAGAACCCTGGGATCATGACCTGAACTGAAGGCAGAGGTTTTAAGCCACTGAGCCACCCAAGCACCCCTCCTTTATTTTTTTTTTTTAAGATTTTATTTATTCACTTGACAGAGAGAGAGAGAGAGATCATGAGTAGGCAGAGAGGCAGAAGCAGGCTCCCCGCCTAGCAGAGAGCCTGATGCGGGGCTTGATCCCAGGACCCCAAGAACACGACCTGAGCCCAAGGCAGAGGCTTAACTCACTGAGCCATCCAGGTGCCCCAATAATGCTCTTTATTACATTTATTTTCCTGGTTTAAAATCCAATTCAGGACCCCACTGCACCTAGCTGTCATGTCTTGATCTTCCCCTTTTGTCTAGAAAGTTTCCTCCGACTTGTTCTTTCCTAATTCTGACATTTTTGAAGAAGACAGGCCAGTTGTTTTATAGAATGTCCCTCAATCTGGGGTTGCTTCCTCCTGATTACAGGACATGTGATTACGAGTCGACTCCTGGATTTGGCAGACAGCTGAGACACTGCCATGGATCAGGGCTTTGTCCTGCCAACTACCCAGCTTCTGCATCTCTAAGTGGTTTTGTGGGTTCCATTCCATAGCTTTTATGGCATGTTGCTGTCCTGAATCTGGATAATTCCACTAAGGTCTCCAGATAAAAAGAACACATTGGGGGCGGGGATGGAGAACACATGAAATAAAGTAAAAAGAAAACAAACAACTCTCCAACATGCTTCTGTTGCCTTCCAGACTTTGTCCACAGGCATGCACATTTTTACTCTGTATCCTTTCTTTCTCATTTTTTTTAAAGATTTTATTTATTTATTTGACAGAAATCACAAGTAGGCCGAGAGGCAGGCAGAGAGAGAAGAGGAAGCAGGCTCCCTGCTGAGCAGAGAGCCCGATTTGGGGCTCGATCCCAGGACCCCGGGATCATGACCTGAGCCACCCAGACGCCCCCTTTCTTTCTTCTTTAGAAGATTTTAAGTAATGTCTACACCCAACATGGGGCTCGAACTCATGACGCCAAGAACAGGAGTCACATGCTCTGCCAGCTAAGCCAGCCAGGCACCCCTACTCTGTATTCGTAAAACTAAACCAAACTGCAGCGTGTGTGTGATTTTAATGCAATGCTCCTCAATCTGGGCGCATGAAAAGGAAACTTCATCTAAACCAGCATGAGGAGCCATTATGACAGAGACCGAGTTTCCTTTCCATTTGCCAGGGAGGGGGTGAAGAGCCGGCGGCAAGCACTGTACATCTTAGAAGGAAACGAACTGCAAATACTTTCAGTAGGGATCAACCTTCCAAAGCTCCAAGTGACTCCTCCCCATGTCTCGAAGCACTCACCCACAGAGGGGGGCTGGGCCTGGACCAGAGCAGGTGACCCCAAATGAACAGTGCCAGAGTCCACTTCCCCAACTCCAGGGTGGCAACGGAGCTGAGGAAGGAAAAGGCACACCTGGAGGTGGGACACGCGCATTCAAATCCGAGCTCCATCAGCCAGCCCGCGTCCTTGAGCAAACTGCCCAACCTCTGGTCCCACTTCCCCCAACCACGCCGCAGGGACAATATCCCAGAGTTACACGGTGAGAACTGGAACAGGTTATCTTACTCTATTCTTGCAGACAAACTTCAAAATTTCCTCCCTTTCATAATTCACCCACCATCCTGCCACTCTCAAATTTACCCATTTGGTCTTTCTTAATGGTTTACTGTAGCTGCACTCCACACGCACGTTTGACTCTGACAGTTGTCACGGGTGGTATGTCTTGGGCTCAGTTTTGGTTTGTGCTGCTCTGCCACACTTTGTCCACCTCTACCACTTTTCTCACCCTATTTCAGTCCAAACACCTCTCACAGCTGTTTGGCTGTGGAAAGAACGAACTAACTCTGCTTACGTCCTCACCTACTGGTCCAACGGCGTGTGCGCGCATCCGCGAGCAAACGCACAAGGAGGGCATCTTTGTAAGAAGAGAAGATGGGCTGTGTAGGCTGTGCAGAGGGCCACCCCCACTCAGAGCGCCATCTCTCTTCTTCCTGTGACTGTCTCCACGTACATACTCTCCATCTCACAAAACGGACAAAGGAAGAGTGAAGGAGGAAAGCCAGGATATTGCAACATCCCCACTGATGCTTTCTACACACCAAAGTGTCCCAATGCACGGTTGCGCAACACCAATCTGAAGCACCGGAGGTTCTGAAGGTTCAAGATTGAGCATCACCACTCCTGATCCTAGGTAGCTTCCCTTTCTTTCCTCCACCAAGTCACCAGTGGCCCCAGGAGGGAGCAGAGCTGAGGCTGAACGAGATTCATGGGACCCTGCTTTCTAGGGGCTCAACCTTGGCAGGAGACATCTCCCTCACACAGCAAACACAGCCTGTCACGTGGACGCAGCCTCCAGGAATTTTCTCTCTTCTGGGGCTCTTTGGCTGCCAACCCAGACTCCGTCCCTTTCATTAAGCTGAGTTGGGAAAAGAGGAGCTACCGGTTTCCCCGTCTCTGTCACACTCATACAAGGCTGGGGCACCCACCGCACAGCAGATCTTCGTCAAGCACGATCACAAGGGACCACTTTCGGACCGCTCAGAGAAACCTCACTCCGGGAAACAATCCCTGCTCAACACCGGAAGACAAGGCATCCTAAACATGTACTAAGATCCATTCTTAGCCATCATTACCAGAAGTCTGTATTTCACCTTAAACAAGAGATGAACTACAATCAGGCACTCTGAAAAAAGCTCTCCATCTTACAGATCAAACACCAGAAAGAGGCTGAATCCACCTGCCCAGCCTGTACCATGTGAAAACAGTTTTGTTTGAAGAGCCTGTTCAAATGCAGCTAAGCAAATAAATCATTCACAAAACACATCCTTCCTTAGATTTTTCTAACAACTCGCTTTCTTTTGTAATACTTAATTTTCTTCCCTTTGAATGGCAACTGGGGCCCCAAATTCTCTGACTGGCAGAACTGATTTTTCTGTGCCAATGTATATAAACTAGTTTATCAAATCCTGTATTAGCCAGAAGTAGGAACTCTTCTATAGACTTTGCAGACATAATGAGTCTTAAAATCATATTATCAACTCTCGGTTATAACTCACAAGGCTGTTAAGGACCATGAAAGAGGGATCAGGCCCCCCACAAACAGCTCCACCCTGAATAAGCCAATGAATTCCAAAGAGAGCCAAAGTGACAGGATACAAAGTAACACTGTTAACATTTTACTTGTTTAGAAGATATGAAGTAGTAACCCAAACATTTATTACTGGTTTAGTAAAAAAGAAACAAAGAAAACAAAATTCAATAATGAATTCTCTTAAAATGCTTCCCTGTTCCACTCATCCTTCTCTTAACCTCCCCCTCTTTCCTGCAGGGGCCAGTCAGGTTACTCCTCCCTCTGTATACACCTCGGCATCCTGCGGTCCATGTGAAGACTAAATGGCCTAACACAGAGTAAGAGATATTGCCTGAAAATCAAACCTAAGAGTAAGAGTTTAGGTGCTGGTTCATGTTCGTGTTTCTCTACTCTTGAGCATGAGACCTCCCCACCCCCCCAGACGCCTCCTCTCCCCCACCCGCGCCCATTTCTCAGGCCAGCCCTCCTTCTCTGTGAAAAAGTTTGTTTTTCCTTCCATCATCTTTTTACATGTTCTTTAGCATTACTTGTACTATAACTCTGACTATTCAAATCCTTCTTTTAAACCCTAGAAAGGCTAAGCACTTTTATTCATCAAACCTGGAAATTTTTACAAAAAGAATTTTAATTCCTAAGTAAAAACTGGATACAAAAATTAATCCAAAAAGGGTGATGCATTCTGAAAAACCTCCCATCTGAACAAGAGGAATCCACAGAACAGAAAGCACTTTCATAGGATTCTAAATTCTTAGATGATCTGGAGACCATTCAAGACCTCCATGGTGTATTTATCAATATACTAACAGGGAGACACTCCTAACACAGGAACCACAGCCTGGTCCTGACTCAGGCCCTGCTCTGTCACTTACTCTGTCTACACCCTCTGACGCAGGAATGAAATTGTACCACATGTACACAGTACTTAGCCTGGCATGCAGTAAGGACTCGACACTTATCAGTCACTATCTGCCGCAGCACCATCTTCCAAGGATGCTATGACATAGGGCTGGTACAGGGTTCGTGCTCAGTGATTGTCACTTCTCTAAGGTAAAGTCCTAATAATTTGTGACAATGCTAGTGCAAGTAAAGCTTACTCTGCTTTAAAAAATGGTGGGGACTGTACAAATAAATAATGGGTCAACTCTTCAGCAACACGGAATTAACATTTTTTAAAAGGAAAAGAGGGGCACCCGGGTGGCTCCATCAGTTGGAAGTCTGCCTTTGGCTCAAGTCACCATCCCAGAGTCCTGGGATCAAGCCCCACATTGGGCTCCCTGCTCAGTGGGGAGTCTGCTTGCCCTCTACCTCTGCCCCGCCCCCTGCTTGTGCTCTTTTGCTTGCTGTCTCTCAAATAAATAAAAATCTTAAAAAAAAAAAAAAAAAAAAGGAAAAGAAAACAACACTGTTTTCTTAGCATTTAGGCCATTACAAATAGTTTTGCAGGGGCAGGGTAGAGGGGGAGGGAGAGAGAGGAGCCCAATGTGGGGCTCAATCTCACGACTCTGAGAACATGACCTGAGCCAAAATGAAGAATGAGACTCTGAATGGACTGCACCACCCAGGCGCCCCACTAATAATTTCTATGTAGGCATTTAAGCTAGTTCCCAAAAGACATCTAACTTTTTTTTTTTTTTTAACAATGACTATTAGGAAATAATTAAAGTAAATTCCCTCTTAAATCTTCTGTGATTCAAGCTTTTTATGCAGATACACTACCCCCTAATTAGTACAGAATAATGAGATTTTACTTCATTCGGAACAGTGATCTATTGAACGCAGAGTCCCGCCTCTCCGCAGAATCGCAGAATCGCTATCTGCTCAGGAGCCAGAGCGGACTTGGCTGAGCGATCTGCCTCCCTGGGGCCTTCCTACCGTGGGCACACTTCCTGGCTCCTGGGACTTCGCTCCCTGCAGGGCTAAAGGGGCTTATCTGAGACTCGAACAAAAGTCTGCCCCTCAGAGGATTATAATCTAATTGAGGAAGAGAGGCCACGGACACCAATTTACATGCAAGCAGAAAAAGGGAGTAAACAGAGGCAAGAAAGGCTTCAGATGACAGGGCGACTCTGAGCAGATCTTGAGAAGGAAAGACGCTGAGAAATACTGCACGTGGACAGGGCGGAGAAGGGAGCCGAGCAGACAGAACAAGCCGACCGCTATGCCTCTGGTGGGTTTCAACTCCAGCATGGCTTGCTTCCCTCTGCAGGCGTGCAGGTGTGGTTCGGGAGGGAGGGACCCCACCAGAGCACTTTACATGAAGAAAGGCCTTCCTGGGCACCTGGGTGGCTCAGTGGGTTAAGCCTCTGCCTTCCACTCAGGTCATGATCTCAGGGTCCTGGGATCGAGCCCCGCATCAGGCTCTCTGCTTTCCACGGAGCCTGCTTCCTCCTCTCTCTCTGCCTGCCTCTCTGCCTGCTTGTGATCTCTGTCTATCAAATAAATAAATAAAATCTTAAAAACAACAACAGCAAAAAAAGAAAGGCCTTCTTAGGGGGGGAAGATCCATTGTCAGTGTCACTCATCATTCAGAGAAGAGTGCATGAAAATAAATAAATAAATAAATGCCCAAAGTCTACTCGCTAATGTAAGCATTGGGTTGCAAGTTGTAAAGCAATTCACTTATTCGACCCAAATATATATATATATATATAGCTAATTTATGGGACAAATATTCCTATTACCAAAGAATCCATCCTGGTGGACTCTTAGACGGAAACCTCCTCAGTCAGTACCTACCTGTGAATCTTTAGACACCACGAACTGCACAGTCTCAAGTGAGGGGAGGACAGCACGCTGCTGCAGTAGACGACCCTCACTGGAACGGAACTACAATACCTCAGAAACTGTGATGTAAGTCACAAGGAAAAAACCTGGATTATAAAAATGCCCTCTATATAATTTTTCAAGAAAAAGTCTGCCCAAGAAGGATAGAGTCTACTTTGTATCATCATTTACTATTCAAATTTGAGCATTTTCTTTTCTTATTCACAAATGCATTTCATGGTTACTCTTTTCAGAGACCAAGAAATCTTGCTTCCCTAAATGTTTGCTATTTACCTTTCCCTTAAGGAACTCAAGACAGTCCTGACTGCAAGTCCTGTCACCCTAGACCTGAATCACCAGAGTCCTGGAATCACAGCCAGCCTCCTATCCTCACTCCACACACTCACAAGTTGCAGAAAGTGCCACTTCTGAGAGCTAGGACTACGTGTGGTTTGTGTGCTGTCTCCCTCAGCCTTGTAGGATGGAGATTTTGAAGCCTTTTTAAGACAAAGGTGGGACAGAAGATGCTGTCACAGCAGCAAGCCACCACTAAACCAAACACAATTCCCTCAGCGGCCCCCCCAAATGGTAACCAGATGATCTGGAGCAGAAGGAGCAGAAAGGGGTTCACTGTTTACCACCACCACAGCCGAGGGGGCTCCAAGACCTAAGTGAGGGGTTGTCATCAGCTGCCGATCCACTCTGCATCTCCAGAGTCCTGGAGGATGAGCGAGGTTGGTAGCTGAGCTAGGATCGAACCTCTGCAGAAACCACCCCAGGACTCTTCAAACTATCTGGCTACCGTGTAAGGAATAAGCCGGAGACACCCAGAGAGACAGGTCCTCTGGCCCAAATGCTGGGGGCTATGACCAGCAGGCAGCAACACCGAGTCAGGAGAAAGGGGGAAGACCACCGTCTGCACTTGCGGTGTCAGTGCACAGCATATAAAAGCGAGCTTGTGTGTAGCCGACAGGAGCGCCGCTGGCAGGAAGTGAATGTATTGAGTCCAAAAAGTACACCAACATCCAGACAACAGAGTATAATTCAGCACTCGAAAGAAATGAGCCACCAGGCCACAAAAGGACACGGAAGCACCTTCAATGCATATGACTACATGGAAGACGCCAATCTGAAAAGCTTACAGACTGTGTGGTTCCATCTACCTGATGCCCTGGAGAAGCGGAGAAGGCAAAACTATGGAGACAGTAAAAAGGTCAGCAGCTTGGTTGGGGGACGGTTTGGACAGGTGGGAGCCCAGGCGGTTTTTAAGACAAAACCAGGAACATACTCTGTATAATACAATGATGGATACATGTCAGGATCCATTTGTCCCAACAGAATGTGCAACACCAAGAGCCTAAGGTAAAGTGACGCCAAGTGTCCAAGTGTTCGTGTAGGTTCCTCAGCTATGACAAACACGTGCAAGTGGGATGGCCCGTAATGGGGAAGGCTTGCACGTGGGGGCTGGGGGGTTTGAGAAATCTCTGTATGCCACCCTCAATTTTACCATGAACCTAAAGCTGCTCTAAAAAAGGTCTTCATGGGAAAGAGCACCACAGAATTATAGCTAAGTTGCAAGTGATGGAGATGTACAATATGATGGAGAATCACAAGCTGGAGAGTAACTCGACCGTCCGTCAACGAGACTATGTTAGTAACTAATACACCCCAGACACGCAGCGAGGGCGATGCTGGATATGAGTGTGAGGCTTCTCAAGCTTCAAGAATCCTCCAACATGCACGCACTGGGGAGGACAATGTGATGATATGATCACAATTACCAGTGCATATTCCTTTTAACCATCACTTCCCTGTTTAGGAATCTGTTCTACAGAGACACACACGACCATGTAGGACTATTCATTACAGCCCTGTTTGTGCAAGAACAAGACTGGATGTAACCTCAACACCCATCAGTGGGGAGCAGATTAAAGCCATTACGGCACGAATCTTGTAATGGACACCAGCGACCGTGGAAGGAGCTGACGCCGTCCTCCTCATGCCGCCATGCACCGGGGTGCAGCATGTGTGCGGCAGGCCACCTCCAGGAGAGGAGACGGTAGGAAGCGGGCGAGGGAGCCAAGAACAGACCGTGTCTGCTCCACAAGATAGGAGGGGTGCACAAGCTACGCACAGTGGTTACCCGGGGGCACCAGGCAGAGGGAGGAAGGGAGGGAGGCTTTCACTCTACAGCTTTATGTCCTCTGATTTTTGAACCCTGTGAATGAACGAATCATTTAAGTAATTAAGAAAATTGATTTTTTACGGCAGCCCCTGGGGTGTCCAGGCCCAGGTGATGAGTTTCATTCAGCCCGGATGATGACACCCAGAACACTTCCAGTTGGGAGCGTTTGTAGTTTGAAGAGGAAATTTGAAACGGGCTCAGTATTAGTTTAAAATAGTTTTAGTGTTCACATGAGCTTAAAAGGCAGGAAAAGAAAAAATACTTTAAAGAAGGATTTTTCAAAAACTACTGTTTTTTTTTTTCCTAAAGGTAAGTTACAATCTATATAGGATATTTTGCACCCAACGTAATAATGAGATGATGTTGCCCATATTGGGAAAGCGGGCAGCAGCTTGAAATACTCAAACATTAGGTGGCCGTAAGGTCCCACAGCTTCCAGCTCATCCATGGAGAAACCTCTAATAGAAAGGGTTCTGTTAGAACTGGAGTTGTAACAAAGGAAGTGGTAACTGGACATCGCACTAAAACACGATCACATTTTCCTATCTTTGGATGACACCTCCAAGTTAATTTACACTTGTTCAAATCCTTCTTGCTAGAGGTCCAAGGGTTTTGCAACAGAACTAATCAAAACTGCACCTGTCGCCATTTAACAAAGTCTTCTAATCACAAAGACTAAGATGTTTTGCTTTGGATTTGATTTACTTTCACTAGTTTTGTGATGAAATTACGATGTTTATGGACCTTTTATTAAGCATTCAGAAGACTATAAAGTGCAAAGTGGAGAGCTCCCCAAACATCTTCAGCCCCCCGGTACCGAGAAAAAGAATTTCTAGAGATTACCTTCTGGAAATCTACGTACACCCACTTTTTACTCCTAATAAGGACCTAATTAACATGTACGTTTTCCCTCCTTTTTAAATTTAGTAACCCTCAGACTTCTCTTCCTTTGGAAGGGAAGATTGCTTTCCCTTCCCCAAACTGCCACAGCAGGGGAGTTAGCCACTCCTCTCCTGAAGGACCCTTCCGTCACCTTCATGTTTTGCCAACTGTAGGTCAATTAACTAAATTAATGAAAGGTCTGGAGTTAACGTGAACATTCTTAGAAGTCCTACCAAACAAGAGACTGATTTTTACTTTATCTGCTTGGTGTACAAGTAGGTTGTTATGCCAGAGATATGTGTGTATCATTAATTAATAAGGTGACTAATAAAAACCTCTGGTTTTGGGAATCTCTTCCAGAAACTGGGAAACTATAACAGAGATTTGGTGCGAACTGGTTGCATGATGTGTAACATAATGACAGTAACAAAACCTCCGACAGTCTTCAGGGTGACACCAAATTCATGTTTTTTACAAACTTCAATTCTTCCTATTTATAGTACAGTGAAAACATTAAAATCATTTTGTGTTAAGTACAGCACCAAGATATTTTATCTTAAAAAAAAGGGGGGGGGGGATTTTTAGAATGAAGCCTGCTTTTCAAACATGAGTATCTGCACCAGCTCTGAGATACTTCTCCGTGAGGAGTACATGGACATGTACGCTGTGCCACTCTGGTAGGAAGAGCACAAGAGAGCACATGCTGCCACCCGCACAGCGAGTTCTAGAAAAGCGCACAAGTGGCCAGCACGGGCTGCCTCCAGGGAGGTGGCCTGAGGGCTCGGGAGGCAGCACCTTCTTTTGTGCTGTTTACAAGTTTGAGCCCTATGAATAAGTTACCCATACTGAAAACGATTTTTTAAAAAGCTTTTGAAAGAAAATTATGTTTGTACAAAAAATTCCTAACATCTTAAATAAGTACATGAATTCTGATTCATGGGGCTTTTCCTCTCACAAACAGGGCTTGGGGTAAGAGAAGGCAGTTGTCAACTCTCCCAGCAGATAGGAACACGGATGGAAAAATACATTCTGGGAAAAGCTTATTTAGATTTCTGGAGAACAAGTCACGGTTGCTTCCTCCAAATACCCTGGACACAATGGGTCTCTCAAATTTTGTATTGTTTTTCAAACCCTAAAAAGATGATCTGGGCTCCCTGGTCTGACACCGGAGGCTCTCCACAACCTTACCTTGCCTTCGGGTGCCCAGACTGACTCCCACAACAGTCCTTCCTCTATGAAGAAGGTTCCCTGACCTCGGGCCCGGAAGCCTCCCGTCACAGTGCTGGTCACCACAGCCTCGCAGTCTCCCACACAGAGTAAGAACATATCGCCGATTCGAGTGACATAAGCATTTAAATCTTTGTTGCCTCCAAGAATGAAGCAGTACAGTGGAGACTGGCCCAGCTCCCCACCACCACACCCAGAGCAGGACCACCCTGGCAATCTCTGCCTCTCAGAAGCAAGACCAGGTGACCTCTGACTGGTAGCCCAGGGAGTGTAAACCAACAATAGAACTGGTTTCTGCAAAAACTATTACCTGCTCAGGACTCTCTATTCCAGACCTTCACAATGGCTATTTACGCTGTTTCCTACACCTGGAACCGTCCAGTACTCTCCACCCCCATCTGGTGTCCATCAGCAGGTCTCCACGCAAGTGACACCTCTCCCAGAAGGCCTTCCAAGACCTTTTGGAGCAGACTCTGTCCTCTGCCCCCACCGTGCATGGGCACATCATGCCTAGAGACCTCCCCTCTGAGGTCCGAGGTCACACCGAACTACAGCCGAACCCCCAGGAAGGCAGACACTGTATCTCCAGGGCTGACACCACAGTGTAATAAATATTTTCTAAATGGAAAGTCCTACATCTAAAGTAACAAATACTTTTGAAAGTGTCTTTAGAAGATGGTCCCTTGGAAGAAACTTCGTCATAATTATCTTCAACTATTAATGAATGACATAAATAAACACACTGAGGGGGGTGCCACTAGCCATGTGCTGCTGTTGACATGCACATTAATTAAAATTAAACAAAATTTGAAATTTATTTCCTGAATCACATTAGTAACTGGTGATTCCAGTGCTGGGCAGTGCAGATCAGAACACGGCACCATCACCTAAAGTTCTACTGCATGCTGCTCACTCGAATACCACAAGAACACGGGCATTTCAGATGTACCAATCGGCCTTCTTAGAAGAAATCAGTTTTTCCTTCCACTTTCAAAGTCTGAGAAAGTTACCAGAGTACGCTAAAACAGCCAACTATCTCCCAATAATTCAAATGATTCTCTTAAGATTTTTAAAGAGAAGTTCAACCGTGGGCAGACAATGCTCTTCTGCAAACAGAACCCAACCCCATCATTACTAGAGGCACAACGAAGACAGCACAGAAGGTCTATGAGAGCTTCATGCCATTTCGTCATAGTCAGTGAAAGTTGTTTACTAAAAATAAAAGATTTAATGTAAAGACACCCACAAATTAGAAGAAAGGCTCTTTGTCCACCATGAGACAGTTTTTTGCCAGCAAAACCACAAATCACCACACCCGAACTATCCAGGAGAATGGAAAGGAGTAAACTCCATTCCAACAGCTTCCAGGACAGAATCTGCAGGAGAGACAATCCCCCACAACGGCAGAAGCCTCGCTCTGAAGTGAACGCCACCAACACTTCTTTCATCCCATCGACCTGACTAAACTGCACCATGATCCTGAGGCCATTTCTCCCCTAACACTGGTTTTAGAAAAAGACTGTTTTTATGATTTCTCCACACTTGCTTTTCCTTTTTCACTAAGTCCTAACCTAAATCAACTCCTCGTGGAGAAACAATTCCATTTAGACTTCAATTTTCCAACAGAGAAGCGTTTTCAACTTCAAACACAGATTGGGTAAAGTCCGGTCTGTAGGATGCCTGCATCTTGGATTCCAATTCCTTCTCCCGCAAGCTGGTGGAGACGACACTCACAGTAGCACTGGTGTAGGAAGAGAACCAGGCGGGGTGGCACCTTCCATTTAGCAAGAAACTCCCGTGGATCTGGTTCAGGGTCAGACTCCTCACCTACATCGTCCCAACCCCCACCAGCCCACAAGGAAGGGCACAACTAAGGTTCCCCACACAATTAAAGACCAGCAACAGCTACCACAGCCTGTTTTATACCAGGAATCACAGTAACCTAGTATGAGGGCCTTTTTTTCCCCTGGAGAAAAAGATTGCTACCCTCGCCTACCCAAGCTCCAATGTAAAGTCACTGGCCCAAGTCTCAGAAATGACAAGCTGAGATGCAGCGTCCACTCCAAGCAGAGGCCAGGGCTCCTTCCTTAATACCGCGCCACCCGCCTCCCATATAAAAAGCTCTGACATTTCCTTCAACTCTGAGTCATGGGTAGAAGGTTCTACTTTTAATCAGGTGACAAATACTCAAAATATTTTAATCCAAAGGAACTGGGTCAAGCTTTTATAGCCCATCATTGTCAAAGCAAACCCTAATTATTTGATAGATTTCTACAGTTCCGAGTGTCATCATTTGGTTTATAATCAAATACCAAAATCTCCTTATTTAAACATCACACAAGCCTCTCATAACAAAGAGGTTATTCTGTTTTGTTTTGTTGGGGCTTTTTGCCATCTCATTGGTTATTCTAACTACAAAGTTAAAACATGTATAAATGGTACAGTTCTGGTTAAAAAAAAAAATCCAAAATATTTGGGTGGTAGGGCAAAGGGAAGCCTTTGAAATAATAAAACTCTGCTTCACAACAGAACTGTACAACCCCATTAAACAGCTCACCACTGTTAAGAACCACCTACTGTCTACACGGTGGCACGGGTGGATCAGAAAGAGGTGCAAATTAACAGATTTTCAAACAGTAGCAGATGGGACACCTAGACACAGGAAAGTCAGATATAATCAGGTGACATTTTTTTCACCATTAGATTTCACTAAACATCCCTTTGATTAATGGAAATGAAACATGGGGGGGGGGGCTGTCACATGGGATGATGTCTTTCTACAGGGAAGGTTTAAAAAGAAAGCAATTCAACTTTTAGACACAGAGCTCAGAGACAGCCTTGCTTCTCAAATTTAGAACCAGAAACACCCGAAGGCAGTTTTTCAATGTGAGCAACAGTCATTCCCTATATTGTCTAAAATCCTGGGGGGAAAAGAAGTCACTTTTGCTTACTTGCATGCCTTTCCTGCACCCGTTCCCTGCGTCTAAAGAGCTCTCCCGTAAATCTGAGTGATTCCCGGCCATCCCGTAAATCTGAGTGATTCCCGGCCGGCCAGTCCAGGCTGGAGATGAGCACCCTCTGCCCCCTCCCATGGGACCCCATGGGTGGCTCCATCTCAGCGCTCCGGACAGAGGAGCACAGCCCCCAAAGAAAGTCCAATGTACAAGAGGTCCCCAATAGGCACTGCTCCAAGGACTTAGATTTCTTCGTCAGGGATGTGCGGCAATGTGAGAATTTTCCTGAAAGCAAAGTTTAAGACTGGCTGGACAAGTGTGGCAACCCTCCCCCAGTTAACGCCAGAGCTGTGCACGACCACGCCAGCCGCGAGGAGCCCATCAGTCATAGGACGGCATTTCTAAGGACGGATGTACCACTAAGCAGCGGCCACAGAGCAGGCTAGGGGACAGCAGGCACGTGTGCCGAAAACCAGAGCGGATGGCTGGGAGTTTGAGAGCTTAGGAGAGACTGTCTGGGACAACCAGAGGACTTCGAGGAGAGCAAGCGGCCACAGATCATATCCACAGGCCGTGCACCATGACACTCACAGAGACGAAACTGCTGTGAATGGACAGGGAGCTTTTCTCAACACTATAGAAGGCACAGACGCCCACCCGCTTCCCCGGCTGTCTGGCGCCTTGCTCTGTCAAGGTTCCCTCGCTGATCAGCGGATTTCTGAGGTGTTACCCCCAACTGGACATCCAGCTCTGGGCTTCTCCACGCAGGGACGTTCAGGGACCAGAACGTGATACAGGAAGCCCTCCTGGACTGCCCTTTCTGACTCAAGCATTCTGGCACTTAATATAGCCTTTTGTATTCTTGAGTTTTGCCTCCAAGTTTTTGGGGGTTTTTTTTGTCAACATGGTTCTAAGCTACTCAGAGCCACGCATAAGAATCCTCTGCATGCTGCTACTTACTCTGTTAACAGTACCTCAGACTGAATTGTCGTATCAATAGTAAAGAACCAGAATAACCTATCCATTTGCTGCTTAAACAACCCCATGAAAAATGCTTCAAGTCAGTTAAGAATCTTCAGAACACACTGCGCCTCCTAAGTTTTTTGCAATTTTAAAATTTCATGGTCCTCCCGTTCCTATTACAAAAACATAACTGGAAATGGAGACAAGATCAATAGTCTTGACTACAGAATTCTTGGCTACATCCTCACTGACTGTGTTTGCTACACCACAGATCGGACGCACGTGCATGGCTACCGTCTCTGACAGATCCACTGACCAATGGGTCTCCTGTCCAAGGGACTGGGACTATGGGGCACATTCACTTTTCAGGAGAGAAAACCGAGAAATCCCACATTACATCAGGGTCGCACACTGTGGCGAGAGGGCCAGCTCCTGGCTCCAACAGAAGTTACTAGTTTGCTGGTACACAGCGGCGCCCACTGGTGTACGTACAGGTGGTCTGGAAATGGCAGTGTTCAGTAGCTATTAGCGACCTTGTGGCCTGCAGAGCCAAAAATATAACCTCTGGCCCTTTACAGAAAGTCCGAGGACGCCTGCATTACATAAAAAGGGTGTGGGAATGAATGTGCAAACCAGAGCCCTGCACCCCAAGGCCCAGAGCCCCGCAGCATGCGAGGGCTCTGGGAAGGCCTTGCAGTAAAGCTGCTCCCAGCCTCATGTGAGCACAAAACCTTTTCTGAGAAACGCTTCTTTGCATGACTTCTAGTTTCCCTGGCACATACCCGGAATGCTGGCTTGAATTAAGATGGCAGAGGTGGTGTCCCGACTAATGGTACCCAAGAACTAAACTGGCTTAACGCAAGCTTTGCTCATCTTCCAGAGGTCACAACAAGGTACGTTTCATCCTAACCAGGGAAGGCACATTTTAGCAGAGTTATTTTAACTCTTGTGTTTTCAAACACACTAAGTAGAACACGAAATCAGCACTTATATGGCCCCAAGGAATCACATACTTGGTCACAGAGCTGCGGAGGCAAGAGGTAGAAGTTGTACAAACACAGCTACTGCTAAGCAGAAGCTCCTTCATCCCTTTCCAAGCTGTTTCCATACCGTTTTAGAATCAGGGGATCACACTCCAATGTCAAACAGGAGTGACGCTTGGCGGTCTGCTGTGCCGTGAGGCACCCCTAGCGGGGTTCGTACTTACCTATCATCACCCCCAAGCAACTTCGACGGAGCCCTAGGTTATCCAAAAGTCCCTACTTTTCCAACACGTATAAAAGTAAAGCAAAGTCATGAAAATCCCTGTCCCTAGAAGTCTCTATAAAAGTTTATGTTTCCTATTTATCCAGAACTCAATGAAGAGATGAAAAAAAAGTGACTGGTCCTCAATTTTCCACTGTCATTGCAAGAAGGGGGGACCAAACTGCTGCACCGGAACCAGAGGGAAGGGGCAGCCCTTGCTGCTACCCACAGTAGGAAGAACACATCCCGCTCCCCCAGAGCTGGTGGCAGACCTCCCCCCGAGATGTACTCCACCTGCTGGAGTCACACTACTGAAACCTGCCAAGTACTGCAAGCTCGTAAACCCACAATTCAAGCAAATTTCACATTTATGGACGTGGAGTTGTAAAATGAATATACAGTTATTTACTCTCATCATCTAGGTTTGGTTCTAGTTTTCGGCGGATCACCTCTCCCACGTCTGGCTCCTTACAGAGAATCGGCAGAAAGAGTGTCTTCCCATCCTGCCTCACAGCGCACTTTGAGGCCTGAGCTGAGGGGACAGGAGCTAAGCGCTCGGGTAAGTAACACACAACACGTAAAGAACAGTTCACCGTTTTGTTGTGAAAGGTGTTTTGGTTGGTAACTATATTCACTCCAGATTTTCTTTAAATATCGTTTCCTATGGCATTTAAAGAGATTCACATTATAAAGTGTAATCACTACTGCTTAGGGACACTTACACAGGATAGGATGAAATAGATCTGTGTGCAATTTTCAGAAGACAGCCTTAAAAAACTTGAACTTAACAAGTTTTTGTTGTATGTAAATCTGGCTTCAATAAAGCTGGCCGAAAAAAAAAAAAGTTTACTGCTTGCATGGGTATTTTACTTCTCCCTCACTATTAAATCATGAAACCCTGCTGTTGAAAAACACTAATATGCTGTTTTAATCTGGACATATTAAATAAAGAAGTTTCCAAAACACACAATTAACTATATACTGGAAACACACAGTCGTACCTCTTCCAATGGATGCCAAGTGAAGGAAGACAGCACTTGCAAGAAACCATTTACGCCTTTGATTTGGAACAAGAAGATGCTACTTCCACAACATCTCATGACATTAAATCCAGGGCCACTCCAGAGCTGAGGTCTGGGTGAGGTCAGAAGTACTATTTTTTCCTTCTTCCTCTTGCTACCTTCCTTTGGGGCACATTCTCTAGTTCTGTATCCCCTCTCCACACTCTCCTCAGAAGCACTCCCAGCCTCTCCTGTTTGTCATCAGTGGCAATGACATTTATCACTCAGAGATGCCACCTTACCTCGCTGGCATGCTTTAGGCACATCCACACTCCCCCCCACTAGGTTGCAAGTGCCCTGTAGGGAGCACCCTGGTTAATAAGCTCCCCAATGTCAGGAGTACTGTCCTCTCCACCCAACATCAGCCCCCCAGATACACGCAACGGACACCAAAGGCTCCCAAGGCCAGTCCCACAGACATGTACTGCGTGGTGGCACTCCAAATCACTCGTTTCTTACATCACCAGGCCTCCTCCTCCTAATCCCTCAGCTTTTCCCATGCATAGAGCTCCCATCACTCAAATTTTATAACAGAAAGAAACACACCTTGCTCCACCTCGTACAACTTTCTCCTGGGAGCCTCAAAAATACATCCCCTTACAAATACGGTTGAGTCTCCCTACTTTCCCATTTAACCCAATGCCCTCACTCTTCTGAGTGTATGCAATGCGATTCCTTTCGTCCTTTATTTGCTTAATATATATCCTTAAGATCTCTGTCTCAGACTAGCAGTTACGGGACACAAGGCTGTGCCTCGTTTCATGTGCCTGATGATGGTCCTTTCCCCAGCCCCATGCTAACAGACTCTTGCCCATTAACATGATGTGATGAATGGGTAACTCAACTCAAGTATGAGCATGAATTTTATTCTTTAATGATTTAAAGAATTTTATTCTTTAAATGATTTAAACTGGAGCTACTAAAAACTTTTTTTTTGTTCCACATTTGGAAAAGAGTGAGCTCCTGACTTGGGAGGATCAAGGTTAGAAAGGAAGGGGGGGAAAGGTGACCAAGAGGGAAAAATCCTTTCAGATAAACTTTGCTGTGATTTAGCAGTGCATCAGGTAAATATGTGACCATCCAGTAACAGAACTACCCAAAAAGGCCATTCTCTCAGCTCCATCTTGGAAAGAACGGAAAGTATATAGTTGCACAAGCCTTTCTGTTAAGTCTTGTGTTAGTAATTTCTCCCTCTATAGAAAACACAATCTGTAATAAAATCCTTCAACAACAACAAAGCTGCAAAGCCATTCAAAAAGTTACCAGTTTCGGAAGACAAGCTTCAAAGCCAAACTTGCCTGGTATGATCTTCGTTTCATAAGATTAAAGACTTTTCACTCAAACATAGCAAGATTAATGAAGCAAAGGAGATCTGTTTTGCAGTAAAAGGGCATTTAAATCATGGCTGTTTCCACACTTCTTACTTCAAACAAGTTGACTTGACAAAATAAACATCACATTCATTTCTTTATCAATTAAAAAAAAAAAAAAGGGGGTGCCTGGGTGGCTCAGTGGGTTAAAAGCCTCTGCCTTCGGCTCAGGTCATGATCCCAGGGTCCTGGGATGGAGTCCGCATTGGGCTCTCTGCTCCGCGAGGGGCCTGTTTCCTCCTCTCTCTCTGCCTGCCTGTCCACTTGTGATCTCTGTCTGTCATATAAATAACGAAAATCTTTAAAAAAATTAATAAAAATAAAGAGTATTAGTGACTTTTATGTCCCATGAAACTTATTTACTACCCCCACCCACCATTCCGCAAACTGTATTTAAACTAGACAAGAATCTTCTTAGGGCGAATTTTTAAAAAATCGTTTCTCTCATGCCTACCCTAATATTCTAGGAATTGTGTTAAAACCGAAGCCATAGAATTGAAGTAGTTTTGTTTCAACAGGAGAAATAGGTTTTTTAGACCATTAGTAGAAATATGCCAGTGGCCACAGAAATATTTGCACAAGCTGAACAGCTGTGTCTACTGCAAATCTGAAGGCATTGCTGCCTTCAGCAATATAATTCAATTTGGACCCATTCATTATAAACTGATTTTCAGATGCTGCTACTGCAAGACTGTACTGGAGAAACGCAGGCTGCGCTGGAGACAGAACTGTTCCCAGCAGCGCACAAGTTTTTACTGCAAAGGAGCTCTGAAAGAGGAAATACAGCTCCATCGTAATGGTACCGTGGACCAGCCCACAAGAGCCCAGAGTTATTAAATGAATAGAAACTAAAATACTTCTTAAGCAACTGATGGGATTATCTCAGAAAGTTCTCAGAGATGCTGTTTCAAAGGACGTTTTATTTAAGACCCTGCTTTAAAAAAAAAAAAAAAATGGGGGGGGAGGAAAAAAACTGCAATTCCCACATTCGTTAACATATTTGTTTTATACATCTACACTGTAAAAACCGCATCAGCTCAAGTGGACATTGTAGCCCAAAAGGATCTGCTACCTAACTTTCTTTTAAGGTTATGCCTCTGAAATTAAACACACCAGAGCAACTTTGATGACATGTTGCTAGCGAAGTCTGGGCGGGCGAAATAAGTGACCGAACAACGAGAGTTTTCAGGATAACTGCTCAACATTTTCCCAAGGAGCACATTCCAAGAAACTTCCAAGTCTTAACTCGCAGGCTGGCTGCTGCTACTCGTGTGTCTTCTGGTCGCAGAGCTGCGAATTGTGCTACTAGTTCAGAAAACACTTTGGGTCTCCCCTCCGCTGCACTTTCCCCTTCCCTAACCGTGAAACCTACCCTGTGCTGTCATCCCTCTGGGCAGCCGACGCACGGCGGCACAGGGAGGCGCGTGGAATCCCCACGAAGACGAGCACGCTCCACTTTACTTTTCCTCCCAGCAAGTACCGCTCGCTTTCGGCGCGCGGAGGGCTCCCCAACTCCGGGACCGGCCGCGAGCGCCCGGGCAGGGCCGGCCCCCGCTCGGGGCCCCGGCGCACTGTGGCCACAAACTTCCCCTCGGCCGGCCCGGCGGGGTCCCGGAAAGCGGCTGCGCGGGCCTGCGCCTCGGAGAGGGTCTCCCCGGCGCTCACCTGCGGGTGGGGCCCCCGCCCCCCGCCCGGCCCCCCCTCACCTGTGCTGTCATTCGCCGAGAAGCCGGGCGAGCTGAGTTTGGCTCGTTTGGGGTTGGGCGGTCCGTCCAGCAAGTTCTCGGCCATTTTCACCTGCTCGCGGAAACAGCCCCGAGCGCGGGCGGCCGGGCTGGCAAGAGCTCCGGGGCGGGGGTCGGCGCCGGCCCTGGCCGGCTGCGAGGGGAGAGGAGCGAGCGCGAGCCGCGAGCCGCGAGCGAGCGCCGAGGGAGAGGGAGGGCGCAGGCCGGGTGGGGGAGGCGGCGGCCAAATCTCAGCCACAGCAACAGCGCCCCGCAGCGCTCACCGCCCGCCCCCGGCCGCCGCCGCCGCCGCCGCCGCCGCCGCCGGCCGCGGCCCCCTCATCCCCTGCCCGCCTCCCGAGCGCGACACTCCGCGGCGGGGGCGCCCCGGCGGCCCGGCCGCCCCCCCGGGCCCGGCTGGCAGCGACGGCGCCCGGCCGGGCGGCTCAGGCAGTCCCCGGGAACATGGTGCCGCCGCCGCCGCCGCGCCGCCGCCTCGCTCCCCCCCCGCGCCCCACTTAATTAATTCGCTCGCGGCCCGACGACCGGGGGGCTCCGGGCTCCGCTCCCCGCCCGCGGCCCGCCGCCGCCGCCGTGAGGAAAAACAATGCGCGAAGCGGGGCCGCCGCCGCCGCCGCCGCCGCCGCGACCCCCCCACCCCCCGTTCCGCCGCCGCCGCCGCCGCTGCCGCCGCCGCCGCCGCCGCCGCCGCCGCGGCTCCGGGAGGCCGAGCCGAGAGGCGAGCGGGGCCGCCGGAGCGGGCGCCGAGGGCCGGGCGGAGCGGGCCGGCCGGGCGGAGCGGGGTGCGCGGGCGGTTGTGGGGCCCGGGACCGGCGGGGCCGAGTAGATCGCGCTCGAAGCCCCGGTCGGGTCCGCGACAAGATGGCGGCTGTTGATTCCTCAATTAAAAAAAAAAGAAAGTTTTTTTTCTTCTCTTTCCAGAGCCTGAACGGGGAGGGGGAGGGGGCGGGGCACGCCGGTGCGTCACCCCCCCGCGGCGTCACCACGCACGGCCCCCGCCCCGCCCCCTCCACCTGCGCCGTCCGCGGCGGAAAGAGCCGAGCGCGATCGGGCGGAAGGGGCCGAAGGCGCGGCCAGCGTGCGTGGGGCGGCGGGACTGCCCCGGCGGCGGAGCGGCAGCGCCTGTGGGACGCCCTGCGCCCGGCGCGGCCGCCACTTTTGTTCTGCTTGCGGCCGGGCGGCGAGGGCCGGAGTTGCGGCCTGGCGGCGAGCCGGGCCCCCAGTCGGCGCCGGCTGGGCCCGCCAGTCCCGCTGGGCGACTCTGCCGGGTCCCGGCTCCTCAGGGCCCTGTCAGTCCGCCACTCTCCCCGGGTGATCAGGCCTGGCTGCCTCCTCTCGCCGGATGCCAGCGACGCGTCGGGTCTCCTGCAGGTTACAGACCGCCCGCGAGTGTGTGCAGATGGGGAAACTGAGGCAGGAAGTGGCAGAGGTCAGGGCTCGACCCCCCCCACCCCCAAGTGAAGCGAGGGGGTCGCGAGACCCTTGGGCCGCTGCTCCCCAGCGCGATGCGACACCCTCAGCTGCGCGGGAGGTGGCGGGCGCTGCCTCCGGGCTGGGGTCCCCTTACATCAGGGCTTCGGGCCTGGACGTCTCGGAAGCGCCCCGCCCTGAAGTCCACCGGGCACCCCACGGGGGCTCCAGGCATGTGTGCGGCCCGGGGGAGACCGGCCCGGCGGAGGCGGGGGTTGCCAACCCCTGCGGGACAGTCCCGTAGAACGCTAAGGTGTTCACGTCTCAGTGCCTTATCTGCTCCTCAAAACTTGCCCGCGCTTCGTCCCGAAGTCCTCATCTGAAGGGTACCAGCGGCGGCCGGGTTTCCTCCGCCAGAGCCCCGCCAGTCCGCGCACACTCCTCCCTCCCGCTCCACGCAGCCCTCCCCACGTCCTTTACCTGTCCCTCCCCGTCCCGCTGCCCCAGAGTCGTCCTGCATCGCCCGGGTGGCTCCGGTGGCAGCTTCCCACCTGTGTCCCTTGTGCTACACATTTTAACCCACGCAGCACCCGCGTTAAGTTCCTGAAAAAAAAGAGCAGGAACTCTGTTGAAAACAAAGGGCTCCTGCACAGAGGAGGAGGGGAAAGGGCTGTACCTATATAGTCTGTAAAACAGAAAAAAGCGTGCATAGCTGTTTAAAATAAAGAATGTGGGGCGCCTGGGTGGCTCAGTGTTGGTTAAGCCGCTGCCTTTAGCTCAGGTCATGATCTCAGGGTCCTGGGATCGAGTCCCACATCGGGCTCTCTGCTCGGCAGGGAGCCTGCTTCCTCCTCTCTCTCTGCCTGCCTCTCTTCCTGCCTCTCTGCCTACTTGTGATCTCTCTCTGTCAAATAAATAAATAAATAAATCTTTAAAAAATAAAATAAAATAAAGAATGTGTAGTGTAGGTACCAGAAAAAACGATCCTCCTCCAGTGTCAAGACCGAGTGATTGCTCTACCTTTTCCTGTTTGTGTTGAGACCTTGAGCTGCCCCCATATCTGTCTCTTCAACTTCTCATCTCTCTCTGCACCATCCCCTCACACCCACCTGGCCTCGAGGAAGTTCTCATCATTCAGGCCTTTTTATACTTTGGTAAATACTGTTCCCCATGCTGAGATTCTCCAAGACCCTCTTCAAATGTCACCTCCCCTAGGAAGCCCTCCTAGCCCACTTGAGAGCTCCCACAGCATTTCCAGGCACACTTCTTTTCATCCATTCATGTTTTTATTTTCATCCGGCATCCCTTGAGAATCTCCTGAGGGCATTGTCATTGTGCTAATCTCTTGGGCAAAGAATAAAGAAGTTCTTACATATTCAAGGAGGCCAAATAGCAAGCCCTGGAAATCACAAACAGGTATTCAAGAAGTCAGTTTGCACAGTAAGGCACGAAATGTATCAAGTCATAGGGTGACACAGGGCTGGCAGCATCTGTATGGGAGTGTGTCACGGATGTCCCTATTAGCATGAGTCTGTGGGCTCTCCAGAGGCCAGGGTATGTCTTAGTCATAGCACAGTGCCCAGCAAGAAGTAGGTTTGTAAAACTGAATGAATGAATGAGTGAACAGAAGAATGAAAGAATGCTGTCAGGTTCCTCCAAGTCCCACAGGTCTCCAGAACACTGAAAAGAATGGGCTCAGCCTGAAACAGTCCAGGTGACTCCTCCGCAGAGCACAATATGTTAGGTCCCCATGAGGCCTCAGCCAGTGCCTGCCTTAGGGCAGTAAGGACACTACCCAGCGCTCTGGGTCCCTCAGTACATGGTTTACACAGTAGTGGGCACATGGGGCACATGATCTGCCACCATCCCCCC
Source organism: Mustela lutreola (assembly GCF_030435805.1). Lineage (NCBI taxonomy): Eukaryota > Metazoa > Chordata > Mammalia > Carnivora > Mustelidae > Mustela > Mustela lutreola. The sequence goes on along the minus strand of NC_081306.1, from coordinate 20,641,958 downwards.
ACCAGTGGGCAGCGATGGCATGGGTCATGCCTTACTTTACAGAGAGGAAAATTGAGGGGATCTAGTCCAGATGACCCAGAGGTAAATGATCTGGACATGTCAGGGCCAGACCTGAAACCGAAGTCTTCAAACTGCCCCATGGTCTTCCTGCCTCACCCTGCTCAACCCTGAAACCTACTTTTCCTCTTTCATTTGAATCATTTCGATCAGTTCCTCTGGTATTTCCTGATACCTGCTCTTTCTTTCCTTTCTATTTCTTACCCCCTGGTCTGACTCTTGTCAAAGAACACTGTGTGAAGACATTTGATAGGGAATAGCAAGGAAGGAAGCATGGTTCCTGCCTACACACTCTTGGCTGGGATCAAGGTCAACAAAACATCACTGTTAAGTGCCCTCTGTATGCCCCAGGCCACTCTGCCCCACACTGCCCTTGGGTCAGCACTTCCCACAGTCCTGGAAGGGTATACCCTTGTCCTCATGTTAGAGGCAAGGAAATAAGGTCCAGGGGAGGGCCAGTCTCCCAGCCACACAGGGGCTCCAGTGTGTTCCACAAACCTCACCCCGGTTTCATAGGCCATATGACCAAGGAATCCCTGTTTACAGAATGAGTAAGAGCTAGAAGGATAAAGTGGGGAGGGGCCAGAACAGGCACAAGGAAAGATTTCGTGAGAAAAGTCCATATGAATCTATCAACTGATGAATAGATCAACAGATGTTAGGCCACATAAAGGCATATCATTTGGCTACACAAGGGGATGCAGTACAGATACACACTATGGCATGGATGCACCTTGAAGATAGGATGCTCAGAGAAAGAAGGCAGCCACCAAAGACCATATATTGTCTGTTTCCATTTGTATCAAGTGTCCAGAACAAGGCAAATCCAGAGACGGAAAGCACCTCAGTGCTTGCTGGACAGAGAGGAGATGGTGAATGCAGCCAAATGTTATGGGGTTTCTGTCTGGTGTGATGAAAATGTCTTAAAATCGATGGTGATGATGACTTTACAACACGGAACATGGTAAGCACCGTGAGAATCTACACAAGGGGTGAACTGTATGGTCTGTGGGTTGTATGTCAGTAAAGCTGGCTTTTAACATGCCGATTTGGAAGGAGGGAAGACAAATCAGGAAGGACAGAGGGAGGTAGGCCTTCTCACAGAAGGAAACAAGTCAAGGGGTCCAGTTGGAAAAGCACAAAGGGGTTTCTTTTGTGGTGCCAAGAGGAAGGGTCAAGGATAGGGTTGGAGTCAATGTGATTGGCATTTCCTACCTGGGGGCTGAGGGATGGACCAGCAGGCAGAAAATAGGGACCGAGATCACAGATGGAACAGCCAAGAGGAAACTGAGGAGAGACAGCCCTCCCCGCTGGCTCCAGTGGCCTCTGGCCTCAGCCCCCAGTGGACATCTCACACTCAGTGGGCCCCAAACAGAGGCCACAACCTTCTCCCCACACCAGCTCCTCCTCACCAATCTCCCCATCCCAGGAACGGCCCTGGCTTTTTTCGGTGAGATTTGGCATAGCTTTCCACCTCCTCTGTCCTGAACATTTCATCTCAGCCCCCTTGCCCCCCAGGGATGACTCCTCAATAAACACAGTCTCCACAGTTAACCCGGATGCGGCCCCATCTCCTCCATTCCCACACCAGCTGCTTGACCCAGTTGTCTGCACTGACCCGACCTGCTTCCCCTTCTCCCATTCACTGCTTTTATTTTTACTCATAAAAAATTTCAAACAAGTTATAGAAAATAATAAATAGACACTTAGGTCTACATGATCGAGGCCGGCAATGCTAACACCTTGCCACGCTGGTTTCAGATCTTTGTTTTATTCATTTATTTAAGAACTAACATGTCAGAGATAGAACTAAAGCCATCCTTCCCTGCCTCCCTCCCCCAAAGTCACCATTCATCTGGAGTTACCATGCCAGATGTGTATTTTCCTTAGGTTGAAGTACATGAAATTGCCATACTTGACCATTTTTCCCCCTCCTACGGCCAATTTCTCTGGTTCATCTAAGATGACATATGCACCAACCATTAATGATATTTGCTTTGGGGTGCATGAGTGGCTCAGTCGGTTACGTGTCTGACTCTTGGTTTCGGCTCAGGTCATGATCTCAGGGTCGTGAGATGGAGCCCCACACTCAATGCAGAGTCTGCTTGTCTCTCTCCCTCTGCTCCTCCTTAGCCCCGCTCTCTCTCTCAAATAAATAATATCATTAAAAAATTAGTATTTGTTTTGAATACTGAGACTTGTTTACATAAATGGCATATTATATGCTTCCCTTTGGAAATATCTTCTTTGCATGCAACATTCAGTTTTTCAAATAACCGAGGTAAGACGTGTGTGTGTGTGTGTGTGTGTGTGTGTGTGTGTGTGTGTATCTCATAGTATTTTGCCCATTTTAACTGTTTTTCAGTATACAGTTCTATGGCACCAGGTATATTCACAAGCACAACCACCACCATCATCTAGCACCAGAACTTTCTCATCATCCCAAACTGAAAGTGCACCCGTTCAACAATCACTCTCCACTTACTACTCCCCCCAGCCCCTGACAATCACCTTTTGACTCTAAGAGTCAGCTGTGTTGTAGTGTGTGCAGAATTCCCTTCCTTTCAAAGATTGAATAATATTCCATTGCTCCTATGAACCACATTTTTCTAGTCATCAGATGGACACTTAGGTTGCTTTGCCTTTTGGCTGTTGGGAGTAAGGCTGCTGCGAGCGTGGGTGTATGACTATCTCTTAGAGGCCCAGTGCTATCTCGGTCCATTCAGACTGCTATAAAAATACCATACACGGGGTAATTTATGAACAATAGAAATTTATTTCTCACAGCTCTGGAGGCTGAAGTCCAAGATCAAGGTGCCTGCAAATTTCATGTCTGGCAAGGACCTCCTTCTTGGTTCATAGATGGTGTCTTCTCACTGTGTACATGGTGGAAGGAGTCGGGGAGCTCTGCGGGTCTTTTATACAGGTACTAATCCCACTCATGGGGGCTCCACCCTCATGACCGAGTCACTTCTTAAAGGCCACACTTCTTAATACCATCACACCAGAGATCAGGTTTCAACATACGAATTCTGAGGGCCACAAACATTCAGTCTGTAGCAATGGGTACAAATATCTCTTTCAGACTCTGCTTTTCAATTCTTTTGGGTATATACCTAGAGGTGGAATTGCTGGGTCATATGATAATCCTATTCTTAATTTTTTAAAGATCATGGTAGCTGCACCATTTTACATTCCCAGCAACAGTACACAAGGGTTCCAGTTTTTCCCCATTCTTGTCAACACATCATTTTCTGTTTGTTTGTATTTTTGTTTTGTTTTGTTTGATAGTAGCCATCCTAGTGGACGTGAGGTGGTATCTTCTGGTTCATTCCTTTTAACTTCTATATTGCACTCTGTCCCAGGAACAAACTACATTACATCTAGCTATTCTCCTCCTAAGGGACAGTTAGACCGTTCCTACTTTTCCTATGGCAAACAGGGCTGCAATGAATATTCTTAGACAGCTTCCCATACTGAAACTGTACCTAAGAGAGTCTCTCCAGGGAGAACACTGAGAAGCAGGTTTCCTGGGTTCGATGGCATTTTAGGCAGATTTCTGGTAGAAAGAGATAGCATCTGTAGAAGAGACAAACTCATGGAAAGGTTCATAAAAGGACCACTTACAAAGTCAGGACAGGTTGCACGGAAACCATAAGGGACAAGGTAGCAAGTCAGGGGCTAGTGACAGCTGAGCCGTTTCTACCATGAGGTCCAAGGAATGTGGAAAGGAATGCTTGCTGAAATCAGGAAAGAAAGGAATTGTGTGGAGATGGCCATCTTCCGAGGATTCAGCTGGCTGCAGGTGTCCCTGACCACTCTGGTCTCCTGCCCGGCTGTCCCCTGTGAACTCAAGCCGGAGAGCATGGCAGCCTGCTGAGCTCAGCTTCCTGAAGCATGGGGCTGGGAAGAGAAGGTTGCGTGGAGGGGGGACGTATATGACAGATATATGGCATGTAGCGTATACTTGTCTTCAACTTTAGAAGGAATTTACATGCTCACCAGCATGGTATTGTAATCCATATCCACACATCTTTGTCAATATTGGCTGCTTACCAGACTTAATAATTTTCCCCTCAGTCCTTAAAGATGAAATGCCATCTTATTATAATTTTAATATGCAGTTGCCTAATTACTGATGAGACTGAGCATTTTTATATACTTATTAGTTGTTTGGAGTTTTACATGCAATGAATTGCCTGATGTAGCCTTTGCTTGTTTACTATGTGATTGTTCGTCTTTCTCTCATTCATTCACACGAGTTTCTTTTAAAATTTTGAAGCAAATCCTCCAAATAATAAAGTACATTGAAGATAGTTTCTCCTGTCTGTGGCTTATCTTCACACGGTTAGCATCTTTTATCATATGGAAATTTTTACATTTTAATTTCTCCAAATTTATGACTCTTGCCCTCCATGGTGTGTACTTTTGGCTTAAGATTTCTTTCCATATCCTGATGTCATAAAAACATTCTTCTATGTTTTTCTCCTAAAAAAATGTATAGTTTTGCTTTTTCACCTGTAGGTTTATATGTGGTTTGAGGTAGGAACCAACTTGTTTTTCCTGGCAGACAGATAGTTTTGTTTATTGAGTGCTTCATCCTTTCCTCTTTGAGCTGTAATGTCAACTGCTTTCTAATTCCTACCTCCTCTATTCAATTCTATTCAATTAGTCTGTTTGGACTCTACCGCACTATTATTACAATGTTTCAAATGTTTCAAATTTAGAGTAATTCCTGTTAGGTGGTAAGGAGAGTGTCCCCCACTCCCTTCATCCTCTCCAAAGTCGTCTTGATTTTTCCTGACCCCTTATTCTTCCATATAAATTTTAGGGGGTTAGTTTTTTCCTGAACCATTAAAAAAAAAAAAAAAAAGAAATTGGAATTTTTATTGAAATTCTATAAATCTGTAGATTAACTTGTAGAGCGGATATTTTACTTATCTGTTTCTAAAGATTTTATTTATTTATCTGAGAAAGAGGGAGAGAGAAAGAACCTGAAGCAGACTCCCTGCTGGACACAGAGACTGACATCGGGATCGATCCCCCAACCTTGAGATCACGACCTGAGCCAATACCAAAGTCAGACCTTTAATCAACTGAGCCACCCACAGGCCCCTAGAATTGCCATTTTCGTAATAACAAGTCTTCCTATCAATTGGCAAGCGAGATGGAGGACGGAGGAGCCCGTCACACAACCCTATGGGATGTGATCTGCAAAACCCCATAATCTGGAAAGATGTGTAGGAAACACAACTTGGTTTCCCTTAACAAATAAATTTCAAAGTAAATTTATATATATTTATATTTATAACAAGCAGTCGTGTGAGGATGTTATACAGACCCTGATTCCAGCAAATCAAAATGATGAGACAACTGGAAATTGAACTACTGACTGGTACGGAATTATATTAAGAAACTGGTGTCCGGGGGTGCCTGGGTGGCTCAGTGGGTTAAGCCTCTGCCTTCGGCTTGGATCATGACCTCAGGGTCCTGGGATTGAGCCCAGCATCGGGCTCTCTGCTCGGCAGGGAGCCTGCCTCCCCCCCCTCTCTCTGCCTGCCGCTCTGCCTGCTTATGATCTCTGTCCATCAAATAAATACATAAGGTTTTAAAAAAATAAAGAAAGAAACTGGTGTTGGGGCTTCTGGGTAGCTCAGTCAGAGAAGCATGCAACTCTTGAGCTCAGGGTTGTGAGTCTGAGTCCCATGTTGGGTGTAGAGATGACTTACTTACAAATAAATAGATTTTAAAAAGAAATTAATTTTTATGTGTGATAATGACATTGTAATTATGTATCTTTAAAACAGTCCTTATATTGGGCACCTGGGTGGCTCAGTGGGTTAAGCCGCTGCCTTCGGCTCAGGTCATGATCTCAGGGTCCTGGGATCGAGTCCCGCATCGGGCTCTCTGCTCAGCTGGGAGCCTGCTTCCCTCTCTCTCTCTCTCTCTCTCTCTCTGCCTGCCTCTCTGCCTACTTGTGATCTCTGTCAAATAAATTTTAAAAAAAAAATTTAAAAAAAAAAACAGTCCTTATATTTTAGACGTACATGCTGAAATGTTTGTAGATGGGATAATATATAGCTGGGAGGGGTAGATGGAAAACAGATTAAACAAGTCTGCCTAGGAATTGGTAGTTACAGATGCTGACTGGTGGGCAAGGATTCATTATATGATTCTGTGTCCTTTTGTGTATCTTGAAATTTTCATACTAAAAAATTTGTAAAATATTAAAATATCGACTCTTTCCATCTACAAACATGATATAGCCATTCATTTGATTAAATTTTCTTCTTCTTTCAATAGAATTTTATACCTTTTTCTATAAGGTCTTGCACACCTTTGGCTGATTCAACAATCTGCCAGTTTCTGAAATCTGCCAATTTCTGAAATTGGTTCTGAAAGCACTGATAGTTTTTGTCTAGAGTCTCTTGGATTTTCTGTATAAGCCATTGGATCTCATGTAAAACAAGAAAAGAAAACAATGGAATTTTGTTTCTTTTGGCCAGTACTCATAACTTCCATTTCTTTGTCTTGTTATATGCACATATATCCAACGAAACAGAGGTCCCTGTCCTCACAGACCTCACATTCCAGTAGGCAAAGAGAGAAGATGAATGTTGGTTTGTTGGTTTTTGTTTTTTGTTTAAGATTTTATTTATTTACTTGAGAGAGAGTGAAGCGGTGGAGAATGAGAAGCAGGCTGCCCATTGAGCAGGGAGCCTGACACAGGGCTCAATCCCGGAGTTCAATGATGGGATGGGGCAGGAACAGGTGCAATTTTTTAAAAGATTTTATTTTTTTATTTATTTGACAGAGAGATCACAAGTAGGCAGAGAGAGGCAGAGAGATGGGGGAAGCAGGCTCCCTGCCGAGCAGGGAGCCCCATGCTGGCCTCGATCCCAGGACCCTGAGACCATGGCCTGAGCAAAGGCAGAGGCTTAACCCACTGAGCCACCCAGGTGTCCCACAGGTGTAATTTTAAATAAGGTGATGGAGTCGGGCCTTGCGGAGAAAATTATATTAGAGCAGAGACCTAGAGGAGGAAAGAAGTGGGTGTGTGAGTGTCCGGGACACGGCACAGTCAGCTTGCAGCCCTGCAGCAGGGATGCCCTGGGCTGTTTGCAGTTGAGAAGGGGGCCCGAGAAGCTGTCAGGGCTGGGGGAGGCTGAGGAGGAAGGAAGTGAGCTCACGGAGGAATGGACCAGTGGGAGCCCACTGTAGGGGTGCTGACTGCGTTCTCAGATGTCTTCCTTTTTCTTTTTGTTTAAGTTCATTCTCCAAACATAGCATCCTGACTTCGATAATACTTAGACCCTCCAGAGACCTTCAGTTAAGAATACTATCCCTTCTGGGGGCGTCTGGGTAGCTCAGTGTGTTAGGCGTCTGGACTCTTGGTTTTGGCTCGGGTCATGATCTCAGGATCATGAGATCCATGCTGAACAGCAAGTCTGTTTGAGATTCTCTCTCCCTCTATCTCTTAAATTATCTTAAATCTTAAAATATCTCCCTCTTTCCCCCTTTTACCCACCTTAAAGTCCTTGGTTGACTGTCCCAGACACCAGGCTGCACGGAGGCTCCCTTTTCCTTGCTCACCGTTGTTGCCCTTGCTGGAGGAAGCCACCACTGGGTTGGTTCACCCGACCCCTGCCTGATCAGTTGCACGAGGCTGAGAAAAAGAATGTGACCACACAGACTGATATCCCCTTAGTGACAACAGGCCCCAAATGGGTGATGACTGCCACTGGGCAATCATGCAGTTCCACAGGGGCTTCCTGGCACGTCCCCAAGACCCCAGGATGCCTGCCCCCGTCCCTACCCTCGCTCCTAGCTGAAGGCATCATCCGGCTCTGCTGAGCGATGGAACCCACTGCATGAGAACCTCCCAGCATTCCCGGAAGCACATCCTCCCCTGAATGTGCACTGACCTGCTTTCCAGCCAGAGCAGCCCCTCCACCTCACCTGCAGACTGTCCCTCCTTTTACCTGCCATGAACTTACCCTCCCAGAACTCTCTCCAGGCCATCAACTTCCCCCTCTCTGCTGAATCATTCCCTTCAGCACATAAATGTGCTCTTACTTCTCCTGTCTTCAAAAAGAGAAACCAACCAACCAACAAAACAGCCTTCTCTTGGTCCCATTCCCTGTCAGTCACCTCTTCATATCCCAGCTCCATTTTGCCGCAAAACACCTTTTAAGAGTTGTCCCTATGTGTGGTGTCCGATTTCTTTCCTTCAATTAAAAAAAAAAAAAGTTCCATTTACCCATCCTCCTTCCTATATGACTGTCATAACTTTGACTTCAGCATGCATTAATTGACCTCATCTAACATTGTTATTATTACTTTAAATAGTCATTTGTGTTTAAGTTATAACAAAAAAACATTTTATTTACTATTTCCTGTGCTCTTTATTTCTTCTGGTAGATATGAGTTCCCATTAAGGACCATTTTTCTCCAGCCCAAAGGATTTCTTTAGCATCTCTTAGCATTGCAGGACCTCTGGCAACAAATTCTCCCAGCTTTCGTTTGTCTGAAAATCACTGTATTTCACCCTCATCTGAAGGATATTTTTATGGATATGAAATTGGGGCTGATGAGGTGTTTTTTTTTTCCTTTCCACACCTAGAAGATGCCTTAGCACAGTCTGGTCTAGCACACTGGCCCCCATTATTGCTAATAAACTGTTCAGCACACACTCAGAGTGCTGTTTCCAAATTTATCCCTGTAAACTGGTATTTTTCATCAAACTGGGAAATTTTCAGCCATAATTTTCTTAAACTTTTTGTGCCTCAAAATCTTCCTCTTGGGGCACCTGGGTGGCTCAGTTGGTTGAGCGACTGCCTTGGGCTCAGGTCATGATCCTGGACTTCCGGGATCGAGTCCCGCATCCGGCTCCCAGCTCCTTGAGGAGTCTGCTTCTCCCTCTGACCTTCTCTTCTCTCATGCTCTCTCTCACTCATTCTCTCTCAAATAAATAAATAAAATCTTTAAAAAACTAAAAAAAAATCTTCCTCTTCTTTTTCTGTGATACCAGTTATGTGAATGTCAAATTGCTTGATAGTGTCCTAGAAGCTTTGTTCGTTTTTCTTTCTTCTTCAGAGTGAATAATTTCTATTGACGTGTCTTCACATTTACTGACTCTCTTACCATCTCCAACCCATTTTAAGGCCGTCCAGGGGGAGATCGATAATGAAAAGTACAGAATTCTTTTAATCCACTAAACATATTTCCCTTCAAAATATATTTGTAATAGCCACTGAAAAATATTTATCTGCTAAGCCCAACATCTGGGCCATCTTTTGTTCAGTTTCTATTGACTGTTTCTTTCTTTTCTTTTCTTGACTTTTGGATCATGGTTTTCTGTTTATTTGTACATTTAGTGATTTTTGATTGGATAACAGATATTGTGGTCTCCACATTGTGGAGATGATGGATTCTGTTATCTTCCTCTGAAAAGTGTTGATTTTTATTCTAGCAAACAGTCCCACCCCTGGCTGATGCCCTTGAACTTCTATAGACTTGTTTTCATACTTGTTCCTATAAATCTGTAGAAACTAGGGGTTTTATCAGCCCCTCTGACTTGGCAGGACTCACCCTTCAAATTCTGCTTCTGCTTTGGATCTTTCCATGGCTTAGTGTTAGACTTCGTTCGGCGGAGTCTAGAAGGCACCTGATTCTAGAACAGGGTTGGGAATACACCAACGCCTGGGCCAAACTTTCCTGTCACCTGTTTTCTGCTTTGTTAGAACACAACAATATCCATTTCTTGTGCATGTCTACAGCTGCTTTCACATTACAACAGTGAAGTTGAAAAGTTGCTGCAGAGATCAGAGAGACCACAGAGCCCAAAATCTGTAATATAGAACTGATCCTTTTCAGGAAACATTTGCTGGCCCCTGCTTCAGGGCATGGTCCTGACTCTTATGCCCCTGCTCTCAGCTGGCTCCCAGAAAGTCCTAATGAGATATTCGTGAGGTCACTGTACCAGAGAAGGACCAGAACCCCAGTGCCCCCAGCACTCCTCTTCCTCCTATTTTGCTGAACTCTCTTGTACCAGTCGCCCTCTGGCAAGCCTGGGGCAGGGTCACCCTGCACAAGTACCAGCCTGGCCTCAGTCATGACTCATGGGGGACTCCCCCAAAGACTTGCAGGGTCCCTCAATTCAGAGCTATCACCTTTCCAATACCTCGCCCCAGGAATTCCTGCTACTTTATGTTTGCCAAACCCTAATTTCTGCCTCCTTGTCTTCCTGTGGCCACTATGACCTTTCATTATCCAGCTCTTAGACTGGCTGGCTTGAGACACAGTTCTGAGACAGAGCACTGAGCAGCGGTGGGGCTCAGTCACGGATGTCCCTTGTCTGGGACTCCACAGTCTTACTGCACCTGATGCCCAATGCCTGAAAATAGCTCTTCATGGATTCCTCTGGTTTTAATGTCATTTGTGTTTGCAGGGCTAGTCCAGGAAATACTGACTTCATCGTGGCAGGAACCGGAAGTTCTCCATTTGTTCTTAAACCCAATCCAAGTGGGCTTTCATCCCGACCTTTCCACTAGAAACAACAACTGTCCAGGACATCAGTGACGTTAAAGTGGCTGAATGCAACTGTTCTCACCTTTCCTGACCTGCCAGCATCACACACAGCTAAGGACTCCCTCTTCCCCCTTCCTTCCTTCCTCCCTTCCTTTTTAAAAAGATCTTATTTATTTATTTATTTATTTGAGTGAGAGCAAAAGAGCAAAAGAGAGAATGAGAGGGGCAGAGGGAGGAGCAGGCTCCCCAATGTAGGACACAATCCCAGGACCTGGGATCATGACCTGAGCCAGAGGCAGACACTTAACCGACTGAGCCACCCAGGCACCCCTGACTCCCTCATTCTCGGTCCACTTTCTTTTCTTAGCCTCCAGGACATCTCATTGTCCAGTTTTCTTCCTAGCTTGACTAATTTTTCCTCGCTCTCCTTGTATGATTCCTCCTCTTTTGAGCTCTTGATGCTGGAATCATCAAGATTCTGCAGGGCTCTGTCCTTTTCCTTTGTCTTCTCTGTCTTCACTCATCCTGTTGATAGTTTTATCTGGTCTCATGGCCTTAAGTACCACCTAATGGCCTATGATTTCCAACAGACACCTCTGTCCCAGACCCCTCTCCTGAACTCCAGATACAGGTGCAACACATGTCTCAAAATTCATATATTCCAAAACTGATCTCCTGATATTTCCTCCACAATACCTGTCCTACCCAGGGTCTTCTTCTGGTTGACCACAACTCAGTTTTTGCAGTTACATCAAAAACCTGGAATAATTCTGGATACTTCTAATTCCTTTGCCCCATATCCAACTCATTAGAAAAAAAATCCTGTAGGTACACCAGGGTGGCTCAGTAAGTTAAACATCTGACTTCAGCTCAGGTCATGATCTCGGGGTCCTGGGATCGAGCACCATGTTGGCTCCTTATTCAGCAAGAAGTCTGTTTCTCCTCACCCCCAATTCCACCCCTCTTGTGTTTGCTCTCTCTCTCTCAAATAAATAAATAAAATCTTTAATTTTAAAAAATCCTCTAGGCCCTACCTCAGAAGGATATCCAAAATCCAACAACCCCTCTTCATCACTTCACTGCTACCTCCCTGGTTCAGGTCACTGCCATCTCTTGCCTAGATTATTACAATACTCTCCTAACTGGTCTCTGGTTTCTATCTCGTGCCACTACAGACTACAAGCAACTCAATATTCACAATGATTTTTTGAAAGTCTAAGTCAAACCAGGACCCTCCTCTGCTCAAAACCATCTATGGCCCTCCCACTTGTCAATCATTCATTCATTTATTTAAAAAACTATTTATTGTGAGGTTCCTATGGGCTGGGTACTGTTCTAGGAACTTATAATACATCAGTGAACAAATCAGTGGAAAGTCTCTACCTTTACAGGGAGAGAGTCTAACATTGGGAGATGCTAATAAATAAAGAGCATAACAAATAAATCCTACAGTGTATTAAAAGAGGATAAGTCGCCACTGAGGAAAATCGATAGTACAGAGTCAAATGAGATTGGGAAGCGGAGGCCAGGGTAACATTTTTAAAAATATTTATTAATTCATACATTTATTTGTAAGTAGGTTCTAGGCCCAGTGTGGGGCTTGAACTTACAACCCTGAGATTTAGAGTCTCCACCAACTGAGCTAGCCAGCTAAATTCCATTTTTAATTTCGTTTATTTATTTTTAAAGATTTTATTTATTTATTTATTTGACACAGAGAGAGAGAGAGAGAGAGAGAGAGAGGATACAAGCAGGGGGAGTAGCAGAGGCAGGGGGACCCGATCCCAGGACACTGGGATCATGACCTGAGCCAAAGGCAGACATTACCCAGGTGTCCCGAGCGAGCTAAATTTTAAATCAGATTGTCAAGGTAGACCTGACTGAGAAAGAGACATTTGAGCAGAGACTAGGAGGAGGTCAGCTGGGAGGCCTCCTGGAGGAGTGGCCCCCAGATGGTGGGAATACACAGAACAAGGTCAAAGGCAGCAGCAGGCAAGACATGCTCTAGGAAGAGCAAGGACATAGACCACCACTCCTCACCAGAGTTACAGAGGGGTGGAGGAGAAGGTAGGAGACATAATAGTGGACCTTGTAAGGCCATGCAGGGTATTATAAGGACTTTGGCTTTTAGTCTGAATGAGATGGCAACCACAGAAAGATCCCAAAGCAGAGGAATGAGGTGATTTGAATTGATTTAAAAGGGTCCCTTTAGTTACAAATCACATATCAGATAAGCAACTTGTAGGGCAGGGAAATACACGTGGTACCACAATGAGAAACCCCTCCATACCCACTAGCAGAGCTATAATCAAGAAGACAGGACAAACAAAGTGCTGGGAAGGATGTAGAGAAATGTGAGCACTCAGACTTTGCCAGTGGAGCTGTAAAGTCAGGCAACCACCTCGGAGCAGTCCATCAGCTTGTCAAAATGCTAAACACAGAGTCACCGTTCAACCCGCCAATTTCACTCCTAGGTATGTTCCCAGGAGAAATGAAAACGTATGTCTATACAAACGCACAGGAATGTTCCCCGCAGCATGATTCATAATAGCTAAAAAGAGGAAACAGCCCAAATGTCTGCCAACTGATGAATGGATAAACAAAACGTGGTATATTCATACCAGGTCGTATGATTCAGTAATAAAAGGCATGAATCACTGATACAGGCTACGGCACAGATCAGTCTTGAAAACAACATGCTAAGTGAAAGAAGCCAGTCACATGGGACCACATAGTATATGATTCTATTTATATGAAATGTTCAGGCAAATCTATAGAGACAGAAAGTGGATTAGTTACCTAGGTTTGTGGGGGATGGAGGAGTTGGTAGTTATTGTGCTTAGGGGCGCAGATTTCTTTTTGAGTAATTAAAATGTTTTGAAATTGATTGTGGTAATAGATGCACAATTGCGTGAATCCCCTAGAGGCCACCGAATTGTATCCTTTAAATGGGTGAATTGTAGTATAAGTGAATTATATCTCAACAAAGCTGTTTTCTAATAGAGGATGTCTTTGACAAAGCAAATGAACAAAGGGGGAAAAAAGAGAGAGACAAACCAAGAAACAGACTCTGCACTATGATGGTTCTGAAACTGATGGTTACCAGAGGAGAGGTGAGGAAAGGGATGGGTGAGACAGGTGATGGGACTCATCATGGGGCACCGCGCTGTCTCAGTTGGTAGAGCATGTGAGTCTTGATCTTGGGGTTCTGAGTTCGATCCCTACGTTGCATGCAGAGATTACTTAAAAAACAAAAATCCTGGGGCACATGGGTGGCTCAGCTGGTGAAGCATCTGACTTCAGCTCAGCAGCTGAAGCATCTGACTTCGAGGCCCACGTTGGGTTTCCCGCTTAGCAGGGAGTCTGCTTACCCCTCTCCCTCTGCCCCTTTCCCTGAGCATGCACTCTCTGTCTCTCTCTCTCAAATAAATAAAATCTTAAAAAAAAAAAAACAAAACCCAGAAGTCTTAAAAAAGAAAAAGAGTATACTTATCATGATGAGCGCTGAGCAATGTACAGAATTGTTGAACCACTATATTGCACACCTGGAACGAACATAACACTGTATGTTAACTAGACTGGGCTTTAAATTAAAAATGTAATACAAAAATAAAAAAGGATGTCTTTGATGCACTGAGAACAGATACGGGCTAAGGGGCAGTGTTGGAAACCACAGTTCCAGGTAACACCTTGAAGCAGGTGGGGGAAGCCTGGACTAGCACAGTGGAGATGGTGAAAAGTGGTTGGATTCTAGGCATATTTTGAACGGAGGACCAACCAGATTTCCCGACAAAGTGGAGAGGGGAGAGGGGAAAAGAGTCAAGCATGACTCCAAGCTTTAGTCTGAGCATCTGACCACTGAGGCTGCCCTTGACTAAGCGGGAGGGGGCTGGTGGCCGACTATTTTGGGGTGAGAGAGTTGGGAGTCAGATCTCAGCAGACCAAACTAGGCTTTGGTAGATATACTTTTTGAAGTAAAGAAGGTCACCCTTGTCCCCTTTGTGTACTGAGAGTTATCAAAAAGAATGTTGAATTTCATCAGTTTTTATGAATTTGAGATGAACCAATATATTTTGTCCTTTAATCTGTTAATACTATGAAATATGCTAGTCAATTTTCTCAGGTTAAACCTTCATTCTCCACTAGAGACAAACTTTACAGGATCATAACACAATGGAATTTATTTGTTTTCCTGATTGTTACCTTTTTAAATACATTGCTGGACTTTGTTAGCATTTATTTAGGATTTTTGCATCAAGTTTTATAAATCAGATTGGCTTCTAATTTTCTGTATTTAAATTGTCATTGTTTTATAGAATTAGGTAAGTTGCTTTCTCTCATTTTTCTTTTCTTTTTTCTGTTCTGGAACAATTTGTATGAGATACAATATAATCATGGTTAATGGTTAGTAGAACTCACTATAAGACAAAGTTTGTGTTTGTTGTATTTTTGTGTTTCTCTTATGAATATGATTACTGACTCCAGAGTTCTTATGGTTGTACATTAATGCATGTAATAAGCCATTTTTTTTTCAAAACTGCTTATTTTATCTGTTTTTAATAGTTTGGGTAAAAGTCCACAGAAATCTGATTTTTGAAGAGTTTACTATGGCTGGAGTGATGCTGTTTACCTGCATTTCTCTATTTGTGTGTGTGTGTCCATCCATCTCACTAGAGTTTTGTCTATTTTATTTTTCTTTTTATAAAACCAAGTATGTTTTTCTTGATCCACTTTATTGGTTGTTTTCTATTTCACTAATCCCTGTTGCATATGAATGTCAATGTCAGTGGCCTGAACACCGCAATTAAAAGGAAAGATTGTCAAACTGGGTAAAAAAGCAAAATATGATTTTATGCTGTCTATAAGAAACTTTAAATTTCTTTCTAATTTCTCATTGCACTTGAATTTTAAAGACAAAGATAGTTAAAAATAAAAGGGTGGGGGAAGAGCATGCAAACACTAATTTAAAGGAGGCTATAGAGTGGTTGTATTCCTACCAGACAAGGTAGGTTCAGGTTCAGCAGCAGGATTATTATTGGGGATAAGGAGGAACACTTTACACTGATACAGACATCAAATAATTAAAAGTATGTAATAAAACTAAAATATATGCACCTGATTCAAAACCTATAAAGCAAAAACTTAGTAGAGTTGAATACATAGAAAATCCATGGCTGGACTTGGTGATTTCCACATTCCTTTATCAGTAATGTAATTGCTAGAACAAGCATTCAGAGTTGCAAGACGGACATAGACCTTGAATAATATGGTCAGCCAGTTTGGCTGAATTAACATTTCTAGAACACAGCACCTAACAACTGTAGAATATACATTGTTTTAAAACATTTATGAAACACTCACCAAGACAGTCCATATTCTGGGTCATAAGACAAGTTCAAACAAATATAAGAGGATTTAAATTATAATGTATGTTTCCTGACCACAACAGAAGCTAGAAATAAATAACAGAAAGATAGCTGGATAAGAACCAAATATTTGGAGATTAAATAACACAATTCTAAAAATCCCTTATAAGAGATTTATTTATTTTTTAAATTTTTTAAGATTTTTATTTTTTTAAAAGATTTTATTTATTTATTTGACACAGAGAGAGATCACAAGTAGGCAGACGCAGGCAGAGAGAGAGGGGGAAGCAGGCTCCCCCCCAAGCAGAGAGCCTGATGTGGGGCTCAATCCCAGACCCTGAGATCATGACCTGAGCTGAAGGCAGAGGTCTAACACACTGAGCCACCGAGGTGCCCAGAGATTTATTTATTTATTTTAGAGAGAGAGGTCATGTGAGCTGGGGGCGGGGCAGAAGGGGGGTGAGAGAGGGGAAGCAGACTCTGCTGAGCAGGGAACCTGACACTGGGCTTGATCACAAGAGCTAGACCTCAACACCCTGAGACCATGATCTGAGCCAAAACCAAGAGTCAGAATCTTAACAGACTGAGCCACACAGGTGCCCCTATTCTAAAAAGCATTTTATTTCAAAGAGGAAACAACAGAGATGTAGGAAAAAATCTTGCACTGGGTGAAAATAAAACTACAACATATTGAAATGTGTGCGATGTACAAACAGCAGGGCTTAAAGGGAAATTTTTAGCATGAAGGGCTTATATTTTTAAAAAAAGAAAAGAAAAAAGGTCTCAAGTCAATGATGTAAGTTTACGTGCTTAGAAACTAGAAACCAAAGAGCAAATGAATGCCAAAATAAGAAAAAAGAAGCAGATAAGGAGGGGAAATCAATGAAAGAAAACAGAAAAACAATGTAGAAAATTAATGACACCAAAAGCTGCTTGCTTCTTTGAAAATATCAATAAAATTGATAAACTTCTAGAAAAAAAGACAAAAATTTTCCAATATTAGGAATCAGAGAGGAGAAACTATACATATCCTGGTGGGAGTGATAATAAAAGAATCCAACTTTATGCAGACAAATTCAAAAACTTAGACGAAATGGACAAGTTCCCTGACATGGTCTTCCAAAGTTCACTCAAGAGGAAATAGATTTAATGTCTATGTCTCTTGAAGACATTATATTTGTTGTTAACTTTCCAACAAAGAATACTCCACACTCAGGTGACTTACGAATTTCACCAAGGATTTAAGGGAAAAACAAAACCACACAAGGTTTTCTAGAAAAAGAAGAGGAGGGGTTACTTATTTCATTTCATGAAGTCTGTATTCCTCTCCACCGACAGCAGACAAAGATTACCAAAACACCCTGCAGATGAATATTCCTAGTGAAGATGAACACAGAAAACAAATTTAATATATCACAACCAAGTGGCGTTTATTCCAGGAATGTCAGATTTGTTTACTATTAGAAAATCAATTATCGCAATGAACCATATTAGCTGAGTGCCATAAGCCTAAAAGGAGATCTATGTCAAATCCCCGGGACCTGTAAAGATGATCTGATTTGGAAAAAGTGACTTTGAAGATGTGATTATATTAAAGAACTTGAGGTGAGGAGATGATCCTGGGTTCCCCAGATAGGCCCTACATTCAATGACAAGTGTTCTTCCAAGAGAAAGGCAGAGGGATATTTGAGACACAGACACAAGGGAAGATGTGAAGACCAAGGCATAGATTTGATTGATGCAACTACAAGCCAAGGAACCTGGGACCTGGGAATCTGGGACCACCAGGACCTGGAAGAAGCAAGGAATGGATGGATCCCCCCTGACCCAGAGCCTTTAGAGGGAGGGGAGACCTGCCCACACCTTGATTTCTGACATCAGACTCAAGAATGGAAAGAGGTCAATTAAATTCTGTTGTCTGAAACCACCAAGTGTGTGGTCATTTGTTATAACAACCTTAGGAAACCTAATATGCCGCTTAGAAAAGAAAAATTTTATGATTATCTCTTTTCATTAAAAAAAAAAAAAACCGACAAAAGTCAATAAAAATTCATGATTTAAAAAAAACAGAAAGAGGGGCACCTGGATGGTTCAGTGGGTTAAGTTTCTGCCTTCGGCTCAGGTCGCGATCTCAGGGTCCTGGAATCGAGCCCTGCATCCGGCTCTCTGCTCAGCAGGAAGCTTGCTTCCCCAACCCCTCTCTGCCTGCCTCTCTGCCTACTTGTGATCTCTCTCTCTCTCTCTCTGTCAAATAAATAAATAAATAATCTTAAAAAAAAAAAGAAAAAGGAAAAAGAAAAGAAGATATGACCAAGTACTGCAGGAAAACTACAGTGACTATCAGTCAAACCTCATTTAGGTAAAGAAGGAAGACAAAACAGCCTTTACAGAAATAAAAGCTGTTCATTTATGAGAGTTATAGAATAGGAGGGATGTCTAGCATACCGAATATGATTGGTAAATGGGAAATATTGATTCTGATCACTCTTGATCAGCTTCCTCTTTCTTATCTTTCTTCTGTCTTTGTTTAAAGTAAATAGAATAGGCTTAACAGTTTTGCATTATAGGCTTGTGATTCATGCTTATTGTCAAGGTGAGGGTCAAGGTTGTTTTCGAACTTCAAGCTCAGTAATTTTGAACACTGAAACATTCATCCAGGTTGTAACAGCAAAGTTCGATATGGACCATCACCGTTAAAACAATTTTTGGCTTTCGTCAAGTTAGTTATGTTGCAGGAGTGTACCTCAGCAGCAAGCATGTGTAGGTTAAGGCAGTTGCCCTTATTGTTAAATGTTGCTCTTATACCACAATTCTCTGAAAACTTCAGATGCCTGTGTCTACGATTCGGAGCAAAAACATGTGGCATGTTTTTAAATTCTAGCTGTTTGCTTTAATACCCTATAATGCACATGAGTGCACACTTCCACTTTTCTCTTTTAAAGATCTGGGACAACTTCAATATGTAATACCAGTTCTTTAAGGGTTTAGTCATGTTTGCATGAGATACTGCGTGTTTGATTTAAATCTTTCCTTGTATGGTGATTTCCATCAGATTGTACCAAGTGAAGCTTGTTAAATAAATTTCCTTTTAAAAACTGGGGAACAAAAGAAAAAGAAGAACTCTCAGAAAACTAGAACAGAAGTAGAAGGAAGTGCTTCACCTGGGTAAGAGGTATAGACAGAAAACCTACAACTAACATCCCATTTAGTGGTAAAAGACTGAACTACTCCCCCGAGATGAGAAGCAAGGCAATGCCACCTATTCTCATCCTTCTTTTCTTTTCCCCACACAGGGAGCAGGGGGCAGGGGGCGCAGAGCGAGAGGAAGAGAGAGAATCCTAAGCAGACTCCATGCCCAGCATGGAACCCTGTCGGGAGCCGGTACAGGAGGCCTACTCTAAGAGCCGTAAGGGACTGAATATGATTGGCTGTTCATTTAGGTCCACTCTCGCGGGAGGTGCATGAGCACTGCATTGTGATTGGGTAACACTGCCTGTATAAAAACGCATGCGCCGAGGGTAAAAAGAGGAGAAAGAAAAAAGCGATTAAAGAAGAAGGTTCGCGGCTACGTGAGTCTCCGAGTCGTTCTTGCGGGCCGAGAGCGACAAGTGGTGCTGAGACCCGGGAATCTCATCGTGAGAGACGCATGGAGTCGGCGACGATCAGGTAAAGAGTGCACCTATTTCTGTCTAGTGACAGGGAAAGTTCCTCAAGTCGAGGACGAGCGTAGAAAGCTTTCCGGGATGGGAAACGAGATGGCTGCAAAGTTCCTAGGATAAGGACGAGAGTAAAGCTTTCCGGTATGGGAAACGAGATGGCCACATATAAAATGCTGGGGCCGCTTTCTGATATCCTTACTCCTTTAAAAAATAAAACAGCTCATTTGTTTTTGAGAGAAGTGGGACAAACGGCTCCCTGGTTTTTGGAAAGGAGCAGAGGAGGGAAATGGCCCAAAAGCCAAAAGGTGAGCAAGATGCAAAAGGAGCTTGCAAAAAAGGAGGAAAAGCTAAAGAAGGCTATGGCGCAGCTCAAAATGCAGGGGGAAGTTATGGCCCAGCTGAAATTAAAAGCGGAAGAAGGAGCTATGGCGCAGTTACAAACAAAGACAGAAGTGGTAGATAACTTAGATCCTGTGCCCACGCGCCCAGCCCCAACAGCGCCACCTTACGAGGGGCCTCCTCCGTATAAACCTTGCTGCACCAAGGCCTGCTATTGTGCGAGCTGCACCGCACGAGTGGCTGCCATAGTAGCCTCTCAGGAGTTTGGGTGGGAACAGGATTCTCCTTCAGTCCTAAAATCCTCACTTACTCTAACTCCACCATTTTTGGCTATAATTATACCTACCAAGACCCGGCGCAAGGCACGTCAGTTCACCTTCTAGATAGGTGGCTGCTCTGCAACGCTGCACAGGCATGTACAGGCTTGGAAAGCCTTCACTTTATTAATGGGTCTACATGGCGTAACTGTACGTACAACTATCACGTAGGCTCTCGATTTGAAACAAATGTTACTTGCAATTGCACCTCAGCTAAGCATGTAAGTTACTCACCAACGCCCGTCTGTGTTAGAGCTCCCTTTCTCTTCATAGTTTTTAATGCTTCTACTATTAACAAGTCATCTAGTCTCTCTTGTGAGTCCCAGAATTGTCTGCTATCAGAATGTTGGAACGCCGTGGTGGGAGACTCGGCAGTATTAGCCAAGATACCGACATACATCCCTATGCCGGTGCAAGTGAACTCCGATAACTTGCCTGTGTTGCTACGGCATAAAAGAGATTTTGGGATAACAGCAGCCATTATTGCAGCTATCGCAGCATCTGCCGCCGCTGCTACTGCTGCCGTAGTAGCGTTGACAACCTCAGTACAGACAGCAGCTGTGCTCAACAACGTCACAGGAATGGTCGCTGAAGCATTGGCTACGCAAGAACAAATTAACGGACATTTGCATGCTGGGATCCTTATTGTAAATCAAAGGGTTGATCTTGTACAGGAACAACTTGATATCCTAGAGTCAATTGTGTCGATAGGATGCATACATAATATGGCCGGACTTTGTATCACCCCTATAGCTCATAACAACTTATCCTTAGCAGCTAACCTCTCTAGACAATTGGGAAATATGCTTAATGGTACCTGGAACCGTCAATTTCAAAATTTAACTAGGCAATTACGAGCTCAAATTATATCCATATATTCTACCAAAGTAACTATTGCACCTGTTAGTGAGTGGAAAAAATGTTACAGCAATCTGTTTCCTTCCTCAAACAGTGGGCCGGACTTGGTGCCATGGCTGTTCTCTTAATCACAGCTAACATACTAATGTTACGTTGGGTGTGTGGCCGTGTCCGTCGCAATCAACGACAATAACACCTCATGGTTCAAGCCATGATGGCTCTTGAAGCTGGTACCTCCCCCCAGATATGGCTAAGTATGCTAGATCGGTAGTCAAAGACGGGTAAGACTGATCCCACACCATAGCAACCTAAGACAGGGGCTCTTCGACCAGGGAGAGTACCCAATGACGGGTAAGCATGTGTGCTGAGGATTGGCAACCTAAGACAGGCACGATCTCAGCCATTATAAATAAATAAAAAAGGGGGAGATGTCGGGAGCCGGTACAGGAGGCCTACTCTAAGAGCCGTAAGGGACTGAATATGATTGGCTGTTCATTTAGGTCCACTCTCGCGGGAGGTGCATGAGCACTGCATTGTGATTGGGTAACACTGCCTGTATAAAAACGCATGCGCCGAGGGTAAAAAGAGGAGAAAGAAAAAAGCGATTAAAGAAGAAGGTTCGCGGCTACGTGAGTCTCCGAGTCGTTCTTGCGGGCCGAGAGCGACAGAACCCCACACACGGCTTGATCTCATAAACCTGAGATCACAACCTGAGTCAAATTCAAGAGTTAGAGGCTTAGCCAACTGAGCCATCGGGGCACCCCACTCTAATCATCTTACTTAACTTTGTAAAGGTTGTCCTATCCAGTTCAACAAAGCAGAGACAGCAAATAAAATGCATATAGAAATAGCAAAGGAAAAAGTAAAACTTTTAATTCCAGATGACATAATTGTCTCGGTATAAAATCCCAAGGAAGCCAGAAAAAAGTAGTAGATATGATGAGCGAATTTATCAAGGTTATAGGATATAAGGTCAATAAATAAAAGCCAGAGGCATTTCTATAACTATAGTAGCATTTCTAGTACAAAAAATTCGAAATTGATGCTAATTAACTATAACATTTAAAATAGCATAAAAACATGAAACGTTAAGGAATAAATTTAGCAACAGATGTGCAAGGCACATACCCTCTAAACAGTAAAACATTTCTGAAAAAATAAATCCAAATAAATAAATGAGGAGAGATGCTGCTATGGTCCGAATGTGTTCTCCCAAAATTCACATGTTGAAAGCAGATGGTATTAGGAGGTGGAGCCTCTAGGAGGTGATTAGGTCAACCCTCATAAGTGAGACTAGTGCCCTTATAAAGGAGACCCCAGAACGCTCCTTAGCCCCTTCTTTGTCTAAGGACACAATGAGAAGTCTATGACTGGAAGTCTGTGTGGCACCCTGATCTCAGCCTTCCAGCCTCCAGAGCTGTGGGAAATAAATTTCTGATGCTTTCAAGCTACCCAGTCTGTGGTACTTTGTTAGACTAACCCTGATGGACAAAGGCAGATACATGTTGAACTGGAAGACTCAATGTTGCTAGCATGTCCATTTTCCCCAAATTAACTTATGGATTTCATGCCACCCCAATCAAAATCCTGGCAGGACTTTTTAAAAGAAACACACAAGAGCTGCCTGAAGAATGTATATGAAAAGTAAGGGACCTAGAAATGCCAGAAGGTCATAGATCTCTATCCCTATCTATCTCTATTTATTTATATTTCTATCTCTATCTCTATCTATCTTATGTATGTAGTGTCCTTGAGGAAAAAAATGTTATGGACTCAATTGTGCACCCTATTCATTTGTTAAAGCCCTAACTCCCATGTGACTATGCTTAGAGATGAGATTTTAAAGAGGTAATTAAGGTCAGGTGAGGTCATAAGCCTAGAGTTTTAATCCCATATGACCAGCATCTTTACAAGAAGAGAAAGAAACACCAGGGAGGTGCATGTACAGAGGAAAGGCCATTTGAGGACACAGTAAGAAAGTGACAATCTGCAAGCCAAAGAGAGACCTTCGGAGAACCCAACCCTGCTGTCACCTTGATCTTGGACTTCTACCCTCCAGAACTGTGAGAAGTTTTCTGTGGTTTAAGCCATCCAGTCTAGGTTGCCCTGGAAGACAAATACAAGCTATAAGCATTGCTGTAACTTCCCTGTCTGCTAATTCCAATGGCTTGTTTATCTTGAGGTCAGTATCCACTGGTTGTCTTTTCATTTGAGAATAGGTCACATTTCCTGTGTCCTTGTATGTCTAGTAACATTGAGTGGTGAATGATATTATGCAGATACTCTGAATTCTGTTATCTTCCTCCAAAGAGTATTGGTTTTGTTTTGTTTCGTTTTAAAGCAAACATTCAACTTGGCTGAACTGTCTTCCAAACTCTGTCTTCCCCATAGTGGGCAGCAGCTGAAACTTCAGGTCAATTCTTTAGCCTTGGCTTGACTCCATGTGCATACATTGTTCATGAGTCAGCTGAGATTTCAGGAGTTTATACACAGAACCTGGAGCACTCTGTCTCTGTTTCTATTCTTTCTAGGTTTTCCCCTCAATGACTGGTGCGATAGTATTAAGTGGAATTAGAGTCCTAGAATGAAAGAAGAAAGAGAATGAACAGAAAAAAAAAATTGAATAAATAATGGATAGGATTTCTCCATATTTGGAGACATACACTTAATAGACTCAAGAAACTCAGAAAACCCCAACCTGGATAAACACAAAGAAAACCAGGCTCTTCATAGTCAAATTGCTACAAAACCAAAGATAAAGAGATAATCATGAAAGCAAAGAAAAGTGAACCTGGATGACAGTGACTTTTCAGAGACAATGGAGACCAGAGAAGAGTGGAACAACATCTCCAAAACTCTGAGAGGGGAAAAAAAAAATCTGCCAGTGAAAATAGCCTTTAATACTGAAGGTGAAGTAGACATTTTCAGATACAAATAAGAGAACCTATTGCCAGTCAACCTTTACTATAGATATGCTAAATGAAGCCCTTATAGATGGAAGAGAAATTACACCACTTGGAAAACTGAATTTTCAAGAAGAAATGAACAATACAGAAATTGATAAATATGTGGGAAAATATAAAAGAACATTTTTCTCCCGTTGACTTTGTTGAAAAGTGTTTTGTGTTTAAAGCAAAAGTCCAAGGATTGGATGGTAAGGATTATGATGGATGTAGATATAATATTAGCATAAAGGATGAGGGTAGGGAGTAAATGGACTTCCATGAGGTTTTTACCTTTTGAGCACAGTAGTGTGACATTATCTCTAAGTAGACTTGAAAGAAATTAAGGATGTACATTGCTATCTTTAGAACAATTACTAAAGAAATGTTGTACAGAAATATTGCTAAAAATATTCAATTAGTGTACAAGGAGGCAGGAAAGGGGAAACACTGGAACAAAAGCAGAGTAGACAAATCAAAAATTGTAAACTTAATTCCAACCATGGAAATAATTACATTAGATGTTAGTGAACTAAACAGTCCAATTAAAAGGTAAAATGGTCAACACAATCTTTTTATTTTTAAATTTATTTTATTTTTTACGTAGTTTCCAGGCCCAGTGTGGAGCCCAATGTGGGGCTTGAACTCATGACCCTGAAATCAAGACCTGAGCTGAGATCAAGAGTTGAATGCTTAACCGACTGAGCCACCCAGACACCCCCAAATGGATTTTTTTTTTTTTTTAAGCAAAACGCAATGACATACTCTCTATGAAAGACTGACTTTAGGGGCACCAGGGTAGCTCAGTGGGTTAAGCCTCTGCCTTCGGCCCAGGTCATGATCTCAAGGTCCTGGGATCGAGCCCAGCATCAGGCTTTCTGCTCAGCAGGGAGCCTGCTCCCCCCCCACTGCCTACCTTTGCCTACTTGTGATCTCACTCTCTGTCAAAAAACAAAAAAAACAAAAAAAAACCCCAAAAAGCTGACTTTATATAAAAAGACATAGGTTGAAAGTAGATGAAAAGATGTTTCATACAAGCAGTAGACATAAGGCTGCAGTGGTTATATTAATAGCAGATAAAACTAATTTCAAGTCACAAATGATTACCAGAAAAAAAGGACGGACATTTCATAATGATTAAAGGTGACCCTTCTCATCGGGAAGACATAATAATAAAAAATATGTGCATGTTCATTTAAGACTTCCCGTTGAAGATGGCAAACTGAACATATGCATTTAGCTCTACTCCCTCAAAACACCCTACTAAAATGATATTAAAAACATCATTTTATACGTGTATACTGCTTATAAAATATTTCAAACCCACAAAATGTCTAATGAATTCCCACTCACCCATCACCTAGATTTGGCACTTATTTATATCATGTTATATTTGTTTCTCTTTTTTCTTGTCCCTGAAGTATCTTAAAATAGATGGAGTTTAAAAAAAATTTTTTTTTGAGTTTTTCAAAATTTTAAGTGGTGGCATTTCATTCAGTGTAAGAACTTTAAAAAATTAAAAAGACACATTAAACTTATAGAAAAAAAAAATGGGAGAAAGTATTTGTGACCTCAGGTTAGTCAAAAAGTTCTTCTATGTGATAACAAAAGCACAAGACATAAATGAAAACATTGATTGATTGGACCTCATCAGAATAAAAATCTTTTGGGGGCACCTAGGTGGTCCAGTTGGTAGAGAATACAACTCTATTTTTTTAAAGATTTTGTTTATTTATTTGACAGAGAGAGACACAGCGAGGGAGGGAACACAAGCAGGGGAAGTGAGAAAGGGAGAAACAGGCTCCCCACTGAGGAGGGAGCCTAATGCAGGGCTCAATCCCAGGATCCTGGGATCATGACCTGAGCCAAAGGCAGATGCTTAACAACTGAGCCACCCAGGCACCCCGAGAATGCAATTCTTGATCTCAGGGTGGTTCATTCAAATCCCACACTGGGCCTGGGGCCTACTTTTTAAAAAATCTTTTGTTCTGCAGAAGATACGATTTTTCAGAAAATGGAAAGGCAAGACAATACTGGGAGAAAACACTTCTAAAGCATGTATCTGTTAAAGGACTTGTATCCAAAAAAAAAAAAAAAAAAAAAAAAAAAAGGACTTGTATCCAAAATACACAAAGAATTCTTACAACAGATTAGGAAGAGAGACAATCTAATTTAAAAAATGGGGAAAAGTTTTGATTAGTCATTTCACTAAAGATAATACACAAATAGAAAATGCATCCATGAAAAGATACTCAAAATCATTAATCATTATGGAAATGCAAATTAAGACCACACAAAGATAATAATTCATACATGCTGGAATGGCTACAGTAAAAAATAAGGAACAACAACAACAAAAACCAGATAATAACAAATGTTGGCAAGAATGTAGAGAAACAGAACACAAGCATTGGTGGTGGGAATATACAATGATGTGGCCACGTTGGAAAAACAATTTGGCCATTTAGTAAAAGTGGAAAAATCGATAATTTGTACTTTATCAACACTGAAAACATTTATGCATAAAGAACATTATCAACAGAGTGAGAGGTAACCAACAGGATGGGAGAAAATATTTGCAAATCATTTATCTAGTAAGTGGTTAATATCCAAATATACAAAGAAATTCTGAAACTCAACAACAAGAAAACAAACAGGCCAGTCAAGAAATGGGCAAAGGACTAGAATAGACATTTCTCCAAAGAAGCTACATAAAAAAGACAATGAACACATGAAAACATACTTGATATCACTAGGAATGGGCAAATGCAAATCAAAACCACAATGAGATTCCATTTCACACCCCAGGATGGTGCGCGCACACGTGCGCACGCATACGCGCGTATGCACACCACACACACACAGATAGAATGACAAGTGTTGGTGAGGATGTGGAGAAATTGGAAATTTTGTGCAATATCGCTGGTAAGAATGTAAAATGGCACAGCCGCTGTGGAAAACAGTATCGTGTTTGTTTCAAAAATTCAACATAGAACTACCATATGACCCAGCATTCCATTTCTGTGTATAAACACAAAAGAAGCCAAAGCAGAGACTCAAAACAGACATTTGTATAACCATGTTCATAGAAGCATTATTTGCACTACCTAAAAAGTGGAAGCAACAGAAGGGTCCTTTGACAGATGAATGGATAAATAAAATGTGGCGTATACGTACAATGGGATATGATTAAGTGTTAAAAAGGAAATAAATTCTGACCCATGATATGACAAGGGTAGTCCTTGAAGACATTATGCTCAGTGCCATAAGCCAGACACAGTGGTACAGATGTGATATTCCACTTACATGATGTACCTAGAACATCAAGTGCATAGGGGCAGAAAGTAGAATAGCGGTTACCAGGCTGTAACCTGAATGGAAATTATTGTTTAATGGGTACAGAGTTTCAGTTGGGGATGGTGAAAAAGTTCTTGAAATGAATAGTAGTGAAATAAAACATGAATCTGCACCTAGAATTGCCCACAAATACTTAGCAACATTATTCATAATAGTCCGCAATTGGAAACTACTCAAAGGTTTATCAGATGGACAAAATGGGGCATATCCATACAATAGAATACTATTTGGCAATAAAAAAAAGAATGAATTATCAATACATGCTATATAACATGAACGGAACTCAAAAATATCATAAGTTAGAGAAGCCAGGGTCTGGTTAGGGCCCAAAAGATGGTCTTTGGGCTAGAGAACAGGAAACACAGGAAAAGCAAAGCTCTGATATTGAAAACAGAGGGACTATTTGAAAGGTTACAAACTAATGCAGAGATACCCAGCCTTCTCCACCCACTCAAATCCCATTATGGTAGCAATCGGGCTTAGACCCACCCCCAGGCAGGAGATGGAAAGATATTCTCTGTAGAATCCGACAGCCCAAGATAAAAGACCTAAAAATGTTCACAGGTGAGTTCTCCTCACAATATTTCCAGCCAGTTCAATAATAGCAAATGTGATTTTGCTCTCCCACATGCACCGAGCTTCCAGTCTGCCTTTTAGCAGCTCACTGCCAAATAGCAGTGGGTGATCAAGGATCATCAGACATTTGAGAAAACCATCTTATAATGCACCACCCCCATTGGCAAAGCACACAAACAAAGAGGATAACTTGGAGAATACAGACCATGCAGAGAGAAGGAAAAACTACATGCTCACTAAAAAGAGGAGATTGCATTTTTTAAAGGAATATTCAAAGAAAGCAAATGAACAATTTTAAATGGAAAGGTTGGAAAAGGAAAAAACAGAAGAAAAAAGTAAAGAAGGAAGGAAAGAAGAAGGAAAAGGAAAGAAAAGGAAAAGAAAAGAGAAAAGTCTAAAGAAATTAGAGAACTTACAGAGGAGGTCCAACATACAACTAATCAGAGCTCCAGAAGGAAAGAACACAGAAAGTGGGCAGAGAGAAAATCATCCAAGAAGTAACTCAAGAAAATTTCCCAGAATGGATGGACATGAATCACCAAATAGGAGGACACCCACCACTACCTAGTGCCAAGCCCACTCCTAACACTTATAGGGTCTGGGTTAGGAGTATAAGTGGGGGCCAATCTGCCATACGTCTAATAAATCTTTATTTATTTATTTTTAAAAAGATTTTATTTATTTATTTGACAGAGAGATCACAAGTAAGCAGAGAGGCATGAAGAGAGAGGAGGGGAAGCAGGCTCCCCTGCTGAGCAGAGCACCCGATGTGGGGCTCGATCCCAGGACCCTGGGATCATGACCTGAGCCGAAGGCAGAGGCTTAACCCACTGATCCCCCCAGATGCCCCATATATCTAAATTTTTAAAGTTATAAACGAAGCTAACAAACCAGTAAGTCAAATATGTTCTATCTTCCTACCTTGACAAACATACCTGCAGAACTACCCTGGAGTCCAGGTTCTGATATAGAATACTCAGGTTCTTTGGAGGTCTGCTCCAGAAGGTGGAAGCGTGGGGAGAGCTGGTCCCTGCTGACATCCTTCGCCCACCCGCTTTCCCGTCTAACTCCTGGATCTGTCCCACGCCATGAAGAGCCTCACGCGCTCGCATGTGGACACGCCGAGCTCCATCCTTATTTCCCACAAAAAGCTGTTGCTTGGCTACTCCAAAGACTGGGGCTGCAAACCACAGTGGTGTGGTCTGTCCTCAGGACAGATCTAGGAAAATTGCCTGCGTGGGTCCTAGAAGTGGGCTTTAGGCTATCTGGGCAAGGAATTCCAGGAATGTCATTGCCAGGGCATGGGTACTTAGTAGCCTGATGGGTGGAAAGACACCCACACCAAGGCACATCACTGTGAAATTTCAGAACACTGGGAGAAAGAGAAGATTCTAAAACTTATAGAGAGATGGGGAATAGGTTTCACATAAACAGCTACGATTATCTGAATGATAACAGACTTCTCAATAGTAATACTAGAAACTAGAAGACAAGAAGTGATACTTTCAAAATTCTGGGGGGAAGTGGCTTCTCAACAAGAAGTTTATAATAGCCAGCCAAGCTTTCAATTAGGTGTGAACATTGAATAAAGACAGTTTCAGGCATGCAAACTTAACTTCTCATGTATCTCTCGTTGGAAGGTACTGGTGCACGTGCCACACTGAAACCAGAGAATAAACCAGGAGGGTCCAGTAAAACAAGAGGCCCACTGCAGAGAGAAGCGAAGGCCTCCCAGGGTGGGCGTCCGCATTCTCTGTTGCCATGTAACAGTTGTGCCCACTGACCTTCCATCTCCACAGGTCAGAAGTCAGCGGGGAGCTTGACTGAACTCTGGGTTCTCTGCCTGGGTTGTTTCAAGGTTAAAACCAAGGTGTTCACTGAGATACAGTCTCACCTGAAGGGTCTGGAGAAGGATCTACTCCCAAGGTCACCCAGGTTATCAGTGGAATGTGGCTCTTTGTGGTTGCAGGACAGAAGGCCTCACTGTCTTATTGGCTGTTCTCAGCAACTGGGGATTGCTCTTAGGTCTTTGTCCTATGGCCTGGTCCATCTCAGCAAGGATAGCATCCCTAAAGGGAGACTCTCTACTCGCAATACTTCTGATACCAAATGTGTGCGGTTTCCACACCAAGCAATTCTCCGATTCTCTGTGGACACTGGCTGTGTATCCTCCAGTTTAACTCAGCTCTGACCCTACCCACTGGGCTGCTCCCACTTCCGATGTCAATCGCAGGTGTGGGGTCCCCAGGTTACACACATTTCTGTTTAATGTGGCTGTAGAGAGAGGTGTAGCCCACAGCCCCCTCCTTGGTTTAGATCATTTTCCAGGATGGCTCACTGAACTCAGGGAGACAGTGCTTGGTGTTACTGGTTTGTTATAAAGGATCTAAAGGGACAGCCAAATACAGAGGGACACAGAGTGAGTCTGGAAGGGCCCTGAGCACAGGAGCTCCTCCCCGTGGAGAGACTGGGGTGCACCACCCTCCCAGCTCATGGACGCATTCACCAGCCTGGAAGCTCTCAGAATCTCCGTTTAGGTTTTTTTGGACTCCGTGGGGGATTAAGTCCATCCTCAGTCCTGAGCACCACCCTCTCCCCGGAAGGCAGGGGGCAGGGGGCGGACAGTTCCACACGGCTGAGTCCTCCGGATACAAGACCAACCCCATCCTGAAACCATCTCGGGGGCCACCTAGAGTCTGTGCATGAGCACAGACTCGGCTGTGGTCGAAAGGCCCTTGTGATGAGTGACCACAGATGTCCCTGTCACCTGTCACTCAGGAAATTATAAGGGTTTTAGAAGCTCTGCGCCAGGACCTAGGCAGGAAGACCAAATACATCTCAGTCTCATAGTCCTGCACACTGAGGCCTGTCTTGCTCAGAATCGTCTGAGTTCCTCTTCTCCCACCGCCAGAGAAAAACCTGCTTGGACAGAGTGTGTGCGATTAGACTAGGCCCGCCCGGAAAATCTCCGTTTTAAAGGCCAGTGATGGGAAGTCTTGTTTGCATCTGCCAATGGTCCCGGGTTGTGTAAACTACCAGTCACAGAAGTGACATCTCATCATCACTATGGGTTCTGCCTGCCCTCGGGGGAGAGCATCATACAAGGGTCAGGCTCACCGTGTTCACTCAGAATCCTGCTGCCAGAGGGAGAGCAGAAGGACACCTGACGGGGGCAGCTTGGCCGCTGGAGCCCACAGGGAGCAGGGAGACCACTTCAAGGTGAAATGGACTTCAAAAACGTTTTGGAACATATTGAGAGACGTGTGTCCTTCCCCGAGAGAGCTTGCGCACTGTTACAGACGACATCAAAGACAGCTGAGCCAAATACAAAACAAAACACTGCACAGCGAACATCTTCCCAGAAAACAAAATGCTGCTCAGGAAAGGAAAGGGAACCATGGCATCCATGTGGCTCAGGGGTCGGGATAGTGCGACAGTTGTAATACCTTGAAACCTGAGCATCGATCTAGGGGGAACCCAGTTACTTCTGGAGGATAAGGACAGAGGAAGTGTGGTGAGGGAGGGGGGGCACTCGTCTCCCTCCATACACACCATCTCTTAAAGCGAAGAATGAGGAACAGGAGCCTGTTGTTTACAGACAGGGTGGGAAATAAGGGGGGGGGGGATCAGCTAAAACAGTTAAAAGGGGGTGTTTGGGCAGAGAATGCCTTGCCTTTCCTCTTTCCTCTTTCCTTTCCTTTCTCTCTCTTCTCTCTTTCTTCCTTCCTTCCTTCTTTCCTTCCTTCGACGAGTCTTATAAAAATTCTTTTACTTTTATCTTTGATAAAAATAAAAACTAAAGGAGGGAACATTTTAAAAAATGGACACACCCGGGTCCCTGAGGTGACGCTCTCCTTCAGGGGGAGTCTCACCACCTGCGGCTTCCAGGCCTGGGGACCCCCAGAGGCTTAGCTTTCTCCGAGGCCACACACCTGCCCCACGGCCCCCTTCAGCTCAACCTGTTCCACTAGGTCCCCTCCCCCATCCCCAAACCCTCCCCCAAGCCAGCCCAAGTGTTCAAGCCTGTGACGGGGCAGCACCCCCAGCCTCTCCCTCCCCTCTACCTCGCACAGAAGCAGTGCCACCTGCAGCCCTGTGGGCCCGTGGGAGCCCTCAGCTCTGATCTGCACACTTAGAGGAGTCCGTGCGGCTGTCCGTGGCCTTAGCTGATTCTCTCCAACTCACCCCATCCACCACTTCCAGAAAGATCCTTCAAACTAAAAATAAAGAAATAGAAACTGGGGTTTGAAAGTCCTCCTGGCTCTTCTTGCTGCCTTCAGGATAACATCTAAGATCTTAAGCACAGAACACCAGGCCCATCCACCTGTCTCCTGACATCCTCAACCTTTGTCTCTGGTGTGGAAACTCTGCATCACTCCTGACCCAACTGCCTACCACCCCGCAGCCACTGTCACCCCGAAACTGTGCATTCCTCTTTCCAGTTTCATCTGCTGCAATGCTCTCTTCCCTTCCCACGTGCCCAAAAAACTCTTGACCTTCCTGGAAGGTTTAAGGAGGCATCCACACCCCTGTGGTGCAAACCCCACAGGGAGAGCCAAGTGGCCAGGCCTCCGTGTCCTGCCCACAGGCCGTGGCCCACTTCACTCATGGCTCTCCTGAGTCAGAATCAGAGGAAAGGCCTCCGTGTAAAGCCTGGCAGAAAATCCTTGCTGGAGAAATGAATAAGGAGATGCTGTATGTGGGAAACCCTTTTCCACTAGGATTCTTTTAGTTGCAAGTGACAGAAAGTTCACGGAAGCTGTCTTAACCAAAGGGAAGCTGTGGGCTCGAGTACCCTGAAAAATTTAGGCAGAGCTCGCTTCAGCAGCAGGCAACCTGCACTCAGAAGGGCCCCAGGCTTGGGGTAATGGTCTGCTGTCACTGTCTTGCAGTTCTTAGGAACGCCTTTGAACTTGCGTTTTGTAAGTGAAGTCTGGTGAGGCCACAGGGCAAGCATGGAGGTAGAGGAGACATGACGCTCATTTTTCTCGAGTGGAGATGCCCCATGAGCACAGAATTCTGGGGACCCACAATGGCCAGGAGTTCAGCAAGACTCAAAAGTCAGCATTTTACCTCTGTGATGGAGTAACTGGGGGGCCCTGACACCCTCAAGAGAACCAGAACTTGTTTCCAATGCAGAAGAACCCAGTGGTGCTTTAAGAAATAGAATGACCAAGGAACGCTGTCCTACCTGTGTGACCCGAAGGTGACGTTGTTGCCTCCACCAGCCAATGACACCAAAGATGCGGACATCATGGGAAACAGACAGCCAGCGCGGTCCTCTAGCTGCCAGTCCTTCCTCGCACAGCAGTGAGCAGTGGGCGCAGAGAGTCGGTAGAATGTACTCCTATCAAGAAGTAAAACAGGGACAACGGAGTTAACTTTGTGCACATTTCTGCTGTTCAGGTAAGGACGAGACGTACATGCATGTTCCATGCTATGCAACACAAACTGTGTAACTCGGTCATTCCACATACAAGTTAAGTGCTCTCGTATTTCAATTTAAAAATGTCATTGCACCTGTAAAGGTGGACAGCAACATTCAAACTAATAATTTACAATTTAATTTCTCTTGACTCAGAATGACATTAAAGAGCGAATTTTAAAATGCCACGAGAAGTCGACAGAGGCCATGGAAGAAAGGAAAGAAACCTCTCTGTTTTAGTAGCTTTCCTAGCACTCTACTCCCGTATTTGGAATGAGGGGCCGCACAGGTGATGCAGCCGAGTCTGAGTCCCTGAGGAGATCTGGCTTCAGATACCCCAGGCTTCAAGATTTCAAATCATATGATCAAAACTTGGCTTCTTGGGGTGCCTGGGTGGCTTAGTGGGTTAAAGCCTCTGCCTTCGGTTCAGGTCATGATCCCAGGATCCTGGGATCGAGCCCTGCATCGGGCTCTCTCGGGGAGCCTGCTTCCTCCTCTCTCTCTCTGCCTGCCTCTCTGCCTACTTGTGATCTCTGTCTGTCAAATAAATAAATAAATCTTTAAAAAACAAAAAACAAAAAACCCAACTTGGCTTCTCTCTGCCCCTCAGCCTGACCCCAGAAGCAGCAAAAGCTTCCTTGAGTCTAACAGGCTTTGTGCCCTCCATGAACCCACCACTCCTGCTGGGAGATGAGATGCCCCGGTGGGGTTCATCCTGATTCATTGACTCAGCCTCACCTGCACTGAGAGCAGGGATGGGAAAATCAGGCAACAGCAACCAGAGGAGCCAGAAGGTTTAAGTTGCTATCACAGCCCGTGCTTCCCCTTCCCGGATGCCCAACAGCCACACACACCCTCCCTCCTTACTCTCCCTCTTGCCTACAAAGAAGCATTTGCCTATATACTCAAAATGTGTTTACTCCCTCCCCCCGGGGAGACAACTCAAATTTTAGCCGGTCACAGTATCCTTCTTGAAGACTGTAATCTCTGGGAGACATGCTGACCTTCCCAGTAGGTCTGATGTGGGTCCTCATGGTCTGGCCACCTATGGCTGAGTGAAGAACTTGACCAGCCCATTGGGCATACAAAGGAATGGGGTATTCTAGCAAGATACCCCAAACAACTCTCACATGGAGAGGGGTATTGGACTGGGTATGTCCCCAGTCCAGGGCACATACACTCTGACATCCAGAATAGTCAGAAGCCCTTGCCCGGGGCCAGAGATGAGGCCCCCAGCCCCATTCCTCTCCGTGCAAGGATCGAGTGCAGCCTTTGCTCAGACCCTGTGTGGCCCATCGTGGAAACACCCGAACTGGGTACTGGGGGACTGTCCCTTCTGGAGGCTGCGTGTCTTTGAGAGCCCACTTCTCATCGGCATGAGAGATGGCATATGATGTAAACAGTTTCATTTTCTTTTTCATTTCATTTGCCAGATCTGGTTGTTTCCTGGTAACAGAGACCCAGGTCAGGCTCAGGATTCTGTCTACTGACTTCCTGCCACTTCCATGGACTAGAGCAACTGAAGCCAGAGACCCCATCAGGACAGTCTCTGGATGGGACAGGTGGCCTGGGAATGTCTGTTTCCAGCACCAGGACTCCGGCTTTGGCCCCCGCCCCAGGACCTCAGCATTATGCTCTCTGCTGGGCCAGTGTCACCAAGGTGGCCGCCGCCTGCGTGTGGGTTTCTGCCATGGGGAGAGTGGAAACCGTAGCTTCCAAGGTGGGCAGCACGACCCTCCGCCCACAGGCCGCATGCCAGGTCCGTCTTTCCGCCACTGAAGAGGAGCCTTGCCCAGACTGATGCCACGTGAACTGAAGAGCTCGAGTCACCTAAACCTCTGGGCCTGGTTTAGAAAATTGAGCGTGGAGAAAGACTAGCGACAAACACTTTCATGTCTCACTGGCATAATTTTAGAAAATGAAGTGTTTTGAAAATCACGAGAAAAACTCAATGACGGGAGAAACTGTCAGTGATTAGGGTGTCCTGGAGAACACCGTCAGCATGAAGGATGGGCCGAAGGAGGCATTGGATGCCTGCTGACAGCTCCAGGGGCACGAGGCCCACAGTGGGTTGACTGAAGACGCCAGAGTGGGGCTGAGCTCTGTTCCGCCCCCTTGGGGACTCCAGCAGGGCCCAGGAAGCCATCGGCAGAAGCCCAGGGGACACTGCTTCTTCTCACCCGAGGCTGAGAGCAGATGACCTTACCGCACGGTGGAGGCTGAGCTTATGCGGGAGTGGAGCTGCGGGCAGACACACTCGAGGCAGGATTGTCCTGATGGAACTTCCGTGCCACGCGTGACCCCTGCTGGGTCCCGCGCTGTCAGGCCTCCATGCAAACAACACCATCAGGGTTACTGTTGACAGGTCAGCAGGCATTTCCACAGTCAGCCGTGGGGAGGGAGAGGGTTAGAGACCAGGAACTGGTGAGGAGACCCCTCTCAAGTCCCTGTGACTAGAAGTCAGTGAGACTCAAGCCTCAGCCTTCCCGCCCCATGCAGGGGACCCCCGAGCCTCGTACTGACAGCTCTGTCCCCATGGCTGAGAAAGGCTCAAGGGGGATGCTGAGATCTGGGTCACACTTGATTCAGGGCAAGGCATCCCTCGTCCCCTGCAGTGGGGGCGCCCCCTCCCCACTTTTGGCCTAGAAGTGACCAGGGCTCCAGGGACATTTGCATGAGTCTCCCCCTCCCCCATCCCATTCCAGAGAGAAGGACCTGGTTCCTCAGCCACCGGGAATGCACTGGGGATTCTCTGCCTCCAAGATAGTGGCTTTGCGGGGAGAAGGTCAGCCATGCACCCAACCCCACTCCGAGGTGCCACCCTGACGTGGCAGCCTGGTTCCTTCCCCGGGCCGGCCCTCTCAGCCCACACAGGAGCACCCCAGCCTCCCAGACGCTCACCTCCATCTCAGAGGCATTTCCTGGCAGATGCAACAACAGCACTAGGCTGAGTTACCTGCGGCTGCCCCGGCAAATGACCACAAACCAGGCAGCTTAAAATGAGGGAAAATGGGTCTTTCTCATGCTCTGGAGGCCAGAAGCCTGATACAGGAAGTGCAGGGCTCCAGAGGCTCCCTCCAGAGGCTCCAGGGGAGGGTCCTTCCTTGCCCCCTCCAGCTCCCGGTGGCTCCCAAAATCTCTTGGCCTGTGGCCGGGTCACCCTAATCCTACCTTATTCCTCACATCTTCACATGCCCCCCACCCCGTGTGTCTCCACTCCCCCTCTCTTACAAGGACCCTTGTATTTAGGGCCAACCTGGAGAACCCAAGAGGACCTCATCTTGAGACCCTTTTTTAATGATGTCTGCAGAGAACCTCACTCCAAATCCAGTCACAGTTCTAGATTCCAAGTGGCCGAATACTGGGGGGCTACGATTGAACCCACTACATCTGGACGGCTTCCATTTCCATGGTAACAGGAAGAGGAAACTGTGAGCTCCCAAGAGGGCAGGGATCTCTGCTGCACCTGTTTCGGCCTCCAGGGGCCCCTCGGAAGGGGAGACAGCATGAAAATGGCATTGGCCACGGCCCCGCAAAGGGGGTGCTGAGAGCAACACAGAGCAGGGGGAGGCACAGCCTATCCCCCATGCCAACACCCGCAAAGCTGCAGCCAGAGGGAAAGAATTTCCCACCTGTCATAGCTGTCCAGCACAGGTGAGCCCTGAGATGTCCCCAGGGCTCAGAGGAGAGGGAGCAAAGGCAATAGTTTGGACATCTTTTGAAATGTCCCCTTGGGAAGAAGGGAAGAATAACCATTTTTGGTTATTTTCGGACGGAGCTGTCAGGATAAAGGCTCAAAAGTCTTTGGTGGGTCTAAGCCAGTCTCAGGGACCCTCCCTGCTAAAGTGGCCCTGAGATTTCCAGCTGAGGGACACCAGGTTCCACTGGTAAATCCAACCACTTTTCATGGGGAACGTGCTCCTTAAGGAAATTGTTAGCCCCGTCCCTGTGATGGTTTCCGGTCATTCTGTGCTCTGATTTCCTAGACTGGGGCCTCATTTGGACAAGTCCTTATTTGGATTCTGGCCCTTCTGCTCTGGTCCAGGGAGCCAGAGACACTCAAAGGGAAACATGGAGCTGAGATGGGAGGGGAAATGCTTAGTTCTCAAGGGGCAGCACCCGAGGGGGACAAACACCTTCAGACAGAATGCAGGATGGTCATTGGGGGTGACATGTGAGCTGGCGTGTGGGGCAGGGGGCTCTGCTCACCCTCATCTCTGGAGGTGTGAGGATGTGAGGTGCTCCCCGTGACACGGCAGGTGTCAAGGGCCTGGAGGAACAGTGGGGTGAGTGTGACATCAGCCTGGGACTTGCAGCCCCTGGCCTGTCGGGTGAATCCATGCTTACCACCCCTGCCCAGGTTGTCACGGGCCCCAGATGAGGGGGCAGGGCTGGGGTTGGGCGCAGATGTTGAGTGTTGGACACTGGCAGGGCTGGGCGGCTCCTCCTCAGGCCTTCCTACCCCCCAGGATGGTGACTTTGGGCACACTGGGTTCCTAGAGCCCTGTTTCTAATGCTGGAATGCAGGGAGCATCACAGGTGTGCCCTGAACAGTGGCCATGGGAGCAGGGAGCTCAGTGCCAGGCCCTCGGGGAGGGCTCCACTCATGAATTCCTTCCCCTCTGTAGCATAGAAGGACTCCATGGGAGTCTTCGCGTCCTGGGATGGGGGCCCTGAGGGTGGCTGTTAGGTGCCCAGGTCGGGCCAGGGACCCCTGATTGTCACCTCACTGTGTGTTCACGGTTTTCTTCAACTTGAAGCACATGAAAATGTAACGACTTGCCCAAGGCTGCCCCCGGCTCAGGCCGCTGAGACTCACCTACCATGGGGTTCTACATAAGGAAGGCAGTCATGCTTGGTGACTTGTGACACACATGCCACGACGTGGTTTTGAGTGTTCGCATATCCGTGTACACACGTGTAGCCCGCCCGGCAGGCCCATCTCTGAGATGCAGGTGGACATGCCGCCGGCTCGCTGTGGGGATCAGAGAGCAGAACTACATGGCTCCTTTCCGCCTGGGGAGTTGGGTGCTCTGGGGGCTTGACCTCCCTGTTAGAGTTGGGGCCGGGACAACGACCTAGGACTTCTGTGCCTCTGGGCACCCCTTCCTGCTACCTGGTGGCCTCTTCTCCCGCTTACGTCCTCCTGGTCCTCATGCCACTTCTCTCTATGCCCCACATGTGTGACCACGTACTTGGGGTGCCTTTGTCCCTCCTCTACCTCTCTTAACCCTCTCACTAACCCACGCATAAACCATGACACCCACAGTTGTCCACAGGGAACGGTAGACTTCCCTGCTCAGACAATGCGATGCTCCTTGGTGGGGACACACCCCTCCAGGGCAAACGCATATGGCTGGCCATCAAGATGTAGGAGAACTGGGCCTCGTCTGCTCTCTTGGGGCACAGGTGACCCCCCCCTGCTGAGCCATGGAGGCTCTTGCCCTGTGCCCAGCAAGCCCCCTGCCCCCTGTCTAGACCTGCTCAGGAGTCTGACGTGCAGCGTGCAGACTGGAGGCCAGTGGGAAGGTCAGAGTCAGCAGCGATGAGGTCACGGCATCCCTCGACCAGCTACAGCACAGACTGCTGGCACCCGGGCACCAAGTATAGGAAATGGGGCTGCCTCCTGAATGGTGCCCATGGGGCACTTACTACATGCCAAGTGCTTACCATGAGGCAGGCCCTGCCACACATGATGTTTAATCCTCTCCACAGTCATGGGATGTCAGCGTTCCTATTACCTCCATTTTACACACGGATTGCCCAGAGCTCAGAAACATATTCAAGGATGGCCCAGCCGACTGGGAAGACAGAGCGTTGGTCCCTTGCTGTGGACAGAGCTTGAGTCTGCCCTTAATTGCATGGCTGGGAGGAGTCAAACAAGTTCTATCACATCCCATCACTGTAGTCCCCACTGGCTCGTACAAGACTCCATAAATACCTCCTGGTGATGGGCCGAGGGCAGGGAGAGGAAGAGAGGCAAAGCCAGGAGGAGCCTTCCTTTCCAGCCCCGCTCTGCTGAGCGCCCTGAGATCCAGCCGGTGGGTGGGTTCCTCCAGGCTCTGCCCCAACCCTGATCAGCAGTGCCCCGTCCCATGGTCTGGAGCCCAGCGGCTGCCCTGGACACACACTGGGCCCTGCTCTGTGGTCTCCATCCCCCACAGGGAAACCGTAGATTTGGGCACGGGCTGGGCCCACGGCTAGACTCACACATTTCTGGAAACATGAGTTTGAGTGGAGGGGTCTAGGCCCCTCAGAAGCTGGCTACAGAGGCCAAGGACCTTCCAGACAATAACTCACCTGAGGAAGTGGGGAGCCAGGCCCAGCAGTCTGATCCCGTGACAGGCAGCTGTGTCCACAGCCTGGAAGCTGGGAGCATCCTGGGCAGTAGCAGAGAGCTGGGGGAGAGGGAAGGATATGAGCTTGTAGATACAGACAAGCGCAGTGGGTCGACCCTATAAAACAGTATGGGGACATGCCCCAGCAGTTAGAGCAGCCGCCATGCCCTGGGAGAGCAGATGAGTTTGGAGAAGGCGCCGTGGCCAATTGTCTGAGTGTCCTCACTGACACACTTGTCTCCTCGGGGGCTGTGGCGAGGCCCGTGGACTCCCTGAGTGTGGCCGTGAGCACCTCCTCAGCAGCCTGGCCCTGGAGGAAGGATGTAGGCTCTGGAGACCTGGGTTCTAATCCTACTCCTGCCATGTCTTTGTAGCATGTCTGGGGGAGACTAACAACTCTCAGCCTGGGCTGGGTGATTTCAAAATACGTTCGCAGATCCTCTGACATTCTTCCCTTCCAGAGGTGGAGCCCAGTTCCCTTCCTCTCGAGTGTGGGCCAGACTCAGTGACTTGCTTGTTACTAACAGAATAAAACAGAAGTGACAGTGTGCAGCCTCAGAGACCTGGCCATAAAGGGCACTGTGGCTTCCCGCCTGTCCCTTCTCTGGCCCTTGGACCACTCGCTCTGGAGAAGCCGGCAGCCACATCGTGAAGAGAGGCCTGCCTGTGAAGAACTGAGGCTTCCAGCCAACAGCCGTGTAAGGGCACCATCTTGGAATGGATCCTCCAGCCCCACACAACCCCAGCCTCATGGGAAACCTTAAAGGGGAACCTCTTGGTTAAGTAGCTCCTGAATTCCTGACCCATGGAAACTGTGAGATAAGGGATGTTTGCTGTTTGAAGCCAGTAAATTTGGGGGGATCATTTGTTATGCGGCAACAGGTGACAGATACATGCCCCCCATCTCGAGGTACTTCTCAGGATTTGCTGAGATAACATACACAAAGGGCCAGAGGCCCCAGGCACACTCTGTCTGATAGCTCCTTCCCTCTCGGGAATTTCAGTGCTCCCCTCCCAGGGGTAAAGTCTTGGGCTGTGGGTTCTGCCTTCTCAGGGGCCAGCCCTCCAGCCAGGTTCCTGGCTTCCTTCCCATTCCCCCAGTGTGGCTCCTGGCCTTGCCCAGAGACATCAACACACAGGGGTAGGCCCACTCTCTATTTTATACAAAGGATCAAAGAAATTCACTGGCAACCGGTCTAATTCAAATCCTGTAGCAACACCACAGGCTCTCTTCC
Organism: Mustela lutreola; assembly: GCF_030435805.1. Classification (NCBI taxonomy): domain Eukaryota; kingdom Metazoa; phylum Chordata; class Mammalia; order Carnivora; family Mustelidae; genus Mustela; species Mustela lutreola. The sequence goes on along the minus strand of NC_081306.1, from coordinate 20,600,959 downwards.
CAGGATCACCTTCTACACAGCACAATGGGGATGTTCAAACTGTAAATCAATTCATACCACCTCTTGCTTAAAAACCCTCCAGTGGCCTCTGCCTTTGGCTCAGGTCATGATCTCAGGGTCCTGGGATTGAGCCCCACATTGGGCTTTCTGCTCAGCAGGGAGCCTACTTCCCCCTCTCTCTCTGCCTGCCTCTCTGCCTACTTGTGATCTCTCTCTGTCAAATAAATAAAATAAAATAAAATAAATTTTTGAAAAAACCCTCCAGTGGCTTCCCTTTGCCCTCAGCAAAAATCCCAACTCATACTGTGGCCACAAGACTTGCGAAACGCCCCACCCCGGCTGTATGCCGATCATTACTCTCCAAGCTCCCTCCTCCTTTTGACCCTCAACCATGCCAAGCATGTGCACTGTGCCTCTCCCATGGAGAGCATTCTGCCCCCAGACCTTCCTGAGGCTGCCTCCTCCTTTGTCCATGTCACTTCCTGGGGGCCCAAGACCCACTCCAGCTCCTCACCCACACATTGTCTTAGTTTAACCTTTTATCACCAGCTAAAATGACCCATTGGCTTGTCATTCGCCTGAAGCTCACTCTGGCAAGGGTACCTCTGGACTCCAAGGGCTAGAATGGGATCCAGCACTCACATTTGTGGGCTGAGTGGCTTTCTGAACATCTGTCAAACTTCCTTCTGAAAGCTTTAGAGACAGCTTTCTTCATGGAGAACATGCTGGAGAATCACTTCATAAAGGGAATGAATTACCTTCAGGCTTTCTAACAGTGAGTTTTACCTGCATCGTGATCATTTAAATCCAGGAAGGGTCTTGTTAGGGATTTTGAAAGAAACACTGGTGTTCCTAGGGGAGACAAATCCTGGGGTATACCCAGGCAACTGTCCCTCTGAGGAGATCAGGAGTCTGTGGACAACGTGGCCCTATGATGTAAACCTCTTCCCCACACACCAGGAGGGCTGGAATGAACAAGGGGAACATGAAGAAGCCAGAATGTTCTGAAGCCCTGGAGGTTGGAAGAGGGAAGAGAGAAAGGAGGAAGTGGGACACAGCATGGGCCTGAGTGGGATAGGGGCTCATCCAGAAGGAACAACTAATGGGCCGATGTCCAGCACCCTGGGCCAGTGGGGGAGGTGGCCGTGGCTTACAGTGCCAACCACACAAGGCTCTGCTTTGCTTGTTCCTGCTTCCAGGACCTGGGGAGCTGCACAGGCTCCCAGAGAGCCTCAACACTAACCAGCCTCCCTGCTTCTCTTGGCAGCTGAACACCAAACAGAGTCATTTCCGACCAGTAAGATGACCTCAGTCCTCTGCTTGAGATACTCCCCCTGTCGTCAACACAGACTCAACTTCACACCGAATTTCCACTCCGAGCTGTCTGCTCACCTCTTCCCAAATCCCTGTTCACCACACTCACTGTGTTCCCAGCTTTGGCCTCCTCTGTTCCCTAAGCTGCAGAACTGTTCCACTATGCCCCCTCCTGAAGGAGAACATCCAGGACCTCCTGGCCAGTCCCATCCCACCCCCTTTGCTATCCTGTGGGGGCACAGCACTGCCAGGCTTTCAGCTCTGGGGAGTGTGCTTGGTTACTGCCTGTTTCCCTTGATGCCACAGTCCCCTGACAGCAGGGACTTGCCTGACCTCCTCACCACTGCACCCAGAGGGCACAGCCTGGGGATTTCCTGGTACTCAGCAGACATTAAGAACATACCTACTGAGTGAAAGACTAGGAAGATCTACGGTCAAGGAGGCATGACTGGAAATGCAATGAAAATGGCAGTCAGGTCTGGAGAGTGAGATGATGATTTAGGTACACCCTGGCTGTGTCTCCTGGTGGGCAGGCATGTGCAGAGATGCCAGTGGGGAGGTGGTGTCCAGCAGAAAGGGATGGGAGAGCTGGGGATGTCCACAAGACAGTGTCCAGGAAGCAGACCTTAGCCCAGGAGAAGCAGAGGAGCTGGGAGTACCCAAGGATGGAGAGACTGAAGGTATCAGGAGAAAGTGCCATGACCTTACAGGTGCCCAGTGGCCAAGTGAAGCTGAGTGGACTTGTGGCCCTCTGGTGCATTTCATGCAGCTGGGGACAGAGCATCCTGTGTGTCCTTCTTCTGGGTGAGGAGCTTAGGGGAGAGCAACAGCTTCAGCTAATAGGCATGGGGTCACTGCCATTGCCAGGGAGATTTGGGGCCAATTCGGCGAGCACAGGACACTTGGGTTCAGCTACACTTGTACCCTGGGGAGCAGGAGGGACCAGAACAGGTGGCTTGTGGGCAGGACCAGCCAGAAGGAACCCTGTTGCTCCCAGAGGCTGCCCTGGGCCAGACATACTCCTTCACTTGCTGCATTCAGGGAGGTCCAGGGGTCCCTGGAGCAGGGGAATTGGGTGGCAGGGAGAAGTATTGAGATCTAAATGCCTGGAGCCTCTTCTCCAGTACAAGCCAGATGAAGTCAGCCTCAGCAGGTCTGGCCTTGTCTCCCTACTGGCCACACACCTTCTCCTAGTCGAGCCACCAAGACTTCCAGTGGTCCCTGGAAGACCCTGCACTCCCTGGGGCCTTAGTGTCCAGTCTTTGCTCTCCCCAAAACCCCTCCTCAAGGTGTGGGGAGGGGGAGGGATAACTGGGTGATGGGCATTAAGGGGGGCACTTGATGTGATGAGTTCTGGGTGTTATCTGCAACCCATGAATCACTAAATTCTACCCCTGAAACTAATATAATAATACAGTATATGTTAACTAAATTAATTTAAATTAAAATATTTTTTAAAAAATTTAAAAAATAAAGAGAATACAGACTTTAAATAACAACAGGGGTGCCTGGGTGGCTCAATGGTTACAGCCTCTGCCTTCGGCTCAGGTCATGATCCCAGGGTCCTGGGTTCGAGCCCCGCATGGGCTCTCTGCTTAGCAGGGAGCCTGCTTCCTCCTCTCCTCTCTCTCTCTGCCTGCCTCTCTGCCTACTTGTGATCTCTGTCTGTCAAATAAATAAATAAAATCTTAAAAAAATAAAAAACAACAAGTGAACAAACAAAACCCCTCCACACCTTTCCAAGTTCAGCTCAGTTGTCCCATTCCCATGGAGGATTTCCTTCCCCCAAGGCTGGTCTAGGTCCCATAGTCCCCCTGTGCCCCCCACCCAAACACTCATCCTCCCCAGGCCCTGACTGCGGGTGCATGTTTCAGTTTGTAATTCCAAAGGGATGACAGTTTCCCACTAAACTCAGCCCAGAGGCTCAGAACTACAACAGATGTCTATCAACTTCTCATTAAATATTTGCTTAATGCATGAACAAATGAACTAGTAGATTAAAATTGACCACTCTCTGTGTGGGCTATCACCCCTTCTGTGTCTACATCTTCAGTTAGGTGGTACCACTCACGGTCAGGAAAATGTGGCATCTGAAAGGATGTTGGGACCACTGTAGCCAAGAGAGCCCAGATGGGGGGCTGCAAGGGTAGCTAGATCCCGCCACAGAATATGAGAGCAAAGTAGCAACCCCCAAGGGCCAGACCTTTGAAGTCTGAACTGAGTGCAGTGGAAGGTTGCCCAGGATGCACGCTGCTATGCTGATGGGAGCTTTTTAGCACAGACATCTCCTCCCTTGTCTCACCTTTAGCACCTATCTCAAACCCATGGGTAAGAAACATTAATGGCATTGCCATGAACAAAATAACATGCTATTTGATTTCTCTCTCCATTCTGTTTGACTATTCTCCCGGGATTTTTTTTCTCTACCTCTAGAAATATGTAATCTTTCTACACTGGCTGGAAAGGTGGTAAAACAAACCAAAGTGGTTAAAAGGGAGCCTTAATTAAAGGGCACAGGCTAAATCAAAAGGCTGTGATATTCCATCCTTTCCATACTAAGGGTAACACACTGAGGGTGAGCAAGAGATGACAGGTCTTCTGTCATTCAGTGGCCTAAATGGGGAAGGTTTCAGCCAAATGTTTCCTGGGATGGATCCTCCAGGGAGCTGAATGCAATTCTGTTCTAGGAGGAACACACCCATGCTCTCGTTCCCTCCCCTGAACAAACAGCAGTGGAGGGATCCCCACCTGCTGGTCACGGGGTTGGGGGGTTGCTGTCAGGCATAGCCCTGGGCAGAGCTGCCGAGTCCACCCGCTGCCAGTCAGCTCCTGGGAAGTCTGCTCGCTGGTGAGACCCCCTGCATTCGGGCAGGGGACTGGGAAAGAGAGGAAGGAAGCGCCCCAGAACTGGAAAAACCTGTTCTGGTTTGGGGAAGGCTGTGCCACAGGAAGCCCCGCTCACAGGAGCTGAGCGGGGGAGACAGGGGAACGTCTGTCTCTGGAGGACTTCATTGTTTCTGCTAATCTTGAATGGTCTCCTATCTCTCTGGCAGGAAGATTTTTTTAAGCTGCACGTAAATTGGGTAAGATACAATGTTTCATGGGGAGAGAGGGGAAGGGGATGAGATGAGAGACTCTGCATTACAGAATAGGGAGAGAAGCCTGCCAGGGAGGGAGAATTCTAACAAAGATGGAATTAGGCATTTGCTGGTCTTGCTAACAAAGGTTTGGAGATGTCTTTCTTCTGCAGAACAAGCTCAGTGGGTTCACCTCTATCTTGATGGGTAGAAAGGCTACCATCAGGAAAGCTCAAAGCAGAAACAGAAGTAAAACCAGAGAGAAAAGCGCTGTTCCAGGCAGGTCAAAATCTGACGGCATCACTCATCATCAGGAACACACCAATCAAAGCCACAGGAGAGACCACTCTACACCCGCTGGGTTGGCCATAGTCAAAAACACCAGGAATAGCAAGTGTTGACATGGTTGCGGAGGTGTGGGAGCCCTCACTCGCTGCCGGTGGAAACAGAAAATGGAGCAGCCACTTTGGAAGAGGGCCTGGCTGTCCCTCAAAAGGTTAAACCCAGAGTCACCAAATGACCCAGCAGTTCTATTCCTAGGTATCTACCCAAGAGAAATGAAAATTTGTCAGGCACACAAAATCTTGTACACAAAGGTTGATGGACACACTATTCATAACAGCCCAAAGTGGAAAGAACTGAAGGGTCCATAGACTGCCGCACGGATAACCACAATGTGGTCCCTCCATGAAAGAACATTATTCAGCCATACAACAAGAGCGAAGCACTGACATCTGTTTGCGGGGTGCATGACCCTTGAAAACATCACTCTCAGTGCAGGGAGCCAGACGCCCAGGACCACATATGGTGTGATTCCATCTCGATGAAATGTTCAGAACTGGCAAAGCCATGAAGACGGAAAGCAGATGAGCGGTTGCTGGGGGCTGGGGGTGGGGAATGGGAAGGTTAGGGAAGTGATGATTAAGGGGTATGGGCTCTCCTTTTAGGGTCCTAACATGGCTAGTGGTGATGATCACAACTCTGTGAAAGCATTCAAAGCCACTGAACTGTACACCATAAATGGGAATGAACTGTCTGGTGTGAATGATATCTCAATAAAGCCACCTAAAGGAAGAGGATCCTGAAGGGGTAGGGAGTTTGTTCTCAGCCAGTCAGGGGCATCCCACATAACCCCATAAGCCGCCACTGGGTCTGTGGAATGACTGACTGGAGTCAAGAAAGGGCTGGCAATGAAGAACGTTCTGGTTTATTAAGTGCATAAGAGAAGGGGTACAGATCCTACCTGAGGCCCCCACAGAACATAAGGATCAGAAAAGAAGAGGGCGCCCTGCAGATTCAGAGCCAACAAGAACCAGCACAGAAACAGCAGCGAGCTTCAGCAATGTGAGACGGCACGGGCCTGTTTCATGAGGCTCTGTGGGCTCTGTGAGCTCAGGTGGGTTGCGTGATCCAGAAGCCCTCTACACTCCTGTGTTCCCTGAGGGTTCATCGCAGTGTCACTGCACGTCCTGATCTCTGGCTTGTGGATAAACTGAACACAAGGTGCCTTCCCTAGGAAGTTCTAAGCTCCTTTAGGACAGAAATCTCTCATTTATTTATCTTTGAATACTTGGTATCTCTAAAACAGTAACTTAGGCACAATAGGCACACAATCGATATTTGCTTTAAAAAAAAAAAGTATGGGGGTGTACTTCTATTTCCAATAATGGTGGTCTAGGTAACTGGTAGTGACCTGCCCAATGGCAACAACTAAAAATACTGGACAAAATATAGAAGACAGGGGCGCCTGGGTGGCTCAGTGGGTTAAAGCCTCTGCCTTCGGCTCAGGTCATGATCCCAGGGTTCTGGGATCGAGCCCCGCCTCGGGCTCTCTGCTCGGCAGGGAGCCTGCTTCCTCCTCTCTCTCTGCCTGCCTCTCCACCTACTTGTGATTCTGCCTGTCAAACAAATAAATAAAATCTTAAAAAATATATATATATAGAAGACAGTGAAGAGTAAGCACAATTGTGAGAATCACTAGGCCAACATTCAGGTGGGGCAGAGATCCTGAGAAATGACCCTGGTGTCGTTGTTGCTCTCATCCAGAGGCTATTTGCTGATCTGAAGGGACAGCTAAAGAGCTGAGCTGCATGTGTTCCAACTTTGTGGGGATCTGAGGAAAAAGCCAGGATCCAGGGCCTACCACTGGAGAAGGCTCTGGAAAACCACCCCTTGGTTTGGGCTCTGATTTCAAAGAGCAGCACATTAGGAGGAAGTGTGACCCAAAGTAATGCAGCTGCTGCATGATCATAGCCCAGAGGCACATCCCCAGGTGTCCCCGACCATACACAGCCCTGACAAAGGATTCAGGAGGTCTCATATTGCTAATGTCTTCAATAACCTGACAAAAGAAAAAAAATCCTTTCTGGAGTAAGATACCATTATCCCAGGCCACAGATTACTCTACAAATAATTATTCAAATACAAAATCCAGCACTGAGATAATAAGGCTCATGAGGCAGCTTGATCATAAATAACAGGAATCCCAGAAATAGCTCCATGAGGCTCCCAGACATTAGCATCAAACACAGACTATAAAAATAATTCTGCTTGCCATATTCAAGAAAATAAAAACCAAGCTTGAAACTTTTGGCAGGGAAGTAGAAATTGTATTTTGCAAAGCTGTGAAAAGTTTTGAAAAAGAATCCAATAGGATTTTAGAGCTAAAATAAGATAGCATGATCAGAATTAAAAACTCAATGGGTCTATCAGAAAATTAGACACAGCTAAAGAGAGATTTAGTAAAATGAAAGTTCTGAGTGCCGTGTGTGATTAGTATAAGAATTTGTGAAGGATTTTTCATTTTCCTGTCAAAGTGAAATTCTTTGACAGTGATTTCATATCACTTTGTTATACTAAAACACTCTGTTCTTTAAAAAATGTCATATATTCAGGTGAAACTTGTTTTGAACATGGTGCTCTTAAGAAAACCCTTTTTTTTTTTTTTTTTTTTGAAGTAGACTCCAAGCATAGTGTGGAGCCCAATGCAAGGCTTGAACTCAGGACCCTGAGATCAAGACCTGAGCTGAGATCAAGAGTCAGATGCTAACCCAGGGATCCCAGGAAAACTTTTTAACAAAGGAAAATATGTTTATACATGAAGAAAAATTAATGTAAAAAAGTGGTTTACATTTCAAAGAAAGCCTAAGGAGGCAAAACAAACAAATAAACAAACTATGCTAATACTCCTGGCTAATATAATCTCTAACCTCCTAGTACAAATTTTAGCATAAAACAGTGGCCCACTCTAATGCTAGTGGACACTCAGCAACAATCTCCCTGCATCTTTCCAGAGATTTCTGAACTGGGTGTTTTGCAGGTCATAAAACACAGACCATGAGGAGACTCCAACTCATGGTTTGAGGAGGGAGGTGTTGTTAGCAGAGGTCATGGATTTGCCAGTTGAGCATCGGCAGTGGCTGAAGGAGAAGACTGAACAATGCCAATAAAGTCACGTGTGCCTGCCTGTTACCATGCCTCCCTCCCACTGACTTGCTCCCTGCTTGGGTGAAGAGGGGTGTGTGTATGTATGTGAACTGTGTGTCTGTGATCAGTAGCTTCTCTCAGTACACACTGAATTTATGTTTTTATGGCTAACTTTGAGTTAATACCCAGAAGAAAACAATCTAGAGTGAAGTATGAAGAGACAAAAGAATAGAAAATATAGTAAACTAAAATATAAATTATATGGAAGGAATATCTAACTTATGTTTAATTGGAGTTTTAGGAAGGAAAAAGAGTAAGAGTGAGGCAGAAGCAATGTTTGAATGAATAAACTGAGGATTTTCTGAAACTGATGAAAAACAGTAATCTACAAATTCAAGGAGCCAAATAAATTGCAAACAGGATAAAAAAAGAGAAATCCATACCTGGTACAGAAACTCCAAAACAAAGAATTTTAAAAGTAGCCAAAGAAAAACAAGATGACTTTCAAAAGTGCGAGTTTTGCTGACTTTTCAGCAGCAAAACTAAAAGCCAGAAGTAGTAGAATTGTATCTCCAATATGTTGGAAAGAAAAAGAAACAATATAAAAATAGCAGACTTGCTAACCTAGACTTCTACCTGGTTAAAAAAAAAAAAAAAAAAAAAAAAAAACACTTCACCAAAGGGAATTCTCGTCTGTACTTCAAACAGGAAAAAAATTGTCCCTGAAGGGAGGTTGAGGATAGAAGTAGAAAAAAAAATGTCAAATGTGAATGTAAAATCCAATTGAATTTTGACTTTTTAAAAGAATATTATATTGGGCTTATGATCTAGAAAGAAAGAAAGTTCATATGATCTAGAAAGAGAGAAAGTTCAAAACAATGAAAGCATCTACTATGAGAGAAATGTCAATTTCTAAATTCCTTGATTTCTCTAGGAGTAAAGGTAATGATTCCTATTTGATGGTGGTAAGTCAAGGTTGGACATCGTAATTTCTAGAATATCACTAAAAACAATGGTAAAATTCTGAATCATCATAAGCTAACAGAGGAACAAAGGGAGATATAAAAAACTTAACCAATGAAACCAAGATAAAGGAACAAAGAAGAGGCTAAATGAGCAGAAAATACATCCATAGTAAAATGATGATGGGTCCATAATTACATTAATGATAAGAGAGTCAACCGCTCCAGATCGAGGATTATTACAGGCGATAGAAACAAAATTCAATACATGCTTAGTACAAGAGACTCATCTAAAACATCAGGGTAAAGAAAACTTGAAAGAAAATTAATGAAAAGTTATATACCATTGATATACTAGTAGGACAGCTGGTGTAGCAATTTTAATATCAAACAAACATACTTTAAGGTAAAAAGCATATTTTGAATTAAGAGTCACTCTATAATAATAAAAGATTATTCTAAATTTGGATGAACTTAATAATATAGAGCAAATGCAGACAGAATTATATGGAAAGATAGACTAGTCCCTAAGCAGAAGAGAAATAATTCTGTAGAAGATTTGAAACAATGTGATAAATGGACTTGGCTTTATAGACGTATATAGAACAGTGTACCCAACAATCACAGAACACCTTATTTTCAAGAAGCAATAATCCATTAAAAATTTTGGTTCCACCGTTGTTTAGAGTAGTGACATTCTCAGCCTACTTAGGCGTGTTGTAAAGCTGTTGGAGAAGTAACCCCACAAGTTCTGTGAGTGGAAATGTAGTGCTCAAGTCACATTCTACTTTAAAAGATTGTAAAGGGGCGCCTGGGTGGCTCAGTGGGTTAAGCCTCTACCTTTGGCTCAGGTCATGATCCCAGGGTCCTGGGATCTAGCCCCACATTGGGCTCTCTGCTCTGCAGGGAGCCTGCTTCTCCTTTCTCTCTGCCTGCCTCTCTGCCTGCTTGTGATCTCTGTCTGTCAAATAAATAAATAAATAAAATCTTTATAAATAAATAAATAAATAAATGGTTGTAACAAATACAAACAAATTTAGAAAAAAAAGTTCTGTGTGAAGGGGGGAATTTGGCTCCATGCTGGACCAAAATGCATGTTCTTTTTTTTTTTTTTTTTAAGATTTTATTTATTTATTTGACAGAAATAGAGAGATCACAAATAGGCAGAGAGGTAGGCAGAGAGGGGGAAGCAGGCTCCCTGCTGAGCAGAGAGCCCAATGCGGAGCTCAATTCCAGGATCCTGAGATCATGACCTGAGCCAAAGGCAGAGGCTTAACCCATTGAGCCACCCAGGCACCCCCAAAATCATGTTCTAATTAATTTCAAAGAACAGACACAAAATAAATAAAGTTTTCTAACCACACTGTAAATAGGTTACAAATCAATAACAAAAATATAACTGAAAAAATCCCTGTATCTTTGCAAACTACACTTTTGAATAATATGTTCCAAAATACCATTCTAAATAATACATGGTCCTAGAAGAAATAAAAATGGAAATCAGAAATTATTTGAACTAAATTACATATAATACAGGAAAATGACACAATAAAATTTGTGGAATAAAGCTAAAGCAGTACTTGGAGGGAAAATTATAGCCTTGATTGCATATTTTAGAGAAGAAAAAATGCTGAGATAGGAGCTGAGCATTCATTTCAAGAGGTTAGGAAAAGGACAGAAAATAAACCCAACAAAAGTAGGTGAAAGGAAATAATTTAAAAGTATAAACAAAGGTAAAAGGAAACACACAACAGAGAGAATGAGCAAAGTCCAAATTGAAAAAACTAACAAAATTGATACACCTACAATGAGAATGAATGATCAGAAAAGAGAAGGCACAACAGCAAGGATAAGAAATGAAGAAGAGACTCACCAGACAAGTAAGAGGATATTAGGAACAACTTTATGCCAATAAACTAGAAAATTTAGGTGAGATGGACAGATTCACAGACAAATGTGATATATCTGACACAAAGAAACATCAAAAATCTTTGTCCCATAACTATTAAGTAAATTAAATCTGTAATCAACCAGCATCTGATGATGAAAATTCAAGACCCAGATGGCTTCACGGGTGAATCCTACCAAACACTGGAGAAAGAAAAAATTCTTAATTATCTGTCTCTAGGAAGTAGGACAAAGTTCACCAACTAAATTTGGAAGGCTAGGGTAACTTTCTACTAACACTCAACAAGAATAGCACTAGAAAAAAGGCACAGATGAATTTCATTCATGAATATAGATGCAAAAATCCTTAATGAAATGAAACCAGCTGAATCAGGGGTTATATAAAAGGATAATGCATCACGGGGTGCCAGGGTAGTAGAATCGATTGAGTGGTCCACTCCTGGTTTCCGACCAGGTGGTGATCTCAGGGTGGTGACACCATACCCCCTTCAGGCTCCACACTGTGCAGAATCTGCTTGAGATTCTCTCTTGCTCTCCCTCTGCCCCTCCCCCTGCTCTCTCTCTCTCTCTCAAATAAATAAATAAGTATATTTTTAAAAAGCCTAATATATCATGATCAAATTGGACTTACCCTAGGAATGCACATCAATTTAGCACTAGGAAATTAATTAATGGAATTTACCACATTAATAGATTAAGAAAGAATGTTCATGATCACCTCAAGTCTTGCAGGAGGAGTGTTTGCCAAAACTTGGTGTCCCAATACAATAAAAACTCATAGGAAAGAGTGAAACTTTCTGAATAAAGGACATGAATAAAAAGCCCACAGCAAGCATCATGCTTGGTAAAAAGTTGACTGCTTTCTGCTTGACGTAAGAAAGCTCGCTACTGTCATTTCTATTCCGCACTGTACTGGAGGCTATAGCCAGTGCAGTAAGCAAGGAAGGATAGAACAGACATAAGGGCTGGGAAGGGGGGCGGACAACAACCCTAAGATAGCCATTATCCTCTGGTAAGGATTGTATATCAAGTGAAGCCAAAAGACTCTACTGATAAATATTAGAAATAATAAAGAATTTTAGCAGTTACTGGATGCAGACTCAATATGGAAAAAATCAGGAGTGTTCCAGTAGTAAGCAGAAAAATAAATTTAAAAGATACTAGCTACCATGCCTTAAAAGAACAAACAACTAATGCCTAAAGAAAAAAAAAAAAAAACCCTAGAGAAAGATAGGCAAAGAGCTCCACATGAAAAACTACTATAAACCCCCAAAAGTTATGGCAAGAAATTTGAAAAGACATCAATAATTGGAGACATGATACATTCACGGACAAGAAGATCCAAAAATGTAAGTACGTCACTTCTCAAACTGATCTGTAGATACAAAGAAATTCTACTCCAAATTTCAAAGGTTTTTAAAAAATAGAACTTGATGGGGGGCACCTGGGTGCTTCAGATCATGATCCCAGGGTCCTGGGGTTGAGCCCTGCATCGGGCTCTCTGCTCAGTGGGGAGCCTGCTTCTCCCTCTCTCTCTACCCACTTGTGATCTCTCTGTCAAATAAATAAATAAAATCTTTTTAAAAAAATAGAACTTGATGGAGTACCTGTGTGGCTCAGTCGTTAAGCCTCTGCCTTCGGTTCAGGTCATGATCTCAGAGTCCTGGGGTCAAGCCCCACATCGGGCTCCCTGCTCCGTGGGAAGCCTGCTTCTCCCTCTCCCACTCCCCCTGCTTGTGTGCTCTCTCTCTAGGTGTCTTTCTCTGTCAAATAATAAATTAAATTAAATTAAAATAAAACTTGTCAAACTGATTCGCAGTCCACCAAGAGCAGAACAGGTAAATAACTCATGGAATATCCGGGGGATGGAATGACAATGAATTAATAATGTGTAATGACATGAATGACTGTCGAGAAGCCAGACTCGCACGCACACACACACACACACACACACAGACACACAGACACACACGCATGCAGCGCTAGGATTTAGAAATGCATGTTCAGGTGGGAAATGATGGCTAAGGACAAGGAAGTGATTAAATAAGAATTAGACGGGGAATGGAGAAGAAGCATGACAGGGAGGGGAGTACAGTGGGTTCTGAGTTGCTGGCAGGGGGCCTGGGTAGTGATTGTACAAGAATCTGCTTTATGATTAACCATTATGACCGTTTTGTGCACTTTCCCGTATGGGTGTCCTATTTCACAACGATGCTGGAAAGCCACAGAGTATTTGTTTCCCACATTCCTGAATCAGGGCGCTTTATGTCTCCATCAGGGAGGCAAAATGAAAGGACCCATAAATTCAGCAACTGTCCAATGATGTGATCATAACATGATCAAGTTCGTAAGAGAAGGTAGTGGCTGGGGCTGAGACTGGGAAAAAAGACTGTCCCCCAAGTCTAAGCATTAGCTGCTGTTTTCTATAATATGAACAATGGGAGAGAGACCTCTGACTGGCACCAGATCACGAGCCAGGGACAGGATGAAATCATGTCCCACCTCAGGCCAGACAGAACAAACAGCCTTACCCAGCCCCTGCGTTTCTGGGCGTGCTGAGAAGCCTCCACGTGGCTAATTTGGTTTCTTGATTAGAGACTAAGATAGAGATCAAGACAGGGAGAGCATTCCTTGAATAAAAGGTATGAATTTTCAGATTTGAGGACAAGTCTACTTCAATTACAAATTTTAATAAAACGGCATTCTGGTCTAATTGTTTCGTCTCTATGGGTACCTATAGTATGACACAATTCCTTAGGAAATTGTCACCCTTGGGTCATCTGATAAAATTGACTTCTTGGACCTGGACAGTAGAAGCTCAGACCTTGGTCCCAGCTTTTCCCATCAAACATGCATGCTGAGCGACGCAGGTGGAATTCTTGGCCCGCTTATCTTATCTCATCTCATCAACACTGGCGGGTTATTACTCAGGGCCCACCTGGGAACAGGGGCCCACCTGGGATCAGGGCCCCACCTGGGGAGAATCTCAGGCTTGGAAATAATCTCTGTGGGGGCACCTCCCCAGCCCTCACATTGTATTTAAGGAGGAAGTAGGGCTCTGTAATAACGACATTATATATGTATATAAATGTATATTTATATGTAATACATAAAACCTACAGACCAATAGACCTCATGAACAAAGGCACAAAAATCCTCAACAGAATGATAGGAAATAAAATCTAGTAATATATTTAAAAGCTTATGAACATGTGGGGTTTATTCCAAGAATATAAGGTTAGTTCAACATTTTGAAAATTAACCAACGCAATGCCCCACTATAGAATAAATGAGACAAATTCATCTCAATAAATGCCTAGGAAAGACCTTAACAAAATTCATCATCCATTCGTGAGAAATATTCTCTGCAAATGAAGAAGAGAATAGAACTCCCTCAAAATGATAAAAGGAATCTGCAAAAACCTACAATGGACATCAGAATTCGTGGCGAAACACTGAATCCTTTCCTCCTAAAATTGGAAGCAAGACAAGGACGTTCACTTTCACTACATCTCGTCATCATTGTACTTACGGTGCTAGCCACCACAATAAGGCATGAAAAAGAAATAGAATGATTTCAGACTGGAAGGAAGGACAATCACAAAATTAATAACAGAGACATCCGCTCTGCCCTTTACCCAGTTTCCACTAATGGCAACCTCTTAAAAAACATGAAAATCAGGAAACTGGCCTTGGTGAAATGTCAGTAAACTGATTTTTTTGACAAGAGTGTGCTAAGGCAATTCAATGAGGGAAAGGTTCCCCTTCCTTCCTTCTTTTTTTCTTTCCTTCCTTCCTCTTCCTTCCTTCTTTCCTTCCTTTTTCTCCTCCCTCCCTCTCTTCCTTCTTTCCTTCCTTCTTACTTTCTTTCCAGGGTGGGAAAGAGAATCTTAAGCATCTCCATCTCATGACCCCAAAATCATGACTCGAGCCAAGTTTGAGTCAGGTACTCAACCGACTGAGCCACCCAGGTGCCTCAGGAAAGAGTCTTTTCAATGGAACAACTGGATATCAGTATAGAAAGAATGTATTTTAAACAAAAATTAATTCAACATGGGTCGTAGGTCCAAGCATAAAACCTAAATGTAAAACTGCCAGGAGAAAACCTTGGGGTTAACAAAAATTCCTTAGGACATAAAATTTTCTTAGGACTGACAGTAAAAGAAAAAAAAAAAAAAACAACAGGTAAAATGGGCTTATTTAAAAATTTCATTTTCTGCACTTCAAAGATACCACCAAGAAAATGAAAATGGTTGAGTAATTAAATGCAGGGAACCCTTTCACAATGTATATATATCAAAACATGACGTACACTTCGCCTTACAATTTTATATGTCTATCGTTCTCCAGTAAAGCTGAAAAAAAAAGAAAGAAAGAAAATACAAATGAACAGGCCAGTCATAAATTGGGAGAAAATATTCCCAGTACTCATAAAAAAGACGTTTTTAGGTGTTCTGGACACTATTCCTCTTTCAAGAAGAATAGTGTCCAGAACACTTAAAAACGTCTTTACTTTCCTGGGGCACCTTGGTGGCTCAGTCAGTCAAGTGTCCTACTCTTGATCTCAGCTCAGGTCAGATTCTCAGGGTTGTGAGTTCAAGCCCTGTGTGGGCTGGGCATGGAGCCTACTTAGAAACAAATAAACCAAAAAACCCCAAACCTCTTGGCTTTCCCAATAATAGAAGATAAACCATCCACTTAGAAACGGAGCAAATCTTACCAGGGCTGTTTTCGGAGTGATGGAAATGCTTTGAAATTAGTGGTGATGCAAGCACAATGTAGTGAATACACAGAAAGACACTGAAAGGCACACTTGAAGACGAATTTTCTTATGTGACGTATATCTCGACTTTTTAAAAATGCTCTCAAAATGGACAAAAGACTTGAATAGACCCCTCAGAGAAGAAGATATATGAGTAGACAATACACATGTTATATTTCATCTTTTTATAAGACCCTTTAGAGCACTAATCATCAGTGCCAGGGACATGCCAATTAGAACCGCAACACGTACCTGGCCTCACCCACTGAAATGACTCAAATGGTTTTTTAAAGTCCAGTCCTTAGGGGCTCCTGGGCGGCTCAGTCAGTTGTGTCTGCCTTCGGCTCAGGTTATGATTCCAGGATCCTGGGATCCAGCCTTGCATCAGGCTCCCTGGTGCCTCTCCCTTTGCTGCTCCCCCTGCTTGTGCTCACACACTCTCTCTTTCAGATAAATAAAATCTTCAAAAATAATAATAATAAAGGCCAGTACCAAGGGTTGAGGAAGTTGTGGAATTCCCAGAGCCCTCCAACACCGCCAGTAGGAGCGTAAAATGCTACAACAGATTTGGAAACAGTCTGACCATTTTCTTATAATATGAAACATTTGCCTTTCTGTGATTTCCACTGCTAGGTATTTACAGAAGTGATACAAAAGTGATACAGAAAGTGATACAAAAGTGATACAGTCCAAAAAAGACTCCTATACACCTGTTCACAGCAGCATTATTCATAATAGCTAAAAAGTAGAAGCAGCCCAAATGTCCATCTGTGGGGGAATGGATAATGTACTGTGATAGGTAGCTGCTCAACAGAATTCAATGCCGCAATCACAAGGAAAGAAGAGCTGATGGACAAGAACTGCGGTTGGGTCTTTGAGACACTGTGACGATGAAAAGCAAACAGTACCCGTGGCATGGTGGTGGTTATACGAAGTTCTGGAACAAGCAACAGAAATCAGGTCAGTAGTTGCCTAGAGCATTGTGGTTGCGGTTGGGGATCTGACTATAAAGGAGAGTAAGGGAACTTTCTGGAAGGATGAAAATGTTCTATATTTTGATTGTGAGAGTGGTTATGTATATGTCTACATCTGTCAAAATTCATCAGACTGTAGACTTAAAAACCTATGCATTTCAATTATATATATGATTATAATTATATAATATTATATATATATATATATATATATATATATATAAAATTTACACCTCAGTAAACTTGACTAAATAAAAAAAGAGCATGGGGGGAAAAAAAACATGGGATCTGGAATTAAACTACCTGGGTTTGACTGTTTCATCCTGGTTCCCCAGTTTAAAAGCTGTGTGACCACAGAGAAGTTACTTATCCTTTCTAACACTCAGTTTCCTCATCTGGAAAATGAGGATTCCACTCAGACACAGGAGGGGGAATATTCCTGGCTGTGTTCAGTGTCATATACATATTAAGAACGGCTCTGCGGGCGCCTGGGTGGCTCAGTGGGTTGAGCCTCTGCCTTTGGCTCGGGTCATGATCTCAGGGTCCTGGGATCACCTCCACATCTGACTCTCTGCTCGACAGGGAGCCTGCTTCCCCCCTCTCTCCACCTGCCGCTCTGCCTACTTGTGATCTCTCTCTTTGTAAAAAAAAAAAAAAAGAAAAGAAAAAAGAAAAAAAGAACAGCTCTATGCCAGGCACTATGCTGAGCAGTCCGCATAGAAGGGAAGCAGACTGGATGGGAAGAAATGTGTGCGCCAGGCTCCTCTCCTGGCACCTTGTCACCCTTGAACTCTGGTGCTGGGGAGTGAGCAGGGAAGGTATTAGTTGGCCAGGGCTGCCATAACAAATTACCACAGATCGGGTTCCTTATACAACAGAAATTGACTTCTCACAGTTCTGGAAGGGGGAAGTCCAAGATGGCGGTGCTGGTAGATCTGATTTCTCCCAGGGTTTCTCCTTTTGGCTTACAAAGGAACCTTCTCCCTCTGCCTTCCAATCCTGTATCCTCCATGCTTCTACATCCCTGTGTCTCTGGCTTTTCTTATCTTGTAAGCATGTCAGTCAGATTGGATTAGGACCCACCTAACAGCCTCCTGTAGAAGTAACATCCCTCTTATTCTTCTTTTTTCTTTTTCTTTTCTTTCTTTCTTTCCTTTTTTTTTTTTTTTTAAAGTAGGCTCTGTGCCCAACATGGGGCTTGAACTCATGACTCCAAGATCAAGAGTCGTATGCTCTACAACTGTGCCAACGAGGCACACGTAAATTATCGTCTAAGACCCTTACTCCAAATGCCATCACATTCTGAGGTTCTGAGTGTTAGGGCTTCAACATATGAATGGGGGGGGGGGCGTTGGGGAGCGGTGGTGGTGAGGAGACACAATTCAGCCCAGAACAGGGAACAAATCCAGATTTGACCCCTCTTGAACAAGAATGTCCGAGAACAGGGCTTTATGCCTGACTCATTGAGAGGCCGCTCAGAACAATCCACGGAAAGATCACTTAGCTATTTTGCCGTTTTCCAGCTTCTTGACCTTGAATGATGCACTTGAAAGTCTCTGAATTTGGCAGCACTCCCCCATGCCAAGGAGGGCAGACAGTCTTATTTTACAGGGCTGGTGGGAGCAGCATGGACTGACACCATTAACATGGGACGAACCAGATCAGGCCATGTCTGGGCCCCAGACCAACACACAGCTGTTAAAATGATAGGGTAGTTATCTTAAAATAGAAAGTTAAAAAAAAAAAAATGACAGAGAAGACCTGCAGATATCTGCATATATCTGGATGTGAAGAAGCAGCTCCACAACCCATAGCCGAAAGGCCCAAGCAAATCCTGTGCGGAACTGGCGGGCCTCAAGTCCCTGCACCACAGTCACTGTGGATGCTCACCGGATGGCTCCAGACTGAGATCCATGTATGGGTATTTACAAACAAATAAGCTAAATGCAGACAAAGGTTTTTCCTCACATGCAGCCCAGAGCAGTGGGGGGCTGAGGGCCGCTGGTAATAGTAAGAGTTATTATTTCGTCCTTATTCTGCAGCAGAAGCTCTTCTGGGCCCTTTGTGCCCCATGAGCTGATGGAAGCCGCACAGCTGCTCCGTGTGACGTAGGTTTGCTCCTGGTCCCACAGCAGGCGGGTGGGGGATGCACCATCTGAACCCAAATGGAGCAGGCTTCCAAAGACCCAGCGGGCTTCCAGGAGGTGAGGGGACACAGGAGAAGAAGAGAACTTAGGAATTTTCAGTGTGAGTCTGTAGGGGAGAGGCCCCCAAACCTCATTATCAGCCCAATTCGGAAACCCAGCCCAATTCCGTGATAAAAAAAAAACAAAAAACAAAAAACAAAAAACTGCCCTGGGGGAACTTTTCAGATACAGAGATTCCCGAATGTGTTTGCTGGAGATTCTGAGGCTGGGGTCTGTGGCAGCGCCCAAGAATCCACAGTTAGGCAGGGTCCCAGGCAGGACCGGCTTCAGGCACTCCTGGTCTGTGCAGGGACATGGCCTTATGCTCACGAGGACCCATACCTGGTTCAAAGCTCTGTTGTTTACAGCTTGAAGTTCCTGATAGTTTGATCTCTGAGCGCTTGTTCTGCAGATGGTAGCAGTCTTCTGTGGACATTGGCGTCTCAGGGCCTCACCTCCCACCAGCTCTTTGCCTCCCTGGGGTGGGTTCTCTGCTGCCGGACCCTGGTGTCCCCAGCTCATCTGGGCTCCCCGCTCTGCTCCTGCATGGTGACCCCTGCCTTGTCTGCCCTTCACCCTCTAGTCCTGATTCTGCCGCTGGTTCTCTCCGCACAAAGGCAGACTAGTGCTTCTCTGCCCCACTCCTGCCCCACAGCGTCCAATGTGACAGGAGAGCCTGGGATGGGCCGCCAGCAGGGCTGCACGCAAGCCTTCCCTATCCAGGGAAGGTGAACTCAAAGAGGCGATAGTATGGACAAAGGCAGTGAATGAGGGTGGGCTCAAGAAGCAGAGGAGGGGGAGGCAGGGGTACAAGTGGGCTCACTACAGGTGTGAGGCTGTGCTCTCACCCCTTAGTCTTGTATTAGAATCAGCTAGCAAAAGTGGAAAGCACAGTTTTCCTCGCCCAGTTTAATTGGTCTGGGGTGGGGCCCATATACTTGTCCTTCAAGAAGGTCTCCTGTGATTCCCGGGACCCACCAAACCAGTCAGTGTACACGACCTCTAATTGGATGGATTAGAGGCTTCGGGGATCTGACGCTAGGTGGCGCCAGACAGTAGGGCCTGACCTGCTCCTGGGAGGCTGGGGAGAGCGCCGGGGCAGGGGGCGGGGGGCGGGGGGGGGGAGCGGCGGGCAGAGGGGTGCGGCGAGGTGGAGCGGTGGCCCACGGGTTCCCGAGTCCGAGGCTGGGCAGCAGAGCCTGGCCGCTCACGTGGCCCTGTTTCCTCGCCTCTTTCGCAGGACTGTTGGGCGGATTACATGCAATTACCTAGCCCTTGCCTGGACCCTGGAGAGGATGTGGTCCCTGTTCCCCTCCCGGTCGTGCCTTCTCTCACTATAGGTGGGTCTGTGTGAGCAGGTGAGTCGTTCCTCTCTGGTAGCACATCTGGAAGGCTCTGCGAAGTTTGCCAACTCAAGGCAGGTCTTAGAGAACTGTCCATTGGCAAGAAAATCACGTGTTTTGTTTTGGTTTTGTTTCTGTTTTTAAACAGGAAATTTATCAGAATAGTCCAAGAACGCATTTTCTCTACACTTATGTGATGGGAAATGAGAGTCCCAGTGAGGACCCTGAGACTCTCCACAGTCCCCAGTCCGAAAGGATTCCATTTTCTTCCGTGTTATTTTCACGTATAGTGCTTTAAATATTTTATAACAATTTTGAAGCAGAGGCCCATCACTGAGGTTGACTACTATTGGTAGCCTTCCCTGATGCAGAATGTCGTGGAAAACCCAACAGGCAACAAGCATTTGGAAGGAAGGTGTCATCTTGCAAGTCTGACCACTTAACATACTCCCTTTTGCGAGGCTTGAGTTAACCTTTGCTAAATGGTGTTTCCTGTATTACCGGTCTCCTTTCTCCCTCCCCATTTTATTTGAAACAGTTTCTTCAACTAACAGGTATTTGCCAATCTCTGGGTAAAAATGTTCCAGTATCCCCCCCGCCCCAATCCTCCAATAAATAATAGAAAACCATCCATACTCCTAGGAACCGCCCCATCTAACAGGGAGAGAGGGAGGTCGGGGAATAATGCCCAAAAGATGAGCTTGGGATTTTATGGAAACATGTTTAGGGGACCCAAAAAGGAGCAACTCATTACTTTTTAAACATTGTATTACAAAAAAAAAAAAAATTACAAATAGAAACAAAAGTAAAAGGAAGAGTAAAGTGAATCCTGTCTACCTGCCACCTGACTTACAAAATTGCCAGTCTTGCCTCATCTTTGCCTCACCAACCATAAAACTGCACTCACTCCCAATGTACAACTGAATGATTTTTAGTAAATATATATATACTTGCGCAACCATCAACCCCATGCAATGTTAGAATATTTCTACTACTATTTTTAAGGTGACTCTGCCACCAGTTCCTGCTCTCCTCTCTAGACTTAGGCAACCATCAATCTCTCTATCTCTGTTGATTTGCCATTTCTGGACATTGCAGATAGTAGAAATACAGAATATGTGGTCTTTTGCTTCTGGCTGCTTTCCCTGAGTATCAGGTTTTCAAGGTTTATCCATGTCGTGATACAGATCAGAGCTTCATTCCTTTTTACTACAGAATGACGTTCCATTGTATGAAGAGACCACGTGTTCATTATTTAGACCACATAAGTATTTACCCGTTATTAGTTGTTGGCACATTGGGGTTATTTCCACTTTTTGGCTGTTATGACTAACACACTGGAGTCCACATTCGAGTCACTCTTTGGACATTTGATTGCCCATGTCTTTGGTAGGGATCTAAGATTGGAATTACTGGATGTTACGGTAAATGTAACATTTTAAGATTCTTGTGCCAAATTTTTGTTTTTCCGACATACCACTTTAAATTCCCATCAGTGACGTATAAGAATTCTGGTGTCTCAGCACCCTTGCCAACACTTGTCATTTCTTTATGATTTAAGCATTCTGGTGGGTGTCGAGGGGCCTCTAGTTGTGGTTTTAACTTACATGTTCTTAATGAATGATAACATGGAACATCTTTTTGTGTGCTTATTGGCCATTGGTACGTCTTTGTGGAAATGTTCATTCAAACCTGTTGTCCAGTTTTTAAAATAAACTTTTTACTTTGTTACAGATTTGCAGAAAAACTGGGAGGAGAGTACAGACCCTTTGCATCCCTCACACCCAGTTTCTCCTGCTGTTACCATCTGACACGAGTCGCGGACATTTGTCACAATTCCCCGAAGCCCACATTTTCTTGAGATTTCCTTTTTTGAGTTTTTACCTAATGCCCTTTTCCTGTGCCAGGGTCCCATCCAGGACAGCACATAACATTCAGTTGTGTCACCTTGGTCTTGCCCTGTCTGTGACAGTTTTCTTAGACTTTTCTTTCTTTGTTGTTGTTGTTGTTTTACCTTGACCTTTGATAACCTTAGTAGTTTTGAGGGAGACTGATCAGGTATTTTGTAGAACGTCCCTTAATCAGGATTTGTCCCTGGTTCTTCTCGTGATTAGAATGGAGCTATAGGTTTTTGCGAGGAAGCCTTCAGAGGTAAAGTGCCTGCATTAGGTTGGCTTGGGTCACCCTACAAATACCACAGACCAGGCAGTGCCACGAACAGAAATTTATTCGCTTCCAGTTCTGGGCTGGGAGTCCAATGTCAAGGTGCTGGCAGGGCTGGTTTCCCCTGAGGCTTCTCTCTCTCTCTCCTTGGCTTACAGATGAACCTCTTCTACCTATATCCTCACATGGTTCTTACTCCGTGTCCTAACCTCCTTTTCTTAGGAGGACCTCCATTCTGTCGGATTAGGGCCCGCTCCCATGATCTCAGGTAGCATTATTAACAACCTCTTTAAAGATCCTATCTCCAAATACAGTCACATTCTGAGGTGCTGGGAGTTAGAGGACTTCAACATATAAACTTGGAGAGGTGGGGGTGGGCAACACAGTCCAGCCCCTAACAGTGTCATTCTCATCCTATCCAGGGTCTGTACTATCGACGTGACTTATCATTGTGTTTGTTGACCTCAGTCACCAGGCTGAGGTGTGTTTGCTGGGTTTCTCCACTGTAAGGTTATCTTTTTCTTTCCTATTCCCATACATGCTCTTTGGAGAGAAGTCATGATGTACAACCCACATCATAGGTTTTGTCCCATGGTAGGGATTATGTGACTGTATTATACTCTGTACACCTCTTAGAAGAAATATAGGGGTAAATCTTTGCGACTTTGGTTTTGGCAATGGAATCTTAGATATAACAGAGCAAATAGATAAATTGGGCCTCATCAGGATGGAAAACTTCTGTGTATGAAGGGATATCAAGAAAGTGAAGACAACGTATAGAGTAGAAGATATTTGCAAATTACAGATCTGATAAGGGTCTAGTATCCTGGTTATATAAAGAATGCTTACAACTTAACAATGAAAAGATAAAATCTATCTTTTACAAATCAATGCTGTACGGAAAAACCTTGTAGAGAAGATACTTGCACGTTTGAACGCATCTATAGAATCAGTTCCCAGAAGGGTGTGTGCTTTTCTCATTTTGACAGCTGTTACCAACTGCCTTCCATGGAGGGCACATCCGTTTAGATCCCTCTAGGATTTTCTTTTCCCAAACTCACTCTGACATATGACAACACTGATGAGAATGCTCATTCCAGCATTATTCATAATAACTCCAAACTGGAAACAACCAAATGCCCCACCACATGAGAGTGGAGAGACACAGTATGTTCTCGCCATACCACAGAACCCTACAGGACAATGAAAAAGAACGAAGTTCTGCTACCTGCAACATGGAGAAATCTCACAGGAGTGTCAAGGAGTGAAAGAAGCCAGACACAAAACAGTACTTAATGTAGGACTCCTGGGAGGTGGCTCAGTTGTGGAGCAGAAGGAAGAAGCCATCTATGATAACAGAGGTCCATGCAGCAGTTAGCCTTGGATGGTGGGGCACTGACCACAGTGTCATGGGAGAGTCTCTCCAGGCGCTCAGAGGGTCCTATACTTGGATGTGCGTGATTGTGATGTAGGTGTATAATACATAAAAACTCATTGGGCTGCATGTGTAAGTTATATCTCAATAAAAAGTAAGAAGGTTAAAAAAAAAAAGCCAGCCCTACTGGGCTAACCACATGGACATGGCAGCAGGCAATCTCCTTAGCCACCAAGAGTCACACAGCAGACCCTGCTTCTCTTTTGTCCTGTCTTGACCAGCTATGGGTTACAGGTGTAAAGAGGGGGTGCCTAGCAGCGGAGGTGGCCTCTAGGATTAGTCTGGTGCCCGAAGTTGCCCCAGGGTAGGATACTGTCTTACTGCACCCTTCCCAACGCCATCCCTGGCTAGGGATTCTCTGCACTAGCTGTTTGGGCATCTGCCCAGCTATTTATAGCCTTGGGACTCTGCATGAAAAGGGCCTCATGCAACGGCTCCTTTCTCCTGCCATGGACCTGCTCCTGAGCCCTCTCTCCCCACCCACCCCAGGCTTTAATGTTTCTGGAACATTCTAGGACCCACTGCTAGGCTACATGTTGCTATGGCGAGGGGTCTCTCCTGCAGTGCCGATTCCTTAACTGCCTGCCCTGTCCTGTCAACGTTCCCAGTTCTGAGCCCAGCCCCGTCCAGGACAGCTTGGGAAAGGGCTGAACTCTCACTGCTTATCCCCACCCCTTCTTCTGGTGGGGCTGAATGGCTGCGTGCTTCAGGAGCCTTGAATCTTCTCTCCAAGCCCTGTTTGGCCCCAGGCTAATCTTGTTCCTCAGTTTGGAAAATTAGGATGCCCCCCCCAACCGAATCAGAAGGATGGTTGGCTGCCCACCTGGCCGCAGCAGTGGAGGAAAGGAATCGAACCCCTGTGCTTTGTTCAGCTTAAAACTCCACAGGGGAGGGATGCCGGGGGAGCTCAGTCAGTTAAGCTGCTGCCTTGGCTCAGGTCAGGATCCCAGGGTCCTCTCGAGTCAGGCTCCCTGCTCAGAAGGGAATCTGCTTCTCCTCCCTTTGCTGCCCATCCCCCGCCACTTTGTGCTCTGTCTTTCCTTCCTCTCTCTCTCAAATAAGTAGATAAAAATTTTAAACAAACAAACAAAAAAAAAACCAAAAACAAAACAACTTCACAGGGGAGCCCCCTCCCCTTGGGCCTTACCAGGAGGGGGCAGGACACTTAACCCCACAGGAGATGTGATCTAGAAATGCATTTGAAAAATCCAAATGCATTTTAAAGGTAGTAAAGACATTTGCCTGCCTCCTCTTTTTCCTTCCCTCTCCTCTCTTTCCTTCCTCCCTCTGTGCAGTGGAGGATCCTCTCCCCTTGGGGAGGAAGGCTGGGTAAGCCAGACTTCACGGACTCCCCTGGGTTGGCGTAAGGCCTGAGGCCCACGTTCCCTGTACGGCAGAGGGGCTGAGGAAGCTGACAGCCCCGGGGGCTGGGATCGCTGCACCTGTAAGGGCTGAGAGGTGGGACAAGGAGGCAAGCTGTCCGCTCAGGAGCAGAGGGATTTCCCTTGGCCTCTACCAGTCAGCTTCTCCACTGAGGGCTGCCCGTGGCCTGCGTGCCTCCGACCTGTGAGAATCCGCCCTCAGGCCCTGCCTTTGCAGAGTAGGGGAGGGGGCGTGGAGCCCAGGAGCTACTGACATAAAAACAAAGCAGAATTAGTTTTCGCCCTCTGAGCCTGTGGCTGCCTGCCAACTTCTCCTTCACAAACGAACATTCCTGTTTTCATTTTGGCAGTTTTTGTCAGGTTCTTGCAAATGGAAGGGTGAGCAGACTGAAGCGGAATGACATTTGCTGAGCTGAAAGGACGGCTTCGAAGTCTAGTCCTCGAGAGCTCGGCAGTGCACATGTGCTTTTCGGGGACACTCTCCTCCGTGGGGCTGGGAATCCAAGTCAGAGCTGGCCTCATTTTACCAGCCGCTCTCCGGTCTCCCAGCAGTTACGCTTCCCTGTGAGCAGAGTAAGGAGACGTATGACCCGTATAAGAGGAGAACCCATGTCAGCCACCGCTGGAAACACGTACTGAGACCGGTGGGCACTCAAACCACAAGATAACAGAGGACTCTACATTGGCATCACATTTTTATGTTCGTATAAACTTATGAAAACCTTGAAATTAAAATGACTACCTCACGACATACCAGAGTGACTAATTTAATTGAAAAACAAAACCGAATGCTTCCAGAAAAACGGATACTTTAAAGCTAATACAGCTTAAAAATTGAAAATGATATCCCCAAGTTTTAGCATTTGCTCCTAGATCCCTTTGGCTGTAAGAATTTGTTAGACAAGTTCCTCTCTTGTTTTCTTCCTTTCTTTTTTAAGATTTCATTCGTTTATTTGACAGAGAGAGAACAAAGCAGGCAGAGCGGCAGGTAGAGGGAGAGAAAAGCAGAGTCCCCTCTGAGCAAAGAGCCTAATGTGGGGCTTGATCCCAGGACTCTGGGATCAAGACCTAAGCAGAAGGCAGAGGGTTAACCCACTGAGCCACCCAGGCGTTCCTTGCAAATGTTACAGGCTTGCTGTGCTGGCTTCATCCAGTGTCTCTCAGGTGCAAATGGGCAGGGAACCATGGACTCCAACCTCAAGGGGAAGGTCTTAGGGGCCAACTTGGATGACCATATCGACTCAGGAGAGCCAGTGGGCTGGAAAGGGGTCCCTTCCAGGGTATGATTCTATTTAAAGAAACGCTTTCTTATTTTCCCACAAACTAGCAACGGGAAAAAAGATGAACAATATTTCCTTCTTGGACAGAAAAAAAAAAGTTGCCACAGGGCTTTTGTTAACAAGCACATCGGAAGACTTCTTACCTCCCTTGCATATCACTAAGGGGCTAGGAGAGCAAGCCTATTCTCTTTCCAGCTAGTTGGGCTGAATTTTAAAACAAAAATGAAAACAAGCCTGGTCTCCTCCTGGAGGGAGCACAGCTACTCTTGGTATCATGTTTGCTAACCAGCATCACACACCTGTTCACCAGCTGGCTTCACACACCTGTTTACCCAACACCAGCTAAAAACAGTCAGACTCAGAGCTGAGAAGTACACACCTAACAGTCTGCCCAGGGAAGCTGACCCAACCACACTTGGAAAGAGGTTTCTCTGATTCCGGGCACCTCAGCTTGTCGGCTTGTTTCCAGCCTATTCTTACAACCCAGGGAATTGGCAGTCACACTTCCAAGTGAAAAGATTGGGAAACTGGGCCAGTGAATAAATGCTTACTTTGGATCTGTACTATTGATTAAAAAAAAAAAAATCACTGGAAAAAATGAGCCCTTTTCTTCCATTTTTGCTCAAAGCAGTCCAAAGAAAACAAGTTTTGGTTCACTCCTGTCTGTGAGCTCAGCTTGGTGTCGAACAAACTCCGGAGAAGTCACAGAGAAAGCTAGCACCAGACATGCCATGGTGTGTCCTATCTGTGATTCAGAGGGGCGGCACCTTCCCCTCGGAGGGAGGAGAGAGACTCCTGGGGAGGGTACACTTCTTTGCTCTCTTTCTCTACGTGCCTGTCTGCACACATTGCTGACTGAAGAGAGGGGCTAATGAACCCGCTAATCCCCAGGCTGGTATGTGAGGCCCTGGGAACTTGCAGCCACACTGTGTGTTCCTGATATGCGGACTCAGCTAGGGAGCACTGAAGGCAGCCCTGCCCCTGCAGGCCGGCTGGAAGGGGGTCTGTAGCACCTTCTCCCCCTCCCACCCCTTCAGCCTGCGTGGTGAGTGCACACACGTGGGTAAGCTCTGTGAGTCCGTGCTGTGTTAAAGGGAAGTTTCAGGATTCCTGCAGATAAGTTCACTTTCTGATTGATAATTTCTATGAAGCACGTTTTCTGTTTGAAATTGCGCCAACCCCGGAATAAACAAACAACAAAACAGAGTTAATTATACTGTATTTTGAATTATTTTCCCAGCCTTCTCCATGTCTAGTGTGAAGTTTTCTCTAATACAGGACAACAGTTGAGTATACAACAGATTACAAGGTCTGTAGGAATGAATTAAAGATAATGTGCTTCTATCTATATACAGATATAGCTTGGTATCTCATAGATACAATTCTTCCTGGTTTTGGTGGTTGACAAAGCATAAGCAGTTTCTTAGGTATCTAGTTATTTTTTACAGTTAGGCTCCTTCCCTTTAACTGAAAACAGTCTTCGAGTTCCCCTCTCATCAGTGCTTTTGTCTCTCAGAAGAGAGAAGAAGGGAGGGAATGTGTTCAGAGGGGACCAAAGAAAGAGCCACAAGCAGTTTCTAGAAAATTGGATTAAAAAGAAAGCTATCCATGCTTTTAGAATGGAAAGATTATTAGAATCTGGGATTTCTTTCTGCATTTCATGACAAGCAAGAAGCAAAGCCCATGCGTACGAGGCTCTCCGTCAGCACGTGTGGAAGAAGGCCAGGTTTTGGGTGAATGTATGACCACCCACAGGTCAAAAGGCTACTTGAACAAACCCCTGTCGCCCCTCCACAGTGACTCACCACCATGAATGGGGGAGCTTATGCCCGGGGAACCCGTCAGGACAAAGCTGGAAGGGGCAATGTTGGCACGTGGGGTTCCATTAGGACCTGCGTGCCTCACAGAACTGATTTTGGTGTAAGGATCATTGCATGAATTGAGACGTTTGGAAGCTGATTTTAGTAACTGGATCATCTCAGGGACGGCTCATCCTAAAATGCTGTCCATTACAGGTCGTGAAATTGACACAGGATTTCCAAGAGGATGTTAAGGCTTTGGGTTTTTCACTGGATGCTCATCCTTGTGTTGTGACTGGTGCTTCATTAGATGCTGTAGCGTGAAGAGGGTGCACCTGGACGCCCTGCCTGGCGCACCCTGATGGCTTATGGCACACCTGCAGCTGTGGCACTTGAGGGTTGAAGAGGTGGCAAAGGGCTGTGTGGGATCCAAGACCTGCTGCACCGGGTCACGGACGCTGGTGAACTGCTCTTTGTGGACATCTGTTTCTCTGGGCATCCCTGGATGGTCCTCTGTTCTGTCCCTGACCTCCCCCAAGTCCAAGGACAGCTTTGGGAATCCTGGGATACTGGGGTTTGGTGGGGGTCTCTGAGAGTCAGGCTTGCTGCTGCCCAGGATGGCCCTGGAATATCTGCTTTGTGAGCTCAGTTTAGACTCGCAATTCCCAGCTCTCTGCTCTGGCAGCTTCTTGGAGCTAAAAACAGAAGGGTCTTGCAGATTATTTCCTGAAGGGTCGTGGGTGCCACAGGCTTCACCTAGGACCTTGTGACAGTTTATGCGAGGGGCTTGGAGCATTGGAAGGTGGGCCAGTGTGTGAGGTACCGATGTGGTGGGGGTGGGGCGGAGTGTGACAAGCACGACCTGAAGGACGCCAGAGTTCACTAAGAAGACAAGGAGGCAGCAGGAGGCTTGGTGCAGTGTAGGTGCTTGGAGATTGTCTTCTTGCATGGCAGAGGAACTAGGGGAAGGGTGGCCATTCTGTTCCTCACTGCCCAACTGTCTGAGGGCATACAAGACATTCACGCTGGCCTGGCTGTGCTCCTGCTAGAAGACATCGAAGGGGCTGCTGCTATGGGCACTGATGACAGAGGCACTGATGACAGAGGGAGGCGGTGGCCGGAGCCACAGGTTGGGAACACAGGCAGACTCTTTGGGAATTCGAGTAACGATCAGATAGTGGGTTCACTAGAACACGTTAGGTTTGCTCTCACAGCACACAGATCTGTGCCTCCTGTATTCTGCCGACAAAATGGGCAGCTGAAGGAGGAGATGAGGAAGTTTGGAGAGGAGATACTGAAAGCGATGAGGAGACTCCTTGTTTTGGCTGCGCAAGAAACGTGAATGGAAGAATTTGGATCATGATGTGATCGGTGCAATCAATTTACTTTGTCTCATTAGAAATATTTTAGGGATAAGGATGCTTATGTCCTAAATTATCTGGATGACTGCTTCAAATCTCCCCCACCTCCAACACACAAACATAGTTTTATCTTATCTTGTTAGGTTTAAATTGAACTAATTTCTTGGAAGTTCATGTAAATTACATTTTTCAACATTAAAAACAAACAAATCCAAATGCTCTCCAGGTATCATGGTAGATTAAAGTGCTTCAGAAGTCTACAGAAGTCTTTGACTGAACTTTTTAAGAAAGTACAACACAACATGCAATTAATAATAGAAACAGGAGATTGGGGCAATATTCAGCCATATTTTTCTGCGTTAAATGAAAATTCCAAACATATCTGTGATGCCTCAGAAGCCTTCTCTTGAGGAGGAAGAGGTAACATTCTGGCAAACCAAAATTACCAAAGAAAAGTTCCATCAACCCAGCACATAAGACTTGCCACTAAAAATTAAACTACTGGCTTCCTCAGTCCTTTGTGCATAGCCAACAAAGTCCACTTTTTACCCAGGAGCCCCAAATTGGAGGAAATTACAATTACATTCTATGATACTTCAAGTTAAACAGCTGAGTTATACGTTTCTTTCCCTCTAATAGTTCCCTGAAACACTAGAAATGTACAGATGTATGATAAAGGTGTTTTTAAAATGACCTAACATTATACATATAAAGAATTTATCGTGTGATTAACAGTTGTGGGGGGTGGGGAACCTGATTTTGTGTTAAAGGTACGCGATCTGTTTCTGTTCCATTCGCAGGAAGGACAGGACAGCAACATAACCTGCGCTTTCCACAGATCTTTCTGAAGGCACGGACAAGTTGCAAACTTTGCATTCCCATGGCGCTCTTGGTTAGCACATGGACACCAGTCCATGCGGTCCCTGGAATAATTTCGAAACGTCTCCATTCTAGGCACACACTAGGTAATAGCTTAAATACTCCACATTTAATTCAAATAGCCAGTCTTACAAAAAGAAGGGGAGAGGGAGAGAAGGGAAGATTTATTTTACCTTGTTGAGTGCTTGGGGACCTGGTATCTAATTTTTCCATTTAATTGCACGATGACCCACTCCACCACCTGGATTCTTTGTTCTTTCCTGGCAAGGAAGGGGGAGGCCATGACAGGCAGTCACGTGGACTTGGCAGCACGCTCCGGGGTCCAGCTCTGCAGCCGGGAACCGTGGGCAGCAACCGGCTGGACTGGGGCAACCCCCTCAGCTATGCTCTGTGATCTGTTGTACAGAAAAAACACTTCTGCCTATCCACACAGGTGAGGCATCCTGAAGACCAAAGGGGTCCCCTGTGTTTTGAGTTCTTTCGTGGAAAGCTGTAACGGGAAACTGCTTGGTGGGCACAGACATGTTTGCCTAGGTGAGAACTGAATGTAGTGGCCAAAGGGTTTGTTTCTTTCAATCAGTAGAATAGCAGCTCACTGTGTTGTTGTAGGGTTATCTGTATTCCTGAAGTTAGACAGTGAGGATGGCATATGGCATGGAACTGAAACCTACTTGGGAGGTCAAAGAGGGCAGTGGAAGGGGGTGGGAAGCAGGTAGAGTGGAGGCACCTGTGTCCTTGGAGAGGCATGGCTGTCCATGAGGTGGGGCTGGCTGGTAGTTGTGGGAGGCCTCCCAAGAGGCCAGTGCTGGAGACCCAAGAAGCTGGAAGCCAGGGAGAACATGAATGGAGATCTTCCCAAGGAAGGGCTCGGTGAGCTGTGAGGTTGGCCTTGGGTACACGGTGTCACTAGGGAGTCAGTCCCGCAAGTGTGCGGGTGTGCAGCTCTTCCCTTTCCCATTCTGCTTCCTTTTCCCAGGATCATATGGACAAATCCAAACAATCCCTCCTTTCTGACACCATTCGCTGGCCTTCCAACCTACGTGGCAAGAATTTTCTTTGCTGAGAAGGGCAAGAAAGTCAGAGAAAGATGAAGACGAGAGAGCAGTTTGTTCAGAAAACTTTCCCCTGCCAGAAGCCGCTGCCTTGTCTGGTGACAGGGCCCAGGGCAGAGATGGGGTCAGAGCAGAGACCTCTGGCCCCCAACTCCCTCCCAGGCACTCCTCTCAGGGTGGTGCTATTTCAGAAAGGCTCCCTCCAGCCAAGTCAGTCCAAGCCAGTGCCTTGTTCTGAGACCCTCGTGCTGGGGCCCCACCTGCCATCTGGAGAGGATGGTTTTAAAAATAAAACAGATTATTTCATGGGTTGTACTTGGAGTAGCTTCTTTCTCCGTGAGGGATCAACACAATACGGGTAAAGCTGTTTTCTCTGCTTCTCGCGTGTTGCTCTTTCTTCAGTCTGAACACTCCTTAAGACCATGAGTACAAAAATCACCTCTTTGTTTACGAATGACTCTGAGAACCCACTGCGTAAGAACGTCAGCAAGGAGAGGCTGTCACTGTGCCAGCCCAGCTACCTGGAAGTGCCCTTCTGTTTACTGAAGAATTCACCATGGGAAAGCAACAGGAGAAGCAGTGTCTCTCATCTCGGCTGTTGCTGGAATATACTCCAGCCTCACAACAACTTGAATGGTCCAAAGAAAGGGACGTTTGGCATTATTTGGCACATCGTTGTCGCTCAGCGAATACTGGCCGAGTGTTCCTTATCTGTTGGGAAGACTCTAACTTTATGAAACTGTAAAGTCCTTTGAGTGGCTCCTTGAATATACTTAAACAGAACTCAAACATAATACATGAAAATATCATTTGCTTGGGAATGCATATGCAAACAAACCAGCATTAACATGGTGAGACAAATTTCCAATAGAGTCCGGAAATGCTTGGGAACCTCACCTGCAGAGAGTTACAATAGAAAAATCAGCATTCCTTAGTCATTGCAGATTGGGGGCACCTTATCTGAATCTGGGGACTTCTGAAATTGTATGCAACATTATAGATGGTTTATTTGTGTTGTGTATTTGCATGTGTGTGTTTGTTTTCTGGAGAGAAGAGACACAACTGTCATCAAATTATCAAAGGCTCTGTGAGTCAAGAAAGGTTAAGATCACTGTTTTCAATGACTGAGATTTCAGGAGGCACTGGGCTCTTGATACACAGCCACTTAATTTGCTTCTCCTTCTGGCATCCAGGCCCAACAGGAACAGGGAGAATTCCCCAGACTTAAGTTACTTTAATAGATAGTGACAACTCTTCGGAGTCATGTAATTAAAAATAATAATTTTCACGTAGGAACTATATAAAAATAGACACTTAGGGAGGATTTTAATTTACACGTATAAGGTGTACAAGTGTGTACCTTTCTTAATCACTTCCTCTTACCTATCTCTTCCCCACTTAGCTTCCTTTACCTGGCCCTCGGGATCTATTCCAGGTGGCCACAAGGAGATTCCCCACAGAAAAGTAACCACATGCAAGAGAGAAATCACAAAAGCTAAGTTCTGAGTCTTACTGCAAAATTCTTTCATGAATGCTAAGTCTTCAAAAGTCCCCAGGGTACCCCTTCTAGTAGAGATCCACCTTCTCACAAGACCTTCAGTGCAGCACAGACCATGACTCTCTAACCTCCAAAAAGGTTCCTAGGGTGTGGGAGGGAAGGATGCCCACGTCAACCAGTAGTGCCCTCATAGGCGCCATGTTCCAGCAGAGAACAACCTAGAAGCTCGATCCCTCTTTAGGGGATGAACAAGGATGGGGGACCGTATCTTCACCTCCCTCTGTTGAGTCTTCAAGAGGGTCCTGTGCTCTGAAGTTGCTGACAAATACTGCAGTCACCAGGAAAGACTTCACTGGGGGAGAAGGCTCTACACCCCAATAGCTCTACAGTTTTGCTTTGGATCTGGAGGTGTTGTGAACGCCCAAGATGTGTACAAACGGCTGAATGGTTTCTGGGAAGAGGCTCTATGACTTTAAATGGATTCTGAGATGGGTGTATGACTTTCCCTGATGTGGACACCCCCAGGAACTTTGTGAGGACAGGCTGTGTAGCTGTGTCCTTTCAGAAAACTGCCTTCATTTTCTTGGTCAATTCCTTCCCCTAAGACCTTGCAGGAAAAACTATATCGAAGGCCTAATAAAATAGGGATATCGTTGCAAGCCAAACTTGTCCTGTGACCTGCTTTTTATTTTTGTTAAAGTTCCATATAAAAATAAAAATTTTCAACCGAAGTTAACTGTAGCAAATATGTCCATTAGACAAAAAGAAACCACATACATAAATAGGATAGTTTTTTTTTTTTTTTTTTGTCGTCTTGTTTTTAAAGTCATAATGTGAAAGAAAGGCAAATCTTCTTATTTCCAGCCACAAATCGCAGGGAATGAGGAATGCCCTAATTTCTGAAGTGCAAACTGATCTTTTCAATGAGGAAATACCAGGCATCAAATATTTAGATTTTAGAATATTTTAATATCCATTTCTTGAGTGGATGCATTCTGAAATAATTAGAATTAACAGTTTAAAAAGAGCAGAGTGAAGAAAAGATGGAAAATGCAAACAGTTGGTTCTCGTCAATTTCAGGTTCTAGGCATGATGTGATTTTCTGAAACAACCAGCCAAAAAACGCTTACCTCAAAAATCTAGAAATGCAGACGCAGACAGATCTTTGGAAACTACACATTGTTACAGTCCACGTGGCGGGAAGCACGCGGCCCTCTGGCTCTCAGTGTCGTGAGCAAATGCGCAGGTGCTGCCTTCGAGAGCAGTCAGTGTTAATGGAGTCGCGTGCAGGTGTTGCATAATCGGTTGACTCTTCAAGCTACTTAAGGGCTTCATAACTGATTCTCTACATTTGTTTGCACTGGATAAAATTAGGTGTGCTTGTTTATATATATATACATATACATATACATATACATATACATATACATATACATATATGTGTATATATACGTGTGTATAATTCGATCTGACTTGGGGCCAAGAAGAAAACAGCAATTGCAACTCAAAGCGGTTATTTACACACATTCAGTTCTGAAGTATTGCTTCCTGACCTAAGTTTGTAAGAGGTATTGCCTCTGTGAAGAGCACGTCCGTCGTACTGCTAGCACTTGAACCACTGCTCAGGGGCCTGTCCTCAGGGACTCTGTTCAGGGCCAGTGGAGCTAGAGGCAAGGCATTTCCGCGGCACAGATTCTGTGGTCCTGCGTTGAGGTATGCTTCAGGGCAGGAAACTGGGAAGGACCCAAGCCACGTAGTGGCTCAGCGAGAACATCTGTACTGGTGATTTAGGAAGGCTCGGGGTGTTGTGTTGTTTTGTTTTTTAAAGACAATTTGGAATTCTGGGTGAGCCAACCATCAAAGTCTCCGATGTGCACACTGCTGGACCAGATCACCGGGCGTTCAGACCCTCTCCCTAAGGTCCGTGGCTTCCCAGAGTCAGGAATCACAAACACTTTTGCAGGAAGGGAAGGGAAAAGAGAATGTGCAGGGGAGGAAGCATGTGCAGAGATTAACCTTGTGGAACAGCAGAGACACAGGCAGCCCGGCGGCAACCACCTGGCCCCCTCACTGCCAGAGCTACAGAGCCTGAGGGCAGAGGGCAGAAGGAGAGCCCCACACTCCAGTACATGCCTTAACACTGATGGGAGAAGCCCCTAACACGTCCACAGTCCCTATGGACAAGGACAGTGTCGGGTAGTGTTTTAAAATAAAAATAAAAATAAAATCTCTGTGGTTTCTTAGAAGAATACATTCTTTAGAAGCAAGAGGTATTGTCACACCATCCTTCCTCCAGCATTGGAAGACCAACAAACTGACAGTAAAGCCTGAAGGAAGATCTTAGTTACTGAGAATGCCTCGACTCCCTGGGACGTCAAGATCTTGGCTATGGCTGCATTGTTGGGAGGCAACTCCACGTGTGTTCCCCCACCCCGGGAAACTGGCCCATCAGAATCCATATTTTCTGATCCCAGAAATGGCAGACTCTAGATGAATTTGGGGAAGGGGGAGACTGATAATGTGACTTGATGTAGATGTGACATTATACAAAGATTTAGCAGCGAAAAGAAAATGCACAGGGTGTGCCGGAGAAGACCTTAAACAGAGAAGGAGCTAGTTCTCAAACTATCCTGTGAACCGTATGCTCGAGTCACCTTGAAAGTAACTTTGCCGATGACAGGGCAAAACGGGCCTGAGTTCAATTCCATGTACATTCCAGACTCAATGTGGCCAAACGTCCTCACAGGCAGGATCAGCAACAAATAACCACCACAAGTGATTTCCTTCAGGTTTCTTCTACTTGCCCTGGCTTGACACCTCCTGTACATGTGGCTGATTCTGTCTCTACACAGCAGGAGGAGGCCAGCTAAAGAGGGCTGGGGTTCAGCAGGTTCACGCCTGCTGCACACCGGCCCTGCACAAGCCAAGAGTGGGAGAGGATGAGGGAATTCTCGGGGGTGTACAAGCCAAAGCCGCTGGCACTGCCTGCCCACCACTGCGCTTGGCCCCGACCCCCTGCCTCATGCAGGGCCGGGCTCTGCCTCAATCCCTGCCGTGGGGAGGCCCCAAGGGCACAGATCCGCAGCCCACAGGACAGAAGTGTCAGTGCCCAAAAGGTTTCAGAACCACGGCTGAGAGCATCTCTGTCCCTGGGCCATCCCAGGGCACGCTGGCCAGGCCCGGCCAGGCCTTGCTCAGCCCCTGTGTGGAGTGGTGGCCCAGAGCAGCCAAAGCACTATCAGATATCTTCTCATGCTTCCACTGTGCCCCCTGCAGACCCCCCTCCCCACAACCCAGCCTATCTATGTCCCTTTGCCGGAAGGACCTGGCTGCTGCTCCCCACAAGACACACATTCCCTGATAAATAAATAAATAAATAAATGCAACCCTCAGACGTTTATTTTGAGTTTCCCTCTCCGAGGATTCAGCTTCAAAGACAAACCCCTTCACTCCCAGCTGGAAGACTCCTTGGTGTCCAGGGCAGAATGAAACACGGCTCCTAAATACCTTGGACCTGGGTACACAAGCTCTGCTACTGGCTAGCATCTGCAATCTTGGCCTGCACGAGGAGGAAGCCCTGACAGCCCAAGGCCCCAGGTGCTCTGGAAGGTGCAGGTCGGGGCGGGGTGGGGGGGCGCGCATGGGCTGTCCTGGCTGGCGGCTGCTTGCAGCCCACGGCCCCCCACCTCCCCTCACAGTGAGTTACTGGCACTTGATCTCAGATTCATGAATGAAAGTGTGTGCGTGTACATGTTTACACAGAAAGGTCAGGTCACTGGAAAACACTAGCATGTATACAAGAAAAAAATGCAAAAACATTGTACTAGCAAAAACAAAACAAAACCCCAAACTGCCTTGTGAGAAAAAGCAATAAAATGATATCTTAACCACAGCTTTCATTTAAAAAGTCCAGCAATACCCCATGCCACGATCTCCATGGGCCACCTCTGTCCCCAGACGCGAGGCCACGGTCAACCCCTGAAGGCACTTGTTCTCCACGCTGCTGACGGTCACACCCAGGGGATGGGGCTCCAGGGGAGAAAAAGCACAGAGACAGATGTATGTGGCGCACGCAGACGTCAGGGCAACGACCACGCGGTGCTGCGCCCGGCGATGGAGGCTGTGGTGCTCGGGACACACAGCAGGTGAATACAAACTCGATTGTGTTTCAAGGAACAGAGCACCGCGGCAGCGACAGGCGCTGCGTCACACGCTCTTGGAAACGTTGAGCCTGGTGAGTTCACTGGCTTCTTCCATGCCTACTTCTTCACAGTCGCTTTTCTCTATAGCTTTGCCAAATCGAGACCTCTCTTCGGGTTTGACGGGCTCCTTCCATGGCCTCTTAGAAGAGAGGTGAGTGTCCTTGGCCTGCATGTTGTTTTCAGAACCCAGAGACGTCTTGTCCGCGTTCTGTACAGAAGGCACCAGGTTGGCGATCTCGTCCGTGGGAGATCGCCCGATGCTGCCGTCCACCTGGACTCGGATGTCCGGGGAGATGGACAGCTGGTGCTGCGGCACGGCCCCGCTGTCCATGCACTTTGGGTACAAGTAGGTCTTCATCTGGCCCTTGCCCTTCACATTCACTGTCCCCCGGTAGTCGAAGTCGTAGCCCATCTTGCTCAGGACGCGGTAGCTCTCCTCACTCACCTGGATGCGGCACTCCACCCCCGTGCTGTCCATCCTGCTGGCGATGTTGACGGTGTCGCCCCAGATGTCATACAGCAGCTTGGTGGTGCCGATGACCCCTGCTGTGAGTGGCCCATGGTTGAAGCCGACCCTGAGCTTGAAGTTGAACCACAGCATGTTGCTGTTGAAGTCGTCCACCACACGCATCATCTCCTTGGCAAACTCGAACAGTACCTGCAGGTGCTCCTGTGGGTGGCCACCATCCTGGCACTGGGCGCCGTTCAGCCCCGATGCAGCCATGTATGTGGCCCCTATGGTCTTGATCTTCTCGATGCTGCTGTAGCCTGGCCTGCTCAGGAGCTCGTCGAAGTCCCCAATGAGCTCGTTAAGGACCCGGTAGCACTCCTTGCCCCCTTCGTAGTTCTCCTCGTAGAACTCACTGAAGTTGACGATGCTGGCGAAGATGACACCTCCACTGTCATGGTTCTTGGAGTAGGTCTGGGAGACCTTCAGCTGCTCAGCCACGTGGTAGGGGATGATGTTCCTTAGTAGCCAGTCGGCTTGGTCCCTCATGCTCTGGATCTTGGTGCGGTGAAGATCTGCCTCCACGTCCCCATGGTAGTGCAGGCGGTAGCTGACCTCGAATTCTCGATTCAGGAACCAGACCAACAAGAGCAGGAGAAAGAAGACCAGAACCACCTCCTGGCCAATCAGGCTGGCTGTTCCGCCACCATGCGGCAAGGAACTATTGCACGGATTCCCCTCAGAACTGGAGAGCAAAGAGAAGAGAAAGGACGTACCTTCTTAAGTGCATCTTTTAAGGAAGAGGTTGCTGCTCAGGGCTTGCAGGTTGTGAAAGAGACCAGCTACCTAGCCTCTGCACCAAGTCCTGTGGAGTTCAACTTGTCAGCAACCTGCAGCCGCAAAGCTACCCGATGCCATTTTGGCTGGCTGAAGGGGTGCCGCGATAAGACTGATTGTTGTAACTGATTTCTAAGTAACTACTTGGTGACTGCTTTTTCAGGAGCTGTTAGCTCTTTGATTTTAAAAATCTTTTTATTTCCAACAACCTTCTATTTCGAAAATTCGGAACACTATAGGAAAGTTAAGAGACTAGTAATACGTTTGTACGCCCTTCTCCT
Organism: Mustela lutreola; assembly: GCF_030435805.1. NCBI lineage: Eukaryota > Metazoa > Chordata > Mammalia > Carnivora > Mustelidae > Mustela > Mustela lutreola. The sequence continues at coordinate 20,562,390 of NC_081306.1, read as the reverse complement.
GGATTCAACAATGGCTGACATTTGGCTGCTTTGCTCCTTCCCTCTGTCAGCACACACACGTGCACACACAGCTTTCCTGCTGAACATTATGAGATCATGACACTTAGATCCTGAATATTTCAGTCCCTATCTCCTCAGAAATAAGGACATGTCCCTATGTAGCCACACTACCATCATCATACCCAAGAAACTTAACATTCTCTGACACACTTACTTTTTAGATTTCTAATCCAAGTTTAGCTCTGAAAGATGTGTAATTTTACAAAGAATTAGTGTAAGTTCTATATTGTCTATTTGTATAAAAGTCCACGAATGTACCATTACCCTCTGGTAGGTTAGTTTTGTTTTGTCAACATCATTTAAGACAATGTTAACATTTTTACAAATAATAGGTGTACTTTTCTTTTTTTTTTTTTTTTAAGTAGACTCCAGACCCAGCATGGAGTTCCATGCAGGACTTGAACTCACAACCCTGAGATCAAGACCTGAGCTGAGATCAAGAGTCGGATGCTTAACTGACTGAGCCACCCAGGTGCCCCAATATGTATGAAGAGTAGCACCTTGTGAGAAATTCAAACAGCATAAACAGTAGTATAAAATAAGTATCTTTCCTGTGGGAAAGTTGTGGTTTTCTTATGGGTTGCAAGAAACTCTAATACATGCATGTACTCTAACAATCAGGTTCCAACCCTGGGCATTTGGGCTGTGCCCATCCTTCACCCCCAGGGAATGCCACTGTGCCAACCCTGTGCATAGGAGGGAGTCGGTCTATGGGATAAACTACCAGAGTTGGAACTGCTGAGTCACGTCGACTACTGCACATTCATGATTCCAGTAAAAATTTGCACATTGCCCCTCTCATTTCTGTTCCCTCCAGTAACAGCCTGCTTCGGGGGGGGGGGGGGTAGGACAGTGCTGACCAGCAACAGCTGTGACTGAAGATTAGCACAAATGCAGTCCCTTGGAAAGCTTCTTTTTTAGAGCTAATTTCTCCACTCAATAGTACTACATTTTCATCAGAAGAAATTTAGGGGAAAATGCAGAAAGAAGAAAAGTTTCCTCCACTATTGACCATCCAGAGGCCATCACTGTTAACAAGTGTTGGGTTTCCTTCTTGTCTTTCTTCTGTTTATAAAGCTGTGACTGCTCTGTTCATATAAATTCTGGGCCCTGATGTGCTTCTAAAGCACATAGAATGGGCTTCTAGATTTTACGTGGCAATGGGTCGAGTCACTGTATAAATTATATATAAAATGGATGGATCCTCAGTTTTGATATCTCCATGGCACCAAAAACTTAAGGACATTATAAAAAACAATGAACTTGACCAATCTGGCCATAATGGTCCTCTATGAAGTACAGTCACAAAGCCCAGGCCTTGGAGTAAGAATCCCAGGACTCGGGACGCCTGGGTGGCTCAGTTGGTTAAGCAGCTGCCTTCGGCTCAGGTCATGATCCCAGCGTCCTGGGATCGAGTCCCACTTCAGGCTCCTTGCTCGGCAGGGAGCCTGCTTCTCCCTCTGCCTCTGCCTGCCATTCTGTCTGCCTGTGCTCGCTCTCTCTCCCTCTCTCTCTCTGATAAATAAATAAAATCTTTAAAAAAAAAAAAAAAAAGAATCACAGGACTCTGTCCCACCTGGACCACTGCAGAGTTCTGGAACCCTGGGAAAGATTTCTAGGTCTCGACTTCCTCATGTATAAACTGAAGATGGGCTAGAGTATCGCTAAGTGGCCTCAGATTCTGTGCAGAAAAGAGTTATTAACATAGCAGGTCTGAGGCTGTCATCCAGAGAAAGGCCTACTGGCAACAGTGCCCGAGGCTGGCCTCAGGATCTTGGATCTGGGGAGGTAGGCTCCCACTGTGTCTAGAGTGTGCCTTCCTTCTGAGCATCCAGAATTTTGGTCCCTGCAGTAGAGATGCCTATATGACCACCCTCTAATAAAAACCCTAGGTATGGAGTCTCTGATGGGCTCCCTGGTGGACACCATGTCACCTGTAGTGTCCAAGCACACTGCTGGAGGAATTCGGAGCATCCTGAACTATGCCACGGGGACCGGACTCTCGAAAGCTGGCAACTGGTTTCCTCTGGACGCTACCTCATGTATCTTTATTTGCTTCCAATTTTGCTTTGTGTCCTCTCACTGTGACAAATCACAGCCATGAATATGCCTTTGGGTGGAGTCCTGAATCCTAGCGAATTCCCAGTTCTAGGGGTGGTCTTTGGGACCCCTGCCATAACTCGTCCCCTGTGAGCTAGAACCAAAAAATGCCTCTATACAGTAAGACACAGTACCCTTGCTTATTCTTCTGTCATTGAATCAAATGGCAATACATATCACAAATCTCAAGTACTAAACAATTAACTATTCTAGATGACTGAAACAGATTTTTGTCTAGCCCTACATGCCTTCTAACTCGAAGAGAAGAGAAGTGATGGGTGAGCCCATCTTGTTGGATGAGGAGGGACCTTTCTTTCTATTTCTCCAAAGTGGTAACATCAAGGAACCGCCCCCTTTATGCATAGACATCACAAAGGCTTAACGTCATCTTAACAGTCCAATCAGACTTTGCAGCCCTGTGGCAGAAATGGGTGCTGTGTCTGGCTTTCCCCAAGCAGGCTGCTGCTCCTGCTTTCCTCACTTTAGCATGGCCTGACTCTGGAGAGGGGAACAGGCCAGATCCTCTGGACAGAGGAGGGGAATTATGGAACATAGGCCAGTGTGAGACAGAAAGGGAAACAGACTACGATGTCTGTTTTCATCTTGTTTAAAAGAGGAATCCCAATACACAGATTGACACTTAGTGCCAAGGGGCTGCCACACAACAGAGATCTGGAACAAGTAGGAAAGAGAATCACTTCCCATCAATAAACGGTATTTCTCTTTCCACTACAGAAGGAACAAAGATGGGGGTCTCATTCCTAAATTCAAATAGCAAAGGTCAGTTCCAAAAAGAGGAGCTTTATGGGACTAAATGCAAGAGTCAATTTATGACGTGACAGTTGGACATTAAGTCATAATTGGAAGTTAGAGTAAAATATAGTACAATTCATTATCATGGAAAAGAGGGATTAAAACAGAAAAACAGAAAACAAAGACCACTGACAGTCCTAATCTTAGTTAACCAAGATTAACATGGAATTTGTTAACATTTTGGTATATTTCAGTGCCATTTAGAATCTATGCCTACAGATGTGAGGCTGCGGAAGTCACCACGCTGGGACACAGAGGGTACTTCTCGGGTCCCTATTTTCTTGGTCTGAATGGCAGTTAATGGGGTGTGCTCACTTGTGAAAATTCACTGAGCTGTGTTTTTATATATGGACACTTTTATGTGCACATGTTATATATTCGTCAATAAGAAAGTTTACTTTAAAAAAAAGTCAAGTGTTTTATTTTAAATACTATAGTTGTGATCATGATAGAAACACATTTGCATTCTGCCTTTGTTCCATACTTTAAATCTCCTTCCCAGTGTCTACATGTTCACAGAAATTTGATTTTTTAATTGTAGAAACAGAAAAAAAGTCATTCATCACTCTTTACCAGATAACTATGACATATCTTACATTTTATCCATCTATATAATGAACTGCCTAGCTCCAAGACAAACGCAATTTCACATGAGAAGTATTTTTCTTATACCTGCACCATAACAGTGGTAATATTTAAGCATCTGACCACAATGTAATTCATTTTTTTTTATTGGCAACTGAAGTTGCTGATGAACTTTCAGTGTTCATTGTGTTCAATGATTCAGTGTTCAGTGATCATTGTGATCAGTATTTTGGGGCAGGTGGTCTTTATCATATTCTGAATTATCCCCTTGGTAGAGAAGCAAAAATAGAATTATTAGGTCAATGATTATGAACATTTTTGCAGATCATCAAATTACTTTCCAAAACTATGTGCCATTCTGAAAAGTACTGAGGCCTGGCAGAAAGAGTGTGCCTGGCGGTGAGGGAGGCCAGGGTTTAAACCCTGCTGATCACTAGCTGTGTGACCACAGACAGCTTCCTTAACTTCTCTGAACTTCAGCTTCTTCATCTAGAAAATGGGGACAAAGTCACCAAATGTGTCAAGTTATTGTGAGAAATAAACCACATGTTATAAGTGCCCGGCAGCTTAACAAAATAAATCCCCAACCAGGGGATGAACGCACCAGCCCTTGCCTGTGCTAGGTAATCACAATCTAACATCCTGAAGGTAAAAGACCAAAAGGATTTTGTAGTAATTTAAATGTGCAATGACTTCAGTAATAACATATTTAGCTTCTCCCTACATTTCATCTTGTCAGGTTTTTTTCCTTTATTTATACAGGTCTTGTTCAGCTCTTCATGTAATGGCCCAGAGGTACTTTTCTGCGCCGCTCAGACTCCCCACAACCCCCACCAATGTGTCGATCAGTCTTTGTGCATGCGTGGTTCTATTTATTGTTTGTAAGACTGGAAAGTTGTCTCTGTCTTAGAGTTTTGCAAACCAATTCCGTTTTTTCTAGATTTATTTACAGTTTTATATAATTTAAAGTTTGTTTCTGACTCCTCAGCTTATATAAATTTTAGTTTGATGATTACAGTAAAGCAAGGGTCTAGCATCTATTATTTCAAATTTCTAGTTAGTAATTTCAAAATATTTTAGGGAATTAAAATATGTACTTTCTTAGATTTAAGATATTTCCTGTGTAACATGCTGATGTTGTATATGAAATTCAGCCCAATCTAGTATGTTCTTAACCACCATTCATTTTCTCAATAAGGTATTGTAACTATGAGCTGGTATTTCAACAAGTAGGTACTTTCCACTTATTCTTTTAAGAATTACATAGGATTCTTTTATTCAAGATATGCTTTTTAGGAAGCTGAGAAGAACACAGTGCTCATACAATCAGCCTTGTTTGTTCAGATACAGGCATAAAGTTAAAAGCTTACCTGAAATTCTGTCCTGCATCAAGGTGTGAAATTACTATGGAACTGAAATTAAAATGCAGAAAAATATTATTATAAAAAGCAAAGAAGGAGTTAAATAAAACGATACAGTAGATTTCTCTTTTTTTTAAATGTGAAGATCAAGTCAGACAACTAAAGATAGTTAATTCTTTATTATAATTTGATATCCTGTGCGAATTAAAAATCAGAGCAGAGACAGTGACGCAGCCAGCAGGACCTCATATCAGGGAGGGAGGCACCATTTCCAGAGAGCAAAACCAAACAAGAAGTTGCGAAGGCATTCGCGTGACATGAGGACTTTCCCATGCAGTCCCGCAGGCTAGAAACCAGTCATGATCAACAGCGATGCCCACTGACAGGACTGATTTAGAAAGGAACTGCTAGAGATGCTGGCTGACCTGAGAGGCTGGACTTTGCTCCTCGTGTGCCCAAAGCAATCGAATCCCCATTGTGGGGCATGGAAACCACACACAATAAAGAACTCTCTCGGTGTTGGGGCAGGACCCGTGACATGCGTTACCCTTCCCACACACGTCACGGCTTCTTCTGGGGTCCTCTTGCACCCAGCATCCTCCCAGATCACTAAGTCGGCCTCATGCCCCAACACTTCCCGGTCTACTAGATCCATCTGCCCTCTCATTGCAAAGGGGGACCTTACAAAGCTTCTGCAAGCACCTCCCCTAGGCAGCAGAGGTGAGGGGATGGCTCAGAGAGGCTTTTAGCATCACAGGGGGTGTTAGATGACTTCACAGGAAAGGGGGGAAAGCAAGAGTTACAGCACCGATGCTGTTCTGAGGCCGTATGCGTTCTCTCTCCCTGCCCAGGCATGACTGTGACACTGTTCCTCTCCAAGTGTGTGCAGCCCTTCTTTTATTTCCAAGTCCCTCTTCGAGGTTCACCTGGTTCTCGGAAGTCCCCTCCCCTACACATGGGGCCTCTCTGTGTTTGTGTTCATCCCTCCCCATGCTTCCTACCCTGTGAGGCTCAGCAGGGACAGCAGGGTGGGTGGGCTCAAAGGATTCTGTGAGCAGGGAGAAGTACTACGTGAAGGGAAGATTCAACTGCAGCCCAAGACCTGCTCTTTGAATTCTGGACAAAGGTGATAGAATTGGTCCCTTGTCACTCTGGTCCCTCCAGATCCATGTGGAAAACCCCCACAACCAGTGACTGAATGACACTGTGAGTGGCTGAGGGATATCTGTCATGGTTCTTTTCTTTTCTTTTCTTTTTTTAAATCTGTGTTTTGTTTTGTTTTGTTTTTAAAGATTTTTATTTATTTATTTGACAGAGAGATGCCATGGTTCTTTTAAAAGGTTAAAAGGCAGACTGATGAATCTCATGCTCCTGGGAAAGAGCCTCATAATGACCCTAATTCCAGATGGCCATACCTTCAGGAAGGGAAATGTACGCTTTTTTCTGCTTAAAGTAATTTAACTATTCATTCAAGTTTCCTTTCAAATGCTGAATGACAGTTCTGCTTAAAATTCCCTTCTGATCTTAATTTGCAGAAAACTTGAATGTCTTTGATGTTATCATTATTTTATTACGTCTAACTGAGGAGAAGGATGCTTACTTTGTCCATTACCAACTGCTGCTTTGGAAATACCCAAAAATACACTATGGAGCTTTAATATTTGATACTGTGACAAACTGGATCATCTTCTACTTCTGAACTTATTAAAGCAATGGTTCTTAGCAATGATAATACCATTCCTGGGGGCATTTTGAAAATGTTGGGGCTCCTGGTTGTCATAATAGTTTGAGGAGCCAGGAATGTTCGATGTCCTGCAAGTCACAATGAGGGAATGCCCTGTGTCATTCTGAAATATCCCGCTAGCCTAAACCCATGGTAATTATAAAAAAGCAGTTAGCATGTTCTAATAGTAAAATGTTTTTACAATTACCCAAAAAAGCTCCAATATTTAGGATGTTTTAAATATAGCACATATCACAGTCATCTTATATATTTTCATTTTTTGTAGCATGATAGTAAGAACCACTCCTGTCCCTTGGGGCCTTTCCCACAGACCCCTGCTTCTCCCACGCCATCCCATCTATGCCTTGGCATCTCCCGGTGATAAGGTTTTGAAAGCCATTTGAATACCAGAGACTGAAAGTGTTCTTCAATATATGGAACGACTTCAAGATTTCCAGTGACTAGTCATTACTCTATTTCACATAATGCCACACATGTCACAACAGTGAGTCAGTATTCATAAATAAGGCCTAGGCCACTACCGAGAGCCTTACCTCCTCAGTTCCTCTCCTTCAGCAACCTGCAAACTGTCTGGTTGTATTACCCTTACTCAAATGAGGTTAGAACCAGCTTCCTCTTTACCTTCTTGGGTCTCCCTATATCTCCCTATATCTCCCTATATCACCCGGGGATGTCTATATGCAAATAGATGTTATGTCATGAAAAACTATTTTCTTTTTTTTTCATTTGCATATTAGTCTTTGGACTTTTCATGAGGATGTTGGCATTGTGTATGTTGAAAGTTACATCATGTTGTGACAGTATCTGGGAGGGCAGAGAGAGAGGGCATTGGCACAGATTTGAAAAACAAGCGAGGTCAGGAAAGGTGTCCCAGCCAGCGAGGACAACAGATGCAGAGCACAGTGGCAGACCTACCTGTCAGGGCACAGGGAGATGCAGAGCAGGAGTAGGGGCCCCGCCCCGACGACTGTGGCTAAGGAGGACCTCATCCAGGAGCTGAGCTGGCAGAAGTTACAGTAGTGCACGACGGTGATCAGGACGGCTGAACCCATGAACACAGTGACCTGCCACAAGGGGCCGGTGCAGTTAGTGACCCATCCCGCCCTTGCCGTGTGGGCTCCATGCCTCACTTCCAGCTGAGTATGCTGACATCAAAAGATTCACTTACTTACCTTTCTTTCGATATAAAAATACCACAGATATTGCAAAGTATCTGGCCATTTCAGGGACAGATCATAAATCATAGGGTTAATCACCCAGGGCTTTAGGCAGCAAGCTCACGCTAGCACTAAAACTCTCCTCCAGATGTGTCCAGACTGCGCATGTCATTCCAGAGGAGAGGGAAGGTAGGCCACCTATCTCAACGCTGCCACCATGGAAGTGGTGACCTTTACAAAGCCTTCCTTCAGGCATCCTGCTACCTGCCCGCGGAAATGTCACTTGGGTGTTAAAGTATCAAACGCAGTCAGCCTGCCTGGCAGCTCAGGTTACACTCACTTTCACCAAAAACAGAACTTTCCACAAGGGCATTAATTCAGTCTTTGTGGGGTTTAACTCAGAATCTCCTTCCCTGATCAACAGCAGCTGACCCAGATGCCAGTCACCTAGCTGTGCCAGCTCGATAGGTAAGTACCGTATCTTGTCTGGAAACATGGGGCAGACGCTGCTTTGTAAAATGCATGGGAAAATACCTGGTTTGGAGCTCGGTGAGCAGGTGAGGCTGGAGAGGGCACATGGGAGCTGGGCAGGGCAGCATCGTACCCACCTCTCCCTGACTGTGGTCAGCGATGGGCTCGAGCGTCTAGATGGGTCACGTGCTACCCTACCTGCCTACTCCTCTGTCTCAGGCAAGACTTTTAAGAAGAAAAGCCCAAGGTGGTGACAAAGAATTTGTACCTCTTTAAAGGCCTATGTTTAAATTGTCCCAAGTCATCAAGCCTATTAAAAAAAAAAAAAAGAAAGAAAAAAGATGAGGGAGTCCTGAAGAGCCCAGAAACAAAGTCACTGGGCCTTTACTTACGTGTATGTTTGTCTCAAATTCAGAGGTGACGTGTGAATAGACCGCAAGAGCAGGGAGTGACACCAGGATGGCCCCAATGAAATGGCGTGGGAGCCAGCCAGCTATCCACTCCAGCAGGCGCTTTGTACAAGCCATCACGTCCTCCAGGAAAAACACCATCCTGGGATGAGGAGGGAGAAAGGAGAAATGGGGTGTCTGTGGACAGGTCAGCCTGCTGGGGAAGTTGAGAGTTGGGGGACACCCACCAACTCTCACCTGTGTGACCACTGGGTGTGTGGGGGCCGGTGGAGCCCCCCGCCCCACTTTAGTCGGCAGCAAATAAGTGGGACTTGCTCGGCTCAACATACCTTACTTTAAGGTCATCTGCTGCATATAGACAACACGTGTTTGTACAAAGCCAAGCATGAGCTTTTGCAGGTCTCAAAGTAGATGTGAGAACTGGGCACGCAAATGTTACCAGGCCCCTCAGAAGCCACTCTTGCTGTCACAGGCTGCTGAGGCCCTTTGGAGGCATCTGGGAATCTGGCAGGGTCTTTTGGTTGTCACAGGGACTGAGGGGTGTGTCTAGCTCCTGGTGGGCAGGAGCCACGGATGGGGGGGTGGTGCACACCGAGACACACAGGACTGCCACATGCCCTCTAGACACCCACAGATGAGCAAGCCCTGCTGCCAATGACCTCAGCCCAGAGTCTCATGTCTCGATGCTGCTAACACACACTGATCTTCCAGGAATGAACCACTTTGTGAAGTGCCCTTTGCGTTGGGGCCTCAGCAAGGCTCACTCAGCATTTCAGAAATCATGCCACAGGCGGCAACCCAGTGCTTGTGCCACCAAGCCCACACACCGCAAGTGGTCCTCATTTGGAGCCGTCTCATTTGTGCAACCGTATGCATGAGGACAAAGCTGACGACTCTGTTATGACTTCCCCAGTGGTGGCATCCTGGCAAAAATGAGGTGCAGCACTACAGATTTTATTTTAAATTGCTCTCTAGCTCTCTCTCCTTCACATTGGGAGTGACAGCATTTCGACTCCTGAAGCTGTGTGCGTAAGTAGGCTGTATCTCAGGATCATCATGTGGCTATCACAAAATAATTATCATAAAGAAGGGGGAAGAAGTGCATGGGGCTGAGAAACACTGTTCAGAAGGAAGAACAGTGTGGCTAAGAGAGGGGCCCTGGGGTCAGCAGGGGCCAGTAACTGGATGCCAGCAGCAGGAAATGGAAGAAAGGGTACTGTGGTTCAGCTGGGCAGAGACCCAGGCACACAGACCCTCTCTGAAGCCAGGCACCCCGGCAGGGGGAGAAGGGACAGGCACACTGTCCCCACCTCTGGAAGTGACAGGAGCTGCCACTGAGCTTCAGCAGCACAAGTTCCCCTCAAGGGTGGTTGCCACACACCCAGGTGCCTGCACCTTCCATCCTCGACACCTGCAGTGCAGCGACCACTGGCTACAAATGCGTGATCACCAGGAGGAAACCGTAGATCTCAGCCATTTTCCACATGGAACCAGGCCCTGACCCTTTCAGGGCCTGGATGGTTCTGACCTCCTGACACTTAACGGATAATGGAGTCCTGGGAATACTTCCAAGAATAACCACAAATATGCTCAAAGGCAGAATTCATAAGCTCCATGAGGAGACAGAGGAAGCCAAGTTCCAACAGGGAGAAGGCAGGACTGGAAGGCCCCCACGAAGGTCTCCAGGACGGCAGAGCTCTGAGGATGAGACCCACTATTCCCACACCTCCCTGAACTCAGCACAAAACGAGAGGAGTGAAGGGATGGGCTGTGAGTCAAGATGCACGAAGGGCTCTGGAGGAGGGGCAGCTGCAGAACCAGCCCCCCAGGGCTCCTGCATACTCTGCACCATAGATTCCTGTTGACCTGGGACCCTACATATGTCCTATGCGTGGTGACAGGGAGCTCTGTCACGTTCCCAGCCCCTCCCAGGCTTTGATGATTTGGGTAAAGTGAACTTTTAGTCACACCAGCGGTCACTCAGGAGCAGCTGCCACCTCATTTGGAAGGTGCTGGCTGAGCACATGGGTGTGACATGGCGACACACACCTGGGTGCGTGTCTCCGTGGCCTGGAGCGCTCTGTTTCTAGGCTAATGCCAGTCCGGAGACAGACTGGCATTAGCCCAGACTCTGTAGAAGTGGGTCCAAAGGAACAGGGAACAGCGGTGTAAAGGGCTTTTGAAAAACGTATGGAGACAATGCTAGTCTCTGAGAGAGCCAGAATCCTATCCAACTGTAGGCCCTGCGTCAGACGGAAACCTGGACCCAGAGCAGGGAGAGTGGGCATGAGGAGACTCACTGCCCAGGGGTGCCGGGTTTTCTTTGGGGTGATAGAAATGTTCTACAAATTACATGGTGAAGTCTGCACAACTCTGTAGGTTTACTAGGAATTACTGAACTGTACACTTACAAGAGTGTATTTCCTGTATGTGAATTATATCACAATAAGGCTGATTTTAAAAAGGAAAAGACAAACTAGGGGCCTGAAGATGCCTTGGTTTGGATTTCCCCAGAAGCAGAGCTGATTTGAGAGTGGGTACCAGGCAGCTCAGCAAGGGTTGTAGAGCCGAGACTCGAGGCACAGACCCATAGGAAAGGCTGTGTTACAAGGAGACCTATGCTGTACACCACGCAGCTCAATACTGGTAGGAAATTTGGGTAAACAGTGAGGATGCACCCTGCAGTTATCTTAACCTGGAGGAGGCACAGGGGCCAAGTGTGAAGCCTTTGGCGACCGGAAAAGACCCTCTGCAAAGAGCCACAGGAATGGGAGCAGGGGTGGGGGGACGAGGGGAGGGCAATCCAGCCCATATAGTTCGAAGTTGGGAGGGGAAGGGGGGACTAGCATTCAGAAGTCACAGGGCAGACCGGGGCTGTTGTTTCCTATTCTGGGGTGTTGGGGAAGGGAGGCAGAAACTCGAGGTCAGTGCCCTTCTCCCCGTTTCTGTTTCACCTCTAACTTCCGGAGGCAGTCCAGGAGGACTCCTGTTGAGATGGACAGGGCTGGACAAAGGAGATGGTCACTGTGCCCAGGAGGCAGATGGGGGTGTGGGGGTTGTGCATGTGAATGGAGTATCTTGTGCACTCACACTTAGTCAGAAGTACTCAGAGCAGCTGTGAGCTTCCCTATGTGCAGGACTGAGTGGATCGTGAGGGCCTACCTTCCCTGAGGGGTCCCCACTGTCTAGCCAGGCCTTCTGTCCACTTCTAAATGGGTTGCTGGTCTCTTACTGAGCTTACATTCTAGGTATCAGACCTCACCACAGACAGGGAGGAAGCAGGACTGGGAGGCCATCTGCACATTCCTCTCCCATCCTGCAGGCTCCCTCTCACTCTGGTGTGAGAAGGGACAGGTGCTCTTCAGAAGGGAGAAGCTTCACATTTTCATGAGGTCTGACTTATCTCCTCTTTCTCTGACTACTCATGCTTTTCAGTCATAGCTAAGAAACCACTGCCTGACCCAAGCTCGTGGAGACGGACACCTACAATCCTTCTCAGGGTTTCAAGTCTTGCTTGCACATCTGGAAGGGGCACCTGCTGATCCATCAAGGGCTCCCTGTATGCTTCCATTCTGTTTCTCTTCCCTTTCTCACCCCCTCTCTTCCCATTTGTTTTTTTTTAAGTCTCTAAGGGGGGGAGATCCTGGGACTGGTTGGCAGCTGAGGGGCTGCAAAGGACACTGACTCTGTGGCAAAGAAGGTGTCCACCTGTGCGGAGGGCCGGTGTCTGTGAGAGAGGACGCTGAGCAGCAGAGCTGGGGGAGGGAACGAAAGAGGACTGGGTCACCTGAAATGAGCTTGCGGAGGCCTCTGGTGTGGGGAGCCAGGTCCACAGAGCTGCCACCAGACTGCACAGCCATTAGCTGTGGAGCCAGCAGAGGGAGCTAAAGGCTAAAATCTGGAACAGAGCTGAGCAGGTAGGCCCTTACCTGATGGATACCACGAGGGACAGCACCTCTAGCAGCAGGGCAGCGCCAAAGACTGCCAGGGCGGCAGGTGGAGGAGACATGGAGGCAGCCCCATACTTCAGAAAGCAGGTGATGGAGAGAATCAGAAACACTGTTGTTGAAAGAAACACATCCAGCAGGGAGCTGAAGGTGGCACTGGCAAAAGTCTTCACGGGAGAATTCTTTATAACCTGTTTGGGAAAGGAGGGGTGGTGGGAGGCATGAGCAGAAGCTCCAACAGGTGGCCATGGAGTAGGATTTTGATGGAAAACACAGCAAACATTTGTGGAGCACTTGCCCATCCTGGACCTAGCACAGGTGGTAAGGGCTTGAGATGGGCCGCCATCTCTCCTATTCCATTTAACAATGAGGAAACAAGGCACAGAGCAGTTAAGAAATGCACAAGGTCACACAGCAAGCTATTATAGACCAGTGAGTTCTCAAACAGATTATATCCTGGGCCTGAAAGCTGGGTTATGGACTCTGCATCTGTAAAAGCCATTGCACAAAAGCCATTTTCTGGAAGCTTCCAGTGAATGGTTGGGTCCCAGGTTCAGGGTGTGTGAAAGCTGGCTTCGTGGCAGAAGTAACAGGCAGGCCCTGAAGCAACAGCAAGTGAAGCATGGGTATGCAATGGATAGTAAGAGATGCTCATGCCTTCACTCAAAAGCCTGCTCTGGGCCTGGCTCTGTGTGGGGTGCTGGAGGCAGACATGAAACATCGCCCTCGGGAGGCTCAGAGCCTAACAGGGTACAGACAGGGTCTGGAATGTCAGGGTGGTATGGTAAATGTACAGAGCCATGCACGTGGTGTTAGGGAGTCACTGGGAAGGAGGGACAAAATGAGGAGAGCACGGAGCAAAGGGGCCTGGAAATGACAGGCCAGTGACGTCAGACTGGCACTGAAAGGGGCACTGAATGATCGGGGGTCTTCTTCCCATGTGGATTTGGGGTTTACAGATCATGGGAAATCAGTATTAGCCTTCATTTTCCTATCACTCGAGGAGGGGAAACAAGGCTGCCGAAGCACGAAGCTGACTGTGAACTACCGGGTACAGACAGCAAACTTCTTCTCTAGATGTAGAAGGGGAAACACACCTCTTCTTGATAGCTGGTCCTGTAGGATCGCTCTAGCTCCTGATCCAAGAAGTTCAAGCTGAACTGATTGATGGGTGGCTTGAAAAAATAATCTTTCATCAGGCTAGGAGAAAGAAAACATGGGGGTGATCAGCGTGGCGCAGTCACTGAGCTCTCTCTATTGGCAGACTCCAGTCAGCCTCCCAGACACCACTCCCAAAACACGTCACATGGCCTGCATCTGCGAGTCACTATGTAAAGATACTGCTTGACCCTCCTTGGGAACATACGTCTGGAAGTGCTTTGTATTTTCAGAATACACGTTATGTTTCCTCTCCACTGAAGCAGGACCGTTTGCAGTCATTACAGCATACGTCATGAACACCATGCTTCTGGAGACATCCTCCAGTGTCTGTGGAAGCCGGCAGCTCTGCCGTGCTAGGAAACCACCGCTCTGGAGGACCAGACATCCCTGCACCGAGGACTTAGGCTGATTCCAAGGCTACTGATGGAGACCTAACTCAGAGCCACTGTCCAGTCATTCAGAGCACTGACAGTAATGACCACCATCAGAGCTGACAGGTCATTATCACAAAACTGTTTAGAGTCACCGTACTTGGAGTGCTATTGTCACTTATGCAGACTGCGTGTGAAACCTGAAAAATAACACTCAATGATTTTAATAGCAGAGACATCAAACCTGCTTTATGTGACTCTTTCATTCTTTTATGGTTGCTAGCAAATAGTAGTATCTTTTTTATAAGGCAGGAAATTTAAGAGAGTGTTAACATGATTTCAGAAGGCAAATACAGCCATGGAGTGTAGTCTCTCTCCCTCACACAACAACGCCTGTAATTACATCAGATAAAATAGTCACTCCCCTGTGCCTGACACACAGGGTCCCTGCAGCCCAGTGGACTCTCTGTGACTAGTGTGCCATACCTCACTATGCTCTCAGATTCGGAAGAGAGAAAATTCCATCCTTGAAGGCAGATCCCCATCTTCCCTTCCACCCAGCAAGTGCGGACAGAGGGAAAACCAGCATAGCAGCCGTACAGAGGGCATGCAATGGCCACATGTAGCTAAACACCGTGCTGTTCTTCTGAAATTAATATTGACAAGTCCCTTTTCTGGGCACAGAGATTAGCTCCTTTTGGGCCAGTCCTCTCTGAAGTAACAACAGAAAACTCTGGGAAAGATGTAAAAATGACTCGTAGAATGTACTGGAGACTGACCAAAGGAGGTAGGAAATGGAGGAGAGTCACTCCTGGAAGAAGGGAACAGCACCAGATTAATTTTCCATGTTTTACTATTTTTCTTATTGCTTGAAGATAGCCATTAGTCAGCACCACGTGCAGGACAGCTAAAACTCAGATGGAAAAGCCACAATCTCCCTGGCTTGGAAAATCAGAAAATAATGTTTGGGGTGTCCACAGTTGGAAAATGAGGTTGAAAATCCCAGAAAAAGAAAAAAAGGGGGGGGATCCCCAAATTTGTCATGTGAGCTCTGCTTGAATCTCTGGCTGACCCCTCAAATCTGCATGAGCACAGCAGACTCCAAGAAGCCTAATTAAGGCTTTAAAAAGAGCAGCAGCTGCCTATACTGGGGGAGACGAAGTTTGCTGTGGGAGTTTATGTAAGTTAACTGCATGTTAAAAAAACAAAGAAACAAAATATTGACACTCTTCAGAGCAACATAACAGAATCCAGAGTTTCTAAGCACCACACAAGCCAAATTTACACAACATATAAAGAAACAGGAAAATGAGATCCAACTCAACAGAAAGGCAGTAAGTGGAGACAATCTGAGATTACCAAGAGGGTGGTATTAGAGGTCAGGGTCACAATGTATGCCAAGGTAACACTAGTGAAAACTACAGCATAAGGGGTGGGAAGTGAATAATGTTTCTACCCAGGTACAAGATGTCTACATTTCAAGTAAAATGATACAAGGTTGCCTGGCAAGCTCAGTCAGAAAAGCATCTGAATTTTGACCTTGGGGTCACAAGTTCAGGGCCCACGTTGGGTATAGAGATTACTTACATAAACAAATAAGTAAACTGAAAAAAAAAAGTGAAATGATTCAATGTTAATAATAGGAAGACTATAAAAAAATTCAAGGATGCCTATCTCTAAGTCCTGGAGCAACCACCAAAAAACAAACAAACAAACAAACAAAAATCCATAATAACGCGAAGAAGTACGGCTAAAAATCCAGAAAATATATACAAATGGAATTTAATGGCAGAGACTTTTAGAATGATTTAAGAAGCAGACTCAGGGGCGCCTGGGTGGCTCAATGGTTAGGGCCTCTGCCTTCGGCTCGGGTCATGATCCCAGGGTCCTGGGATCGAGCCTCGCATAGGGCTCTCTGCTTGGTGGGGAGCCTGCTTCCTCCTCCTCCTCTCTCTCTCTGCCTGCCTCTCTGCCTACTTGTGATCTGTCTGTCAAATAAATAAATAAATAAATAAATTTATTTTTAGAAAAGCAGACTCGTAAGAGACACACTTCAAATAGAAGGATACAGGTTGAATTTTTTTTTAAAGTGAAATTGATACACCAAGCAAAGAGTAACAATAAGAAGGCTACAGTTATTATATTAGTATCAGATAAAGTGGTTTTTACAACAGAGTATTACCAGCGATAACGAGGGACACTTCAAAATGACAAAAGGACCAATTCACCAGGAATTTGTAACACTCATGAATGTGTATGTACGTAAAAAAAAGGCATGAAAATACTTGAAACAAAAACTGTCAGGACTAAAAGGAGACACAGAAAAATCCACAACTACAGTGAAAAATTTCTAAATCCCTCTCTTAACAGTGATAAAGCAATAGATGAAAAGTAAAAAGATAGATGATCTAATGCTGGCAAACACCTGGACCTAACTGTGTCTATGGATCGCGACACCCTACAAATGTGTGTGGTTTGTTAATGAAAACAGACACATGTGAGACCAAAAAAGTATCAATAAATGTAAAAGGGCTGAAATCATACAGAGCATGTCTTTGACTACAATGACATTAAATCAGACACTAACAACACACATTTCCAAATACCCTTCTTCACTAAAAGGAGCCAAGGCTCTTTGGACAAATGGCTGATTCCCGACTAGGGTTAGGGAAGATCTAAAATGAGCCTGGAACATCCTGTTGTGCTGGAAGAGGGAGCGAGAAACTGAAAAACAATTGGTGGAGAAGCTCCTGGGTGGCTCAGTCAGTGAAGAGTCCTACTCTTCGTTGTGGCTCAGGTTGTGATCTCAGGGTCCTGTGTCAGGCTCCCTGCTCAGCAGAGAGTCTGCTTGAGATTCTCTCTCTTGGGCTCCTCCCATGCCCTCTCTAAAACAATTTTTTTTTTTTTAAATGATGGAGCCATGTCAAAGTGCAGTTGGTGCTGAAGTAGGAGAACTGACATTCTGAACCATCACAGTAAAGACTATTTTAAGCAAGAACCACGATGGAGAGGAAATCTAGGGAAGTATGCTGAGGAAAGGAGTGCACGCATGATCTTAAAGTACTGCTTACTGGTCACAAGGAGAAAATAACCACAGACTGGAGAGGTCAACACTTGCCTGGTTGCTCAAAATTACTATCACTGACGGAAGACAAATGGGCACAATTTGCCTCTGGATGGGATGCCTGAGAGAAATACATCATTTCTATGGTCAAAATTTCCAGCCAAACTGGCATATGAACTGAAGATTGGGTCAAATATGCATCCATGTTGGATTTCCTGAATTTGGTAACCATGATTATGTAAAAGAACATCTTTGTAATTTAGGAAATTTAGTATTTAGGGGCAAAAGGAATGATATATCCAACTTAGCATCAAATGGCCCAGGAAAAACAACAATAACATAAATTTCATAGAGGGAGAGAATAAAACAGGTAAAATATTGAAAGTTGGTAAATCAGGCAAAGGGTAGAATGAGCATTCTTTGGATTAGTCATGTAACTTTTCTGTAAGTTTCAAATTATTTCAAAATAAAGTAAAATATTGACAATAGAAAGGCAAACATATGGGGATAAGGTGACTCAGAAAAAGGGAGACTCCTACCTGCAAATCTTTACTTTCATTGGTCATGGTTGACCCTTACCTGTCCTCTTTGATAACATCAACAAAATGGGCATCTGTTTTCTCCCGGATGTTCTTGAATCTCAGCGGAAGGAGAGCTGACTGGTCCAAGCTCACTCCTGCCCACCTTCCCTTTTCCTGTAAGATCTCACACAGGGAAGTCTGACTGTTGGTGAGTTTCTCCTCTTGGGGAGGGCTCAGAAGTCCGTTCTGAGTTTTGGAATTCGGTGCTCCAGGAGCCTGCCTCAAGACAAGGGTTGGGGGGGCAGACACAGAGACTGCAGCGTGAGCACGCAACAGCGCCGCTCCAGCCCCACCTCGGCCGTGCGGGGGCCCCACTGCACACCTGACCAGCCCCTTCACATCTCTGTTCTAACCTGACACTCAACCTCTCTACCCATCTGCTTCTCCCCATCCCCCTGTCCCGTCAGATTGCTTCTCGGGGGTTGAGGCAGCCTGGAAGGTGTGATGTCATGGGAAGAGCTAGTGAGGAGGTCGGAGAAGAGCTGAGGCTCTTGGAGCTTGATAACCACAGAATCAGCATTACAGAGGGCCACGGGCAAAGGTTTGGGGGACTAGAACGGTAGATGTGGTATGGAGATCCATCCAGAGGAAGGTAGCAGGTGGCACAATGGTGGAGGATAACAGACAAAGGCCTTCCTTTGCCTGTTCTTAGAGAGGCTCTCAGATTTGGTCTCTGTCCCACTTTTTAGTGTAGCCCTAGGTCTGTCTCCAGCTGAGACTTCCCTGGCAGTGTCCTCGCTACTGGCCCTGACCCCAAGCCTCTCTCCATGCTGCACCTTTGTGCCTGCCGAGTCTCCTCTTCTCTCAGCACATCTTCTACTGCGTGTTCCGGCCCCAGAGATTGTCCCTAGCTACGGCGGTCCACATGGTTTTAAGCTCTTCCTGCCCAAGAAGAGAGCCCCATGCAGCTGCGCATGTGTTATTCTGCTTCACAGGGGTTAGACCTGACTCTCCATCCTCATCTTTACTGCTCTATTCAAAACCCTCAGGATGAGAAGGTGTGGAACAGTGTCACCTACAAGGAGTTATTCTGAGAATCGAGAAGCTGACAAGACAGGAAGGTCACCTCTGATGGAGGCACCAGGAAAGGAACCCACAGGAATAGCCAAGAGCTTACCTTGGTGCTGTTTTTATGCTCCTCTTGACAGCCATTCTGGACCGCTCCTCCTTCTGCACCCGCTTCTGATTTGGGGGCAAATGTGATTCCGCAGGAAGGACAAGTCTACAAGAAAAACATACACCATATGAACACAGCCAGAAAGCTCCACGGCCACAACCCGTAATTCAAACCTATCGTTGCACCTGGCTGTCACGCTGAAAGGCGGTAACCGAGGGGAAGGCTTCCTGAGCCACTGGAGCAGAGTTAAAACACACTGGTGAAGTGAAAACAGAAACATGTCCACAGGAAGACTGGCACGTGAGTAGTCAGAGCAGTGCTATCCGTAACAGCCAAAAAGCAGAAGCAACTCGAATGTCCGTCAATGAATGAATGGATCAACAATGTGGTCTGTCCACAGAATGGAATATTATTAAGCCGTCAAAGGAAACAAAACAGGGCGCCTGGGTGGCTCAGTGGGTTAAAGCCTCTGCCTTCGGCTCAGGTCATGATCCCAGGGTCCTGGGATGAGCCCCGCATCGGGCTCTCTGCTCAGCAGAGAGCCTGCCTCCCCCACTCTCTGTCCACTTGTGATCTCTGTCAAATAAATAAATTCTAAATATAAATATATATATATATATAATTTTTTAAAAAAAGGAACAAAACAATTACACGTGCTCCATCATGGACGAACCTTGCAAACGTTGTCAGGTGACGGAAGCCAGACACAAGGGGCCACATGTTACATGATTCTGTCTGTAGAAAGTGTCCAGAAAAGGCAAACTCATATAGAGGTGGTAAGGTGATTAGTGCGTGCCAGGAGCGAGGGGGCGAAGGGAATGGTGAGTGACCTAATGGGTGTGGAGTTCCTTCTTGGAGGGGTGAGGAAAATGTTCCAAAACTGGCTGTGGTGATGGTTGTACAATCTTGCAAATATACTAAAAACCACCAAACGGTACACTTTAGAAGGGTAAATTTTATGGTAACATGAATTATATCTCAATAAAGCTGTTACTAAGCCAAGCAACCAGCCGCTAGCCTACACGAGGTTCTTGAGTTCTGTGTGGTGGTGAGCTGCTCATGTAGGTCCCAGCTCAGGCTGGGAAGTCAGGCTAGGAGTTCTCAGAAGCCTGAGCAATTAACTGACTAGAAGAGAGAAGGTGAGGCCCACTACCATCAGGAGAGCAGAAAGGGCCAGGCTTTGTTCGTCACAACCATGGTGTGGAGCTGCCCTGTTCAAATCACTCACCTCCATAAAACCAATATAACCAGGGTGGGGACACGGCTCTTGTAGATGTGTAGTAGGAACTAAGTGAATACGTGTGTAGCTACTCTAGCCTTGCTCCCGGCGCTCCGTTCCCCCTCAGTCAATCCATTCCTACGATTGGTGGGACCCAGCCAACTGGCTGCCGCCACCAAGACAGCAGCTGAGAGCTCCCAGCGGGGACGACGAACAGAAGCAGGACAGAGTTAAGGGACTCTGACAATTCCTAGGGTGACAAGCTCAATTACACACTGGAATATGTTACAGGAGGCTAGACACTATTTTAGAAATTCAAAATAAGTATCACTTAGTACCCACAGTCAAGGATATGAGCTCCATCACATCCCAAGTTAGATTTCAGGCCTCTATTGTATTAAATAAAAGAAATACTCTAAAGAGTTGTGTCATCTGGGAATCTAATGCAATGCGCAAGTTTCAACATTTGTATTCATTCAAAAAATGAAAATACATGCACCAAAGCAGCAGGCCAAGTCATTAACTAACTACCCAAGCAAACAGCAGTACCAAGGTAAAATATGCCTATAGCTCTTTATTTTTATTTTTTAAAGATTTTATTTATTTATTTGACAGAGATCACAAATAGGCAGAGAGGCAGGCAGAGAGAGAGTGGGAAGCAGGCTCCCAGCCGAGTGGAGAGCCTGATGTGGGGCTCGATGTGGAGCTTGATCCTAGGACCCTGGGATCATGACCCAAGCCGAAAGCAGAGGCTTTAACCCACTGAGCCACCCAGATGCCCCTGCTTATAGCTCTTTAAACACTGACAGTATTAACAGGGGCAGAGTGTTTTAATTGTTAGTATAATATATAAATCTATTTTAATGCACCCTGGTAATGACTGAGTTAAACTTCAAATCATGTTGCTAATGGGGCCACTGATCTTCTCAATAAAGAAACAAAATCCAAACAAAATCCAACACCATGCCCCTGGAAGGGCCCTCCCAGCTCCCTCCAGAGGGGTGATGTCACTGCGCTTCAGTGATGAGCCCACCAGACTCCTGAGGGCACTCCTGAGCGGGGGTGGGAATGAATGGCTCTGGTGGTGGCGGTGGTGGCAGGATGTACCTTGAGCACGATACCAGCCCTTGCGAGGGCCACCTGGCAGCCCAAGGGGCGTGGGGGCACCACGTGGTGCCCGGGACAGTCCCAGACACTCTAATCTGGGTCATACCTTAGGGTCTGGGGCTTTCCTCAGTCTTGGACAGACATGACACAATAGTATGAGGTATTTCTCTGGCCACTTTTCACACTCAAAGACTAGAGAAGTAGTGTGAAGACACTAGTTCTAGTTAGTTCCTGGAGGCTGCTCCAGTGACGAATGGTAGTGGAGCACAGGGATCGGGGTGCTGGCGTTGAGATCCAACTGTCATGGACCAAATCCAGGATTGAACGCTGACTAGGGTAGGGGGAGCTCCAAGCCTCGGTTTCTCCTTTCCACAACAGGACTGCATCTCCCACAGCTGATGTCTTGCAAGAGGGAGCAAGGATGAGGACGCCACATCCTGGCCCCATGGGAGGACCGTGGCTGACGTGATGTCCGGCAGTGGGCAGGAGAGGCTGCACAAACGGACGCACAGGTATTCCCCATCCCGGACTCTGCCTGAGGTGCTAGTTGGTATTCAACACATGTTGGTCCTTAACAATCAAACCTCTGGCTACGAAGACAGCACATCTGCCCTTTCATGTCCTTAGCGACAGAACAGCCATCTTTGGTATCTCTTGGCCTTAGGTTGCTCCTAAGTACTTTTCTCTCCTCAAGCACACCATATATATTTTAGAAACAGACTGTCTGCTTCTTAGGAACTCCCCATGGCACGCTGGCTTTACACAGAAGATGTTTTATATACTTAGAGCCACAAATAGGCAACAGAGACTAGCAAACCTACTGGACAGCAGAGGGCACACACCATCTGTGAAAGATACCCTGCACATGCACCAAAGGCACACAACTTCGGAATGGTGCCTTCTCTCTGGAGGCTGACCTCAAAGGGGCTGGAAGGCCCGTGGAGTCCGGGAGCGTCCTTGGGGACTGTGCTGATCTCCAGGAAGCTATGACTATAGTCTTCATGACTGGGCAACCCAAGTCCACGTCCCTTTGACCCAGAGGCTAGGCAGCCTGTACCTGGCCATGAAACAATGTTCTAATACAGAGGTAAGGTCTGGTAGACTGTCTACAAAAGAACCTCAGGAAGCAAAGGAACAGACGTAATGTTCATAAATGGTCTCAAAGACTGTCCTCAGGGAGGTTCAGGTGCATGTCAGAGTCACATGGGAAGCAGCAGAGAGCAGGCCCTGTGGCCGGGACTCCCCATGGCCTGAACAGTGCTCACTACTCCCTCTGCACCCACAACATCTTCTTCCAGGGAATGGCAACACCAGGGGTAGTGAGGAGAACCAGCTGTGGACTCCAGGCTCCCTTGTAGCACAACAGCCCCACGGACCCACACAATCATTTCATTGTGCTTTGAAAATATGGCTTTTTGTCCTCCTATTTCTTCCTCATCTATTTTGCTTTTGGGGGGAAATTTCATTGATTAAATCTTTATAACAAATGAAACAAAAAATCTTAGAGAAGACCACCTGCCCTGATGGAGACATCTGCACATCTCCACATTCCCTTCTGACGTGCGGCGAGCGTCCCTTCTGCACCAGAAGGGTCCCACTTGGCAACAGAGGGTGGGTCTCTTTCCCCTTTCCACTACCCACAAAATATTGAACTGTTTTCCAGCTTCATTTTAATCTGAGTGAAAACATGTCAAAAACTAGTTTTTGCCAAGCACACAGATACATCCGTGAAATGTTTCCTCACCCATTAAACATATGACTCTCCTCCTGCTGAGAAGTCCTCACCCAAAAGAGCATTTTGGACTTTTGGGAACTATCTGGGGGGTACCTTACCATCTTGGGAGGCACGCCTGATGCATCAGATAAAATCACTCATACAATGGGAACAGCTGCTGTGATGGGGAAGCACCTGTGTGCTGAGCACACACGTGTGAACACGAATGGATGCAGCGTCCGTACTCTCATGCGCCTGATCTCAGTTAACCCTCATAACACACCATGAGGCCGTGCAGAGGACACAAAGGTTCATCATCAGTGGGAGTTGGACTGCAGGCTCCTGGTCCCTGACCATTGTGCAGCCTCCCTCTGGCCTCCCTTCCTAACACAGAGAGAACCCAGGAATAATCCTGGCACTATGACCTCCTAGGCCTCGTTCCCCTGAAGCAATCCAAGCAGTTATGACCACCTCCTGGTGCTTCTAAGTGGCACTACTGGCACATTGGCACCAAGGGAAGCTTTATTAAGACGAGCTAAGGTCCCCAAAACTCGACGGGCCAAGGAGTGTGCTGGTTGCTGCCTGGGAAACCTGAGATCCCTTGGAGAACACCAAACAGCAAATTCTGCTCTTTCCCAGATGATCTCTGCTCCTTCCCCCAGTGCGGACGTGGGCTTTGGAGGGAGATGGGAACTATTTCTCTAAAACACATTTCTCTAACACATTTGCATTTGTTTTTAACACATTTCAATACACACATGCTACATCCTGTTTGGAATAAATGGCATAGAGCTATAAACTGGGTTTTTCTTCAAGGCCATTTCTCTTCACAGGATAAATCATTTCTAGGCCAACAGCTGTCCTTTTTCAGAACTGTCAAGGAAGAGAGAAGGGAAACCTCTTTTCTGAGAAATGAAGAGGAAATATCAGAAAAGCCCTGGCTCTGCCTGTTTAGTCTGCTGAACATGACTATTTGGTAAGCTGTCCTAGGACCAAGAGAAGCAACCCTTGCTCCCAAACTCAGAACTCAGGCTGAACGTGGCAGACGGGAACGTGCAACAGTAACAGCCTCCTGCTGAGGCCCACCAGAGGCTCTCGGCTCTTTGTCTGCAGCCCTCATAAGCACCCATGAAGCAGACCCTATGATTTGCTCCATTCCACACAGAGGAAACAGAGGCAGAGAAGACAAAGGACTTGCCCAGAGTCTCCCAGTCAGAGTGTGACAGAGGGGACCTTGAGCCTAGACAGCAGCACCCTGGACCCCATCCGTGCATGTGACATCTCCAAGGGAACAGGAGCTGCCTGCATGGCGGGGCCTCAGCCTGGCTTCTGCTGCTGGGGGCGGGGTGTGGTGGTGGCAGTGTGACACTGTTTAAGCCAGTGAGTAGATGATCTCTGCAACAAAAACACTAGAGAAAAAGAGAAGCAGAGATTGTAACAGAAAAAGAAAGGTATCCCAGAAGCTTTATGAATAGAAAGTGCATAGTCTGAGAAACAACAAGGACAACAACAAAAACCTGTAAAAATCAGACCCAGGATCTCAGATTCACGGAATGTGAAGTCTCAAAACCCTGCTCAGACTCCTGAGCCCTAAATGGCCACCAAGTCTAATAACTGAGGCTGATAAGGCAAACAGATCATTCCTGTGCTGTGGAAATATTCCATCAGGAAGTCAAAGTAAGAAAATATTTGGCATTTTGGGAAATTTCATTTTTGTGTAATACTTCACTCCCTGATGATACCAGTGAAATAATGCTGGACATATCTTCTCATGTTAATTCATATGTGATAGATAATAGAAATACAACCGAAGGATACCTGGGTGGCTCAGTTGGTTAAGCAACTGCCTTCAGCTCAGGTCATGATCCCAGAGTCCTGGGATCAAGTCCTGCATCAGGCTCCCTGCTCCATGGGGAGTCTGCTTCTCCCTCTGATCTCCCCTCTCATGCTCTCTCTCATTGTCTCTTTCTCAAATAAATAAAGAAAATCTTAAAAAAAAAAATACAACCAATGTTATATATACACTTAGATTATATAGTATGATTAAAATAATAAATACATTAAAATAGTTAATACATATATATTAGACATTTAAATTATAAAAGAGCTTAGACTTAATGGAGAGCAGGGAAGACAGTTCAGGGAGCTGGCATGTGTCCTTCTCTGGTGTTCTGGAACGTCAGTGTCTCTCGGCAACCACACCACGGTCAGGGAGACTAGGGCACAAGCACTTGCCAGTACTACTAACTAGGCTACTAACTATATTCAGCTTTCCCAGATTTTCCCCAAATTGCCTTTTTCTGTACCAGCATCCTAGCGGCATTTAGCATCTCCTTGTCTCTTCCAGCCTATGGCAGATCCTCAGTCTTTCCAAGTCTTCGATGACATCGTGTGTTGGTCAAGCGTCAGGGGTTTTGTAGTCTGGCCTTGGATCTGCACTCCTCTGATGCTTTCTCATAAGTTGGATGAGGTTCAGGATTTAGGAGTAGGACCCCACAGAGCTGACGGGCCCTTATCAGCACATCACCTGGGGAGGATGGGGGCATGTATGCGCCACTGCGAGTCTTATTCACTCATTATTCAGTGAAGCAGGGCCTGCCGGGTTTTTCCACTGTGGATTTACTCTTCTTCTCTTGGTTATCAGCAAACATCCAGGGGAGAGGGAGGAGGGTGGGGATGCTCAGAGGCTGTGCAAATATCCTGTTTCTCCTCAAACTTTTACCCACTAATTTTAGAACTCACGGAGGGACCCAGCAGCAAATACGACTGTGGTGTTCTAGTGTTGGTTCTCCCTCTCCCTCACTCCTTCTGCCTCCATCAGCTGGAACTCTTCTGTAAGGTGCTGATTTCCATGGGACAGACTTTCTCCTAGCTGAAGCAAACACACATGACTGGAAATATAGATAAAACCTGAAAGGTTTTTTTTTAAGAACTTACTTTATGTTCCCATTTCAGAGCCAGCAATCAGACTACTATTTATCTTATAACAGCTTTATCAAGATAGAATTCACATACCATGTAATTAACCCACCTAGAGAGTATATAATTCCGTGGCTTTTAGTGTATTCAAGAATTGTGCAACCATCACCACTACCAATTCGACCACCATTTAGAAGAGATTCTTATTTAGTGTCTAAACTACAGATAGATAATTTACTACTTTTTCCATTTCTGAAATGAACTGAGAGGCCAGCTGTCTCCTCACACCAAGCCCACCGAGCCTACTCCTAACAATTTACATACAAATAACAAGGAGATAAGTGACCATTTATTCAGTCATTAAAAAAATCATAGGGACTGCCACAGAAGGATGGTCCTGGGGCTACTGACCTCAAAGGGAAAGTATTACCCTTTTGAAACAGAACAGATCCTCCCTGAATTGCCCCCATGTGGATGAATTCACATCATTAGCCTCATTACTAACTGTAAACATGTAGAAAAGCCCTATGAGTGCATGGCCCCAGGGTTCTGAATAATAGATTAGGGTTAAATTCACAAAGAGGAGTTGAGCAGCTATCTTTCCAAGGAGGTCCTTTAGAATGAACTGAGACGCTTTCACAGCTCACAAAGTTTGTGAGTTGGGACTGATGTGATACAAAAAACCAACCACATCTTTGGTTTTCATTTCTTTGTTCTTCATGAAGATGCTAGACCAGCTGTGTTTTTGGAACACAGCTGTGTTTTTGGAACGAGTAAAGGTGCATGTTACAGTCGAACGCAGTCTCAGTCCGTCTGTCACCAGTGTTCATGGAAAAGGAGCCGCAGATGCCACTGCAGAGCTGCAGTCGCACGGAACAAGCTGGGGTGCCGATGCTCCAAAGTCACATGTGCGGCGTGGTTCCATCCCCTACGGCAAAAACTGAAGAACCTCCCTCACGTCAGAGCAAACAGAGAAGGCAAGACCTTCCTGAGTCAGTGACTCCTTGTGGGCAAATCAAAGCGGGATCTGTCTCCTCCTGCCCTTCTTCACTCCTGCCATGGGCGCTGTCCATTTCTCCACGTGGAGCGAATACATGCGAGTCCGGTGTTCACAGAACTTCTACTCCAAATGGAACATTCATGGGCATTACTTCAGCTGATCTTCACAGCAGCCCTGGGAGAGTGTCATCACCATCTCACTGTGGCCCAGAGGAACTAAGTGACTCACTTACAGTCCCAAAGCCAAGGCTGTGAGAAGGATCTTTGATTTTAAGTTCTGGCCCTTTCCACAGTAGTACTCCTCTCCTGATTATGCTCTCCAGGACCTTCCTGATGAGAAACTCTTCACTGCCAGTCACTCGAGAAGCCAAGGTTTAGGTGTGGGAAGGGGTCCCTCTGACCTACGACCTCAGGGCCAAAACCTTTGTCCTTTGATGTCACTACTATGTCAATATAGTACTTGGACTATTTAATGGAACATTAGGTAAAAATTCTTCAGCTATGAACTGGGAGACAACTCACATGGGACAAGGACACTAGGAGTAGAAAACGAATGCTTGGTTGACGTTACCTGCTTCTATTCAGTTCTGCCCGGGCTCCTGAACTCCGTCCTTGTTGGCCTACCTCTGGAGAGCTACAGTTCTCTGTGTATCATTCAAGAATAAAAAACTTAAACCAAAAGAAACTTTTAATTATCTACCACATTCCAGGCTGTATCCTTGAGAAAAACGTAAGTTACTTCACACATGGTTTCTGCCCGCATCCCAGGAGCTCGCAGGAAGCTGCATGAGGAACGAGTAAAGGTGCATGTTACAGTCGAACGAACCAAGAACATGGTGATGGGGAGACAGCACTGTTAGCGAGAGGAGTGACAGCAAATTCCAGTGACAGTGAACAGGGCAAAGAAGAGCAGCTCAGAGGGCAGGGGACAGTGAGGGGCACTGCCGGTGACAGGAGCGACAGGAGGACCAAGGCCCGCATGCATTCACCTGAGGAATATTCACTCACCCTAATTTCTTGGTTCCTGCATGAAACTCCTTCCACTAGACAATCATTCCCCCAATAGGTGTGGCTTAAAGAAAGAAGTCTGTGGTCACAGAAGCCCGAGAATACCACCACCACATCCCCCTCTGGAGGCCTAGTGCAAGGAAGCATGCTAAAGGCTCCAGGACGTCCTAGAGCACAGAGATCCTTTCTATAGCATGCAGCCCAGAACTGCACAGGTTTCCCTGAGCATAGAAAGCTTTTTCCATAATTGCCACTTATGTCCAATCTCAGAAACTACTGCTCAGGGTATGTACTTTCAAGGGAAACACTGCCTGACACAGGCCCCTCCCACGAGCCAGGACTTCCCATGCTAGACAGAAAGATGTGGGGTCGGTGACAGAAATCCACGTGGGAGCTACCTCTCACTGGATGGAGGGCAGTGGCCAGGAAGGAAAAAAGCTCGTTCACAGGGACAGTCAACAGACCCTGGCAAAGGATTAGGAGGAACCAGTCAGTGCTTCTAGCTAAACAGAAAGACTAACCGTACTGCAGACGACAAAAGGCAACAAACCAGTGGCATGTGGGAGGTACTGACAAGTGCACAGGATAAATCCACCCCAAGAACCCATGAGAAGCAGCCAGTATTTTTTCTGTTGCGTAAAAACTCTTACTTAAAAGGCCTTATATGTCAGATCAGAGTATACGTAATGCTTGAAGTGGACCTCAGTTTTCAGTCTTTCAGGCTCAACGATGGCTCCTAACGACGCACTGTTACCCCACGCTTGCTATCTGCAAGGCACTCACCCAAGCCCGCTCTTACCTGACCCCAGGAGCTAGAAGCAGAGGGGCCAGACTGTACATGATTTCCCCAGAGTGGCAAAGCCGGAGTGGAGACCATGCTGTCTACCTCTCCACGCTTCCTCCACTCCAACCGTGGGGGCTGTCCTCATCTCAGATGTCCTCACATGAAAATATCCCAGAAATTATACTTCAGGATCCAGACGGTCCTTACCCTCCTGGAAGGGGCACAAACTCCCCCCCACCCCAGAATTCTTTTTGGCAGACCCAGCTAAATTAATAGATCACAAGATTTTTCAGAAAACTTTCAAAGACTATTAAAAATTTATACATGACGAGAATACGCTTAATAGTTTTTATCTATCCAGATTTTCAAAATAAAGATAAATATATTTACATCTATAACTATAGCTATATACATGTAACTAGAACAAGAAATGTTCTTTGGGATAAGAGAAAACCTTCTTAGGTCAATTTAACATCAAATCGCTGTCACTAAATTTGGAAGTTATGTGCTACGGATAGAAACACACATACAGATAATCTAACATGGTAGGCAAACACAACACATCATTTATTTTTGGATTTGAGCTCTATTTCTCTACTTAAGTACAGCTCAGTTTGAAGCCCGGAGGAAATAAATTCTCTCTAAATAATGAAGCTGTATTTGGAAAACCACGTTTTCAATATCTCCTGCTACAACAGTTCCTGCCCACACTCAGGGACAGCCTGTGGGCCCGAGAGCTGAGAGCTCCTTTTCCTGCCGGCTACAAAACATTGCCCCAAGTGAAGAGGCGGTCTTGAAAGAGCACAGGCAGTAAGGAAATCTCAGTGACATTAGCAGTCCCACGTGTGCCAGAGGACATGGGGAAGGACCGCAGCTAGTGCCCTACATCACAGGTTCTCAACCAGAGGGGATTTTACCCTCCTGGAGACACTGGCCAGTGTCTGGAGGAATTCTCGGTCACCATAATGGGAGGAAGGGGTGCTCCTGGCATCTGGTGGGTGGAGGCCAGAGATGCTGCTCGACGTCCCACGGTGCACAGGCGGCCCCTCACCACAGTTACTTGGCCCAAAATGTCCCTCGTGCTGAGGCTGAAAAACCCTGCACTAAATTAACAAGGCACACAACAAAAATGATACACGAGTGCTGTTAATAAACCTGTGTGTGAAAATCACACAGAGTAATTGGCTGACAGGGACTACGGATTCTGCTGGAGGGCAATGATTTGGGTGCCCATGTTATGATCCCGTTGAACTTAAATACCAGCACAGCTGACTTTCAAAGCTGTGAATGAATGTGGATAAGCAGGAACATACTGGATTAAAGCCATAACAACAGGCCATCATCCAGACCAACATATCATTTGGTTATCTGAGAGCACAACACAGTGAAGGGGAACTGTTATGAGTGGCCCCCTCTCTATTTTTGTTCTTTCAAATGGAAACAGCAAATATCTCAACAGTGAAAACAAACAAGAGATACCAGTTGGGGGGGGGAGCAGCTCAAACACTGGTGTGGTTTCATCATGCCCGCAGCCCGCCATGCTAATCCTGTGGCAGTTTATGATGACAGAAATGGGTATGTGCAGACAGCACCCAGAGGCCTGGGCCCCAACAATGACATACTGTCATGTTCCTGGCAAGCCCGCACTCTTTCAGTGAGCTATGCCACGAGATTCACCCACACCAACAAAATTTAAAATATTCGTGAGACACTGCATTTCAAGAGACATAGGAACACTTGAGAAAATGGTCTCTGAAATAAGATACGAACGAGGTCGCCAAGCAAGCTTCGAGAAGAATCCCCTTTACTATCACTTATCATTAGCTTTCAGAGATCACAAAAGACAGAATAGGTCTCAGAAAAAGAAAACAGCAGCTCGAGTGAGAAGCAAACTGATACAGCATGGAAAGAAAATGGAAGAGCACAATATGTCAAAAAAGCAAAGGTATTAAAAAATGCAAAATGCTGGTGACTTCATACTAAATTTTAAAATCACAAAAACCAAAGTGAAGGGCATTCCAAGTCGTCTGCCACAGACCCAAAGGCTGCTTATCATTTCACATGTTCTACTGCAGAATTAATATAAAATTTTAGAAGTAGAAAAAAAAAAAAACTAACCTTAACGTTATCAAAGGTTTTGACAGTCTGCGCCAAGTCACTGACACTCCCTGGTGATGCTGTCCCCTGTCCCCTAGGACCTGAGGACACCCGTGAGCCGTCAATGACCTCAAAGCCAGAAAGTAAGGCCTCTGAACAGCTGCAATGAGACTCCTTCGCTCTCTGACCCGCTATCAGGTATGTCTTCAAACCTATGGATAAAAATTACAGTCAGCACAGATGGAAACCACCGTTGGTTGAAATGCAGCTTGATCTTGCTCTCTACGCAGGACATGCTCCTGAAAAGTGGAGAGTAAAGCAAAAATATGAATGTCATATTTTACGATGATTTCTAGGATCTTTGCAGAGATGCACAGATTTCAGGGAGAATATTTGCTTCCGAGACACACCATGTACTTATATCATGTTTTCTTTGAACTCTGGCTGCACATTTTACCTTGGGCGGCTGAAAAAACTTCCTCCATGCAAGGGTCACATTACACTTTGTGCCAGGAACCAAGCAGACTCTGATGGTTCTCCCTAGACATTCTGGGGTTTATTTTGTTCCGTCGGTCTACATGTAAGGGTGATCTAGAATATGGACCACATTACCCATGTCAGGAATGCAAAACTGCCTCAAAAAGTGAGACTGTAATGGGCACCAACAGGAGTAATTAAAACCGCCCTTGATTCAGATGATCAAGTAACAGTTTTCTGTTGGATCTAAACATTCACAGCAAGAACGTGCAGCTTTTGTCAAGCTGTAGTCTACGATAATTTTATTCTCTCACAAAATCCTCATTCAAAGAAAAGTAGGTGGGAGGGGCATCTGGGTGGCTCAGTCAGTTAAGCATCTGATTCTTGGTTTTGGCTCAGCTCACGATCTCAGGGTCCTGATACTGAACCCCAAGTTGCGCTCTACACTCAGCTGCGAGTCTGCTTGTCCCTCTCCCTCTGCTCCCCTCCCCCTGCCACTCTCTCTCTCATAAGTAAAAATAAGATATATTTTTTTTAAAATATCTTTTAAATGGACAATTAGCCAATATCTTTACAATTCTCATTAAAGGCTGAAATAACACACTAACATATGCTACACTGTTAGGTGGCTCTAAGGCAGGGAAGTCCCTGCTCCGGGTCTTCAGAAGGACTATCTGGTGGGAAAATACTAAGAAGCTGTTTTCCAGAGAGAACTCAAGCAATTTCTGGAAAGGAAACAAGTCTTATTTAAATTAATCCATTTGTAGTCCTTACTGTAATTTAACCAGACTGCAAATCTGTTGAGGGGAGTGGCAATGTAATTTGTTCAATAAACATTTATTTTAGGCCTGGGGTTGGCTCTACCTGGAGAACAGACTCAAGAACAAAGCAAAGTCCCTGTCTTGGAGAGTTTAAGCTTCCCCAGAAGGTGGTAATGGAAGGGTATCACTGAAACATTCGAGGTGAGGGGTCTATACTCCTAAATCTACATGGGTGCTTCCACTCAGGATGCTGTAATAAATGCCCTAAAATTAATTACTTCAAGAAGGACGAGGGGGGCCTGGCTGGCTTAGTCAGTGGAGCATGTGACTCTTGATCTCGGGATCATTAGTTCGAGCCCCAGGTTGGGGATAGAAATTACTTTAAAAAATTAATTACTTAAACAACCTAGGGATTACTTAATTATCCTTCATCATGTTATAGTTACGCCACCATTTCCTCATTCAATCTCTCCTCATCCCCCTTTCTTCTCGTAAAAATACTATACTATATGTCTTTTCAAGACACCTAGAGAGATCCTAGAGCACAGCAAAATCATAGGTGGGAATCAAAAGACTTAGATAAGTAACTTTGGATGCTAACTTGCCCCAAATACTCACTCTTAACTAAGGTCAAGAACTTCCATATGGTTTTTTCTCCAACAAAAATACACAGTGTACAGGGTCAATCACAGTCACAACTAAGTCCATGTATCAGCTGGAAATGGAACATGAACTGGAATACGACACGGGAATAAGAGCACCTTTGTAGGAATCCCTCAGACTCTGTCGCAGAAGACGCTGAACTCACTTGCCATTTTGCCTTGGGAGCATCGAAGAAGGCAAGCTCTGGGGACTAACCAGAGAAAAGTCCTACGTCTGACCTGTCCCGGAGTCTCCATGCCAGTAGGCTTATTTCTAACTTCGTCAAAGGCCCGTTCCCTGGTGCTGCAGGAATGGGGACTGCCCGTGAGTCTCCCAGCAGAGGGCGGGCAAGGCCCCGGCCAGCAGGAGCTGCTGCGGAGGGCTGCCCCAGGGACCCAAAGGAGGAGGGAGGACGGTAGTGCATGAGGAGCCACGGTTGCAGGGAGAGGTTTCCATTCTGACTGTAGCTGGCCCTGACCCCAGAACAGCGTTCCCTAAAAGATGCCCTGGGCTCCCCTGCCTGAGGCTGCTGCTCCCTGTGGGCAAGGACTCCCTGCAGAAGGCAAAGGCAGGGCAGCCAGAGGCTCCGCTCTCGGAAGTCCTCAGTCAGGAAACCGCTTTTCCCCACGCCATGCAGTTCCACACGGGCCAGAGCAAGTGTAGGAGGCCTTTCCTGAGGTGTGACAACCAAGGCAGAGAAGAGACTGGGCCAGCACACCAGAAGAGTACAGGCTGAGCCCAACAGATGCATGCATGGGGCTGAAGTTCGTCCTTCCAAGCAGGGCCGTGCCCTCTGGCAGGGATGCACATGACAGCGGCCCAGCTCTGCGCTCACAAACTCTGACGCTGCCGTGGCGTGCACACCCTGAGGCCTGCTGCTGCTCATTCACTTAGCAAGTGCCTCCCGTCTGTTGACCACACACTGTGATAGATGTGTGGAAGACAGGTGTGAGCATGTCACCTGCATGGGGGGTGTCACCTGGGGAGGGATCTAGAGGGCGGGCAGGTGTGAATATAAAATCTTAGGACCCTAGGAAGCACAGGAGGGCGGCCCCTTATGGACCTGGGGGCTAGGGAAGCCTCCTGGATGCAGCGCCCTCCAAGCTGAGGACTGAGATGAAGCGAAGTCAGCCCAGGGAAAGCCTACATGGCCAGGGGCGGGAGCAGCTGCTGTCAGGCCGTGGGTGCTGCTCTAACAGTTCATGAAGAGGCTCCACAGAAAAGGAACCTCTGGCAGGCATAGTCAAGGGACTGAAGTGAATTCAGTACAGCTGGAACAGGGAATACATGTCAGGGAATGGTCAGAGACGGACGGGGGCCTGTGCAGGGCACCACGCAGACTAGCTCTGGGAGTCTTCATGTTGTGGGCAATAGGGGTGCAGAGGGAGATGGTAAGGAACAGGCATGAGACTGAGGAAAGGCCAGAGAGCTGTGGAAATGCCAGTCACAGTGGGTGATAAGGGAGTTAGGGGACCTGGGAGTCAGGACGTCATGGTGGGAACAGGAACCCACTCTCCCCCAAACGTAGTGGTGGAAGCAATGCCTCTACAAGGGGCCATGCAGACGTGGGTAAGGGCATGGATTCTCCAGAAGAGCCATCAGATTCAGGCCCCACCACTTTCCCACCAGGTGACCCAGAGTAAGATATATTATTATAGGACCAGGCTAAACACAGGATGTGCCCCATGGGGCTGACGCAAAGACGAAATGAGTATATGC
Source organism: Mustela lutreola (assembly GCF_030435805.1). Taxonomy (NCBI): domain Eukaryota; kingdom Metazoa; phylum Chordata; class Mammalia; order Carnivora; family Mustelidae; genus Mustela; species Mustela lutreola. The sequence continues at coordinate 20,528,002 of NC_081306.1, read as the reverse complement.
GTGAAGCATTTATGACAGTGCCCGGCACGGTGAAAACTCCGGAACGTGAGTTATTATTATCAGTGTGGGTGTCTGACTTGCTTACCATGGGAGTCTTCTTCATGTTCCACATCTGTGGGACTGTTAAATCAACAATTGCTCCAAATTGTGTTTCTCATGTGAATTGTTCTTTAGGGAGCCCCTGATGACCAACGTGGGCAGCTAGTGTTCCAGAAGTCAGACTTCTGTACGTGTCCACAGCAAGCAAAATCAGTGAACAAGTTAGGTATCCATGCTTCCATGCAGAAAGCTAAACCTAAAGTGAAATCTATTGCCAAAACTGGAGTGGTACTGGCCAGGTAAAGTAAGGCAGCCTGGTGCAAAACTCCCCAGAAACCTATTGTGGCTGCATGGCTGAATTCGGGCCTCATCAAAATCTCAAGTCAAAAGAGTTTATAAGATACCCCTGGGGCTAATAATATATGTTAATAAAAAATTAAAAATTAAAAGAAAAAAAGAGTTTATAAGAGATAAGGATTTAATGAGTAACTACAACACACTTGGGGTCCAAGTTCATAAAAATGGCTCTCTTGGAGCAGAAGGTCAAAGTAAGACAGCTAAATGATTTATCTTCTTAAGTATAAACAGAAGATTAACAAGATTTCTTATATTCCTTCTGGGTAATTGATTTTCAACCTCCCCAGCACTGATGACTTTTTTCATCAGCTTCATTCTACAGAGGCTACAGAAGGGGGACTTGTTTACTACCACACTCCCACCTGACGGAGGGGCTGGTTTGTGGCTGTGTGCACCGAGGAGACTGAGGCGGTTAACATGCTTAAGCAGATCATAGATCCTTTGAGGAGGAAAATGGTGGCTTGCACAAAACTGGTGCTTAGGGGCACCTGGGTGGCTCAGTGGGGTAAAGCCTCTGCTTTCGGCTCTGGTCGTGATCCCAGGGTCCTAGGATAGAGCCCCGCATCAGGCTCTCTGCTCAGCAGGGAGCCTGCTTCCCTGCCTGCCTCTCTGCCTCTCTCTCTGCCTACTTGTGATCTCTGTCTGTCAAATAAATTAAAAACAAAACAAAACAAAACACAAAACTGGTGCTTAGTTTCTGTGAACTAAGTGTACTTTCAATATATTCCAAAGTCTGTTTTTGGAAAAGACAGACTATTCCAGCCTTTTTCTTTATTGTGGTCTTTTGCTGCACGGTGCCTGCTTTGGAGTGAGACAGCCCCTACTACCCAGAGTCATGGACCTGAATGTCAGCTCAGCAGAAAGAGGAGAATACTGAGGAAGGAAAAGATGCTTTGAGATGTGACCTTGGGAGTTAACAGCATAACAAATGCCTAGAAGCCTGCATCACTAACGATTTGAAACAATAAACATATGAGAGGCGATCAGTTTGGCCTAGCTCATAAACATTCAAAAAAGTTATTCCACTTTGTATTTTCCTTCATTACTAGGTCTGCAATGGCCAAGAAGCAAGAGAACTGTTTAAACTACAATGTAGTTAGTGGGGATGCCTGTGTGTCTCACCCATTTAAGTGTCCGACCCTTGGTTTCAGCTCAGGTCGTGATCTCATGGGTCATGAGGTCGAGCCCTGTGTCCAGCACAGAGTTTGCTTGAGATTCTCTGTCTCTGCCCCTCCCCCTGCTCAGGCCTTCTCTCTCACTCCCTCTCAGATAAATAAATAAAATCTTTAAAAATAAATAAAATAATATGTGGTCAATCAACAAGGAAAATAAACACGAAAAGGTTTAGCTATCAAAAAACAGTTTCTACAAAATTATAGATACGATATTTCATAATTATCTGTTGCTTCTACCAAAGAAGACCAGAAGTTTTGGTGGGGAAAACAAAATAAAACAAAACATTTTGCAGCTCATTAACATGAAAACACTCTGGATGGGTCTCTGTTCTTTCTACTCCTAGGTAAAACCACTAATCATAAGGACTGATTCATCCTGGTTGTCACAACACTTGACAATAAATCACAAGTTCCGACAGCAAATGGGTACTGGTGAAACTGAACCAATTCTTTTTAAAAAATGAAGACCCAAATAATAAAATATGGAAGAGCTACTCAAGCAGGTAAAAGAAACAAAGAGTAGGCACCATGCCTGTCTAACTTGGTTGTGACCAAACCTTTAGCTAAGAAAACAAATTTTACAACACACACGCACACATGCTCTACCTCCTGCTCCCGGAACAGGGGCTTTTCTGTACCTTGCTTCCCTCTCTCTAGCAGTAACAAGTAAATATGCTGCCATCACAGCCAAATGTGAGTGACCAGGCCCTTAGTGACCGTGCTCCCACATACCATCGTCTTCCTCCCTTTCACATCTGGCCTTTACTAAAGACTACCTCGTTATGTGCTATGGTGCCAAGTATGAACACCAGACAGCCCAGGGGTGAAAACTTCAGAGACCCACTCCTCCCACCTCTAAAATACTCTTGAGTTCTGCTTTCAGGCCACAAGCCTTCACAAAGGCCACAGAAATAAGTTCTTTGAAGGAAAACATTGGACACACCCACAAAGAGCCCACCAGGTGCTCTCTCATTCATTCATTTGCTCATTCACTCATTTACTTACCGAATAAATGGATTATTTATTGGGTACTTACTGAGGCTGAAGAGCTGGGCAGACTGCTGAAGGGGATGAAGAGGAAAAAAAGCATACTCCAGTTTCAGAGACCACGTATGGCTGAAGAGTGTGACTTAGACACTCAACTCCAGTTCCCTCATCAATAAAATGCAAACACTAGGAACTCAGCAGTGACAGCATTTCCAGAGCTGTTGTGGGGGTTATATGAGTTAATGTACATAAAGAGGGAGAGATGATGCCCTCCCTGTCTTTGGGGGCACTCAGGAGTAACTCAGTAAACCGAGGAAAGGCATGAAGTAACTTTCACAAAAAAATGAGGGTATGAGAGGATGGCCGCGAGTGTGAGGCCACTAAGTAAGTAAGTGATGACACACCATCTACCGGAAGACAGAATTACACGGATTCAGGTCTCTGTGCTGACGGGACATGCACAGTGACAAAAGCTTTCTATAGGGAGTTTTAGAAAACAAACAAAATGGACACCTATGATAACTGCCTTGCAATACAGTAATATAACAGAGTGTAGACCATCAGAAGGGGCAGTGAAAAGAGAGGGTGAAAAGGAGAGGTATCCGGAGCAGAAAGAGAGCAACAGCTCATTGATCGTTGCTCGCCAGAGGGTAACAGAGACCGCCGTGGGCAGAGTGCGCAGAGCTGACATCCGGAGCGGACACAAGAGGAGTCCCAGACTGTATTCTTTCCCGCAGAGAACTGACAAATGACCATTAATTTCAAGATTTTAAGGGTTAATAGCTAAATAGTTTAAAAATTGATCGCTTCAGAGTTGCAGATTTAAGTACAGAACAAAGACAATGGAAAAGAGACTCTAGGAAGAAGACAAATGAGTCAACTTGTCACCTGAGAATATGTGACAGCTAACTAACTAACAAAGGAAACTAAACAAAGGGAAAACACTGAACATAGATATAAAGTCGAGTGATGCTCAGGGAGAGAAGCCGGTCACAGAAGGACACAGAGCCTGTGACTCTGTGGTTATGAAAGGTCCAAACAGGCAAATCTGTAGAGATGGGAAGTGGATGCATGGTCGCCAGGGGCCTGGGGATGGACGGAACAGGGAGCAGCTTGCAGGTGGGCCTGGGGCTTCTGGGGGGGCTGGGGGGGACGAAATGTTCTGCAGTTAGTGGTGATGGTTGCACAACTCCGTGAATGGACGACAGACGGGTGAATTGTGTACGTCAGAGCGGTGCATTGTATACAGTGTGAATCATACCTCGATGAAGCTGTTAAATAAATAAATGAATAAATAAATAAAAGTTAAAGAAAGCCAGCTATGTGAGCTTCAAGAAGCAACCATTCTGAGATTCAGAGGAGACACAGAGCCAGCCAGGGACACAGCATCCTTGGGAATTCAAGGTAAAGGAGTGGGCAGCGGCAGGTAGAAAGGGGAAAAGGTGAAGAAAAGGACAGGCTTGAAAGTAGCTAACTTGCTACAGTTAGGATAGGAAAATATATAAATAAGAAACAAGGCTGAATAACCTTGAAGAACCAAAAAGCTCGGCATGGCAAGAGCTCAGAAGTCTGGGAGAGATTAAACAAAACACCAATGTGACCTTCACAAGTGACCTCCCAGGATCATCACTGTGTCATGTCAGAGGGCCAGGCCACACCCAGGCTCTCTCCTGCCGCTGCTGACCAGTGCCTGCACAGGCTGCATCACAGCATGGCTGCCCAGGCAACTCGTCCACGGCCCGCTCACTTGCTTGGCAGCAACACAGCCGAAGACTCCGGCTTCCGTGCCCACCTTCAACACTGCTATTCGCTTTTCATCCAGGGAAGATGTATTTGCAGAGGCATTTCCTTCTGCCGCAGGGGCAGACGACCCACAGTGACACTTCCTTTTAGCATCTTTGGCTGGGAAGAAGAGCAACACAGCCCCCACTCATACTGCCCCCCCGGAAACATCCCACCATGCAAAGAAAAACATGTGATTCTTAAAATTCCTGACTAGCTTTCCCTGGGAGGGGCCAGGCTGGGGCGCTGGGCACCTGAGCCTCTGTGGAAAGGTCAATACAGGCCTCTGGTGTGATCCCACCTCCCCCACTTCCAGGACCACTACAAGCCTGCTGTGCTTTTCCTCCATTTTCAAGGCAGTCTGCAGCTCACATCAAGGTTGAAGGTTTTCTCTCCTTTGAGGAGTGTTTTCTGCATGCTGGCTGGAGCACTGACCAAAAGTGCATTTCCTTTTTCCCACAGAGCACAGAGCAGACTTGCTCAAGCTGAGAAACCCCAAAGCTCTACTTTCTAATCAAGAAGCTGTATCATCAGTGACATCTCTAATTTCTCATTTCATTCTAGTACTGGAGGCAGTCTTTCTTTTGTAAACCTTTCTTTTGTAAACCTTCTCCAGAAGACCCCATAGCTATGTTTGTGAGGTCCGTTTTTAATAACCTTAAAAGTGTGGCTATGTGGGCTGAGAAGCCAGAGTAGAGCCACTCTGCTACTCGGGAGGCCAGGGCTACGTGTCTGGCTCTCCCACGTCAGCCTCACGCTGCATGATGTGGGACGGCAAACCTACACCTCCAGAAAATCACAACTGTGTTGTATACTCTTGAAGCAAAACTGAAAGCGAAACCAAGAGAGTGAGCAGTGAGTGCCCACATAAGAGAAGAGCACACAAAACGGGGCACACAGACACACAGAGCTGGGGTGACAACCCACAGCCCCTCATTCACAAAGGAAAGTGGAGGAGTCCTCGGAAGTCACCTGTCTGGGGCTGGAAAGTGGAGGTCTGCTGCAGAACCTGAAGGACAGATGGGAAGTGGATTCCAACTCCCTGAGAAGGAAGGTTCCAGACAGTTTAGCAAGCAGCTCAGGCTCAGCAGAGGTGCTGGTCTCAAACCATACAGCTGAGTGCTTGGAGAAGGAAGATAGGAAGAGCTGCAGCAAACATCACAAGAAAGAAAGAGAGAGATAGAGAGAGAAAGAAAGAAAGGAAGGAAGGAATTATTCTGAACAATACTACACTAAAAACACAGAAATGTAGCCTGAGGACCTAATGTAAAACATGGTGACTACAGTCACAATGCTGTACTGTCCAACTGAAATGTGCTAAGGGAGTAGAACCTAAATGTTCAGATAAACACACACATCCCCATATACAAAAAAGAGTCATAACACACACTTTAAATATCTTACGCTTTTCTATTTGTCAATTATATCTCAATAAAGCTGAAAAAATTAAAAGAAACATCAGCACCTGGGTGGCTCAGTGGGTTAAGCATCTGCCTTCGGCTCAGGTCATAATCCCAGAGTCCTGGGATGGAGCCCCGTGTTGGGCTCCCTGCTCAGCGGGGAGTTGGCTTCTCCCTCTGCCTCTGCCCCTTCCCTCCCTGCTCATACTCTCTCTTTCAAAATGTTAAAAAAAAAAAAAAAAAAAGACACCAAAATATGCCAAAATATTAGTGGAAAAATAGGATTATGGAAAACATTCATTTGGCATATTAGTTATTTTTGTTATTTATCTTTAAAATAAGCATGAATTTTTTAAAGTTATTACACAACATTTTAGACACAGAAACACAAAAGGAGAAATGCTGAGCACTCACGGTCCCATCAGTCTAAGAACTCAAAGGTCACTTCCCCTGTCCAGATGCCCTATGGACTTTCCTCCACGGCAAACCCTTCTCCCCCAACAGAGCACATAACTATTCTGAGTGCCAGGCTGCTGTACTATGGAATGCTGAGTAATATGCAGCATTGACAGGTGTTTTTTATTTAAATAAATGACATTTTACAAGTATTCTTCTGAAAGTTGCTTTTTCTAGCTCAGCATTATGTTCGTGTTTCATCCAAATCAATGTGTGTGAACTGCACTCATTTGTTGTCAATATTATGTTTCCCACTGAATAAATACACTCCAATTCATAAAAGGAAAACTGAAAGTATTAAATTAATACCAATTGCACACTGTGTTCTGTTAAAAAGAAAGAAATATGATAAACAGGGCAAAGTCATACTTAACACAAAAATACCACTGAGCCAAGAATACATCGTAAGTATAAATTTAATAAAGAGATGGAACTTGTGGAGACTAGTTTAAAAAAAAAAAAAATCAGGGGAGGAGCTCAAGAATGAAAGAAAAGATGCTGGAAAAAAGTCAACCGAATCAAACTCAGGGAACATGGCAGGGCTAGGCTCCACAAAATCACACTGACGCGGAAAACCACAAAAGAGAGCAGTAAAGTACAAGGAATACAGAGCTCTTCAAACTGCCAAGTTAACAAGGCTGAGAGGTAACAACTCCATTATCTCTGGTCAAGAAAGTCCTTGTGACTGCTGCAGATCAGGCCAGTATACCTGCCACGCATGCCAAATAAGAAGGGACAGAGGGCCCAGGGAAGAAACCAGGAATGGGTTAACTTATGACCAGGTTAGAGGCAGAGAACAGCCTAATCGGCAATATGGTTTGGCCCAGTACTTTAGGCGTACACAGCTGGACTTCAAGAAGTGTGAGAGGTGGAACCGGAGGAGAAAGTTCCAGATGGTTCCAGAAAAGTGAAGAGGCTTTCATCAAACCCCTGAAGGGAACTGTAGGTGCTGGGATGATACAGGGTGTGGGCTAATGGAGTGTATCAGGCATGTAGACCCAGCTATACTCAATGGTGAAGGTCTAGGTCCTTCTTTACTGGAAAAAAGGAATGGACTAGCTACAGAAAGCTCTTTCTTAACTTCACTAAAATAGAGAAAAGGTATAAGAACTACAAAAAGAAGAAAGGGTGAGATAAAGACAACTGCGAAACCATTAAGTATCAATTATATTTATTATAGATGACATTTAGTAGCAAATGTAAGGGAGAAATTATCCTAATACCAGTGTAGCAGTTGGAAATGGGATAGGAAGGGATACTCCATCAAACAAAATGGTAGGATAATTTCTAATCTTACTCGGCCATAAAAAGAATGAAATCCTGGCATCTGCAATGATGTGGACAGAACTAGAGGGTAAGCTAAGTGAAATAAGTCAGAGAAAGACAAATATCATGTGATTTCACTCATTTGTTGGGAAGGGTAGGAAAAATAAAATAATATGAAAACAGAGAAGGAGGCAAACCTTAAGAGATGCTGAACTCTATATGGTTTCACTTATTTGTGGAGCATAACAAATATCATGGAGGACAAGGGGTGTTAGAGAGGAGAAGGGAGTTGGGGGAAATTGGAAGGGGAGGTGAGTCATGAGAGACTATGGACTCTGAAAAACAATCTGAGGGGTTTGAAGTGGTGGGGGTGTGGGAGGTTGGGGTACCAGGTGGTGGGTATTATAGAGGGCATGGATTGCATGGAGCACTGGGTGTGGTGAAAAAATAATGAATACTGTTTTTCTGAAAATAAATAAATTGGAAAAAAAAAAAAAAGAACAAACAGGATTGCTGGAGGGGAGGTGGGTGGGGAGACGGGGTAACTGGGTGACAGGCATTGAGGAGGACACTTGATATAATGAGCACCAGGTGTTACATGCAAATGATAAATCATTAAGTTCTAACCCTGAAACTAATAATACAGTATATGTTAACTAAATAGAATTAAATAAAGAATTGAAAAAGAGGGGTACCTGGGTAGCTCAGTGGGTTAAGCCTCTCCGACCACCCACCTGGTCTCTCTGCTCAGTGGGGAGCTATTCCAAAGAAGATGAAAATGGGTTAAAAAAATCAGTATCTAATTCAGACCCCATCTATCTATCTATCTATCTAGCTCAAACTTGCTTGATACACACTATTCCTTTAAAATGTTTTTATTCTTGGGGCGCCTGGGTGGCTCAGTGGATTAAGCCGCTGCCTTCGGCTCAGGTCATGATCTCAGGGTCCTGGGATCGAGTCCCACATCGGGCTCTCTGCTCAGTGGGGAGCCTGCTTCCTCCTCTCTCTGTCTGCCTCTCTGCCTACTTGTGATCTCTCTCTGTCAAATAAATAAATAAAATCTTTAAAAAAAAAATAAATAAAAATAAAATGTTTTTATTCTTTCAAAGATTTTTATTTATTTATTTAACAGATGGAGATCACAAGTAGGCAGAGAGGCAGGCAGAGAGAGAGGGAAGCAGGCTCCCCACTGAGCAGAGAGCCCGATGCAATGCGGGGCTTCATCTCAGGACCCTGGGATCACGACCTGAGCTGAAGGCAGAGGTTTTAACCCACTGAGAACACCCAGGCGTCCCTTTCAAAATGTTTTTAATGTGAATATTTGTAAGATATGCCACAATTTTCCACGTTGTATACACTTTACCCTTTACTACATGATTCCTAAAAGCAGTGTGTAAAATAAGTGCGGGAGCTCTCTGATCTTTCACACCCATTAAAAGCAACACATGTAGTAAAACACACCACTGAACAAACTGCCATTTCACAGGGGTTCTCTCTGACTCCAGGGGGCCCGAATGATTAACTAGGCATATGGCCACAGTGGTAATAGGATTTGGCACACACCGTTGAGCCAGGCCAGGGGAATGTTTCAGGAGTTACTGACCCTTCTGCTGAGGTTTCAGCCCCAGGCAAATTTGAAAAGTGGATAAACAAACTCTGGTCACCTTAGCCAACCTCCCCTTTCTTTCTTTCTCCAGGGTCCTCTTCCTCCAGCCAACCTACAGTGTGAACACCCGCCAGCACCAGAGGACCTCTGCTTCCATAAGCCATGGTATCCTCTGATTTGCATAGTATGCCCTCTTGAACCAAATGCAGGTGACAACATCCAGTGCCTGGTTGTATCCCAGAAATTTTTATATCGCCAATATGCAAAGTTTCAGCAAGGCATCACACACTCGTGCCTCTCACCGAAGTGACAGGTCCTGGCATAAAGCTCTGCTTCTCCTGGGATTGTCATGACTCATGACATTCCCGTTGGTTCTTTGAAATACTTTAAATTCCTTGAGGACCCATAATAAAACCTCCCAGAGACCAGATGATGAACCACAGGTTCTCAACCTGATCAGACCGGATGGCTCCTTTCTGTTACACTTTTATTATACACTTAATTGTAATGTCCTCTTTACCATCCTGAATAAAATTAAACTCATGGACAATATATAACCCTTTATCACTGAGACCACTAAAAAAAACACCTTTAACAATTTCTCAAACACCCCACATTGGAGCTCTTCCTCAAGCTGCCTGAGGGAGCAGCAGGGGGTGCCTGGCAAAGGTGGGATGGCGACAGAGCCTCCTGTCCCGTGGCTCCCTTCCCAGGCCTCTCCCTGCCAAGACAGAGCCAGCATGAAGGACATCTGAAGGCTAAAAACGCCACAATGCTGGATGTGTGCATCTATTCCATGATTGGATATATAATGCCTGAGTGTGTGTGTGTGTGTGTGTGTATGTGTGTGTGGGGGGGTGTTTGTGTATCTGCCTTATTTAAAAGAGAAAATATTTAACTTATCGTACTCATTCTTTCAAAGTGCTCGACAGGTCTGCCAAGAATGAGGTTAGTCCTATTACAAAAGCTAATAATACCTTGCCCCTGACTATGCCTCAGCCCCTCCAGCAGCTAGCTGAAGGCCTCACACAGAGGGCACTGAGATACGTGAAGAATCAAGTCACTTCTCTAAAGCAGCGGTCCACTTGCACACAGTATCGAAATCAGGAAAGGGCAGAATAAAATACCCTGAGTATTGTAACTTCTCCAGAGGCTTAATTACAGAGTAACTTTCCTTATACAATGAGGACCAGGAAGCTACTTGTCTTCTGGTTCTGGCCCCTCGCCCACACTATGCCAGCCTAGACCCTAATGATAACCAGGCTTACTGTTGTCCCTGACACCCTGATGCCAAGGAACCAGCAGCAGGGAGGATAAGGAAGGGCCCAAATCACCTTCTGTGACTAAGGACCCTGAAGAAAATGAAAGGTTTCTGCCACAGAGAACAGCAAGTGAACAGGAGGGCCAGTTGGGGCACAGGAGTCAGGGAAGTTCTCTGTGAAGAAACAGCACTGATGTGGAGACATTGGGGGTGAGAAGGAGTTGGTCCCACTGTGGGTCTGGGGCACGCAGCACTGGATGGGGGACTACAGTGGGAAAGATCATCTTTTCTCCTGGTTGAAAGAGGGCCACAGCTGCTGAAGCCAAGTGAGGGAGAAAGGGCATATCATTCCCTGAAGCTAGAGGGCTGGTCAGGGCCCTGGAGCCATCAAGAGCCTTCAGAGTCAGGTCCTGCTAAGCCAATGGAAGGCTTTGACAGAGTTTTAAGCTCATGAATGCACAATCCTATGTTCTTTCCTTCTTTTCTTGCATTTTAATCATTAAAACCTTTTTAATTTGAACTAATTTATACATACAGAAAAGTTGCAAATATAGTACAAGGAGTTACCTCATATTCCTCACCCAACTTGTCCTAATTTTAGCATCTTATTGTACTATTTCAAGGAAATTAATAGAGGTACAATGTTATTAACTAGACTACAGATTTTATTCAAATTTCAATAATTTTTGGTCTGACTTCTGTTCTGGAATCCTCTCTGGGCACCCACATGGTGGGCCTGCTTTTTAGGAAATCCACTCAGGTATAGGTGATGAATGGCTTGGGAGGTATCAAGAGTAGTAGCCAGAAAAATAAAAATTAAAAAGAGTAGTAGCAGGGACTCATTGCCAGGTTGTTGCTGTGGCCCACGTAAAGGGTAAGTATGGCCCGGCTTAGGTGACAGCAGGATAGAAGCAGAAAGACTCACAGTACGATATCCAGGCTGGATGGGTAAGACATTCCAGTAGACTGGATGTTGGGGTTGAGGACAGAGAATGAGGATGACTCCCTGGGTTCTGCCCATAGTAAATGGATGATGACAATGTATTTCCTGGGGTAAGACTGAGGCAGGCAAAGGCTTTAAGGATAAGATCAGAGGCTCAGTTTTGGACACCTTAAGTTTAAGAGGCCTGTAAAATTGCCAAATGAAGATGTCAAGGGCCCAGCCACATCATCCCAATCAGAAAGAAGACCTAGGCTAGAGAGGGGATGTCTCTACTACCATGCAGGAGACGATGACAAGAAAGGAAAGGACCAGGAAGTAAGTCTGGGGAACTTCAACATCAATACGCGGAGTAGGGTGGGGGATCCTGCAACAAAGTCTGAAGGGGGGCAAGTAGGACTGGAGGACAGTCAGACAAACAGGATTCCAAGAAAGCCAGGAGAGGAGAGTGTCTCAAGAATAGGAAAGGGCCACTACATTGAATACAATGTGGCTAGAAAAGAGATCCTGGGCTTCGTTGTATGAAGACTGTTGATGCCATGACTGGTAGGAACATAGATGAGTGGTGGAGGGCACAGACAAGGCCGGACGCAGGGGGTGATATGTGAGTGTAAGTGGGAAGTGGAGAAAGCCCATGTGCTCAGTCCTTTAGAGAAGTCAGGCCACGACGTTCGGCAGAGAAGTAGGTGACTTGGCATCCTGGGAAGATTTGTGCAGGGGGTGGTGCTCAAGACTGGTGTGGCCTGCCAGGATGGCCCAGCAGAGGAGAAAGATTAAAGATTTAGGAAACGGTAAGGCAGCTAAAGGAGCCAAGGTGTTGAAAAGGGGAGAGAAGATAGAACCCATAACTCAAGTGAAAGGACTGGGCATCACAAGAAGGAAGCAAACTTCTACTGTAAGGAAAAGGAAAAAAACACACACATCTATTGGTAGACTTTTGGGGAGGATGTTGGTGCATTTCGTTTGGTGGGAATGGGGATGGGAGAGTAAGACCCTTGAGTCATAGCTGTGGCTAAGAGGCTGTCACACAAGGTGAAGTGCAGTTCAGACTGGCATAGATGCTCTCATGGGAGTTATCCAGAACCTTGCAGATGATATTGCTACCCACCAGACAAATGACAGTGGCGGCTAAGCTCTTTCAGAACAGCACTGAGAAGGTAAAGAAATAGCAACAACACAACTAAGGCATTTGTGTATCTGTTGAATTAACACAAGATGGATGGAAAGATGAATGAGTTGATTCACCAAGAAATCGAATCACAAATTAAAGCCTGTTATGAAAGTAGAGCAAGAGGAGACAGGAGAGTAAAGTGGGGTGATGTGCTATGGACACCCTAAGGGGAGTATATAAAGAACTTTTCCAACATCAAAATGACATCCCATTTTTTAAAAAAGGCTAAGAATCCAAATAGACCTTTCCCCATAGAAGACATGCAAATGGCCAAGAAGCACCTGAAAAGATGCTCAACACCATTAGCCATCAGGGAAACACAAATTGAAACCTCAGTGAGATGCTGCTTCACACCCATCAGCACAGCCACCGTTCAACAGACAAAAACAGGTGTTGACAAGGATGAACAGAAATCCCCATCTTCATACACTGCTGGTCAGAAGGTGAAAGGAAAACACTCTGGCACCTCTTCAAAATGCTAAACACACAGCTTCCATACGTGTTCCCAGTGATTCTTCTCCTAGGTGCATATATGAAAACACGTCCACACACAAACCTTTATGGGTGTGTTCACAGTGGCGTTATTCACAACTGACAGAAAGTGAAAACCACCCAAAGTCCTGCCAACTGAACAGCGTGTCGGTACAATGAGACCGCATTCAGTCACAGAAAGGAGTGAGGTTTTGATTCACGCTACAACGTGGATGAAACTGGAAAACATCACGCCCTACAGGAGTCCGTCTTTATGAAAGGTCCTGGAGAAAACGCGGGGGAAATCTGGTCTGCAGGACTCCAAGTGCTCCAGCAAAGCTGCCGTGGTTAAGGCAGCGGATATTGACAGAAGGACAGGCAAACGGATGAAACATGAGAAAGCCAAGAAACAGATTCTCATACACGGACATTATTTATGATGAAAGAGACACTACAGAGCATGGGAAAAGGACAGCCTTTTCAAAAATAGTGCTTGGTTCCAGGGTGGATATCTGTTCGTCCCTTTGCTGCCACCCCCGCGACCCCGGGCTGGTAAATACGCACATGAAAAAATCCTAGTATCACCAGCCGTTCAGGAAATGCACATTTAAAATAGAAAATAAACATCACCATACGTCTGTTCATATGACTAAAATGAAAAGTCACGAGAATATCAAGTACTGACGAGGACAAGCAGCAAGAAGAATGCTCCCACACTGCTGGCAGCAACACAGAGAAGTGCGGCCACTCTGGAAAAGTCTGCAGCAGTTACTTGTAAAGCTACACATAACACTCGTAATAAGGCTCAGCAACTCTAAACTCGGAGCAATGCAAAGTAAAGGAGGGAGTCAGAAATTAAAGCTACGGAAAGAAGCCACACCCACCAGAGTGGCTAAAACCAGACAGGCCAACAGGTAAGAACGCAGAGCAAGGAAAGCCATCACACACCTCCGGTCGGAGCGGGAACGGCCAACACCATCTGTAAGGCAGTTTGCTGTTAGCTGGGAGAGCGGAAGACATTCATACTCTGCGACCCAACAGTTCCAACCCCAAACGTTTATTTACCCAACAGAAACGCACGCAAATGTGCACCAGGATACAGGACATCCAGATGTGTAGGAATCCTGTCACAGCCAAGACGGACAAGCCACACATCCATCAACGGGAGGATGAACAGAAAGGCTGAAATACACTGACACAGAGAACAGGCTACAGCAATGAAAATGAAGCAACTGCAACTACAGGCAACAGGGACTGATCTCACAAGTTTAACAGTGAGTAACAGGGGCAGCCCCCAAAGAATTCATACTTGTAGATTGCGCTTATATGAAATCCAGACCCTGGAAAAACTGATGAACAGGGCCAGAATGTGGTTACGTGTAGAAGCAGGGGGTAGGTAGTTCTGAGAGGCACACAGAGGGGCTTCTGAGATCCTGTCTCAGGAGGATGTTTTCTGGGTGCTGGATGTGTTCATTTTGTGATAATGCTTCAAACGCACACTTATAATTAATGCATTTTTATTTATGCATATATTTCAAGGCAAAAATTTATTTTAAAAAGCAGACTCCCAAACTCTTCAAAAATGTCAGTTATCATTAAAGACAAAAAAGGCTGGGAGCAGTTCTAGATCAAAGGAGACGACACAGATGTGTGATAACTAAACGCAATAAATGTTTCCTGATTGGATCCTGCATGAAAAAAGAAAAGCTCTAAAGGATACTACTGGACAACTGGGCACATTTGAACATGAACTGTATATTTGATAAGAGTATTTTGTCAACGTTAAATTTCTTGAGTGAAAGAATCATTTATTTTGTCTACATAGGAGAACATTTTTGTTCTGAAGAGATATAAGTTGAAGAATTTAAGGGTGTGGGGCATGAGGCTTGCAACTTACTCTCTAATGGCTCCATAGCTCAGGAAAGACACAGGACACACACACACACAGGACATGCATCTATATGCATCTATAAAAGATTCATGTGTGTATATAATACATATATGTATATATATATGCATGTATGTGTATATTTGTGCACACATACATTGAGAGAGTCAAAAAGCGGTTTTGGCAAAATGCTAGCTATTAGTGAGTCTAGATATCATGTAACTTTTCTTCAAGTCTGAAATTCTTTTTTTTTTTTTTTAAAGATTTTATTTATTTGTCAGAGAGAGAGAGGGAGAGAGTGAGAACAGGCAGACGGAATGGCAGCAGAGGCAGAGGGAGAAGCAGGCTCCCTGCTGAGCAAGGAGCCCGATGTGGGACTCGATCCCAGGACCCTGGGATCATGACCTGAGCCGAAGGCAGCTGCTTAACCAACTGAGCCACCCAGGCGTCCCAAGTCTGAAATTCTTCAAAACAAAAGTTGGGAAAGCCACAAAAGCAAACCCCAAATCTGGCAAAAGCAAACAACTGAAGTCAAGTGTTTCAGGATGCACACTTGGGTAAGAAAATCATGAAGAAGTGGGGCGCCTGGGTGGCTCAGTGGGTTAAAGCCTCTGCTTTCGGCTCAGGTCATGGTCTCAGGGTCCTGGGATCGAGCCCCGCATCGGGCTTTCTGCTCAGCAGGGAGCCTCCTTCCTCCTCTCTCTCTCTCTGCCTGCCTCTCTGCCTACTTGTGATCTGTCTGTCAAATAAATAAATAAAATCTTTAAAAAAAAAAAAAAAGAAGAAGAAGAAAGAAAATCATGAAGAAGAGAGCGAAGTAACCCCAAGTGAGGGCAAAACCATGGTTGGCTTTTGCAGGGAGGGGACAAGAGGGGACATCTGGGTGGCCGGCAGCATTCTCCTTTTCAGTCCGGCTAGTTAAGACACAGGGTGTTCACTCCATAATAATCAGGCTGTACATCAGTCTTCGGTCTTCTGTATCTTCTCTTATTTTACTATTTTTATGAAATTGTTGTTTTACTAAGGATGACACTGAGCAAGGCAGAGTTGTGTGTGTGGTGAGTGAGGGGTAGTCATAGTCTACCAGACTGTGGTATCCAGAGTATCCCCAGAGGCTGGGGACAAGGGAGGCTCAGCCCCTCCTCAGCTCCGGGCTGCTACGGGTCTTGCCAGCAGCACGGCGTGGCTTCTGGAGCAGTTACACAATCTTAACTGCGTGGCTGCCTCTTAGCTCCCAAATGTCCTCACAATTTGGTTGCTCTGAAAACACACCTAACTTACACTGCAGATTGACTTATGAAAGGTGTGGCAAGATGGTCATTTTTTGTGAAACAAAGTTATTTTCCAGGAAGTTATTTTCCCATAAATCACATATAAACACTCAACAAAAAATATCTCAAACCCCCCTAGTTTTAGTCCTTCATTCTTTTTCTCGTGTTATTGCTGCAAAGATAACGGAAACAAAATATTTACTGTTTACAGCTGCTTGGAATTTGTTTCCAAATGCGTTGGTGGGTAGATTGACTTATTGCAGAACTAAATGCGCAAGACTCCACGTCGAGGACAAACTTGCTCCTACACAGGATGGAGAAACCCTTGAACGGTCTCTCGCTGAGGTCATTATTGACAAGCTGACGCAGCATCTGTGCTGTATGTCAGCTTGAGACCTCCAGAATCACATTGCCTGCACTCAGACCCCACTTCTGCTGCATGGAGCCCACGTGACTCATGCAAATCCCTTCCTCCCTCCGTGCCTCTGGTTCTTCATCTGAAAGGACAGGCTACGTCACCTATGGTACAGGGTTGTCCCGAGGACTTCCTGCTGAGTGTTCAGCAGGCACTGAGAACAGTGCCTGGCACACAGTAAGCGCTCAGTGTTTGCTGCTGCTATGATACCAGTGTATATGTGCTGTACTGCCCTATAAAATATATAGTCATGCATCTTGATTCTGGCCAAAAAATTGTATCGTCGATCGGTCACCAGCTTGGATGAAGACACAGGAAGGCTGTGCATCACCCCCGCAGATGGAAGGAACAAACAGAGGCTCGTGGGCATTGGAGGAGCTGCAGAACTCAGAGGGGCCCCAGGCCAGGAAGGTAAGCCCACGTGCTCCAGCTGCCTCCATGCCGACTTTCTGAGTATGAACAGATGTGGCTGCTGCCTCACATGTGCCTTCTAGATCTCATGAAAACTGCTTCCTATGGCCCAGGCTACAAGCAGATTTCCAACCACGCTGACTCAGTATGAATCCATTGCAGTCCGTCCCTTGCCAGCCTAGGATCTATACACACACCTCTTTAACCATACTTACTTCCAAATAAAGCCTTTGGTAAAATCAGACTTCTACCTTATATAATGCCTGTCACAGCCAAAAACATCCTAGCCCTCTCTCCAAAGTCTCCCAAGTCTCTTTTTAGTTCATTTCTCTTCTAGAGGAGTTGTTCCTGCTTTGATCAGTATCCCTTGGAATGAAGAGTGTGATCATGTTCAGACATAGGCAGGAAAGCTGGTGGAACCCCAAGGAGGAACACTGAGAAACACTGCTGGCCCTGCCAGGCACAGAAAAAAACCAGCTTTCACCAGCATACCATTTGCCAGCAAACATGTGGATCTGTTACAGCAAGAAATCACATCTGGCACAGCAGCTGCAACCAGAGCCACCACCTGGTTAAGTCTATGAGAGCCCACTGCCATTCTCCAAGACCCACCTGCCTTTTGCACAGGCCAAGCAGGTGGGCTGGAGATGTGGGAGGAATCATCACCCTTGCATCTTTCAAGTCCTGATGATGGCACTAATCTCTGCCACCCTGCCAGGAATGTGATACTGCTTTTGGTGCACTATTTTGATGGGTAGAAGAGTTCTGGTGGCTTCCACTTGGCCTTTCACACTGTAATAGTTCTCACTCCAGGGAACTGATGTCAGAATTCTGCCAATGTACATATGTATATTTCATTACATTACAGAACTGGAGGGAAAAAAACAAAAAATAGGTTGTTATACTTTATTAATAACTTAATATATAATACACAGTAATATGTGGTATTAAGGGCTCCTGGGTGGCTCAGTGGGTTAAGTGTTTGCCTTCAGCTCAGGTTGTGATCCTGGGTTCCTGGGATCGAGCCCATGTCGGGCTCCCTGCTCAGCGAGGAGCCAGTTTCTCCCTCTCCTTCTGCTGCTCTCTCTCTCTGTCAAATAAATAAAATCTTTTTAAAATCGTGTGGTATTAATTATGTGCTAGTAATTATTCTGAAATTGATGAGTATATTCGTACAGTTGTAATGGACATGTTGCGTGATTATCCATGCTCACTCAAAAGTTAGCCACAGACAAACCCATGAAACACATGTACACATGCTTTCAGGTTACTCTGCAAGCCTGTGTGTGTGCTAAGCCAATCATACACACACACACAGGGAAAGAAAAGAACACAGAGCAGCTTCCCTGTCACGGGAAACCCTCACCTCCCCTTCTTCCTCTGGGGACATTCCCATCTCCTGGCTCTCTTTGGACTTCATTTCACAATTGTAACTGCCATGTCTCCTAATGTCCCAGTTTGGGCCTTATGAATTCCAAGGACCCCAGGCCACCTTGTCCATACCAAACACAAAGTCTGGTCCTCTCCAGCTTCTTTAAGTTCTCACAGACATGCCAAGTCCTCTGCGTTGTACCTGTACAACCCTGACAGCATGCTGTCTGCACAGCACCATTTGGGAAAGGATTAACAGAACTGCTGCATCCTGGCCCCACAAACCCACTTTTCCCCTTTCCCTAGGGGTCACCATTCCACAGTCATCCCAACCAGAGGGCTCCATGTAACTAAGTGTTTTCTTCCCAGGCCGCCTGCTGAGCCTTCCCTCCCTCTCGCTGAACCCCAGGTACCAGCCAATAACTTCCTAATGGGTACACAGTCTCCCAGTTTCTCCTCTTCCAGTTCGTGGCCTACAGCGCCACCCAACAGACCATGCTGTAAACCTCTGAGAGGTGCCCTCTTATAAAAACAGCAACAGGGGCGCCTGGGTGGCTCAGTGGGTTAAGCCGCTGCCTTCGGCTCGGGTCATGATCTCGGGGTCCTGGGATCGAGTCCCGCATCGGGCTCTCTGCTTAGCAGGGAGCCTGCTTCCCTCTCTCTCTCTCTGCCTGCCTCTCCATCTACTTGTGATTTCTCTCTGTCAAATAAATAAATAAAATCTTTAAAAAAAAAAAAAATAAAAAATAAAAAAAAAATAAAAACAGCAACAGCAACAACTACTATAACTACCACTTCGAGAAGACTTACTGTGTCACACACTGCGCTGAGTGCTTGGCATGCGAGATTACTGCACTGAGCGGTCCTATGCAGTAGGCGCTGGTACAAGTACCAGATGACAGAATACAGTATCGACTCCAAAGTGGCATGGAAAGTAGTTCCCAGCCCAGCCCCAGGCCACCACTCCTAACCCAGCTTCCACGCCCCATGTCCTCGCCTTTTCCTCCCACCTCCGCACAGGTCCAGCACTTTAGTCACATCGCCACAGCCCTTGTGTGGGGTCCTCACTTGCCTTTTTAGGAATTCCACTAATCATATCTTTTAAAGTGTTCCAGTTACACTTAAAAACTGCTTTGAGGAACACCTAGCTGGCTCCATCAGTGGAACATGCGACTCTCGCTCTTGGGGTTGTAAATTCAAGCTCTGCGCTGGGTATGGAGATTACTTGAAAGTAAAATCTTAAAAAAAAAAAAAAAACTGCTTTAACTGTAGGATTTCACACTTGAAAATGGAAATTCTACTTTGACTAAAAGAATAAAACCGAGCATACCCTGTCCTTTCCCACAGATAACTTCAATGATGATTTAGTCGTCTAAAATTTTCGCTTCTATGGACATAGCAGTTTACTAATAACAAGACAGTCATCCTGATGCTTCAGGTCAGAAATATGAGCCCCTGATTCTGAAAGTGTCTGAAGAACCTAGGTTTTAGGACACCAAGCTATACAAATCAGCTCAAACTATGGTGGCTTTTATGTTGCTGTTAAGATTTTTTTTTCCCCAGGGGCGCCTGGGTGGCTCAGTGGGTTAAAGCCTCTGCCTTTGGCTCAGGTCATGATCCCAGGGTCCTGGGACCATGCTTCCTCCTCTCTGCCTGCCTCTCTGCCTACTTGTGTCAAATAAATAAATGAAATCTTTTTAAAAAAATAAGATTTTTTTCCCCTCTCTTTTTTGTATTTTTATTTAATCGAGAAATCTTCTGTAGGAGCAGGAAGCTGCAGGTAATGCTCTCTGAACTCTTCTTCACTCTGGGTTATCGCTACTTTCACAACAAACACTTAGGGAAGGTGTTGAACACGATCCTCTCTCCTGCTTTCTTCCTTACTTAAAAATGGACTGCTCATTAAAATGATAATTAAACAAACATTTATGGAGGGCCTACCGAGTGTAAGATACTGATTCTAGGTTACACAAGAAATCACAAATCTTTTTACCTGTTGATTAAATTGTCTTTGATGACTGTACTTGTGCGGCACTTTTTCTTTCTCTCTCTTTTTTTTTTTTAAGACTTTATTTATTTATTTGACAGAGAGAGAGAGGTCACAAGTAGGCAGAGAGATAGGCAGAGAGAGAGGGAAGCCAGGGTCCCTGCTGAGCAGAGAGCCCGATGCGGGGCT
Source organism: Mustela lutreola (assembly GCF_030435805.1). Lineage (NCBI taxonomy): Eukaryota > Metazoa > Chordata > Mammalia > Carnivora > Mustelidae > Mustela > Mustela lutreola. The sequence continues at coordinate 20,507,559 of NC_081306.1, read as the reverse complement.
TGATCCTAGGACCCCGAGATCATGACCTGAGCCGAAGGTAGAGGCTTAACCCACTGAGCCACCCAGGCACCTCGGTACTTTGCTTTTCTCTTACATCATTCGATTTTCCAATGAGACCAGTAAAATGAGTCGGCCTCCATGTCGATGGGCACATGAAGTAGAAGGAGCCAGGCCTTTCTACAAGGTTCTGGTTTAAAGCTGGAAGTAAATATCCATCCAAAACTTCAGGATGGAAAAGAGTACATAAGGGGCCTCTAGGTGACTCAGTCAGTTAAGCGTCTGCCTTCAACTCAGGTCATGACCCAGGGGTCCTGGGATGGAGCCCCTAGTCAGGCTCCCTGCTTAGCAGAGAACCTGTTTGGCTCTCTCCCTCTGTTGCCCCCACCCCCTTTTACTCCCTCTGCCACTCCCCTACTCGCTCTCTCTTTCTCAAATGAATAAAAAACAAAAAACAAAAAACCAGATTACACAAGATAAAGGCAGAAAAGCAAAGCTTGGAGAGGAAAACCATATATGGAGCATTAAAGACCAGCACAGTTGTAAGACTCCCTATAGAACAGTAAGTTCTATAACAAAGTTAAGTTTGGGTAGGAGCATACTCTCAGAATGGGAACTGCCTCCTTGTCCTGCCCAGCTCGTAATTCTGTTTCTGCCTTATTTTTTTCCTTCTAAAAGGCTAGACTTTTCTAAGTTTTCAAATTTACTGTCAGACTCAAGGAACATTTGATTGCAACAGTGTGCAACTCTGAAATGACAAAGTAGTAGCAAATTCCATCTTTGTTTACTACCATTTTGCTGGTGGGCTAGTACCAAAACGAGAAAATGTCATGTAAAGAAAAAGTGAGTGGTTCATAAATCGAAAAGAAAAGTTTTTGTTTTTATTCATCTGAATTCTTTTTTTTTTTTTTTTAAGTAAGCTCCGCACCCATCACAGACCCTGAAGCAGGGCCTGAACTCACGACCCAGGGATCACAACCTGAGCTGAAACCAAGAGTTGGATGTTTAACCAGCTGTGCCACCCAGGTGACCCTGAACTCTTTATTTTAAAAAGGAGAAAAAAGATGCTCCTCCCCTTATTGTCTGATTAGATTTTATGAACTGAATTCTAAGCATACTTCCAGTATCTATTTCTTTCTCCAAAACCCATTTTTATGCCAGCACCTTAATCTGGCTATCTGTTAGGATTTAACTTTAGATAAATTCCCAGAGGACCTCCATTCAACTGTTGGTGGAACTGAGTTTTCTAGTTACCAGGATCTGTAAATATTAATTACATGAAAGAGAGGGGATAAACATACAGTGTTTTCAGAGTATAATGTAATACCTGACCCTCCCCACCAAAAACTAGAAGACTGGACCTACCCGTGGTGAGATGAGAGCGCCCACAGCCACCAGTGATCACTGTGCGGCTTTTCCCCCTTTTGCTTCATCTGTAACAGCTGCTTCTTCTGATACAATATAATTTGGGCGAATTGTTTGGTACACATTTAGTTTGGGTCTGATAACGTACAAAGTATCTGACTTCAGCAAGTTGCTTAACTTCTCTGGGCTTCATTTCTCTCTTTTGTAAAACAGGACAAAGAATATTAAGACTGCACCCCAGAGGGTTGCTTTGAGAACCACAGAATTTTTTATATACAAACATAAGCCATCATTATAAGAAGAGGTGGATACCAATAGAACAAACTCAAAAGAAGATTTCTTTATTTTCTAATAATTTGGAATCTTTAATTCTTTGCCTAGACTCAGTGCATTGCAAGAATGAGCACATTAAGTTAAAAAAAACAGTGTTACTAAATACTTTGTGACCTTGGGCAGGGCACTTCAGTTCCACAGACCTTCGTTTCTCCCTTTTAAAAAAATGAGATAGTTTAACTTCAATCATCTAAACTACAAAGTGCCTTTACTAATTCCAAACTGTAGGATTTATAAAATAAAATTCTATGACTTGATGGAGCCATTTTTGTCCAAGATATTGAGCAATGCCTGGCAAGGGAATCCAAGGAAGCGTCCCTGAATAGTTAGACTTACACCTTAGAAACTTGGACATCTCATCATTAACCTATGGAATCAAAGTGTGCAAAATGCTGCCACCAGTAACGGGCATAGTTCAACGTCAGCAAACACAACTGCACATAAACTGCAAACAAAGTATAAGGCTGTTTTTCGTGTAAATCAGCTTTGCCTCTGCATATGCCTAAATCCCAGTTGAGAAGCCGGTTCTATTTTAAGAGAAACCCAACAGGGGAGTATCACTTTCACACCTCCATACATTAAAATGATGTCTCCAGATTGAGAGCTTGCACGTAAATCCTACCAATTTTCCAGACCCCAGAGGCCACTCTAGCACTTTGGACAGGCAGATGAACACTCTCCATCCCACTTCTGCTGCCCCGGAATAATAAATCTTTCCCCAGACAAACATTCCACTTCCCAGCATTACAGTGATTGGCCCCTGGCTCCCCTAACTGATTTATAAATTCTGAGACTGTGCTGGCTTTGCATTTCATGGAGCAAGCATGCGATAAGTATTTGTTAAGACAAACTCATATAAATTAATATGATCTTCGTAATTTATGAGTATAAGTACAAATTATAGATGTGTTCTAAGTGACTCTTCGGACAAAGTCCTGAATTGAATCCCAGTTCTGTTTGTAAATTCTTTGATGATATTTGAGGGGATTGGAAGATGAAAATCAGACCAAAATAAAGTGGCTCCTGAGGAAAAAAAAAAAAGTGAAACTCAGGTACGAATAAGCAGTTTGAACTGTTTTATTGAGGAAGAGCCAAACAATTTTGCTTTACAAATAGTTTTTCTTCCCCGCAAAATTCTCTCAGTTCATTCAAGAACAGAAAAATATCCAAGGAAGAACTAGCTTTGAAAATCTTTATGAATTTATAGCTCATGTGAATGATGAAAGTGAGCCTTAGCTTAAAGTCACCATCCATGGTGACCAAGATAGCTCGAACAACACATACATTTTCTCCTATTTCCAAAGCTTAAGTTAATCGATGTACTTTGTGCAGATTCATGTGTGAACATAGCTACAATTCTTACTAGCTTTGTAAATAAGGAAAAAATGGTATCGGCCAGGCAAGTTTGCTGCTTATGCGTGTGTGTCCTGTGTGGCTGTTTGGAGCACTAATGATACAAGTGAAGAAACCAACAATGTTTCCACTTACCCAGGAGGAATCATTAATTCTCAATGAGGCTATTGGCTACCTCCAAGGCAGGGCTGATGTGCACACCTTGTGGAAAGGCACGGAGGCTCTTCTACTGTCCTTTCATTGCATCTAGCAAAGTGCCTCTCTAGTAGAGCTCTCAAGAAAATAAGATTCTTTTCCAGGGGCGCCTGGGTGGCTCAGTGGGTTGAAGCCTCTGCCTTCAGCTCAGGTCATAATCCTGGGGTCCTGGGATTGAGCCCCACATCAGGCTCTCTGCTCAGCAGGGAGCCTGCTTCCTCCTCTCTCTCTCTTTCTCTCTGCCTGCCTCTCTGCCTATTTGTGATCTCTGTCTGTAAAATAAATAAATAAAATCTTAAAAAATAAATAAAGAAAGAAATAAAGAAAGAAAGAGAGAGTTTTAAAAAAAAGATTCTTTCCAAAAGTTCTAGGCTGGTCATCAATGTATGTCTTCTTAAATCAAGACTTCTGACAGGCCTCCTTTAGTGAGGTAACATTTCTCTCCAGGTAAGGACCAGATGATTTATGTATCTGTTATAAAGCCATTAGGTAAAAAACTGTTCTTGGGGAGGTGGGTAGGTTGGACTGACAAAGAAGCTCCCTTGCAACCAATCCCTCTGTGTGTGGGGCCTGAGACACGTACTAGTGTTCATTCCAAATGGAAAGCAACATGACGGGTCTTCTAACTGTGTCTGCAGGGAATCAAAAAGCTGCTTTTGGTTAAAGTGTTTCACTACAACAGTTCTAGCCCCTCCAACACACACTTTCAAAAAAAAAAAATAGAATTTTGGGGACCGTCCATTCCTCGCTTCCAACTCTGCACACACAGCAGGTTGGGCCTGGCAGAGGTTTTCCTGAGCAGTAAGGTGGGAGCAGGGTCCAAGCTCACCCCACAGATCTTTCTTATACTGTCTGAAAACGACAGAGTAGATTCCAAGAATCCAAGAGAAAAAGATATTTGTTTTGGGGATGGAACATCCCCTCAAATATCTGCTACTATCCCCCTTTCTTAATCAGGAGCATGAGGTCTCTTGGGGACACTGGCTCTCAAGCTGCATTTTTATTTTAGCTGCAGCCTCACCTTGACCCACTTGGACTCATAATGCCATCCTCCCCTCAGCCCCACAAGAGGACCCAGGTCTCCAGTGCTCATCCTGGACGGAAACAGGTCTGAAGCTGGGAAGGGCGCCAAACAGAGATCTTTTCATGGTTTCTGTTCCCCATCATTTTGCAGGGAAAAGGAAACACTCAACAATCAGAAATTGTCAGGCAGATGTGAAAGAGATCTAATTAATCATAAAGACTAATTTAAAGTTATATCTCCATTTAAAAACAAGATAATGCTAATAACACTGAAATGAAGTCTGTTAAAAGAAAACGACTACGTGTTGCCCAAATCTCAATTACTTCTTTGATGCTGAAACACCATCCTAGCTCGTTACACACACTCACTCTGAAATACAGCAGGCTATCCCTTTATCATGCTTCTCCCCTCTGTGGTTTATGTAACTTCTCTTTGTTCAACAAATGGCAGTCCAAGGTCAAGATGGAGTTAATTATGAAAACGGATCCATTAAAACTTACCCAAGAAGAACACATACCACAACTCTGCTATTTTCAAAAGGTGAGGTGAAAAGGAACGTGGGCACACCTTCAAGAACCACTTAGACTAGCACTTGATTTCCCCACAGAGGGAGACCCATGTGGGAAACAATACAGAACACGGCCACATCCAGCTCCCTACCTTCCTAAGGGTTGCCCATTTCTGTCCTTTGTAGATGAAGTGGAAATTCCTTGAAGTTAGGAACATATGCCATTGTTCACCACTCTGTTCTCCACAAAGCTTGACACAGTGTCTTACACCAAGCAAGGGTTCAGTAATGTTGGGAAATGTTTCATTCCCAACGTTACTGAGTATTCCCACTGGCAGCCCTCTAGCAGGGCTACGCCAGGCCCCGGATCACTCACAACCCTGTGGCTCCCAAGGAGCCACCTGGGCAGGGTCTCACTGGAGAAACCCAGTAACATCCCCATCAAATGAAATCTCTAGTCTCCAGATCATGACTCCAAGACCATGCAAGTGACCAGAAAGGCCCTGGGATCATCAGGACTTGAAATGACCAAAGGCCCTATATTAGTCATGACCCGAATAAGGAAAAAGCAACCCCAGATCAGAAAGGTTTTCTTTTTTTTTTTTTTTTAAAGATTTTATTAATTTATTTGACAGAGAGAAAGATCACAAGTAGGTGGAGAGTCAGGCAGAGAGAGAGGAGGAAGCAGGCTCCCGCTGAGCAAAGAGCCCGATGCGGGGCTCGATCCCAGGACACTGAGATCATGACCTGAGCCGAAGGCAGCGGCTTAATCCACTGAGCCACCCAGGCGCCCCTTTTTTTTTTTTTTTTTAAAGAGAAAGGTTTTCAATTTAGGGAAGCAGGGGGCTTCAGAGACCCTCATGTGTGCCACCTGCCACGTGTCTGTTTTGGAGACCACAAACAACAGAGCAACATCTCCCCTGACTCCCTCAATTTAGCAGAACCTAACACAGGGAAGGGGCCAGGGAAATATAGCCCCAGGATTTCCCTGAGATGAAGGAACACGTTGGTGGGGAGGCAACAACACCCCAATGATGCTGGACACATTCCTCACGGTGTTCCTGACCCCATCAGACCCATGGATATGGGCTAACAAGACACTGGACACTTCCTGCCAGATTGTCATCAAAATCAGTCACTGAAACGTCAACTTAAATCTCTGCAGTCTACTCTGTAGGCTACATCTGAGCCACACAGATTTGTCTTCAGACCCTGGTGAACTCATCTCACACTTCCAATCCAGCTCTTCCAAAGCCTCTGACCAACAGTCAGCCGATTCTTCAAGTGTCAACATGTTCTGACATGGCTAAGAAATCCCTATTGAGAAGGAATGCCTTTTTCTCCACTTATGTTGGATATGTAGGTCCCCTGTGCCTATCGCTCCAAAGAACTACCCTGGACTAATGGAATGCCTTTTTAAGAGAAATATGTATATTTAAAAGTCCATGTAGTGCTTGCTGGCACAGGCCCACAGAAGTTAGCCCCCCCCCCGCCCCTTCTGAGAGCACAGGTGGGAAGGAGGAGATGCTCCTGGGGCCAAGATGGCCCGTGTATGAGAAGGCGGGTTACACACAAGGGGGCTGATCAAATAAATGAGGATCTCACAGATGACGGAAGCTCCATGTTACCTCATTGCTGGGGGAACAGAGGAATAAGCAGGGAAAGGGAAAAAGCTAACGCAAACCAGGGGATCTGAAATGCGACTGGACACTTCATGGCTCTTACAGCTAGGGAAGGACAGGGAACTACACATGCATGTGTGCTCCCTTGCATATATGTACATACTCGTGTACATACAGTTTCCTAACAATGTCTACTGAGAAGGCTTAGTGGCTGTGATGCCCCAATGGCAGTGGACACATCTAGCGCTCCCATTTGGCTTCTAAAATCCATTCTCCACTAAAATGAACTTGGGCTTATTGGAGAAATGGCTGATTCCAGGGCTGGGACAAGGAAGGTTCAAGATAAACCTGCACGTGTTGGGCCAAAAACTTAAGCAAGTGCTCAAAGAATGATGCACACGTGTCAAAAGTCCACAAAAGCCAAACAAAGGGCTAGCATGGGCCAAATATAGGATAACCTGAGCATGAAAGTGGAAAATGATAGTAATGGGTTATAATCCAATGAATAAAAGAGGAACCTGTAAGTCTGCTACTAGGAAAGAAGGGACGACAAGAGGGGAGGAGGGAGGAAAAAACGAGGAGAGAAAGCTCTGCCTTATGATGGGTTACCAACTAATAAGGGTAAAATAAATGATGCAATCAGTAAGCCATCATTTGGCAGCCGTCATGCTAATTGATTCGGGTAGGAATCACCACAGGGTGCTAAAACTAGTGGGTTTAATGAGAGACAGGATGTTTACATAGTCTCAAAATACTTCCTCACAAAATACTTACTTAATAGTTGCACACTGCTCATTCACCAATGTTGCCATGAAGGAATCTGGTAGATAGCTTTTCAACTCATGATAAAAATTAGCATCTCTGGAAATGGGACAAATCAAAACCGTGAGCCCTCCTGTTAGCTGCACCCAGGATGCACGCAGCCTCACTCTCTTGGCCCTCCTGCTGAAACATATAAGCAGAATCTAACTGGGGGGGGGGGGGGACCAGCACCAGATGAGTCCAGCTGCAGGACATTCTACAAAGTAACTAGCCTCTTCTCTTCAAAAATGTCAAGGTCCTCAAACACAAACACTAAGGAACTGTTCCAGACCAGTGACAACTCGTGCACCACGTGACCCTGGCTGGGTTGCTGGGGCAATAATGGACATGACAGGGACAAGCGGCAAAGTGTAAAGGGGGCCTATGGGTTAGGAGGTGTGTGAAGGTGGTGTTCATTTCCCAACAGTAGGTGGCAACTACCCAGGGAGGTACACACACAAAGTATTTAGGGACTCTGTCTGAAATCCATTCTCAAATGGTTCGGGGAAAAGACAAGTGTGAGCGTGTGTGTGTGTGTGTGTGTGTAGAGAGAGAGACAAATGTGTAAGGACGTTAACAACTGAGGGATCCTGGCTGAAGGGTCGGCACGGCGTTGGCAGGTAGCTACCCAGCTGTGGTTATGCCCACCAGGCACAGCTCCTCAGACAATGTACTTGGGCTAGACCGCTAGATAGAAAAGCGTGTTAGGGGTGCCTTCCTCATTTTCAATACTAAATGGCATGGGATGATCAATGCCAAGGTGAGGAACAGGGCACCACAGACTCCTGAAGGAAAGGCTATGTTGTCTGTCTTTGAAGCCCACCACCATGCCATATCTAGTGCCTTATAAATGCTCAAATAGTGAGCGCTCAACAAATGCCTGCTGAATGCAAACTACTTACTGTAGGTTGAATAATGTCTCCCCCCAAATTCCTGTTCACCCAGAACCTCAGAACGTGGCTTTATTTGGAAATAAGGTCTTACAGATATAATTAGTTAAGGATCAACAGGAGGTAGTACTGGATCAGGGCGGGCCCTAAATCCTTTACAAGAGACAGGAAGGGACACACAGAGCCACCAAGAAGGCGAAGGAAAGAAGGGGGACACAGAGACTATAGTGATGAGTCCATAAGCCCAGACAACACCAAGGGTTGCCAGCAGCCACCAGAAGCCAGGGCAGGGGCAGGGGGCGGATTCCCCCTCCAGAAGGAACCATCCCTACCAACACCTCGATTTTCAACTTCTGGCCTCCAGAACTATGAGAGAATTAATTCCTGTTTGCAGCCACCCGATTTGTGAGACTATACTGGAGCAGCCTTAGGAAATGAATGTACCACTCGAACAATACTTAAAGTGGATTTTTCAAACTACCCTAAAGCCTCACTTAACATGTTAACTCCATTAGAGATGACATCACTTTCACATATTCATATTTCAGCTAAACGAATCTGACTTATAACGTCTTAAGCCACACGTTGCGGAAGTACAGTTTCTTGGTAACATTAAGCTGGCACTTACTTGGCACTGGCACAGTGGAGAAAGTCAGCGACCAGCAAAAGGGGTGTGCTGTATTTTCTTTTCCTTAAGAGACACACAGATTTTTAAACTACTGACAACCTACTATATGAATGGCACAGCCTCAGATGTTCTGACAGGATACAAATAAACTACAGTAAAAATTTCTTGGAAAAGAGCTATAAATATGGGAATGAACGTATTCCCAGCCACAAATCATACTGCATATTTAACAGTTATAGGTAAATCTATCCTTTAAAAAGAGGCCACAAGAAATTTTAAAATGCAGTGAAGTGGGCAAGGTAAACCTCTGATTAACAGTAAGGAGAGAAAATACATCTGGATTACAGTACTGGAAACAGTTAAATTCTGTGGCACTCTGCTGCAGAAAACACAGTTGTTGTTTTTTTAAATTTAGTTGGTGAAACAAAAGCTAATGTTGATGTCTGAGAAGGGACAGCAGTTCACATTCATCAAGAGAGCACTTGGCCTTCACGTGGAGCGTGTCCAGTTCAAGCCGTGCGTCTGTTCCGAACGGTGGGGCTCACGTCACTAGGGTACTTGTCTGGACCGCGCAGCCGTGAGTGTGCCTCACGAAGGGCAGCCGTGGACAGCCTGCCCTTTGATGTCTCCCTTCTTTTGAGATTTAAAATAACATTTTATAAAAACTGCCAACCAGCAAGGTCACTGAATATTTTTGGATGGCACGGGAACGATTGCAAAGTTGTGGTTCCCTTCAGATGTGGCGGTCTGGGACTCTGCCAACAGGCCTGATTGCACAACATCCTGCCAATGCCAACTTCAGAAGTTATTTGCTTCAGAGAGCTCACAAACGCCTCCTCCCCTGTAATAAAACCACATTCTATAAGTTCGCAGAGGGTCTTCCTGAGAGGGAGTACCCAAGGAAACAAGGACTTCCCTGACAGCCTTATTTACAGTCCTAACCACTACCGCCAGGCCTCTTCACCGCCCTCACCCCATGCAACCCCAAAGGCCCTGACCTGCCCTGCTGAATTTTCTCAAAGCACTTACCACTGACACACTACATATTTTTTCTAATATATGTGTCAATTTTCAACTCTCTCGTTTTATTGTATATGGTCCAGAAAAGCAGGGCTTTGTGTCTGTTTTGTTCACTGATGGGTCTACAGACCTGAGATTAGTGCCTGACACATAATATTTACGGAGTGCATACTTGTGGAATTACCTAATTTAAATAGCAGAGACAATGGCTGCAGGAAACACATGGGAACACTGATGACTGATACTAGACTCCAGAATTCAAAACTGCCCTCTCCCCCTACCACACACATTTGGGTTTTGCTCACACATCGACGGCATGTAAAATCAGAAATGGACTTCTAAATATCTGACTTTCCCAAAATACCTGATTTTCCCAAACTGTGGTAGAAGGCAAAGACCAGGACCTCACAGGACCCAATTCTAAAAATAGTAAAATTTGGGGCACCTGGGTAGCTCAGTCGTTAAGCATCTGCCTTCAGCTCAGGTCATGATCCTGGGGTCCTGGGATCGAGCCCCACATCAGGCTCCCTGCTCGGCAGGAAGCCTGTTCCTCCCTCTCCCACTCCCCCTGCTTGTGTTCCCTCTCTGGCTGTCTCTCTGTCAAATAAATAAGTAAAATCTTAAATATATATATATATATATATAATTTTTAAAAATAAATAAAATAAAATAATAAAATTCACTCAAACTGTGTCTCTGGAACTCTTAGATCACAGTGTGTCCATCTGACAAAACTTCTTGCTGGAGATGCTGGACATGCAAAGCCCCCTCACCTAATGAAGTGTGGCCCTGTTTGAATGAGTATTTAAAGATCATCAGGTCACACAAAAGAATACAGTATTGTGCAAAACAGTTCTTAGGTTTTCATTTTTTTTCCTCAAGGTTTTATATCAGTGTATCATGAAAACCTATCTATCGTAGATAAATAAAATCCAACGATATACCCACCACTCAGAAACTCTGGAAAGTTGGAAAGTGGCACAGAGGAGAGCCCCAAGGGAAAGGGGGACACAGGGCAGTGAGGGACAGGAGACCAAGTGGAGACAGGATCAAGGGCTGCCCTGGCAAACTCTGCAAAGTCTTTCTTCCACACAGTAAAGGGACAGCCACACTCAGAAAGGTGATTCTATTCAGCAGAATTCACAAGTGAAGAGCCTTTAGAAATGTTTTTTGAAGGGGAACAATTCACTGGCAGAATAAAGTTGTCCTTTAAGCATGAGTCACTCCTTATCAAAGATGCCTGAGGGGCAGTAAAGCCCCTGCAGCTACAATGGCCAGGCCAGGTTTACCGAGAACCCCTGGCAAATGGTTTTGAAGTCACCTTCCTGACTGCATCAAGCAGTGTTTGAAACCTCCCACTCAGGGCTGGGGAACGTGAAAGTCTGCAGCTAAGAGGAGCAGGTCAAGTTCCACTAGAGACTCTTTCCTCTTTTTTTTTTTTTTTTGGCCCCTCAGAGGTTGTCTTCAGAAAGAATCTGTGGATTCTTGAATAATTTCCTCAATATCAGCTCTCAAAATATTTATAGAACAACAGCTTCATGCATAGCTGTTTTCCTACCTGCACCAAAGTTCTTTGGCTACAAAGCAAAATTAAAAGGGGCATTAGTCCTCCCACAAGTCAAAGCCAGCTGTCCCCGCAAAAAGCAGAATTCTGATTTTAAAACTAGTCTGGGAGCACCGAGGGGCAGCACATGACCTGCGGAGACAGACCGACAGACCACTCATCTCTGTGTCAGTGGCCCTTGGCTCCATGCTCAGTCATATAATGGAGGGTGATGAAGGCTGAACATGCAGATGTCTCTGTTTCCAGAATCGTGTCCCACGGACAAGGTTGTCACACTTACCATGTCTGTTTCCTCCTGCTGCAATGTGTGAAGCTGCGGCACCACAAGGCCCACCTCTTGCCTCAGGCCCTGGGACCCAATGAGTGTGAGCTGCCAAGCTCTCCTCTAAGGGCCCAGCCTGGTGCTGACTGTGGCTATTCCCACAGAGCTCTCTACCTAAGCACTCAGTTCTCTCACATAACCGGCACTGAGGTAACCCCACCTCTATCTTATTCTGCTATTTTATATCAGTAGAGGGTTTGGGCAGATAAAATAACATTTTAAGATTTTTTAATTTGAGAGAGACCATGAGAAAGAGAGCAGGAGCCGGGGAAGGGGCAGAGGGAGAGGAAGAAACAGACTCCCTGCTGAGCAGGGAGCCCAATGTGGGGCTGGATCCCAGAACTCAGGATCATGACCTGAGCCAAAAGCAAACACTTGACTGAGCCACCCAGGCACCACATAACGTTCTTTTTAAAAAACAAAACAAAAGTTGATGCTTCCTTTCTCATTTCAAAGACAACACTTATTTTTTATTGGAAATATCTGAAAGAGTCAAAAGTATAGTGTAATGAAAAAAATAAAGATCAGTAAACCCAGCCGGAGAGATCAACTCCTCTTTATTTCCTTTCCACAATTTTTTAATACTAGCTCTACTGAAGTGGATTTCACTTACTACAGAGTGTACTCACCGAAAGCATACAAGTCAGTGACTTGTGGTATACTGAAGGAGTTGTGCAACCACTGGCACAATCGATTTACAAAATTTTTGACATCCTAAAAAGACACTGCCCCCTTTAGTGGTCACTTGGATATCTTGGATTGGCTCCTGTTCTGTTTTCTTTCTACCATCAGGCTCTCTCCCCAGCATACCATCTCCCAGCTGGTACCAGCCCCTTGCCCTTAGGATCGTCTTGACTCCACTCAGTGGTTTATTAATACCAAAGTTTCTGTGAACACAGAAGAGGTCCCATTCAAAATTTTCTTTCCTATGTGATTGTCACTGTTGAGGGTAATAACGATGTAATCAAGATGATGAGGACAGTGACAACAGAGGAAAGCATTCACTCTTTGCTCCAGACTACCAACACTGCTCTGTACACATTACACAGGGGATCCCATTACATCCTTATCACAACCCAATACAGCAAGGATGGCTACCAGCCCCACTGTAGAGATGAGGAAACCAAGGCCCACAGAAACCAAAGGCTTAGAAGGAGAGCTGAATTTTGAACCCCAAGCAACGTGACACCAAGCTCAGGCCCTTTTAACCCTTATACTATACTGCCCTCCTTTCAGAGAACTCTCGAAATGGAGTAGAGCCAGAGTGACATTATGCGGGAAGATGACTGGTCAGGCACTTGCCTGGAGAGCCTGGGAAAGGATGGGCCATCAGTAGGATAAAGGGCAGGGGAATGAGAACACTGTACATAGGCGACTGGACGAGCGTGACAAGAACCAGGTCTATTTCAAGAGTAAGAGTCATACCAGCCTTAACGTTCCATCTCCATCAGGAGAGGGTCCCTGGGCTCCTTTCAAACTAATTACTGCTAATTAAGTTTATCTCTTTGCATCAGGGAGCTAAAAGAAGCCTCGGAATTAGAAACTGTTGTGGTAAGTGGTAAGGAAATTGTGTGATGAGAGGATAACAACCAAAAACACAATGATTAAAGTTAAGGCTTTAGTCTGGAAAGCAATTCAGTAACCTATTAGCAGTGGCTAGCTTTAAGGGATGGGATTATTATGTACTTTTCCCTTCCATTTTATACATTTCATACTGGCAAATTTCCACAACAATCTTATATTACTTAGAAAGTTGAAAAAAATATCTATATAAAAGATCGCTTGGAGGGAAGGGGCAGAACTTCTGGAACAGTGTGAAGCTTGGCAAAACTTCCCCCAAACAAGCCATGTTAAAACTGGACAAATTTGTCAAAAACAACCATTTCAGGACTAGAAATCAACCGGAGCCATACAACAGACTGAGAAGTATTTATTCAAGAACTACTACAGAGCCTCAAGTTAGAACAGTGGCAATGTGTGGACTTTTAGGCTGGGAAGCTCCCACCCCTCAGCCCAGCTTGTCATGGTAAATGATCCGCCAGGGCCCAACAAGCTGTGAAAACTGGTCCCGCCTCTATTGGAGGCGTTGACCTGATGCGGAATAGACAAGCTCAAGAGCACTGTCATAAACAACAGTGGTTGTGGATAATTATAGACCAACACCTCGGCTACCTTCAGGGTGTAATACTGATTGAGGCAAGCAACAAACCAGTGGACAAGAAAAAAACCTGACAGGTAGATGCAAAGAATAAGAGAACCATAGTGATAAGCTGCCCCATGTCCCCAGTGTTCTGGAAGGATATACACCTACGGGAGATACTGGAGACGGCCCTGGTTATCCACTCACCCTAGGGGAAGTGAGGCCTAGTGCATGCACGGAGGAAGCATAAGTAGATCTGGCAGAAAGTAAGCCAAGACAGAACTTATAAATAACCTGAACTTTTCAGATGTGTTCCCCCAACTAAACACAGATCCACTTGTCCCTGTCGTGTCCTTTATTGCCCCAGCAACCCAGCCAGGGTCGCGTGGTGCACGAGTTGTCACTGGTCTGGAACAGTTCCTTGACTGTTTGAAGCTGGGGTATGGGCACTTGATGGTTCATTACAATAGTCTCTTTATTTTTGTATGTTTGATATTATCCACAATAAAGTGGGGGGGTTTGTTTGTTAAAAGAAAAAGTAGTATAGGAAAGAAAAAATTAACAACTAATGAGGAACAATCAGAATTCCAAGCACTGCCTTAATATTCCTTGCTCTTCATCCTCTGCCTTTATCACTCAGCTACAGGTTCATCCTTGCTCAGAGCCCACTCTGTGGACATGGCTAGTGCATGGGTACGTACAAAGGGAAAACTAAGAGAGCAAGCACACAGGCTGACAAAGGGAGCATAAGTGAAAGATCATAGGCATCTGCTACAGCCATTCCTGTGGCTTAATCCATCACCAGGCTTAAATTTTTGGCAGCTAACGGCAACTCCACAACTGCACGTGTCAATTTCTAATGATCCACGTGCCAGACTGGAAGCTACCAGAGAACTGTTACAAAATGCTCCTCTATTGTTATGACAGTTGTACAGTAATTTACTTGGATCTGAGCTAAGTACAAATTAGTGGTACTCTAAGATCAAAGCACCCAGATCTTCAAAGTTGCCATCTTCACTGCCCTACTCCATCCTGTCTGGAACACCTGCACATTCCTTTCACTTTCTATTCCCAAGTGCACACTATAAAGCTCTGGCCGGAAGGGAAAGCAAAGCCTATTTTAATTTCCTTCCAAATATTTGGTGCTTTCCAACTTTACTCCTTCCTTCCCTGATGGAATAATACTTTATACTTACAAAGCATCATTCATCTCCTCTTTTAAGATCCTCACCAAACCACCACGACATAAGCAGAGCAGGTGTTAAAGCTGAAGTAATGGGAGAAGTCCTATGTCCCACAGAGCATGCAGCCTCCCCTCCAGTCCATGACCATAACAAATACGATGTGCATGCCACTTCCTGCTGCTACCTCTCAAAGCACGGGGGTCACCTACTAGCAATAGACGAGGAAGCCCTGTTTAGGAATGAGTACGAATTTGCCTAAATGGTCTGCAATGGGCACTGGAAAGTTCCAGCTATGGAACCCAAAACTAACTCACCATGGAACCCAAAACTAACTTATAAAAACATATAATCCTCAAGTTTTAAGAAGTATTAAATAGTTCTAACATATAATACTCCATAAATATTTTGTCTGAAAAAAGCACACTTGGTTTTCTCATTCTGATCTATGACTACAAATGTCTTTCTACCCCTTGACCACGTTTAATTTTCTCTCTTCTCCCTAGTCTAGAGCAAAATTTTACTTTTTTTTATATAATTTTTTATTTTTTATAAACATATATTTTTATCCCCAGGGGTACAGGTCTGTGAATCACCAGGTTTACACACTTCACAGCACTCACCAAAGCACATACCCTCCCCAATGTCCATAATCCCACCCCCTTCTCCTAAACCCCCTCCCAAAATTTTACTTTTTAATGAGACAGATCATATGTCCAATAACATTTCCATGAGATCCATGAAAAAAGCAAATATCACTCTTTAGAATAATAAATAATTCATATCAAAACACTTAGCTTTAAAAGATTGCCACTTGTAGGAACAATCAGTATTTCAAAAATGCCCAGTGAGACATAATCTTGTCCATCCAAACTTTCTCATTTACATATAATTAAAAGAAAGGATTCACTTTTCCATAAATTTCAATTTTCTTTAGATGCAGCAAAGATTCTTTATTACATCAAAGCCACTTTACTATTCAATCTCCTTATCTTTTATACAATTAAAGTGCAAATCATCATCTGAGATAGAACTAGACAACTTGCTGGTGCTCAGCTCTTATGAAAAAGTGTTTCAGGAACTGAAATGACGACTTTAAAACCATTAGGATAATGGATGGCGGAGAGCAGATGAGAATTAAAAAAAAAAAAAAAAATGCATTCCAGGTTAAAAACATGAGCTCTTGCTCAAAGTGCAGGGTTTTGTTTTGTTTTTTTAAATGAATTTAAGAAACAGATTGAAATAATATTTATTTCACAAGTATAGTAAAATACTAATTTTTAAAATCCTTCTTCTTGTACTATGGCAATTTTTGTGTTGGCCAAGCAAGTCACTTTCTCTCTCCAGCCTTCTAATAATGAACATACTCTGACAGCATTATACACACCACAACTCCACTGCAGACCAAGATGGTTCTGGGTCAAATCCAAGACTTCTGGTTCAAATTAGGATAGTTATCAAATTAAGATAGTTCTGGCTCAACTGAGTCATCCTACACAGGCAGATGAGTCCGCTTCAAGGTTAACTGCCTGCTGCAGGGTAACCCTGAGCATCCCAGACGGCTGCATTTTATGGTCTGCCCTAAACAGAACTGGACCCCAGAGGAGTTCCAAAATCTACACAGCTTTTAGGTGGCCTCCAAGAGTGGGTTAAGTTATAGCTGGAACTGACTAGGAGGATAGGGTCTCTATCACCAGCAGGTGAGATGTCATCTCCCTAGATACACTCCCCCCACTGTGAGCTAAGGATGCAAACATTTATTGGTGAATTTATATATCATCCCTGAGTCAGCAGAATCAAATCTCTGAACCTGCTTTTTCTGGTGGCTGAGGTAACTCTATGGTTACACTTTTGGTGAAAAATCGATTCCTTAGTTAAATAGGCTAAAGGGGGAAAAGGTAACAGAAACTTTTTTTCTTCTTTCACTTTTGGGATTTGAGTGTCTGTAAGGGTTTTTCTATTTGTGGGGAAAACAAAGCCTTTCAGTATTTTGATTTATAATTTAAGGAGCTTAGGAAATTTAAAAAATGCCGGGGTGCCCTGGGTGGTTCAGTCAGTTAAGCATCTGACTCTTGATATCACTTCAGGTCCAGATCTTACAGTTGTGAGTTTAAGTCCTATACTGGGCTCTATGCCACGCATGGAGCCTACTTTGAAAAACAAAAAGAAATAAAAAAATATTGTAGAATGTGATACTCTCACACCAAGACAAGTTCACAGCCAATCTGTAACCAGTACACTGTCAGAGTTAACTCACATTGACTTTCCCTCACTTCCGTGCTTTTAACACACATTCCCACCAATTAGGATAACTCAGATAATGGCTTTTTTGTGTGTGTCAATAGTTTCTTTTTGTTAATAAAAGAAACACCTGTCTCCTATAAAAAAAAACAAAAAGTATAAAAGGGAAAACTAGAAGTTCCTCTAATCCTACCTTAGTGACAGCCACTATTTATAGATTTATATAAACTCTTTAATGCATATGCCATCAGCTCTATGTACACAGACTCTTAAATCAAATCTTTTGATGGAAAATAAAATCATGTGTCACCTATAGTACAGTCATTTGTTTTTTTCAATTAACAATTAGTGATGGCTATTTTGCACACATCGATACACACAGAGCTACCCCTTTCTTACAAATATTTATGAGTATTCCACTACGTGGATAGACTAACTATAATCTACACTTCATAAGTATTCAAGTAATTTCCAGTTTCCTGGTATTACAAGTAAGAAGGTAACCCAGATCCTCCTAAATACATCTTTGCATGCATTTACAAGTATTTCCATAGGGTAAATTCCTAAAAAGTGTAATGGCTTGGTCAAATGGTGTGACATGTAAAATTCTGACAGATATGGCCAAATGCCAACCAAATCGGTTTTTAAATTTATACTTCCAAATACCAGTAGTGTCTCAGACCACCTGGCTTCTCTGCCCATCCCTCACCACCAACAACAATAACCAATCTTTGTCATCTTTGCAAATGAAAGGGATTAAAACTCATCACACTCATTTCAATCTGTCCTTTTAATTATTAGTGATGTTATGCATTTAGCCTTCCATGTTACCAGATGTGTGACCCTGGGAAGGTGTTTAATCTGTCCATGCCTCAGTTTCCTTGTTTTTAAAATGGGGATAAGAGTAATGTCTTCCAGGGCACCTGGGTGGCTCAGTGGGTTAAAGCCTCTGTCTTCGGCTCGGGTCATGATCCCAGGGTTCTGGGATGGAGCCCCACATAGGGCTCTCTGCTCGGCGGGGAGCCTGCTTCCTCCTCTCTCCTCTCTCTCTGCCTGCCTCTCTGCCTGCTTGTGATCTCTGTCAAATAAATAAATAAAATCTTAAAAAAAAAAAAAAGAGTAATGTCTTCCTCCTAGACGAACTGTGAAGATCGAATGAGATAAAGCGGCTAGGACACTTAGCACAGAGCTTGGCACACAGTAGGAACTGAACAAAAAAGATTTGGTGAACAATGGGGTAAATATAATATTCTATCAGGCAGACTTCCCAGAGTGACCTCAGCAATTACCACTGCTGGTAATTCGAGAACTATTCAATGTTGTTATTATCAATTGCACTACAATCTTTGAGTAAATTGCTTCTTTGTCTCTTTAGGACCATTTTTCTAAGGCCATTCTCTGAGGATTTGAAAAGTGTTACAGTTCTTCCTTCTATTCTTGAGAATAAATGAACTAGCAACAATATGCCACCTATCAAGTTTGATGAAATAAAAAAAAGAAATACCTTCTTTTACGATCAGTAACTGAAAAATTGAGTATTATATATTTATAAATAAACACACATGTATTTCTTATATGTGACTTTTCTTCTACCAGTAAAAAAAAATGAATAGAAGTTATAATATTATCTTATAAATCTCATACAATGTCTGAGCTTAACCAAATTTCTCAAAAATAACCAAGAAGTTATTTTTAAAAGGCTAGAAAGAGCATCACCCAATCTTAATAAAAATTAAAGCCAAAAAAGCTACAAAATCACAATTCTTCTTGAACCCAACAAAGAGCTAAGGTCACAAAGGCAACCAAGTAGCCTGAAGTCCTCTATAACTCCCATACTAGGAGAGAAGAGACACATGGATTGTCCTAATAGTGACACAGCCCATGAGAAACACATGCCTGCCACACAAATGGGATCTAGTGGAACAGGTGGGCAACATGGATGAAAAGATTAAAAGCTAGAGCAGAGAGACAGAAAAGCTAAGATAGAACCAAACAGAAATGTCAGAAATTAAAAACATGGTATCACAGATAAGAGGTACCAGAGACAGATTCACCAAGCTGACATAAAAGTTAACAAGTAGTTAACAGAATCCCAGAAGAATGGAAGAATGAAAAGGTAGAAATATTTTGAATACTTAATGGCCAAGGATTTTTCAAACATAATGAAAGATATCATGCTACAGACCCAAGGGCTGTAGAGGACCCCAAACAAGATAAATAACAAAATCACATCATATCCAAATTGCTGAAAACTAAAAATAAGGAGGAAACCTTAAAAGCTGCTGGGGTAGGGCGCCTGGGTGGCTCAGTGGGTTAAGCCTCTGCTTTCGGCTCAGGTCATGATCTCAGGGTCCTGGGATCGAGTCCCCCATCAGGCTCTCTGCTCGATGGGGAGCCTGCTTCCCTTCCTCTCTCTTTGCCTGCCTCTCTGCCTACTTGTGGCCTCTCTCTGTTAAATAAATAAAATCTTTAAAAAAAGAAAAAAAGGGGGGGGGGAAGCTGCTGGGGTAGAGACAGGAGCTGGGGAGATATATTACCGTCAGAGCAACACAGAGGGGAATTACAGCAGACACTGTGTCAGGAACAATGCAAGAGAAGACAACAGTGCAACATTTTTAAAATACTGAGGGAAAACAATTTAATCCAAAAGTCTTTGCCCTGAAAAGTATCTTTTAAAAATAAGTATGAAATTAAGACTTCTTCAAACGAAAGCTGAGATGAGTCATTCCCAGAAGACCCACACCACAAGAAAGGTTAAAGGAAATTGTTCAGTCAAAAGATAATGTGGGAGAGCAGGGGAAGCACCCTGGACAGTGGCAAGAGGCATTGGGGTGAGGCAGCACATGCCAGGCAGGGAACCCCCTGGGGATCAAGGTTCAGAATTCACAGGTTTGAGGCCCAGCTCAGATGCAGAATCAGAAGCTCAGAGAGGTGAAGTGACCTCCCCAAGGCCACACAGCTAAGTGGCTATGACTGAACTGGAAACCTGGAGTGTCCGGTTCCAAATCGGTGCCCAGTAAAGTTCTGAGAAACAAGAGAAGAAGGAAAGCTTACAGGCCACTGGAGCTACCAAGTGTTTGGAAGAAAAATACTGTGGAAGGGGAAGTGAAGAGTAAGGGCCTGGCCCTGTAGGGCCCACAGACAGCTGAATCCGCACTGTTGCTGAGTTTGTTCTATGTGCTGCTGATGGTGGAGACAGTGTCTCTGGGGCAAGGGGCCCATGTACAGGGGCCCACATTAGCCCCCAGTTATCAGCCTCAGGTGTGACCCAGGCCCCCAGGGGAGATGAGAGCACCCAGTGTATAGCTCAGGAGCATTAGTACATTCACACTATCATCTAGCTGTCACCACCATGCACCTCAGAACTGCCTTCTTTTTGAAGGCTGAATAATATTCCACTGTATGGGGGGCACCTGGGTGGTTCCCGGGTAGCACAGTCAGTTAAGCATCCGACTCTTAACTTCCACTCAGGTCATGATCTCTGGGTCATGAGATCTAGCACCACATCAGGCTCCATGCTGGGCGCGGAAACTGCTTAAGATTTTCTCCCTCCCTCTGCCCCTCCCCCCAACTTCTGTGCACGTGCACTCTCTTAAAAAAAAAATTCACTGTATGGATATGCCACATCTTGTTTATCCATTTACCCATTAAGGACACTTAGGTTGCATCCAAACCTTTTGACTACTGTGAACAGTGCTGCTTTGACTGTGGGTGTACAGCCACCCAATTCTTGGCTTTCCATTCTTTTTGGTATATACCTAGGTGTGGATTTGCTGGATGATATGGTAATTCTATTTTTTTTCCGGTTTTATTGAGACATAATTGACATCCAGCATTGGAAGAGTTTAAGGTGTAGAACATAGCAACTAAACTTATATACACTGTGGAATGACAACCACAATAAGCTTAAGTTAACATTTATCATCTCGTAGAGATCAAAAGGAAAGAAAGAAAAGATAATGTGAGGAAGAAACCTAGACCCACACAAGAAACTAGGAGTTCCTGAAATGGTTTAAAAAGAAAAAAGTACAAAATAAATAAAAAATGTTAAAACTCCATTCCTCAGTTACAAGCAGCCACCTTTCAGGTACTCAGTAGTCCTGTGTGGCTGGTGGCTACCAGGTTAATACATCACAGATACAAGTATTTCCAAAGCTGCATGAAGTTCAATTGGAGAACACCCTCTAAAAGGTAATTTAGTGACTAAAGCAAAAATAACAATGTATTATGTTTATAACATGTAAAGTATAATATTATGACAATAGCATTAAGCATTCTTACAAGGTTCTTGTACAAAAGATCAAGTAGTAGAATATTTGAAGACCGACTATGATAAATGAAAGATATATATTATAAGCTTTGGGCAAACCCTGAAATGGGTCAGAAAGGGCGATACAACTAATAAGTTACTAGGGGAGAAAAAAAAATGGAACCTTAAAAAAAATACTTGGGACGCCTGAGTGGTGCAGCTGGTTAAGTGCCTAAATCTTGATTTCGGCTCAGGTCACAATCTCATGGGTTGCAGATCAAGCCCAATACTGGGCTGCTCTCTTAACAGGGAGACTGCTTCTCTCTCTCTCTCCCTCTGTTCCCTCCCCCTTGTGCTTGCTCTCTTTCTCTAAAATAAATAAATCTTTTAAAAAGGAAGTTAAAAAAATAAAATACTCAATCCAGAAAGAAAAAAGAAAGAATACACAGGGCCAGGCATAACACCTGTTCCCAACAGCCAGACTACATAGCCAAAAAGGCTGAATTTTAGTGTATGCATGAAATCATGCCTCACTAGACCAGTTCTATTTTTAATCAGAGAAAAAAAAGAATGAAGGAGTCTCTGTCCTGATAATAGGATACCATTTGGCACGACAACAGAGATATAAGACTTAGTACTTATTTCACTATTACATACATAGTTATTTTGTATTCGAAAGTACGGGCTGACTCATGGACAGTAAAGTTTCCATGAAGTGTGCAAATACAGGTAGTCCTTGCTGGTGATCACAGTTTAAAAGCAGTAAAGCTAGGATCCAACTTAAGCTAAGATTCATTTAACCTCAAAGTTCATCCTAAATCCACTTTACTAAATTCAACAGGATACTGCACTTGATGTTTACGAAGTGAGTTACAAATGTACTTCAAGAGCCAGCTCTTGATAAAACAGGGTAGGGGCCTTCCATGATTCTTTGCCCTGATATTGGTATTAGGAATGCCTATGTGATTAGCACTTTGCCAAACACAATACTTCTGGTGCACTGGTCATCTTAATGGGGCATCCAGGTGTCTGCTGAACAAACAAGACATGAGATTGGGAACAGACCAGTCAATGTAGGCGCACGTGGGTGACTGTCGTCAGACCTTCACTGGTTGCTGGACAACTCATGTCCCAGACACGGAGGGAGGCACCCTCCCCACTAGGAGTGGGCACTGATCCCCAGCCTCCCGCATCCTCCCTCTTATCCAACAACACGAGAAGAAAATGTACCAGCAGACTGACTGTCTATGAAGAGGGAGGATTAAAAAATGACAGAGGGAATAGAGATGCTAAGTATTTCTTCATACAAAAAAATTTGAAAGGTCATTTGGTGGTTTTTTTTTTTCTCATTTTATTTATTTGACAGAGATAGCAAGAGCAGGAACACAAGCAAGGGGAGTGGCAAAAGGAGAAGCAGGCTCCCCAAGAGCATGAAGCCCAACGTGGGGATTGATCACAGGACCCTGGGATCATGACCTGAGCAGAAGGCAGGAGCTTAATGACTGAGCCACCCACGTGCCCTAAAAGGTTATTTTTTTTTTCAAGATTTTATTTATTCTTTTGACAGAGAGAGAGAGCACAAGCAAGCAGAGCAGCAGGCGGAGGCAGAGGGAGAAGCAGACTCCCCGTTGAGCAGAGAGCCCCATGTGGGGCTCTATCCCAGAACCCTGGGATCACGACCCGAGCCAAAGGCAGACACTCAACCAAATGAGCCACCAAGGCTTCCCTAAAAGGTTATTTTGAAACTAACAAAAACTTAAGCAAAACCATTACTTTTAAAAGTCACTTTATGCAGAATATTGACAAACTGAGTCAAGACCTCACCTCCAATACTAAGAAGCGTGCAACACAGGCATATATCTTTATTATTATTTATGTTGTTTTTAAAAAACAGAAATTGAGGGGCACCTGGGTAGTTCAGTCGTTAGATATCTACCTTTGGCTCAGGTCACAATCCTGGGGCCCTGGGATCAAGCCCCACATTGGGCTCCTTGCTCGGCGGGAAGCCTGCTTCTCCTTCTCCCACTCCCCCTGCTTGTGTTCCCTCTCTTTCTGTCTCTCTGTCAAATGTATAGATGAAGTTTAAAAAAAAAAAAAAGCATCTAATACCTGATCCATTTTTTAAAAATAAATTTAAAAACAGAAATTGATAATATTTTGAGTATTATTAATGCTTAACTTTTACCTTGTTCTTTTAATTCCTAAATTAAAATTTAAGGCCCAGAGGATTATGAACTTATGATAGAAATGACAAAGGAAAGAAAACTGGATGTATTTATAATTCACCTTATTGAAAGCATGAGCTCATGAACCTAAGTACTGAGGACCTACAAAGCACTGTTCACTGGGGATACAGAAATATTGTCAACTGTGTCTCAGGACCTTACAGTCCACTTAAGGGAAGAGATGACTCCAGCAACAAAGCAACAGGAACTAAATACAGGTTTAGAACCCGTGCTGCTTGAACAGAGGTAGGAATACGGCCCTCCGTCTGCACTGGGGGCTGAGGAAACACTTTGCCAAGGAAGACAGTAGAGCTTGTTCTTAGAAGGTGAGCAGGGGCTCAGCACACATAAACACCGGACTAGTCAGAGAGCCTGACCTATTCAGAAGGAATGCAGACAGCGTTTTTAGAGAAAGTGACCAGTTCCAGAGTCTGGAAAAGTTGGCTCAGTCCCATCATCCTGAAATGTATGAGTGTTCTTCATTTCAGTGACAAACACCCAGTTAGTGAGGAGAAAAGGAAGACACACAAGCACTAACTGATGACAAATCAAAGACAGAACAGAATTAGAACTCAGGTCCTCAGGTTCATAGTTCATCTGTGACAGCTCTGCCAGGAAAGCTAATTGGAGCTAAGAAGAGAAATCCAAAAGTCAAACCCATAATGTATGATGGCAAATCTATAAACCCATCAACTTAAAAATTCAATAGAACAGGAGATGGAGACTTTGCACCTTTTCTGCCAAAGAACAGGAGCTTCCACTATTCCTTCACATTCTGTTGGCTGCCATCATCTGTCAGGTCACACACGGAGGGTGAGTGACACCCCCTGCAGATGAGTAATCCTCCAGGTTTCATCTCCGGGATCTAGGTGGACATCATGTTAATCAGCAAGAGGGGAGGCACACTGGGGATTTAAGAAGAAAGTAGCTGAAATGGTTACAGAAAATGAGAGGTGCCCCTGATCAGCAGCCGCAGCCACCACAGGCCCAGTCCATTTGATGGCTACATGCTAGACTGATGAATGAAGGAGACATCTGTTCGTCATACCCCAAAGAGATCCAAATGGCAGCAATAAATTAAGAATCAGTCTGCTTTCTATATATGCTTTCCATGGCCTGCAAGCAGACAATTGGATTTCAACTGGATTATGGGGTATAAAATGGGGCTAAAATTTAGGACTTACTCAGGGGAGTCATAGTTTTGTTTGAACTCACTCACATGGGAAATGGCCCAAGATCATGAATGAACAGTGTAGCACAGACTCATTCTGCTCTAGAAAAAGAGCACTGAGGACAATTCCTGGTACCACCTGAGTACAGGGGAGAAAACATTCTCAAGGATAGTCTTTGTTTCTGGTCTGCTTGTGAGGTCTGTTGGCTGTGGAGAGATCAAATGCCCTTCCCCAAATTCCTTTAGGAATTAAAGGGCCAGTTTAGCAGAATGGCACTTAAGAAAGAAGACATTTCCTTCTTTATGATTATTTCCTGCACTTTACAACACCCTTTCTTTTCTTAGGGAGAGAAAATACACACATACACACAAACACACACAGAGGCTACAGTCAGAGCTTACTGTAACTCTAAGCAGAGAAAAGGCCTATTTTTGCCCATTACATTTCAGTTTAGTGAGAAGAAGTGAGATATAAAGACTGAAAAGGACTTTAAATTTATATGGACTATAAATTTATATTAAAAATCTACGACTATATGACTTTTAAAAATAAGAAACAAAAAGCAATGAAGTAGCCAGTTACATAGAAAAAAAACATTTTCAGCTATACAGTTTTATATAAAGTTAAACACATACTCACCATACAATCCAGTAGTTCAACTCTTATGCATTTAACCAGCAGAAATGAAAATATATGTCCATAAAAGACCTTGTGAATGTTCATAGCAGTTTATTCATCAGAGCCAAGAACTGGGAACAACCCAAATATCCATTCACTGACAAGAGGATTTTTTTCCCACAGTGAGATCCACAGAAAGGAATATTATTCAGCAATAAAAAGCAACCAGCTACTGATCCATGCAGCAACATGAATGAATCTCGAAATCATTATTCTATCTAGAAGAAACAAACCACCAAAGACCACAAGCTGTGAGAGTCCATTTCTCAGATGGCCTTCTGAGAAAGGCAGAACTGCAGTGACAGAAAGTGAATCTGCGGTCAGCATGAGCTGGGAACGGGGGCAGGACTGCCTGAGCTAGGGGCACGAGGGAACTTCTGGGGTGATGCGAATGCACCACCTATCAAGATGGTAGTGATTACGCAACTGTAAATATCTGTTAAATTCACAGAACTGTGCACTTAAAATTGGCAGGGTTTCACTGTTATGCAAATTACAAACAATGGGCAACTTTCCTATATACCAACAGTAACTGCCTACAAAATACAGTGAAAAAATATCCCGTTCATAGTAGCAATGAAAAGCAGTAAAACTTAAGAATACATTTAAGAGGGACACCTGGGTGGCTCAGTCAGTTAAGGGTCTGATTCAGTTCAAGTCATGATCCTAGGGTCCTGGGATCAAGCCCTGCATCTGGCTCCCTGCTCACTGGGGAGTCTGCTTCTCCCTCTCCTTCTGCCTGCCACTCCCCCTGCTTGGGTGCTCACGCTCTCTCTCTCTCTCTGACAAATAAATAAATAAATAAGATCTTTATAAAAAATTTTTTAAGAAATATGTAAGACCTCATGAAAAACTACAGAACTTTACTGAGCAACATGAGGGACCTGTATAAACAGAGATATAGACACCAGCTTGCTAGATGACCCAAAATCGTAGATATGTCAAAATCATCTGTAACCTAAAAGAAACTGAATCAAAATGCCAAAGGGAGTTTGTTAGAAAACAGCAAGTCAAGCTTTGACCTGGAAAAATAAAGGTATAGAAAAAGAAAGACAAAATTAGCCTAATTTTTCAAATTAGTAAGGAAAAGACAACAGCCATCCACTGATTCACAGCCAGCTCATGAAAGAAGAAACAATGACAGCAACACACTGAATAAAGGGTTCAGCTTGTCTAGTAATTCCTGTGAGCAAAGACAATTCCCAGGAAGAACGTCTGTCACATTGCCATAATTTACAGTACTGTCTTCCATCAAATCCAGGATGCCACTTGTAAGATGCATCACTGCTTTTTGGTCTATAAGGAAATGAGAGAAAGTACTGCCAATGAAATTATAACACACATCAAACCATGTGACGCCACCCAGTTTGAGGATATCTAGGAAATGTACATCCTAGCGTCATGATACACAGTAATACAAAACTGGAAACAATCTAAATTTCCAACACACACCCCTATAATAAAACAACACAATCACTTAAAATGAGGATGATACAGAGGTATATACAGATGAATAGTGGAAAGATGTCCATGATCGGTTAGGTGAAGAAGGTGGTTATCAGACACTATGTTTAACAGAACACCTCTGTGTTAAGAGATCATTATTGATATGAACATCTGCATTGAAAAAGTCTAATAGCTTTGTATCAAAACATCCCAGTGGCTATCTCTGGGTGGAAAGAGTTTATTTTGTTTTGTTTTTGTCTTCCTTTTGCTTGTCTCTCTTTTCTGAAAGTGAGATCACAAACATATTTCACTTTTGTAATAGAAAATAAAAATAAGGTGCCCATCCACCTTGTCATCTGTTTAAAACGAAGTCTTCAAAAGGCACATGTTCCTGGGGCACCTGAGTGGCTCAGTCAGTTGTGTCCAACTTTTGATTTCAGCTCAGCTCATGATCTCAAGATTGTAAGATCAAGCCCCGAGTCGGGTTCTGGGCCAGGCATGGCATCTGCTTGGGACTCTCTCTCTATCTCTTCCTCTGTCCCTCCCCCGTCTCAAAGAAGTAAATAAATCCTTTTTTTTTTTTTTCCTTTTTTTTAAAGGCCTACATTCCTTAAACGGGCAATATTTACAAGGGGGAAAAAAATCTTGGAACAATCTAAAAGGTCAAACAGGAAAAGGTTAAACAAATTATGGTCATTTATTCTAAGAAATATTACATTCTCCTTACAAATAAAAATATGTGAAATATGGACATGCTCAGAAAAGAACAGAAAACAGTAACAGAAAATGAAAACACCACTTGATTGATATCAATTTTAACCAAGAAAAAAATAACTGTCTGTCCTTAAGAATATGAAGTTATAGTCCTAAAAAGAGAGGTCAATTAAGGCATCAGGTTTCATATAATTATTTTTTACCTTTTCATTATTTATTCATATAAAATTATTTTAACAGAGGCAATAAAAAAATTCACACTTTCCAGAACCACTCAGCACTCTATAGGTCTCTAACATTACTGCCCAAAAACATTCCACGTAGAAACAAATGGCCCATAGACAGCAATCTGTTCCCCTCCTGTCTTCTCTAAACTCTTATTTACAAGTTTGTTTTTTCCATAACCTGTTCTAAAAAGAAGAAAATTTCAGGTAGGACCATCTATACTGCAAGGAAATGTAGCCAAAAGTTTCCTTCATCTCTTTCTGTGTGTGCTTTTCTCTATTTTCTGGTTAAGGAAAACATTTTCAAGTGCATAAAAACAAGGAACTAAAATTAGATAGACACGAACTAAACCTTAACTCACGGTGGGGAAAATGTTATTTTTAAACTGAGAAATATTTATAGGCCTGTGCTTTATGGAAAAGGAAGACAGGCGTGCTAATGTATGTCAATGGAACAGCCTAGGGTAGGGACAGGAGGCTCAAGAGGAGAAAATACTTTCACTGCATGTTTATACTCCAGGAACCGTGGGCACTTCACATATTTTCTCTCATGGAATACGAATCAGGACCAATAATTATAGAGTATTTGAGGACTCTATTCACTTAACATTAAAGAAAGTGTTGTGGGACGCCTGGGTGGCTCAGTTGGTTGAGCAGCTGCCTTCGGCTCAGGTCATGATCCCAGAGTCCTGGGATCGAGTCCCACATCGGGCTCCTTGCTCAGCAGGGAGCCTGCTTCTCCTGCTTCTCCTGCCTGCCATTCTGTCTGCCTGTGCTCGCTCGCTCCCTCTCTCTCTCTCTGATAAATAAATAAAATCTTAAAAAAAAAAATTAAAAGAAAGTGTTGTAAACAGCTCTCGCCAGACCACAAAAGCCCCCCTCCTCCCACTGCCATCCACAAACCAGGGACGTTCCCCAACCCCAGAAGAGTGGCCCCACTCTAGACACTCCATCATCCCTGCAGGATGGCCAGTACTTCTCAGAGCTCCAGACAAAAGTTATATGGTTTTTTAAAAAGACACAGAAGTGAAATCTAAGACACTTAACAGGTGATATTAAGAAATAAATCTTTAAAATATGTTAAGATCACATTCATCTTCACATTCATAGCTCAAATGACATTCACCACTCAAAAACCTTCAAGAGTGCTTTACCTCCCACCACATCAATGTCTTCTTTTCACTCACTCACACCCACGAGGTCGACATGAAAACACCTGCAGTGAATCCCCAGTCCAGAGTTGGAGGAGGGCAGTTGTGTCTGCAGGGCTGGGTAGGTAAGAGCTAATGGAATGGAGGAAGGGGCACAAGTCATTGGACTCTGGAGGCTGAAGAGAGGGAAGGGCTGCAGAAAAGCACTATTCTTTGAGCAAACTCATCTGGGAGGTGTGTAGATTCTAGGGGGAAAGAACCACTACACAAGGGTGAGGGACAGGGACCATCTCAGAGAACTGGGAAGAGAAATGCAAATGCTGACTGGATGGCATGATCCAATTTCACAAGCTTCCCCTAAGAACAAGCAACTAAATTTTCATTTTAAAAACACTGCATGTTTTAACTAAAGTCACAGCTTTAATGCTTTGCCTCCCTAAGGACCACTTCCCTTCTCCATGCACATACCATCACCGCCGCCATCCTTCCTTTATCAGAAGCCTGATTCTCTTTGGGGATCTTCCTTCCACTTGTTCAAGAAGGAGAACCCCATGACATCTGCCTGGTCCCAAAGGATGGAGCTGGGTAAGCCCAGGCTGCTGGGGTCTCACCCTCCCTTGCCAGGGACGGGTAAGGACAAGGCCCATGGCACATAAAATAAGACATGCATGAGAGGAAAAGGCCCTCTTCCTCATTAAATGTTACTGTGTCCCCCGGAACGGCTGCAGCACCTTGTCCATGACGGAAGGCATCTCCCACACAGCAAGAATGGCAGAGAGCAGAGGCAGAAAGCACCTGGATCCTTGAATATGTCAATCAACGCTCTGACTAAATCAACCCTGGAACTTACATGCTTCTTGTTACACGAGATAATGCATTCCTTCTTTTTTCTTAAGCTACTTTTAGTTAGGTCTTCATTAACTCTTACACTATTAATTTGAAACCATCTTGGCTTTATTTGTAAGCATTTTTACATAAGTTCACATTTCTAATAAAACAGGGAGTTTTCTGTCTTGTAAAGTTTTGTTTCATACACTTGTTCTGTAACAACTCACCTGCTTTAAGGAAAGCACAAGGTAAGAGCTCTGACAGAGCTTTCACAGTACAGGGAAGGCACTCAATCTGATGGACATAAGTACTCCAGTCCCTGGTAAGATGTACTCGCTATGATTTCCCCTTGCTAAATAAAATACCACGTACTTTAAGATCCTTTGCTCAAATACCACACCCGTTAGGCAGCCTTGTTGCTATTAATCAGGCCCTCCCATGTATCTCAGAGGAAATGCCCCAGGCAGTAGACATGAACATTCTAGCCACTGGAAAAGCACAGCATCTCCCCAAAATAAACTAACACACTGATACCTAGTTTATAGTCAGTGCCACGATTAGTGCAAATCTGTCCTCCGAAATGTGTACAACTCTGAATACTGAGCTATAACTCACATCCCGTTCAGTTTATCCATTTATACTATATGGTTCAGTGATTGCTCAGGACATTCAGAGATGAGCTGTACAATCATCACCACAGTCACTTTCAGAGCATTTTTATCACCTCAAAAGAAACCCTGGGCCCAGTAGCACTCACTCTCCAGGTCCCTCAAACCCTCCAGCCCTAGACAACCTCTAATTTCCTTTCTGTTGCTATGAATTTACCTGCTCTGGACACTTTAAACAGAATCATTACATGTGTGGCCTTTTGTGTCCGGCTTCTTTCACTTCAGTTTTCAAGGTTCACTCGGGTTGGAGCATGAATCAGTACTTCCTTCCTTTTTAAGGCTGAACAATATTCCACTGTACAGACAGACCACATTTTGTTTATCTGTTCAGCACTGGATGGACATTTGGGTTGTTTCCACTGTTGGGCTATTATGAGAGATGCTGCTGTGAACACTGTTGCACAGTTTATGCAGGGACCCCTGTCTTCCACTCTCTCAGACATGCACCTGGGAGTGAAGCTGCTGGGTCACTTGGAAACATTGTGTTTAATGTTTTAAGAAGCCGCCATGCTTTTTCCCACAGCCTACTGGCACTCCACTCTGCATTTCCACCAGCTTGACAGGGATAGCTGGGAGATTTCTGAGACAAGGACTATAGATTGCTTGTCCTCACATCCTCCATCTCCAGTAGGTACTCAAAAACCTTGTTCAATGAATATATGCTAGCAAATGTGGCTAAAAGAGAAAGCCAGGGGCACCTGGGTGGCTCAGTTGGTTAAGCGCCTGTCTTCAGCTCAGGGATGGTCCTGGGATCGAGTCAGCTTCTCCCTCTGTCCCTCCCCTCCCCATGCTCCTCTCATGCTCACTCTCACTCTCTCTCTCAAATGAATAAATAAAATCTTTTAAAAAAAGACAGAGAAAGAAACCCAACAGCAGAGTCACAGGGCACTTTTCAAGGGCCAGTTTCCTCTCTAATGGGCTCCTGACATACACACTGTGCTCCTTTTTCCCCTGGAGAAGCTACCCCAACTTAACCAGAAGAGTTTTATGTGCCTACCGACACACTTGAATAACATCCTAATGAAAGGCAAAGGGCACCTGCTGGGACTCCACTGGCCTGAGGACTGCCTAACAGTTTTGAGGAATCACCCACTGGTGGCAACCATAATCCAGCTGTCCGATGTCACACGCCAAACTGCCCCAGGAGGGAAACATTTCAGGTGGACCAATAAACACAATGGGGGAGCACACCACTCCCTGGAGGGGAGGGCTGACATTGGTTCTAAAACAGGCCCCTTGGCACCCATGAACATTTCCCACCCGCCCCACCTCCTCAGCAAACAGCAGGATGGAGCCTAGATGACCTCCAAACTCAGCCCTCTAGCCACAGAAGGACCCTGCCTTCCCTTTGCCCTAAAGGAGGAATACTGTTTTTCTGAGTAGAAACTCAACTTTTCTCCTCTTCTACCCTAAAAAGTACTGACACTTGGTAACACTGACAAGTTTACATACTCTTTCTTGTTTTAACTACATAAAAACAAATAAAAATGAACTATGAACTGATGACCATGTTTGGGAGTTGAGCTCTTTCAGTGGCCAATGTTTTTTTAGAAAAATGTTCTATATTAAGGCCACATTGTGGGAACACTGCTGGCTGTGGACAGTATCCCACATCCCCGCGTTCTAAGGATAGCTAACAAGCAGAGTGTGTCCCAGACGGGCACAAGAGGCCCATGGGCTCACTCGACCCCACAGAAACAGGAGGGGAAGACTAATTTTACCACGCTGTATTTACAGAGTTTGAAATACATTTGAACAAGAAAGTTCCTAGAGTTGTTTTGGGTGGGTTATTTTGTTTTTGTATTTGTTTTGGTTTTTTGTTTTTATTTTTTTTGGTCAATATTTAAATAGTACCATTTTTTTTAAAGCTTGCCCTAGATACCAACTGTTTATCTAACACACAATTCCCAAGTTGCCAAATCCAATGCCAGCCTGAAGGGGACAGCCAAAATCCATAGGTTTATCAGTAAGAAAAAGTCTCTAAACATGTTATATCTACATTCTAATTTTATCTTAACCACAACACCACTGCAAGTTACAGTGAACAATGTCATTATTTCAATCGAGATACATAATTCATAGCATTACCTATTACCAGCTTGACTCTCAACTTGGAAGATGTTTTTGAAAATATCCGAGGGCTAAATGTGGCTTTATACAGGGTTCTTATAAGTTTTGAGTTTCTCATTTTAAAAAGTGGTAGAGTTTTATCAAAAAGGCAAACATACAGTTACCATAAGGCCCAGCTCTTCCACTCCTAGGCATATACCAAAGAGAATTAAAAACACGTACTCGGTGGACGCCTGGGTGGCTCAGATGGTTGGACGACTGCTTTCGGCTCAGGTCATGATCCCAGAGTCCCAGGATCGAGTCCCGCATTGGGCTCCCAGCTCCACAGGGAGTCTGCTTCTCCCTCTGACCTTCTCCTCGCTCATGCTCTCTCTCACTGCCACTCTCTCAAATAAATAAATAAAATCTTTAAAAAAAAAAAAAAAACACGTACTCGGGGGGGAAAAAAAAACATGTAAACGACTGTTCAGAGCAGAACTATTCACAACAATCGAAAGGTGATAACAGTCCAAATGTCTGTCACTGGATGAATGCATAAACAAAATGTGGTCTATCCATGTAATGGAATGTTTTTCAGCTACAAAAAAGAAGAAAGTCCCAGTACACACGGCTATGTGGATACAACCTGAAAACATGATGCTAAGTAAAAGAGGCCAGACACACTGTATAATTCATTCATATGAAGTATCAAGCAGAGGAAAATGCATAGAGACAGACAGGAGACTTGTGGTTCTCAGGTGCTGGGAGGATAGAGGTATGGGGAGTGACTGCTAATGGACACAGGGTCTTCTTTCTGGGGTGATGAAAATGTTTTAGAATCAGAGTTGATGGTTGTGCAACACTGTGAATTTACTAAATGTCACTGAATTATTAATTTTACATTATATAAATTTCATGCCAATTTAAAAGAAGTTAACAGAGTATCAGGAAACTGCAGGATAACAGCACGGGTGGGAGCGGGAGGGAAGTGGCAGAATATGAGGTTTCAGAAAGTCCTAGATATGGCACAAGAAGCCCACCTGTGGGCCAGAGTCAAAGAAAGTTTATGGAAGTAGTTGGTACAGCACCACCAGGCCTGCAGTTTAGACAGAGAGGCAAGGTAGGTTTTGATAAATCCTGAGTCCCCCATCCGAGGATTTTTCAGACAATCTTAACAAAGACTAACATAAGAAATGTCTCCTCCTACCCCTCAGAGTCCAGGCACTGGACAAGGAGCTCATGCTTCCCTGTGGAGGAGCCTGAACTAAATATCTAATGTGAATATACATTTTTCTTTATGTATAAAAGGTGGGAAGAGGAAACTCAAGCAGCGTATTCATGGTCTTGAATCAGCCATAATATTAACTCACAACTACTCCGAGAGTTGAATGAATGTACCTTTCGCCCACCAGATATAAAGTCACTCGTATCCTTGACACTGTTCTCATCCAGCTTTATCGTCCTGTGCAGCCCCACCACTCACAGGACACTGTGTATGGTTTCTGGTCTGTTTTTATGTTCTCCCTTACTGGGATCACATTGTGTTGCACACACATGGCCTGGGGGAGGCAAAGCTCAGGGCTCCGTGAGGCACACAGGAACGGCAGGTGAATGCCAAAGATGAGTTCTCTCTGACTGTGAGCGAAGCCTGCAGCTGACGTCTTCCATCTTCCCGGAGACACAATGGGGCCAAGAGCTTCCTGCCCCTAGGCTTGAGGTTTCCGGATTGCCTGGCTCATGCTCCCACTGTGTCCCCCGATTCTCATAGCTTCTTATGGGATAACGTGTACTACAGGGGTTTCAATGCTGATGAAAACAGGTTTGGGAGGGGGGAATAGGGCGAAAACCATGTGCGAGGTGCTGTTACGTGCATGATCTCATTTAATCCCTACCAAAACCCTTCAAGTTAGGCGATCTGCTCTCCTGGAGAGAAAACCAATAAGCAAACTGCCATTTATTAAGTAATCTCACATTAATTACTTTAAAAATTAAGAGCTAAGAATCCATACTCCTAAGAACCGAATGTACTTTAAATTTTTTTTTTTTTTTTTTTTAAACATGAGGCTTGAATTCACAACTATGAGCTGAGATCCAGAGCCGGATGCTTAGCTGACTGAGCCACCCAGGCAACCCAAATCTACTTTAATTTTTTAATCTAAAAGAAGAGCCTGACCAAATTGGTGGGCCGAGGCGTTAGCAACCTTGGCAGGCATGCCCATGTAACCTGTGGAGTGGGGGACAGAGCATCCACTAGACAGTCTGGCACCCAGCCGGCCCCTTCAGGAAGAACAAACCTCCCCAAAATAAGCAAAAACAACTAACTAGCATTGCTGAATGCCAAACTACTAAATTTCTGGGATGAAAGTCCACATCTTCAGTTTAAGCCAAAGAACAAGAAATATGGCCTATTCTGCCTTGGCAGGTTTATCAGATAACACACAAAAATCTCTATACAGTCATTCTTACCAGAGGCTTCTTGGGAAAGTCTATAAAGTACTTTCCCAAAATTCTGGTAAATTTCAACATCAGTACTTCCCTACTTAACATTCACATTTTAGCTTTGTAATATAACTAGTTATAGAGTTAACTGTTAATTAATTCTAACTAATTCATCATCCAATCTGCTATTCCCATTTTCTATTTCCACATAGTCAAAAGAAATCTACTTTGGTCTTGTAGAAAACATGCTCTGTTTATGAAGACACAAATTTGATTCAAATTTCCCTTTCTCCTTCCCTTTAAGAAATAGGCTAAAAATAACTGTCATAACATCTTACTCATCCTGAACTCAGCACCTAGCAACTTACTCAGAATATAGCTGACAACCAAAAAATTACAAGGAGGCCTAATTCTTAATCCTTTTAATCAAAATTTATATGTGGAGTTAATAAGCTTGGTTATTTGGGTTTCTTTACGGAATAAAGTAAAAAACAGAAGCAAAGTTTTTACATGAAAGAGCATACCAATAGCCATATAAACTGATAGCAAGAGATAAAGGAGCAAAATTATTTCAAAATGTAAGAACTGGAAAAATGGAGCAAACTCAGTTTATCTAAAGTAAAGCAAAAACTCCTGTTCTTAGAGGGAAACTGCTATATCAGTAAAAGCTAAATAACAGGTAATAAAAATAACTGAGTCACTGAGAAAATTAATTCATTTGACATATTTCATTTTTATGAATGTACATTTCAGAAATATAAAACCAAGGGGCGCCTGGGTGTCTCAGTGGGTTAAAGCCTCTGCCTTCAGCTCAGGTCATGATCCCAGGGTCCTAGGTTGAGTCCCACATCGGGCTCTCTGCTCAGCAGGGAGCCTGCTTCCCCCTCTTTCTCTGCCTGCCTCTCTGCCTACTTGTGATTTCTCTCTCTGTCAAATGAATAAATAAAATCTTTAAAAAAAAAAAGAAAAGAAATATAAAACCAAACATTTAATCAGGTTAAAAGAGGAAACTCTCTCCTTGAATAAAGGGGAAAATCCTCAGCTCTTAGGAAATCCAGAAAGGCTTATGTTAATTGATATTTATATTTAACAACATACTAAATGAGGCTGGTTTCATATTCAACCATATGTTTCCCCTACAGCTGTCTTTTAGAGATCTGGATAGGAGAAAAGAAAAGGATCAGAGAATTTAACATTTAATCAACCTGGATCAAGCTTAGAAAAGAGGATAGGTGTTTAAAAAAAAAACTGATTACATAAAACATTTATATTAAAGTACCATTCAGTATCAAGTTTCATTTAATTTTGCCTTTTGGGGAAAACTTGTAAACATCGGTGAAAACAAAGTGGCTAAATTTTAATCAAGGAATATTGTTGTTATTATTTTTTAAACTTTATTTTTTTTTAAGATTTTATTTATTTGACAGAGAGAGAAATCACAAGTAGGCAGAGAAGCAGGCAGAAGGGGAAGCAGGCTCCCTGCTGAGCAGAGACCCCACCCCCACCCCCCCAACCCCCGATGCAGGGCTCAATCCCAGAGCCCTGGGATCATGACCTGAGCCAAAGGCAGAGGCTTTAACTCACTGAGCCACCCAGGTGCCCCTAATCAAGGAACATTATTAAATAATAAGGGTTTTTTTTTTAATCCTTTCAACTTACTTTCAAACAATCAGCTTGACTGTCGATTTCAAAAAAGAAGAGCTTTCCATCAAATGACAAATGGACAAATAAAGTATAGTCAATCCAGGGCACCTGGGTGGCTCAGTGGGTTAAGCTGCTGCCTTCGGCTCAGGTCATGATCTCAGGGTCCTGGGATCGAGTCCCGCATCGGGCTCTCTGCTCAGCAGGGAGCCTGCTTCTCTCTCTCTCTCTCTCTCTCTCTCTCTCTGCCTGCCTCTCCATCTACTTGTGATTTCTCTCTGTCAAATAAATAAATAAAATCTTTAAAAAAAAAAAAAAAAAAAAAAAGTATAGTCAATCCATACAATAGAATATTATAGGACCATAAAAAGGGTATGAGGCACTGACTACAAGGTGAAAGAACCCAGAAAACAGCATGTTGAGTGAAAGAAGCCAGACCCAAAAGGTGGCATACTTTAGGGCACCATTCTTCACCATTCTTATGAAACGGACAGAACAGACCAATCTATAGAGACAGAAAGTAGATTAGTGGTTGCCAGGGACTGGAGGTTTTAGGGGGAATGGGGAAAAACTGCTAATGAGTATAGGATTTCTTTTTAAAGTGATTAAAAAGGTTTTAAAATTGCTCATATTGGGACGCCTGGGTGGCTCAGTTGGTTAAGCAGCTGCCTTCGGCTCAGGTCATGATCCCAGCGTCCTGGGATCGAGTCCCACATCGGGCTCCTTGCTCAGCAGGGAGCCTGCTTCTCCCTCTGCCTCTGCCTGCCATTCTGTCTGCCTGTGCTCGCTCTCTCCCCCTCTCTCTCTCTGATAAATAAATAAAATCTTTAAAAAAAAAAAATAAAAAAAAAAATAAAAATAAAATTGCTCATATTAATGGCCGCACAGATCTGTGACTATACTAAGAATCACCAAATTACATGCTTTAAATGAATGAATTATATGATATGCAAATTATATCTCCAAAAAAGCCCTTATTAAAAGAAAGAAAAAGAAAAGAAGAAAAGGAAAGGAAAAGAAAAGAAAAATGGAAAATCATCCAGTCTGAGAAACTTGGTCACGTTCCCCATTCGGGAAAGTTCCATACACCATAGCAATGCTGCTGAAAGAAACAGAAACCTTAGTGCAAACTGGAATACCTCCAGGGGAGTATATGGAATTGGAAATTTAATAGCAACTAAATAAAGTAACATCATGACTGCAGCCATGAAACCAAACATTTCCATGTGAACAGTCAGATGGCAGAGAGACAAAGTCGGTATCTGAGAATCATCAACTCTGAAAGTGTTCAGAATCACGGTTTTCTTTCAGGAGCCAGAAAGAACACAGAGTTAATGAAATTATTCCAGCTGAGAAATTCGCTGTGAAATGTGTGTCAGAGACAAAAAAAGAAAAAAATGTTGTCTGTATGGTGGTTGTAAGAGTTTTGACCTTCTGCAGTTACTTACAGACTGAGTCAGTCACTTCAGTCCTGGAAACATGTGACTCCAACAGGCTGTGAATAACACTTTCTCTCAGGGAAGCTACAGTTTCACAAGGTGGGTCTTTGTTGGGGTGAAATTCTCTCTCAGGTCAGATGACACATGTAGCCAATGACAACACTGTCTTTGAGTACAAAGTAGAGTGTTTTTCCTTTCCCACTTTGTTTCACCAGCCATGGACATCACAGCAAATATTATATTACTCTCCCTGAGCTGCTTTGCTGTTCTTAAGACAGGATAAGAAGACCATTCAAAATCTTTTATAAATCCTTTATAATTAAATCCAAGGGTTTCATTTTATCACAGGCGACCTTTAATTTCTTTTCTTTTCTTTTCTTTTTTTTTTTACTATTTTATTTGTTTATTTGACAGAGAGCTAGAGAGAGAGAGCACAAGTAAGCAGAGCGGCAGGGAGAGGGGGAGAGAGAGAAGCAAGCTATCTGCCGAGCAGGGAGCCCGATGTGGGGCTCGATCCCAGGACCCTGGAATCATGACCCGAGCCGAAGGCAGCTGCTTAACCAACTGAGCCACCTGGGTGCCCCTGACCTTTAATTTCTAACTGCAAGGTCTAAGGTAGACATTTTCCAGGGATATTAATTTTTGAATTACCAGAGTCACACTAAATATACAGTAATATATGGGACTCTGGTACACTAAGTAGCCAGTAAGCAGGTCCAGGAACTCACCATCCAGAGCGAGCAAGTCTTTTATTAATGGAATAATCAGTAAGAACATTATTAAATCCAATATTTGCTATGTTCTGCTAGTGGAAAAACTTGCCAAAACAGTGAAATTAATTGTACTGGCAACTAACCTTAGAATCTCCAAAATAATGTGCAAACAGGAATTAAAGCATATTTTTAAAAATGTAATCACTTCACATTTTCTCCAAGCCATTTCAAGAGTGTTCCTCAAACTTTCAAAATCAAGCAGTGTTCCTCTAATGATACTTTGCTTTATATAACAAATGTGATCCAAAAAAACATGAAAATTATACTCCTGTAACTCAATCTTACTCATTTATAAGAATCCTCTGTAGAAAGTGAAGAATGCCACACCTGCCCCCACAACTTAGCAGTTCTGTAAATCTGACTTTCCATATTCTAGATCTGCCTAAATGAGGGCCCACAGTTTAAAGAAACAGATGAAGAAAAAACCACTTCTTCGTATTAAGAATGTATACTGGGGTGCCTGGGTGGTTCAGTGGGTTAAGCCTCTCTGCCTTCAGCTCTGGCCATGATCTCAGGGTCCTGGGATGGAGCCCCACATCGGGCTCTCTGTTCAGCGGGGAGCCTGCTTGCCCCTCTCTCTCTGCCTGCCTCTATGCCTACTTGTGATCTCTCTCCCTGTGTCAAATAAATAAATAAAATCTTAAAAAAAAAAAAAAAAGAATGTATACCATTTTCCAGTCATGTGAGACACTCGGCTGCTCTTACAAGAGAATGGTGGGTCTAGTTCAAACTTTATGCTTTACAAATAAGAGGAAATGGAGAGCCAGAAAGTGTTTCACTAGTTAGTGGAGATAACATCTTAAGATAAAAAGCTCATTCTCCCCAATTTTAGACAGCTCATTCACAAAACAAAAATTAATATAAATAACCATAAGTAGCATTTTCTCAGGGGGAAAAGAACTCATGCATGAAGTCACAGAATACAATGCAATCCACACTTGGAATATTAACACTTAGCAGAGTAAAACTCACTGAACCAATGTGCAGTAGGCGCTTTTACTTAAAATGTCAAAGCCTTAATGGTTTATTGTATTTTAATATCCCATATACAAGAAAATAAATCACATGCATATGGGTTTTCTTCCTCTCTACAAACTAAATGGCAAAAAGCTGAAGTTAATATTTCCCAAACAATTCAAACATGAATATAAATGATTCAAAAGCTGCTTTCAGTAGCACATTTTTCTGTGGAAGGAAAAAAATGAATTTAATAGCATTACATAAAAATCCTGGAAATTATGCACAAAGACTATCCTGGAGCTTTGCCAAAAAAAGGATATGCTGGTTTTTCATGTGCAGAAATGATAATCAAATAAGAATTATAAGGAGCTACAGTATTATTAAAGATAAATACACTTCTTGAA
Source organism: Mustela lutreola (assembly GCF_030435805.1). NCBI lineage: Eukaryota > Metazoa > Chordata > Mammalia > Carnivora > Mustelidae > Mustela > Mustela lutreola. The sequence goes on along the minus strand of NC_081306.1, from coordinate 20,467,315 downwards.
ATCTCCATTTTAAAAAGCTTAAAAGTGATTGCCTAAACTAAGCCATTCAAGCCCACATTTCCTGGCCCCAAAATAAACATTTGGGTTTCGGTGACCTGAGTTCCTGCCCTACAGCCCACCCCCCCCACCCCACCACCCGGCGGGCCTTCACTGGCAGCGTCCCCTCGTCCTGAGGCTGCCCACTCTCCCGCACCAATGCCCTAGGTCACATTCTCAGGCATTGTGCCTTGGCTGCTCTCTCTCTGCCTGCTTCCCTAGGTCCTTGCAAGACCCTACCTACAACCTCTTTTTAACAAACCACTCAACCATTTCTTATAAACCAGTCATTGACTTCCAGTCGGCCTCCTAGTTTGTTCTGTGTAAATGACTAGTGTGTGGTTTCTCGCACAACAGAGCATCCACATGCAGAGTGTAAGTAATTAGAATATTCATTCATTCATTCATTCATTCACTAAGACAAATATTATTGAGCATCTACTATTTGCCAAGCTATGTTCCCAGCGCTAGGAATACAGCAGAAAATAAAACATGGTAAAATCCCTGCTCTCAAGACACATTCTAGTGGGATGAAGAAAGACCATAAACAAAAATAAGTAAGTCAGAGGCGCCTGTATGGCTCAGTGGGTTAAAGCCTCTGCTTTCGGCTCAGGTCATGATCCCAGGTCCTGGGATAGAGCCCCGTATCAGGCTCTCTGCTTGGCAGGCAGCCTGCTCCCCTTCCTCTCTCTCTGCCTGCCTCTCTGCCTACTTGTGATCTCTGTCAAATAAATAAATAAATAATCTTTAAAAAAAAAAAAAAGTCTGTCAAATACACATTATGCAAGATGGAAAGGGGAGTGGCAGGGCAGTAATTCCAGGAAGTACTATTCAGAATAAAGTTCCCATGAAGGGAATTCCTGGAGTTGGGCTTTTTGGAAACTTCCACAGCTGGTGCTGGGGGATTGGGCCTGCTGGGCTGGGGGCACTCTTCAGTTTGCAAACAGTCTACATTTTGGTTTAAGATTCTTTTCATTTTACATTTCTTTGTCTCCACTTATCCACATGCACAGGCACCTGTGCCTGGACAGGCATTAGCAGGAGGGTAGAGTACAAAGAAATATTGCATTACTCTGTACTTCTCAATTGTAAGAATGCAAATTAAAGCTTCCAAAGAACCTGAAGTAGCACAAACTGTTTCTTCTGCAGCACCATTTCTTCAAATAAACATGCATATACTATTAATTTTCTTTTCAAAAAAAGAGAGGGAAAAACTTTGGTTCAGTCTTGGAATAAACCTATCAGACAAACAGAAGTAATGAGATTTTAATTAACGATTATTTCTCTACTCCTTAAAAATATCACTAAATGCATAAGAAAGCTATTAAAGACTCTGGGGTTGTATGAAAAATACTTAAGGGCAACCTAAGGGGGCTCCCATGGGCCCGAGATGGTACAATTTGAGCATCAAAAGTTGTGATCTCTGTAATACAGTGACATATATCAAATAAGCTAAAATCTAAAAATATATATAGATTCTTTAAAAAAAGTCATTGCTCACCTTTGGAACATGTTAAGAAACCAACTCAGTCTGGAAAACCTATAATGGTGTTGGGGGGCAGCTGAGCGGCTGAGTCGGTTAAGCATCCGACTCTTGATTTCGGTTCAGGTCATGATCTCAGGGTTATAGGATCAAGGAGCCTGTTTATGATTTTCTCTCTCCACCTCCTTCCGTTCCCCAACCACCACCAAAAAACCCAAAACTCTTAAAAAAAAAAAAAAAAGTCCTATAATGGGAAAGCAGCAAGCAAAAAAATACAAACTTCTAAACATACACATAGACTTCACAACAGCTGGGCTGACAATGTGCATGCAAACACTCTGAGAACTGGAAAGAACCACACAAAGGTATGGTTGTTTTCCTGCTGTTGGTGCTGCTAAGAAAACTGTCCCCACTTTCACTAGCTAATGCATCTAATCTCTATTGAGTGTCGTTGGGTGCCAAGTACTTTTCTATGTACTTAACATCATTTTCTCCTTTAATCCTCACTGCAGTTCTACTAAGTGGGCACTAGTGTTTCCTAATACAGCCCCTTTGGGTCTAAATACTGGCTCTACCATTTAGCAGCTCTATCTAGCTGTGTGGCCACCCTGAGTTACTTCATCTCTCTATGCTTCAGTCCCCGTGCCTATAAAATGGAAATGATAAGTGTCCCTACCTCCCAGCCCTATTTGTAATACAATAAGTAAGTCTAGTGTGTATTTGTTCAGGTGATAATTTGATTAATGTCTACTTCCCCTTCTAGGCTGTATATGCTCCAAGAGAGCAGAGGGCTCTTTCTCCAGAACCTAATCCAGGCCTCACAAATAGCAGGAAATCATTTGATATTTATTGAGTAAATAGAGTAGTTTATAGTAGAAAGCAGTAGAGCTGAATAACAAACTTCAGCCAGGATCTCCAGAGTCACAACGCTGAAGATTTCCCCATAATTCCTCAATTATCAAGGGCCACATCATCTTAAGTACCCCTAAGCTTTGGGGACCACACGCAGCCCAAAAACAATACTGCCTAAACTCCCCAGGGTGTTCAGTTAAGAAGTTGCCAAACTTGGCAGCTACAGTTTAACCAGGGCTATCAGTCTTTTGTATTTTAGACACTTGCCCTTTTTAATTCGAGAAACTGACACAATCACAGTCCCTGGTGTGGTTTGGGTTTCAGTACCAAGTTATACAAGACTGCACCAAACAAAGTGTGGAAAAAAGAAACACCCTTGCGTACAGTACAAAATGTGACTCAACCAGGCGAAAGAGTTGGTTATTATTAATCAAATAAATCAATTGTGGGAGAGTCACTACCCCAACAAGTGCTTTCCTTCAATCCTCTCACTGGATTCTCCCAATAACCCTCAGACAGAGCTACTGTCACTCCTATAAATTGGAGAGTCCCCACATACTTGCCCAAGGCTCCCAGTTGAGAAACTGCACAACCAAGAACTGAATGCAAATGCATCAGAAACCAAAATCCATGCTCATCTACGAAACTATACTGCCAAAGGGTAAGCCCGGCAAAAAAAAGTTAAAAAACCAAAGTGGATAGTTTCATTGTGAACCTTAAACACCACCAGCAAAACTTTGGCAGAGGCATAAAGGATTTGTTTGAGAAAAAAATAAAGGTATGAACTAAAGCCGCTTGGTGCCTCCACAACAAACGCACCACGTCCATTGCACGTCCAGTCAGAGTGGTTTCAGATGTGTGAGAGTGTGTGTGTGGGTAGTACGGACAAACCCTCAGATTTCCTAACTTACAGCTGAAGGAAGCAGTTCCCACAGTACTTCCGCAGACCTCCAGGGGTCCCTGAAACCTCTCGGCAGGGTGTCCATCTGTAGGGTTAAAACTATTCTCAACATAACACTAGGACACTATTTGCCATTTTCAGTGTCGGCATCAGCACTGATGGTGCAAAAGCAGCTGTGGCTGAACCCACTAGTGATCGAGGTGGTGGCACCAGACCGCTCGAATTGTCAGTGTGTTCTTGACTACCACACGCTTACAGAAGGAAAAAAAACAAACAGTTTCACCTAAGGAGTCCTTTAATGATGCAGTAAAAATGAATAATTGCGTTAAACCTCAAGCTTGAGTGACTGTGTTAAAATAGAAGACTACTCCCGTAGGGTTGAGGAAAAACACCCTCGCAGTTGTCTGGGTTGCAAGCTGAACCAGCAGCTTGTCGGATGGAAGATCACCTCTGCTCAACCTACAAACTGTGGCCACTCACACTAGCGTATTTGGCAGACTGTTCCTGAAAAATGAACAGAGTCTGTCACTTCAAGGGAAACAACTGACAGTATTTGTTGTCAGTGATAAAATTCAAACTTTCAAAAAAAATGATAAAACTTCTGCGCCTGGGAAGTCGACATCTTCCCAGTATTTAAAGACTTGGCTTTTGTCAACATTTGGAAGATCTACGTAACTCAGGAAACCAATATTTTCCAAATGACCAATGCATTATGTTACAAAATCACACCTGGGTAAAGATTCATTCAAAAACCTTTTAAAAAATAAATAAATAAAAAATGTCCATTTTTAATATATAATTATATGTATAAAAATATTATTTTTATTAACATGCAGTGGGTACAATGGATTTATTATTATTTTAAAATGAATTCTAAGGAAAGATTCTCCTAAACATCTCAGTTTATTTCAATTTCCAGTATGATAAATATTGATAAGGCACATAAACAAGAACTCTTTAGTTTCTCCAATAATTTTTGGGGGTGTAGAAGGGTCCTGAGACCAAAAAGTTTAAGAACAGAACCACAGGCTGATGGAAAACCTCATTGGTTGGTCACAGCTGTTCCTGATCATCGCAGTCCCAGAATCCCACCCACTCCTGAAACTGTTCCTGTCCCTCACTTCCTTTCTGGTTCTGCTACTGCCACTCCAACCACCAGTCTTTGGGGGGCTTGACCTTCCAGACTATTCTAAGGAAATGAGCCTCTCTCCCAACTTCAGCAGAGCAGGCATTCCAGGCATTTTCTTACAAGTGCAATGCCGCAGATGTGGGGTGGGGGACGGGGGGCGGTGCGGACAAAAAAAACCCGATTAACAAGAGCACATGAGTTTCATGAAGTACAGTTTTGCCAAACCTGACCCAAGGTTGGCCATGTGTCAGTTTGGCTGGTGCAGTCTACCAGGGCATGAGCGAGACTGATGAATGTCACGGCCTCATCCAGCCCTCTTAAGGGAAGACCGCCCCCACCAGCCTGTGATGCGCTCAAGTTATCTCACCACCATCCTGCACTAATGTCTCAGTGTGGACGCTCTAGACCTCATGTGGCAGTGCCCTTGCTGTTTCAAAAACTCTCCCCTCCTCATAAAATTCCCTCCACGGATGCTAGTTCCTGTTGGGGAAATAAAGGTCTCTAGGGGTCTCGTGTGCAAGTACAAATGATGCCAAGAGCTACCAGGAAGAGAGGCCACTCAGCCACTCCCTTGGGGGTCAGCAGCTGCCTATCACCACCCAGCAAGGGGACCTGCATTCAAGTGATTAATGACCACCGTCTTATAAGACTCCCAATAGAAATACTAATACCAAAATCACCAAGGAAAGAGGAAAATTTAGGCACATGCACACACAAGAGAAAATTCAACATTTTCTTTCAAGGTTATTACTCCATGGCAAAGTACACAGGTGACCATTACTGGAACCAGGCTGGCTAGTCCCTGAAATATCTTTACTTATGCTGATTGCTTCTTTTTAATTTTTCCCTTTTTTTGTTAATTCTACCTAAATGATTACCCTCCCTCCTTCTTCATTCCACCTGCCATTCAGCAAACCATATCCTTAACTTTCTTTTTGGAAAGGCAAATTCTGCTCAAAAGCTGGTCCTTGAAATTAACACCTGTGTGCTTTTTGCTGGAAGGCATGTAATTTGGCCTAAAGAAGCCGGAATACATTGTCACCAGGGGCTGCGTGAGCATCCGCTCCACAGCTCTTTCTCGTTTCCAATCTTGGTTGTCAGTCAAATTTTCTGCTTCATCTTGCCTCTGCCACTTGCCATCCAAGGCTATGTTTCAACATGCACGAGACAGCCTGCTCCAGGATGCAGGCAAGCAGAGAATCTCTCCGCCTGACTACAGAGGAAGGAATGAGCTGTCTGCTGTAGGCTAGCACTCCAGTGGCAAGAATATCTGCTCAGGTGGGGACAAGCTATTCACGTTGTCCAGTGAAGCAAGGAGACCAACTGAGCAAGCAAACTGCACCTAAAACTGGTACTTTAGTAGGGCTATTAGCTGCCAGCTGGTAGGGAACGAGGGGGCCCAGATTGCCAGTTTGGGACAGCCACTGGCAAGGCTAACATTCAGAGTGCCCTAGCCCACCTTCTGTTTGAGGAAGGGCCCCAGAAGGGGGCCAGATAGGACCTCTCCTAAGTAGCCACCTACTAGCACTTGGATAAGGTCTTGGTTGCTGTGGTCAGCGGGTGACTATCTGCCCAGTGCACATCAGCAGATCTTTCCCCCCGTTGCTCATGAGCCTGAAAGGTTGGCAATGGCTACCAGACATTCCCTTTATAAAGACATAGTTGTTGCTGTCGATTTGGAATGACTGCGCACCCTGCTGCAGCTTCCTAATATTTCAGAGGAGAAAATAAGACATTTATAGATATCTGCTGACAGTTTCACCTTCTGTCTTTGTGACTCTATCTATAACAGGAGGGAAAAAAGAAAAAAAAAAAAAAAAAAAAAAAAACCAGTTCCAGACAATCCTCCTCACCTTTTTGGCTTGTGGCCCAAGGAAGAGCAGAACAGCTAGTATCCTTTTGGGCCCAGTGGTTTGTCCTAAATGGTGTAAAAAGATGCTTCTTCCCATCACTCATATCACACTATTTCTACCTACCTTTAATAATAATTGCCTCTTACTTTTTGGATCATTTCCTAAGTCCTAGCCTCGTGCTGAAAATTCTTTCGACCTTCTCCCTCAGTGTCTGACCACCCTACCTAAAGTTTCACACCAACACACATAGACGCATACACACACACACACTCTATATCCTCCTTTTTGCTTTGTTTCTCCTTAAAACTTAATGCAGAAGAAATTTTATATTTCACTGACTTTACTGACTGCCCTATTAGAACAGAACACCACCGCTGCTCTCCCTTGCAGAGAGGCAGCCCTGCATCGCCGCTCAGATTGGTGTCTGAGAACTTTATTTCAGTGCACAATGACATGCCACGAGAGCAGGAATTTTTGTCTGTTTTGTTCACTGCTGTATCCCTAGCACCTAGAACTCTGCCCGGCACAAAATAAATTACTTGTTGAATGAATGAATGAACAAGCCAGGGGCTCCTGGACTGTTTCATATTCTTCAACTCAATTCTGCATTCTCCATTCATGCCACAGAAACTTCAAAGGTCTCACTCATTCCTGACTGCAAACTGTCTCCAGTGTCAACTCCAGAAACCTTGAAAGGCCATATCCCATTCAGACAATCGAGCCTCTCACCCCCAAGTTGTCTGCTTAATTCTGGCTCTACTTCTTACCCGATCCATACTGGTTCTCCTGTCTGCTCCACTCCTCCACTGTCACTGTCAACACCCCAGCTAAGGCTGCCATGACCCCTGCCTGGGATTTACGGAAACAACTCTCTAATCTCCCATCTCATTCCCTGCCAACCTACATTCCCCAGAACTGAAAAAGTAAGCCTTCTAAATTTGCAAATTATATCACCTAAGCCTCCTGCCTAAGCCCATCAGCGGCTCCCCATTATGTCCAGAATCAAACACAAACTCCTTTCTGCATGATCCACACCCTTCCTTGCCCTAATGGAGTACTACTTACAGCCCACAGGGACACACAACCCTGAGCCTTGGCTCATGCTACATCCACTGTACCGAATGTTCTTTTATCTACCTGAAGACTCACCACCAGGTCTCAAGATCCACCTCAGTATGTAGCCCCCATACAGGGTTCCTGACTCTTCACACATGCTACCACAGTTAGAACTGTAAGCCTGTTGAGGTCAGGAACTGTCAGCACTCCACGAGTTCATCTACGGCAAGGAGCACATGTTAAGAACATGCTAAAGATTTCCAATGAGTGAGTGAATGTGCAGGAATAATGGAAGTCCAGCCTTCCACAAACCTTTCCAGATAAGTTACAGAGCAGGAGCTACTTTCCATGCTGCCAGGCTAGTTCTGGAGCGCCCAGCCTACTGGTACTCATATCTACAGAGTCCTCTACTGGGTATTTTTAACCCCATTATCAGAAAAGGGGATATAGGGACGCCTGGGTGGCTCAGTTGGTTGGACGACTGCCTTCGGCTCAGGTCATGATCCCGGAGTCCCGGGATCGAGTCCCGCATCGGGCTCCCAGCTCCATGCGGAGTCTGCTTCTCTCTCTGACCTTCTCCTTGCTCATGTTCTCTCTCACTGTCTCTCTCTCAAATAAATAAATAAAATCTTAGAAAAAAAATTTAAAAAAAAAAAAAAAAAGGGGGATATATAGTAAAGGCTATGCCCAACATTGTAGAGAGAAAGTATCTCCACAAACCGCAAGATGGGCTAAAAGAAATTGTGGGTTTTTACTTACTTATTTTTTTAAAACAGGGGAGAATGCAAATGCAGTCCCCCACCACCCCCAATTATGAAGTCGAGTTTCCTGCATTCGGGGAAATCGCAAGGGTCAGCACCTCTGGAGTACAACAGATAAGCCTTACCCTGTGAAAACCACCTTCGTGATCATGGTATTTTGGGTAAGTATGAAAATTTTAAAAACATAACCTTAACCTCGTATATAAAAAGGGTTCTCTACAAACTGTGCTATCTTCTCAATTTAGTGGATTTGGACAATGACAGAACAGAACTGGGCAGTTTCAAACAGAGGCAGGAAGTTGTATAGACATCCTATATTACTGGAGTCCTGTCCACAAAGGTTTTCAAAATGAGCTGAATAAAGCAAAAATCATGGTCTCAGGGAAACAGTTAAAGGAGGGAATACCATATAAAAATACCACCTTTTTAGTTGAGCCTTCCACCTTTCCCTACCTCCCATCTAGTAAAACTTCCCCCTTCAATATACAGCATACACAAATTTAAAGAAAAAGTTAATTTACCAAATGTACACTATTTGAAGTTAAAAAAATCAATAGACCCCCTTCTAGCATATTTTTTCACTGTCTTTGAGACACTTGACTTGAAGTTGAAAAATAAAATTACCCATAAATTAACAAGAATGGGTACTGTGGAAGATTCAAAGACTCGGCGCCTTCCAGACCTATTTAACGATTACATCTGTTTTTATTCTTGATATTCAAGAAACACACTGTTCAGACTACCACTTACAGAACTGCTACCCTTGTCATAATGTCATATAGCACAGCTCTCTGGAATCTGTCCCACAACCCCTGAGGACAGAGCCTGCAACACTCAGATCTTAAAGATACCAAAGTGTCAAGCAGGGATTACATCCGCCCCACACGCCACTGGCATCTGTAGACTCTGACGACTCTGAGAGCAAGAGTCACCCTCCTACAGGGAAAGACAATCACCACAGCAGAACCTCTCAAGTGAACTGCAAGGTGTAGTTTCTGACCTCCTCAAAGTATCTTTTAGAGCTCTCTAGACAGAGGGAAGTATCAGTAGTGTTCTACTTACACCTGTAAATTCTTCAACTCATAGCAAAATTAATAAAGAAAAGTCAGGAGAAGGAAAAAGTGCTATGACCAAGTAGAAAGTAAATGACATGGGGAACTCTAATCACAAGCAGAGAAACAAAATACCAGTTGAGTATATAGGATGATGTCAAGCCTGACAATCTATTCAGACCCCCACACTCAACCACTTACTGTCTCTGACTGAGACTATTACTGCTCTCATCTCTGACTTAAGCTGTTCCTTCCCACGACAAACTCTTTCCTGGAGCTTTTCACTGTGTCATCATGCAACGCATGAGCACCACAAAACACAACAAGCTTTACAAATTTTGACTTTTAAGAATCAATATTATTTTCTCTACATACTTCCAAAATGTTCCCTCCCCAAGCAAGATTTTAGTAAAACACAAGGACTGTTTTTAAAAAGGGGAGTGGGATGGGGGTTAGGAATTTAGAATCCTTACTTTTGGTCCCCCTTACTTCTACATCACTTCCCAGGCCTCGGAAATTTTTGCCCTTTGTGAAAATTAAAAAAAAAAAAAAAAAAAAAAGAACCCCAGTGAAAATATCAAGAACAGCAGTAAGAACTTAAGTCCGAGACAAGAGACCAGATACAAATCCAAGGGGTTGGGGATAGGGGGTCTAAACTCTGATCCGGGTAGATTTGTAAAATGCTGCAGTCTATATGGTAAGAGAAATATCACAATAAAAATGAAAGTTGAAAGCTAAAGAGACCTAGAAGGCAGTATGTACTGAGGGTATATAATTCCATTTAATTCTCAAGAGTCCTGCAGGGCTAAAGCAACTTCCTTATTCCAGCAAAGTGAGGCCTCAAGACGAGAAAGGTTTTATTCTTCACAGTTCTGGAAAAAGGCATGGAGAAAAGTTTTGATGGGATTTAGGGGCAACCAAATGAAACAGAAAGACAATCTGTTAAAGTACTTCAAAGTTCTGCCTGCTGACAGGCTCTGATGCCCCCTCAACCCCACTACATTCATCGGACCTGCCCCCAGAATTTCAGAAACAGTAACAGCTGACTGGCAGGATATGCATTTCCAAAGTTCTCCTTCCTCCTAAAGATCTCATCTAGGTCAGCACTGTCACAGTGGGAACAGATCTGTGATATCTGACTCACCAGAGGCAAAGTCTCATCAGCCCTGAGATGCCCCCATGTTGAGGTATCCTGAGACAACTGATCTGCCTCCAGATACTGACACTAGAAAAAGATTGTTTGGTTTTTATTTTCCTCAACACAAACAGGACCGGGGAGGGAGATGGCGAGGCAAAAAAACGCACATACCTTTCAACTGGTCAGCAACCACGCTCTGGCCAAGGCGTTCAGTAACTTTCCCATCTTCCATTTCGTACCGATCATCTAGGTATTTTGCTGTGGCCTCGGAAATGTGAACCTTGCCCGCCACTCCCAGCTGCTCCATGAGATTGGCCAAGTTCACATCGTTGGACCACACATCGAATTTGAACCTCCTCATGCCCAAGATGCCACAGAGGACGGTCCCCGTGTGAACCCCGACACGCATGTTCACCATCTCTTTCTTCTCCTGGCAGAACTGCTCGATCGCTCTGATCATACCCAAGCCCATCTCAATGCAGCAGTAGGCATGGTCGGCCCGGGGCTCTGGACACCCCGCCACGCAATAATAGCAGTCTCCCAGGGTACTGATTTTCTCACACTTGGTCTCTTCACACAACCGGTCGAAGCGACCGAACAGATCATTGAGGAGACCCACCAGGGCATGTGCAGACTTATTGGCACTCATCTTGGTGAAGCCCACGATATCTGCAAATAGAATACTGACTTCTTCGATCTGCTGCATTTTGAAAGGGCGAAATGCTATGGGGGCTTTCTGTATGGAAGACTTTTTCTTCCTGTTCTTGGGGCTGGAGGTGGCGTGCCTTTTGACAGAATTCTCACTCTCCTCATCCCCCTGTTTCATCAGGTCATCAGCTATGATCCTGGGCATCACAGAATGAATCATCCTCTCTTTCAGGGCTTTTTCCACTTCCAGATCCTTTCCATGCATAATTGACTGTCCCACCTTGAGAAAGGTGCTCCTGGATCTCACCTGGGACATGATAAATAGGTGGACCCCGATGGCGTGAATGCAGATATGGAGCAGGGCTCGGCTCAGCAGCTCCCAGTGCGGCGCCCATGCTCCAGGTGGGGGGAAGCAGTCTTTGTCTCGAAAATGATAGCCAAAGGTCTCAAAGAGAACAGAATAGACCACTCCCAAAAACAAGCTCAAGTACAAAGGTAAGTGCATGACGGTGTAGAGCAAAAAGAGCACTTCGATGCACATGGAAAAGCTCCCCACTTGAGATAAGCAAGTGTCTGTGGGCTTGGCTGCGAGGGTACGATTGGAGCTGTCAACACGTCCTGAGAGAGGCGTCAAAACCTGAAACTGGGCGGCCAGGGTCAGGGCGAACACCAGGAGGGTGAGAACCAGAGAGGTCCACACGTAATGCCGGGCATACAGCTTGGTGAAGGTAAACAGAAAAAAGCCCACACACACGACGAGGAAGCACAGAGCTGGGGCTACCATGACCATCAGTTTGGACCGCATGTGGACGCCAAAATAGATGCTCCACAGCAGGCAGGCGAAGCCAATGTAGAAGAGCGCATACCGGAAGCGGCGCTGGGTCTGCGGGAAGCAGCGCTCCATGCAAGCCTCCTCCAGGTTCACCGAGTCAAACTTGGGGTCCCACCACCGGCTGGAGGCCCTCTCGAACAGCTGGGGCAGCTTCTTCTGCCTGCGCAGGCGGCCTCCAGCGCCCACTCTCCGGGGGACGCCCCCTGAGTCCCCAGAGCTGCTACAGCTGGAGGAGATGCTGTACTTGCAGTGCTTGGGGTGGCTGTTGGAGGACAGCTGCTTGGGGTTGATTTTGACCCTCACGCTGTTGCTGTCTCCGCTGGAGTCACAACTCACCTCGGTGCTGTGGTGCGGTAGCAGCTGCTGGTGGGGCGGGGAAGCCATGTTGCCGAGCGCTCCGAACCTTCCGGGCCGGGGGCTCTGGTACCTGTCGGCGAAGACGACCTGAGTTACACGGGCACCGATTCCCACACAGGCGCACGCTCCTGAAGGCCACTAGCTCCACGGGTGCGCTCGGCGGCGGCCGGGGCGGTCCACTTGCGGAGGCACCACACGCTCCCGAAAGCTGCGGCTAACGTCTAAGCCGGGCTTCCGCCGTCCCGCCCCGGGGCCGCCCGCAGCAGTCGGGACGGACCCGGCAATCCCGCGCCGGCGAGGCGGCGGCGCCCCCACGGCCCCCCGCGCCGCCCACCCCGCGCACTCGCCTGCTCCGGCCGCCGCGGCTGCGGAGGCAAGTCCAGCCGAGCCCTCTCACGCCGCCAGCCACTCTCGCCCGCGCGGCTCTCCCGCCGGCGGCGGCGGGCCCCTCATGCCGCGCGGAGCGGCGCCTCCCCTGCGTCAAAGGCCGGCGGCCCCGCGGGAGGCTGCGGGCGGGCTGTGAGGGGCTGCAGCGAGGCCCCGGCGCCGGCGCGAGTCTGAGGAGCCCGCGACGCCGCGGTCGCCCCCGTCGGCGCGGCGCGTCTAGCGGGGCCTGCTCCCGGCCTCCGGGGCCGGCCCAGCGGGGCGGGGATGCCCAGCGCCCCGGGAGACGCCGGGCGCCGAGCGCAGGGCGCGGCGGGCGCGGGCCCCTCAGCCGGCCGCCCTGCGCTGCGCTGCCGCAGAGCCAGCTCCCGCGACGCCGACCCGGGACGCCCGCCCGCCCACGCCCGGGGCGGCCTCCCGAGCTAGCGACGCCGCCGCGGCCGCGGCCGCCGCCGTGCCTCCCGCTGCCGCTGCCTCATGTCGGAAGAGCCGCCGCCGCCGCCGCCGCGGCCGCCACCATCTCCGGCCCCCTCCCCCTCCCGCTGTCACTGACAGACTCGCGCCCGCGCCGCCCCTCGCCCCGCCGCAGCGCGCACGCGCGGCCCGCGCACGCCGCCGCCTGGCCCCGGGCACGCGCACGGTGCGCGCGCCGGGCCGGCGCGGCTGCAGGGCGGGGGCGGGGCGGGCACGCTGCGGCTCCGCCCTCAGTCCTCCGCCTGCTGCCCCGGGGCGGTGCAGTGCTGGGCGGCCCGCCGCAGGCACTGCAGGACTGCGGGACCTGTGGGGCTGAGGGGACTGCGGAGGCGACGGGGTTCTGCGAGACCCGTTTTCCTCCGGGCTCGGGTCCCCAGACCCGTTCGAGGAAAACGAGTGGCTCCTGCTAGTTAAGGAGCAGCCGGGGTGCGACGTTTAGGAAACGAAAACGTTCTCCTCTCCGTCAGCACACCTTTTCTTAATACATGCAAGTTTGCAACTATGGTGCATGTGCCCAAAGAGAGGCACCCCTTCCTCTCTAAGCAATGAGTACGTGCCCCGGGGGCACAAGCCCTTCCCTGAGCGTGGTCTTCCCAGTCACCGCAGTCCAAGCCGCAGCCTCTGGTGCCTGGGCCCCCCCCACAGGCTCTTCCAGCCGCAGAGACTTGCCTTTCCCGTGCCTGGATCATCGGCCACAACTGCCTTCACCTTTCCACAAATGAACCTTTCACAGGAGTCTGCTCTCCATAGAGTAGTCCCACGGGAGCCTCCCTGAGCGTTGTCTGCAACCTGTCAATACAGTCCCAGACTTCCTTGTGCACCAATCCCGGCCCTTTCCTGCATACTTAGTACCTCCTGCCAGTCATAAGGGTCTCCTCCTTCCTCCCTTCACTTTCCAGGCCCAGCCACGGGGCCCATGCCAGGTTTCACAGGTGATTTAGAAAATAAAATAAAATGTGGACTCTCCCCATAATGGAATACTATTTGGCCATAAAAAGGAATGAAGTACTGATCCACGAAGGAACCAGAAAGATGAAACCTGAAAACATGATACTAAGTGAAAAGGAGCCAGTCAGGAAAGACCACATACTATATGATTTCATTTCGATGAACTGTCCAGAATAGGCAAACCCATAGACAGAAAGCAGACAGGTGATTGTCTGGGCCTGGGGGCTCTGCTTTGGGGAGTGATGGAACTAGATGGAGGTGGTGGGTACACAACACTGGGAATGTACTAAATGCCATTGAATTGTACCCTTTAAAATGGTTTAAAGTGGTAAGTTGTATGTTATGTGTATTTTACCGTGATAAAGATAAAAGAAAAACAAAACAAGAATAACACAACAGCAGGACTGGTATTCCTGCCAAAAGAACATAACCTTGATCTAATCACCAGAAAACATCGGGCAAACCCAAATTGAGAAATATTTCTTCCAAGTAATTGGCCAGTACTCGTCAAAAGTGTCAAGGTCACGAAAGACAGAAAGTGAAGAACTGTCACAGATTGGACTACACGTAACATGGGATCCTGTTGTACAAACTGGGACAGGAAGAGCATTTGGGGGAATTCGAAGAGGTCTGCAGTTTAGTGAATAGTAGCCTTGAATAGTAGCCTCTCGTCGGTGTAAATTTCCTGGATTTGTCAATGGACTATGATAACATACAACGTTGACATTCAGGGAAGCCTGCTGCACAGTGAAGGGGAATGCTCTGGTATTTTTGCAACTTTAAGTCTAAAACTGTTTCCAAACAAAAAGTTAGAAAAAGTTGTAAATAAAACCTTTACAGATCATCAGCTATGTGCTGAACAACTCTGATGTATTCTGTTTTTTACAGATGAAGAAACCAACATGTACACTGCACAAGCCAGTAAGAAAGATAATAATAGTAAACTTACGCTGACTGAACCTTTGTCGTAAGTGCCCGAAACCACTGGATGCTTTCACTTGTGACCTATTCGGTCCTTACCACAACCCTCTGAGGTACATGTGATTGCCCCTATTTTAGAGATGTGAAACTGGGGACTGATGCGTGATGTGCCCAAATCCACACAAAGTCTAGGGACAGAGCTCAGATTCAAAACCAGGTCTGACCCCAGAGGCCGCGGTGCTCTGAAGCCTCGGCACCACCCACTCTAACCCTCACATATCCCAGTGTCTCACATGCTAACCCACCAACCTGAGCCAGAAGCCCTTAGAGAAGCTGCTGACAATTTACATTCCCCCATTTAATGCAACCCTGAACTCCCCACTTGCTGGTTTCCTCCAATAATTGGAAAGATCTATCTGTGCTTTTCCTTTCCTCCCATAATCTTTCAGTCCACCCACCACTTGTGGTGACTTTGGCATTTGTAAATTAATTAGTTATGTCAGATTTTTAGAGCATGATTTTAGATCATGCCGACCTCCCTCCTTTCCCATATGTCTCCTGGAAGCAGATGGACAGCATTCCCTGTTGATGAAGGCTGTAACCCACCAGGCCCTCCTTAATCTCTAGGTTAGGGTGGAAGTCATTCCATAAACCCTTGGGATCAGGGATAATGTGCCCAGCACTGAGCATTGGGTCCTGGGTGTCCAGTGACACACTCTCTGTGACTTCAAGAGGCTACTAGCTGGAAAAGATACTGGGGAAGGCAATGAGTTAAGAAAATGGAATCACCATACGTGAGGAAGAATGCCACAAAAAGGTTAACTCCTTTCTCCTAATGCCAAGACCTGGAAGGGAGTCGCTGGCAAGCCCTGGGTCCCTTCTCCTTAACCCTCCAAAATCATGGAGTTGCCTGTTACTCAGGATATATGGGACCGGTGCAACTGCTTTCTCCATCCATCCAACCAGATGGCTGCCAGATCTGTAAGGTTTTCTCTCCATCTGTGATGTGTGCAGAACTTCCACCCAACACAGCGTGAATCAGATAGGGTCTGCACAAACTTCACCAAAGTTTTCAGCAAGTGTTACCAGCCTCATCACATCACCCTTTCCCTCCCCGACATACTAGTTCACCTGACCTGTGAGGGCTTCGGCTCCAAGCTATCACAAGTCACACATGGTCATGACATGACCAGCTTCGAGACAAACAGCACATGGAGGGAGCTCTGACCATTCTCGTCAAGCAGGTGGCGGAGGTCTCAGCAGTGCCTACGTTATTTCTGGCAGTCGGGTAGGCAATCATTGTGGAGAACCACCCATGGTAAGGCAGCGGTGGGGAGGGGGGTGTTTCCTGCTCTCATCCAATCAGGCTGCAGTGAGCAAGCTTTGAGTCCTTCTTCTCTTGCCTGGTAAGGGTGAGTCTGTAGGAATAGACCCACATCCTTTTCCTCTCCATCCAGGAGCTGGTCACTGGTCTTAGGCAGCTGTCTCCACACTCACAGAGAATCCTGTACTGAGGCAAAGTAAAAGAGGCTGATTAGGGAAGATCATCAAAATCCCTGGCAGGCTTTGCTACAACCCAGGAGTCTTTGATCTAGCCATTTATATAAATTCCAAATCCTGTCATGCCTGGTGCACAGCTCGATAATGCCTATTGAATGAATGCATTTGGGAATTATAAGAGGCAAGATGTGTATGAAATACTTAAGCTCTTGGTTGCTTTTAATAAGCAGAATAAGTAATATTCGATGTAATGCTTATGAGTGTATAGCTCTTTCCACCTACATACATAGTAGAGATTCTGGCTTGGCCTTAAAGCTAAAATATGTGATGGACATATTTATGACCCCAAGGCAGGGGCCAGGGAGGACAAGTGCAGGGGCAATCATATTTTGAAGGAGGAACTGGTTGGTTAACCCAGCAAGTTTGACTGAGACAGAGGGTGGGGATTCTGAGGAAAGCATGGTGACTGTCCCTCAGATTTGCAACCTGGCCCAGCTCCTGCTGGACTGTTCCTCCCATCCCATTCCATAATAGGGAATCCATAATAGGGTCTTAGCAGATGTAATTACTGAAGATGAGGTCATTCTGGATTCAGACGAGCCTTAAATCCAGTGTCTGATGTCCTTCATGACAACAGGGGACACGGAGACATGCAGGGAGAAGAAAGCCATGGGGAAGATGGAGTCAGGGATTGGAGAGATGTGCCCACAAGCCAGGGAATGCCAAGTGTTACCCAGAGGCACAGAAGCTGGAAGAGGCAGGGAGGACCCACCCCCAGTGCCTTCAGAGGGAGTCGGGCCTTGCTGACACCATAATTTCTGACTTCTGGCCTCCGGAACTGTAAGCAAATACATTTCTATTGTCTGAAACCACCACGTTTGTGGTCATTGTTGTAGCAGCCCCAGGAAACTCCCACGAACTGTTTCATCACAAACCACAAGCAAGGGTACAATTAGCACTCCAGGTAACCCCTCTAACGGTGCAGACACGAAAGACGAAGGGCAGGGGGGCTCTCTCTCTGCTTCCCAGCAGGCTAGAGCAAACCTTCAGCATCTTGAGAGCTGCAGGAGACCCCAAGGGCACGTAGCGGGGTGGAGGTCAGCCCTGACCAGTGCAGGTGAGAAGAAATCGGGTCACCTCTAGAGACGCCTGCAGAAACTTGGCTTACACAACACTGTGCCCATTTTACATTTCTTTTCTTTTCTTTTTTAAAGATTTTATTTATTTATTTGACAGACAGAGATCACAAGTAGGCAGAGAGGCAGGCAGACAGAGAGAGAGAGAGAGAGAGAGGGAAGCAGGCTCCCTGCAGAGCAGAAAGCCCGATGTGGGGCTCGATCCCAGGACCCTGAGATCATGACCCGAGCCGAAGGCAGCAGCCCAACCCACTGAGCCACCCAGGCGCCCCCACTGTGCCCATTTTACAGACCAGGAGTGTGAGCCGAGAGATCACATTGCTCACAGCTGTGACGTCCAGTGGATTCCAGTGTTGTGATGAGAGCTCAGGTGCCTTCTGACTCTCAATCCTAAGTATGAAACCTGGTTTCTCTCTGGAAGTTTCCCTGTAGTTCTGAAACTTCACCATGCTGGATGGTAGCATGGATCTATGTTTATCCCTTGTGCCAGGCATCGGCTGGCCCCTTGCAATCAGAGGACTCATGTTTGTCATTTCTGGGAAATTTTAGGAAGTTGTGTCTTTGATGATTTCTCTCTTCTGTTTTCCCTGTTCTCTTTCTGCAATGCTTAATGTTGGAATGCTGGGCCTCCTGTCTATTCCTCTTATTTTCTTATCTTTTCCATCTCTGTGACTTTCCTTTTTTTCTCCCTTTGACTTTTTTTGTCAATGTTCTGGGAGATTTCCTTAGCTTTACCTTTTAATGTTTTATTGAGAATTTTTCTTTCTACCCTTTTTTCCTTTTCTCTTCAAAAACTTTTCACAGTAATAATTCTACTGTTATGTTTTGATACCCAAGGGCTCTTCTGTCTTCTGAATTTTTTTTAAGATTTTTTTTTTATTTGAGAGAAAGAGTGAGAACAGGAAGGTAGGGGGTAGGGGGCATAGGGGAAGGGAGGAGCAGACTCTCTGCTGAGCAGGGAAGCCCGACAGGAGGCTTGATTCCATGACCTCAGGATCATGACTTGAGCCAAAGGCAGATGCTTAACCAACTGGGCCAGCCAACCTCAGCCTTCTGAGGTTTTTTTTTTTTTTTTTTCCCAAGATTTTACTTATTTATATGAGAGAGACAGAGAAGACCAGAGCACAAGTTGGGGAAGGGGCAGAGGGAGAGGAAGGAGCAGACTCCCCACTAAGCTGAGCAGAGAGCCCGATGCGGGGTTTGATCCCAGGACCCTGGGATTATGACCTGAGCTGAAAGCAGACGTTTAACTGACTGAGCCACCAAGATGTCCTGACTTCCAAATTTTTAAAATTTCATCTTATTCTCATTTCACCAGTGGAATAACTTCTCATTTCTCTGAAGATACTGAAGATAGATTATTTTATTTATTTATTTATTTTTGCATAGTCTCCACCTTTTCTTATCATTTAGGCCTTTTCCAAGTCAGAAGGTTTTCTTGCATGTCTGGTCAGCTTTGGCTGCCCATTCACAGTTCAGACGAGTCACTAAAAAGCTGATTAGAAACTCAGTGCAGGGGCGCCTGGGTGGCTCAGTGGGTTAAGCCGCTGCCTTCGGCTCGGGTCATGATCTCAGGGTCCTGGGATCGAGTCCCGCATCGGGCTCTCTGCTCAGCAGGGAGCCTGCTTCCTCCTCTCTCTCCCTGCCTGCCTCTCTGCCTGCTTGTGATCTCGCTCCGTCAAATAAATAAAATGAAATCTTTAAAAAAAAAAAAAAAAAGAAAAAAAGAAACTCAGTGCAGGTGGTGGGACGTGCCAACCATGGGCTTCCCCTCACACAATGCTTCTCAGCCCGGCCACATGCCACAACCACTTGGGACGCTGTGGACACTAATGATGTGACCCCATCCTCAGAAATTCTGATATGGGGGCACCTGGGTGGTTCAGTCAGTTAAGCCTCTGACTCCTAATTTCGGCTCAGGTCATGATCTGTGTCCTGGGATCGGACCTTGCATCCATCAGGCTCCCCATTCAGCAGGTAGTCTGCTCAAGGCGTCTCTCTCTCTGCTCCTCCCCTGCTTGTGCTATTTTCTTCTCTCTCTCAAATAAATAAATCTTAAAAAAAAATAAAAATAAAAAAATAAAAAGAAAGTAATCCTGATGTGACCATTTGGGGACAGGAAAGGGTACAGGAGGGCATTTCAAATTTCCCCCGGTGATTCTTATGATCATTTACTGCTTTAGAAGGTTCTGGTCAGGTCATTTTATAGGAGACACCCCCCCCCATGTTGGTACTTCCAAGGGTTTCCCCTTGGATTCGTCAGGTTTTCCAAAGAAGGCTCTTCCAGGCTGGCCACCACTCATCTGAGAAGCAAAAATGGCTGGAACGCTGAGCATTCAGTATCTAAACCTTTGCTTAGCAAGACAGCATCTGGGACAGTTCTGATCCTGGTGGACTGTTGCTGGCTTTTACCCAGGAGCCCTCCTAGGACAGTCCCTTGCACAATGAACCCACAAACTATTAGCCACATCTATCGGCAGAACCCCACAGACTTGTCAGGATGACGGGGATATATTCCGGCCCACGATCATATCAAATTACCATTAACACTACTCAGGAAGAAAGTTTGTGAGCCCGACAAGAATTACCACATTGCCAATAAATACATTTTTTTCTCCAACATAGAAACATTCCAGAAGGAAGTATCCAGTAGCATCTACAATACTCAGTATCTGAGAAGCTCCATGGAGTCCAGGCTGTACCCGATCAGCAGAGCTTGTCCAGGTCTCTCTGCCGTTCCCATTTATGCTTCATGTTTCAGTGCTTCACGTCGAGGTCCTCACACAAGTCATGGTAAAAACCCGCTGTGCCATAGTGTGCTGGGACTGTTAATAAGAGACAAGCTTTTCCCATGGGCAGTGAGCGGCAAAGCCTGTAGAAGACACCACAGTAGGGACGCCTGGGTGGTGGCTCCGTCGTTTAAGTATCCGACTCTTGATTTCAGCTCAGGTCATGACCTGAGATCACAGGCAGACCTCGGACAAGCATGCGGTGCAGCCCATCACCCAAGAACTGGGGGATGGGGTCAGTGTGATGGATCCTAGGGCAGTGGGTGAGCACAGCCCAAGGCCAGGCAGGGCGGAATCGGCACTTCTGAGATTCAGGGAGATTGGGGAAAGAAAGTCCTAAAGAGCCAGGACAACGTTGCCAGGACAGCCTAAAACTGCATTCCTGGGCTGCTTCAGTCCCCCGGGAAGATGGAGGTTGTAATCGTCTCTGCTGCAGCCAGGCCACAGTGCCCTGCGAGGGCGGGGCGGTGTAGGGGGCTAACTTCATCTGACAACTCAGCCCAGAACGGGGCTTCCTCCTGGTTTTCCTTATCAGTTGAGGAAGTGGTCACAGTACCATCTGCAGGAGAGGTGGCCCCACCGGTGCCCAGCCAGGGACAGTGGCCATGCAGGAGTGCCCGGCTGCTGAGACAGGGACACGCAGGGAGCTGGCAGGTCTCCTTCTTCACTGGCTCAAGGTGCAAGTCCGAGATGTGACCCGCGGCACGCAATTCCGGACTTGCGTTATGGTCAGCACACCCACTGTCTGCCCCCGGCAAGCAGGGAAGGGTGACCAGACATGGACGAGGAGAGAAAACACCCTGAAGACCTGTAAGTCCCAGGAGGGTTCCGGGGGGACTGGAGTGTCCAGGGGATTCTGGAGAACTGGGCTGTGCTGGGGCGGTTTGAGCAGGCCAGCTGGGCTGCAGGGCACAGGGGACAAGAGCCAAGTAAGCAGCATGGGCAGGGCGGGGCCCCATGGAGAAGCCTTTGGAAGAGCCTTGAGGCAGAGTGTGGGTGCGTGGGCTGGCCTTGCCAGAGGGGCGTGCACAGAGCCCATCAGCAGACGCCCCCCCACCCCCACCCCCCGCTCGCCGCAGGCGTATCTGCTTACGAAGGTGGAACCAGGACTGTTGCAGAAAGTGCTGGAACTAAGAAGAAACCTACCTCCCATCCGGGACCAATGACATCACACACAAATGCAGACACATCCCTGCCTCACGGCACCACAGCTTGCAGTCACGAGGCAGAAACACCTGAGGAGGTGGGGAAGGGGGAAGGGGGGGCCGCTGAAGCTCTGGCTGAGAATCTGGGTGCGGCCGCCCAACGCAGGGACTCGGAATGTGCCAGGCTGCAAAGTGAATTCCTGGGGCATTTTTTGAGGCTCAGGTGATTCTGAAGGTAGAGGCTGTCACAGAAAAACAGCAGACGCTGGCCAGTGCCAAACGCATGTCATGCCCAGTTCTAAAAGTGGACGTGGGTTCGGAAGGCTGGAGCACGCAGGGCGGCTGAGGAGACTTCACTGGGCAGTTCACGTGAGGAAAAGGCCTGGGGACAAGGGTCAGTCATTCAAGTCTTGAGGCTCCTCTTCTTTACCAACAGGCTCCCAGCTGGGAATAGAGTTCTGTCTGCTCCTTCTAATGACTGGTCCCTGGGCTCCTAGCTGGCTCAGCCAGGAGCGCACGCAATGCTTGATCTCCGGGTTGTGAGTTCAAGCCCCACGCTGCGTGTAGAGATTACTTAAAATTTTTTTTTTTAAACTTTTAAAAATCTCTCATAGCTAGTTACTATAATAATTATATATTTGCGGGCGCCTGGGTGGCTCAGTTGGTTGGACGACTGCCTTCGGCTCGGGTCATGATCCTGGAGTCCCGGGATCGAGTCCCACATCAGGCTCCCAGCTCCATGGGGAGTCTGCTTCTCCCTCTGACCTTCTCCTCGCTCATGTTCTCTCTCACTGTCTCTCTCTCAAATAAATAAATAAAATCTTAAAAAAAAAATAATAATTATATATTTGCACCCATTCTTCCACTTGTGTAACTTCCAAGAAACGACAAGCACAGAGCAGAAGTCATTACACTGGAAGCTTTAGGACATCAGGGTCAACAACGTTCCCAGCAACGGGGAGGCCTGAGTGTACCACCATCTCTGCCTGCCCCAGGACACCTAAAAAGGAAAAAAAAAATGTATTCTGACAAAATACATATGACATACACTTTACCCCTTTAACCATTTTTTTAAAAAATTTTATTGTTATTTATTTATTTGACACACAGAGAAAGATCACAAGCAGGCAGAGAGAGAGAGAGGGGGAAGCAGGCTCCATGCCAAGCAGAGAGCCTGACACAGGACTCGATCCCAGGACCCTGAGATCATGACCCGAGCCGAAGGCAGAGGCCCAACCCAGTAAGCCACCCAGGCGTTCACCCCTTTAACCATTTTTAAGCATAGAGTTCAGTGGCAGTGAGTAGAAGTATACATTACCTGTTACATCCAGAACATTACAACAAACTGAACCTCTGTCCCCATTAAACACTCACTGCTCACTTCCTCTTGCCCCCAGGCCCCGTGACCTCTATTCTACTCTCTGTCTCTACGAATATGACTATTCTAGTGTCTTGGAGGAGACGAATCACACAATATTTGTCCTTCTGTGTCTGGCTCATTTCACTCATCTTCATGTTTTCAAGGTCCATTGATGTTGTAGCAGGTGTCGGAATTTCATTCCTTTTTCAGGATGAAGAAGATTCCACTCTATGTCCATACCACATTCATTCATTCATTGATGGACAACTGGATTGTTTCCACCTTTTTGCTTTTGTGACTAACGCTGCTATGAACATCAGAGGACAAGAGTCTGTTTCGAATCTCTGCTTTTCCTTGACTTAGTTGTAGTGATTTTTTCCCTAGAAATTTGTTCCTTTTTTTCTGCACATGAAAACTATTGGTAGGTTTCTCATAATCTTTTATTACTCTTGTCATCTCTGCAGCATTTATGGTTATGTCCCCTTCTAAAATCTTCATATTACTTGTGTCTTCTTTGTTCTAGATCATCTTATCAGAGACTTACCAACTGCTACTCTTGCAAATAACTAATCGTATTAGAATCAGGTTCAGGTTTAGAGAAAACCTCCAAATAACAGTTGCTTAACCCATTCTCATTGCGATACATCCAGAAGGCTCAGTCTGGGGCTGGTCTGGCAATCCATGGCATTGGAGAACGAGGTTCCTTAGAGCCTGTTTTGCTCTTTCCTACAAAGGAAAAGTCATTGTCCAATACCTGAAGGTCCCCCTTCCATGGAGGATAGTATCTGGAGCTCCAGACAGGAAGGTGGAGGAGGGAGAAGAAAGACATGCACACAGCACGTCTGCTCATATCAGAACAGTCATACCGCCAAGTGACTTGCAAAAGACTTTTTTGAAAACCAATTTCACTAGATATAGAATTCTAGATCGATCATTTTTTTTCTTCCAGTGCTTTAAAGATGTTCCAGTGTCTTCTGGTTTACATCGCTTAATATGAGAAATCTAGAGAAATTCTAACCTTTGTTCTACATTTATTGTATCTTTTTATCTCTGAAATTAAAGATTTTTTTTTCATTATCACTGGTTTTCAGCAATTTGGTTATGATGAGTCTGGGTTTGGTTTTATTTTTATTCTGCTTGGGATTCTTTGAGTGTCTTAGCTCTGTCTATAACTACCTTTACAGCTTTCATTAAATGTGGAAAACGCAGGTGCCTGGGTGGCTCAGTGGGTTAAGCCGCTGCCTTTGGCTCAGGTCATGATCTCAGGGTCCTGGGATCCAGTCCCACATTGGGCTCCCTGCTGTGCAGAGAGCCTGCTTCCTCCTCTCTCTCTCTGCCTGCCTCTCTGCCTACTTGTGATCTCTGTCAAATAAATAAATAAAATCTTTTTTAAAAAATGTGGAAAACGCTTTGGCCATTAGCTCTTCAAATCTATTTTTTTTTAAAGATTTTATTTATTTATTTGAGAGAGAGAGCATGTGAGAGAGAAAGCACGAGAGGAGGGCAGGTCAGAAGGAGAAGCAAACTCACTGCTGAGCAGGGAGACTGATGGGGAACTCGATTCTGGGATTCCAGAATCATGACCTGAGTAGAAGGCAGACGCTTAACTGACTGAGCCAACAGGCACCCTCTTCAAATCTACTTCATCCCTGTCCCTCCTCTTCCTGGGACTTCATTACACACAATCACACATATCCATGCTGCTCAACATTGTCCCACAGGTCAGAGAGGATCTGGTGGGGTTTTCTTCTTTTTTTCCTCTGTGCATTAGTGTGAATGATAAGTATCCATTACCATGCTTACGAGTTCACTGATCTGTTCTGCTGCAGATTCTAATCTCCTATTAATCCCATCTGGTGAAAGTTTCATTTCATATATTGAAATTTTCAGTGCCACAAGGAGCTTTTGGGGTTTTTTTACTATCTTACACTTTGCTCCACATTACATGATTTCCTTTAAGTCTTTGAGGATATTTGCAGTGAGTGACTTAAAGTCCTTGTCTGTCAATCATTTCATCTCTGTCATTTCTGACTCTGTTTCTATTGACTGATTCTGCTCCAGATTATGGGTCACATTTGATCACCTTGTCTCATGTCAAGTAATTTTTTATTGGATGCTGCACATTGTCAACTGTGCAGTTTTTCTTTAAAGATTTTATTTATTTATTTGACAGACAGAGATCACAAGCAGGCAGAGAAGCAGGCAGAGAAGGTGGGGGAAGCAGGGATGATGCGCAGAGAGCCTGATGCGGGGCTCGATCCCAGGACCCTGGATCATGACCTGAGCTGAAGGCAGAGGCTTAACCCACTGAGCCACCCAGGTGTCCCCAACTGTGCACTGTTGAGTGCCAGAGTTCGCTGCCTTCTTTTCAAGAGTACCAGACTGTTCTAACAGGAAGTCAGGTTATTTGCAGATTAGGTTAATTCTCTGAAAGAATGTTTTTCAGCTTTGTTTGGACAGATCTTTAATAGCCTTTCCTGTAGAAATAGTTCAGCTCCACTGGTGATGCTGACCCTTCTGCGGTCTGTGAGGTGCCTGTGCTCGGTGACAACTCTCCACTCTAGCTGTTTGGAGCTTGGGTATTACCCAGGTCCTGTTCAGTTTCCAGTTCTCCAGATGGCCTCTGACCAGCTTCACGGATTTTCCCCCTGTGTATTTGTGGCTTAGTATTTGTAACAGTCTCCAGATTCTCAGAAGTCTTTCTCTGCATAGGATCCTCCTCTCTGGGGTTCTGCTCTGCAAATCTCACCTGCTTCGGGCTCTCCAAATGCCTGTATCTCTCTCCTCAACTCAGCAAGATTGCCATGCTCTGCTCGCGGTCTCCCTATTGGGCTACTTGGCTATGCCAGAAATGCAGGGCTGGTTTAATATTAGAAAATGTATTAATGCAGTTAACCACATTGCCATACTAAAGGAGGCATGATGATCTCAGTAGGCAGAAGAAAAAAAATCAATGAAATCAGGAAATTCAATAACTGTCTGTTTTTAAAAATTTCAGCAAACTAGGAGTAGAAACTTCCTTAGCCTAATAAAAAAGTACCTGCCCCCCACCCCCCCAAAAAGAACTATAGCCAACCTAATAGTTTTAAATACATAGCTGCAGCTGTAAATAGGGTGATCAGGTCTCACTGAGAAGGACACATCTGGGCAGAGATTTGGAGGATGTGAGAGAGGGAACCATGTGGATATCTGAAAAACAGTGTCAGAGGCAGAGGGAACAATCAAGGCAGCAGGAACAGTGTAGAGAGCACCTGCTGTGCTCCAGGAACGGGAAGGAGGCCCATGCGTCCGAAGTGCAGAAAGGCAGAGAGTGGCAGACGAATTCGGAGAAGCAATGGGGGTCACATGCCACTGAAGGTCTTGAGGTTTTACTCTGAGTGGGATGAGGATCTGGAGAATGAAGAGAAGAATGGAGAAGAGTGACATGACTTGTCTTAAATCAGTAGAAAAGATCTCTCTGCACATTGTGCTGAACATCAAGCGTAAGAAGGCAGGGCAGAGGCAGGAGAACCAGCGAGGAGGCTGCTTCAGGAGCCCACGTGGGAGATGACAGTGGCTTGGTCTAGCACATATCAGTGAGGGCAGTTAACAGCGGTGACACAACGCATATGTTGTCAAAGAGGAGCCAGCAGGTTTGCTCATGGATCTGATGAGGAACGTGAAACCAACCAGAGTCAAGATGACTCCAAGGTCATCAGTCTGAGCAGCAGGAAGGACAGGAGGATGGAGAAGACACACCTATAGAGGGGTTCTATCCTGGTTGCTTCTGTGTACCCATAGGAGAGAGTGGCTAGGAACACTTAAAAACCCTCCACCCGGGGCACCTGGGTGACTCAGTGGTTAAGCCTCTGCCTTTGGCTCAGGTCATGATCTCAGGGTCCTAGGATGGAGCCTCCCAACCGGCTCTCTGCTCAACAGGGAGCCAGCTTCCCCCTCTTCCCCCTCCTGCCTCTCTGCCTACTTGTGATCTCTGTTTGTCAAATAAATAAATAAAATCTTTCAAAAAAGAAAAAAAAAAAAACAACCCTCCACTCGGCCACAGAACATCGTTGTGTCTGTGTGATTAGCTCCTGGAGCAGCCCTTTGATTTGCACTGATCCAAAGCCAACTGGGACCCCGCAGGCAGCCTCTTCCCTTGTGTCAGCGGCTACGGCTGCTCACACTTCAGACCACTAGCGAGAGTGGGGGAGAGAGGACTACCCCATGAGGTTTCCTCCATGAAAGAGGATTTAGGCTTAGGCTTTTGTCCTCTAATTCACAACACCGATTTGATAACGTCTTATTTTAGAGATCCTTTGGAGTCACGGAATAACCACAGAATGCACAGGCTACTTTAAAATTGTTTATCAGATTGTGGTGTCCAAAGTCCAGCAGTCAATTCATTATGTTGGCTTGACTCCCTCCATATGGAGAACCAAGTTAAAGCTTCATCGTAACACCAATCTGCTCACTGTGTGATTATCAACATTTTCTTACTTAATGCAACATCAAAATATCATCCTTTTGGGGCGCCTGGGTGGCTCAGTGGTTTAAGCCTCTGCTTCGGCTCAGGTCATGATCCTAGCTAGGGTCCTGGGATCAAGCCCTGCATCAGGCTCTCTGCTCAGCAGGGAGCCTGCTTCCTCCTCACTCTGTCTGTCTGCTTCTCTGCCTGCTTGTGATCTCTGTCTGTCAAATAAATAAATAAAATCTTTTTTAAAAAATCATACTTTATTTTAAAATGGGTATCTTTTTATATTTTTATCCAAATGTTGCCCAAAAACCCCTCATGTTCCTCTATTCACTATAGTTGGAGACTTAGTGTCTGCTCGTCAATAAACCATTTACAGATTTTTCTCGAAGACCCATGACCAAGGCATGGAGCTACATTCATCATGATACACATAGACTTTGAAAAAAAAAAAAAAATGAATGACCGGGTTGGGGGGGGACAGTATTTAATTAATTAATTTAATTCTATCAAGGCCAACAGAAAATTCACTTGGACTCAGTTTTCTTCTTTCCTTTTACCATGTAATCAGACTGTGTTTTCAAGAAACATTCCCCTCGGGGCTCCTGGGTGGCTCAGTGGGTTAAGCCTCTGCTTTCAGCTCAGGCCATGATCTCAGGGTCCTGGGATCCAGCCCCACATCAGGCTCTCTGCTCAGCCGGGAGCCTGCTTCCTTCTCTCACTGTCTGCCTCTCTGCCTACTTGTGATCTCTGTCAAATAAATAAATAAAATCTTAAAAAAAAAGAAAAAGAAACATTCCCCTCCTCTGTTATCTGTGTTGAAGAAGAGGAAAATAATACTTGAGATCGATTCTGACTTTTCGGTCTAGGAAACTCCCTTCCCAGCAGCAGGTACCTGTTTGCAGTGAACCTGGAAAGCACACGCACAAAAAAAGTGGAACCCATGGGTGGAAAAAGGTGA
This sequence comes from Mustela lutreola, assembly GCF_030435805.1. NCBI lineage: Eukaryota > Metazoa > Chordata > Mammalia > Carnivora > Mustelidae > Mustela > Mustela lutreola. Next base: position 20,439,149 of record NC_081306.1, on the reverse strand, counting down.
CACAGACCCCTCTGTGTGCACAGTCTCTTCCAAAACCAAGTGTTGGCTTATCACTGTATAGTCCCAGACTCACCCTCCCCTCCCTGCAAGGGGAAGGGCAGAGCCCGGAAACACATGAAGAGATGCTCCACATCACTCCTCGGCAGAGAAACGCAAATCAAAACCGCAGCAAGATGTCACCTCACACCAGTCAGAATGGCTATCATCAAAAAGATAAGAGAGAACAAGTGCTGGCGAGGATGTGGGGGAAAGGGAACCCTTGGGCAGGGTTGGTGGGATTGTGAACAGGCATAGGCACTGCGAAAAATAGCAGAGAGGTTCCTCAAAAAATTAAAAATAGAGCCACCATACCACCCAGTAATTCACTTCTGGGTATTTACCCAAAGAAGACAAAGCACTCATTCAAAAAGAGAGATGTGCCCCTCTGTTAACTGCAGCATTATTTGTAAAAGAGTCAAGACACGGAAACAACCTAAGTATCCATCAACAGAGGAGCCGATAAGAAGATATCTCACACACACACACACACACACACACACACACACACACACGATAGAATACATTCAACCATAAAAAACAAGATCTTGCCGTTCACAACAATGTGGATGGACCTTGAGGGTATTCTGCTAAGTGAAATAAGTCAGGCAGAAAACAACAAATACCACAGGATTGTGCTTATATGTGGAATCCAAACAAAACAAAGCAGACCAACACACAGAACGGAAGCGGACTCCTAAGTACAGAGAACAAACTAGCATTTGCCAGAGGGGATGGGGTTGGGGGGATGAGTGACATAGGCAAAGGGGATGAAGAGGGACAGACTTCCAATTAAAAAATAAATACGTCGGGGCGCCTGGGTGGCTCAGGTGGTTAAGTGTCTGCCTTAGGCTCAGGTTGTGACCTCTGGCCCTGGGATCGAGCCCCATGTCCGGCTTCCTGCCCTGCGGGGAGCCTGCTTCTCCCTCTACCCCTCCCCTCTGCTCATAATCTCTCTCATGCTCTCTTGCTCTCTCAAATAAATTAAGATTTTAAATAAATAAATAATGCATCACAGGGATGAAAACTATACAGGAGAAAAGGAGGGGGAGAATCAGCAGAACACCCCCAAAATCTAAGCCTATGCAAACCTGAATGTTGGCACCTTTTCCTTCAGGGTATCTGTCCCCCTCAGCGAGTCCAGCGCTCCTTGACCGGACACAGACTGCGGGGTCCAGAAGACAGGACACAAGACCAGAGATTAAACCCAGTTGAATGAAATTTGCCAACTGGGTGACTTGGGCAAGTCATCACTTACGTCTCTGGGTCTCAAATCTTCTCCTGCAACATGAGGCTATTCTAATACTGCCTTTGTCCATCCCAGGGAGGTTCGTGAGACCCAAGTAAGAAAACCAAACAGGGAATTGCTTTGTGTGCAATGATGAAATGCAGGCTGGAAAAATGTAGTGTGTTATGCTATCACGGTTAGTCTTAGTCCTGCCACTGAAGGTGTGACCTTGGGAAAGTTACTAGGTTGTCTAAGCTTCTACATCTGTAAGGCAGGGAAAATATGGCCTACCTCAGATGATTAAAATAGGGATTAAATAGATAAAACAGACACTTGGCTTTCCCAAGCCCAGGGGAGGGCTTCTCCTCCTAAATAAGAAGATAAGGAGTTGCTAAAGGAAAGCTCTGCATCCTGCTACTCTTCCTTCTTCCTGTCTGGAACATAAGTATGAGGCCTGGAGGTGCAGCAGCCATCTTGCAACCATGAGACAAGAGGCTTTAGAATAAAGGCTTCTGCTAAGGATGGAAGAACAGAAAGTGGAAAGAAGCCAAGTTTCTGGTGATCCCTGATACTAGTCCCAGGACATTTCCTCTGAACTTTCTGCTACAGAAGAGAAAAATTGCTTTTTATTGGCACCAGCCTGTAAAGTAGGGCTTTCTGTTGTTTATATCCACTATACACCGCAAACAGATACACTGTCTAAATTTTTTAAAAGATATTATTTATTTCGAGAAAGAGAACATGCAAGCAGGTTTGCGGGGGTAGGGGGCAGGGAGAGATGGAAGGAGAGAGAGGGAAGTGGACTCTCCACTGATCGCAGAGCCTGATGCAGGGCACAACCCTGAGATCATGACTCAAGCTGAAATCAAGAGTCTGACGCTCAACCGACAGAGCCACCCAGGCTCCTCTGTCTTAACTTACATTAAGTCTGGTCTCTACAGAGCACAGGTATGGGACAGGGCCTTGGCATGCGGCTTTTATCGTGTTGGCTGAGACAGCTAAAATAAATAAAGTTTGAAATTGAAGTTTAAGGACTGGATGAAAAATGTTAACCATGAGAACTCTGAGAAATTTGAGAAGCCTCATACATTTCACAGATGATGAAAATTGCTGTATTATTAAGTCAAAAAGTACCTCTTGCAAATACTTTTCTTTCTTTCTTTTTTTTTTTTTAAAGATTTTATTTATTTATTTGACAGAGAGAGATCACAAGTAGATGGAGAGGCAGGCAGAGAGAGAGAGGGAAGCAGGCTCCCTGCCGAGCAGAGAGCCCGATGCGGGACTTGATCCCAGGACCCTGGGATCATGACCTGAGACGAAGGCAGCGGCTTAACCCACTGAGCCACCCAGGCGCCCTGCAAATACTTTTCTTAAAAGTAAATGAATATAGAAGTACCTGGGTAGCTCAGTCATTAAACATCTGCCTTCAGCTAAGTTCATATCCCAGGGTCCTGGAATTGAGTCCTGCATTAAGCTCCCTGCTCAGTGGGGAGTCTGCTTCTCCCTCTCCAACTCGACCCTGCTTGTGTTCCCTCTCTCACTATCTCTCTCCGTCAAATAAATAAACAAAATCTTGAGGGTGCCTGGGTGGCTCAGTGGGTTGAGGCCTCTGCCTTCGGCTCAGGTCATGATCTCCCGGTCCTAGGATCGAGCCCCACATAGGGCTCTCTGCTCAGCGAGGAGCCTGCTTCCTCCTCTTTCTCTCTCTGCCTGCCTCTCTGCCTACTTGTGATCACTGTCAAATAAATAAATCTTTAAAATAAATAAATAAAATCTTGAAAAAAATTAAAAAGTAAATGAATAGAACAAAAGGAGTACAAGACTCTTACCATGAAAATTACAAAACACGACAAACCAGAAAGTAGATTAGTGGTTCCCAGGCTGGGGCTTGAGGTGGCTGGGGGTTAAGGCTAAGGGATGGGCACTACTTTTGGGGCTGATGAAAATGTTCTGGGAAGATGGTGGAGATGCCCAGACAACTTTGTGAATATAAGCGCCACCCCCAGAAATGTGCACTTTAAAAGGGTGAGTTTTGTGGAATGTAAATTATATCTCAGTAACAAAGAGTGGGGAAAAAAAAATGAACAAGAGTTAAGGAAACTAACTAGCTACTGAGAGCCCTTTCAGACTTCCATCTGAGTGCAATCATTGACCCCTTAGCCCAAAGACACGTCCATGGAAATTTCCACTGGGGATAAACTGAAAATTCCGCTCATATTGCCTCCTCTTTGGCAACGTTCCAGGCATCTTCTCTCAGTGGTTATGTTCACATAGCTCATAAAGCAGTGAAATTAAAAAAAGAAGAAAAAAACCCTCCATTTGCAACCATCTAGTTTGCAATACCAACACAGAGAAAGCAATCAGGTCCTTTCAACGACTTGCAGTGTTGGTCCTCTTCAACTCAGTACCTATGATTTTCCAGGTGGCAAATACGAAGGTTGTGGTCTGTTAATAGTATTGCGGTCTGTTGTTTATACTTATAATTAAAGGAAGTACAATATATCCATTAGGAGCTGATAAAGATGTAATTTTTCCCATTCAGAAAACCTCCATAAAGATGGATACATTTAGGGGCACCTGGGTGGCCTGGTCAGTTAAATGCCCAATTTTGATCTCAGTTCAGGTCTTGATCTCAGGGTCATGAGTTGAAGCTGCATGTTGGGTTCTGCACTGCATGTGGAGCCTACTAAAAAAAAAAAAGATGGATAGATACAAATACTTTGTGTGGTTCCTGGAATACAGCAGGTGCTCAATAAATGTTGGCTACTATAGTTATTAGCAGAGGCCAGTAGACATGCTACAGAATTCAGAAGCCTCCCATTACTGTGTCCTCCCGAGGTCCCCAGGCCTGGCTAACCCCCCATTCAGCCTTCCACAGTCGGAACAGATGGCGACATAAGGTCCTGCAACTGGCTCAGGCTGAGTGATCAGTGGCCAGTCGGGCCTCAGTGTGTCCCCTCCACCGTCTGTTCTCAGACGAATCATTTCTTCAGGCTCAATCCCACCCATGTGATCCATTCTTGCTGCCATGTCGGTGTGTGAATGCATGAACTTTCATCCATGGAAACGACCCTGTTGCCACCCAAACTTTCTCTAGGAAGGAGGAGGGATGGGTCCGTGTGGAGACAGTTTGGTCTCCATGGCATCAAAGCAAACTGCCCCCCAACACACACCAAGGAACTAGAGTTCTGACCTGGACCCCAACACATTAGCTAACCACAGAGCCAACCTCGGGCTCCCACAGCCTCAATACAGTCCCCTGCCCCCGCCGAGACACCCGCGGTCTCCAACCACACCCCCGACCCTGGGCCCCAGGCTCCCAGCTATCCTCTGATATAGAGGCTGGGTTTGGGGGACCCAGGGTGCCAGACAAGCAGGATGTCCTTGCCACTCCCCAGAGCCAAAACACCTTCCTCAAAAAGCAAAGACATGAAACCTATAAACAATCAAAACTTGTTTCCAGACCGTCAGAGTTCTCCCGCCCTGACCCATCTATCGTGCATGTACATGTACAGACACGGAAGACAGAGAGCTATAGAGACAGATACAGATACCCAGAAAAGAGATGCACAGATATGGTCTCTGAAACACTACTCACATTTTCTGGTTTCACCTTGTCAACCTGGGAAGAAGTATTTTACTGATGAGAAAAGCCAAGATTTACAGAGATTCTTTTACACTTAGCTAAGGTTGCCAGCTGCCAGGAGACGAAGGGGAGCCCGGCGCCAGATTGGAGGACCCGAGACACTGTGATGTACTCTTTCCATCTCATTTTCACTGGGCACCGAGAGCCCCACCTGAGCTCCACAGGCTTTCCTGCCATTTCTCAGACTCGGTTGCCCATGGCATGGCCCAGCCGCCCCCCCACACTGCATCCCACTCCTCACCTTCCAAGACTACTCTTCCCCAACTGGCTCCAGCTCACGGTCTGCCTCCTCCCGATCCTGCCTCCAACACCAGGAGTACTCACCAGTTCTTCCTCAGTTCTCCCTGCCCGAGCAAAGGCTTTGCTCAATGGAGTCAGGGCTTTTTGACTTCACCCCCAGAATCCAACTCTGGAAGAGTAAGGGTGGGATGGAATCTCTGAATCCTCAGGCTTGGCTCAGGAGCTTGGACAGAGCCAGCGGGCAAGGGGTACAAGCTGCATAACTGAGCAAAGCAAGTGATATTTTCACATCTTGCGATGGTAATTCATGGTATTATCCTTTGAGTAATCATTGACCATGCCGCGGATCTAAAAATGAGGACACTGGCTGGATTACATGCCTATTGTTTTTGTACTGTGGTAAAATACACATAAAATTTACCATGTTTAAGTTCTAAGGCATGAAGCATATTCCCAGTGTCACGCAACCATCACCACCATCGACCTCTGAAACTCTGCCTCCATTAAACACTAACTCCGTGCGTCCCCTCCACCAGCCTCTGGCAGACACCATTCTACAGTCTGTCCCCACGAATCTGACTGTCCCACCGGCCTCCCTCCCATAAGTGAAATCACACAGTATTCGCCCTTCTAAGTTTGACTCACTGCACTTCGTGTAACGTCTTCAAGGTTCACCCGCATTGCAGCATGTGTCAGAATCACGTGGTTTTCACCTTTTTTTTTTGGAATCTTGATACCCAGTGCAGAGCTCAAACTCCCGATCCCGAGATCAAGAGTAGAACCGCCTTTCAACTGAGCCAGCCCAGCGCCCCAGCATCACACAATTTTTAGCAGACATTTACTCGGTCATCAGAAAATATTGAAAACCTCCTGTTGCAAGCAGGGCCAGTACTCAGTGTTCAAGCTAAAACAAAGCAAAAAAGGTAAATGATAGAGTCTCTGCTCCAAGGTGTCAGACCACTAATATCATTTTGAAAGGGTCCAGTGTGCTGCTAAATGAGACAGGGGACACAGCCAGCCTTCCTCTCCACCCTCGAGAACGGCTTTCTATGTGCCAGCCTGCAGACTGCAGACTACTTCCCAGGTAAATCTATTGATTCCAGAAGACAATTTAAAAATGGAATTGGCTAATGGGAGGAATTTCAGGCCACACTGGGGTAGTGAGCAAACAAATGACAAAGAAAGTCAGGTATCCACTCGTCAGGTCGTACTTGGGGACAGCATTGCGTGGACGCTTCATCTATGGCTCTTTCCAGAAATCCTAAGAAATCCTAAATTGCCAAGACTCTCCATACAGTAAGACCAGTCCCTCAGCACCAGCCATCTCTGGTGAACCTGCTGAGAAGCCACCAAGAAGGCCTCAGATGGACTAGAGACCCGAGTTCCACAAGGTGGCGGGAAGTAGAGTTAGGGAGGTGGCATTGACTGAGCTCTTAATCAAGCCAAGCAACACGCTAAGCGCTTCCACACACAGTAGCCCATCGAATAATGTCAACAACGAAGTCCAAGAGACACCATTGCCTCATGTGTACAGAGGCAGAAACACCGGCTCAGGTGAGCAAACAGACAGCCCAAGGTCACACAGCTAATTCGTGTCAGAATCGGGCAAACAAATTCAGGCCTGTCAACCCCAATGCTCTTTTCTTTCACCCATGATGCCTCTTGTTCCGTGACGGGGTGATTCCGTGACATGTTCCTCATCTCCAGCCCCGCCCCGCACTGCTCCTCCCCTGAAGACCCCAGACATACATTTCAGGAAATGCCTCAGAGGTGGGACCAGCCGAAAGCACAAGGAAAGCTGTTATCCTCCACCCCACAGGAACCACAATGGGGGCTGGAGGGGGTCCCTCCAAAGAGGTCCATCTGGAAAGGACAAGACTTCTACAAGCCCTTAAATGAGAAAGGAGCAAATGCCTACAGCACCAACAGCTTAAGCACGGGCAGGGCTTCTGACTGAAACGAAGAACACTCAGGCAACTTTTCTAATTAATGATGGTTGAGTCATGCAAGGAAGGAAAAGTTGGCTCCAAGCTGATTCTGAGAGAAGGGTGCCCTCTGTGAAGGGCCTGAGTAGGCGTCTCCTGCAGCCGTATCCCCCACTCTCTCCTCCAACACTGATGCCACACCTTCTGGCACTTTCTTGTGGATAGAGGTTGGAAAAGCAGGAGGCCTAGCCCAACAGGTTTGGGAGAGCTCACTCTGGGCCAACCAAATGACTGGTGGGGAAGACACCTCTACATGGTGAGTAGATCATGGCTGGTCTTGTGCACCAGCCACAGGATGACCTGAGGGCCAGTGGCAGGTCCCAGCCACCTCCCCACGTGGGTGTCACTGCCTCTGAGATTTTACCTCTAAAAATGTCTTTCTCAGAAAGCTGTCATCAGCTTCAGAACAATCACAAAGTCACTGCACTCTAATCAAAATCCCAGTCTGGGACTTGACATAATTCACTCCAGATTCATATGGAAGAGCAGAGGCTGAAGAATCTCTAAGAAAAACCTGAAGAAGAACCAAGTGGGAAAACTTCACTCCTTCTTTTTTTTTTTTTTTTTTTTTTAAGATTTTATTTATTTGAAAGAGGCAGAGCCAGGAAGACAGCAGAGTGGCAGAGGGAGAGGGAGGAGCAGACTCCCCACTGAGCAGGGAGCCCGATGCAGGGCTCAATCCCAGGACCCTGGGATCATGACCTGAGCCAAAGGTAGGCTCTTCACCGACTGAGCCACCCAGGCGCCCTGACTTTACATCCTGATACGAGAATTCATTGTAACACTCTAATGATTAAGACAGCATTGTTCTAACAGCACAGGGATAGACAACACAGCAAAAAACAGACTAGAGAACTCAAAAATCCATTCAAATACAGAAACTTGAGAAGTATCAGAAGCAGCAACACATATTGGGAGAAATGTGGACTATTCCATAAGTCGTGTTGGAGTTAAACAAAAAGTCTTTCTTTGGGTTCCTTTCCCCGGGAGAAGTCTTCTGGGGAGGAGAACATTAATCAACTCCTGGTAAAGTGTTAGGCATAGAATCAGACGGACCTTGAAAGTCACGGGATCCTGCCCAGGGCAGGAATCTCTGACAGTATCTGCTTTTATATCCCAGGGATGTAAAAATCGTAATCAGGCAAGGAAGGCCATCCCACGGCTGTAAAGCTCCTATAGAGTTCTTTATATTAAGCAAAACATTTTCCCAAAACTTCTTCCCCTCCCCATATAGCACAGGAATAAATGTGTTTCCTCAAGGCTGCCAAGCAAGGCCCCGAGCATCTCCCAAGGCCTCCAGTTCTCTCAGTTATGCTGGGGGCAGGACATTCAATGCACATGCCCCCCCTAGGATGCCTCTGATGCACCCATTCTGAATGATGCCTGTGTATGATATTTGTACATACACACACACACACACACACACACACACACACACACACCACCACCACCATAACAGAGGGAAAAGCAAAAGGCTCCAAAGTAAGGTAACACAATGAACCCGAAGGGGGTCTCAGATGTGTTAGGTGGGTGTTCCTGGCCATCCGGTAGACCCCCAGGCAGCAGGCGCTCTGCCATCAAAGTCATTCATTCAGTTCCCCTCTCATACTCTGCTTCTTCCCATCCATTTTCTCCTCTTCCAAGTGTGCGGTTGATTTCGCCACATTTCCCAGTCACTATGGCATGGGTCCCCAAGCTGGGCCCTTGTGGAGGTTGCTGGCCACTGTAGCTCAGGGAATAGCCTAAGGAGGGTGGTCGGGAGTTGGGGGCACTACAGTTTCTCTCGGGAGGGAACAAGGGGCCGGATCAGCCTGGGCCTTACCTTCGTAGTACAGCTGGTGTCCAAAAGGGAGGACTAAAAAGGTGTTCTCTTGGTTCATGGAGGGAATAAGAGAACACAGACTTCTTGGTTGTCGTGTCCCCAGAGAATCAGCTTGATTCTGAAATCCAGATGGAGGGACTCAGTGAGAATCACTGTGTGACCAGCTGCTTCTTGCTAGTGATCACTCGGGGCTCTGAATGGGGTCCTGAATCAACCCCAAACATCAGCTCCACCGCCTGTCCACCTACCACCCCTCCGGGGCTTCCAATTTCCTGTATTAAAATAAAAATTCCACTTAGGAATAAATTTAACCAAAGACATACCAGACGTCTATGCTAAAGGCTACTAAACAAAATAAAAAGAAGACCTAAATAAATGAAGAGGTATACCATGTTCACAGATTGTAGGACTCAAAATTGCTAAGACATCAGTTCCCTCCTGAATGATCTACAGATTCAATGTAATCCCAATCAAAATTCCAGGAAGGCTTTCTTTTCAGAAATTACCATGCAATTAAATGGAAGTTTAAGTAGTCAATGTAAGTAGAAATGAAACAGATGAGAACAGCCAAAATAATCTTAAGAAAAACAAGGCTGAAGGGCTTACAGTAGCTGATTTTAAGATTTACTATAAACAATAATAATCAAGACAGTTTGGCATTAACATTAGAGTACATAAATAGGTCAATGGAACAGCAAACAGAGTCCAGAAATAGACCTACATATATGATCAACTGATTTTCAACAAAAGAACCAAGATATTCAATGGGGAAAGACAAATACCTTCAACACTTTTGGACAGACATAGAAATAACTGTCTATCTAAAAGGGAAAAAAAAGTGAACCACAACTCTATATATCACACCAGGAACAAGCTGAAATGGATCCTAGACCTAAATGAAATATGGTGTCGTTAAAAAAAAAAAAAAGGAAAAAATATCTCCATGACCTTGAGGTAGGCAAATATTGCTTAGGCAAAACACAAAAAGCTCTAACTGTAAAAAAAAAAAAATTTACAACTAAGCGCACCTGGGTGGCGTGGCTGTTTAAGCATCTGCCTTCAGCTTAGTACATGATCTCAGGGTCCTGGGATCAAGCCCTGTGTCCAGCTCCCTGCTCAGCAGGGAGTCTGCTTCTCCTTCTTCCACTGCCTGCTGCTCCCCTTGTGCTCTTTCTCTCTGTCAAATAAATTAAATCTTTGAAAAAAAAGAAAGAAAGAAACGAAAAGGGTAAACATATGTCCATGGGAAGACTTTTACAAGAATATCCATACCAGCTTTATGCATAACAGCCCGAACTTGGAAACAGCCCAGATGTCCATCTGTAAGAAAGTGCGGTAAAGTCATTCATTCTACTCAGGGCAGGGTGGGAAAGACACAAACTACCGTCATAACAACATGAGCAAACCTCGAAAACATTATGCCTGCTGGAGGAAGCCGTGCACAAGGAACACCTGATACATGACTGGAATCAGAGAGCTCCCCGAGCAGACACAGTTCATCTATGGCTGGAAAGAGAAGCCACCATGGCTGCTTCCAGGGGTGGGGCGGGACAGACTGGGAGGCGGTGTCAAGGTCTTTCTGGGGTGATGGGAACCTTCCCCATCCTTTTATAAAATAACAGTTTTATTGAAATATATTTCATATGCCATAAAGTTCACCTTTTTAATCGGTACAGTGCAGTGGGTTTTTGTATATTCATAGTCACTCAACTATCGCCACCATCTAGTTCCAGAAGAAACCAGACACCCACCAGCTCACTCCCCACCCCCAGCTGAGCCCTAGAGAGACCGTTTCACACCATTCTGCCAACCACCCATCTGCTTTCTGCCTCTATATGTCAGCTGATTCTGGGCATTGCACAGAAATGGATTGAGGTACTCTGAGGTCTCATGTTTGGTTTCTTTCACTCAGTGTCATGCTTTCGAAGTTCATCCAGGGGCGCCTGAGGGCTGCAGTCGGTTGAGCGTCCAACTCTTGGTTCCGGCTCAGGTCATGATCTCAGGGTTGTGAGATGGAGCTCCATGTGGGGCTCCATGCTAAGCATGGAGACTGCTGGGAACTGTCTCTCCCTCTGCCCCTGCATCATGAGCTCTCCCTCTCTCTGAAGTTAATAAATAAATATTTTTTTTTAATTTTTTAAAGGCCCCAGAAAAAAAAGAAGAAAGAAAGAATACAAGAAGAAAAGAAGGAATGGGGGGGGGGAGATGAAGGAAGGAAGGAAAGAAAAAGGGAAAGGAAGGGGGAGGGGAGGGAAGGGGGGAATTCACCCAAGCCCGCAGCACTGGTTTCCCTGTGGGCTGCAGCAACGGCTCTCGGTGGGATTGGGCTGTGCCAGGATCACCAGTGACCCTGCGATAATCAGAGCATCTACCTAGCAGGGCACATTCTATCCTGCAGAGGAAACCCAGCATTTGCTGCCAGGGCGCTCAGCTGGGTGGCAGGGTGTCTGCTTTGGGCTGGCCCACCCCGTAGAGGCCCCTGAGTCTGAGCACACTCTTTTTTAAGACTATCTGAGTCTGCTTCTTACGAAGCAAATCTGTAATGCCAAGATGTCTTCATTTCTGCTGCAAAAGGGAGATGTAGCTGGTCAGCTGGGCAGTTCTGTCTCTTGATGTAAATCAATAAATTGACATCAAGTTTGCCATTTCAATACATCTATTTTACATCTAAAGGGCTGCTGTGTCAGAATGGAGGGAGGAAGGGCCCTTAGACCGTCAGGTGGTTGCAAGACTCTGTGCAGGGCTGGAGAGCTCTGTTCTAATTGTGTTTGGGGTGGGGGTTGGGAAGCAGGGCACAGGCAGAAAAAAGTAACTCGTGACATGGGTGGCAGACACCAAGCACTGTCCTAGTGCTGGCCACAGAGCACACATGCCGTGAAGGCTCCAAAGGCAGAGAAGCCACATGCCACCATTCTGTCCACACACGCTCTGTCCAGGGCTCTGGAAGCCAGGATTCATTAGGTGGGGCCCCAAGCTCTAAGCTGCGCCCTCGTGGTCTAAGGTCGCACACTCACTTGCCAATGAAGAACTGAAAAGCACTGTAGGAGTCATTAAATGGAGGGGTATCTGAGTTCTGCCAATCTAGGACTTCTGCCTGAGAGTGGGGGAGTACAGTGGAAGCAGGGAGACAGGGGGCATCAAGCTGGGGACATGCCAGAGAGAAGAAAGAAAGGCTCTCAGAGTGTTGGCACAGAAGTGGAAAGATGCACCAACCAAAGAAGGTCTCCTTTGGACCAGAGAAGTGCTCGTGGCCAAGGTCATCAGCAGGAACCAAGGCTGAGCTGCATCCTGCTGGAGGGAGAGGGGGCTTGGGGCAGGGGGACCCCCTGGAAGAGCCAGCACAAGCTCCTGAATGATGGGAAGAAGCAAGACATGCAAATAGGAACACACAGCAGAAACTGGGTCTCTGGGCATCCTGCACGGGGCTGGCTGAACAAAGACCCCCGAAAAATGTCTACTAATCCCCAGATCCTGTGGCCATGTCACCTTCCATGGAAAAAGGGACTTTGCCAATGTGATTAAGAATCCTGAGAAGAGGGGCGCCTGGGTGGCTCAGTGGGTTAAAGCCTCTGCCTTCGGCTCAGGTCATGATCTCAGGGTCCTGGGATCGAGCCCCACATCGGGCTCTCTGCTCAGCGGGGAGCCTGCTTCCTCCTCTCTCTCTCTCTCTCTCTCTGCCTGCCTCTCTGCCTACCTGTGATCTCTGTCTGTCAAATAAATAAATAAAATCTTAAAAAAAAAAAAAAAAAAGAATCCTGAGAAGAAGGGGCACCTGGGTGGCTCAGTGGGTTAAGCCTCTGCCTTCGGCTCAGGTCATGATCTCAGGGTCCTGGGATCAAGCCCCACGTCAGGCTCTCTGCTCAGTGGGGAGCCTGCTTCCCTCTCTCTCTGCTTGCCTCTCTGCCTACTTGTGATCTCTCTCTCTCTTTCAAATAAATAAATAAAGTATTTTTTTAAAAAAAGAATCCTGAGAAGAAGAGATCGTCCTATGTGACTCGGGGGGCCCAGTATAACCACAAGAGTCCTCTTCAGAGAGATGTAAGAGGTCAGAGTGTGCAGTAGATGAAACCATAGGAGTCAGAGGTTGGGGTGATATGGGGAAGGGACTGCAAGCCAAGAAATGCTGGCCAACCCCAGACACTGCACGGCAAGGAAATGGAAGCCTCCAGAAAGAACATAGACCTACAGACACCTTGGTTTTCGTCTGGCAGGACTCATCTCAGACTTCCGACCCCAGGCCTGCAGGCAAATCTGTGTTGTTTAGAGCCACCGAGAATGGTCATTTGTTCCAGCAGCAAGAGGAAACTCATTTACTCCAGAATCAGTGGAAAAGCAACTTAGGCAAAGTCTCCTGCCTATCCCCTCTTCCCACCCGCAGCAGACACCTTTCCCTCTGGAGACTTCATGCCATCTAGAAGAGTCAGGCCACAGAAGCATAGATAAAATGTGCTCCCACTAGCTGCTGCTTCCCTCATTCGCTCACTTAGCCGGTGACAAGAACGGAGCAAGGTTTGTGATCCGTACCAACATCCCTGCCCTCAGCAAGCTCGGAAGCCAGTGGGGGAATAGCAGCACAGAGCAGAGCCAACGGGAATGGCTTCCCGAGGATGGAATGGCCCGGCACAGTTGGTCTCAGCTGGGCAGAGGGAGCACAAGGAGGAAGGCAGGCAGACCGGGCTGAATTTAGTGGAACGGAGGCAGCAGGAGATCACCTGGGAGAATGGAGGCCAGAGGCCAGGACAGGCAGCTCCCCGCTATGAGGTGGAAAAATTGCCCCATGGCTGCTCTCTTGGACCCCACATTCATCATACAAGAAGGCCAGGAGCTGCGGGAAGATTCATGGCAGAGATGGGTGAGGGTTCTAGGGACAACCCCCCTCGTGCAAGCACAACCTCAACCTTCAAGAGACAGTAGCCAAAAGAGATGGTGCAGGCAGGGAAGACCCTCCAGGGCTAATCCCTCTGACCCCGTTCCTCCCGCAGAACCTCATCCTAGGATTCGTGCCCCTGCAGGGCCACGGCCCATGACACACAGACCTCAGGGGCCACGGGCTCCCTGCCATCCCCTGCGGCGAGAGGCAACGCAATCTTCCCACTGCTTATGTTCAGGAGCACAACAAGGAGGAAGAAATTCCCTCCCGGGGAGTAGCCTGGCTTCCCGAGAGGGTCTCTGACCTGAGCCATTCCCAAGACGGTTCATATCACTGATGTCAATGAATGAGCCAAGTGTGTTGTCAGAGTCGCACGCACAAAAACAGCCACATTGTTGAAACGGCACTGCGCGTGGGGAGTGACCAGATGACGTTTGGTCCCAAGGGCAAGGAAATCTGGAGGTGGAAGGAAGGAGGAGAAGGGCAGAAGGGAAGGAGAGAGACGGAGGAGGAGAGAGGGGGAAATGCCGACAGAGGTGGAGAGAAACAGGAAACACATCTCCCCTCGCACAAGGGACACAGTTCAGACTTTCCAATTCAGAGAGAGCCTTCCAGGACCCCTGACCTCAGGAAACAATTCTGGGCCACAGCAGCATTACAGGCTGAGGCCACAGGGACAGAGTTCAGGCCTCTAACCCACTGAGGCCACCGACCTCGTCCAACATTCAGATCAGAGCAAGAAAGAGAGCGTGAGGAATTGTATTAAGTACCGAGGGGGAAGATCTTGCAAGTCATTTTTCAATTGTCACTATTTAAGTGCAAAGACTGAAGTCTGAGAAGCAACATTTTATTCTCTCTAAGCAATCAGAGATAAATAAAAAGGAGAACTCTCTGTACTTAGTAAATCTGCGTTGGTGTGGGCCCACACTCGGCAGAGCACGGCGGAGGGGGTGGGCAACGTTGCGGGGCTCCTTAGCGCAATTCCCACTCCAGATGGTGCAGGCGTGGAAGCCGAGGGGGCTGCCGCTGAGAAGGGAGAAAGCGAACGAGGAGAGGAGCCCACTCCACAGAGAGCCACGGGAGCCGCATGGAGAAGGGCGAACCCTTGCTGCTGGGGTGCACAGAGGCGCCCTGACATCCACCGTCCCTGCTCTGCCTGGGCCACGAAGGCTCCAGAACCAGAGGCTGTGGGCTGGGCTAGAGGAGCTGTAGGGAGCTTGAGGGGAACGGGCAGGAGAGCAAGGAGCTACGAGCTCTATTACTAACTGGCCGCACAGCCCTGGGCGGGCCACTTCTTCTCTTAGGCCCAGTACCCCGTTTTGATAAGGATGGTGGGTGGAGGGCTCACACTCTTCCTGGTAATGTCTGGGAGCTCTGGCAGCATCATCGTTGGGTGAGAGGGGCTTGACAACCCTGTGCCCCCAATTCTACCCAAATATGCTTCTGGTACTTTTCACCTTCAAACATTAGCCATCTTTCCTCTAGCTCTCCTTTCTATTTTCTTTTAAGATTTTTATTTATTTATTTGACAAAGAGAGACACACACAGCGAGAGAGGGAACACAAGCAGGGGGAGTGGGAGAGGGAGAAGCAGGCTTCCTGCTGAGCCAGGAGCTCGATGTGGGGCTCGATCCCAGGACCCAGGGATCATGACCTGAGCCCAAGGCAGAGACTTAACTGACTGAGCCACCCAGGCGCCCATCCTCTACCTTTCTTTTCTTTTTTTTTTTTTTTCCCACAAAATATCACTACCATTTCTTTTTCTTTTTTTTTTTTTCATCCTCTAGCTTTCTTAGCCCCTTATCTTTCTTCCTAGGCCAGTAAGTGTGCAAGGGGGCATCCAGATATATCCAGGAGAGATGTGCAAAGTTGGAGTGACACAGTGAAGCCTCAGTCCAGGACCCCCTGCTCCTCCACGGGTGTCTTGTCTCCGCAAACCTGGTCTGAGTGTGTCCAACACACAAGCCACAACTTGACCTTTTTCATACTCCCCCAAGCTCCCAGCACACGGCCAAGCACAAATAGACACTCGCAAACACTTGGTGACGAAACCATTTTCCTTCGGCTCCAGTGACCAGCAGGGCCAACAAACAGATTCAAACCCGAGGTGACCACAGACAGTCTCAGAGAGCCTCTCCCAGTGGACGGGCTTCCCCGCTGCCCGGGATTAATAAAGCGCCAGGGCCTTTCGTTAACATGAGCCAGTCACATTTCCCAGCACGGGCGAGCCTACCACTTCTCTGAAGCATTTTTTTTTTTTTCCCTGTACTGTTTTTCTACAACTGGAATTTTCAAACAAAGGAAGGGAGAAAAGGATGACTGGAGATCCCACAAAATACACTACCTGAGTTTTGTTCAACAACAGCCTTACCCTGAATACCTGCCATGTCCAGGCACCAAGCTGGGACCTCAGAGACAGAGACCTAAGCCACAGCAGCCCCCACTCTTGAGCTGCGGTCCAGGTGCCCCCTGAGCACAGAGGTCACAGCAGTGACTCTGACACTTTGGAAACCAGGAGCTGGCATTTCTTCAGGTCGAACCACAGAATCCGGTCGACTATGGGCAGTCAGTGGGTGGGGCTCCCTTCTGCATTCTACCCTGCCCCCCGAGACTCTGGGGCCGCCTTTGGTGCCCCACCCTGGGCTCCAGTAACATGCATATGATGTCACTGTCTCGATGTGCAACAGTCTTGGCAAGTTTCATCCAGAGCCCTCCAGCACAGATTAAAAAGTAAATCCATAGCATTTGGACAGAACTTTACAGTTTACAAGGCACTGTCATAGTCACGGTCCCAGCTAAGCCTCCTGGGAGCCCTAGGAGGTGGGAGGAGTACATTATTACCTCCCGCTCACACATGAGGGTACTGAGGCATAGAGAGCTGAAGTGACTTACCCAGAGTTACCTGGTTTGGAAGCCAAAAAACCACATCCTTCCATGTTGGTTCTTGTCTCTGAGCCTAAACGGGAACTCAGCAGAGACGGGCTAGGCTCTGCCTGGCTGGCCTTAGCAGCTGGTGACTGGAGAGTTTCTTCACAGAAGGAATAAAGGAGAGCTAAGGAATCAGGAATAAGGGGAAAACACAATGATGCCTCATCTCCTACTAACACTTCATGCTTTTCAAAGAACTCACAAAATTTTTTTTTAAGATTTTATTTATTTATTTGACAGACAGAGGTTACAAGGTGGCAGAGAGAGAGGAGGAAGCAGGCTCCCTGTTGAACAAAGAGCCCAATGCGGGGCTTGATCCCAGGACCCTGGGATCATAACCTAAGCCGAAGGCAGAAGATTTAACCCACTGAGCCACCTAGGTGCCCCAGAACTCACATATTTCTTACCTCATTTGGTTCCGAGAACAATCCCAGAAGGTCAATAAGGCAAGTATTTATCATCACCAAAAATGGGATCGGAACTAGTCCCCAGCTCTTCTGATTCCAAGGCTCTTTCTATAAGCTAAGGAGGGCACGCTTGCCACTTGCACCCTCCTCTTGTCCCTTTGGTCCTGAAAGGTCAAGACCAGAAGACCACTGGATTCCCCATCTCTTGTGTGGCCACACACATCCAGCTTATAGTGACCTTTCATTTCACCATGTGTCCCCTGCCAGAAACTGGCCCCAGAAAGCAGCCACCTCCCCCAACTGGTTTTACAGAACTGAATTTATACAAACTGTCCACCGAGGAGAAAGGAATCCGCTAAACTATCACTCATTTGCTTAGCGGACATTTTCTGAACAGGGTACCGCTCTGGGCTGCTGGCGGGGAGTTTGAGAAATGCATCAGGCACATTCCCTGCTTACAAGATGCTCACAATCTAGTTGAACCGACGAAAACACAAACATGCACCTGACAAGCTACACAACATTCATGAATACACAAGATGGAATCAATGTCACGACAGAGTCATCAGTAAAGGTCTATGTAAGATCAGCACCATGCTGGCTGGTGGAAGGGAAGAGCCTTCATGGGAAAAGCGGCACTGAAGCTGGGCCTTGAAGGATGAGTTGGAGAATCGTGACAAGTAGGAAGATGCAGACTGTGGAAACAGCGTGAGCACTTGGGAGATGGGCACAGACCCCGGAGAGGGCAGCAGCAAGCCCACCTTGGCCACAACCTCAGAACAAGGCTGGCTGAGATCCAGCTTAGACGGCCAGCTAGCTCTGGGTTGGGCCCTGCCCCGGCACCATCTGCCTCTTCCTTCCTCAAACTCGATGGACTGGCTGCACGTCCCACCAAATCTTAACCGCTTAAGTGCTTGGCTTTCCTGCTCTCTACTGGGTTCTCACGCGTGTCTTCCTTTCCCAGCTAGACTCAAATACTGATCTTCTGATTCCTTGAGAACACAGGACGGGCATCTCTATCCTACCCCAGCCAGCACAGGGTGGGCACACAGTGGGTCCAACAACCTATCGACTGGCTGCTGAAGCCCATCGGCCCAAGGATCATGGGACGAGAGTTGTGCAAACAAGTAGGGCGAGAAGGGGCAGTGCTTATAATAGCCTGGGATTACAGGAACAGGATTAGGAGAAGACACACACTTCTGGTTTCTAAAAACATTTTATAGAACTGTTGTTCCTATAGAACATTTTATAAAATGTTCTAAAAACATTTTATAGAACTGATCTCAATTTAAATCAAGAGACTCAGACGTGCTGGGTCACTCTGTGGGACTGCCCTGTAGTTCACCTTCAGCTCTGAGATCAGCCTCCCAGGGTCCCTTTAACCCGTTTTCCTAGTTCCTTCCTGTCAGCATCTTCCAATGAGACATGGTACCTCATGCCTCCTCTTGGAAAGAAGGATGGAAGGATGGCGCAGTGGACATTTCCAGTGTGGGGACTCGAGGACGATGCTGGAGGAGAGAGGGAAGTCAGGGCTGGGCTGGGAGTGGGGAGGACCCTAGGGCACAGAGCAGCATCCTACCAGCTGGCCTCTGAGGGGCTGAGGTCTCACCTGAAGTGCTGGGTGGACGGAGCTGACAAACAGGGAAACTGGATAGGGCCAAAACCCAAACGGGTCACAGCACCCCCAGAATGGAGCACAAGCAAGCAATCAAGGTAATCAACTAGGAGCAATGTTGGGGGTGAGAGGGGGGAACCAAATGCCCAGGTGGGTTCAGAGACACAGAAGTTCGTTTTAGGGATTTTCTAATCCAACCCTTTTCTCTAACCCTCCAAGTAGGTCCCCTAACGTTCTTTCCTGTGACGGTCTAACCCTGTTCCACCCAATATCTCTCCACATCTCTGACCTTCCAATCCATCCTCTGTATTTGCTGCCCCAGTGATATCTCTACAACACAGATCAGTTCAATGTCTCCCCTCCACCTCCAGAAGGTCCAGCGTCTGCCTGACCCACAAATGCCCTTCACCGTGAGACCCAGGCAGGCCTTCAAGCCTAACCTCCTCTCTGCATCCCCCTGACTTCATCTCCACCCGGCTCCGCCCCCAACAATAACACCATAACACTCTCCCAGGATGCAAATCTCTCTGGTCTGCCCAAAGGATCCCAATTTCAAGGCCCAGCTCACATGCCTCCTGCGCTGGCCTGTCCCCCCAGCCAAGATGAGCTCCTTCCTCTTCCACGCTCTCTAAACACCTCTGTTCAACCTCGAACACCCTGACTGCTGGGGATTTACAGAGACTGAGAGACCACCAGGGTTAGGGACAGGTTTTGCCCTCTCATGGTCCCCCCTTGTGCTTACTTCACTCAGCAGGAGTGCGTCATCAAAAACATGTTTCCTGGGGCGCCTGGGTGGCTCAGTGGGTTAAGCTGCTACCTTCAGCTTGGGTCATGGTCTCAGGGTCCTGGGATTGAGTCCTGCATCGGGCTCTCTACTCAGCAGGGAGCCTGCTTCCCTCTCTCTCTCTCTGCCTGCCTCTCCATCTACTTGTGATTTCTCTCTGTCAAATTAATAAATAAAATCCTTTAAAAAAAAAAAAATGTTTCCCTAAAGAGCAAAGCCCTTTCCTACATAGCCACACGGGGAGCTCCTGGTGGGGGCCAGTGACTCCCAAGGTTGTCTGATGTCCAGATCGGCTACAGCTTCTCACTGTTTCCGTGCCCCTGCAACTGGATGGCTCCCCACTCATCTGGACCTTGAGACCCCGGGACAGCAACAGGCACTTGCACGAGTGGGCCCCCAAGCTGCTAACTGCAAAAAGAGCCTTGCGTGCCTCTCCTAGGGAAGAGCCCGGATTCCCAAGGGCTTCCAACAAAGCTGTAGGCGGCGACAGAGCAGGTGAGTCATGTCGGTCCACACTTGTCATCCTCGGCTGAAGGGCCCCAGCGTCTGTCTGTCTTGGGTCACTGTGAGCAGACTTAGGTCCCAGGGAGGGGGTGCTGCTGTTCTGGCCCTTGGTGGTGAAAACAGGCATGACGGCCTTTATCTATGACAGCAAAACATAAGGAACCCGGGGAGCACATGGCCTTGGAGAACCACTCTTGGGCCATCCGTCTGCCCAACCTGTTCACCACTGCCTGCCCACATCCATGTCCCTTCGACTCCCCAGATTCCAAGTTCCTCGAGAGAGCTCCACAGGTTGTCCTCTGCCACCCAACCTCCAGACTCAGCCCAGACACTTATCCTGCAGGTGAATCTTGTTTTAAGCCAACTCAGCATGTAAAGTTGAGGGATTCATCTTCATTTTAAAAACTTTCTCACAAAAAAAAAAATAAATAAAAATAAAAATAAAAATAAAAACTTTCTCACCACAAAAGAGCTCCCTTGATGTATTCACTCCCTAGTGGATTACCATACTGTGAGGGCCTCAGCGAGAGGCTGGAGAAAGGAACACTGTTGCAGGATAGTCCTTGTCCTCAACGAAGTAAATAAGGTGCCTATTGGAATTACCGTAAATACAGGAAATAACGTGCTCAAGCCTTTAGGGGAGGCGCATAAGGTGAGTCTGGGAATCTGGAGGTGAATGAGTTTGGAGGGACAGTATCGGGGAGGTGGCATATGAGCTGGGCTTTAGAGAATGGGTTCCTTGCTGCCATTCAGGAACAGGTCAGCCGGCCAATATACGGAGGAGCTGGCGTCAGCAAAGGACTGAAGGAGGACACGCAGACCATGGGTGGAACCAAAAGTCAGACAGATCCATGTGGAAACGCACCAGGGTGGGCTGAAACAGCACATCTGACAGGCCCAAGCCCCAGGAACACAGGCCACGGCACAAGGAAGGGGCTCGGAAGAGCAAAGGTCAACATGAACCTAAACACTGCTGCAGCAGGCTCATTCTGGGTGAGGAGTGTGCCAGGATGACCTTGGAGTAGACCACAGGTCCAATGATGGCTCTACAGCTGGGTGATGTTGAGCCAGTTTCCCAACCAAAGTCTTGGACTTCCATCGGCAAGGCCCCTCCCTAGCACTCTCTACCTAGTGTCCTACTAAGAAATGAAATGGGAAGACGCAGAGCACCCGTGGGGAGCCGTGGCAGGTACCCCGCAGGTAATTGACCTATGTTAGCCTCCTCCTCTGTGCTTGAGGAGCTGGGACAAGGAGTGAGTGACAAGTACAAGACCAGGTGGGGCTCTCCAGGAAGAAAGAGGCCAATGAAAGAGGACTGTAAAGACGGGATGGTGCAGGAAGAGGGACCACAGTGAAAGGAAATGAAGACTTTACAGTGAACTTTCTGCCCCACAGCTAGGCCATTGTAGGGGTGCGGGCAAAAGTCCCCACCTTGGGGGCAGCTGGTTCATCCCTGAAGAATGCTGCGTTCTGGGAGCAGCACCAATGATGCAGTTAGCAGAACTGAGCTAGTGGGTGGAGCGATGGGTAGGAGCTGAGCCGGGAAGAGGCAGCATCCTGGACCCCTGCCCAGATTGTGGGGGCACCAGAAATCAGGACTGGATCAAGATGGCTTCAGAGAATAGAAAACTCCAAAAGCTTCCACTAGGAAAGCCCAGGAGTCCAAGGGTATTTTTGCTTTTTTTGTTTGTTTGTTTGTTTTTAGATCTAGATACCTGCTCTTTCTTTCTTTTTTTTTTTAAGACTTTTTTTTTTTTGCAGACAGAGATGACAAGTAGGCAGAGAGGCAGGCAGAGGAAAAAGGGGAAGCAGGCTCCCCCACCGAGCAGAGAGCTTGATATGGGGCTTGATCCCAGGACCCTGAGATCATGACCTGAGCTGAGGGCAGAGGCTTTAACCCACTGAGCCACCCAGGCACCCCTAGATACCTGCTCCTTTAACCTGAATACCAGCTCATTACAGGCCAGCAGCAGAGATACCAACGGGCAGGGGACTCACCTCCGCAGAGAGCCTCCAGGCCTACAGAGAGGAGGCCCACTAAGGATCTTCAGGGAGACGCACCATCTAATCCTGTGTGTGTTCGCTTCTCACTCATTCACTCACGCACCCACTGCATAAACGTCCATAGAGGAACTACCATACACAAGATCCCGGAGAGGCAGGTGGCAGCTTGGCTGTTCACGTCTCCATTCCGCAAGTTGGTTCACCAGTCATTTTCCTTATCTGTCAAGTGGAGAAAATGGGGTTTAGAGAAAATGCAGCAGGACAACGGACATATCTAACACAGACCTGTAAACTGTTAATAAACCGGTAGAGGGAAGTTTGCAGGTTACTGCGGATAACTTTCATTTGCTCCTCCAGGTCCTTTCTGTATCCTTTTCCACCTGGACTGTGCCTTAGGACTTACCTATATAGACTAATCAACACTCCCTTACCCTCTGACTTCCCACTGGGTTTGGTCCATGGAGAGCCTTGACAAATCATTGGGTTTTTATTCCCCCAACTGCCTTTCTGAGTCCCTTGACCTGAAGTCCCAGCTCTAGCAAGATGACCCTCCACACGGCCTCTCTGCCTCCAGGCATAAGATCCCAGTTACTAGCTCCAGGGTGTGTTTCCCACACTCTGCCTCAAATTACCCATTCAAAATGTGCCATCTGTTTTATGCTGGCCCCTAACATACATGGTGTAGGAGAGTGAAAACAGGCCTGGGAATCAGGAGACTTGTGTCCCATCTCTGCCACCAGCTGATTCTGTGACCCTGAATGCTCTTTGCTTTAGTAGGCATCAGCTTCTTCATCTGTAAAAAGAACAGAGGGGACCACGAGCCTCTCTAATGCTACAATTCCCTGCCACTACTAGGTGCTCTGTGAAGTTAAATCCAGAAAAGGGACACATGTAAGGGAATAAGGCTTCCTAGTGCAGAGGGCAAGTTAGCCAGCTAAGCCCCACCCCAACTCATCCTTACCCAGGGGGCACCTAACTCTTTTCCAAGGACTTCCCTTTTCCTCCCAGATTCCCTGGGAATTAGATGCCCACATGATCTCCACTCCAAAGCAACAGCCAACAAAACCCAGGAAATTACAGGTAGCCAAATGGCCAACACTGATTTAGCCACAAAAGCCCCTTCCTATGTTCTGGTATGCCCAGGGGGCCAAGCAGAGAAGCAGGTACACACTGCTCCTGTGCATTCCTCACAGGGCTGCGAAGGGAAGTGATGGCCTCTCACAACTAGTCTCTAGGGCAGAGGGACCAGCATCCTGTCAGAAAACCCTGAACTGAGGGACACCTGGGTGGCTCAGTCATTAAGCGTCTGCCTTCCGCTCAGGTCATGATCCCAGGATCCTGGGATGAGCCCCACATTGCATCAGGCTCCCAGCTCAGCAGGAAGCCTGCTTCTCCCTCTCCCACTGCCCCTGCTTGTGTTCCCTCTCTGTCTCTGTGTCAAACAAATATAATCTTTAAAAAACAAAACAAAAGAAAACCCTGAACGGAGATCCCTGTCACTGGACACCTTTCAAAGAGAGGCTAAGGACTAATAATAGGAGATTTCAGAAGCTCTGGAATCTGTTTTAGCTCCTACAAGTGACTCAGGGAACCCCAAGAGCCATGAGAAAGACATTCCAATGAGAACGTTACCCTCCAAATCTAGAATTTCCACCCGCCCCAAGTGCCTTCCCATTCACCTTCAACCAGAGGTAGTGCAATGTGCCAAGGGAGGACTGGGTTTCTAATACACAAGGGCAGGACGAAAGGGCAGTTTGGATACCAAATTCTCTGAGTTTCCGGCAAGGTAAGGGAGGTGAGACAATCTCTTTAAAATCTGTGTCTGGGCTGGCCACAGGTTCAAACCACAACCTGATAACGGCCACACCAATGTCTCTGACGTTCTCCACGTCCCCCAAAGGGCTCCGGAAACCGGTGGCCTCTCCCCGTAAGTCTCAGCAAGTTCAAAGCCTTTCCCGGTCCTAAATCAAAACTTCCGAGACGCTCAGGGCTGCCAGAGGCCGGACAGCGCACAGAACGGCTGGGGCCCAGGGAGTGCACAGGGGGTAAAGCCCAGCGAGCAGGGAGGGAGACCCCTGGGCTGAGTCACCCCCCGCCCCACTCCGCACCGGCCACCTCGCCGAGCCCCGCTTCCCAGGAAGGGCCGCCTTGCGCCTACGCATGCGCGAGCCTCGATGCGTGACTCGGGAGCGCGCGGCTCTGGAGGGGGCGGGGCCGGGCCCGCAGCCGCGAGCCGAGCGCACGCGCGGGGCGGGCTCCCGCGGGCGGGACTTGGCAGGACCGGGTTCCTCTGCTCCCCCCGCTGGGGGTCCGCGGGTTTGCAGTAGCTAACTGCTCTTTGGGATAGCGGTTTGTGCTAAGGAGCCGGCTTGAGGGACAAGGCGAAGCTCCGCCAGGGGCCCGGTTCCCCACCCGGGTCCAGAACGCCCTATTCGGAGCCTTAGTTTCCCCTCGAAAGCGTGGGGGTGCAGCGGGGAAGGCGGGCCCGTGATCCTTTCCCGTCGGAAGATCTGCACCCGCGGCCGGGCCAGGAGCAGCTGGGGTCAACCAGGAGTACCAGGGTCCAGGGCCCCAGAGGGGCTCTTAAGGAGGACCAGACTGCTGAGGTGGGCTTCCTCCACAGCCTCCTTACGGGGCTCTAGCACTGGTCCCCAGCTCCTAGCGCTGGGGCAGCATCTGGGGAGGACAGAGACCTGACGGCCCCCAAGCAGGAGACCGTGGACCACATAGGTGGGCTTGCCGAAATAGGCTTCTTGGTGCCAGCCTCTGGTCTCTGTGAGCCCCGCTGCTGCTGCCCGCCAGACTTTCCCTGCTTCTTCATGGCCCCCGCTGTCCAGAAACTTGCAGTGGCCTCAAGCCCAGACTCCTTGAGCTTCCATTTGGGGGCCAGGTTTCCCTAACCCACATCATCTCACCTTGACTGGACACTGGCCATTCACAGATGTCTTCCTTTTTGAGACTGGGCCCTTGGTCTTCCCCCAGGATCCGTGGGCCTCCTCCCTGCCCTTCCAAACCTGACCAGTCCTTTAGAGTGGAGCTAGAATTCCATTCCCTTTCTAAGCTCTGAATCCCCAGGGTGTCCCAGCATTCCCCCCAGTATTCCCAGGAGAGTCCTGATGTTATTATGTAAAGGGATTCTCCTCCCAAAGGTAATCTGTTAAATGTTTAAATAGTCTGTGTGAATGGGTGGAACTTTTCAGATAATTACAATGGAGAAAGAAAGTCCTTTGCCCCACCATGTGTCCTGTATTGTGATTGGGACATGTAGCCGGTTTTTCCCCAGGATCTGCCTGGTCACTCCAGTTCCATGCCCTGTGTCCCTAACTGGATGTTTAGCTCCCCTAGGGCACAGATTATACCTGAACAATTGTGTATACTCCAAATCTTTTGAAGTTTTGATAGGGGAAAAAATTCAGAAGTCTGGAGAAAATAGAAATATAACCCAAATAATTTGCACTCCTCACAAATATAAAGTCACTCTTTTGTGTGTCAGAAAAATGTACCATCAAAATAGCTTTAGGCTCCATATTAACACAAATCAGTGTGATTGAATGTAGTAGAAAGGATAGTGGGATGGGTAGAAAATGGGCCATTTCATTTGGTTTGTCATGTTTTAGCTGGGTGAACTTGGACTTCTCTGGAGATGCAGCTTCCCCGTGCTGGATTTGGATTTAAGGATAATAAATATGCCTGCCCCCATCTACTTTACAAGATGATCAGGGTGAGGATCAAATGTGAAAGCTCGCTCTCTCTCAAATAAATAAAATCTTTTATTTTTTTAACATTTTATTTATTTATTCGACAGACAGAGATCACAAGTAGGCAGAGAGGCAGGCAGAGAGGGAGAGCGGGAAGCAGGTTCCCGGCTGAGCACAGAGCCTGATACGGGGCTCGATCCCAGGACCCTGAGATCATGACCTAAGCCAAAGGCAGAGGCTTTAACCTGCTGAGCCACCCAGGTGCTCCAATAAAATCTTTTAAATAAATAAATTTTCTAATGCAAATCATGTTTAAGTGTTTTAAAATTTTGTTACCATCAAGTGTCAAGATGCTGACGGACCATTAAAAAAAATCAGGCAATTCTGTGTGTTTGCCAGTTTCTGAAGAGGGAAAGGTCTTGAGATCAGAAAGACCAGTGTCGGGGCGCCTGGGTGGCTCAGTTGGTTGGACAACTGCCTTCGGCTCAGGTCATGATCCTGGAGTCCCGGGATCGAGTCCCACATCGGGCTCCCCACTCCATGGGGAGTCTGCTTCTCCCTCTGACCTTCTCCTCACTCATGTTCTCTCTCACTGTCTCTCTCTCAAATAAATAAATAAAATCTTTAAAAAAAAAAAAAGAAAGAAAAAGAAAGACCAGTGTCCCCAAATGTGACCCTGGGCAAGTAAGCTCGCCCACCCTGCTGTGAGTCAGGTTTCAGATGGAATTCTGGCCTTCCCACTTCCACACGCCACCTCCCCACCGCTCTGACCATCAGTCTTCTCATCAGTAAAATATGAAGACTAGTAACAACATGGAATGCTTGCTGTGGGCTGCATACTACTTCAAGCACACTACATGTTTTAGTGATGTCATCCTCCCCCCAGTCCCACAGGGGAAGGGGGGAGCTATTTGTATCTCCATTTCATGGCTGAGTATTCTGAAGGACAAAACTGTCATTTGCCTGATGCTGCCCAGCCAGTAAGTACTGGAGCCCAGGACGAAACCTAAGCCATCCAACCCCAGAGTCTCTAGTCTTTTCCATGCCAGATGGCTTCCTACCTGTGGGGTTGTGTGAGCACTGAACAAAATAATAACATGGAAAATACCTGGCCTGTGGCCTGGCGTGTGGCTGTTAGAATTACCACATTTTGTCAAGTGTAACTGTGGGAATGTCTATAGGTCTCTAGCCCAGTTATTGGAAAAACTCTAGAAGCTGGTTCTCTTCCCTCCTGAAATGATGAGAAAACAGAACAGGCTCCCCAGTGCAAGCAGACACAGAAGAATGCTCAATTAGGCAGGTTACTTTTTTATCCTTTGATACAGGGAATAACTTAGAACCTGTAGGATATACCTTTGCTACAGGCAAATTCATATCTCTACTCTCATTTTCTTGTTTTTCTTATGCTTCTCTTTTATTGCCTTTACAGTCTTCTCAAGAAAAATTAAGGTTTCCCTGGACTGGGAGAAGCTTGAGTCGAATGTCACAGACAGTAGAATCAGCACAAAACATTGCCGGTACTTTTAAGTTTTTGAAGGCTCTAACTTCCCCCTTAGTTCACAGGGGCGGGGAGGAGGGGCTGCAACTGCAAAGCCAGAGCCTTGGAGGTGTCCTCCTATGGCTGGGTTTTCCTGGGTCTTCCCCTGGCTGGGGCATCCATCCCTCCCCGTGCACACACCTGCCTACACCTGCTCCCATAACCTGTCATCCGCACGTCATTCATACAATTACTTCTTCACAGCCACACCCAGACATACCTTTCCACTCCAGGACCCTCTATACACCACATATGGCGCACAGACACCTTCTTTACTCCCCCCAAACCTCCTTACTGTTTCATTCATTCTGACAGCTTGCAGGTAATGAGCCCTCCATGCTGGGTGCTGTGCTACATACTCAGAGATCTTTCGGCCACAAACACATACACGAGGGCTTGCACACACACTGATTTTCCGTGCAGGCATTTGCACACCCCTTGTACATATAACCACAGGTAACCCCCACATACGCAGATACATACAGATCCCCGTGGAGACCCCCTGTCTGTTAGGCCCTCCTTTATCAGGCTGGGTTTAGAATGATCTTCGATTTTGTTTTCTCCGTGGCATCCAGCTATCCTCATGGCAGACAGGGTAAAGGTGGTCAGTAGGGTACAGGGCTTATGAAATAGCACAATTTTGAACATGCTGGCAGGTTCTAGTGTGTGATGTTTATCTGTGAAACATCATTCCTCACCTACTTTCCGTTTTCCAGGGAAACGCTCCATATTTCTCCCAGTCATGGGAAAACCCTGGTTGCAGTCATGGGCGGGAAAGCTGACCTGGGGGAGGGTGGCAGTGGCCTGATTTAGGTCAGGGTACTCTGTTGCTGACTGTGGACCCCCGAATCAGAGGAGGGCAGGGGAGAGGGAAGCAATGAGTCACACTCTACTCATCCCACCCTGAGATCAGCCTCTCCCGACAGGAAACCCAGAGCGGGTGGCCACCGAATTCTCTTCCCTGTGCTGACCCCCTCATGATGGCACGTTGTTCAGTCTCACACCCCCATCTATTTCCAGCCTCCCACTGGCTCCCCAGAGCCCAGTTTCTTCCTTTGCATACACACTCTAAACCAGAGTGTGAGGTCCTCAGGACCCCAGAGGTAAAATTTCAAAGTAAAGGAGATCTTCTCTGAGGAGCACAGGGTTGGGGAGTCAAGGACAGTGTAAGTTCCCTTTAAAAACAAGTACAAGGAGGAAGCCCGGGATCCTGATGCAGGGAGAACCACTTTCAGCAGAAGCCAAGAAGAGGCACTGTCCTTCTATTCAGCCCAGACTCTCCAGCTCCCTCCCCAGAACCTTCAGCTACCAAGTGGGCAGCGGCATGGTTGAGGGCACAGACAGAGTGAACAGAGTGGTATGTCTGCCCCTCTGAGACACTTGGGGACAGAAGCTTCCATAGTTCCTATGAACGGGCTACCACCACAGACATCAGGGAGAATGACAGCCAGGGGCTGAGGAGAGATGATGTCTTCGTCTCCAATTCTACAACGGGAAACCTGGGTTTCAAGGTCATCTTTGACATGGGGAGGGGGGTGCTAGAAGCAGCAGAGGTCTAGAGAAGAAGCCGCTGGGGGTGTCTAAAACACGAGTGGGCAATTCGTGGATTATCTATCTATCCCTAAGAAACTTAGAAAGTAGCACTCGGGTTTGGGAAGAGACGGGAAGGATGAACAGGCGTAGCGCAGAGGATTTTTAGGGCAGTGGGAATACCCCATATTCTCTAAGGACAGACACATGGTGACACACTTGTCCAAACTCGCAGAATGCACATCAACGGGAGCAAACCCTAATGTGTTGACTCTGGGTGACTCTGGCCTGTCTGGATCAACTCACAAGTGGGAACACATGTCCCACTCCGGTGCGGGTGTTGCTAGTGGGGCAGCTGTGCATCGTGGGAGCAGGGGCGTGCAGGAAACCTCTACCTCCCTCTCCACTTTGCTGTGAGCCTCAAACTGCTTGAAAAACAAGTGTTAATAGAAATAAGTCTAAGAGGAAGAGAAAGGGATTAGGCAGGCTGGAGACCGTGAGAAAGCATGAGATGTCCCAGAGAGATTGAACTTTATTGAGATTTCCTCCCAGATGAAATCAGAATGGCATTAACACTGGAAAGCTTCCACTTTGGAGAGAAATAGCACTGTTCAGGCACAAACACTTACAGATAACTCCTCTTGGGGGAAAATCTCAGGATCCTCAATTTACCCCAGGTCCCAATCCACCCCCACCCCGCAAAGAGTCAGAATTCTACTTGAAATCCACATCCACAGAGCAGGGCCCAAACAGCATGGAAAGCCCAGGCGGGCCGGCTGATGAGCTTACTGGCAATTCAGAGAAAAGGCGGGTCAACGAGAGAGGAGAGGGAAAGGAGTGAGAAAAGGCAAATGAATGGAACGAAGAAAGGGAGAAACAATCACACTGGTCATGTCATCCCCCACCCCGTGAAAACACAGATCCTGAATGAAGGTACCGGCCTCCTCACACCCATTTCCCCCAGAGTGACGGGGCACTGGCTGCTGGACGGGTCTGCACTGTGCACCACCCCGCTGCATGGAGAAACCAGACCTTCCTGAGCTGCTCAAAGGCACTGGGAGCATCAAGGAGCAAGGCGGGAGGGCAGACTCTTGAGACAGTAGGTGTGGTGAGGCAAGGGTGGATTTTAATGAGAAGAAAAGCAGCTCGTTGGGCCCTGGTCACCAGACTCCTTGGGCGCCCCAGCAGGCCCCAGCGTTCTGCTTGGCTCTGTCCTTAGAAGCAATGTCCTGTAGGCTCTGGTGCCTCTGGCTGACTTGTGGGAGGTTCCAGGCCCTGCTGCAGCTTGCACCCCAGTGCTAATCCTTCTGGGAAGCAGGAATTCTGAATTCTCCGCGGGGACCTGATCTGATTGACCAGCAGTTCACTTCCATGGCCTCGTCCTCGGAGTGCCTCCCATCTGCCTTCATCTTCACTTTCCTTCTGGTCCAAGGTGATCTCCTGGTGCTGGTGGGCCCTGACTCAGGCCTCATGCTGAAGCTCCCCAAATCACTCACTCCCAAGGGAGACTGGCTCACGAGGCCACAGGTGCCGCAGAGGGCAGCCCAGGGCCAGGTCTCCTGGATTTGCACAAACCATTCACTCACCTACTTTTCATCAAAAGGTTCCTTCCCTCCACTCCCTGCTGCTCTCCGGGGTTGCGCACCAGCCAGGCAGGAGCCTCACAGCACATCCCTTCTCCATGCCCGCTGGCCTCTGCAGTCTCCCTCCTCTCTCTCTCGGACAAGGCAGGACATGCATATTCACACGGATTTGAAGGCACTGGCTGCCCTGTGGTACGCGTGGTGCAAACCAGTATCAGTTCAGGCGGACACTGAATGTGAAGCCTTGGCTTCCACCTGCACTGAGTGCCTGATGCTGGTTCTGACTCGTGGGCAATCACTCTTGAGTTTTGAGTGTTGGCACATCAGGGAATGGAGAAGAAGGGGAAGGAAAAGCCATGGCGTGAAAACCAGGAGGGAACGACTCTTCTGCAGAGCATCTCTGCAGAGAAGGTATGGAAACTGCCTCCTCCTCATCTGGGGGAGATGCGCTGCCCAGAGAAGACCCTCAGGAAAAGGAGCAAGGTTTCCATCGTCCCCTCTGAAACCCACCTTTGGGGTCTGAGTTTTCCAAGACATGCAATAGACAAAGACACACTGCAAACCAATTAACCCTCTGAGCCTCTCTGGTACTTGCACTGAAGTCACTTCCAAGAAGTAAATTACCTGAATGCATGGAACACTCAGCCTCCTTTAGGGGCAGAGAAAGACACTGAGCTTCCCAACCAGCTTAGAGAACTACATCAGAGAAATGGCAGGGGGAAGGCAGCGCCTTCTCCTGGCCCAGGGGACTCCTGTTCTCTCTCAGCATTCTGCTATCCTAAACTGTTCCCCTGCCCCATGAGGAAGGAGGGAGGAGGGCCTGGAAGGAGGAGGGCCAGGAGACTGCGTGAGAGGAAGTCACGAAGGACCCAAGCAGCCCTTCAGAAATCAAGTCTTCCCTCTTTTTCCCAGCTTAGAGACATAAAAGAGAATTTCAGCTGCTTTCAGCTGGACACGCATCACTTCAGTATACACTAGAATTTAGCTGCTTTCTGTCCCTTTGCAATAGGACCCAGGAAAAGCTGGCAGGGCCTGACCTGCCTCAGTCAGGCCCCCCACGGAAGCAAGGAGATGGGCACACTATATAATTCACAGTTTCCTCTTGCCTCCCTTGACCCACACGTTCCCCCACCACTGGCCTCAATTAACTCCCAAATCTCCGGCATGTAAGGATTCTTGCCAGTGTGGCTCAAAGGGTTAATAAACCAGGACTTCTCAGACAGGACACAAGCTCATCCACCAACAGGAACCCCAGAACGGAGACACGATGACCTAGTGTTTCTTATAGCGATTCTTTGGGGTCTCGCCACACCCTGTTTTGTCACAGTTGAGAGCACCTGGATTCTTTCCTAGCCCGAGGCTTCCCAGGAGGCCGGGGAGCTCCTGTGTGATGGCCCGCTCAATCTTCTCCAGGAAGCAGCCCCCCATATAGGAACACTGCTGGGACAGCAGCTTGAAACTGGAGATGGGGTTGATGCCAAAGAAGTCCTTGTAGGCCTCACGGTTGGGAAGGTCAAACTTGCTGACGTTGGTCTTTGCCAGGATGGTCTTGAAGATGTAGAACTTGTCGGGGTCTTCCACAATGTCCTTAAAGACCAGCTCTCCATCGCTGAAGAAGGTCATTTTGTCCTTGTAAGTCTGCAGATAGCGGTCAACCAGGAGGGCATGGATGCGGACCCGGATGGCATGCTGGCGAATGAAGGCGATCTTGTTCTCCAACCTGTTCTCGATAACCTGGTTCAGGTCTTCCAGAAGAGAGATCTCTTCCTTGAGAAACAGGTCCCGGTGGGTATCGGGCTTGTAGTCTTGTGGCCAGAAGGAGCTGACGTACACCCTCGGGGGCTCTGTGACGTTGATGAGTGGGGCCAAGCTCCAAAAGAGGGCCCCATAAACCCGCATAAGCATCTGTGTGGCCAGGTTGTCGGCCTTGTTCAGGATGATCCTTATCTGGGACTCACGTCCCTTCAGCTGGCGGAAGAGCATCTCCAGCTCCAGACCCACATCCAACTTGGTTGGGTCAAAGACGACAAAGATGAGGTCCGCTCTGTCGATGAACCACTGGCACACGTCATTGAAGGGGTAACCTTGGGATGGGGGGGGGAGTAAGAAGTCAAGCTGAGCAGGCTCACCCTAACCCTTCATGCCCCCTTCCAGAACCAAACCATTGCCTGCACTGAAGGAAGTAAAGGCAATAGGGATTTTCTGGGCTTTTAAAGACTCAAAGAATTAACTGCGTATCTCGTGGGCCTTGTAAGCCCTGAGCCAAGAATAGCTTGATCCTTGTCTTAATCTATGGAATCCAAGGCTCCAGGAAAACAAAATACTTTTTCAAAGTGGAGATCTTTCTACTGTCGAAAAAGATATGGGACAGTGGCAAAGACATTGAGGGGATGACGTCAGGGAATTAGAAGGATATGAGGGAGAGGATGTGCTATTTAGGGGGAAGCAATGTGGAGCTGGCCCAAGACCCAGACTGAAATTTGGTCTCTGCCACTGGCCAGCCCAGAAGAGTTAAAGCTTCCAACCTTCTCCATTTTAGTTACAAAATGACAAGAAGAACAATAGCACCTAGGTCTATATAAAGATTATGATGTTGCTGTAAGTAACAGAAAACACCTAACTAAAACCACCTCTCACATGGTAGGTTCTCAACATATTTTAACTCCTTCCACTTATTTCCAAAATGAGGAGACTAGGAATACCTGTCTTGAAATTATGCTACAACAATCAACGTAATGCACATAATTATCTGATGCATAACAGAAGAAGAAAGGTGAATTTATTATCATAATTATTAGTGAGAGTATTATTACCAGTAATAAAATGGTCATAAAATCAAAATAAGAGTTACAACCATAAATTGAGATCCACCATCTGGGCCTATAGTCCTACAGATGCCCTGTGATGACTCATGGCTACATACAGCCCCGTGTCATGGTAATCCTTAGCGACCTCTGTCATAACCTAGTGTCTGCTGGGCCCAAAATGCCACTCTTCTCCCATTGGAAGAGAATTTTGGGAAGTCTAATACAGGCTTATGGTCAAGCAGGCCTGGTAAAATAGACCCTGGACCAGGAGGAGTTTGAGGTCAGGTTCAAACCAGAACCCGAGTTAACCAGAGGTCAAGTACACATGGACTGGGATCCAATTTGCCTTGGACAACGCTGGCCATCTTTCCTCTCCCCTGCCTGCCTACCACCCGCCGCTGAACTGTTTTCTAACACAAAACTCAAGGTGTTCGGACACAAGTGCTCTATTACCTCTTTCTTGCTGCTTGCGGTTTTCGATGATGCCTGGTGTATCCACGAAAGTGACTCGCTCGAGAAGTTTGTGGGGAACCTCAATGCCAATCAGCTTCTCTAGGAAATTCTGGCCAAATTTCTCAAGGGGTGAGAAGGACCGGGCGCTGTCTGCAGCCATGACGATACCCTCGATGGTTTTCAGCTTGGGTCCATGCATGAGGACGGTGAACTCAGAGGTGGTGGGCTCAGCACCTGCACGCATGGGCATGAGGGCAGTTGGAACACAGTCACCTCTGGGACAGAGACCCTACTACAAAGTAAGTGGATAAGCAAGGGGTTCCAGGATGGGTTTGCCCCAAGAACTAGATACCCTGTTTGCTAAGCTAGTGTCTTCTTTCTTTTTTTAACTGTAAAATAAATGTCACGAAATTTACCATTTTACCCATTTTGAATGTACAGCTCGGTGGCATTAAGCACATTCATACCACTGTGCAGTCCTCACCACCATCTGCCTCCTGAACTGAACCTGTCCCCATTCATCCCCCGCTTCCCAGGCCCTGGTAATCTCTGCTCTACTCTGTTCTCTGTGGATTGGATGACTCTAGGCACCTCCTAAATGGAATTGGAGGACATCTGTTCTTTTGTGTCTGGTTTATCTCATTCAACATAGTATCTTCAAGATTCATGGATGTTGTAGCATGTTTCCGAAATGTATTCCTTCTTAAGACTGAATGATACTCCTCACTCTATCATACGGATAGACCCTTTGGTTTATCCATTCATTTGTCTGTGGATGTTTGGGTGGTTTCCATCTCTCGGCCGTTGTTTACAAACTCTCCTGTGAACACGGACTACAGCTGGCTTCTTGTATGTAACTCCCATTGTTCTATCGAAGACACCCATGACTATTTCATCATGCCCACACAGAGGACACTGCCATGCCAAACACACATACACGAGAATCCGCTATTACCTGTATAGAGCTGATAGCGAGTGTTTTCCAAGCCGAGGAGGTAGTTTATCATGGTGGACTTGCCAACACTCCACGGTCCCAGGAATAGCACCATGGGCTTGGAAGTAATCTCCCCATCTGTAGGCAGCAGGAATTAGACGTGGAAGTGACTGATGAAGTTCATACAGGAGTGACACAGTGCTTCCCGCCACATCCCAGTCCATCTAATGGAGTTTGAGAATTCTACACAGGATTGGGCAGGGTATGGCGATCAGTGGCATGTCTCTTGCTATGTAAATGTGATCACCCAGTTAAAAGACACGAGGAGATGTGATTCTGGCCTTACACAGATCCTTGGCACACAGGCTCCAGAAGGAGAAGATGACATCAACAAACACTGACTCAGAGCTCACTGTGGGTGAGGCCTCTTGGTTTGCATCTGAGGAACTGCTCATCAGAAGGGGAGAAGGGAGCTGCCACAGGGGGAGGGATTAGAACTCTGCTACCTGGGAACGCCTGGCTGGCTCAGTCAGTGTAGCATGTAACTCTCAGTCTTGGGTTTATGAGTTCAAGTCCAACACTGGATGTAGAGATTACTTAAAAATAAAATGTTGGGGCGCCTGGGTGGCTGAGTGGGTTAAGCCTCTGCCTTCAGCTCAGGTCATGATCTTAGGGTCCTGGGATCGTGTCCCATATCAGGCTCTCTGCTTGGCGGAGAGCCTGCTTCTCCCTCTCTCTCTGCCTGCCTCTCTGCCTACTTGTGATCTCTCTTTCTGTATCAAGTGAATAAATACAATCTTTTTAAAAAATAAATAAAATGTTAAGCGGTGCCTGGGTAGCTCAGTTGGTTGAGTGTCTGCTTCAGCTCAGGTCATGATCCCAGGGTCCTCGGATCGAGCCCCGCATTGCACTCCCTGCTCAGCAGAAGCCTGTTTCTCCCTCTCCCTCTGCTGCTCCCCCCTGCTTGTGCTCTCTCTGTCTGTCTCTCTGTCAAATAAATAAATAAAATCCTTTATCAGCACCACGCTCTAACCAACTGAGCTAACCGGCCAGCTGCTAAATAAAATCCTTTAAAAGACAAATTTTTTTTTAATTAAAGAAAAAAAAAAAAACCCTCTGCCATCTGGATTGGTAACACAAAGAAAAAGACATGAGATAGGCTCACACAATCTTAGACATCTTGGACGGGAGCCTCCTGACATCCTACCTCAGGCTCAGCCTGACCCTGGGCTCTGGGCCAGTCTCAAATTAGCCTCCAAAGACCACGATCTATTTCCCAGGACCAAGCACTGACGAGGCAATTCTTGGGCCCCTGGGCCCCATGTCCAATGTCAGGAAGAGCAACCTGCCTGGGCCACACCAGTTGGGGTCTCTAAGAAGGGAAAGTAGAATCCTTCAGTGCTTTCAAAACCAGGGGGTAGGGGAGACAGGGCCACTGGCTGCTGATTCACAGGCTCCTGCTCTTGCAACTTGTCCCTGAGCCACAGCACCGGGACCAACCCAGCGTCACATACACCTCACATTCTCCAACCTCTTGGTCCCCCTGAACCTGGCTCATAGGCCCTGGACAGTAGATCCTCTTTTTTTTTTTTTTTCCATTTTGATATATTTAATTTCTTGGTTCAAAAATCAGAAGTATATTGGGCGCCTGGGTGGCTCAGTGGGTTAAGCTGCTGCCTTCGGCTCGGGTCATGGTCTCAGGGTCCTGGGATCGAGCTCCACGTCGGGCTCTCTGCTCTGCGGGGAGCCTGCTTCCTCCTCTCTGCCTGCCTCTCTGCCTACTTGTGATCTCTGTCTGTCAAATAAATAAATAAAATCTTTAAAAAAAATCAGAAGTATAAAAGGGTATAGAGTCTCCCACCCCTATCCCCTGTCTGCCTCAGTCATAACACCCATGACGTACTCTTCCAGACATTTTAATGCACGCAGTCTAAGCAACAGGAGCAGATACCACATTCCCCATCTTCTTTCTACAAAGAGGAGTGAGTACAGTATTCCTCTTGTTCTGCACCTTGCTTCTTGAGTGCTGGTTTTCTTTCTCTGAGGTGAAACTTAGTCCCAGAAGACCAAGATGGTGTCTCGTAAGTGGCAGGCACATATATAATTGCCTGAAATTGATACCACGGCCCTGCCCCATTCCTCTCGGCCTGCAAACACACACGATGAGTTGCTTGCCTCCCTGAGTGCCAACACCTGGCTCCGGGACAGGAAGGGATAGGCAGACTAAAGGGGTGGCAGGAGTCCCTAGTTATAACCACAAAGATCCTAGGCACAGTGTCTTTCACCCAGGTCCAGGGGACACTAGGGGAACTGGATCTTCCAGCTACCTCTGAGAAGAACTATAAACGGGCTCTCTGGGGGCTGCTGTTTCAGCTGTCTACAGCAGGGGGCGTTACTGGCATGTGCAGGAGGCCACAGGTGAGCCGCTGAGGTTCCCCTGCAGGCAGGGAGGCAGAATCCCTGGCACCAGGACATGGGAGGGGAGAGAAGCCAAGCTCAAAAAGCAGGGATCAGAAGGCAGGAGCGCCCTCCCCCGCACAGCACCATTCCATCCGCCAGCCCACAGCCTCGGGCGGGCCACTTGGGTGGGTCTGTGGGCTTCAAGGGAAGGCCAGCGTGAGGACAGGAAAGCCACAAGAGAAAGTCACCTCACACATCTCCTGTGAAGCCCAAGAGGATGGTTGCCTCTTGGGCTTGGAAGAGGCTGTCCGGGAAGTCATGGAATAGGGCATTCTCCCCAAGAAGGAGCAGAGAGTTCCAGCTCTTGGTTCAGCTGTGTGATCCTGAGAAACCCAGCATTTCCCTGTGCATCTTGTCCCTCTTCTGTGAAGCAAGAGTAATGGGCACCCTAAATACCCTGCCCACTTTGGAGCCTTCGAGAGCATCACACAAGAGAATATGGCAGTTGCCCCTTCACACAGGGAAAGATGTGTAACACCCTCTCCGTTCAATCTGATACATTGTGAAAGTTTTCGGGGATGAACAACTCAGGAAAAGCACAGGGCTGCTGGGCAACAAGACTCTCCCAGACCAATATCAAGGCCACAAACCCCTCTGACCTAAGGAGACTTGACAACAGCTACAAAAATGTTTAACTCCACAGTTACACTTTGAAACATCTGTCCTACAAATGTATCTGCACATACATCTACAAATCTGCACATACATCTATAAATGTATCTAACAATTAGAGTCACATTTGTAACATTTCACAGAGCCCTGTGCTTTTACCATTTCAGTCAAATACAAACAGAAAAAGACATGCTTGCTCCTGGGAGCAGAGCAAATGTCTGCAAGTATTTGCAGGAAACTAGAACAGAGGAAGGCTCTGAGGTACAAGTAGAGATGCTAAAAATCAAGAGAGGGATTTTTATTTTTCAGTTCATACTATTTTCCACTATTTGATGGGGGGGTTAGGCAAAAAGTATCCCTTGTTTTTATTATTCCAAAAATCAATTTTTAAAAGGATCCAGACCCAAGGAAAGCTGACCAAAGTGATAAGAAGAAAAGAAAAAAAAAGGATTCTGGGCCAACTAGGGGTCTTAACACATGATCTCTTCCCTGTCAGGGGGCTCTGGGGGGACGGATGGAAATTGGCATCATGGTCCTGGGAAACCACAAGCATCCTACTGAACCATGAACACATGCAAAGTGATCCCCACAAAACCCCATGCAAGTTAGAGCACTCTTGAGGGGAAGGCTGGTCACATGACAGAGGCCTGGGGGGTGGGATTTAGGGGTGCTGGGCTCCATGTGTTCCTCATGCCCACCACTCACAGAGCTCAAGAGCATGTGCGGGCATCAGCCACGAGGGTACCTGTGATCTCGTGCTGCCGAAGTTCGTTGTATTTGTATGACTGCTCCAGGGGCTTGATGGAGGAGTGGTAGATCTTTCGAAGCCGCTGCAGCACCACTGGAGGCAGAGAAGGGTGAAAGGGAAGAGACCAGCTCACCTTACAGGGTAGCTCCCCCCAAGGCCAGTGGAAAGCAGGGCACCCCCATGTCACACCCCAACCCATACCTGCCTCCTCTGGCAGCCTCACAGGAGTGGGTCCACATCCCAACCCTCAGAAACTGTTAACCAAAAGGCATGCCCTC
This sequence comes from Mustela lutreola, assembly GCF_030435805.1. Lineage (NCBI taxonomy): Eukaryota > Metazoa > Chordata > Mammalia > Carnivora > Mustelidae > Mustela > Mustela lutreola. Next base: position 20,400,441 of record NC_081306.1, on the reverse strand, counting down.
CCACCCTCAAAATCTCCTGCACTACTTTTTTTTTTTTTTTTTTTTTTTTTTTTTTTTTTTTTAAAGATTTTATTTATTTGACAGACAGATCACAAGTAGACGGAGAGGCAGGCAGAGAGAGAGAGAGAGAGAGAGAGAGAGAGAAGCAGGCTCCCTGCTGAGCAGAGAGCCCGACGCGGGACTCGATCCCAGGACCCTGAGATCATGACCTGAGCCGAAGGCAGTGGCCCAACCCACTGAGCCACCCAGGCGCCCCACTACTTTTTTTTTTTTAACCTGATCCTCTTCTCCCTCCAGGGAAAAGCAACTCACAGAGTGAGGCTGGGAGCCTGCAGCATGTGAGGCCCAGAAGGAGGAACGGGGGCCCCAAACCAGGCCATCTAGACCTGACCTTCCCACAGCTCCCCTCTAGCTGTGTGTCCCACGCAAACTGTGCAAACTGAGGCTCCTCTGAGCTCCAGCCAGCTCGTCAATGAAGAGGAGGCATGAGCCCTCCTGAAAGCCTTGGGTTATTCTGAGCGTGAAGTGCCAGAAAGAAAAGAGCTTTATAAACTTGTAAAAACCAAAACAGATGGGACGAACTCTTAAGAGCAAGCTTCCCCGGCCGCCACATGAAGGCTGGCACTGGGCCCCAGGCAGCGGCACTGGGATTTGTCCTTGGCCCTGGCCCTGTTCCCTCAGCTTGGATCACCTCTCCTCCTCCCTGCCAATTAAGAACCCCCACCTGGGCCTTGAACGCTGCTTTGGGAGTCTCTTCTACAGGGCCCCCATCTCCAGGGCTCTCAGCCCTGGAGACCTGCCTGCCTCAGAGCCCAGACCCAGCCCGACCCCCAGTCCCAGATCCTTCCTCTGGTTACCAGAGTAATCATCCACTGGCTTGTCCTCACTCAGCATCAGAGTCTTCTCGATGTGGGAACGGTCCCTCATCTGGGCTTCTTCACTCACATCCTCTGCCTCTTCTGGGGAGAGAAGCAGAGGGCAGGGTTAGGGCAAAGCAAAGAGCCGGGCTTTGCTCTTGGCAGGAAAAGGCATAAGGAAGAGCCGAGGGAAGGCTTGCCAAGTTCAACTGAACTGAGTTATATCTTGAGAGACTCTGAAAATCTAAACTCAGCTTCTGCTAAACTCCATGATCCATTTCACATATTCAGCAAAAATGAATTGAGCACCTAGCATGGGTCAGGCACAGAGCCCCACACTGGGAAAGCGGTGGTGCCCAAAACAGACACAGCTTGGAGAGTCTTCCTCTAGTCTCATGGGGAGAGGGGGAGAAATAGTCTTGAAAGTAAGGTAATAATTATGGTCAGTGTTGTGGCTATGGCAGGAAAGATTCCAGAAGCTACAAGGGCCTAAGGTGTGTGCCTGTGAAGTCTCAGCAGGCTGGTCAGAAACCCCACCTGGGAGCTGAGATCCGAGGGGAGGAGTTAAGTAGGTGAAGACGGGGCAGGAGACAGGAGTGGTTTAAAGGAGCCGGCCTTACTTCCTAGCAGTGCAGGCAGCCAGAGAGAGGCTCCAAGCAAACAACTGACCCAACAAAATGAGCATTTTCTCAGGATCACACAGGCTGCTGTGGGTGGGAAGAGCTGCGGCTGGATGTCTTGGGGCAGGGGGGTGGCCAACCCGTTGCTCTGCCCAAGCAGGAGAAGCCCCGGTGACCCCCTGCAGGCTCCCAGGCCTACCAGGTGGGATGGACTTGGGCGTGAGGGATAGGGGAAACCAGTCCCACAGCCAATGGGGGCAGAGAAGAATCACTGTGTCTCATGCAACACCTCAGGAACAGATTCTCCAAGATCCCCTGGGACAGCCCAATCCCAGACACAGTGAGGGGTGGGGGGTGGGGGATGGGGGTGCCTCCAGCTGACTGCAGGCCCTCCCCCTTGTGGAGAGTGCAAATACCCAACAAGCAATGTGGAAACTAAATCCTGCAAGGAAATATGTGGGGGGGCCACACTGGAGACAGATGACTGAGCCCAGGCCCTGTACCCTGCAAGTCGCTCTTGGTCCAGGCCAGCATATTCGGATACAGCATGGGGGGTGCTGGCCATCCCTAGGATGCACTGCATCACTAGTGTCGGCCCTGCCCTCCCCTGTGCCCCACCCCCCAGGCCTGCAGGACACCAGGGTCCCTCATTATCACCATCCTGACCCCATTCCCCATCCACCCCACCAGACCTGGCCTAGCCTTCAAGGGGAGACCCCAGGGGGCTCTGAACACACCCTACCCACAACTCTCTCCACCAGCCTGCCACCACAGGGCCTCAAAACCTGACACCGTGCCCCGTGTCCTTCAGGTTAAGGCAGTGGTCCGCACTGAAGTGGATTGACGGACCCTAACAGGAAAGCTCCAGAGGGCGTCACTCAGAAGTGACCAGGTTATTCTGGGCTGTCCATGGTGCGACCTCCCATTGAGCAGCCCAAAGGCCCCTCATGGGCCAGGCATCCTGGCTGGGGCCTCCACCCAGCAAACCAGGAGCTGGCTGCGGGTTCTCCTACCACAACCTGTCCCTGCCTAATCCACCACACACGTCTTGCAGGAAGAGAGCAGCTGCCCCAGGGGCTGGGATCAATCTTCATGCTCCCCTACCCTGAGGCCCCTCCTTAGGCTCCTCTGCCTCGTCCCCCTCGGGTCTTGTATTCAATTCCTCAGAGCTCAGCTGGGGCCCCTCATCTCCAGGGCTCATGGTTCCTACTGCTTCCTGGGGTTCCCCGGCTTCCTCTGAGGCACCCCCAGTTTCTTCTGAACTCTCCCCGTCGCCACTGTCCTCCTCAGATTCTTCAGATGGTGCTCCTCCTCCTTCCTCGCCTCCACTGTGGTCACCACTCTCTTCTTCAGAGGAGGCCTCGTCCAGGGCCTCCTCGGTCAGCCCTGGGGCCTGGGCCTCAGGGGGGTGGTCCTCCTGGGTGTCCCCCGCCTCAGAGCTCCGTGCATGGCTGGTCTCTGAGACTGGGCTGGGCTCCCCCTGGTCCTCGGCTCCCTCCTTGGTTTCTGTGTCCATGTCCAAGCCTCCATCTGGCACTTCTGGCTCCTGATCATGCCCTGGGCTGTCCTGTTGTGTCTTAGGGGCGTGGACCTCCGTGACCTCCATGGCAGGAGAGGCTCCCAAGCCTTCTGGTTGCACAGTCCCTCCTGCTGCCCCCTGTGTGGGGTGGTCCCCTAGAACCTCCTCAGCTTCCTCGGGGACTGCGCCACTCCCAGCCTGCCCTTCAGTCGCCCCCTCCTGTCCTGGGCCCTCTCCCAGTCCCAGCTCTTCCCCAGGCCCGCCCTCTCCTTCTGCTGGAAGGATGCTGGCTCTGGGTGGGCCCACTTCTTCCTCCCCGGGTCCCGCAGGGTCCCTGGGGGCAGCTGACTCTGAGGCTGAGGCATTGGAGAGGCTGGATTCGGGACCAGGGCCCGGGCTGGCGCTGGCAGGTGACCCAGCGGCTGTCTGCTCCGAGCTCTCAGCCTCCCTGCCATCCGGGGAGTGAAGGAGCAGGGTCTTCTCTTGAGGGGCCGCCTCCGCATAAAGCGCCCTTTCCTTCTCCTCTAGACTTGCTTCTCCAGCAGAGAAATGATTCTCCAACAAATTGCCAACATCTTCCGTGCCACCCGAAGCGGAAACTTGCCGTTCTAAATGATTAGAACACCATTGGTCAGTTTCACAGGGTTGGCACTCACTCTGCTTCTCTAAAGAATCTAATGCCACTTAGTTCCTGTCCTCTGGAAGGGAGGTGTAGACCTCCCTCCCTGCTCCTCACAGCTGCCCTCTGAGGCAAGCAGAGTGGCCATTACTCGGACTTCCACCCAAGACCTGGAAGCTGTGGCTTGGGAATTATCACCCACTCTACACCCCTGGGAGAGGGAGCAGCTGAGCTGCCTCTAGAACCCCACCCTTGGCCCCTGATTCTCAAGCCTCCACTGGGTCCTGATCACCATGAGGAGGGAAATTTAGCGATCCCTTCCAGTACTTCCTCAACCTTGCAGCAGGCACGTGCAGCGAGGCTCACCAAGAGATCTTTCCAAGATAGGACAGATGCTTGGACATTCCACCCCTTGGTCAGTTCCTAGAGTCATTAACCGGCAGGCTTTTTACACTGCTATCAGCAAAGGAGTGAAAACAGGTGTGCGCCGGCCAGATCATCTCAGGTTCCACAGCAAGTACTTAGGGGATTACTTGTGGCTCTCGGCCTTATTAAGTCACACATTCAACTCTGTCTCCTTATGGGCAGGCATTTGCTGGCCTTGCTAGCTTAAATTAGAGGGGACACGGCCTGAGGAGGAGGAGCTACCCAAAACAGGCAGGGCCAGGGCTTCCCGGTGGCCTTAGCCAACCCCTTCCCGAGGGGATCCCCTTCTAAGGGCCCGTGGCTTTACCAAGGAGAGCTGAGGGTGCAGAGAGAGCAGAGCAGGAGAGAGTCCATGGGGGCCTAGTCTGTGCCAGAGACCTCCAGCAGGAGGTAAGTGGGATTTAAGTGTAAAATGGGGCCAGGAGAAAGGATTGAGACTACCCCTTCTGTCCCCTCCCACCCAGGTTGGGACCTGTTTAAGGGGGAGGCTCCAGGAGGGGGACAATGGAGGTCTGGCACCCTATCTTTCTTTTTTTTTTTTTTTTTTTTTTTTAATTTATTTGTAAGAGAGAGAGTGAGAGCGAGCACAGGCAGACAGAGTGGCAGGCAGAGTCAGAGGGAGAAGCAGGCTCCCTGCGGAGCAAGGAGCCCGATGTGGGACTCGATCCCATGACGCTGGGATCATGACCTGAGCCGAAGGCAGCTGCTTAACCAACTGAGCCACCCAGGCGTCCCAGCACCCTATCTTTCAGTAGCTGATACAGCCCCAAAGACTCCCTTAACTCACAAAGATGCTTTCTGAGGAAGCAGCATCCTCCCTCTGCTGGGGACAGCATGGTACTCCCACCTCTGCCTCCCACAAAAAAAAAAAAAAACACATCTTGGAGCTCCCCTTTTAGGGTGGCCTCCAAGGGCCAAGAACAACTATTTTCTCACTGACCCCTATAGCAGCAACCTGCGATCAAACTCAGGAGGAAATTTGGGTGCCTTTAATTATAAAGGAGCCGCTTATATTGATAGGACACTTTCATACTCATGACCTCACTTGACCGCCTTGATTACCATCAGACACATTTCATAAAATCTAGAGAAAGTCTTTGACTTGCCTAAGACAGCAGGTGGCCAGTGGGTGACTAGAATCCAGAACTGTCTACTCCTCATCCAAGCCTCCTATGTCAACCTGTGTTTAGGGGTGCACACGGGAACCCCTTCTCCCTGGGACCTCACCCCTCCCTGCACACGCCTTCTGTCCACATCCAGACTGCAAGAGCTAAGGCTTTGATAATCCTCCCTGTGTTCCCCCAGTCCCTGAGAGCCACAGAAAGTGCTAGGGAGAGAGGTCCGTGGTGACACCTGGGTACAAGGAAATTTCTGGTTCCCCTAGGGGAGAGCTGGAGGTTACCTGTTAAAATTTTCTTTCCTTATCTCCTAATTCTTCTGTTTCCATCTCCATCCCCCCTGACTCCCTGGAGAAAAACTTATGGCAGGAACTCTGTTTAACTCATCGATACTGACACTCTCTGAGCAGCAAGATACAGGTACTATACCTCATAAGAGATAGATTTGTACAAGCTTTCAGTGTGCCAGGCAATGTTAAAGCATTTCATGCAAATAAGACATTAACTGATCTTACTCGATTTACTTCATCCCACTTGCTTCTGGAAGACAAGTCTTCCTCTTGCTATTTTTATAGCTGAGATCAGGACTGAAATCTGAGACACTGAATGCCTTGCCCAACACACAGCTGGCAACTGGCTGAAGCCATTTAACTACCGAGCAGCAAAGGAGGCTGCCTGGCCCTAAAGTGGGGTGTTTCACCCACGCTGCTCAGAGTGTGGCGGGGCACCTGCAGCAGCAGCAGCAGCAGCAGCCGGGAGCTTGGTAGAGATGCAGACTCTCGGGCCCCAGCTCAGACCCACTGAATTAGAATCTGCAGTTTCACAAGATGCCCCGGTGAGTCATTTTCACTTTAGTTTGAGAAGCACCAGACTATACCAGAGGATAAAAATGCTTCTGACGCAGTGGTTCTGGGCACTGGGTACACATTGGAATCACCCAGTTCTTGGTGCCACTCTTCCCCTCTCCTCAGAGGTTCTGATTGAATTAGGATATATCCCAAGCATCAGGACTTTAACAAAAATAAGCAAACAAACAACAACAACAAAACAACCTTGAGTAATTCTACTATGCAGCCAAAGCTGCAAACCACTGATAAACCAAATAATCCTGAGCCCTGAGTCCCTGAGCCCAAGACTTCTGCTCCTGGACCCTCCCCACTCTTGTGCCCACTGGGGACTCCCAAGTTGGATGAGTCACCCAAGGCTTGGCATTCGCCCTTGGAATAGCAATGGTCCATGCTTCTCTGGAGAATCTAGCCCTTTCCTCAGGCCCTGTTGCCCTCTATTATTGATGAATATAATGATGATTATGATGGTAGGGATGGATGGTGAGGAAGGTGATGGTGGCAATTGTGGTGATAGTGATGATGATGGTGGGGATGATGGTAAGAACTGTGGTGATGGGGATCATGGTGAGGGTGATGATGATGGTAAGGATGGTGGTGATGGTGATGATGACATAAGGATGGTGGTGGGGATGGTGGGGATGGTGAGATATGATGGTAAGGATGGTGGTGATGGTGGTGACAATGATCATGGGAATGGTGGGGACTGTGGAGATGGTGGTGGTGGTGGTGATGACAATATAAGGAGGGTGGTGGTGATGGTTATGGTAGTGATGATGGTAAGGATGGTGGTGATGGTAGTAATGATGGTGGGGACTGGTGGGGATGGTGGGGATGGCGGTGATGGTGATGATGATGGTGGAGATTGTGGGTCGAACATACTCTGGGTCTGACCATCTGTGGTGTTTCTAATATTCTCAGAACACCCTGTCTCTAGTAAGGATGAAAGGGCTACATAATCCCAAGGGAGATGAGGACCCCATACTTTGGGGGCTTAACATGAACTTCACATTGTTTATTCCCACTCCTGGGCCCCTGACAGGAGTGTGTGTGTGTGTGTGTGTGTGTGTGTGTGTGTGTGTGTTTCTGTGTGTCTGTGTGTGTACATCCATATCCTTTCCTGGTTTTTATGATTTAGTGTCAAGCTGTCACTGTCCTGCTAAGCAATTTGGAGCATAAAGTCCAAGGATGATGCCTCCATGCCCTGTGACCTTTCTTCCCAGGCTAAAAATAACTGATGGAAAAAACTCTCAATGAAACAAGCTGTGCCACTGGACCCCCAGAGCCCAATTCCCAAGAAGCAGCTATGCCATTGGGCCTGATAATCTCCTCTGGGAGGCAGTCAGAGGCTCTGAGTAAATTCAATTCCATGAAATCAAATCCAGTGTCTTCCCTCCCTCCCTGATTTCCCCAGCATCTAGCTGAAACCCCCCAGTGGCCCCTGGAGGAGGTGGGGGAAGGCACAGGGCACCCTGGACACCCCAAAAGGGTTCAGACCCTGGTAAGATGACTCCTGGTCTGCCCCAGGACACACAGTGCTGTACTGTATGTGCTGCTGCCAAGGCAGCTGCCCTGACCTGGGCAGGCCTGGGTGCTTACATCAGAGTACACGAATAGCAAGCCCCCAGCTCAACCCCACAGATCACGGGAAGGCCCGCGTGCCAGGCAGAGCATGGCCTAAACCAGGTCTGCTTTCTCTCCTGACACCGCCTCTGCCGTCTTTGGAGTCAGCCTTTCGGCAGCTTGCCCCACCAGCGGCCCCAGTGGGGGCTCCAGGCTCAGTTCCTCTCTCTACCACCAGTCAGCTCCTAACCCATTCCAAAGCTCTTCTCACACAGACTCAGAACTGTGGAGTCACCAGGGGCCTGAGTCCAGGTGCAGAGGAGGAAGCTCTGGCCAGGGAGCTTTAGAGATTTTCCCAAGGTCAGGATAGGGTTGCAACAGAGCCCAGGTTCATGGCTCTCAGTCCAGAGTTCATTCTGCCCCCATGTAGCTCGCAAACCATGTCCCACGAAGGCTAGAGCTCCATCAATGAGTCTCATAGGTGTGGGAAGATGAAGGAGCTGGGGTTCAACCACCCTTTATCTCCTGGCAGCTGCTTCCCTTGGGCCTGTCTGTGCCTCCCAGGGACAGGATAGGGGGCCTAAGGAAGGGGGGGTGACAGCCACTGCTCCTGCCTATCCTGCCTTGTCCCTAAAAATTCCATTAGCTTCCTATTGATCATTTTCCCCAAAAGTCCAAGGAGCCCCCTGTATAGCATCTGCTGACCAATGTTTGCCACGCACTGAGCTGGGTGATGTCTCACCCTCACGCAGAACTGGTGGTAAAACCAGAAGTGGTTTTACGTTCTTCTTCCCTGCCCCCGGCAGCCCTCTGAGGCATGGGAAGCAAGGACTATTAACCTCTAAGGAAGCAGACTCAGGAAAGTCATTTGCCCAACAAGCATTCCAGGAATGGGCTCGAGCTCGGGCCAAGACACAAAGCGGAGTTCCCGGGCCACGTGTGGGCAGTACCAGAGACCGGCAGGGCTTTCCAAGCAGGGACGCCCAGTCTCCAAGGGCGGGTCAGTGTAAGCTGCATGTTCCAGAAGGTGATGCTAACGAGCACCGATGTTTGAGAACCATGGCTCTGAGCCACCCTGGCTGCCAGGCGTCAGGGAGTCTGTGTTGAAGCTGGAGATCAGGAGAAGGAAGGTCAGAACCTGAGATTTTGTTTGGCTGAGCTGTACTCAGGCCAGCTCTAGAGGCTGAATTTATTCAGTGCTTCCACAGAGTAGAAGGTAAACTCAATCCCACCTGTCCAAGACTCCTTAGCACATGTGTTTCTGAGGCTCAGCCAAGGTTATCCTCCATGTGTCTTCTCATCCATTTCAAATTACGGAGTCCAAGTCACACACAGGTAAGATACCTTTGACGGTCACACATACAGAGTCACGTAGATGAGTCATCATAATAAGGCCCCAGAGAGACCATCGCTTTCCAGTTCTAGCCCTGGACACTTGTGTACCCAGGAGTCAGGAACACCAGTCTTGCATCCAGAGGGTCCCACGTCTTTCACCAGGCTGTCCTTCACCCAGACACTCAGACAGCTTGTCTGCCATGCCTCAAGTATAGCTGAGAGCCCTCGAGAAAGACAGTTTACAGAGCCAGAGCAGGAGACTGACCCCTTCTGGGTCCTAGATCTTGTCTCCAAACACTCCTGGACTGGGCCAATGGTCAGCAGCCTCTTTAAGTGTCACATTTTTTTTCTTGACCTTATTAACTGAGTAAATGTTCACCACTCAGGGCCCCTCGTTCTTTCGCTTCTTGGATGAGCCTTCAGACAGCTTTGCAGATGCCCGTGCTGAGGACCCTAGAAGGGAAGTGTCCACATCCTCCCAGAACCCCGGGACCCTCTCTCTTGCCATTTGGTTGGACTTTACCTCTTTCCCCCTGGACAAGGGACCCAGGGTACAGTGGGTGAGGCTGCCATCCTGGGAAGGTTCTTTGGCCCCCTGGCCAAGCTCCTAAAGTCAAGGTTAATCCCACCAGGACAGCTAGTCCCCAGCTGGACTCCAGCCCCAAAATGATTCACCCAGGGGATAGGACGCAATGACAATGGCACCAATCAGAGAGAACCATGGGATTAGGAGTCAAAAGTGACCGCCTCACAGACCAGACAAAGTGTTTTGATTTCACTGGTCAAGAACCGAAAACTCTGAAGAGTGGTTGCCCCAAGGACACAGTTAAACCCAAAGCCAGCTCCCCACCAACCAAGTCTCATTGGCTTTCCTGGCACCAGGCTACCAATCCCCAGAAAGGAGAGGGGGTGAGCCAGCTTCGAGTCTATCCTCTTCGTCCTCCCTTTAAAAAGGATTAAGACTTCAAGACAATTGCTTTAACCCATAAAGTTCAGAGAATTACAGAAGAACTCCACCCCCCATTCCCATCCCTAATTCCTGGGAATTCTTGCTTTGGGCGCTATGGAGAGAAATCACACACAACCCCACAACCATCACATATACATATTCTTGTTACTGATGCCCAGGGGATTCATGGTTCTGGATGAACACTCCTTTCTGAAAGGCAAATGCCTCTGAAAGAAGTAAAACCCGAAGTCCTCACCCCTTACTGTGACTCAATGATTAAAGGGACAGCTTGTGGAAAACCCAGTTTTCCCAGAGATCGGCCCTGCCTGAAGTGAAGAGAAATCCTTGTAGGAGTCATTGGATAATACTTCCTCCATTCAGAGGGGGTGAGCTGAGCAGGGGAGGGAAGGCAGGAGGGAGAGGTACATGCTAGATCCCGAGACAGGTAGCTGGCACCCTCCACCTCCCACCTTCCCACCCAAAGACATGGAGTCCCCCTGGAGTCTGGAAGATGACCTCTGGGAGGTCACCAGGCAGGGAGAGACCTCCTGAGAGCCAAAGGAGTGTGGCTCCCTAAGGTCCTGGTCAGATGGCTGCCCTGAGTTCTGGTCAGAGTCACCTGGGCTTGGAAATGGGGTGAACAATGACTCACCAGACCCACCGCATCCCCAAGACAGGGAAGCAGGGGGGAGTCTGCTTGATTCTTGAGCTTGGGAAATGGATCTGATGCTTTCCCCAGCCTGGGCTAGGACCACATCTTGGGGCTTCCTTCTGCCAGAATGGTCTCTGGATGGGGTCAGAAGCTCCTCCATGTCTCACTAACTGGCAATGTGACCTTGGTCCTCACTCCCCCTGCACCAACTCCATTCATCCATAAAATGCAGGTAATAATACCTCCTTTGCCATCCCCTTCAAAGTATTTTAAGCATCAGTTGATGTTTAAAAGCATCCTGCAGGGCACCTGGGTGGCTCAGTAGGTTAAGCCGCTGCCTTCGGCTCAGGTCATGATCTCAGGGTCCTGGGATCGAGTTCCGCATCGGGCTCTCTGCTCAGCGGGGAGCCTGCTTCCTCCTCACTCTCTCTCTGCCTGCCTCTCTGCCTACTTATAATCTCTCTCTGTCAAATAAATAAATAAAATCTTTAAAAAAATAAAATAAAATAAAATAAAATAAAAGCATCCTGCAATGTCAGATATAATAATACTAATTTCCTAGAAAAGCAAAGATGCCAGGCCAAATCCCAAGTTCACCGAGTAGGCCAAAACAGAACAAGCTTTGGACAGGAGCCAAAATGGTTCACCTTCACTCCACTCATTCCAACCCTCTGTTTCTGGGGGGTCAGTCAGTGGGCCAGGACGGTCTTTCTGCCGAGGGCTCCTTCTCCCTTTCGAATAGCCAGAAGCAGCTCGGGCGTAGAGTTGTGGGCATGCTGGGGGTAACCTGATTTTTTCCATGAGGTTCCAGCTGGCCTGGGATAAGAATGGGCCTCAGCTGTCAACACTCCTGGGCCCCAGATCCCATCCTGCTGAGCCCCACATTGACTCCTGTGGTAACTGACCCCCACCACTTCCAGTCAGTCCTGACTCACCCAGAAACTGGCTGAGGCAATGCACATCTCTCTCTCCCAGACTCCTCCCAGACCCCCAGACTCCTCCCTTTCACCACTGAAGGGAGGTAACCCTGCATGGCACCCCTAGCACAAAGGCACCCTCAGGAGGATGCCTAAGACGACCCACTTGCGGGCCGCGTGTGTCTCACCCGCGTGTGGGTGAGAGGCTCTGCCTGAAGGAAGAGCAAATAAGGGCCCATCTCAGCTCTCAGAAGTGGCAACACAGCCAGAGAGGCCACCAAGTGCCGGCATGTCCTCACTGTCCTTGGAATAAGCGAGCCCAGGGAGCAAAGCAATAAGCCCTTCAGAAATGACTCCAGTCTTGAGAAAGTCGCTTTGACCGTGTCACAGAGATGGAGCGAGAGAGACACTTCGCTTGTCCTGCTGGCCTGAAATCAGAACTAATGTTTTTGCAGCTTTGAAGGGCTCCACCCATGGGTCTGTGTGATCACAGGCGGCCCCTTCACCACCACTAGTGGTACCCAGCCTCCCCAACACCCGTTCAGAAGGTGTCCTTAGCAGATCACACCTCCAGCTGCCAAGATGACCAGAGAAGCTGTTTGCCCCCAAGTCTACTCAGAGAAGGTTACGGAGGAAGATCGAGCCAAGGGCAAAGGCTAGAGCAGCAATAACATGAATATTCTGCCTGGTTTGTTGCCCTGTGTGCTCCGGTCCAAACCCCCTTCAGCAAAACTGCTATCCAGATGCCAAGACAGATCTTTCCACCTTCTCTCCCAAAAGGCTTCACCAAACTCACAACAGATGGGCTCCACTCCCAGGTCCTCGAACTCATGGCCCCAAACCGCAACTTGTTTTGGTTATTTTTGTCTTAGAGATTTGTAGCACTGGAAGAAAACTTAGAAATTAACTAGTCCAGCTCACTCATTTCACAGCAGAGGTGACCTTCTGGAAGCTGCCTACTGAGCTGGGCGCAAGGCTGGATGTAAACACAGAGTCCTGGATCCCCCATCCCCTCAGAGATCCAGCACTCCTGGGGTCACCCATCTGTTCCCCTGGCCTGTTCCTACAGAAGGCATAGTCTCCCAACAAGGGCCAGCTGAGGGCTCTGACATCCAGCTGGGTCCCCCAACAAAGCTCTCCATGGAGATTTTGGGAAGGACTGGGGTAAGGTTCAAGCTCAAGGAAGCCCTGTACACCCAGCCCAGCCCTGCATTCCTCATGACTCCGATTGCTCTGGTGTCACAGGGAGGAGAATGCAGGGAGGGGCTCACTATCCTCGTCACCAGGGGACAAAGGTCAGCTGGTTCCACGAAAGCTACATGAGATCAGCCCTTAGCTTCTGAGTTCAGGATTTGGAGAGGCCAAATGACACCAGCCAGAAGAGACTTCCGGAGTCTGGGTCACAAGGGAAAAGGAAGAAGACCTCTGCCCGCTCACTGCTCCATGGACTGTACAAACTCTCAAAGCCTCAAGGGCACTTCAGAGCTTGGAACACCACAGGCAAGGAATATCCAGGCAACTCTATGGTAGAATGTTCTAGAAATCCCATGTCTCCCCAGGAGCAGGCTTCCCAGTTTATATCCTCAAATGGCCTGGCCCAGTGACCCTCAGACACGTGGGCCACGATTTCCCATTGAGATGTGGCTCTGTCCCTCTCACAGAGCTCCCCCTCTGGACATCCCAACCCCCAGGGAGAAATTATTTTAGGCAATTAAACTCAAGAATGACTTCCTTCTTGTTGGCATTAGTGTCACCAAGGGCCTGAGCTCTTGTCTTGTCTCTTCAAACACTGAAACCAAAGGAGGCTCTTGTCACCCAGAACTTTCTTTCCCTTCAGCAGTCTGGTGACCATGCAGGTCAGGGCAAGCGGAATTCTAGTTCCCACGGGGCTCCCCTGGGGAGAGGAAGGTCAAAGCCAAGGGCAGGCCAGAGGGCGGGGCAAGAGCAAGTGAACATTCCACACTCACTGCCCCTGGCAAGTGAACATTCTACACTGAATGACCCTTCCTGATCAACACCAGGGGCCCCACATAGTCTCTGCCAGGTTCCATCTGAGGCGCTCCAGCCAACGGCCTGTCTGCCCCCAGCCGGGCAGGACCAGGGCCCCAAATTCCTGCATCAAAGCCCGTTCCTGGAGCTGCTGCCATGAAACCCAACTTGGACAGCTTTAAGCCACAGAAGTGTTTCGATCCCTGGTCATGGGAAGCCTTTTGCTTGAAACTAATTAAATATGGAAGGAAAGAAGGAAAGAAGGAAGGAAGGAAGGAAGGGAAGAAGGAAGAAAAGAGAGAAGGGAGGGGGGAAGAAAGGAAGAAATGCCTGGCCCCATAGTTCTGGAGCCCAGAAGTCTAAAATCGGGGTGTCTACAGGGCCATGCTCCCACCAAAAGGGCTAAGGGAAGCTCCTTCCTGCCTCTTCCAGCTTCTGGTGGCTCCCGGCACCAGTCCCTGGCTCATCCCTGTGGGTTTCCCATCTTACTCACACAGCACACACTTCTCCCTATTTTGCGTCTCTTCTCCTTCACATCTAAGGGCACCAGTCAGATTAACTCACTACATCTGCAAGGAACCTATTTCCAAATAAAGCCACACTTGGATGCACTAGGAATTGGGACTTCATCCTGCCTTTGTGGAAGACACAAACCAACCCATAAGAGGTCCAGATGGCCACACTGGTCCCCGCCTGGAACACTCTCCTGCCTCTCCTCAGGTCTGACCACACCCACTCCCTCTTGCCAGCCTACAGCCTGCGGCCTCCATAATGTCCTCTGCTTCTCACCCCTCCAGGCTACATTATTCCCCTTGCTGACCTCAACTGACCACAACCATCCACACTGAGCCAAGTGACATAGCCCCTGCCCCATGTGACCTTCGGGGGGGCATGCCTGTCTCTGATCTTCCCTCCTCGGTTGTCACTGATTCTGCAGCAAGAGGTAAACCCAAAGCCTCTTCATGTCCCCCCAGGGCCTGAGAAAGCCCTGAGCACTAGACTCACACAAACCAGCACCTGCAGAATCCTCCAAGGAACCGCATTCAGACCCCATGCATTTCCAACAGTCTCCCCCAAGTGCCAGCCTCACTGTTGTCTACTCCACCACTGCTTGGACTAGGTAATTCCAGCTCACCCCTGGGAGAACACCCTGGGCCCCTCAGTACTGAGTACTGACGTGCTTCTACTCTGTGCTCCTACAGCACTTGTCACCCTATGTCCCTTTTAACTTGTATCCCCATTTCAATAAGCCCCCTGGGGCCAGGGCCTACAGTGTATCCCCACTAGGACTGCAGGTGTCCAGCCTGGGGCCTGGCAGATATCCCAGCACAGCAAACACCTATTGGATGACCTGAGAGCACCAGACAGTAATGAGCCTCCTCCCCTGGGTCAGCCCTTCTCAAGATGTGGCTCAAGGCCATCTGCAAAAGGATCACAGAGGAGCTTAAAAGTTAAAAAATCCATTCCTGGGCCATTCCTCAAACCCACTCAATCATACTCCACGTGAGGAGGCAGGCAAGGCTGATGTCCATCAGCTCTGGGAACATTACAGGTCTGGAGCCTAGCTGGCCTTGCTAGCCTACTGGGGGATATTCCCCCAGAGAAAGCACAAAGGAGCAGACAGAAGTGGCAGGGCCTCGAAGAAGCTGCCTGTGGGATGGAGCCTGGTGCTCAGGCAGAGCTGCCCGGTTCCAGGAGCAGCCCTGGGACCCTGGGACTCTCAGGGAGGAAGAGAAAGACAGAAGGACAGAGGGGCCAAAGTTGCTCTCCCCTAATCAGCAGTGGAGACTTGAGCAAGAATTTCAACTGCTCTGTGCCTGTTTCATCATAATAAAGTGGAAAAGAAAAATACCAGGTTTGTGGCGCCTTTATTCCACAGCTATTGATGGAGTGCCTACAATGTGCCAGATAGTGGGAGGCTCAAATGACCTGCAATTGACTTCTGAAAGCCAAATAATACCAGAGATGTATAAGGTATTTCTAGGGGCACCTGGCTGGCTCAGTGGATGGAGCATGTGACTCTTGCTGGGCATAGAGATTACTTAGAAATAAAAACTTTTTTTAAAAAAATGCATAAGGTATTCCTAATATTAAGACAAAATCTCCCGGGGCGCCTGGATGGCTCAGTCAGTTAAGCATCTGCCTTCAGTGCAGGTCATGATCTCAGGGCCCTGGGATTGAGCCCCGCATTGGACTTCCTGCTCCGCAGGGAGACTGCTCCCTCTTCCCCTGCCCCTCTCCCTGCTTGTACATGTGTGTGTGCTCTCGCAAATAAATAAATAAAATCTTTAAAAAAAAAAAAAAAAAAGACAAAATCTCCCAAAACCCGTCTCCACACAGGAATGTGCACATTGGGAGCGCCTGGGTGACTCAGTCAAGCATCTGACTCTCGATTTCAGATTTCAGCTCAGGTCCTGATCTCAGGGTCATGGGATCAATCCCTGTATCTGGCTCTGTGCTCAGCAAAGAGCTTGAGATTCTCCCTCTCCCTCTGCCCCTCCTCTCTCTGTCTCTTTCAAATAAATAAATAAATCTTAAAAAAAAAATTGTGGGGGTGCCTGGGTGGCTCAGTGGGTTAAAGCCTCTGCCTTCAGCTCAGGTCATGATCCCAGGGCCCTGGGATCGAGCCCCGCATCGCATCAGGGGCTCTCTGCTCAGTGGGGAGCCTGCTTCCTCCCTCCCCATGCCTGCCTCTCTGCCTACTTGTGATCTCTGTCAAATAAATAAATAAAATCTTAAAAAAAAAAAATTGTGTACATCAATGTTCAGAGAAGCATTACTCACAAGACCCAAAAGGTTGAAACAACTCAAATGTCCATCAACTGATGAATAGATAAACAAAAGCGGTCTATTCATGCAGTATTATTCAATGAATAGTATTATTATTAGTCAACGAATATCCATTCCTTGTGGAGTATTATTCAATGAATATTTATTCTTTGTTACTCAGCAGCTAAGAAGGAATGAAGCCCAGACATCTGCTATAAGGTGGGCGAACTGTGGAGACATGATGTCGGTGAGAGAAGCCGTACACAAGAGGCCACATACCATGTGGTTCCATTTGTATGAAAGTCCAGAACAGGGAAATGCACAGAGATAGAAAGCAGGTTAGTGTTGGGCAGGGGCCGCAAGGGCAACTTGCAGGGAATGAGGAGTGACAAGGGCACAGCTTCCTTTCGGGGGCTGATAAAAAAATGTTCTACAATTGGGACACCTGGGTGGCTCAGTGGGTTAAAGCCTCTGCCTTCGGCTCAGGTCATGATCCTAGGGTCCTGGGAGCCTGCTTCCCTCTCTCTCTCTCTCTGCCTGCCTCTCTGCCTGCTTGTGATCTCTCTATCAAATAAATAAAATCTTTTGAAAAAATTAAGCAATGCACATTTTTTAAAAACTACTGAGTTGCACACTTTAAATGAGCATATTATATCTTTTTGAATTTTATCTCAATAAAGCAATTGGAAAAAAATAAGGATAAAGTGTTCTTGGTTCCTTTCTTTCTCCAAAACTTAGCTAAACCTGTTGTCTGCCTTCAAAATCTATCATCCATCCAATCATTTCTTCCACCCCCAGCCTGTCATCTCTCATCTGGGTTGTGAAACAGCCCCTCCCTGAGCTCTGCACCCTCTCCCCCTCTGCACAGGCTCTGCTCCCACTCCCTGGTTCCCTCCACACAGGCTTGCTCCTCCTGGAGCAAGTGCACCAGACCCCCTGCCCCCCTGTGCTCACTCACTGTGCTTTCTGCTGGGAAGGCTCTTCCCACACAGCCGCCTGGCACCCCACTCTCCTCCCCTGAGACTTGGCTCCTTGTCACCTTCCTGGCAAGGCCCTCTCCTGTCACCCTGGTGACACTGTCTCCCGACTAGCCTTCCCCCTCCCCAACCTAGTCTTTTTTTCCACTGCCCCTAAAATCATCCAATAAACTAAATAACTTTCTTATTTGGTTTCCTCGTTAGAGATTTTATATCCCAGAACCTTGGACAGACATTGGATGGGTGGATGGATGGATGGATGGATGAACGGGTGATGGTGGCAAAATATAAGGCCTTCCCTCCACTCAGTGGCAGAGAGTTCCAGGAGAGAGGAGATTCGACACTGGGATTCAGAACCAGAGAAGTACCCTTGGGTCAAGTCATTTAACCTGCCCAGGACTATTTTTCTGTGATCAGAAGGTCACAGAAGCAGTTGCCTTATCGGCTCAGAAGATTGTTGTGATAACCATGACCTGGATTCCTGAATTAAAGACCCTCCCCTTAAACACAGGGCGTCTAATTGGAGGGGAGAGGAGGGGGCATGAAGAGAGAGCTCACCTCGTAGCAGCAGTCTTAGGGACGGGTAGGGATGGGGACCATAGGAGCTCCTTTGAGGAGGAGGGCATTTGGGGTTGATCACTGCAGGAGCCAAGGAAAGTGGTCAGGAGGATGGGAAAAGCCAGACAGAAGAGAATGAGGAATGCCAGGCTAGGAGTCCAGATGACATTCGCCAGGAAGCTTTTCTAGAAAGGCCAGCAGACCCTGGAGACCTGTCCCCATCCCTGATCTCCAGAAGCAGGACAAACCACAGAAAGGAAACAGCTACAGTCACCAGCTTCAAGAGCTTCCTCTGGTCTGGGGACCCTGAAGTCTGCTGTGAGGAGACCCAGATACCTACCCTTTTAGCCCGCAAGGAGGGGCAGAAAGGCAGACATGCCAGGAGGCAAGCCTCTCACTAACAGCCGCAGGGGACACACCTCGAAGTTCTCTTTCCAAGGGGCTCCCTCAGAGGCTGGGGAGGCACCGGCCACAGCTGAGGCAGGAGACTCTGAGGAGCCCCTCAAGGCAAGGGCAAGGGTAAGCTCACACAGGAGAGCTGGGCCTAACACTGCCAGGTCTGAGTCACTGGCTTCTGGGCCTGCGGCTCTCTCCATCACATAACCAGCTGAGAAGCAGAGCCCCCAGGACAGGCTGACTCCACGTCACTCCATACTGGAGCACACTCAACAGGGAACTGAAGAACTCCCCCCCACCAGCCTGGCCAGTACAAGCCCTCGGCTGAGCGGCCTCCTGGAATTGCCTGCCCCTGGCCAGCTGTCCATCCACCCATTCAACACACTTGGGCTGGGTGTGTCCGCCGAGCTCCAGATCAGCTGCTGGGGCAATCGTGTGGGCCATGGGGCCAAAGAGAGGCCCAGGGAAACAGGTGCTATTTGTGCCCAGCAGACGACCACCAGCTAGGGGGCAGACGGACACTACACATTCAGAGCCAGCACCTGCTCTTCTGTCGGGTCCGAGGCTAAGGAGCCAAAGAGGTTGAAGGGTACCCCCTCCCCCCAATTCACATCTGGTAGGAACCTTGGAAGGGGACATTATTTGGAAATAGGGTCTGTGCAGATGTAATTAAGGTAAGGCCACACTGCATACGGGTCAGCCCTAAGTTCAATGACTGGTGTCCTTACAAAAAGAGGAGAGGACACACAGACACAGAAAAGAGGCCATGTGAGGACACAGGCAGAGCCTGGAGAGATGCATCTACAAGCCAAGGAACACCAAGGACTGTCTGATCCGCCAGAAGCTGGAGAGGCAAGAAGGATCCTCCTCCAGAGCCTTCAGAGGGACCAGGGCCCTGCCAACCCCTAACTTCTAACTTCCGGCCTCCAGAACTACGAGAGTTTCCATTTCTGTTGTTTGAAGCCACCCAGTTTGTGGCCGTTTGTTACAGTGGCCCTGGAAAAATAACACAGGATTAGCACTGAAGCCTGGCCCTATAAGATCTTCCCAACCCCTCTCCCACTAAGCGGTGGTGCTTCCACCAGCCCCGTGACCCCAGGTCCTGACCCACCTGCTTCCCTTCTCTGCACAGTCAGGCTACTTATTTTTAGCCCCTGATTATATGGTTCCCTACTCCTGTCATGAGCGGGGACTCTCACCCCTCCTAGTTCATAAGCTCTTTGAGGACAGAGAATCCGAAGGATATTAACAGCCCTAAGGAGGGGCAGAGATGTGGACGGATTCCCTTGATTGTTCAGGTTTCATGATATTTGAGGAAACCAGTGGCAGATGTCAAGCCAAAGGAATAGCAGGAACAGCCTATAATTACTGCCACGGTCCTTTCAACCTGAAAAAGTATCTGATATCAAAAAACACGTTAAGCATCCGATAGCCATGTTTAAAATTTAGTCACAGAACAATGCCACGCTGTAAATAGGGCAAGTATTATTATCCCATTTTATGGGCAAAAAAACAGGTGCAAAATGGAAAAGGACTTGGTGGAGGGTTTGTGGCAAAGCCTGTGCTTGCCCAGCACTCTGGTCCCTTAGAGCTCACCATGCCCCCCTCCCCTCGCCCCAGGCGGCCTGCTCTGCAACCTGGGTGGGTAGCCTCGGGTGACAGGGCTCCAGGTGAAGAGGCTGCTGGCCTAACTATCAATTCAGGAAGGAAATGAGGCAGGAAAAGTCAGGAGAAAGATGGATTTGCCCCTGGGCTTCTATCCCTCTCACGACCTGTACCCAGGCTCATTCCTGAGGCTAGGATGGGCTCCCCAGGCCATGGCAAGGGCTTCTCCAATCTTTCCAGACCCCTTCCTGGTGTCCTGACTTCCTGGGATAAACCAGAGAAATAAGTGTTCTTCTACCAGCTGACATAAAGGATAGGAGGAAATGCAGGAAAAAACAAGAGACCCACAAGTGGCCAGAAGCCCCTCTGGTGGGCATAGGTGCACAGAGTAGGCACCTGGAGGACCAGGTGCACTCAGAGACATAGTTTCTATGGCAATGGCTTCATCAAATTTATACCTATTGCCATTTGGGAAAATTCCGTGGGGGACAACAGGGCTGGCCAAGGTCCTAACCGAATGGCCACTTGGAAGAGGACCAGGGGCCACAGTTTTGGCAGTGAGCTCGTAGGGGGAGGGAGTGGTAAGGGGGCTCCCAAACACCAGGGCTCTCCCGTGGCCTCATTCTGGTTTGAGTTCCCAACACAACCCACTTCCTGCAGGCCCAGAACTCCAGGCCAGACTTTGTCTGCACCTGTTTGAGCTCAGAATGCACTCCCTGCTCTGGATGGACCCAAAAATATCTGGGAGGGAGAAGAGGAGGGGCTAGAGTATGCTGAGGGCCCAGGGAGAGCCACCTGGCTCAGCATTCCAGACCCTTCACCCACCAGGGTGGTCTGATCTCCCCCAACAGGAGCCCCACAGCAGAGCCAGAGCTGGACTCCTCCTGCCCCTGCCAATGCAATGCTTTGAGAGTCCCCACTCCAGGTTCTGATCGCCTTCCTCCTCTGCCCATACAAATCGTCTGCTCTTTTATTGGACACTGTTTAGCGCTTTGAACAAACCAAGCAAACCAAGTGCCATGCTAGGCACTGCTGATGCAGAGGGGAGCAAGTTCAACAAACACACAACCCCTCTCCTCTCGGCACTGGCACTGACACTGAGTGTCCCCTTCCTCCCGGGGAAGCTGAAGCCCTATCCCTCCATGAGGCGGACCTTCCAGCCCTTCTCTGAACTCCAACCAGAACCACTGGGGGAGGGGGAGGTTAGTTCAATTTTCTCACTGTGCATGTCATAGCCCCAAATAGAAGTCAGCTCCTGGGGGCAGACACAAGGCCGTTCCTGTCTGGACAGTGCGGCTGGCCAGGGCCTTGGGCTGGAAAGCTCGCTTTTCAGAGGAGGGCCCCTATTGGCACCCCTTTCCTGTGTCTCTCCAATGTGTTCCTCCTCTCGGTTGCCACTGTTTCCCCCACATCTCTTTCGTTCTTTGATTGGCACTTAGTTAACATGGTGTTCTGTTCCTTCCCCGTACACAATCCAGTGACCCTACACTTGCACTCGTTACCCGTGCTCATCATGACAGGTGCGCTCCTTCATCCCCATCACCTGCTTCAGCATCCCCCACACACAAACTGCTTCCCTCCCGTCATCATCGGTTTATTCTGTAGCGTTAAGAGTCTGCTCTTGCTTTGTCTCTCTCTTATTTTTTCCCTTTGCTCATTTGTTCTGTTTTTTTTTTAATTCCACATATGAGTGAAATCATATGATACCAGTTTTCCTCTGGCTAACCTATTTTGTTAGCATTATACTCCCTAGCTCCATCCATGTCATTGCAAATGGCAAGATTTCATTCTTTATTATGGCTGAAGAATATTCCTATATAAACACACACTACTTTATGAATTCACCTGTCGACGGACATGTGGGCTGCTTCCATACCTTGGTTACTGCAGATAATGCTGCTGTGAACATCAGGGAGCATGTACCCCTTTGAATTAGTGCATTTGTATTCTCCCAGTGAATGCCCAGGAGTGTGACTGCTGGGACATAAGCTGGCTGCATTCTTACATCACTTGCTGACCACACACTCTGCTTCTCACCTCTAACCGTAAATTCATTCTGTTCCCAACCCAGGGTGCGCGCCCCAGGGAGGGCCTCATCTCCCCTTTCTCCAGGACTCTACACTGGGCCCTCCTTCTCCCCGAGGCTAGCCACACAGCCCACACCCACTGGTTGCCCTGTAGCACTCGGAGTGGACAGAGAACAAGAGGGTCAGTGCTTGTCGAGGTTGTAAAAGACAAGCAGGGAAGAAGAAAAGCCTTTTCTCATTGCGTAACAGCTTTGCAATGAAGCTGGGGAGCCACCCTCAGCTAGGCCAGTGTTCCGCCTGAAATCCTTCTGGGCCCCAGGATTTGGAATGGAAGGAGCAGCAGTGACTATGTTTTCATGTGGCTCTGATGACATGGTCCCAGGGAAGAGAGGCTCCTATGGAGGCAGCAGGCAGGAGCTGCCTGAAGGCACCATAGTCTCCTGGCCTTCAAAATCCAGCCTGTAGGCACACCCACCCCAGAGCAACGTTGGGCAGCCTCCTCTCTGCATAGATAGGCAGGAGCTTGAGAGCCCTGGAGAGGAGACCGTTGCAGGGTATGGCTGGGGGTATGAATGGCTGACCTCCTAACAGCTCCACACTTTCAGAGGCAGGAACCTGTTCTGCTGCCCACGCCCCCAATCCTGAGACCAGGCCACTCAGGAAAGGCTGCTCAGGAGCCCTCTGTGAGGGAGGATAAGGAAGTGACAAGCATGGACAGGTCCCTACCTGGGACCTTGACTCGGAACAAAACCACCTTCAGGGCCGGAGAGGGATGCGGCTGAAACTAAAGCAAACAGGACTTCCCTGATCCCAAAATGAGCCCTGCTGACGGGCGTGGCAAAGGCCTCCCAGCCAGGAAAACACCCCAGAGGGAACCTGAGCCTGGGCCTGTCTCTGTTGCACAAGAAGAATGAGAACCCAGGCGTCATCCTGGGAACTCACTGCAAACCTCCAAGCCAGCTCCCACGAAGTCACTGATCCTGTGGAATCCAGACACAGAGCTGTCCCTGTTGCAGGCCCAGGGGACACCTTAGGGGGTGGAGTTTGGGGGTGGACTTTGCACTGGCTCAAGGGGACAAGGTTACGAGGGGCCAACAACAGCTGGCTCATCGTTGACTCGATCTCTGGGCTCTGCCTGCTTTTTCTCCAGCATCTGAGACCAGGCTCTAGTCTTGGCCCTGCTGTTCCATTCCAGGAAATGTGGGGCAACCAGTCTCCCCTTCCACCTCACAGTCTGGTTCCTTCCCTCCTACCCCACCCCATGGCCCTCCAGGCCCTCTGCAGCAATCCTAGGGAAGCCTGCGAACCCCACCCCCTAGTTGAGCTCTCTGGCTGGCACCCCAGCTCCTGAGTTTGCCTTGGAAGTACAATGTCCCTCTGAGGCCCCCAGGACGCCATGTTATGTGTCCCCTAAGATCTGCCCCACTCACCCCACGTCTGACACTCTGGCCACTTCCTCTCCACCTTGTGTCCGTCAGTCCTTCTCTCTCTTAGGACCCTCACCATCGGCCCATAAACACACTTAATCTTTCTAGTGTTGAGAAAGCAATTTGCTACCTCTGCAAACCCCCTAGCCATGTACTCCTACGTGTCCTCTATCCCTGCCCAAATGTGTCACTTCCGTGCCCTCCCTAGATGCACATAAGGCCCCCGAGCTCTGCCAGAAACCTTGGAGATATCAAAACCAACACCTCCTCTTCCTCCGTATCTCTGTGGCATTCCATCCCTTCGACCACCCTTCTAGAATGCGCCCTTCCCTTGGCCTCCAGGTCACCATCTCTTCCCAGGTCACTTCCCCACTTCCTGAAATCCACTCATCTTCCTCTTCCCACTGTCCCAACCTGGCACTGTCCGGTGACCATCCCTGAATCCCTTCTTCTCTCCCTGCAAGAGCTTCCTTCATGACCTCACAGTCTCATCTTCACCCGACTGGATCTCATCTCTGGACTTCCAGACCTGACCTTCACTCCTCCAATATCCCGTATCTCCATCCCTTGGCACTCCAAATTTGTAATGACCCAAATGAACTTTTAATATCTGTTCTTTTCTCTCTCTCTCTCTCTGGCAAGAGCACGCCTCCAGTGACTAACGCCAGACCCATGAAGGCTCCCTCTGGCAGGAGACCAGTAAATTTCCACCCCAGCGATCTGCTGGGTCTGCCCTCCTCTCCACCTCCACTCCCTCATGGAGTTCACGCCCTCTAACCTGCATTTCCAACAGGGTCCTCCAAGCCTCCCTCACCCTCCGCTCCCCACAAACACCTGCTGGAGGGATGCTTCCCAAGCCTTTGGTGGTCGCCCACCGCCCACAGCACAAAGCCCCCTCAGAGGCTAAGCACGCAAGGTTCTTCACAGCTAGCCCGACCCAGGCTTCCAAGAAGCTTTCCACGATCCCACTTCACTCTGCGTACACTTTTCCCTGTCCAGTTCTCATCAGAGCCACAACATTTCCTGACAGCGAGTTCACTCAGCCTGTCCCTTACGTGGAATTCTCTTCCTTCCATTATTCCACGTCTGAATACTACTTTCTTTAAGGCCCATCTCAAATACCCCATCACCTATAAAACATTTCCTGGTCTACCCAGTCAAAACTAATCTCCCCAGGCGCTTCCACCCCACGTCACTCTACCTTTACCTCTGTCCCCACACTCACATGTGTCCTGCTTGTGTTCGTGCAGGTACAAGGTGGGAGACGCCCTATCTCCCAAACTGGTGGCAAGCATGCCAAGGACACAACACCTGTCTGGATACCCCCGGTACCACACCTAAACAACAGGAGGTATGCCATAAATCTGGGATGATTAATACATGGTGAGATGTGGAAAGGTGTTTGAATGAAAGGCTTTGCACTCAGGCAATATTTAAATACAAGGGTTTGGGCCACAAGTGGGTCTGGATTTGGATTTGGAGCAGGGAAGGTGTCCAGGAGAGAGCTAAGCCCAACATCCCACAGTAGCAGACCCTACCCCAGCCAACCATACTGACCACACCTTTGTTCCAGGCCAGGAGGCACAGCACCTAGACCCTGCCCTTGGCCCTGGGACCCTGCCAAAAAGGAAGAGCCACTTTCCTCCTGTGCCTCTAGTGATTAGGCTCCTTCCCAGCCCACCACACTTAAATGAGCACCAAACGGCCAGAGGGATATGGCTGGCCTCATCTGACCTCCTCCTGCGGGAGCAAGGAGACCTGAATCTAGCCTGGCCCTGCCTTGAACTAGCTATTTGACTTTCACTGTCACACCCAGACATGGGACAAAATCAGCATTTCCCACTCTAGTTCCATGGGCCACTAAGCAAGGTGGCACATCCATGGGCAAATCCCAGTGAATGCGTTGCAGACACGATGTGGGAAGTGGCAGACCAGATGCTCCCTATGGGCTCCCCCAGCCACACTGAGGCAGAGTCAGGAAAACTGCTTGAGACACAGCTTCTGAGGGGGCTGCAAAGGCTTCTGCTCTGTCCCTAAGACCCCTGAGCTCATGACCTGCTCTCGGTAGCCCTCCCCATGGTGGGTCATGCAGCTGAGCTGCCCTGTTGAGGGAACACAAACACAGACCTTTCTGGAGATAACCAGACTGGGGCATGCTAGGAGGGGCCACAAAGGGGTTCCGGACAGACCCTCATCAGTCATGGAGGGGCAGGTCAGCCCCAGTGTGCACCAGCTTCTCACCACTGGGACGGCAGGGTGCAAGTCTGCAGACCAGGGCTGGGCTGGAGAAGGATAAACAGACTTAGAATCCCTATCTGCCCCACTCTCCACACCAAGGAGACAGCAGGAACCAAAGACGTCCCAAATCCAGCCTAACAAACACCAATAGCAGGAACCCAAATGCCTTCTCAGCACCGGCCACTCCTTACCCCACCCCACCCCACTCTCAGAGGAGTCAAAGGATCAACAGCATCCGGAAGAAAGGTCCTCACAGGTGGCCTCTCCAAAGGCAGAGGGAGTTAGGCGGCCATCAGAGAGAGACACTGAGGGGAAGACAGGAACTCCAGGGTTAGGGGAGATGGCCCTGGGCTGCACATGCCTGTCCATAATTCACTGCCCAACCTTGTGTGCATCTCTCATTCCTCTGGCTTTCGCTCTTACTTTGACAATGAGGGGACAGAGTAAACCAACTCAAGGCTGCTTTCCCCCTGTCCTTGAGCAGGCCTGTCACCAGGCCAGGTCCCCAAGACAAAGACGAGAACCCCAGTGGTCACAAATGTCTGGGGGCCATGGATCAGGAGGGGGTGGAGACCTGGGAGGTGCCTAGTGATTGGGCTCTGGCAGCTCCAGCTGTACCTAGCATCAGGAGAAGCCCTTGGTCCCTTGCTTGGGAACAAGAAGAAGCTGCCATGGTCCAGAAGACCACAGAAGCAACATGGGGACAAAGAAAGAAGGGTGGCTTCAGTCCCAGGAAGCAGGAAAAAAAGGAAGCCATGCAGAGAGGAGTAGGGTGGGAAGAGGGGGTGGGTAGGGTGGGAAGTTCAGGAGTAGAGCTGCTGCCTTTGGGCAAGGTGGCATTTACTTAGTGGCACAATTCTAGGGGGAAATCAACCAGTAGGAAGGACTGTCATTATATGGGCAGGGAGAAGGCACACTTATGGTTGGAACCTCCCAGCAGGTGCAGGAAAGAAAATCCTTCAGGGTAACCTACAACTGGAGCAGTGATAAAATCAATCCCCATGGAAGAACCCACAGCGCAAGTGAAGAGTGGGAGTGAGGCGAGAAGGAACCCTGCATGTGGTGAGCAAGGTCCCCCTGGAAGCCAGGCCAGGGCCACACTGCAGAGTCCAGGAAGCAAAGCGCATGTGCAGACAGGATCTTCGCACAAAGTGCCTGCCTGCCTCTTCTCCCCATGATCCATGGCAAGATCCTCCCGTGAGGCCCATAAAACATTTCAGATGTCCAGTTCCCTCGTTGGGATAAAAGATGAAGGATGTCCCTAAAAGGCTAGAAGTCCCTGAGCCTGCTGTGTGGAAGCGAGGCGAGGTGGCAGCTGGGGCTGGGCGGAGCAGGGCAGGGGCTATGAAGGGGAGCGGACAGCAGTGGCTTGGGGCTCAGGATCCAATTACACTGCTGTTTCCATACTTAGCCACCTGACAGCCCTTTGGAATCCTCACCACTCCAGCCACAGCAGCCCTGCAAGGCCCAAATTAACTCAAGGGCAGCCAAGGGCAGGGCCCAGCGGCACATGCAAGGCCAGAGCCCCCCACCTCGGTCCCTAACCCGTCAAAGGGAACATCATCTGCTTCTGCCTGCCACTTGCTTGAGCGGCGGGGGCTGAGACCTCAACAAACAGAACCTCAAAAGTTGGAGAGGCTGCAGCTCTGGACCCCATGGTCCCCTGTACGTCTGAGGACTGCCAACTCATAGCAAGGCGAAGCGGGAGACCCAGATTCCTGCAGGCACCCCAGATCACCCCTGAAGCATCCCCAAGGGGGACCCAGCCCCAGGAGTCTCAGGAAGAGAGAGGTGGCAAACCCTCTGGTGTCCCCTCCATGCCTATAAATAACCCCCATGCTGTAACCCGAGCCTCCCCCTCACACACAAAGCGCTCAGATCCCAAAGGAAAAACCATTCGCACAGTCCCCCGTCCTCTTCCCCCGGCCTAGGTCAGGGATACTCTGGAGTATCCTGCTCCTCTCCTGAACTCCGTACCCAAGCCCCAACTCCATCTTCAATCCTGTACCAAACTGACCACTCCTCTTTCCCACCGGTCCCCAGACAACCCCCAATTCTGTCCTATGCACCCAGTCCTCAATCATGCAAAGCCAGCCCCTTGCCTAATCTCCACCAGGTGGGAGGGTCAACACGACTCAGACCTCCAGAGCCCCTCCAGCTCCAGGACTGGGCTCTTCTGTTCATCTAGGGGAGTCCTCTAGTCTTAACTTTTGGGGTCTTCTTCCCCACCATCCACTGGTCAGACCTACCCTCTGGCTCCCAGCCCTTGGCTCAGGCCTCACACCTGCCTGCACTGCTCAGTTCATGGCTCCTACTTCCTCTGGCCTCCCCACAAGCCCCCGACTGCACTTGGGGTCTCTGTACCCAGTTTCTTCCGGGGACCCAGGGAAAAGGGAATGGAGACGATGGTGAAACCAGCCAGGAGTAAAGGTTTGCCATCAACCCCAGGAATCCCAGAGGCCTCATCCCCCATCTATCACTCAAGCCTCTCTCGTCCCTTCGCCCCCCAAGGTAAACATAAAACCTCGGGGTACATGGGGGTCACCGTCTGGCCTGGCTGACAGGAGTTAGGGTCATACCTGTTTGTCCTGGGAGCAGGAGCGAGGCCACAAAGCAGCAGAGCAGGACCAGCGTCCTCATGGTGACTGCCAAGAGAGCCCAGCTGCTCCTCGCCTCTATTTATAGGGCTGGTGGCGGCGCAGGGTGGAGGAGAAGGGTCACACAGTCACTAGGGCAACTGGGTGGACGTGATGGGGAAGCAGAGCAGACCCTGACAGGCTGCACGGAGGCTCGCTCTGCCACTGCCCTGCCAGCTGCCAGGCCCCGGAAGGCACTGCCCAGGCCGGATTCTCTCCCCCCAGCAGCCTTGGGGTCATGTGACACAGGTCACAGGGGAGAGGTGGTAGAGAAAACGTGAGGCATCCCTTGGGTTAGGTCTGGGGGCTGGGAACTCAAGTCTTTGCAGTATCTGAGCTAACTTGTTCTGAAGTCTGGGACAAGTCAGTGACCTTCAGTATGCCTCAGTTTTGTGAACAAAGGAACCTATGTGATAGCCACCGACTGAGGTCTTGGCCTCTCCCCAAAGGTCAGGAAGGTGAAGCCACAATGGCCGGTTAAAAGAAACCTGCAATATCTGACCTCTGAGGTTAGTGGATAGATATAGAATGCTGACAGGACCGAAAAAGGGGGACCTAGGAGATGTGTACCCTGCTGTGATGTAAGCCAATGGACAGAGATCCATTTCCAGTAACAGGGGGCTCCAGAACCTTCCATCATGTCTGCAATATGCTATTTGATGTAATTTTCCCAAGAGCATGTGAAGGCCCCTAAGAACCAGTTCTGTGAAGCTGAGTGACAGCAGACACTGGTTGGTCGGGCTGGGGGGAAGGCATCACTGTGAGGGTAGCAGCTGGCCATTGACGAAAGGGGCTGAAGTCAATTGGCCATTCTTCTGTGGGCTTTACATTGAACACAGCCTTACTGAAGTATAATCCACATGCAGTACAGAACACTATTCACATCTGATACATTTTGACGTACATGTAGAAACACGATTAAAATAACAAACTGGGGGCGCCTGGGTGGCTCAGAGGGTTAAAGCCTCTGCCTTCGGCTCAGATCATGATCCCAGGATCCTGGGATCAAGCCCCGCATCAGGCTCTCTGATGGTGGGGAGCCTGCTTCCTCCTCTCTCTCTGCCTGCCTCTCTGCCTACCTGTGATCTCTCTCTCTGTCAAATAAATAAATAAAATTTTTTTAAAAAATAAATAAATAAAAATAAAATAAAATAACAAACTGATTCCTCACTCCCAAATTTTCCTCATGTCCCTTCCTCGTTCCCTCCAACCACCCCCTTCCCCACCGACCACCAGGGAGCTGCTTTCTGTCCCTACACCTTATTATGCATTTCCTAGATCTGAAAACAAATTGAATCTTATCGAGGGTGTTAACTGGTTTCTTTCACTCACCATAATTATTTTGAGACCAATTGCCACTGCAGTTACATATTGATAATTCAATTTCTTCTTCTTTTTTTTTTTTTTTTTTGCAATAGTATTCCACTGTATGGGCTGACCACAATTTGCTATTCATTCTCCTCTTGAGAGGACATTTGGGTTGTCTCCAAGTTTGGGCAACTACCAAACAAGCTGCTGTGAACATTCGTACATGATCTAACTTCTACACGTTCACTTTCCCTTCTCATAGGGAAGATCACAAGATCACATAGACAGAGATGACAAGCAGGCAGAGAGACAGGCCGGGGTGATGGTGGAATAGGCTCCATGCTGAGCAGAGAGCCTGATGCGGGCCTCGATCCCAAGACCCTGGGATCATGACCGAGCCAAAGGCAGAGGTTTTAACCCACTGAGCTACCCAGGCGCCCCTGCTTAATTTTTTTCTAAGATGTTGGTGCCTTTTTACATTCCTGCCACCAGTCCCTCCACATCCCTGCCAATCCTTGTAGATGTGTTGTGGTATCATATTGTAGCTTCAGTCTGTGTTTTCCTGATGGCTAGGGATATTAAGCACATTTCCATGTGTGTATTGGTTGCCCACTTCTTTCATGTCTTTGGTGAAGTGCTTGTTCAACTCTTCACCTACTTTTTAAAAGGGTTGTTTCCTTTTCAGTGTTGATAGTTTTTTTATATACACTGAATACAAGCCCTTCCTCAGATATTGTAATTTGTAAATATTCTCACCATTGGTGGCTTGTGTTCATGTACTATAGTGTCTTTCAAAGAGCACAAGTTCATAATTTTTATCAAATCCAAAGAACTCTTCACCTAACCCAAGACGCCCAAGATGTTTTCCTATTTTCTCCTAGCAGTGTAATAATTTTAGGTTTTACACTTAGATCTATGATCCATTTTGTGTAATTTTTAATATGTTGCAAGGTATAAATCAAAGTTTAGATTTCTACATGTGGATATGCAGTTGTACCAGCAGCATTTGTTGAAGACACTGTCCTTCCACTCAAACTGCCTTTGCAACTTTTATTAAAAATCAATTGACCGTAGGGGCGCCTGGGTGGCTCAGTGGATTAAGCCGCTGCCTTCGGCTCAGGTCATGATCTCAGGGTCCTGGGATCGAGTCCCGCATCGGGCTCTCTGCTCAGCAGGGGCCTGCTTCCTTCCCTTCCCCTCTCTCTGCCCGCCTCTCTGCCTGCTGTGATCTCTCTCTGTCAAATAAATAAAATAAAATCTTTAAAAAAAAAAAATCAATTGACCGTATGTGTGTAAAGCTACTTCTGAACTGTATTCTTTCTATTGGTCTGTGTCCTTCCACTGTGATTTCCTAATCAGTCTTGAAATCATGTAATGTGAATCCCCCAACTTCGATCTTCTTTTTTTTTTTTTTTTTTTTTTTTTTTTTTTTTTTTTTTTTAAAGATTTTATTTATTTATTTGACAGAGAGAAATCACAAGTAGATGGAGAGGCAGGCAGAGAGAGAGAGAGGGAGGCAGGCTCCCTGCCGAGCAGAGAGCCCGATGCGGGACTCGATCCCAGGACTCTGAGATCATGACCTGAGCTGAAGGCAGCGGCTTAACCCACTGAGCCACCCAGGCGCCCTCGATCTTCTTTTTAAGAGTCTCATGCTCTACCGACTTCGATCTTCTTTTTAAAAGTTGTTTTGGGGTGGGGGCACCTGGGTGGCTCAGTGGGTTAAAGCCTCTGCCTTCAGCTCAGGTCATGATCCCAGGGTCCTGGGATCGAGGCCCGCATCAGGCACTCTGCTCTGCAGGGAGCCTGCTTCCTCCTCTTTCTCTGCCTACTTGTAATCTCTGTCTGTCAAATAAATAAATAAAATCTTTAAAAAAAAAAAAAAGGTATTTTGGGATGGATTCCTGGGTGGCTCAATCAGTTGAGCATCTGACTCTTAGTTTCCACTCAGGTCATGATCTCAGGGTTGTGGGATGGAGCCCTGCATGGGACTCTGCGCTCAGTGGAGAGTCTGCATAGGATTCTCCCTCTCTCTTTCCCTCTGTCCCTCCCCCCATATTCTCTCTAAAATAAACAAATAAATTTTTTTTGAAAGATGTTATTTATTTTATTTGAGAGATATAGAGGGAACAGAAGCAGGGAGAGCGGCAGAGGGTGAGAGAGAAGCAGGCTCCTCGCTGAGCAGGGAGCCTGACACAGGGCTCAATCCCATGACCCTGGGATCATGACCCGAGTTAAAGGTAGATGCTTAACCAACTGAGCTACTCAGGGGCCCCAATAAGTAAATCTCTAAAAGAAAAAAACTCAGGGGCCCCAATAAGTAAATCTCTAAAAGAGAAAAAAAAAAAAATGCCCCATCAGGGCTCAAACAGGTCCCTGCACAGACATATCCATAGCAGCACAATTAACAAGAGCCAGAAGATGGAAACAATCCACGTGCCCAAGAGAAGATGAGCGGAGGAACCAAGTGTGGCCTATCCATACAATGGGATATTATTTAGCTATAAAAAATGAAATTCTGGGGCACCTGGAGGGCCTCCCACATGAGGCCAACGTGCTCCAGGGTCACATGCCCACCTGCCGCCTCATCTTGCCACAGGATCCCTCCCGGATCCCCCAGAGAATGAGAAGGCCTCTCCCCTGATCACAAAGCAGCAGCCCCCCACCAACCCCCAGTGCCTGCCCAACTCCACCAACACCTCCTGCTCCCCATAGGGTAGCAAAAAAATGGATTTTCATCAATTCTCTCTTCAAGTTTTCTGACCATCCTCTTTATCTACCACAGGGAGGAAGGCAATGGGAGACAGACGTGCTCATTTCTGATACCCATGAAGCACATGGAGCCTTCTCTAGTCATGTTCCTGCTTCCTCTTTAACTGGATCCAGAGGCTGTCCACCAGAACAGGCTGCACCCTGGGGGTGGGGTGGGGAGACTGTGACTTAGGCCCCCTAATTCAGGAAACTCTGCAGCTGTCACTCCTCGCTCCTTTTCAACACCAGGGGTGTGGTGGAGGGGACAGTGGGTTTAGGGAGGACATTCCTTTCTACAGCTGCCGCATGGAGGCCCTGCACCCCGCAGTCCTACCCTCTTCTTGGTCAGCATGCGCTCCTGTCCATCAACACCAGAAACTTGCAACTCAGCGGGGCCACAGAAGAGAGGGGACCAGGACACGGGGTGGTACTGGCTCTACACCTAGCCCAGGACCTGCAGGGCCAAGAGAGGGCAAGCAGAACTTCAGAGAGAATGATAAAGGCAAATGCCACAGTACAGTGCCATCCAGGAAAGCACAGAGGCAACTAGATAAAGAAGGGACAATCGGAAGGGCTCGGGTGGGACAGGATGAAGCCAGAGCCAACAAGGTCTGAGGTGAAAGATGGCCAGGCCAGCCAGCTCCAAAGACAGCTAGAGGATTTCCCTGTGCTTTACATACTTGTCCGAAGCCATTCTAAAGCCAGCTCATCAACTGCTAAGGAGGCTGAGGCCACAGGAAGGCTCCCACCTCCACCAGACAACCCTTCAAATGTCGCAGAGCGGGGCCGACTCCTCCCCTGCCAAAGATGCCCCAAATAGTGGCATATGTGGCATTTATTTATGAGAACCCACCCTGTGCCAGAAAAGCATGAAGACGGCTCATGAGTACTCATAAAGTTTAACAAGCAAGCAAGAACTGAAAGTTAGAGTACAAGAAAACCACACCAAGGCCGGCACACAAAAAGGAGCCATTTGTAAGGCTGACACAAACACGAATGGCACTGCATACGTAAGGCCCTCACATGTGTGTAACTTGATCACTCGCCAACTCACAGTGTCCTTAAAATAAGAACAAACCAACTGCTTGGGAGAAATGAAATGACTTCTGATACTGAGAGACTCTACAGGAATTTCTTCCAAGGATCTTCTTCATAAGAAGGACACAGTGTAACTTAATGATCCTTGAGAACATCAGCAGACATACATTTCCATGAGGTTTATCCCCAACAGACACCCTTAAAATAGCCCAACAGAGGGGCGCCTGGGTGGCTCAGTGGATTAAGCCGCTGCCTTCGGCTCAGGTCATGATCTCAGAGTCCTGGGATCGAGCCCCGCATCGGGCTCTCTGCTCAGCAGGGAGCCTGCTTCCCCCTCTGTCTCTGCCTGGCTCTCTGCCTACTTGTGATCTCTCTCTGTCAAATAAAATAAATAAAATCTTTAAAAAAAAAAAAAAAAAGTGTTATGGGAGCTTCCTTGCTCCTTCTGCCTTAAAAAAAAAAAAAAAAAAAAAAAAAAAAAAAAATAGCCCAACAGAGGCCACCAGGAACCAATAATGCCCAGTCCCCTCCCCAAGAACCCAAAGAGGGTCAATGATACGTGTTCAGGATGTATTTTCTCCTCCGCTGCCACTTTACCACTTCACACACATGACAGTAGAAGGGGAAATTGGCACAATTTATTTGGGGTGACAATATCTATTAAAATATATTCATGATAGGGGCACCTGGGTGGCTTAGTTAAGCATCCTACATTTTAAAAAATATTTTTAATTATTCCTTTATTTGAGAGAGAGAGAGAGAGAGAGAGAGAGGGTGAGAGACCACAAGCAGGGGGAGCAGCAGAGGGAGAAGCAGGCTCCCCGCTGACCAGACCCTCCCAGGACAGGATCCAACCCAAGCCGGAGGCAGACACTTAACCGAATGAGCTACCCAGGCACCCCAAGTGTCCTATTCTTGATCTTAAACTCAGATCATGAGTTTAAGCCCCATGTTGGGCTCCATGCTGGATGTGGTGACTACTTAAAAACACAATAATAATAAAATAAAATAAAATAAAATATATTCATGATAGCTGTTTAAGTCACAAGCAACCCAAACGTCCATGGCTAGGTGAAAGGCTAAATCCACTGTGGTATGTATTCATGCAACAGAATATACTTGGCCATAAAAAATGAATAAACTGCTGATACACAGAAAACTGTAAATGCAACTCAGAGACATTGTGTTGGGCAGAAAGGCAGACAGTAAGAGTATAAATACTATACGATTTGTAGGATGATCTAAAATAGGCAAAACTAGTCCATGGTGACAGAAATGAAAATGGTGGTGAGATTTCACTCCACCCCCACCAGAAAGGCTGAAGAGATGCAGGCATAGTCTGATGATGCTGACTGCCGGTGAAGATGCAAAGCAACTCCGACTCGGCTGGTGTAAAACGATCCAGCAACAACCATACCAAACGCAAGCAGATAAAACTGGTAACACGTGACTGAGTAAGGCTGGTGCGCTGCACCGGGCACAATGATCTGGTTCTGGTCTGGACCTGAGGTATGCAAGACCATAACACTGGGGAGGCTGGGTAAAGGGTACACAGTACCTCCCTAGACACCTAGTTGTTTCCACAAAAATTTGTAAAGCTTTAAAAAAAATAAACCACTTGGGGCGCCTGGGTGGCTCAGTGGGTTAAAGCCTCTGCCTTTAGGCTCAGGTCATGATCCTAGGGTCCTAGGATCAAGCCCCGCCTTGGGCTCTTTGCTCAGCAGGGAGTCTGCTTCCCCCTCTCTCTGCCTGCTGCTCTGCCTACTTGTGATCTCTATCAAATAAATAAATAAAATCTTAAAAAAAAACACAAAACACACTTGAAGCCCTGGTGGGGTGCTGGGTACACGGGTGTATATTGAGTTTGTGAAAACTCATGGAGCTAAACACTTAAGCTATGCTCCTCTTCTGAGCGTGTATGATGTGATACCTCAGTAAAGAGGTTTTGTGGGAACACTGCCTTGATCCTGTCCCTCCTAGGCCCCCAACCCTTCAGGAAAAATAAAGTCCAAGCTTCTCAGCAGCCTTGGATGTCCTATGCCATCCCACTCCCACATCTTCTCCACTTATTCCTCCTCCCAGGCCAGCCTGTGCAAAGCCTGCAGGACACCATAGCCTTCCAGGCCACTGGGCCTGGCCCCCAGGTGGCGTGGTCATCTGGACTGGGGCCACTGTACAGGTAGCTGCTAACCCTAGACCCCTGTCACTGTCCCCCTCATGGCTGCTGACCCTGGAACCCTGTCACTGTCCCCTCGTGGCTCCTGACCCTGGACCCCTGTCACTGTCCCTCTCGTGGCTTCTGACCCTGGACCCTGTCGCTGCCCCGTGCGTGGCTGCTGACCCCACATAGGCATGGCCAAGGCAGACAAGCTTCCCAAACGCGGCAGGAAGAAAAGAATGAGGTATTTCCTTCATAGTTTCTTACATTCGTCACCTGTTCTGAGATGACACTGTGGATGCTGTGGCTTAAAAATCAAACATGTCATTAAAATTAACGTCACCTGTTCCTTTCACTGCGGCTCTGTTCCTTCCACTAAGACTCTCGCCGGCTACGGCACTGACACCTGGGCGCGTCCTTTGCCCCCTCAGGCGCGTGAGGAAGTAGGCGAGCGCCTCCGCGCGGGGAACACGCGGAAGCCGCACGTTTGCGGCGTTTGCGTGCGAGGCGTGCGTGAGAGACCGCGGGGGGCGGGGACAGGGGCGGGGCCAAGAGTGCAGGCTGGCGGGAGCGCGCTCAAGGCCGCCTGAGGCGCCAAGGAGCATGCGCACCGAGGGGGCGGGATCGGGGCGGCCGTGTCCGGGAAAGGGCGGGGCCGCCTCCGCGCCCTTGACTTCCGCTGCCTGCTGCGGAGACCGCCTACTGTCGCCAGGCGCGCCAGAGGATCGGAGGAGGGGGACTTTCCTGCCCCGCCCCCAAGTTCCTCTTCTGGCCTATAGGAACTGAACAGTCCCGCGAGCACCGGAAAGAGGCGGAGCCTCCGCCCTCGCCGGGCCTGGCGCACTGGGCCCACAGCGCCCTCTATTGAGGCTCTGCATGGAAGGAGCTCTGCATTGAGGAGCTGCATGGAACCTGTCCCAAGCGCTTTGCACCTGGCTCTTTTGAAAGGGTAGCTCCTTGGTCCTTGGGAAGGGGCGTCCCCACCCAGATCCTAGGTAAGCCCCTCCCCTCAGACACGCCTTCTAATGTAACTAAGTAAATTCATCGGTATAGACCCAAAAAAGGAACATTTGCTATAACGCTAAGTGAAAGAAGCTAGCTAGAGTAAAGAGGCTAGACATTGCATGATTCCATTTATACGACATTTTGGAAAAGGCAAAACTATAGAACAGATCAGTGTGGTTGCCAGGATCTGGACTACAAAGGGACAGTGGGAACAATGAGGATGAGGACTGAGGACTGTAGTGATAGTTAACACAACTCTACACATTTGTTAAAACTCATAGAACCAAAAACTAAAAGGTGTGACTTTTAGCAAAAGTAAGCTACACACTTTCATTTTTAAAATTCTAGAACACATTCATCTTTAAAAACTCCAACAGAAAGCAGATTGGTGGTTGCCAAGGGCTGGGAGGAGAGAGGAGTGGGGAGAGACTGAAGGAGGTAAAGAGTTCATTTAGAAGTGATCGAAAGGTTTTGGAAATGGATAGAGGTGTCGGTTACCCAACAATGAATATACTATATTCATTCACTATAAAGTGAATTGTTCACTTTAAAATACTTAATTTGGGGCGCCTAGGTGGCTCAGTGGGTTAAAGCCTCTGCCTTCAGCTCAGGTCATGATCTCAGGGTCCTGGGATGGAGCTCCACATCAGGCTCTCTGCTCGGTGGGGAGCCTGCTTCCCCCTCTCTCTGCCTGCCTCTCTGCCTACTTGTGATCTCTGTCAAATAGATAAAATCTTTAAAATAAAATACTTAATTTTAAGTTATGTGAATTTCACCTAAAAACATTAAAAGTTTGGGGCACCTGAGTGGCTCAGTTGGTTGGGCGACTGCCTTCAGCTCAGGTCATGATCCTGGAGTCCTAGGATCGAGTCCCGCATCGGGCTCCGTACTCGGCGGGGAGTCTGCTTCTCCCTCTGACCCTTCCCCTTCTCATGCTCTCTCTATTTCTCTCTCTCATTCTCTCTCTCTCTCTCTCTCAAATACATAAATAAAATCTTTAAAAAAAAAAAAAAGAAACATTAAAAGTTCTTTAAAAAAAAGTTCAGGCTCCTGCCTCCCTTTCTATTCAACAAGCTGGTGTCTAGAGGCATTCACTGTGGGGTGAGATGTGAAGTGGTTATTCCTCTCTGGCCTCAGTGCCCATGTACCTGTCACAATGCACACATGACAAAAAGCAGAAAAAGGGGAACACTTGAGGGGTTTTTTGGTGTTTTTTTGTGATCTGGGTTTTTTTGTTTTTAATTTATTTACCTATTTGAGAGAGAGAAGAGAGCACGGGGGGGGGGGGGGGGGCAGGTAGAGAGAGAAAGAGTCCTAAGCAGATGCCACACTGTGCGTAGAGCCCAGTGCAAGGCTCGATCTCATGACCCTGAGATTACTAACTGAGGCAAAACACAGAGTCAGACACTCAACTGCTCAACCGACTGTACCACCCAGGCACCCCAAGGGGAGCAGTCTGTAAAGCTCTCTCTGGGCACAGAGGATTAAGAGACTTTAAGGTCCACCACCCTAACCAATAAGGCAAACTTCCCTTGCCCACTGACTTCCAGCTTCAGATGATGATGAAACTGAGGCTCAGAGATCAACGGGCTCCCCCAAGAAGGAACTGGCTGCCGGCAGACTCCAGGACCTGCTCTCTTTAACACCACACCAGGAGGTAACACTCCCTTCCCTTCTGTAGCTGGGGAGACTGAGGTTCAGGGAGGTTACACAAGATGAGGAAGTGGCAAAGCCCAGGGACAACCAGGACCCCTGAACATCCTGTGTCCTTTCTCTAAGACCTAGGAACCTGTTTCTTGGTGGTTCATTCTCTCCTTGCCTCCCACCAAGGAGTTGGGAGACACTCCTCCCACTCCCAACACCATCTCCCGTCTCTGCACGATTGAGGGAGTAATCCTGGGAACCCTGGAATCTGGAACCCTGACTGCTCATTGCAACACAAGCTGAGGGAAGTCATCACACTCAGGCACACCCAGTCCCCTCCGGGGGGCCCCAAGAACACCCCATACTCTACTCCAGGAGCCTTCCCCAGCTCCTCAGGACAACACACACCCAGAAGACACAGGACCTAAAAAACAAAGTACAAACTTTATTTTGTTTCTTTATAAAGGCACGGTGGCCTCTTGGTTTTTCCCCCCACTTTCTTAACAAAATATAATAGTTTCTCCTTGAACACAAAGACCTCAAAATTGTAAGAAAAAAAATTTTCAAAATAAAAAAGCAAAACAAAAAAAAAAACAAAACCAAGAAACAAGAAACAAAAAAGATAAACGAAACCAAAACCAAAAAGAACCAACAACAAACAAAACAAAAAGAGAGAGACAAAGACATTTTTGGGGTAGAAGATGGGAAATCCGGAGGGAGAGGTGGGGCTGGGTGGTGATGGGGAGTGGCAAATCCTCGTGCTGAGCCGAGGCCGGGAGGGGAGGGGAGAAGGGCAGCAGCAAACCCCAACCGAGAAGCACTGTAGACTCCCGGGCCCCCAGAGAGCCCCGACCCAGCCAGACCCCCAACCCATGTAAGTGCTTACAGGAGAAAGGAAAAAAAACAAAGAGGAGGGAAAGAGTCAAAAACTGACGGTCTCAGGCTGGCTCTGGGGAGGGCAGAATACCTTGGGGCTTTGTTTGATTTTCCCTGTTCTTAAAAACACGTTGAAATGAAAAAATGCTTTTTGGCGGAGAGAGGCCAGGCTGTGTCAGCTTCCCCCAGCCTCTGGGGCGAGGCCCAGCCCCAGGTGTCCCGGTGCTCCCACGAGCTCCTGCCACCC
Source organism: Mustela lutreola (assembly GCF_030435805.1). NCBI lineage: Eukaryota > Metazoa > Chordata > Mammalia > Carnivora > Mustelidae > Mustela > Mustela lutreola. Next base: position 20,361,375 of record NC_081306.1, on the reverse strand, counting down.
CAGTCCCCGGGACCTCAGGCCAGGTGGCTTCACTCAAAGGTGGATTTACAGTATTGAAAAAGAGGTCATAAAAGAGACCCAAATGACATCATAATTTTGTAAAAATTCCTCACTCGTTCACCTGCGTCGCTCCCTGTTGCTGCCCCCCCCCGGCCCCCTCCAGCCCCAGGAAGGGAGAGGAGGGCTGGGGGGTGGTCAGGGAAGCCCCCCGTTCTCTGCTGGCTCCTCCCGGCTCTGGTCCATGGCGTCGCTGTCCGAGGCCTCCGAATCGGAGGCGGTGTCAGAGGCGTGGGCCTCTGGGCAGCTGCGGGCTGGCTTCACGATGACCGCTCGCCGCTGTTCCTCCTCCTGCTCCTGCCTTTCCTGGGTGCCCTCGATGTGCTGGATCGCCTGGGGCGGGGGGGTGGGGCAGGCTGTGATGAGGGCTGCTGGGGACACTCGGACAGCCACCATCCCCTCCCAGCCCCCCACACACACCCCAGAAAGGCCCACAAGTGAGCCTGGCAAGACAGCGGCTGGCCCGCCCAACCTTTGGAACTCCTCTGCTAAGCTGAAAAACTCCTCGGGAGAATCACAAGCGTCCCCCATGGATATATTTCAAAGTGCCCATTCACTTATGCAAGGTCTCTGTCATTAACTTTATTATTCAATTTACTGGGTTTATGTGAAACTACAGTTGCAGGGGTTGATGGGGTTTTCTGGTTTGGTTCTTTCTTTCTTTGTGACTCTGTTGGGTTGCCCAAGGGGCACCACGCGAAGGTGGGCACAGCAGAAACCTTGGGCCTGACCCACAGAGCCAATCATCTCCTTTCTTTCTCCTGCGCTGGAGGCTTCCCTGTCTCCCACCCAGCCGCTGCCACCTGCACCCCGCCCCGGGTCCTGGGAGATGGAGCTAAGGGGAAGCTCTAGACCAACCCAAGAGCTGGATGCAGAGAAGCCTGACACCAGGGCTCTCAGGGAGCAAAGAGCCCTCTCCGCAAATCCCACAGAGGGAAGGAACGGGGTCTTCCAGGGCATGCTGCCCACCCCCTCCTTTCTGCCCAAAACCTTCTCTGGAGCCGCCTCCCACCACAGACACAGAAAGGGAGACGCGGGGATGGACACAAAGGGGCCTGTTCCCACAAGAGAACCCGTCCTCAAGCCCAGGTACCTGCACAATGGTGTCCAGATTTTGCCGGGACGTGGAAACAGAGTTGATGACCGAGGAGGGGCCCATGGTGACGACGTTGATGTGGTGGGAGGGAGGGGGTGGCGCGGGCACGATCACTGTGGGGTGGTGGGTGGGGGCCGGAGGGGGCAGGAGCTGCAAGACAGAGGCCCTCAGTCTCCTTTCCAGGAGCTGCCCCTTCCCTTCTGTCGCTCACAGAAGGACAGCCCTCAAAACCATCTGCTCTGAGAGAGCCTCTGCCAGCCACCCCAGCCCTTGAACTCCTTCACTCAGAGGGCCAGCCAGTTTGTGCTTCACCTCTCTTATTTTAAAAAGGAAGGAAAAAGGTTCAGAGAGACACTTCAAGCCATCCGAGATCCCGTGCCCCCCTCACCCTGCTCTCCAGCACAAAGGAAGCACTTCAACATCTAATAAATCCCGTGGCTGAGGGGCACCTGGGTGGCTCAGTCGGTTAAGCATCCGACTCTTTAATTTTAGGTTAGGTCACGATCTCAGGGTCATGAAATCCAATGTCAGGCTCCACGCTCAGCAGGGAGTCGGCTTCAGAGTCTCTCTCCCTCTGCCCCTCCCCACACTCGTGCTCCCTTTCACTCGCTCTCTCTAAAATCAGTAAATAAAAAATTTTTTTAAAGTAAATAAATCTTAAAGAAAAACACACTGGTTGTCAGGAGTGTAGACGCTGGGTTTAGACGGCCAAGTCCCTGAGGATCACGAGTGGGCATACAATGTAACCTTTCTGTGCCTCAACTCTGCCATCAGTAAAATCGGAAGAGTAAGAACTCAGGCCTCCAAGGGCCACTACAAGGCTTCAGTGCCCTAATGTTGCAGGGCACCTGGAAACCAGTCACCTTAGGCCCTGAGTCACCCCACCGAAGCCCACGGGCACGGATACTCAGGTGAGAGCCCCTCCCAGACGCCTCCTGCTCACCTGGGTCCGCAGGTGCTGCTGCTCCCGCTCTAGTTTCTCCTGGTGCAGCAGCCGCACCTGCTCCTGTTGCTGCTGCAGCTGCACCTGCTGGGCGATCACCTTGAGCTTTTCCGGATACATGTGTGCCTCCAGCGAGCGCACCTGGGGGCAGGGCAATAGGTTCAAGGGCAGGGCTTGGACCACAACCTGGCACCTCCCCTCACCGCCAGACCAGCCCTGGGACCGCTGAGGTAGGCCACCCTAAGCTCTGTCCTCCGCCAAGCCCTAGTATGGCGCTCGGCCACCCTCAAGGTAGAGACCAAAGTCCTCAGCTCAGCCTGCTGGGCTCGCCATGACTCATCTCCTCTCCGGCCGCCCACTCACCCGCACTCTCCTCCTACCGCCAGGTCCCTGCCCAGGCTGTTCCGGGCGGAGCACCCTTCTCCCCTCTCTGCATGGTTGACTTCCAGACTTGACCTCCCAACCTCAGCAAAAGTCACTTCCACAGAGAGGCCATGGAGCAGCCGCTCTGCAACCAGCCCAAGTCCGCCTCTCTGGTGCCCACTGCTGGCATGTGGTTTTTATTACAGCTGTGTTTTTTGTTTTTTTTTTTTAAGATTTTATTTATTTATTTGACAGACAGAAATCACAAGTAGGCAGAGAGAGAGAGGAGGAAGCAGGCTTCCGGCTTAGCAGAGAGCCCGATGTGGGGCTCGATCCCAGGACCCTGGGATCATGACCTGAGCCGAAGGCAGAGGCTTTAACCCACTGAGCCACCCAGGCACCCCTACAGCTGTGTTTTTATCTTACTGTCTTTTGTTAAGAAGTCATTTACTTGAGGGGCACCTGGGTGGCTCAGTGGATTAAGCCTCTGCCTTCGGCTCGGGTCATGGTCTCAGGGTCCTAGGATAGAGCCCCGAGTTGGGCTCTCTGCTCAGCAGGAAGCCTGCTTCCCCCCTCTCTGCCTGCCTCTCTGCCTACTTGTGATCTCTGTCTGCCAAATAAATAAATAAAATCTTTAAAAAAAAGAAGTCATTTACTTGAGAGCGAGCAAGAGCGAATGCCTGCCCAGACAAGTGGGGGGCAGGGGGTTACAGAAGGAGAGGGACAAGCAGACTCCCCACTGAGCAGGGAGCACCACATGGGGCTGGATCCCAAGACCACGACATCGTGACCTGAGCGCCCCAGACGGACCACAGCTGTGTTTTTACAGTGTGAGATCCTCTGACTAAGGTTCCTCCACCCATACAGACAGTGACCCTGAGGAAAGTGAGCTGTCTGCTTTGGTCCCCACTGGGTCCCAAACTCGTAGGTCCGGAACAAGGCAGGTGCTCCTGCAAATACCTGTTCAACCCAGGAGCCTCACCTGCTCCTCCAGCATCATGCGCACCGAGCGCTCCTTGTCCAGCTGCTGCCTCAGCTCGATCATCTCCCGGCGCAAGTCCTCCGCCTTCTCGTCTTCCCAGATGTCTGGCGACCCGATGCCCTCGTCCTTGTCCTCGGCCCGCCGCCGCTTGGGGGATGAGCCGCTCAGCTCCTGGGGACCCCAAGGGGCTAGTGAGTGTGCCCCCATACTACCAACAGCACCACCAACAGCAGCGAAGTCAGAGGACCCCTCATAACCCCCAAGCCTGCCTGGCCCAGGTGCACCGGCACTATGGAGCCCCATTCTACAAAGCCAAAAAATGGCCAAAGGCCAGGCAGGGAGGCAGAATGGACTTGCTTTCCAGAGCCCACCCCACTGCACTTGACCGATGAGTAAACTGAGGCCCAGGAAGGCAAACGCCTGCAGTAGGCAAGTTGGTGGGAAAGATGCAGCCCTTAACCCTATCGAAGTCCAAGGCCACGGTGGAGCCAGGACAGGCCAAACAAGGGAAAGGGAGCCAGGAGGACAGCAGGGCACTGAGACAGCAGCGGGGCCTCCACAGGGGTGGGGGGAGGGGCACTACCTGGATAAAGCGCTTGAGCTGTGTGTTTTGCTGCAGGAGCCTGGTCTTCTCCTGCTCCAGGGAGAAGATGTACTCTGCCGTCTGCTGGAGAATGGCTGCCTGGGGGTGGGAGGGACGCGTTAGGGACCCTAGCAGGCAGCCTCTGCCAAGGCTCACTTTCTTCTCCCCACCGGAGCCCACCATTTCCTCCAGGAAGCTTCCGGGCCCTAGCCCACCTTGCTGAGCTTCTCTCCATCTGTGTGGGGGATGAGGGTCTTGAGGGACTGGAAGCCCGCGTTGATGCTCTGCATGCGTCGCCGCTCGTTGCTGTTTGCGATCTCCCGCCGAATCCGCCGCTCCTGGTCCCGCTGAGTCTCAGGGGTCAATGGAATGTTGGCAAGGCTGCGGAGGACAGAGACAGACTCAGGCTAGGTACCCTCTGTGCCCTGCCCTGGCGGGACCCTGTCTTTCCAATCCCTCTGCAGAGGGCCCCTAGTAGAGCTATCATTCCCTCCCGGTGCAGAATTTGTCTACACTTACCGCAGACCAGGAGGGTGATGGAGTAGTATACTCTGAGAAGCCCCCAGGTCCCAGCCCCAGTGTCTGGCCGGCCTGTGTGGGTGGGGCCCTGAAGCCTGAATGGCTACCAAGAATCTCTGTGATTCTGATACCAACGGCCCTAAGACCAAGTGCAGACACCTGTCCCTGGGACACTTCTGAGCTCCTTATTACACACCTGGACCACCCTCCCTCAGCACTGCCCTCTTGAGGACTGGGGAGCACATCCCTCCTGCAGCCTGGCCCCAGACAGGGCTGAGACTTCAAAAATGAGACAGGTACCCCTCACTCCAAGAAGGGGCATCAGACCAAGCGCTCTTGGAGACACTTCCCCCCAAGCCCACGAACCCCGAGGCAGACCCACCCAGTGCCAGCGAAGCAAAGCTCCCAGCATGCAGTCGGCAATGTTACTGCAAATTAAGTGACTGCATCCTACAGGGGCAGCAGCCAGCAGGGTGAGAGAGAAGGCGGCCAGTGGAAGGGGGAGAGGCTGTGGGCCCAGAGGCATTGGCAGGAGGCAAAGACAGCAGTGGGGCTTGTGGGCCCAATGCCACCGCTCCCGAGGGGTGGGCCTGTGTGTGGCCTAGAGGAGGCATTCCCCCTTTCCTGGCCCTCTCCTGCAACTCCCCCGCCCCTGGCCTGATGGCTTCCAGATGCTGGGCTCCCAAAAGAGGCCACCGGCCCCACCCAAAGCCACAGCCCTGGCTTCTTCCTGAGGGGCCCTCCTGGGGTGACCTGGTCCAGGCCTGGGCCAAGAGAGCTCACACCCCTTGTTCTAGAGAAGTGGGGAAAAGGACTATGGGCAGCCTTATTCCATCGATGGGGACCCGGGGCTCAAAGAGGTGCCCAAGCACCCATGCCCATCCCTAGGTGGAAAGGTCAGAAACCCGGAGAACACATCTGTGAGAGCTGGAGACAACCAAGACCTTTCCTGGCCATCCCCCCCCTACCCTGCCCACCCCATCTGTCCCATTCCAGGCCTGCAGGATCCTGCACTTGCCCTTGTCCCTTCCTGGGCCTTGGCCTTCTCTCCTGACCGAGAGGCAGTCCACATCAGCCTTAGCTGGGGGTCCACAGACAAGCCCTCTCCTCCGCCAGCACCCCCAAGCCCTCCCTGGACCCCCTCCATCAGGATGCAGTTTCCTCCTGGTGCCCTGGAGTGTCAATGCTCGAAAGGGGGCCACAACCCTTTCTTCACAGATGAGACTTGGGGCTCAGAATGAGGGCCAGAGTCTTAGAATCAGACTACCAGTCATATGGCTCCAATTCTAGGCCAGAGGCACCTCACTCATCCCAGTTTCCCTGCCCCGACAGTGGAGGCAATGGGGTGGCAGGGAGGATGCCACCCTGAGATCTGATACACAGTGGCTTGCCTGCCCTTAGCGGGGGGCGGGGCGGGGTGGGGGGGCGAGGGGACTGGGAGGGGGGAGGTGAGGAATAGAACCTAGTCCCCACTCCCTGGTCTGGATGTACCCTCCAGACCCTCTGTGGTGGGAGGGTGGATTACAGAAGAGGTGGAGGGGGAGAAGAAGATGAAGAGGGGGGTCAGAAGCCTGGCTGGCTCAGTCAGAAGAGCCTATGACTCTTGATCTTGGAGTCATGAGTTCAAGGCCCATATCGGGTATAGAGCTTACTTAAAAAAAAAGAGGTGGGGTGAGATGTCCAGAGGAGGCCAAGCCACCAAGGTCAGACAGCCAGACCAGGGTTCAACAGGCACCTGCAGATGCCAAGGCCCAGCTTTCCTACAACTGCTGATGATATCCTCCACTGATGGCTCACGAAGCGGCTGCCGCTTACCAGAGCCCCGTGTATGGTCTCAGTAGATAGTGTCCCTGCCCCTCCCGGAGAAGAGTGGGACCGCACAGAGCTAAAGTGACCTGTCCAAGTCCACCATGAAAGACAGGAGGAGCAGGGTGCGGGCAGCGAGGCTCCTGCACATTCCAGCCCCCACTGCCCACCCCCCGCCCCTATCCAAGTCCTACCAACTCCCCCGGACCCACAGAGAAACCAGAGTTCAGTCCCACCTCCCCCAACAAGCCAGCTCGGCCGCCCATGAAAATCTCTGCCCCGGGAGACCCTCAGCTCCATCCTTCTCCCCAGGATGCCCAGGAACTAGGGACACCAACGGAGAGTAAAGGACCCAGGCAGGGGGCAGGAGCCCGCTCATCCTGGCTCTTCGGAACATTCCAGCCATTCTGCTCCCTTCGCCACCAAGTACATCCGCCCAGCCTCCTGGTTCAGGAACCAGCTACAAGGGAACCTAATGCAGAAAACAGACTTCACCCCAAAGCTGCAGTTCCTCATGACGGACTGCTACCAAGGCCCTAATGGATAACTCACCTAAATAGTCCTGTAAGTTACAGGTTTCCAAGTTTCTCTAATACTCAAAAACTCAGCTGAGTTTCTCTAATACAATGTCGACTAACGAGGGGTTCTGATTGGCGGAATGTTGACTCATCAGGGGTTCTGACTGGCGAGAGCATGGCGAACCAGCTGTTGACCGGTGGAATCATGGCTAACCAGGGGTCCTGATTGGTGGGCGTGCTGGCCAACCAGGGCTCCCGAATGCTGACCAACCAGATTTCCTGCAACAGAGGACTGTTCTAGCTACTCTACTAGATAGGGATAAAGGGGATTTTTCTGCAAATACCTCAAAGTTTCTTGCACTTCTGAGTTTCGCGCACATAAAGGTGATTTACAGGAATGGTAAGGGCCTCCGACTCCTCCACACCAACTTCAGACTGGCAGGTGAGCAGAGAAGGGAACCTGGTCCACTGACACCCAGCGTCTGTTGCTTCTCTCCTTCCCGAACTGCCCTCCGACAGCCAGTCTCCAGAAGGGCAGCCAACGGCCAAGAACAGTTTGGGTACCACCCATGGGTGCCGAGACTGCCACCCCAATACAGAGTAGCCCCAGACGGCCCCCTGGGAATAGCATCAGCATACCAATCAGAGGCTCTATAGTAGTGACCACACTCAAGGCAGAATCCTGACCTGTACCTGTTCTCCTGCCCAGCCCAAAGGCAAGTAGTCCCCATCCACCTATACCCCCAGACTTGGTTCCAGCCTCAGATTAGCCACGGAGAACTCTCATTTTCCATGGCCCAAAGTCACTCACACACCTGCCACTCAACAGTGACAGTGAGAAGTGGGAAAGCCTACATGGGATTTCTTCCACAACCCAAGAGGAGGACAGGAGGGAAGAAGCGACCCTTGGCAAGGATCCCCAAGGCCAAGTACTGAAGCAGCTCAGGGCCTTCACCCAGTCGCAATGCTTTTATCCATACACTTCACTCTGCCCAGCCTGCCACCCCTGCCCTCAGCTCTGAACAGAGCATGGCCAGGCTGTTCCCATCAGGAACACCTCTCGCCTCCCTATGGCTTCCTTGGCCCCTCAGATCAGAGGGAGCTCCCTGCACTGTGTCCAAGTACAAACCAGCCTGGCCATTTGCTAGCCACGGAACCCCATGCTAAGGCACTTCATCTCCCAAAGCCTGTTTACCCACCTGTAAAATGGGGGACTACTACCTCACTTCATAGGGTCATGGTGAAATTTACAAGACATGGGGGGAGGGGCACCTGGCTGGCAGAGTTAGTAGAGCATGAGAGTTTTGATCTTGGAGGTTATGAATTCAAGCCTCACATTGGACACAGAGAATACTTTTAAAATAAATAAATAAGGAAGGAAAGAAAAATGATCCTTAGGTTCTAAAAAAGATAGGAGGAGGGAGGGAGAGAGAGGTGGAAGAAGAAAAAAAGAAATTGAGAAAAACAGGATGCCTTGTTTTTCCAGGTTGTACCCAAGACTCCAGGAGATCCCACGATCTCACTTACGTGGTTCAGCACCAGACTCTGAGCTGTTAGGACAGCTCCTGCACAGTTTCCCGCACAGAGTAGGTGCCATATACATTCTGGATTAGGGACTCAGCACACACTCCAAAGGCCCTGTCTCTCCCTCCCAGGAACTGGTCTCTTTCCCTCCACCAAGCGCAGCAGGTAAAGACCACAATCCTCCTGCCTTTACGAGTTTTGAGGGCTACTGTAAAAGACACCAGGTGCTTTCCAGACACACAGCCAATCTTCACAGGTGCTCCATTTTACAGAAGGGGAGAGCAGTGCAATTACACAGGTCCAAAACTACCCAGCTTGGGCATGAGCAGGGCTAGGAGGGTAATGCAGGGTGCAGGACCCACACCGGTGCCTGCTGTGCAGTACAGCCCCCTCCAGTGGGCCTGGGAGAGCGATGAGAGAGGGAGGGAGCCCTTCTAGTCCCTGAGGAATGGAACGAAGCCAAAGCCCGCCAGCCTCAGGAGCCAGTCCACACAGCCGAAATGTCCCACCCAGTCTACACACCACCTCACCCCACAGCTGCTTCTGAAAATGAACAAACCCAGAGGGCCCAACTCCACACCCACTGCACGGGCTTACAACTGTCTCACAGATAGGCAGGCTGAGCAGGTCCCCATGCCCGAGCCTGGGGCACCTGACCCCAGAGACTGCTGGACTCCTATAAAGCAGGGCTTGGGACAGGGACAGTGAAGCCAGAGTCCTCAGAGGCCAAGAGAGGATTCAACAAAGTCCTAGGCCTGGCAGCCAGAGGTCCCCAAGCCTACCCAGGATCAGGCCCAAATAGCCCCATCCAGCTGTTCTCTGAGCAACCAGCCACTAGGAGTAGGAGCAGGGCTCTGGGATCAGGATTTAAGTCCCAGCCCTTCCACTTGCCCTTCTCAGGCCTGTGTCCTCATCCCATATGAGAATCTTAAGGCCGTTTAACTGAGAACAGTATGAAAATTCAGTGAGAAAAATCTAGCAGAACGAGTTCCTAAAACATACTAAGAGCTCCACAATTTTTTTTATTTACCTATTACAGGTAGGTCCTCCCGGCAGACCTTCTGGAAGGGCCAGTCCGCAAAGTGGCTACCACCCTGGCTGCCCACCACACTGAACTTGAAAACTGTTAAGGTAGAGGAGCCCTAGGGCAAGCTGGGGTGTGTGTATATCCATGCGCAGCAACCTTCCCCAAACCCGATTTCTGCAGCCCTTGGTGTCAGTGTCCACCAGTCTGGGCCACACCGCCCCGGGCTCCTCCTCCCTCAATCCCCGCCCAGCCTGCCCCGGGCGTCGGAGCACGTGGCCCCAGCCCTAGGGAGCCATTTCGCTCCAGAAGCATGGTTCTAAGGGGCCTGTGGGTTCCAAACTTGGGCATACAGGAGAGTCCCAGATGCAGCACTGCCATGTCCCGTGGGCCATGTCCAGTGCAGATGCCCAGGCCCTTCTGGCCATTGAAGTTGCGGCATGTACCTTTTAACAAGTGTCCAGGGCAACGGGATGCAAGAGTGGTGCACACACCCATCACCCTTGGTGAAGGGTGGATCTGGAGCAACCCGGGCCAGAGCTGGGAAGTGGCTCCTGGGGAGGGCCTCCGACCTAGGATCACCCACCCACGCACCCACCGGGCTGCCAGACGGAACGCTTTCGGTTTACGGCTGGGGGGGGAGGGGCGTGCGGCAGGCAGCGGCCTCGTGAGGCCAGGGGCGGCGTCCGGTGCCCCCTCGCCAGAAAGCACTCCCACCGGGCCTGCCTGGCCGGTCCAGCCCTCGGGAGCCGAGCTTTGTGCGAGGAAAGCGTGGTCGGGAGGCGCCTACAACTCCCACAATGCCACTCCGGCGGGGAGCCGGGAACTACAGCTCCCGAGAGGCTGCGCGCCGAGGTCCGCCTACTCCAAGAGGGCTGCAGAGTCACGTCCAGGCCTCGCTAGTAAACAGCGCCCGGGCGCGGGCGGCAAGCTAGCTAGCTGCCGCCAACGTGCCGGAGTCCGCGGCGCCCCCCGGCTGGTAGTGCCGGCCTCTCGGGTCCCACCCATCCTCGCGCCCCCACTCGAGCACGCCCCCCCAACCCCGCCAGAGCTCCGCTTGCTGCAAACACATCACCCGGCTCCCCGATCCCCCCCCTCCGCGCCCAGAGCCGCGGCGTGGCTGCATTGTAGCCGCCCGCGCCGCGGCCCCACGCGTGGCCCGGGCCCCCCAAGTCCCCTTGGAGGGGAGCACCCGGAGACAGCGAAGAAGGAGGGAGAGGAAGGAAGCCGCCGCAGGAGGGGGAGGAGGAAACGCGGGGGGGAAAGCCACCAGCACCAAGCATGGCCGGGACTGCTGCAGAACCACGTGGGTCTGTTTGCAATTTACAAACGTCGCGACTCGCCCGCCTGCAGTGGACAAAAGTGACCGGGGCCGCTTGGGGCCCCCATGTTCCGGGGGAGGAGGGTCCCCCGGCAGCGCAAGCCCGGCGCGCGGGGCTGTAGCGGCCCAGGGCGGCTAAGAAAGGCGAGCGGGGTCGGCAGCGCGGGCCATGCGTGCGCACACGCGCGCCAGCCCAGGCGGGCTGGCCGGGGGCTGCAATCATGGGAAGGGGGTGGGGGAGAGGAGGAGTACACACCTACAGAGCCCTCCTATCACTTCTTTCTCTGTTTTCCTGAAATGTTGCAAAGAGGGCACCTTCTGAGTGGGCACCATGAAATACTCCATAGCGATCGGCCCCCCTCCTCTGCACGAGCCGGGTCCCGCGGTCCGCCGGAGAATGCAAGATGGAAATCCGAATCAAAGAGCAGCGCCGGACGGAGCTGCAGAAACGGCCGGTCCCAGATGCTGGCGGCGGCGGCGGCGAGGGGAGGGAGGCGGGCGGGAGGGGCGGGAGGGAGGTCTCTCCGGCCTGCCTCCCCGGGCGTGTGTATGTGTGTGTGTGTTTGCAGCTGATCAGATGTCTGTTTCAAGGCGGGAAACAGCTGGTGAAAACTCAGCACTCCCCCGGCCTCCTTCCGCGGAGTAAGGAATTGCATGTAAACAAAGGACTATTTGCAGCGCTCCCCGGGCGCCGCGAGGCCCGGGCAAGAGGGGCGCCGGCCCCGGGGGCTGGTTGCGACCAGGGTCTGCGGGCCTACCCCCCCGGCACCAGGAGCCGGGGGCCGTGGGCCCGCTGGGGGGGCGCGGCGTGAATGGAGCGAGCTGCGGCCGAGCTACATGCGCCACTATGGGTGATGAGGTCCATCAGCTGACAGGTTGGCAAGCGTTGCAAAAAAAAAAAAAAAAAAAAAAGGCCGCCACCGCGAGGGAGCCTAGCCCGTGCGTCCGGGGTCCGGCAGAGACTGCCTGATGCAGGGTCTCCGTACTCGGCGGCTCTCGGGGACAGAGGGCGCGCAGCTGGGCCCGACGAAGACGGCTTAGGCAGCCTGGGGTGCTGCTCGGGGCTTTTTCTTTTTCACGGTTGCAGCTGCATGGAGAGGAGCCGCTCTGGCGCGCTCCCTCCGAGCCCAGGGCCCCCTGGAAACTTGCGTCACAGCCACCTCTTCCCACATGTAACTTGGGGCCGACTTCGGAAGCCAGCCAGCCCCCTCCCTCCCTGCCTGCCCAGTTGGCCGCCCAGCCCAGACTCCGGAGCCTGGGAATCCCGGAGCCGGGGAGGAGGAAGCAAAGGGGGGCGCGCCGGGCGCCTCAGATCCTGGGGCTGCCTTAGGAAACGGGGGCCCCGTTGGGGGAGTGAAGGGTGGAGACTGGCCAGGACGGCAGCGGCCCCGGGGGCAGGCTGCCAGCGCGGCCCGGAGGTCTGATGGCTGCTGCCTAGTACCCCCTATTACCCAGCCTCCCACTTTCCCCCTTCGCGGGGAGGCTGGACAGCAGGAGGCGGAGGGCCGAAGCTTCTCATTCATGGCTAAGCCAGTGAGGGAGGGACTGCTCCTCCACCAGGGTGCGCTCTCTACTACGGGTGGCCGCCCGGGGCGAGGAGGGAGGGACGCTGTGGCGGCTAGCTTCCGTCCTCCCTCTCACGTCCCCTCCCCTGGCTCCTGGAGGATTGGCCCCTGGCTCAGGAAGACCACGCCTGCCTTGGAATGTCCTCCCTCCTGCCCACCGCCTTTCCCAATCCCATCCGCCTTCAAGGTTCCGCCCAAATCGCGCCTCCTAATTAAAATATTCCCACTAATCGCAAGAAGTTACTGTTACTTTAGGAACTATCATTGTTACTAGATATTGCGACAACCTTGCAGATTTTTGCATGCATGTTCTCCGATCCTTAAAGCAACATGTTGGGCAATTTCTCTAAGTACAGATCCCAGTCCCTGGGAAGTCTCAGTATGGGGCAGGAAATGTGCTCAGGAAATGATGACTTCTGGAGGGGCAAATAGGATACAGGGCCACATGACTTTATACACTGAGTCAGGTCTATAATGCCTTAATGGAGGAATGAAGGAATGAATGAATGAGAACCGGGAGAAGTTACGCTTCTCTTAGGGAACTCGTTCCCCCTGAGGGCCCTGTCACTCAGACTGGTCTCCCCATTTATGCAAAAGCTGCCGAAATGATGCCCCCTTCCCCCCTGGCCCCGCCCCCGTCTCAGCTGCCCCTCCCCCAAGGCCCGAAATACCATAGCAGCCTCCACCTACCACCCCACTCCAGCTCCCTCCCAAGACTCAGCCCTCTTTGCCCAAGTGACACAAGACTTCCTCAAACTCCAGGCTGTCCCCATTCCCAGGACTCCCAAAATCGGTACACTGTGCCCCCTGCAAAACCCCCTGCAAAACCGATTCTCTCCGTCACCTTCCTGCTCTAAATTAGGGTCAGCAAACTTTTTCTGTAAAGGGCATGTAATACTTTCCCATTGCTACTGTAACAAATTAACACCAAGTTCCTGGCTTAAACCAATACAAATGTATTCTCTGGAGGTCAGAAGTCCAAAAGGGTTATATTTGACTAAAACCCTGCTGTTGGGGATGCCTGGGTGGCTCAGTCGGTTAAGCGTCTGACTTCTGCTCAGGTCATGATCCCAGGGTCCTGCTCCAAGTGAGCCTGCTTCTCCCTCTGCCTGCCGCTCCCCCTGCTTGTGCGAGCACGTGCTGTCTCTCTCTCTCTCTGACAAATAATAAAATATTTTTTAATATAGTTTAACATTTATAAAAAAATTAAATCCTGGGGTGCCTGGGTGGCTTAGTCAGGTTAAGTGGCTGCCCTGAGCTCTGGTCATGATCCCAGGGTCCTGGGATCAAGCCCCACTTGGGGCTCCTCGCTCTGTGGTCAGCTCCTCCTCTCTCTGCCTGCTACTCCCCCTGCCTGTGCTCTCTCTCTGGCAAATAAGTGAATAAAATCTTTAAAAATAAATAAATTTTAAAAACATAATCCTGGGGACACCTGGGTGGCTCAGTGGGTTAGGCCTCTGCCTTCGGCTCAGGTCATGGTCCCAGGATCCTGGGATCAAGCCCTGCATCAGGCTCTCTGCTCAGCAGGGAGCCTGCCTCCCTTCCTCTCTCTCTGCCTACCTATGATCTCTGTCAAAATAAATAAATAAAATCTTTTTAAAAAATAAATAAATAAAATAAAATCCTGTTGTCAGCAGTGCTGCATTCCTTCTGAAAGCTCTAGGGGAGACTCCTTTCCTTACCTTTTCCAGCTTCTAGAGACTGCTTTTTTTTTTTTTTTTTTTTAAGATTTTATGTATTTATTTGACAGAGAGAGACATAGTGAGAGAAGGAACACAAACGGGGAATGAAGAGGCCGCAAGAAGGGAGCCCAATGCAGGGCTTGATCCCAGGACTCTGGATCATGACCCGAGCCAAACGCAGATGCCCAGTGACTGAGCCACCCAGGCGCCCCTTCCCATGTTTCTTGACTGTGACCCCACTCTAGTGGCTCACTCCAACCTCTTCTTCTATTACTGTATCTCCTCCTCCGACTCTGCCTACTCTGCCTCTTTTATGATGACCTTTGGCCCACCCAGATAATCCAGAATAATTTTCCCATCTCAAGATCCTTGCCTTAGTTGTATCTTCAAAGCCCCTTTTGCCACATAAGGTAACTTACAGATTCTACCAATTAGGATGTCAACACCTTGAGGGGACCATACCATTCTTAGCTCAGAGGCCATACAAAACCTGACAGAGGCTGTCATAAGCCCCAGCAGTTCCACTCTTAAGTATATACCCAAAAGAATGAAAACAGGGACTCCAACAGGTAATTGTACACCAGTGTTCACAGCAGCAGCACTCACAGCAGCCCAAAAATGCAAAGCACCCACTGTCCCTCAAGTGATGAGTGGGTGAACAGAATGTGATCTATCCATACAATGGAATATTATTTAACCTTAAAAAGGAATGAAGTGTTAATATATACTACAGTACAGATGAACCTTGAAAACATGGTAAGTAAAAGAAGCCAGAATACAAAAGATCACATATTGTATGATTCCACTGGCATGAAATACCTAAGATAGGCAAATTCAGCCGAGACAGAAAGTAGAGCAGAGGTTACTGACGGGGTGCATGTGGCGGGGTGGGGGGTGGGGGGGGATGGGAGTTATTGCTTAATGAATATTCTGTTTCTGTTTGGGGTGATGGAAAATTTTGGAAACAGTGATGGTTGCACAACATCGCAAATGTAATTAATACCACTGAGTTGTACACTTTTAAACATATTTCATTTTCATTTATTTTAAGTAGGCTTGACACCCAATGTGGGGCTTGAACTCATGACCCCAAGATCAAAAGTCACATATTCCACCAACTGAGCCAGCCAGGCGCCCCTGGAATTGTACACTTCAAAATGGTGACAACAGCAAACTTTATGCTATGTACATTTTACCACAATAAAAGAAAAAATTGCCAGGGAGCTGGATTTGACCTGTGGGCTCTAGTTCCCTTGACCCCACTGATACTGCCAAAGGCTTGACCCTTTATTGTCTCACTTCCCTCATTACCCAGCTTAGAATTCACACCCATCAATATAATCCTTCCCTTGCATATCTAACCCTCCTGCCTGCCTTACCCTGACCCTCCCCACTAGAGGAACAGCCGGAGTAAAGGAAATCCCACAATCTAGCTGACTGATCTTATTTTCACATCCCACAGTGGAAACTCCTATTGCCCTGGTCTGTTTTTCCTCCCATCTTTTCCTCTCTCTTCAAGACCTTCATCATCTCCCCCACCTTCTCACTCAGGTGCAAGACTTCAGGTCCTGTTTCTCTGAGAAAATGGGACCAACCTTGAGGAAAAATCCCACAAGCGCCTCTTGCTGCTTCTGCCTTCCTCTCTGTACCTGTCATCCACCATCCGCCCATGTCTGGGTGAACGTCCACGCTCTGTCCTTGCAGGGACGACCCCTCCGTGAGTCTCATTCAGAGATGTTGCTCCCGCATCCTCACTGCCCGCCCTCTCTTGGATCCTTTCCATCACGAAGAACAAGCTGTGTTATTCCCATTTAAAAAACAAAACAAAACAAAACACCCACAACCCTCCACCCCTTCCAGCTACCACTCTCCCTGCTGTTCTTTACAGCAGAACTCCGTAAGTGGGTGTTTTGTTCAATCTCCCTTTCTCTCCTGCCCACCCCCCAACTCCATGAAAACTACCCTTGCAAAAATAAATTTTAAAAAAGAAAGAAAGAAAGAAAAGAAAAGAAAGAAAACTACTCTTGCATCACTGGTGACCTCCAAGGAGCTCTGTTTTCTGTCTTCGCTGTATGTGACCTTTTTGTTCTTTTTTGCTTGGCATCTGGGACACCTCAACAGCCAAAGTCCTTAGACCTTGTCTCTGTCTACACACACATACTCCCTGCTTTCTGGACATCAGAGTTCCAAAAAGGACCAGAAGCTATATGGTATGGTTCAGAATCCAGGTTCTGCCTGAACCCCAGCTTCAGGTATTAGGGGACCACGGGAAAGCTTCCTCACCGGGAACAGATGCCCTACCGCACCCGGCTTACAGGCTGTTGCAAGAAGTCTGTGATTCACCTGGCATGTCGGAGCATTAGTAAGCAGTAATTATTACCGCTGATGCCAGGCTGCCATGAGCAGAGCAGGCCAGAGAAGAATGACAGGGTTTGGTGGTGGTGTGCAAGGGAGGGACAAAGGAGGGGCCTAGCTCTTCTCCCTTCCTGCTAAAACCTGCCACAGGTGAAAAGTACAGGTGTATTGTAAAGTTCTTTGCTGGGCTTTATGGTAGATGCCTGCACGTAGGGCCAGGGGGTTTGACACTCAGCCTGCAGACCATTTGCCCTCTGAAGTGTATGGCATGGGAGGGGAGGTCCTCTGTAAAGACTGAGAGCAGTTAACTGCCCTGTGTTAGTCAATCTGTTTTTAGAAATGCCGACTGTCATCTATGTAGCTGACACACAGCTGGCCCCCTGAAGCTGGATTCTGGCTGCAGACCCCGGGCAGACACTGCTCTGGAAAGTAGACATGGGGAGGGGACTAGCTTGACCCCGGGGAAAAGAGCTGGGACCACAGTATGGCCTCAGAATATGGGCCCTCCTTCCTCTATACTGTCAAATAGGAGTCCATCCAGCTCCCTTCTTCCCCACTGCTGCCCTTCCCCCAACCCTATCCCCAAATTCCAGGTAGGAAGAGTGAAAGAGAGTCATCGACAGGCTTTAAGGATAAATGAATCAAAAAAATGTGGTATGCATCCAATAGGTATTACTTACCCAATAAAAAGGAACAAAGTACTGGGGCCCCTGGGTGGCTCAGTCATTTCAGCCTCTAACTCTTGTTTTCATTTCAAGTCATCATCTCAGGGTGATGGGATCAAGCCCTGTGTCGGGCTCCACACTGGGGGTGAGCCTGCTTAAGATTCTCTCTGCCAGGGGCACCTGGGTGGCTTGGTGGGTTAAAGCCTCTGCCTTCGGCTCATGTCATGATTTCAGGGTCCTGGGATAGAGCATCACATTGGGTTCTCTGCTCAGCAGGGGGCCTGCTTCCTCCCTCTCTGCCTGCCTCTCTGCCTACTAGTGATCATTCTCTCTGCCAAACAAATAAATAAAATCTTTTTTTTTAATTCTGTCTACCCTTTTTAAAATTTTTAAAAACATTTTATTTATTTATTTGACCAACAGAGAGAGATCACAAGTAGGCAGAGAAGGTTGGGGGGGAAGCAGGCTCCCTGCTGAGCAGAGAGCCCAATGCAGGGCTTAATCCCAGGACCCTGAGATCATGACCCAACCCAGGGCAGAGGCTTAACCTACTGAGGCACCCAGGCGCCCCTCCCCCACATTTTTAAAAAGGTTTTATTTATTTATTGGATAGAGAGGACACAAGAAGGGAGGAGGGGCAGAGGGTGAGGAAGAAGCAGACCCCCTACTGAGCAGGGAGTCTGATGCGAGACTCAATCCCAGGACCCCTGGGATCATGACCTGAGCCAAAAGCAGACACTTAATCAACCACCCAGGGGCCCCTCTCTCTCCCTCTCCTTAAATAAATAAAATAAAATGAAAAATTAAAAATATATATTAAAAAAAAAAAAAAAAAAAAAGGAGGGGCACCTGGGTGGCTCAGTGGGTTAAGCCGCTGCCTTCGGCTCAGGTCATGATCTCAGGGTCCTGGGATCGAGTCCCACATCCGGCTCTCTGCTCAGCAGGGAGCCTGTTTCCTCCTCTCTCTCTCTGCCTGCCTCTCTGCCTACTTGTGATCTCTCTCTGTCAAATAAATAAATAAAATCTTAAAAAAAAAAAAAGGAGGGGCGCCTGGGTGGCTCAGTGGGTTAAACCTCCGCCTTCGGCTCAGGTCCTGATCCCAGGGTCCTGGGATGGAGCCCCGCATTGGGCTCTCTGCTCAGTAGGGAGCCTGCTACCTCCTCTCTCTGCCTGCCTCTCTGCCTACTTATGATCTCTCTGTCAAATAAATAAATAAAACCTTAAAAAAAAGGGGGGGGGAGCAAAGTACCAATATGTGCCACCACCTGGATGGAGCCTGGAACCTGGTGTTTAGTGAGAGAAGGCAGTCACAGAAGGACTCAGGGTATACAATTCCATTAAGTTAAATATCTAATATAGTCAAATCCAGAAACAGGTGGCAAACGAGTGGTTGCCAGGGGCTGGGAGCAGGAAGGAATGGGGACTGCTAGCTAATGGGTAGGGGAGAGATCTTGGGCTGATGAAAATATCCTAAAATTGATTGAGGCAATGATTCCACAACTCTGTGAATATACTAAAAACCACCCAATTGTACACATTTTTTTTTTAAGATTTATCTATTCATTTGTCAGAGAGAGAGAGAGAGAATGTGCACAAGCAGGGGGAGCAGCAGAGGCAGAGGAGAAGCAGGCTCGCCACCGAGCAGAGAAAGCGGCACTTGGGTGGTTCAGTTGGTTAAGCATCTTCCTTCAGCTCAGGTCATGATGCCACAGTCCTGGGATCAAGTCACAAGTGGGGCTCTCTGCTCAGCAGGGAGCTTGCTTCCCCCTCTCTTTCTCTGCCTGCCTCTTCGCATACTTGTGATTTCTCTGTCAAATAAATAAGTAAAATCTTTAAAAAATAATAATAATAAATTAAAAATAAAAATCTTAAAAAAAAAAAGGCACCCATTTATCATCACTCAGTTCCAGAGGTCAGAAGGCCAGGTAAGGCATGACTGGGTTCTCAGGTGTCACCAGCTGAAATCCAGGTGTGGGCCAGGGCTATGATCTCATTTGGGGCTCTGATCCTCTTCCAAGCTCACGGGTTGTGGGCAGAATTCAGTTCCTCTCAGCTCTAGGATTGAGGTTCCTATTGTCTTACTAGCTATTGGCCAGGGACAAGGCTCAGCTCCTAGAAGCCATCCTCAGGCCCTTGCCCTCTGGCCCCCTCATCTGAGCAACAGAGACTGTCCCTCATGCCATCCCTTTTCTCGCTTTGAGTTTCTAACTTCCTCTTCTATGGGCAACCAGAGAAAACTTCCTTTTTTTAAATTATTATTTTTTTATTTTTTTAAAATTATTATTATTTTTTAAGATTTTATTTATTTATTTGACAGACTGAGATCACAAGTAGGCAGAGAGGCAGACAGAGAGGAAGGGACGCAGGCTCCCTGCTGAGCAGAGACCCCCCCGATGCAGGGCTTGATCCCAGGACCCTGAGATCATGACCCGAGCTGAAGGCAGAGGCTTAACCCACTGAGCCACCCAGGCGCCCCTAAATTATTTTTTTAAAAAGATTTTGTTTATTTATTTGACAGAGAGACAGAGCGACAGAGGGAACACAAGCAGGGTGAGTGAGAGGGGGAGGGAGAAGCAGGCTTCCCACTAAGCAGGGAGCCCGATATGGGGCTCGATCCCAGGACCCTGGGATCCTGACCCAACTGAGTCACCCAGGTGCCCCAACTCCCTGCTTTTAAGGGCTCACTGATTAATCTGTCTACTTTAGGGTCAAGTGTGCCATCTCACATAAGCTAATCACAGGAGTTACACCGCATGCACAGGTCCCACCCACGCTCAACAGGAGCGGAAGACTGGAGGACAAACATCACTAGGGGTCTTATGAGAACCCAGCTGCCATAGACGGGAAACATGCGGGAGGTGCCAAGAAAGTTAAGGGATTTCCCTAAGGACATACAGAGAACCAGAGATGGGGCCTGAATGGCTGTAATTTAAGGCTTCTTCCTCCACACAAGTAGGCCAGGACCTGGGAGATGTACCAAATGGCCTTTTTTTTTTTTTTTTTTTAAGATTTTATTTATTTATTCGACAGACAGAGATCACAAGTAGGCAGAGAGGCAGGCAGAGAGAGAGAGAGAGAGAGAGGGGAGGAAGCAGGCTCCCTGCGGAGCAGAGAGCCCAATGCGGAGCTCGATCCCAGGACCCTGGGATCATGACCTGAGCCGAAGGCAGAGGCTTTAACCCACTGAGCCACCCAGGTGCCCCCCAAATGGCCTTTTGAGCCCCAGCGTGCACTAGTGTATATGGGGACCCCAGCCTGCTGGTTGAGGAGGTGGCAGGGGTTCCAGCTGTTGGAGCTGGAATGAGGTCCCATAGAAACAAATGCTCCTGCAAGGGAGAGGATCTTGAACACTCCCAGGAAGGCAGAATAAGAGTCAGATGGCCCTTCTGGGGTCTGGAACAAAGGCCAATATTCCCAGTGCCCAGGTCCCCTTTACTTGCCCAGACAGGGAGAGATCTCTGAGCCAAAGAGGCTAGGGTCCCCCAACCACTAGAGGGCGCCTGGCACACACGATGCTTTGTGTTTAAGGCTGGTGTGAACACATTTGGGAACCCAAGGTAGGTACTGGGGTGGAGGGGCTGACCACCTGCCTCCCACACCCTCAAGGTTCTACAGATCTGGGGGGCATCTGGCTTGTCTACATGCCCTAAGGCCCTGGCCTCCTGATGCCTGCTTCCTTCTTCCTGCTTAATCTGTTTCACTTTGCTCAGAAGCAAGCCCTTGAAAAGGGCAGTGGACCTCCACTTCTGATATGCACCCCATCCCCATCTCTGGTCCTTTTCCCAGTGTCTCCAGGCCTGACACTTCAGCCTACTGCGGCGGCCCCCTGCCCTCACCCCTGCTCACACTCCATCATTGTGCCCTGTCCTGGACTTGGTCAGCACCCAGCTCCTAACCTCATACTCCATGGGAAACCTTCACCTCCTTCTGTTAGGAGATTTTCCCCTGGAGAAATGTGGGACCTGACACCTGGCCCAGGCCCTTTCCACAAGGGAATTCAAGGGGAAGTGGGGACAGAGTCTCAGGGCATCTAGTCAACATTAAAATGAGAGCAAGTCAGGAGGCACCTGGGTGGCACAGTTAAGTGTCTGACTCCTGATTTCAGCTCATGTCATGATCTCGGGTTGTGGGATCAAGTTTTGGGTAGAGCCTATGTCGAGACCCACATCAAGTCCCAATCGGCTGGGCTCTGCACTCAGTAGGGAATCTGCTTGGGATTTTCTTTGTTGCTCTCCCTCTACCATCACGCCCCCCCCTTAAATAAATCAATCTAAAAAAAAAAAAAGAAAGAAAGAAAGAAAAGAAAAGAAAAGAAATGAGAGCAAGTCAGCCCAAAAACTAAGGGAGTGGGCAAAGTTTGAGCAAAGGCACACAAAAATCCAGGAGGGAGGGCGCCTGGGTAGCTCAGTGGATTAAGCTGCTGCCTTCAGCTCAGGTCATGATCTCAGTGTCCTGGGATTGAGGCCCGCATCCATCCGGCTCTCTGCTCAGCAGGGAGCCTGCTTCCCCCTCTGTCTCTGCCTGCCTCTCTGCCTACTTGTGATCTCTCTCTCTGTCAAATAAAATAAATAAAATCTTAAAAAAAAAAAATCCAGGAGGGAGTATTTGGGATTCAGGGGGAAGGTACAAAGCATAGGACGACTGGAAGAGGACAACTAGGAACACTATTGGACTCGGGGAGGGTGTCCACTGTTTGTCTGCAACGTCAGCTCTCCTCTGAAGGAGTGACAGAGATGGGGAGGGAAAGCTGGACTTCAAGTCCCATTTGAGGATAGAAAAGGATGGGTGGGAACTGGCCAAGCTGGGAAGGGACAGAGGTCTTCTCTGATTGGAGAGGCTGCAGGAGTGGGTCTCCCTGGGGAGGCGTGGGCTTGGAGCCCCAGCATACCCAGAGGCACGTGTGTCTGCGTGCATCCATGGCCTGCGTCTCCACAGGCCAGCTGCTGCCCTGGCAGCTTTACTCCCATTCTGTTAAGCCCTCACTCTGGCACCCAAAGTTCTGGGATACCCTAGGGACTTGCCCAAGATCATCCCCTCTAGTCAGGGTCAGGCTCCTCCCAGTTGCCCATGCTCCTGCCCCCAGAGTGGCTCCCATGCTGGCACCTGCTACTGGTGGCAGGGTCCTGGACAGCAAAGGCAAGGCCAAGTGCAAGAAAGGAGCCAGCCTGGGTGTGGGGAAGGATGGGGGGGTGGGGGAAACCACGGTCTACGTGAAATGACAAGGTCAAGTACATGGTGAGATAGAACCCACATTCTGTGGTCAGACAGACTTTGGCTGTGCCCAGACAGCCAAAGTAAGAAACAACTCCTGGGGATCAGAAAAGGCTGTGGATTCAAGTTTGGGTAGACAGGGAGGAAGGAGAAGAGAGAAGCACCCCAGGGGGGATCCAGGCTGGAGCAAAGGGGCTGGTGTCAGGTGGGCTTTCTCCTTCCTCAGCACCTCTGGACCTTGAGCCCCTGTCATTCATTTCTGGCCAAGCCGCCGCCAGCACCAGCACACCGGGGGTTAACTTCTGTCTGGTGCAGTGGCCTCTCAGCAGCAGCAGCAGCAGCAGCAGCAGCAGCAGCAGAAGCTGCAATGTGAGAAGGGAGGAGAGGGGCAGGGCTGGGACAGGCAGAGTCTCAGCATCGGGGAGAAGAGACTGTTTCCCTGGCAGGACCCTAAGGCTCCACTCCTGCCTCAGGATGGCTGCCTTCCTGCCTTGTGCCCAGGGCTGGGCACTCCAAGGGTCACAGCCAGTATCCAGGCCCATGGGCCAGGCGGCAGCCAGTCTGTCAGTCTGTGCTGCAAATCAGGGGAAGGGGCCCAAGGGCCGTACCCAAGCAACCAGCAGAGAATGCACTGGGCCCCGCCCAGCTTCCCCGAGCACCAGGTGGGGAGCCGGACAGAGGGCAGACTAGAGAGAATGGAAGGTTCTTTGGGGTCCCGACCTCAGAGGCCTGGCCTTGACGTCCCCCTCCTTGAGCAGAACTGAGTCATAGGAGCCTCCCACAGCTCCAGGGCAGGGAGACACACAAAGCTCCCTGCCCTGTCCCTGGGCTGGCTGCCAGGCTGCCTTCATAGTGAGGACCAACCAGAGACGGGTCACTGTGTGAGAGATGCATGCATGCGTGCTGGGCACCGAGTGAGCTCCTCATCTCCCTTCTCTTGCCCTCTCATCCACCACACCACTGGATTCACAGGTAGAATTATGACCACCGCTGCCAAAGAGCAGAGGCTCAGAGAGGTTAAGAAACTCACTCGAAGCCACGCAGCCAGAGCAGACTTGAACCTGGGCTTGTTTAACTGGCACCCTTAGCCACCATGCTGCTTAGGAAGGTGAAAAAGCGAAGTTCACCAGCAAGTGAACCTGGGTCTATGGGCCAAATCCAAGAAGGGCAGCCCTGGGATCCCCAGGAAAGCAAGGTGATATAGGCTGACAGCAGCATCCAGAGGACACGGGAAATGTCTGGTCCCAGATCTGGGGATGAATCTGTGGCAGGAGGGTCCTCCTATAACTCCAGGTGCATCCCCAGAGCAAGGGTACTGCTGCTGGCCACATGACGGAGTGCCGCTGCAGCATTTACTATGAGGCAGTGCTCAGCAAGGCTCTGCTAAAACTGGATGGAAACACCTCCAGCAGGCATCACGGGAGCCTGCCTGGTGACCAGGAGCCAGAGAATCCCTCCGCTTCCAGCAGCATGACCTTGACTCTCCTCTCTGAGCTTATTTCCTGATCGGCCCAAGTTAGAGCACACCAGCATCAACGTTCAGGGTTTCTGTGAGGATTACAGGAGGTGTTTGTCCAAAAGCACTTGGACTGGGGGTGCCTAGGTGGCTCAGTTAGTGAAGCCTCCGCCTTCGGCTCGGGTCATGATCTCAGGGTCCTGGGATGGACTGCACATGGGACTCTGTTCTGCAGGGAGCCTGTTTCCCCCTCTCTCTCTGCCAGCCTCTCTGTCTACTTGTGATCTCTGTCAAATAAATGAAAATAAAATCTTTAAAAAAAAAAAAAGCACTGGGGAGCCTGGGTGGCTCAGTGGGTTAGGCCGCTGCCTTCGGCTCAGGTCATGATCTCAGGGTCCTGGGATAGAGTCCCACATCGGGCTCTCTGCTCGGCAGGGGGCCTGCTTCCCTTCCTCTCTCTCTGTGATCTCTTCCCTTCCTCTCTCCTACTGTGATCTCTCTCTGTCAAACAAATAAATAAATAAATCTTTAAAAAAAAAAAAAAAAGCACTTAGATTGAAAACCTTCTTTTTTTCTTTTTTAGTAATTTATTTATTTATTTAGAGAGAGCCAGCACACTCGGGGTGGGGCAGAGGGAGGGAGAATCCTAAGCAGGCACTGTTGAGCATGGAGCCTGAGACAGGACTTGACCTCACAACCCTAAGATCACAACCTGCATGGAAACCAAGAAGCAGAGGCTTGACCAACCAAGCCACCCAGGCGCCCCTGAAAACCTCCTTCTAGGGATGCCTGGGTGGCTCAGTGGGTTGAGCCTCTGCCTTCGGCTCAGGTCATGATCTCAGGGTCCTGGGATCAAGCCCCACAACAGGCTCTCTGCTCAGCAGGGAGCTTGCTACCCCCTCTCTCTCTGCCAGCCTCTCGGCCTACTTGTGATCTCTGTGCCAAATAAATATAATCTTTCAAACAAAACAAAAATCCTTCTTCAAAAAAACTGCACATGCACGTTCATAGCCGCGTTATTCACAAAGGGTAGAAACAGCCCAAATGTCCACGGACGGATGAAGGAATGAACAAATTCCAATCTAGCCAAAGCAACAATAAACAAGTATCCAGCCACAGAAAGGAACAAAGCGCTGACACCTGCCACGGCACGGGGGAACCATGAAGACACGACGCTCAGTGAGAGAAGCCAGACACGTAAGGCCACAGAATATGAAATGTCCAGAACAGGCAAGTCCACAGGGACAGAAAGCAGGCTGATGGTTGCTGAGGGAGAGAGGAAGGGGCAGGGACTGCTAATGGAGTGAGGGTTTCTTTTTATCTTTGTTTTGTTTTTGTTTTTAATCAATTGTATTTTTCTAGAGGCGTTCAAAGTTCATAGCCGTATGGAGCAGAAGGTACAAAGATTTCTGCCCCCCTCCCACACACACATGCCCAGCCTGTCCCATTGTCCCCACCCTCCAAGTGAGCCGTGCATTCGTTGCAACTGGTGACCCTGCAGGGGTTTCTTTCTGGGATGATGAAAATGTTCGGGAATTAGAAGATGACAACGGATGCAGCACTCTGAAGGTACTAAAACCCACCGGGTTGTACACTTTAAAAGGGTGAATTTTATGGCATGTGAATGATATCTCAATTTTTATTTTTTTTTTAATATTTTATTTCTCCATTTGACAGACGGAGATCACAAGTAGGCAGAGAGGCAGGCAGAGAGAGAGGAGGAAGCAGGCTCCCCGCCAAGCAGAGAGCCCCAGGTGGGGCTCGATCCCAGGATCCTGAGATCATGACCTGAGCCGAAGGCAGAGGCTTTAACTCACTAAGCCACCCAGGCACCCCAATAACTCAATTTTTATTAATTATTTGTTTTAATACCCAGACATGGAGGCCTGAACTCACCATCCTGGGATCAAGACCCGAGCTGAGATCAAGAGTCAGACGCTTAACCAACAGAGCCACCCAGGCGCCCCTATATCTCAATTTTTAAAAAGCACTTGGAAAGAGCTCAGAAAATGCAGCTCTCGTTAATACATCCTTCAACTTCAGAGAGTCTGTCCTGTGATGAAAGAGATGAACATACTTTCACAAGCTCAACACCCAGAAGAGAACTGGGCAGAGCAGTCCTGGCAACCTGGGACAAGTGACAGAGTCAGGCTAATGGCACAGGACACACGAAAGTGACCAATGGTGGGAGCCCCTGACTGCCATGTCAGCTCTGCACAGAGCTACTGAATGCAAGGCCGTGGGGAGAATAACCCAGGGGCACAAGGCTGGCAGGAAAGGCTTCTGCGAGGTGTAGAGGGTACAGAGCCCGGGGGGAGGGGGGCATGGCCACCCTAGCTCTCTGTGTGCCCCAAGCAGGTTATGGGAGGTGCTTTGCTTCAGTTCACAAATAGGAACAAAAAGCTTGCAGTAGGTCTGCTCTGTGCCCTCCCAGAAGGTCCAGACTTCCAAGTTCCACAGGTGAGAGAATATACAAGATCAGCAAGTCTGGGCCAGACACACAGCTAATGTGGCACTGAGGGACAGAAGCAGCTACTCCTCAGAACCCAGGCCTTCCTCCAGCCCCAGGAGGAGCTGAAGGCCCACAGAGGGACTCCGGAGGCTGGCCTGAGCCTGTAGACCCACAGGTGAGGCACCACATAGGCTTCTCTTCCCACCCATCTCCTGTCCCTCCTGCCTCTCCCCTGTGTACCCTGTGTAGTCCCCAACCCTGTCCGGGGAGAAGCCAGATAGTACAAAAGCCTTGCAGAAGGGAAAGGGCCATGCCTGCTGTGAGTGTATATATATATATATACATATATATATATATATACACACACACACACACACACACACACACACACACACACCAGATAGTACAAAAGCCTTGCAGAAGGGAAAGGGCCATGCCTGCTGTGAGTGTATATATATATATATATATATATACACACACACACACACACACACACACACACACACGAGATGCATGGCCCTTTCAGACCACACATATCCAGACAGAATAACCTAGAACCTATGTAAAGGGAAGAGAAAGGGAACTAGTAAGCATTGTGTCTCCTCTGGGCCAGGAAGGTCCCAAGGGATTTGCACACACTGTCTCATTCAATCCTTAAAAGAATCCTGAGAGATTTCAAAGATGAAGAAAATGAGCTTCTGAAAGCTTAAGGAAATTAGCCAGCAGGACACCCAGTAGGTTAAGGCCATAAAGCTGAGCACAGGGACGTCTGGGTGGCTCAGTTTGTTAAGCGGCTGCCTTGGGCTCAGGTCATGATCCCAGCATCCTGGGATCAAGTCCCGCATCAGACTCCTTGTTCAGTGGGAAGCCTATTTCTCCCTCTACCTGCCGCTTTGTCTGCCTGTGCTCACTCTGAGAAATAAATAAAATCTTTTTTTTTTTTAAAGAACTTATTTATTTATTTGACAGAGAGAGAGAGGAAACACAAGCAGGGAGAGTGGGAAAGGGAGAAGCAGGCGCCTCGGTGAGTAGGCAGCCTGATGCGGGGCTCGATCCCGGACCCTGGGATCATGACCTGAGCCGAAGGCAGACACTCAATGACTGAGCCACCCAGGCGCCCCAGAAATAAATAAAATCTTAAAAAAAAAAAAGCTGAACAGTGTCCCAGAAGCTGGTCCTGCATAGGAAGCTTAGCAGATTGGGGGTGTGGTCCGTTTCTGCCCACCAGCTGGCATTGGCTCCTTTGGGGGACTCCGTCACTCCCACTTTCTCCATGTGGTTCTAGGGGTGCTGGCCCTGTACTGGGGCAATCTCCTGAGCTAGGCTTGTCCCTCAGCATAAGATGAGCTGGGACCTGAGAAGCCAAGGGGCTTGCTGGAGCCCTGAGGAGAGGCAAGCTGGGAGTTCTCAGGCTTCCGGAAGCACTGACGGGAAAGCAGAGCAACACAGAGGACACTGGGCCAGGAGAGGGAGGCCACGGTCCTGGTGCCATAGCAGAGTGTCGGACTAGCTAGGCCCTTGGCCCACGCAGTTACAGGAACTGTTCACTGACTGGTCTCTGAAACCACGTCTAAGTGCAGATCTCTCGCCTCCCTGCCCCAGGCTGTTCACACAGAGGATCTGGTCCTTTCGGGGCTGGGTCTCACCTCTTCCAGAATCCTGGGGTGGGGCAGTGTTGGACGCTCTGGGCCTCCTCCTAAAGCAGCTCCACCGCTTAGTTTGACCTTCAAAGTTGGCATCTGCTTGCAGGAATCTGGCTCTCTCCTTCTGGAATTCAGCCTCCAGATGTCAGATCCAAGGCGGCAGCAGCGGCTGCACAGGGCTCCCCCCAGAGTGAATCAGCTGCATTCCAAAGGTGCAAACACAGACGCCACACCCTCGGCAGCCTGAGGCTGCAGACTTCCTCCCCAGGCCCGCCTGGCCCCCACTCCCACTCCCCTCCCCCTTTTTGCCTCTTCCCAGCCAGCCGGGGGCGTTGGGCTTCCTTTCCAGAGACATTCTCCTGGAACTGCAACAGAGAGACAAAGAAAGCCACTGGGGCCGGGAGACACCCTGATCTGCTCTTCGGACTCTCTCTCCTGCAGCGAGCGCAGACCCCGGCCGGGACCTCCCAGCACTGTGAGCAGCATAGTGGGGTCCCTCCACTCAGCAGGTGCCTGAGCACCTACTGTGGGACAACCAAACACGATGCCAACCAGCGCCTGGTATCAGGGCGCTCAGTCCAGCGAGAGCAAACAGTCCCAAGGGTGGGAAGAGCCATAAAGGAAAGACAGAAGGGCTGAGACAGACAACCAGTGACAGGGGGCGGGTGGGGGGGGCGGTTACCGGGGTGGGGGCCTCTCTCAGGGATGACTCATAAGCTGAGCCTGAAATCTCTACAGAGCACGTCTCCACCATCATTTCCCTAGAACCAGGGCAGTGCCCAGAGAACCCCAACCACGTAGCAGGCTACCATCTTAAAGCATACAATCCAACAGTTTCCAGGATCTTCACCATATTGTGTCTAATCAATTCAGAACATTTTCAACACCCCAAGACACCCAGTCCCCATTAGCATTTCCTGTTCCTCCCGAGCCCCCCCCATCCCCCATCCCCAGTCCTACTACTCAGGTGCCTTCTGCCTCTAAGGATCTGCCAATGTGGGATGCTTCGAATCAATGGTACCATAAAGCACGTGGCCTTTTGTTCAGGCTTCTTGCACTCAACACATTTCCAAGGTTCGTCCGTGTGGTAACAGGCATCAGTGCTTCGTTCCTTTTTGTGTCCAGGAACACTCCACTGTACGGATGGACCAGGTTTTTATTTACTTCATCTTCAGCTGATGGACATCTGGGTTGTCTCCTCCTTTTGGCTGCTGTGATGCTGCCGAGAGCATCCCTGTACAGGTTTTCGCATGGACCTGTGTTTTCACGTCTCTTGGGCAGATACTTAGGAGTGTAAGTGCTGGGTCAGATGGTGTCTCTAGGTTGAGATGCTGCCAGACCGTTTCAAAGCAGCTCTGTCATCTGACATTGCCACCAGCACAGTGTGAGGGCTCCAATTCCTCCCTAGCCTCCCCAATACTTATTACTGCCCCTCTTTTTCTTTTTCTTTCTTTCTTTTTTTTTTTTTTTTTTTTTTTGTTACAGCCATCCTTATGGCTGAAAAGTGCTATCTCACCCAGGGTTTGGCTTGCAGTTCAGGAACCAAGCCTGCCATGTGGCTCAAGGTAACCCCAGGTCCCCAGTCCCTTCAAACCCTCCATCAGGTCCTGCTATGATCCATGTCACAAGGATCAAACCTACATCCAGTCTAATTCAGTCTACCACTTGAGGGTTTCAGGTACAAGGAAAAGCGGGGAGGTGGGAGGAGGGTCCTGGTTTACGACCCCAGGGCAGACAGGGAAGAAAAGAGGCCACACGGAAGTTCCCACAGGAGTTCCTATACATCTCTTTCTATCTGTGCCCCCACTGAAATGTAAGCTCTGGGCATGCCACAAATATGTGGTGAGTGAATGAATGAATGAATGAATGGATAGAAGATGGAGAAAGAGAACTGATGTGGGGGCTCAGGGGTTAGAAGCTCCAGTTCTGAAATGAAATGGTTCACACCAGAATCCTACTTCTGCTCTTTTATAGCTGTGTGCCCTTGGGTGAATCACTTGGCTTTCCCCATTACAAAATAGGCCTAACAGGGACCATATACCTGACCATACACCTGGTTTTGAGGATTAAATGTGATAATATAGACCAGGCACTATTATGTGCCAAGGATTCTTACAGACGAGGTCATGTAACACCCATATTCACAAGAGCCTTACGAGGCAGGATGATTGCCAGCTTCAAGCTCAAGGAGTCTGTTGGGTCATAAGGCTGGTGAGGCCAAAAGCAGGGATCTGAACCAACAACCCAACTCTGGTCAGGGACACTGACCCAATGCTGCATGGCCCCTAACAAGAATACCGGGCCATCCCTGAGCAGGTGACAGATGACCTGGCCCAGAGGGGGACTTTCCCCTTCAGTGGAGGCTCCTGGGTACAGTGTTGGGCTCTCAGCAAAGGGTGCAAGCTACTGCGGAGTCCAGCGACCCTTAATGCAGGATAGGCATGAGATGCTGCGAAAGCTGACCTTAGACATGCAGGAGAGGGGCGCCCATCTGGCTCAGTTGGTAGAGCATGCAACTCTTGATCTCAGGGTCTTGAGTTCAAAGCCCACACTGGGAGTGGAACCTCCTTTAAAAAAAAAATAGTTAAAAAAAAAAAAAAGAAGAAGTTTAACATGCAAGAAAGAGGTAGGGAGACCCTGAGGCTACATGCCCGGGACACCCGAACCAACACCAACTGGCAACTTGGGTCAGTGAGCAGATAGACGGGAGGATACCTATCCTTTTATCAAGGAGAGCTTAAAGAAGTCAGAGGTTCCTGGTGGGGAAGCCTGGCTCCTGACCTGACTCCCTTAATGGCAGGTGCTCTGTTCCTCCATGAGGGTGTGCGGCCTCGGGACAGAGCCGCGCAGAACCCACACCTGCAGGACCACCTTAGGGTGACAGGTGTGAAGGGATTCCCCTCAAATCAAAGCGTCTATCAAGAAGAGCTGCAATGGGTTGGCCTAGGGGGGACATCAAGTTAGGCCCTATAAAAATTAGCCTGGCACAGCCCAGAGGCTGAGCAAAAATACCAGGGATTCTCCCAAACAGAGATGGGCGGCCCCCTCACTTCTGCCTCTTCATCAAAGGGAATAGATGGCCTAAGGAGGGAAACTTAAGGAACACCTGTTTTCAGGGGCCACAGGCAGACAGGAAGACGGTATAGACCGTAGAGGGCTGAGGAGGTGCGCAGAACCACCGGCTGCTGGAGAAGCAGCTGAGAGGTCTCTGTGCCAAGAACTGGTTGAGGGGCAGCTCAGGACAGAACAAGGAGCTCAGAAGTAAGTGGGGGATGTAGGGCGGACTGCTCTTCTGGGAAACTTGGCAGCGGAGGGCTGGAGACAGGGCTATCGATGGAGATTCCATCATTTATTTTAAACAGGGGAGAAGCTCAGCTGATGACAGGGCTCCAAAGGAGACTGGAATGCGTTTAAATCCAGTCATGGAAAACAATTACACACACCAGGCTCCGTTCTGCTAGAAAGCTCCGGAAGGGGTTTCTCCTGGCTGCCTGGCTGGGAGGTCCAGCACAGTAGTTTTCCAGGTTGAGTTAGAGGACCACCTCTTAAACACGCAGACCCCTGGGCTCTGCCCCAGACTTGCTGGGCCAGCAAGCCCAGTGTGAGAGCCTGCTGGGGCTCTAAGACTTAGAATATTGCCAGAGAGGCAATGAGTCTGCAGGGAGGGAGGGACCAACTCAGTATGAAACAATGCTCAGAGAGTGACTGTTCACCAGCCCTGGCCCACAGGGCTTACTTGAGGGGACCGAATCTCCTCTCCTTCTGGCATGCTATCCACATAAGTCTCACGACCCGTCTCCCTCTACCTGCGCACCCCCATACTCATAGCCCACCTGGCCAGTGGCCATAGCTCCAGCCGTCCCCTTAGTTCAAGGCCAGGCCGTGCAAATGGGCCCGAGGTGCCCAGGGGGACTCATTTATCCTGTGGGCCCAGCTCCAAGACCAAAGCCCCAGTCTTCACAAGGAGGAAGTCCCTGGCTGGATGACCCTTTCAGGGGTCCTAAAATGCCTCTGGACTCACCTATACCAGTCCCGCCCTGAGGAAGAACTGACTGATTTGGCCTAGACCCAAAGGCCTGGGGAAAAGGCCCAAGGACGGTGTAATAGGGAAAAAGGTTTACAGAAATAGCAGAAAGTGTCTCTGTCTCCTTTGGTCATCATCTCCACAGAGTATCTGTATTGGGGGGGGGGGGGTGTCTCCAAGCCAAATAAAAGTATATCCCCTCTGGGTGCCTGGGTGGCTCAGTGGGTTAAGCCGCTGCCTTCGGCTCAGGTCATGATCTCAGGGTCCTGGGATCGAGTCCCGCATCGGGCTCTCTGCTCAGCAGGAAGCCTGCTTCCTCCTCTCTCTCTCTGCCTGCCTCTCTGCCTACTTGTAATCTCTCTCTGTCAAATAAATAAATAAATCTTAAAAAAAAAAAAAAAAAAAAAGTATATCCCCTCTGCTGGGATGAATCAACTCCCTGAGCCAAAGGGCTTGTGAGCTGGAACAGTTTGCACTTGGATCCCATCTCCTGCTACTTTACAGCTGTGCACTCTCAAGCAAATCACTTAACCTCTCTGAGCCTTTTTCTCTTCTATGAAATGCACCTCACAGTTAGTGCCCCCTGTGGTCCAGTGCCACCAGGACCTCTGATTGACTGCTGACCTGAGGCTCAAACACAGAAAGCTGGGTTCCACTCCTAACCTCAGAGCCACATTTCCTGCCACAGCCCAAAGGGCAAGACGGGGAGTTGTGTCAGGCAGAAGGGACGGATTGCATAAGATTCACCATCCCTGCCCCCACTGGAAACCCACAGGCCTTCTTAGGATTAGAGGCACAGGCAGATCTTCAGAGGAGCACAAATACATTTCCCCTGTTCCCACAGCACAGAAGGAGTCAGCACAGCCAGCAGAACCCAGATTGGCAACCCTGAGGCCCCTTCCCAACCCGTCTGGGCAGCAGCAGTCAGAGATCCCCTTGCTGGGGCAGACTTGGGAGGATTTTATGTGTATGTTTTAATTGCTCCGGGCTCATGGGGCTGCTGAGTGATTCTGCTAGTCCTGCAGTTGCACACAGCCTGCCTGCCTGGCACTGCCTTTGTTACTGCTTGGGAGCACTCAGCCACTCTGGGCTCCCCCCTCCCCCCTACTCCCAGAAGCAGCAGGCTCTGGGCCTTCCGCCCTCCCTCCCTGAAGCCACCTGTACCTGCTCCAGAGCCTGGAGGGGTGACAAGTGCTTCCCAGACAATGAGAGGCTCCAGGGAGAACAGACATACTCAAAGGCTCCTGCTGCACCCTTGTTTTGTGCACTGAATTCAGGCTGGGGTTCAGGGCTCCTACTGCTGGGTATGCACTCCAGCAGGCTGCCTTTGGGGATGATTATTGGTAAAAAAGGCCCTGTCTGCCCATCCTTCATTCCAGGAGGTCAGTCACCCCCCGCCCCCATACACACTTTCCCTTTAGTACTGTGGGAGGAAACTGAGGCCCAGGGTAGAGGACCTGTCTGGGGCAAGGTCACCCCACCCTGGGTCTTCTGGGTGTGTTTCAGGCAATGATATCAATCTTCTTGGGGTCCAATGCTGCATGACCTTGGTCAAGCTATTTAACCTCTCAGCCAATGGTACTGTCCAGTCTGCGTTGTCCGGAGGCTGGATGGAAATTATATGCATCAAGCACCTTGTACTTTGCCCTGTACCTGATCAATACCTGACCCATTACTATCATTACTCCATCCTTTTCATTCTCCCCTCCCTCCATTCCAGCCACCCCCTACCCTCCCCGCTTCAGGGGCCCGTCAAACCCCAGGCACCGGCTTGTTCCCAGGCTTCTCCTGAGGGACCCTCCCTAGCCGCCGAATAGACGCTCTTCTCTTTCCCGGCTTTTGTCCTCGCCTTCACACTCTGACACTCCAGGCTGTCTACTGGTTCACCCCGCGGGCCTCTCTCGCCCTGGAACGTAAGCCCCCTGAGGGCAGGGCTTATGCGGCACTGTCCGCCCTCCAGCCCCTCACCCCCGTGTGCGAGCGCTGGAGCGCGTGAAGGAGTCCCATCTAGGGAGACTGGCCCCGGGGCCGACCCTGTCCGGGGGGCAGCCAGCCCGACCCGGGGCTGGTGAAGGAGCGCGCGGGTGTGGGGGACCGCCGGCCGTGGCTGGCGACGGGACGCGGGCTCCAGGGGGCGGCGCCGGGGACAAAGGGTGGCCCTACCTGTGCAGGGGGCGCGGGCACCTCCCCCAAGGTGGCTCCGGCGCGCGCCCGCGAGGTCACGTCCCGGGCGCGCCAGCCGGAAGGAGGCCCCGCGCGGGCGGGGGGCGGGGCGTCATCGGGTAGGGTACGCCCCCAGGGCGAGGGGCAGCGGCTGGGGGGCGTGGCCACTGGGCTGGGGCCGCCTCGCACTTCCGCTCGCCGGGGTCGGTTATTCATATTCATAAGGCGGGTGAGGGGCGGGGCCTGGATCCCCGCGACGCCCCGCCCCCGGGCCGCGGATCCCTCCCCGGCGGAGGCTCGGGCCCCAGTGGGGCGCCCCCGGCTTCCGCCTCCGGGAGGGAGTTTCCACTTGGTCACAACTCAAAAATGTGTCGCTCCTGCTCCTCCGCCCCCTCGTTTCTGCTCTGGGCGGGGGGTCTCCTCCCTCGGAAGGCAAAGGGGCGGGGCCAGGAGAGGGGCGGCTCCTCCTTCCTGTGACAGGTCCATTGGGATGCAGCAGACCCTTCCCTTTCTCCTTTCCTCCAATTTAGCGGGAGTAATAACAGTCATTTTAATTTAATTTAACTTATTTATTTGACAGAGAGAGACGGGGAGAGAGGGAACACAGGCAAGGGGAGTGAGAGAGGGAAAAGCAGGCTCCCCCCCGCACCAGCAGGGAGCCCGATGCGGGTCTCGATTTCGATCCCAAGACCCCGGGATCATGACCTGAGCCCAAGGCAGACGCTTAACGGCTTAGCCAGCCAGGCACCCCAATAATACTCCTTTTTAAAACAAAATAATGGTTCTATTTTATTGACCGCTTATTCTGTGCCAGGCACTGTGCCTTTTATACCAACTACCTCTTTCAATCCTCTCAACGGTCCCACTGAAGTTAAGTACAACATTTACCAGGCCCAGAAGCTCAGAAAAGTTGAGTGACGGAGGTACCCATTATCACACTGCTGGCCTTGAGCTTTTCCAGAAAGGTTGGTACCAATGGGTTGGAGGAGGGGTCAGGAGCTGTGCCCCCGCTCCCCACCTCCCCCACTGTCTTTTAGGAAACAGGCTTACCTAAGGCCCTCCTAGCTGGCTGGGAGTGGCTGAGGGATGTATCAGAATATTCCATTTGAGGGAAAGCTACCACTGGGGGAAAGCAAAGCATGAAGGCAGGACAGGCTACACACATTTGCCCGATCCAGTGCAAAAAGAAAATGTGAGGCCCTGTGTTCCAAAATGATTAAGAATTTCAAGAAGGTGGGGCGCCTAGGTGGCTCTGTGGGTTAAAGCCTCTGCCTTTGGCTCATGTCATGGTCTCAGCAACCCCCCCTCCCCCGACACCCCCCCACCCCCTACCCCCATATCGGCAGGCATCGGGCTCTCTGCTCTGCAGGGAGCCTGCTCCCCCACCCCACCGCCTGCCTCTCTGCCTGCTTGTGCTCTCTCTCTCTGTCAAATAAATAAATAAAATATATTTTAAAAAAAATTTTTTTTAAGAAGGTGATGACAACATTCAGCCAAGCCTAGGCCCTGCTTAAGTACCAGGCTTGTGTGACTGTACAGGTGAACGTGCATGAAGCCACCTGATGAAGGGGCTCAGGGGCTCTTCTAGGACCTGAGAAACCAACAGGGACATCCCCACCTCCAATGTCACCTCACGCCCCAACCCGCCCCACCCTGGGAGCCTCACCTCCATGCTGACATCCAGGGCTCAGCTCCAGAGTTACAAAAGCTGAGCATTTCAGGTTCTCTAGCACTGGATTCCTGGGGGGTCGGGTGAGTCCTATGGGGAGAGCATGTCCTGAACCTGAATGACTCAGCTGGCCCTTGGATATTCTCAGCGCCGGCCACGTGGACAGGTAGGCTGGCTCTCACTTGCCAGGCCCAGCGCAGGACT
Source organism: Mustela lutreola (assembly GCF_030435805.1). Taxonomy (NCBI): domain Eukaryota; kingdom Metazoa; phylum Chordata; class Mammalia; order Carnivora; family Mustelidae; genus Mustela; species Mustela lutreola. The sequence goes on along the minus strand of NC_081306.1, from coordinate 20,325,550 downwards.
CAGTTCTGACTCGATGCCCTCCTTCCCCGCTGGAGCAGGGAGTGAGGGAGCAGCCAGGGCTGCTTCCCAGAATAAACACCCCACCCAGAGTCAGCCCCAGCCCTACAGGCACAGCAAGCCAGAGCCAACGGGAGAGAGCTCACCAGGCCCCAGCTCAAGGTTAATAAGTCACCCTGATCTCACTCCCTCTGTCACTCCATCCTTGTTCCTGGGCCCCCACTCACAGTGGGTTGCAGGTTTCCTTAATAACAATAGCTACTATTTGTTGCATTCTTTCGAAGCCCTCCTGTGCTCTCTGCACTGAGGCTCACACAAACCCATAATAAACATGATGATCACCATTTCACAGATAGGGACACTAAGGCATGTAGAGATCCCATTGCTTGGCTAAGGTCAAGGGCTGGAGTGTGGGGATTACTGCCATTCCTCCATCCCGGTTCCGGTTCCGTTGTCTCTCCTACATCTGTATTGTAGATCATTGGGCTCACTTTATGCTGTCTTGTATTATTTACTCTCAGTGCCTTGAATAGATTAAGGCTCTGGAAAGACAGTAACTGTGCTTATACCACTGAGTTTCTCTGGACCCAGCCTTGTGCATTGACAAGTCATTTACTAAGCATCTATATTGTGCAGGACACCCTCCTTGCAGTGTGCATGTGTGTGAATGAGGGACTTGTGCCCCCTCTGAGTGATAACAGAGGAGGGGTCCCCACCAGACCGAGAGATTTCCTTAAAGACACGGATGGCAGTGCCTAGCCCAGTGTACACAGTAGGCCCTCAGTGAATGTTGATGAATAAACACACAATAGAAGCTTAATAAATATCTACTGAATGAATGGGAACCTAGGAGATGTTTAATAAGTGTTTATTGCTAGGGCGCCTGGGTGGCTCTGTCAGTTAAGCAACTGCCTTCAGCTCATGTCAAGATCGCAGGGTACTGGGGCGCCTGGGTGGCTCAGTGGGTTAAAGCCTCTGCTTTCGGCTCTGGTCATGATCCCAGGGTCCTGGGATCGAGCCCCACATCAGGCTCCCTGCTCAGTGGGGAGTCTGCTTCTTTCTCTTCCTCTGTAGCTGCCCCTGCTGTGCTCTCTCTCTGTCAAATAAATAAATAAAATCTTAAAAAATAAAGATGTAAATCTATATAAATAAATAAATAAATGTCTATTGTTGAAGGTTTAGGAGAACCAGATTGAGCCCCCCAAATGTATCTGTCAGCAATTATCTTAGCTTGGGCTGCTATTAACAAAATACCACAGACTGGGTAGCTTAAACAACACACATTAATTCTTACAGTTCTGGAGGCTGAAGTCCAAGTTCAAAGTGCTGGCTGATTCTGTTCCTGATGAGGACTCTCTTCCTTGCTTGCAGATGGCTGCATTCTTGCCATGTCCTCACATGGCTGGAGGCAGGGAAGTTCTGAGCTCTTTCTCTTCTTATAAGGGCACTGATGCTATCATGGAGACCCCACTGTCATGACCTCATTTAAGCCCAATTAGCTACCAAAGGGCCCATATACAAATAGTATAATATTGGGAAGGGGTGGTTAGTGCTTCAACATATGACTATGGGGGGGGAAAACATTCATAGCAGATATATTTATGCAGTAATATTTATGAAATATTTACTACGTGACAGGCACTGGGCAGGACTGGGCAGGACCCTGGAGGGGGGTGTGACAAACTGTCTTGTGTTCTACTCTTTGGGGAACTTGGAAACTTACAGTCTTGTAGGTAAGACCTTCCATAACACAAGAGAGGGGAGCAGGTACCAAAGTGTGGGAGCTGAGAGTAAGGACTCTTAGAGGGAGGAAACCCAGGGTAATGGTAGGAAGGAAGACATCCCTCCTTACCCACCTTTTGCTAAGAAGGAGGAAGCCAAGCCTGGCCTGCCTGGTATGCTGCCTCCCAGAAAAGCACAACGCAAACAAACAAACAAACAAAAAACCCTTTGGAGCCTGGCGCTCTCAGATGTTCTGAACCCCCACCCCAGTGGGTTATAACACAAACTTTGGAATCAGATCAACTGAGACTGCAATCTAGCTTACGCATCTCACTAGCTTCTAAGACCTTGGCCAACTTACTTCTCTGTGCCTCAGTTTCCTTCTCTGTAAAAGAGGAATAATAATAGGACTCACCCTCAGGGTTATTATTGTGAATATAATAAAAGTACAGCATCAGGGGTGCCTGGCTGGCTCACTTGGTGGAATATGTGACTTGATCTCCAAGTGGTGAGTTCAAGCCCCATCGTGGGCATGGAGCCTACTTTAAAAAAAAAAAAAAAAAAGAGGGACACCTGGGTGGCTCAGTTGGTTAAGCAGCTGCCTCCGGCTCAGGTCATGATCCCAGCCCACATCGGGCTCCTTGCTCGGCACGGAGCCTGCTTCTCCCTCTACCTCTGCCTGCCATTCTGTCTGCCTGTGCTTGCTCTCTCCCCCTCTCTCTCTCTGATAAATAAATAAAATCTTTAAAAAAAGAAAGAAAGAAAGAAAGAAAGAAAGAAAGAAAGAAAGAAAGAAAGAAAGAAAACAAATTCTGGTATAAAGAACTGGTCTGGCTGAGAACTGTGGGTTTCTGGTTGGGTCAACTCCAGCAAGATTATATAGTTCCTCACTCTTGCTAGGTTTACAAAAGCTAAATTTAGGGGTTTATCTGCAGCTAAGGGAGTCCATCTGGGTCCTGGAATTGTGGACACCAGGTAGTGATGGCTAGTAGGTGTTAAGAATGTACTTCATTTGGGGTACCTGGGTAGCTCAGTCCCTTAAGCATCTGACTTCAACTCAGGTTTGGATCTCCAGATCCTGGGATCAAGCCCCCTCCTCCCGCTCAGGTAGGGTTTCCTGCTCAGCAGCACATACCCTCCCCTCTTACCCTGCTCAGTGGGGAGTCTGCTTTTCCCTCTCCCTGTGCCTTGCCCTCTGCTCCTCCTGCTTGTGCTCTCTGTCTCTCTCAAATAAATAAATAAAATCTTTTTTAAAAAGAATGTATCTCATTTCATCTTTACAACAACCTTAGAAAGGAGATACTAGTCATCATCCCAAGCTGGGAATCCCAACACAGAGTTCTCACCTGGGAGCAACCTGCTGGTCCTTGAAAACAAGTGTGTGAAGAAAAACAATGAGAAAGGCCCTCCAACTGTAAAGGTTCCCCCCCCCCTTTTTTAAAGATTTTATTTATTCATTTGACAGAGAGATCACAAGTAGGCAAAGAAGCAGGCAGAGAGAGGGCAAGAAGCAAGCTCCCTGCTGAGCAGAGAGCCCGATTTGGGGCTCTATCCCAGGACCTGAGATCATTATCTGAGGGCAGAAGCTTAACCACTGAGCCACCGAGGCAGCCCTGTAAAGGTTTCTTATGGTCCAGTGTCCCTCATGGCACGGAGGTTGTTGGACTTATCTGGTTACTGATTTCAGGTCCCACTGGACTGATTGTAAGACCCACGAAGCGAGGGCAGCTGGGGTTGTTCACTCTCGTTTCCACTGTCGCGCACTGCCTGGCACCCTGCAGGCACGCCATGAGCACTATTAACAGATAAAAGTAGCCCCTTGCACACCTTTTTTCAGTATACCTAGATTCCCCCAGGGCTGGAGGCGGACCTACGGAGGTTTAACAACGCTTTGCCTCCAGCCGCAGGGCCGCGCTTACAGGCTGAATCGTCGAGATTCCAGAAGCCGGGAGGTGGCGCTCTGCGGCCCTCAGCCCCGCCCCGCCCCACACACCGCCGGGACCCGGAGAGTCGGCCCTTAGCAGCCCCCTCCTAGAAGGTGCTAGGTCCCAAAGCTGGCCTGCCCCCAGGCCCATCTGCCGGCTAATGTTTAACCTGGTCTCACTCCACATTATCCACAGGAGGGAAGTCGGGGCGGGATGGGGGCAGGAGAGGTCACCTCCAAATCGCTCCTTTCCAGACCTACATGTCTTTCGTGTATCGCCCAACAAGTTCACGAGCACCTACTCTGGTGTATTCATGTAAGTCATGAGTACCTAGTCTGTGGCTATTCATTCCACCATGATAAGCACCAACCATGTATCCATTTGCCCAAAATATAATAAGCATCTACTGTGCGTCCATGCAACAATTTAAGAGCAGGAATTCTGTGTCCATTTATGCAACATGTACATTGGCTTAACATGTAATGAGCACCTGTCCTGTGTCCGTCGTGCAATGCCTTGAGCACCTACTATGTGCCAAGAACTGTGCCAGGAGACCCACAGGCCTCTGCTCTGCCAGGGACAGCGGCATCAAATGCACACAAGACGACAAAGTTACAGGGGGAGTCAGATGCCTCACCTACAAGAAGATGCTTTTCCTCTCCTGGACTCAAGGCCAACCGTGAGGCGGCAGGGCTGGCCAATAGCAGGAGGACTGTTTTTGAACCAAGATTGCGACCCGACAGCAGAGCAGCGAGAAGATAACTGGGCAGGGGCTCCAGACTGGCCCAAACAAGACACACTCAAGAACGCGAGTCCGGGATAAGCTTCAGGAAAAGACAGTTTATGCGGGTGCTGGGCTTTAGCTCGCGCCGGCATCCACTCCTTCCACCTCCTAACCTTGGGCGCCGCGCCGGGAGCGGAGGGTCCGGGTGAGACCAAGGACCCCGGCGGAGTTCAGGCTGGGGACGCACGCAGGTTGTCCCAGCTCCTGGGACCAAGCCTGGGGCCGATCGGAAGGCCGGACTGATCCCGGCCGGACCTCGTCCTAATTCCACGGGCGGGGACCAACCCGGGACATGGAGGGAGGGTCTGATCTCAGCCTCGAACCCTGGCTTGCGCCTCCCCGAATCCGAAGCTGGGGCCTCTGCCCGCCCGGCGCTGCCCGCGCGTTCCTGGAACTGGGTTGGGCGGAGAAATCAGGGCCTGCGGAGAGGCATTCCTGCCGCCCTCCCCGCAGCCCGGGGCCGCGGGGGGCCTGGCCAAGGTGACCCCGCGGGAGGGAGGCGAGGGGCCCCCGCCCCCTCGGCCGCAGCGACCTCCTCCATCTTCCCGGTCTTAGGGGCTTTTCCTCTGGGCCCGCTCGCCCTCCCTCCGGTCAACGGCGCGCCTGCCCCCTCCCCCGGCTTCCCCAAGGGCGGGACATCCCTCCCCCCCCCCGCCCCCGCCACCCCCAGGCCACCTCCGGGCCGTGTCCCAGCGCTGCCCTCGGGCCGGGGGCGGGGCCACGGCGGGAGGGGGTGTACCGGAGGATGGGGCCGAGGTGGACGCGCGCCGCTCGGCCGCGGCCCGGCGTCCCCTCCCTCCCGGTACCCTCTCCTCGCGGCCCCGCCGCCCTTGCTCCCACCCCTCCCCCGGCCCAGCGCCGACTCCCAGCCGCCCCCTCCCCCCGACGCGCACGCCCAGCCTGGCAGCTGGCGCCCCGGGCCTGGGGCCGCCGCGGCGAGAGGGGTTTGCTGGGAGGGCGGGCGCGAGGGAACCAGCGGGGGAGGGAGGAGGGAGCAAGGCCGCCCCCCGCGCCCCTCCTCCTCCCCCTCCTCCGAGGCTTGCCGGGCCCTCCTCCCGCCGCCTCCCTCCTCCCTCCTCCCTCCCTCTCTAAGACATCCCCGCACGGCCCGGCCGCCGCGGCCACCTTCCCTGCCGGAGCTGCAGATGTGGCGGAGCGGCCGGGCGCCGGGCGGCCGTGCCAGGGGAGCCCGCGCCCCGTGAGCCTCGCGCCCGGGCCCCGGCCCGCCCCGGCCCCTCCCCCGCTCGCTCCCCCGCCGCCCCCCGACCGCCGGAGCCCGCAGCCGGGAGCCCGACCGCCCCCGCCGCCGAGGTAGGAAGCCTCGGGGCGTCGCGCCGTGGGGACGGGACTGGGAGGGCGGCGGGGGGGCCGGGCTGTCGCGCGGAGGCCTGCAGGGGGCTGCGGGACCCCAGGGTCGCCTCCTCCTCCCGCGTCTCCGCCGCGCCCCGGGCCATTGTGAGCCCTCGCCGGGGCCCCTGCGCTCGCTCCCTCGCTCGCTTGGCTCGCGCGCTCCCTCCCTCGCCGGCTCCCCGACCCGTCCCTCAGTCTCTCCGTCTCTCTCGTGCTTCCTTCCCTCCCTCCGTCCGGAGGCCCGGCCGACCCAAGACCGGGCCCAGGGCGGGAGCAAACTTCGGCGGGGAAGTTGGGCGGCCGCGGTGGGGGCGCGATGCAGGGTGAGGGGGGGCCCCCGGAGCCTGGGCACAAAGTTGTCTGGGGCAGCGGGGCAGTCGCCCCTTCCCAGGGCTGCGCCGGGGCTGTTTCTAGGACGGGGTTTGAAAGGTGTCTCCTCCCTTGTCCCGGAAAGTCTCCCCACTGCTGCGCCTGGCTAGCCTGGGCCCTTCCCCGGCCGGGGGAGGGAGGCGTCTCTGGGGGTCAGGACGGGGTGCTGCCGCGTCGGGCCTGGGAGCCGGAGTCCTGTCTGGCACTTGCTCCTCCTCCACTGCTGTCTGGGTGGAAGCAGAAGAAGCTGGCAAAGTGAAGAGGGCAGGAGTATCCAAAGGGCCTGAAGGAGGGTCTGGAGGGAGTGGGGGAGGGGGCGAGGCAGGCAGGTGCATCCCGAGGGAGGGAGATATGGCACCCTGCTTCCCCGCAGGCCCCCGGGGAGTGGGGCTGGAAGCCAGGCTGGCACCTGGAGGCCTTGGCACACTGCCCTGGCCTGTCGGGTACTCAGGCCACAGCAGGGCAGCATGCTGCTTGTCCGCCTGTCCAGGAAGGACCGCCTGGCCTGTCCTCCCAGGGCAGTGATGGTTGCAGGGATCCTGGCCCTGCCCTGGAGCCTGGGAAGCGGGAAGGGATCCTGGGAGGAGCCCTGGGCCCCCAGCCATCACAGCCCAGGATCTTGGCTCTGAAGGGAACGCTTGACACTGAGGGGGCAGCCAGGCCGGCCGCAGACCTGGCCAAGGCCTGGGCTCTCGTGGCTCTTGGTCTAAGCCAGGGACAGGGCCTGAGCTGTGGTCTTCAGAGGTGGCCTTCCTGAGGGTCTTACGTCCTGGAGGGAAGGCGGGGCTTAGCTGAAGCTGAGGGTCAGCAGGAGACACTCCGGTCCCCCAGGGCCTTCCGCAGCTCCCAAGCTCAGGGAACGGGAAACTGACCCCTTCCATCTGCCCACCCACCCAGTCCCCTGCAAGCCCCGCTCCTGGTGCCACAGTGCCACAGCTGTTCTAGCCCGTCCCACACATCCCTCCCCACACATCCCTCCCCGTGACCTGGGAGCCTTCCCCCTCTGCTCCTCCTTCTCCCCTCTGGGCCTGGGCTGGGCCTCCCAGCTGGCCCTCGCCCACTCTGGGGGAAGGGCTGCACCTGGGGAGCCCTTCCCAGGACACCCCTTTCCAAGCTGCAGCCCAGCCCATTTTACAACCCACCCCCAGCTCTACTTGGCCCTGTCTACAGCCAGCCAGCCAGGAGGCAGTGCCAGGGGGTTGGGGCACAGTTTATGGGGGTTGAGGACCCCTTGGAAGCGTCCCTGTTTTCCTTAGCTCCTTACCCTCCCCCTCCTTTCCGGAGCTACCATTAGCGCTGACCCTCTGACCCCCAGAGCCTGCCCACCCTTCCCTGTCTGTGACCTTTGACCTTTGGTGTTAAATCCCTCCAGCTGGGGCTCTTTGGCCCCTGAGTGACCCTGGCCCAGGTCCCCTGGGGGGCCTCTCCCTGCTCCTGGCTCTCTACACAGGGACACCTGCCAGTCCCTCCCTCACTGATGGGGAGGGGGTGCCCCAGGAAGCCAGACGGTGAGTCACCCCACTTCCAGGCACCACTGCTTTTAGAGTTGGTGGCTTTGGGGGATTCGGTTGAGCCAGGCCACAGCATTGAGGGTGAGTGAGAAAAGCCCCTGGTCTGGGAATCTGATCTCCTGGATTGGAGTTTGGGCCAGGCCACTAACTCCCGGGGGCCTGTGGGGCAGCTCCCTCTCACCCCCTTTCTGGGTCTCAGTTTCCTCATCTGTAAAACCAAGAAGTCAGACAAGGTGAACTTCCGGAGCTAGAGTCCCTCAGAAAATTTGTTGGGTGGGGGGGTACTGAGAAGTGGGGTCAGGCCAACAAAAGCCAACTCTCAATTATCCGTGGGTGGAGCCAATACGAACAACTGGATGCCACAGACATCCAGAAACCTCATTTCAAACAATCATGGGAACCGCGTCCCCCCAAAGCTTTTGTTGTTTCTCAAAAGCCAGCTGCAGATGGGGTAGCCACAGCCATGTCTTCTGCCTGGGCTCCCCTCACTGGGACTGCCCGTGGAGGGCGAACCCGCCTGCAGGAGGACAGAGCTCTGCCAGGGACCCTCCTTGGGGCCTGTCAGAGGCCCTGGACCCCTCTCGGCCCCACCTTGTGGCTCCCACACTCCCCTCTCTCCTCCTTCCCCAGCCTGGCCTTGGCCCCAGGCGGTGGGAGTGTCTTCTGCCACCTAATCCTCCTGGGGTCTGAACTGTGGTATAGAAGGAAGAATGTGTTTTCCTGACGACATTTTCCCATGTGCGTTTTCATCTACCCGGACTGGCCTGGAATCCGAATTTCCCACTTGGGCGAGGGGGGTGGGGTGGGGATGGGCGCTGGGCAGAGTTTGGGGCAATCCCAGGATGAGGGAGGGTGGCGACAGCTGCGGCTGGGGGACCAGATGTTGGGGCTGGGGCCTGCCGAGGAGCTGGTTGGGAGGCATTTGGGGTGGGGCCCTGGTGCTGGGAGGCACACTGGGGTTTGGTGGGGGAGATGGCTGCTCCTGGCTCTCCCCTCTGGCCCCGAATGTCTCCCCAGGTTGCATATGGGGCCGGGTTGGAGGGGAGGCCGTGGAGGCCCCTCATGCAAGCAGGGCATTTAGCCTGCAGCCAAGAGGCCCTGAGCTGGGTGGAATGGGGGGAAGAAGCTTTTCTGAGGCTGCAGGGGGTGCTTCCCTCTACTCAGGGTTCTTTTTTTTTCTCTTCTTTTAAAGATTTTACTTATTTATTTGTCAGACAGAGATCACAAGTAGGCAGAGAGGCAGGCAGAGAGAGAGGGAAGGGGAAGCAGGCTCCCTGCTGAGCAGAGAGCCCTCAGGGGCTCGATCCCAGGACCCTGGGATCACGACCTGAGCCGAAGGCAGAGGCTTAACCCACTGAGCCACCCAGGCGCCCCTCTAGTCAGGGTTCTTAATGTGATTTTATATCTCACACAGATGACAGAGGCCAGAGGGTGACTGGTGGAAGGTGCCCGGCCATCCCCCCTTTACCTGGAGGTGGGGAACGTCCATGGTTGGTGAGGGGGCAGCTCAGGGCCAGCCAGAAAGAGGCAGCTCTCCCTTGCCTGAGTTGGTTCCCTTGCTATGGCCCCAATAGGTATGGGGCGTCCCCTCTCTGAGATGGGATGCCCGGCCTTTTCCCAGCCTGCCACCAAAGCGGGGTGTGGAGGAGCACAGCTTTTGCAAAGCCCCTTGGGACACATCCCCCCAACCCCGCCTCCATGCCAGCCTGGTGAATACTGAGTCAGGTGCTGCTGGGGCCGGGGACTCAGTATTTCCCACCTCCAGTAGCACTTCTGGTGCTCTGCTGACCTGCCAGAATTGAGGCTTCACTGCTGGGACAGGAAAGGATGGGCTGCTGGGGGGTCCTGTGTAGGGGCATGGCCCGGAGTAGAGAGACCCCCATTCTCTCTGGGGCTCCAGCCCAGCTCTGCAAACCTCTGCTGTTCTCCAGCTCAGGACAGTGCCTGCTGAGGTCCCTAGGGAGGCAGGGTATCTGGGGAAGGAGTGCCATGGGGAGAGGAACTCCCAGAGAAAATCCCCACCTTCCAGCAGCCCCGGGAACTTGGCAGGGCTTGACATCTGTCACCTAGAATTGCCACATCAGCCCGTTGAGGAAGATCCATTGATCACTGACAAACAAGGGAACTAAAGCTTTGGCTGGAATAGGGCCAGTGGGCTTCTGGGCCCAAGTTCCTGGATCTGCTCTGGCTGGTCGGGGTGGTACCTGGTGGTCTGTTTCCCAGCCCGGGATGAGAAGGGATCCTGTTCTGGAGGGGAACCCAAGCTGCCCCAGCAGCTGTGCACACTCAGCCCCCAAACCTCACCCTTTCCCTGGCCTTAACTCCAGACTGCTCTGTGGGGGAGGTGAGGCCTGGCCCAGGTCTGCAGGGGCCCCTGGCCCTTCTTCCCATTCCAGCACTAGTGGTATGGGACCCTTCCAGGGGAGCTCTGAGGGGGCCTCTACCCAGCTGGCCCCCAGGGAGCCCCGGAGCCAGACCTGCCATCCTAGCACCCTAGGATGCTTCTCTTCCAAGCTCCTTCAGGCTGGGCGGGAAGGGGTCTCAGCTCTGGGCATCTTGAAGGGCCGGAGCTCTGGCCTTCTCCTCCTCCCCCTCCCAGATGGGATGGAGTGTTCTGGTTAACTGGTGGTCAGGCTGGGAGGAGCCTGGGGGCACGGGGATGTGAAGTGATTCCAGCATTGGGGTGTGCGTTGGGGGGACTTTCCATCTGCTCCAGATGCCCCTGATGGGGGATGGGCAGAGGGCCTGAGAATCTTCCAGTGCCATGACTGGGGGTCTGGGGAGAGGCTGGGCCTTCCTCGGGCCCTTTGTCTTCAATGCCTGCGAAGCCAGGTAGTACAGGGACAGCCCCGCGATGCTGCGTGCGACATGTGTGCGCACACATCCTCCTGCCTTGGCAGATGGCTGCCCAGGGAGGGGACTGACCCAGCCCCTGGCCCCCTCCTCCAGTCATGGCCAAGGACTGGTGGGAGGCTCCGGAGGCCCCAGGAGACCGGAGCTGCCTGACTCAGTCCTGGGAAAACAATCCTGCCCAGCTGACAGAGGGTCTTGTCTCCTTTGCACAAATGCACTCACAGGCTAGTGCCCCACTGGGACCCTGGGAGTCTGAAGGCTGGGGGTGGAGGCTGCTTGGGGGGGAACTGACACTCAGAGATTTGAGGGCTTGGCCTGGGATCACTTGGGGTTAGGGAGGGACAAAGGGGGACCAGAGCCCAAGGCTGTCTGGCTCTGGCCCCTGAAATGTCAGTTCAGCATGGGAATCCCCTCGGCTCTACTGTCCCCTGCTCTATCCTCCCATCCCCTGTGTGGGCACAAGGGCGTGATGTGGGGGCAGCTGCGTCCAGAGGAAGCCTGTCGCCCTCCCTTCTCCCTATCATCCATCTGGGTCTGGCTGGCAAGTCCCAGCGTGCCTGAGCCATTTCTCTCCTGGGCCACTCCCTCCTACATCCAGAGCCCCCCATCCCCACACTTTCAGGCTGACTGCCCCTGAGCTGCCATGTCCCCTCCCCCCTGGGCTATGGGGCCCTCCATTGTCCTGCCTGTTCTAAAGCTCCCCCCCACCCAGTACTGCTGGCTGGCTGCCCGCCAGCCCCACCCTCTTTCAGGCCAGGCCCACACCACCACCTCAGGACACCTAGGGCTCACCCTACTGGGTGCTGTGGACCCTGGGCCCCCAAGGGCCTGCAGCAGGCCAGGCCTGACAGGGCACTACCCAGTGGGTGTTTCCTTTTGGGTTTGAAGACTGCCCCCAGCTTCTAGACTTGCTTTGCTGCCAAATGGGACAAGCAGGGGACAGGTAGGGGAGGCAGGAAAGAGGGGCTGTGGGCAGGGGTGGGGAGGGTAGGAGTGTGGGGGTGGAGTCCAGAAGTCATGGCAGGGCCCCTGTTGGGCCTGGTCACTGGCTGCTCTGGGGGTGGGCCCCATCCCAGCCCTGGGTGGGAGTGGCAGGAGAGAAGCTGGGGGAACTGGGCCCTACCAGTCATCCCAAGTGAATCAGGGAGATGCTGGCCACCCCATCCTCATCCAGGTCTGCCCACAGGTCCTTTGCCCTGGACAGGGAGGAGGAGGCCTCTGTGCCAAGGCCCAGGCCCCGGCTCTCACCTTGACCTTGGGCAAGCCACTTCCTTCTTGGGGCTCAGCCCTTCCATCCTTCCCCACCTCCCACGGCTGGTGGGCCCCACAGTTGGATTCATTCCTTCAACGGACATTGCTGAGTGCCAGGAAGAGCGGAGGGCGGGTGTGATGGTGCTGCTCAGGGAGTGGTTAGGGAGCTCAAGCTCCAGCGGACTTGAGGCCAGCCCCTTCCTTTCCTGGATGGGGAAACTGAGGCCCAGAGCTTTGCCCACATCAGACTGGGGCAGGCCAGTTTTCTGGCATTGAGCCCACAGCACTTGGCATCACTGCCCAGTTCCCAATGGTGGAGGGGGTCAACTCAGCATGGGGGCTGTGGGAAACAGTGCAGTGCTCCCCTCCAGGAGGGCTTCCCTGGCTCTAGGACTCCCTTCTTGGAATGAGGCGCCGAATGCCAGCAGCAGGGGTTAAGTGCTGGGGCCAGAGGTCGGGGCAGTGCATGTAATACCCCTTGTGCAGAGTCAGGCATCCAAGGTGTGTTCATGAGCTGGTGGCATTACAGCAGGAGCAAGGACTTGGACCCTGGATCACCGTGGCAGGCAGCACAGGCTGCCAGGGGGCTGGGAATGCTTCCCTCAGCAACGCAGGGACAGGAGCAGGTCCTCTGCTCAGCTGTCAGGCACCTGCTGCCAAGAGTCTGAGGCCAAGAGAGAGTAAATCAGGGAAGACTTGCTGCAGGAAGGGGAAGGAGGCAAGTGGCAGCTGGGGAGAATATGGGAATGTGGAAGGGTGTATGGGGGCCCTGCATTGAAGAGGTGAGCATCGGGCTTGTGGGAGAAAGAAAGGGAATCCTGAGAAAGGAGGTGCTGCTGGGGAGAGCTTGAGGGCAGGAGCCTCTGGCCTGGAAAAGAGGAGGGTACTTTCTGTGTAGAGCACTCCATGGCTCCCGGTGCCCTCCAGGTCCTGGCCCAGACCTGCTCTTGGGCCTCCTTCTCTTCTAAGTGACAAGCAGTTTTGCTGAAGGTCAGCTGGGGCCACACCCCCAGCCTCTACAGCACTGGGCCCAGAAAGAGTGTGGGCTTTGGAACCTGGCAGTAAACCCCAGATGTGCTACTTGCAAGCTCTGTGACCTTGGCAGGTGACTGAACCTCTCTAAGCCTCACTCTCCCCCCTCTGGAAAACGGAGACTAGCACCTAATTTGTGGGGGGCCGGGAGGATGAATGGTGATGCTGAGCGGGAGGCAGACTGGCCTGTCTGGGCTGCAGAACAAGTTAGGACCCGATGTCCCAACACTTCACCCTGTGTCCCCACTGCTTGGGAGCAGCCCTCCCCCACCCCGCTGCTCAAGCTCCCCCACCGAGGTCCAGGGGCCTTTCATCCTCATTCATCTGGAGGCCCCCAGGACTGAGTGGGTTGGAGGGCCTGGTGTTGGAATGCATAACTGAGCGGTGGGGTAAATGAGGCGGAGGGAGGGGAGGGCCAAAGTCCAGAGCCCGCCTTGCCAGCCTCCGCTCTCAGTTGGCAGGTGCCATTCCGTGGGCCTGGTGCTTGTCCCAGGGTAGTGGGAGGGGTGAGCCGTGGGCAAGCCCCCAGGACTCAGGAGGTGCTTATCGGGTTGTCTTACAGTCTGACTTGGTTGGGAAACTGCAGTGTTGCCTTCCCTTTGGGGCCTGGGCCTCATCCCTGCGGCTCGTCCTCATAACTCCTGAGTCCCAGACCGGTCACATGCGTGTCCTCTGTTTGGTGTTTGAGCACAGGTGTGACACATATGGATTGCCTCTATGTTGGGGTGCGGTGAGTGCCCCTCCATGTCCTGTGGGACACTGGCCATGGCCTTTGCTGGCCCCAGGGAATTCTGGCAGAGTGCCCAGCTCTGCCTGTCCATCCTGAGTGGCAGTGCTGCCTAGTGGGGCCTGGATTGCTACTGCCGAGGCCTCAGTGAGTGTGTGTCCCTATCGGGCTCCCCCCACCCCCATGCCAGCTCCTCCTGGGGATTTGGGCGGCCTGGGGCCAGCTCTTCCCTTCCCACTCTGAGGGCAGGCGTGGGGGGTGCTTGGCGGGCTTGCCTCTGGCAGAGGCCCAGGTGCAGGCAGTGCTCAAAGCCCCACGCACCACCTCCCCACCCCCCCGCCCCCAGCAAGCTGGGCAGACAGGAAAATACCAGACATAGTTGTACAAAGGTGGCTGCAGGCAGGCAGGCAGTAGGGGGTGGAGGCCACTGAGATGGGGGCCTAAGGGAGGCCTCTGTGCCAGGCTGGCCCCTGCAGCTGGACAGGCATGCACATCTGTGTGAGTGTGCTTGTGCATATGTGGGTGGGGTCCATGTGTTGAGTTGCTACCGCCCCCAGCCTGGCAGCATTGGGGAAGCCAGAACTGGGGGAGCGGTTGGCGTGGGGGTAGGCCTGGGGAGCCAGCTGTGAGCCTTCCAGCTTCAGGCACTGCTCAAGTATCTGGGTGACCTTGGCAGGCTGAGTTATTGCATGGGGCACCCCCAGCCCAGGGCCAGGAACAAGAACCCTCGGGGCCACATCTCCTGCGTGCCTCGCATGGGGCCAAGCTCCTCCTGCGGGATGTCCCCAACCCCCACCTTGCCCCGTGAGCTGGCCCCTTTCTGTGGTACCTGTGTTTCTGACCAAGGCTCATAGGGGGCAACAGGGACCCATCTGAGGCCCCACAGCCAGGGGAGAGAGTACAGAGGACCAGCACCAGCTCACCTGACTCCGGGTAGCGCCATCTAAACGTGCCCGTGGGAGAAGTTCCTGGCACACACCCTATTCAGGTGCTGCCCAGCTGAGGGCTTTCCTGAGGCCCCCATGACTAAGGGCAGAGAGCTCAACCCTCGCTGGTCCACCAGAGGCACTTGCTCCCCCACCCCCGGCCCCCCGGGGAATCTGGGGAGGCCCCATCTTGGGATGGGAGAGGGGCCGGCCTGCCAAAGGAGAGATTCCCAGGAAGGCAAACCCTTGGTCTTACAGAAAGTGTGGCCAGCCCCCGGCCCCTCTCCTGGGACCTGCCAGGCTGGAGAGGCCTCAGGATAAGCCCCTCCCCCTGGGTCCTGGGAGGAGGTCTGCTCCTTCCAGGGCTCCTCAGGGCCTCTGGGACCTCCCTCCTTTTCTTTGAGCAATTGGGCTCCAGAAGGTGGCTAGGGTCTGCTGTGGCCACTGCTCAGGACAGCTGGTGCCGGAGGCCCTTTGAGGGGCATGAGCTTGTTTAGTTGCACCTTATGGTGAAGGCCAGGTGCGCTCAGGTGAGGCTGAGACAGTGTTGTCTGTGGATACCATGGGGAGGGTCCGTCCCCCACCCAGCGGTCCTCATAGTTCTAGACTAGCCAAAGGCTGGGCGTGTCAGTGATGGTGACAGTTAATTCAATAAGTTTGATCGAGTACCTACTATGGGCCCAGCATTATTTTAGTTGCTGAATATTACATAATAATGGGAAACATTAAGAAATCACTGGATGTGTGCATCACCACCCAAAACCCAATGAGAAGTTATTACGGTTACCATCATCCCCTTTTAGAGGCAGGGACAATAAGACAGGGAGGTGACCTGCCGAAAATCACATGGTCATATGGGCAGGAAGTAGCAGACCAAGGGGGAGACCCAGGTGGTCTGACTGGGATTTGGACCCATGCTCTGCTGCCTGCTCAGGAAGGGGGGCGCTGAGAGGATGAGGTCTGCCTCTACCCCTGCCCCCAGCCCCTGCCGCCGGGAGGGTGGAGCTCTTGGCCAGAGCAGGGAGGGAGCAGGAGCAGTTCCCAGGAATGTGGGGCCGTTTGCTTTGGCAGCCGATCTGCCCTCAACTCTCCAAGCCTCCCTGTGGGCGCCCCCCGCCCCCAGCTGGCCCCTCCAATGCCCACCCACTGCCTGCTGCCCCTCCTAGGTTCTGTACATAGCTCCCACAAACCCCTGGGCAGGGCGGGGGTGCCAAGCTGGACCCCTTTTGCCTGCCCTCCCAACATCCATGGGCGAAGGAAGGGCTGATAGTGAACATGGCTTCAGGACTCACCTGGGCTTGAAATCCAGTTCTGCCACAGACAAGCTGTGTGATCTTGGATGGGTCGCTTAATCTCCCTGGGCCTCAGTTTTTACATCTGTAAAATTGGGGGTGGCCAGAACCTGCCTTAACAGGTGCTGGCTCTTCGTCTGACTGTCTGTCAGACTGGCTGTTGGTCCTGTTGTCATGTAACCTTTACCCAAGCCTTCCAGGGGGCTTGCTCCCCACTCCAGCCCTCAGCTTCCCCATCTTCAAGAACTGCATGTCGGTAGCAATCTTCCCAGGCACCAAACACCCCAGCACCCACAGAGCACAGGGGAGGCTGGGAACTTACTTCCCCTTTCCATGCCATATCAAGAAAGCCACTGGGCGGGCGCCTGGGTGGCTCAGTGGGTTAAGCCGCTGCCTTCGGCTCAGGTCATGATCTCAGGGTGCTGGGATCGAGTCCCGCATCGGGCTCTCTGCGCGGCGGGGAGCCTGTTTCTTCCTCTCTCTCTCTCTCTCTGCCTGCCTCTCTGCCTACTTGTGATCTCTCTCTGTCAAATAAATAAATAAATCTTTAAAAAAAAAAAAAAAGAAAGAAAGCCACTGGGCTTTTGCAAGGTGCGTCTTAGACCCCTGTCCCCAAATCCTCAGCCAGATGGGCCATGGCTGACCAAGGGGCAGTATCAGGACCACAGGGGCAGTAAGGGGGGGGTCCCTTATATGGCCCCATGCTGCTGTGGGGTGGGCAGGGAGAGCTCCCATCTTACAGAGAGTCCTGTCCTCTCTGCTTCTGGCAAGGAGCCCCTGAGTGTTTCTCAGAGTGGATATGCCTAGCTGCCCCCTCCACCTACACAGGCTGCCCTCCAATCCCCGGGCCAGCGGGCTAACTCCCTCCAGGCAGGGAAGGAGAGGCTTTATCCAGCGTGGAGTCCAGAGCCCACTCCCCCCACCCCCAGCCTGGTGACTTCGAGCCTCAGTTTCCCCATGTGTACCACAGGGGCAACGACGGCATCTCCTCCCAGTAGGGGTTTTAGAGGGCTCAGAGAATTCTTGGACAGCCGGTGCTTGGCACAGGGTAGTGTTGGACGCCTGCTCACCGCCCCCCGCCGCGTGGGGTGTGCGTCCCGCCCCACTACACAGCGCCCGGGCGCGGTCGGTAGCGGTCCGAGCCTTGGTTTCCCCCGCCCCTTGCGCTCGCCCCGCGCTCGCCCCGCCCGCCGCGGGTGGGCTCGGCCGCCAGGTAGGCCGGGCGGGGGCGCTCGCCGGGCGCTGCAGCTGGGGGCCGTCTGCGCGCCGCGGGGCGGGCGCACAATAGCCGCCATTGTCTGGGCCAGGCCGGCGGGGCGGGCGCGGCGGGCGGGGGCCGGGCCCCGGGGGGCCAGAGCGGCCCACCCTCGGGGTGACCCCCCGCCCCGCGGGGAGGCCGGCCGGGGTCCCGCGCCCGCCCTGCCGCCCCGGTGGTCCCCGCGCCGCCCCGCTTCCTCCCGCTCCCTGGGCTCTAATTAGTTCCTTTCGCAGCTGGAGTAGCGGCGCGGCGCCCGGCAGCGCGACCACCTCGGCGCCGCCTCCCCGCCCGCCCGCCTGCGGCGAGGGGTCGCGCCCGGCCGCGGGCTCCGCCGCCGCTTCCGAAGCTCGCCTGTCCTCTAGGAGCCACGTGAGGCACCCTTCTGGGGGGCCCTCGCCTGCTCTGGGAAACGCGACGCCCGAGTGGCCTCCCTCCTGCCCGCCTGGGTGTCAGGAGCGTCGAATCCGGTGACGGGCCTGTCTCCTTCTCTTGTGAGCCTCGGAGGCCCAGAAGAGTGCCACCCTGGCTGTCGCCGTGCCCCCTTCACCCAGCCGCGGAACAAAGAGCAGAGCCGGTTCAGAAATGGCTTCTGCAAGCTTGGGGGTGGGGAGTGGAAGGAGACACCTTGAGGTTGGCCAAGGTCAGGACAGGAGAGAGGTCATAGGGGGTCTTCCCTTTGGTGTAGGGCCCCCTTCTGGAGGACAGTTCTGGGTGGGGCAGGCTTTTGGGCTGGATTCTTCCTACTTTCCCAAAGGAGTTGGTCTCTGGACTGGGTTCTGGGTTCTTTGTGGGAATGAATCCCTGCTTCCTTGGGCAGAACCCAGTGACAGGAAGTGTGTATGTATGTGTTTGGGAGGGGTTCTCTGGGGACTGGGCCTGCTGATTAAGCGGGGGTGCTGGAGTCCCCACTCCCACCTGGGTACTGTGCCTACCCCTCCGGGCAAACAGGTTCCTCTTGGCCCAGGTTGTGGGGGGGAGCTCCCTAGTTGTATGTTGAGGCATGTCTCCTGCAGGTCTGCAAGATGACCCAGGGTCTAGGACTCCTCCCTGGACCTCTTCTGGCCTGGGACAGAGGGCAGTAAGGCAGATAGATGCCAAAGGATGTTACCTGGGCAGGGTTGCCAAAGCATCAGTTTGAATTCCCAGTTCCCAGACCATCCAGCACACATGGTCCCCTTCTCTGGAAGGTCCAGTTGTGGGTGGAGGCTGGAGGCTGTGGGGAGGCCTGTGGCCCTAGGCCAGCTGAGGGACCAGGCCACCAGCCCTTCCTGGCTCCTGAATTCTTAATCAGCATAAATATTTACTTCCTTCCTCCCCTCCCAGGCTCCCAGCGCAGAGGACTTCAGGGAGGTTGGACTGGGCCTGTGTCTAAAAATAAACAGGTGGAGGGACAGGCAGACAGACAGACATAACTGGGGGAGGGAGGTCAGGCAGAGGGCAGCTCCCTGCCCAGTCAGAGGAGGGGGGGGGGTCCATCCATCACTGTCATCCACCCACCTGCCCACCTTGGGTCTGGAGCGCCTAAAGGACAGAGTGGCAGCCTGATCCCAGCCCCACTTGCCTCACTGGGAGCCTCTGGCCCATTCTCGGCCTGGCTACAGATCCAAACAGATCTGATTGGTCCCACCTGATGCAGTTTAACTGGGACAAGTCAGGTCACAGACTGGGTCCCACAACCAAGAGTGGCTGCCTCTCCTTGGGCTCCGATATTTAGCCATGTGCTGGTAGGTAGGGTCTTGGGATGTCCTCAAAGCAGAGGGTCCTAATTGAGGTAGGGGACTGCCTTGTTCCCTGTGTGCCTGGAGGGTCTTGGCAGAAGGAGAGCTTGTCAAGGTAGATGAATGGGCCAGGACTTGGGACCAGAGAAGATTGTCCAAAGTTGCTGAGGTGGATGGCCTGGAGGAAAGATGAGTGAGGACGTGAGGGCTGTCCTCCTCCTTTGGGCTCCATGAAGCACACACGTGGGCAACTCTGGTTCCCAGAGAGAGAGAGAGAGAGGTGCGTGTGCACACATGCACACACAAACACACACACGCACAGCTGAAACTTATGGTCATGTGCCATGTGGTGGTTACGGGGTGTTATGTATTAAATTATGAAAACGTGGATTTGGTGAATGATGTGGAGTATCTCATAGTGTTGCCTTGTTCAATGGATAGATTTTCAAGGTGTAATCACCTCAATTAGCAAATGCAAGAACACACTTCGACCACATGTGGAAAGGTAGCCCCTGGAAAAAGTTGGAGGTTGGAATAGAGTTGACCTTGTTCTTGGGTCATTTGAATGTGAAGAAAATCACACCATTGATAATTTCTAAGAAACCGTGAAAATACCAGTGTGAGAACGTATAATAAAAGAATATCATCCCCCCCCCCCCGCCCCCCGCAAAAAAAAATGATGGATGGATGTATCTTATTAACCAACCCTGTCCGGGGCTGACCTGGCTGGGCCACAGTCTCCAACTGCCCCCTGGTGGCGACCCAGAGCCCTCGGGCTCCCCGTGCCTATGGGTACCTTTCTTCCCGACTTACCTGGGAGGCAAGGCCCCCTCTCTGCAACCCCATCCCTTGGGCCAGGCTCTGCGCAGCTCACCTGAGACAAGCTCTCAGCCTCCTTCCCTTGCAGGTGACCACAGCTGCCTGGGAGGCCTCTCACGGTGAGCACTTGGCGATCAGTAGTGGAGAGCCACTAACAGTGACCTTGGAAGATGCTTGTTGCTCTTCTGGTTTGGTTCTGGGTCCTCAGGCTCAAATCAGGCACGTGATCCTGAGCACAACTTCCCATTTGGTCAGAAATGACCTTTGTGACTTGGCTGACCAGTTCCCAGAAGATCTGGCCTTGAAGTGGGTTGCTTTGCTGCTTCTTAGCTCTGTGACCTGAGGCAATATCTCTAAAACTCAGTTTCATGGCAAAATGGACTCTCTGAGCTTTGCCTCTAAAAGTCTTGAGGGCAGTGGATATCAAAGCTCTCAGCAGGTGGTTGGTGCTCCTGTGTCCCGGGGCCAGAGCCCCTCAGGGTCCCCCTTCCCAGGGAGATAGTGCTTATGCTGCCGCACAGCCATGCCTCCCTCCCCTGGTGGCCTCTGTGGGTGCAGCCCGAGAAGCCTGAGGTCACGGTGTCACAGTACTCCTGTCCTCCCCCAGGTTCCTTCCTGAATCCCAGCTTGGGGGCACCCCGCTGCCTACAGCCACCTCCAACCCAGCACCCCATCACCATGCACTCCTTGGACGAGCCGCTCGACCTGAAGCTGAGCATCAGCAAGCTCCGGGCGGCGAGAGAAAAGCGGGAGAGGACGCTGAGTGTGGTCCGGCACCGAGCTCTGCACAGGGAGCTCGGCTTGGTGGATGACAGCCCCACCCCGGGCTCTCCGGGCTCCCCACCCTCAGGTACAGAGCCCCTGGCAGGGCAGGGGAGTCTCCAGCCCCGATGGAGCCATGGCAATGGGAAGAACATCCAAGGTGTGTCCCCCAGGATGTAAGCAAGCCCCTCATAGCTTTCAGCTTAGAGCTAGAGCTCTTGTCCATTTATCCTCCCAGCAGTTTGTCTCTGGAGGTGACACTGTCCCTGGGGGGAGGCAACTGATCTACCCAGTTCATGAAGCTGGCACAGCAGAGTCAGGATTCAAACTAGGCCTCGGGGAGGACATGGAGGAGCTGGTAAGGGGGAGCAGGGGATACCAAGGCCCTGTGACCCAACTCCTGGGCTTTGAGGCAGCATGGCTGGTTAGTCAGGTCCGTTCAGATTGGGGACTGAGCCCAAAGAAGTGCTTCTCGGGGGTGCTTGGGGCTCAGGACTTCCACTCTGCCTGCCCAAGAAGCCCGAGAAGCCCGAGACCTGAAAACCAGACCCACCACGTCTGAGCTAGAAGGCTCTGGAAGCAACCTGGCCCAAACCCCTCTTACAGAAGGGCGCAGGGAGGCAGGAAGGGGCCCGGGAGAAGTCAGAAAGGTCCCCAGCTGGCAGGGTGACAGCAGGCCAGGAGCCTGGCTTCAAGCTCCCGTTCAGTGGGTACTTCCCACTCACGGGCTTACCCAGCAGCTGAGCTCTCCTGGTGGCGAAGGCCACACACTCAGCTGTGCAGGCTGCTGCTCAGATGCTTGGGGTCCCAGCGTGGTCTGGCGGTGTGGCTGGTATCTGCTTCCAGGGTCATGGTGGGGGATTCGGAGACTACCGATCTAGTACCCCTGAAGAGTGCTTCTCCCTTAGGCTTCCTGCTGAACCCCAAGTTCCCCGAGAAGGTAGAGGGACGTTTTTCGGCGGCCCCTCTGGTGGACCTCAGCTTATCACCGCCGTCCGGGCTGGACTCTCCCAATGGCAGCAGCTCACTGTCCCCTGAGCGCCAGGGCAACGGGGACCTGCCTGCAGTGCCTGCTGCCCCGGTAAGGAGGGCGTGAGGGTTCTGGAAAAGAGGTGTACTGGTCTCCTGAAAGGACTACAAACTGGGTGACTTAGAACAACAGAAATGTATTATGCTGTCACAGTTCTGGAAGCTAAAGTCTGAAATCAAGGTATTGACAGGGCTGTGCTCCCTCCAAAGGCTCTGGGCAAGAATATTTACTTGCTTCTTTACAGCTTCTGGTGGCCCCCGGTGTCCCCTGCCTTGTAGCTGTGTCATTCCAATCTCTGCCTCTGGTGCCACTTTGCCTTCTTCCTCTGTTGTGTATTTTTGAGTTCAAATTTCCCTTTCTCTTATGAAGACAACCATCACTGGATTTAGTACTCCCCAATCCAGTATGATCTTTTTTTTTTTTTTCTTTTTGAGAGGGAGATAGAGAAAGAGAGTGAGCAGGGGTGGGGGTAGGGAGAGAGGGAGAGAGAATGGGGGTGGGGGACAGAGGGAGAGGGAGAGAGGGAATCTTAATAAGCAGGCTCTATGCCCAGTGCAGAGCCCAAGCTGGATTTGATCTCACAAACCTGAGATCATGACCTGAGCTGAAATCAAGAGTCAGATGCTTAGCGGACTGAGTCACCCCAGCGCCCGCAGTGTGACTTCTTAACTTGATTGCATCTACAGACACCCTATTTCCAACTAGGCTCATAGCCATAGGTGCAGGGGGTTGGAACTGGGACAACTCAACCTGCCACAGAAGGAGACAGAGCAGGCGGGCGTAGGCCTGCTGGCCCAGCGGGGGGCACTAGCCCACTCTGCCTTCCCCCTGCCCCCCAGGACTTCCAGCCACTGCGTTATCTGGATGGCGTCCCCAGTTCCTTCCAGTTCTTCCTGCCTCTGGGCTCCGGGGGGGCCCTGCACCTGCCTGCTTCCTCCTTCCTTACCGCCCCCAAGGACAAGTGCCTCTCACCAGAGCTCCCCCTGCCCAAACAGCTGGTGTGTCGCTGGGCCAAGGTGAGTTGGGGGGCCAGGAAGATGGGGGCCGGGGCTGGGGTGGGCGGCCCCATGCAGACTCAGAACCCTCCTCTGCCCCGCAGTGTAACCAGCTCTTCGAGCTCCTCCAAGACCTGGTGGATCACGTCAACGACTACCACGTCAAGCCCGAGAAGGACGCAGGGTACTGCTGCCACTGGGAGGGCTGTGCCCGCCACGGCCGAGGCTTCAATGCCAGGTGAGGGGGAGCGAGGGGGTGCTGGGCAGGAGTGGGAGGGGGTCTTGGGTGTCCCGCGAGCGGCGTCGAGCTCCCCTGTGGCCTCCCTGGAGCAGGTACAAGATGCTCATCCACATCCGCACACACACCAACGAGAAGCCGCACCGCTGCCCGACCTGCAGCAAGAGCTTCTCGCGCCTGGAGAATCTGAAGATCCACAACCGCTCGCACACAGGTGAGCAGCCGGGGTGGGGAGGGTAATGGGGGGGCGGCGGGGGGAAGCCTCTCCGGGGGCTTGATCCTTGGATCCATCTTCCTGTGTGGCCCCGGCACCCTTGTCAGTGTGACCATCCGCTGGGTGCCACCCACTAGGCAGTGCTCACTCCAGCTCCCGGTGGGGTCAGCGCTGGCAACAGAGCCACACACCTAATTTTAAACTTCCTAATTGCCAAAAAATGAAAGAAGTCCTAATTGCTGCATTGAAGAAAGGACAAAGGAATAGGTGAGATGAATTGTAACGAAATTCCTTGAATCAGATGTATTAAAAAGCCAGCAGTGAGACACGAGTTAATTCTGTACGAAGTCTGGAAGCGCAGTCTGGCGCGTGCCCTTCCACTCACACAGCACATCTCGCTGCGGGCCCGCCGCACGTCAAGGGTGCCCTGCCTGGAGCAGCTACCAGACATGGGTTCAATCTGGAGGCATTCTGCTGTGCCAGGACCACATCCAGCGTACAGGGCATTCTGCAGTGCTCACTGTGGGCGCCCCCCCCAGTAGGGTCTTCAGCAGCATCTAAGCAGATCTGCGGTCCTGCCTGTCGAAGTGGTCACTGTCCTCCCCAATTCAGAGCACAGGACTGAGGCCAAAGGCACGCACATAGGCCACAGCAGAGCGGGGAGTGATCAGGCCAGCTTCTCCGTGGCCATGCCCTGCTGTCTGCACCCGGGATCAGATCTCTTGCCAGAGATCAGATCTCTTGCTGGGGACACCACCCCTCCCATCGGACAGTCAGTGCTCTCAGGGGGACCGCATCTAGGGTGAGGGGCCTGGGGTCACCCCGTGTGCGCAGAGGCCCCTCATGCCTGCCCCGCCCCGCAGGTGAGAAGCCCTACGTCTGCCCCTACGAGGGCTGCAACAAGCGCTACTCCAACTCCAGCGACCGCTTCAAGCACACACGCACCCACTATGTGGACAAGCCCTACTACTGCAAGATGCCTGGCTGCCACAAGCGCTACACGGACCCCAGCTCGCTGCGCAAGCACATCAAGGCCCACGGCCACTTTGTGTCTCCTGAGCAGCAAGAGCTCCTGCAGCTGCGCCCGCCCCCCAAACCACCACTGCCCACCCCCGATGGCAGCCCCTATGTCAGCGGAGCCCAGATCATCATCCCCAACCCTGCTGCCCTCTTTGGAGGCCCCAGCCTGCCCGGTCTGCCCCTGCCCCTGGCCCCCGGCCCCCTTGACCTCAGTGCCCTAGCCTGTGGCAATGGCGGGGGTGGTGGGGGGCCGGGTGGCATGGGCCCTGGGCTGCCGGGCCCTGTCTTGCCCCTCAATCTGGCTAAGAACCCGCTGCTGCCCTCACCATTTGGGGCTGGTGGACTGGGCCTGCCTGTGGTCTCCCTCCTCGCTGGCTCCGCTGGCGGCAAAGCCGAGGGGGAGAAGGGGCGTGGGGCAGTCCCAGCCAGGTCTCTGGGCATGGAGGGCCGCAAGACGCCCCTGGAGAGGACTGAGAGCAGCCGCTCCTGGCCAAGCCCTGACGGACTTCCCCTGCTGCCAGGCACTGTGCTGGACCTGTCCACAGGCGTCAACTCGGCAGCCAGCAGCCCGGAGGCACTCGCCCCTGGTTGGGTGGTCATTCCGCCGGGCTCTGTGCTGCTCAAGCCAGCCGTGGTGAACTGAACCTGCCTGCTGGACGGCTACCCGCAGCCTGGCTAGCAGCTCCCAACCCTGCCCCTGACGAACGGAAACTTTTCTGCGAAATAGCAATAATGTCCTCCTGCCCCCAGGGCCTGGTTGGCTGGGTCCCCCAGGCAGACCCAGCCCCAGACAAGCTGGGCAGCAAGGATGGTGCTAGAAGGTCATTGGTGGTGTCCCAGGCTCCGGAACAGGGGCTGGTGCTGCCAGCCAGGGTGAGCCGTGCTCCTGGGTGCTAAGGCCTCGCTCGCCTCCAGCCCTCCCCCTGCCCTGTCCTCCACTTAGCCCTCAGTCTCCCAGCCCCCCTCCCCCATGCCTCCCTCATCCATTCACCAGCCTGGGTAGGTCATCCTCCCTCCCTGCCTTGCCCACCTGCCAGCCATGTCCCCATCCTGCCTAGCCTCTCTGGGCCCCTGTTCTGGGGGCTTCTTGGACCCCTTTCCCTCTGGCCCACCCTCCAGAGGGAGAGCAAGACAGACGCAGGCAAAGCCACAGGAAGAAGCCACCTTATCCCTATGACAAGGCGCCTCCAAACTCAGAGAGGGAGGCCCGCTCTGCCAGCTGCCCCTCACTACTACTAGCCCGTCCAAAAACAGCCAGCACTACCGGAGGCTCGGCCCCTTCCCCGGGCTGGACGCTCTCCACAGTGCGGGGACTGCTGACCACTCGCCTGCCCCTTCACTGCTGGGCCTTCTCCCTCTACTTTTAGGGAGCCCTGAGCGAGGGGAGAAGCCAGGACGCCGGGCCCTTGCTTGGCTCAGGGAACAGGTGGGGCAGGGCTTGGCTTGGGGTAGTGCCACTCTGCACAAGGGACTATGGAGGTTTGCAGGGTGTCAGGAGGTAGGAGGCTGGCCAGGGACAACCCCAGGCTGGGACACAGCTCCCATTCTGGGGGTGTCAAGTCACAGCCAAGCACATAGGGGAGGCAGGGCTCCGGGCCAGTGCTGGGCATGGGAGCTTTCCAGAGGCCATGGACTGAAAGCCCTGGGCTTGGGGGTGGAGAAGCAAACAAGGATGGCCATAGGAGCACCCGAGCCCTCGGCCTGGGAAGGGGAAGCTAGAGGAAGGAGCCTGGATTTAAGACATGGTTGTGTCCGTCGGCTATTTCCCAGAGCCTCTGTCTTAGAGGTGTCCCCACTCCTGCCCACCACCTCCCCCATGGCATGGGCCAGAATAAGCTAAGGACGCTGGTGCTCCATGTGCTCCACAGCCCATGGCCCAATCCCACCAGGCCTCAGGGCCCCAGCAGATGCTTCCCCTCACCCTGAGCCCTCACTGTTCCCTCTCTGGAGGTGGCCTGGTGCCACCTGGGAGGCGCTGGCCCAGCAGCCAGGACTCCTGGCCCCTCAGCCACATGACCAAGCACTCCATTTCCCCTGCTATAGAACTGGAGGCTGCGGGCCAGCAGGGGGTGCTCAGCAGCCCTGCGGACTCTACCCTCTCCCGACTGCCCTTCTGTCCTAGAGGGGGTGCCCTAACAGGGCCTGGCAGTGCTGCTTCTGCCCCTTGAAGGGGCTGTGAGCAGAACAGGAGGGAGCTGGTCTCCTTTCTTCAGGCCCCACCCAGGACCCAGGCCTTAAGTCCCCAGCTGGGGGCCAGGGCTCTGAGACTCAAGCCCAGGGAGCAGAGGAACAGGGCACTGGAAGGTGACGTTAGCTCAGCATGTGACTTGGTGATAGACCAGGCTCGAAAGGGCTGGTGTACGTGTTGTTGTTGTGGGTTTGTTGTTGCACATTCCAGGATATCAGTATTTTAACAGGTTCTAAGTGCCTTTCTATTGTAGCTTATGTTTTTCCTCCTCTTGGCTCCATTGCTGTTAGCATAGAGTTTAAAAAAAAAAAAAAGAGATAAGCTAATGACTATAACAATATATTCCTCCATGTGAGAGGAAGTTTATAAAGAAACAATAAAAGTGAGTTGCAAAGATGGTTTCTGTCTTGGCTGTGCCACGAGTGGAGCCTCCCTGCTCGAGAACTCTGACCAACCGTCTTATGCCTGGCCTGGGTCTCCCACCCCCAGCAGGCAGCACCCAAAGATCCCATTCCAGGGTTTCCTTCCAACCCTGCGGCTGCCACTACTGCCAGGTCTGCTATTGGGAGCTGGGAAGGGGCAAGTCCTGAGGCTGCAGAGAGAGAAGATTTTGGATAAGTATCATGGGTTCAGGTCCTCACCCTGCCACTACCTGCTGTGACTTTGGTGGGCGAAGCCTTTGTTCTGGGGGAGACACAACTCCCTGGCCTTTGTCCAATGGGAGTCTGGTGAAGGCTTCTCTTTCCTGGCGGCACTGGAACATTCCACCCAGATTCCAGAGATGCTAGCGGGAAACCCTGCTCAGGGAGAGGCGGCTTGTGGCAGAGCCGGGGGTGCAGGGCTCTGTACCTCGTGGGAAGGGTGAGGGAGACCTAAGGACACTGATGCTGCAGGAGGGGCCTGGCACCAGGAGGGCAGGACTGGCTGGAATCTGGATGTGTGCACTGAGAAATGCAGAAAGGACATTTATTACCAAACTATAAATTAAAGGAGGTGGGCAGGGTGCAGTGGGGCGAGCTGAGCGGTCACGTTTTGGGCATCTGTTCCTTCTCTCTGTTCTCCTGGGCCTGGATCCTGAGCTCCTCCTGCAGGCGCTCCCAGGCTCGGACCACCTGGGGAGGGAATCAGAACCAGGCAGGACAGTGAGTGGGATGGACCTCTGCCCTTCCCAGGCCCTGCACAGCAGCGAGCATGTCTAAGCTAACAGCTTGGGAAACACAAGTGCTTCCTTTATCAGTGCCCAGCACTCCCAGGGGGGACAGGGCCCAGGCAATTCAGCCCAAGCGGCTAGGCCCCATGGAGCTGAGGTAGCTGGAGGGAATGGCAATTTAGGGGGTATTCCCTGAGGCTGGGGCACCAAGGAAGGGCACAACTTCCTGCCTGCCAAGTTCTGAACTTCCTAGAAATGAGGGGCCCCAGTGAGAAGAGGCCCCCTTGCGTGCCCTCCTCCCAGCATCGAAGAGCACTCACCTTGGACTGCAGGTAGAAGGAGCCACCCACGGACTTATCGTTCACCTTGAATAGGTGTTCGTAGTTCTGCAGAGGAGGGGAGACAGTGAGAGGGTGTGCGGTCTCTGGGTTACAGAGGCAGGGGAAGCTAGGAAATGACAAAGAAGGAAAGCCAGAGGGTTCAACCCTGACGCCCCACGTGTCCCCCCATGTAACCCCGAAGCCACTGTCACTGCTAGGGGACAGAGAAGTGGACAGGTGCCCACGGGGGGAAGGAGTTCTGTGCCACTGCCTGCTTCGGGCGTAAAAATGGAGTGACAAGCAGCTCCCACAACTTGGGAGTCCAAGCTGGCTGCAGCCACAGCCTCCACACCCGCCTCTTTCCGCCGAGCCACCTTCACTCCTCCTGATCCTGGTGGCCCGACCCCTCAGGCCGCCATTCTGGTCTGCCCAGGCAAGACCCACCTCCGAGCCAGCCTCGTAGTCTCACCTTCTGGATCTCCTCAGGGCTCAGCTTGGAGACATTGAGAATCTGCTGGGCCTCCTGGAGGCTGAGGCCAGACAGGTTAGAGGCAGCTGCAGACTGGTGTCCAGCACGTCCTCGCGCATCAGCTGCCGCCCGGCTGGCTATGTGGACACACTGGTGAGTGCTCAGCCCTCAGGGGCCCAAAGGATCCCTTGGGCCTTCCACATAGGCAGCGCAGCATGCCAGTTGGCATGGGAGAAGACATGCGCAGGAACGGGGTGCATCCCCTCTCCAGGAGTGGATTTTTTGGGAGGGTTGGGTGGGGAGTCTATGAAGTGAAGTCTGAGCCCACTGGAGGACAGGAGCAGGTTCTGGTCCCCAACCCTGGTACCTGGTGCCAACCAAAACCATGAGATGGCCCTGTCCCACTCCTCTCCCCTAACCCCTCATCCCAAGTGACAGCAAGTTGGGGAGCTTTAGGCTACAATGGGAAGCAGGACGAAGCTGTAGGTAGGAAGAGGTAATAACAGCTCAGGTGAGACCTGGCCACCCACCAGTTTCATAGATGGCAAAACAAGTGGCTCAGGTGACCTTTTCCATTTCAGTGACCCTAGAATCAGGAGCCACCAAACTTTCTCTTAAAGGGTCAAAGAATAAACGTTTTAGGCTTTGCAGAGCAATTAGAGTCTGTGTTGCAATTATGTGACTTTGCCTTATAAGCAACCAGAGGGTAGGGCTGTGTTCCAGTAAAACTGTTTACAAAAACAGGTGGCCAGGTGAGCCAGCTTGCTACCTCCTGCCTCCATGTTCATGTCAACCAAGTTTCCCTTTCTTTCTTTCTTTCTTAAAGATTTTATTTATTTTTATTTATTTGACAGATGGAGATCACAAGTAGGCAGAGAGGCAGGCAGAGGCTTTAACCCACTGAGCTACCCAGCCGCCCCCCCAAGTTTCCCTTTCATGAGAATGTCCCAAAATCCAATGATGTCCCCCACCCCCAGGAAATGCCCCAGGCTGCTGAGGGTCTCTGCATTCACTGTGGGCCCGTAGTGAGCGGCCACAGATGGGAAAATGTGACCTGGGCCGGAGCTGCCAGCACCCCCAGAGCCTTACCTGCAAACTCCTGCCGCAGCGCTCTTGCGAAGGCCCTGCCCACCACCTGCGCCCCCATCACAATGATCTGGGCCAGGTACTTGGCCTGTGGACAAAGCAGGTACCTGGTTAGCAGGCTGCATTCTAGAGATGGGACCCTGGAAAAGGCGGCCGAGTGACAAGGTCTCGGAGGTGATGAAGCACAGAGCAGCAGCCACAGGTGACTTGTTCCAAATACCCTGAAAAAGAGCCTCTGCTCTGGGTGGTTCAGGTGCTCACCGGACAGACGGCTGGGGGTGAACCCAAGGGAGTCCCCAGGGACAGACAGGACCCCCCCCACCCCCTGCCAACGGCCTTCACACAGGAGGGGAGGAGCTGAGGTGATGGGGCTGCAGGGCCCAGTGGCTGCGCCCAGACCATTAACTCGCCCTGCATGTCCCTTCTGAGCTCCTGAGACTGGCAGCTCCCACCTCTGTTCAACCAGCCGGTAAACTCAGGGAGCCAGGAGCCTCCTCAGTTCCCAAGATTAGTGACCACCCTTCCAATTAACACAACAAAAGTGAACAAGACTCTCCACCTTCAAGCAGCAAAAAGCCCACGGTGGGGGGGGGGCTGCTACTGAGACAAAGATATGGAGGGCCAGCTGCTGAGGGAGAACAGGACTGGCCACCAGCTCCTCCACTGGTTCAAGCCCGTGCAGAGTCCCATAAGCTCTGCTCAGCACCCGGCCTACAAGGATCCGCGGAAGCCAGCTGTGCCCTCAGAGCTCCTGCACACTGACCCGCCCAATGGGGAAGCGTCTACATTGGCGCAGCAGTTTTCTAACCCAGTACAGAAGAGTCTCATGAACCATGCCCAGGAGGACAGAAAGGCAATGGAAGAAAGCCTCAAGATGAGATGGAAACTCAGAGAAAAGATATTTCTCCTGGGCTGGATTTTGAGGGCAGATGGAATCATGAAGGGAGTATCGGGGCTTTCTCAGCAGTGGGACCAGGGCGAGCCCAACAGGAGAAAGTGTAAAGGTTGTCCTGGGAGCAACCTAGAGCACAGGGGACGTGTAAGGTCGTTAGAGGTTAAGGGTAAAAAGGTGGCTGAGATAGGAAACTGTACAGACCGACTGAGAACAGAGATTACACACAAACAGCACATGTGGCAATGGCCCTGAGCCTTGTGTGTGCGACAGCACAAAGCAGGGTGTGCGGAGGACCCAGAGAGCACTCACTGCGGGTCGACACTGCTCACGGGCATCCTCCCGTGGTTTCCCTTTCTCTTCTTTGCACTCGTCTGTCATCACACGTTGTCACTCAACAGGTATCAACCGAGCCTGGGTGCCAGTCACCGTATTCTACTTACTGTGCCATTCAACCCCAAAATTCAAGACACCAGGCACAGAGAGGTTTAATGATCAGCCTGAGGACATGGCTAGTCCTCAAGGGGAAGGTGGGTAGGAAACCCCAAACTGGCGCTGTTTGCCGTGGCATCTCCAGGCTGCCCACCCCACACAGGATCCTACAGGGAGGGCAAGTGAGCAACCTGACCAGGACCAAGAACCCAGCCAAAGAGGGGCTTGTCAGATTCCAGTGGAATCCGGACTCCCAAACTGGCCTGGTTTGGCTTCCAATGAACCTGCCCTTATGGGCGGAGTGGGATGTTGGTTCTGGGACGTTAGCAGTAATTAATAAATGGAAGTGGGTTTGGATTTCACAACTAAGTAGAAATTTCCTAAGTCCTGTATTTCACACTAAAAAGCAAAGCTCAGTGAGGACTCTTTAGTGATCAAAGGGAGGGGGTAGGGCAGCAGCCAGCTGTGCTGTGGGTGGCAAGACAAACACGGGGCACACTGCGGGTTGGGAAGTTGCCTAACCTCTCCCTCCAAGCCCAAAGCCCCTCCCGAGTGGGAGAGGAGGTTCCTGGATGGACTGCTGGTCCTGTCTGGGGCATGGAGAGGGTGACAGGCCCGTAGGTGACTTCAGAGGGTTCCCTCGGCCTGCACACCCTTCAGGCCTCAGACCATGCATTCATCTGCTGCCCCACGCCCAACGGCAGCCCCACAGCTCTGGCTAGTACTGCCCACTGACTTCTCTGCCCGGAGGAGTGGCTGCTGCTCAGTAATGAACGTTGAGAAGGTACTACTGAGAAGGTAGAGGGGCAGCTCCTCAGCCACAACTGCAGACTTCAGACCACTACAGCCCGGTCACTCCCACTGCTGGAGCGCCACGGCTGCACAGTGGCTCGGGGGGCCTGCGGTTTCAGAGGCCATCCCGGCTGGCTAAGCAGGCTGCCTGGCTGGCCCGCTGAGGCCTCTCCAGGGGAGGAAGTATGGTGTGTGGTCATATAGGCGACCTCTGGAATCACCTGTGTGCCCGACACAAACTCTCAGGTTCCCTCAGCCTATTTCCTCCCCTGTGAAATGTGCCCAATAACAGGGCTGTCAGGGATTCGATTAGATAATGCTTGTAAAGCGTCTGGCACAGAACCTGGTGATATAATAGGTGCTCAGTAAACGTTGCTTTTCATCTATTACACTTCTTCGTTTCACAAAACTTAACAAAGCTCAGACACTATGGAGTAACAGCTTTTCCCAATGAGGCAACTCATTTGACATATCCACTGATTCCTCAGGGGAGAAGGCTGCAAAAAACCAGGCTATGTGCCAAGGGCAGTGAGAAGCAGTGTAGAAGAGGAGGGAGAAGGCTGCTTTGGAGATATAACCTAGACTCCTGGCTTGTTTTCTAGTTAGCTGTGTGGCCCTGGGAAAATTACTCAACCACTCGGAACCTCAGTTTTCTCACCTGCAAATTGGGGAAAATAATACCTTCCTCACAGGAGGGCTGCAAGGTCCTCAGGAGGCAATCCACGTAAAACCAACCAGGCAGTCAGTGGCAGGTTCAAAGCAGCCCAACCTTAACCTTCGCTTCTGGACGAGACCCTGTTGGTCTAGGGATCATCCGCTCATTCAGTACCCAGCGCCAGCTATGGATCAGCCACGCTCAGAGTTCTGCTAGTGACAAGGAGTGAGGAAGACTGCCACTAGCTGAGGCCTCTCCCAGAAAGTCCCAAAACATCCCATAGTCCACTGACTGACACTTGGGCCTGAAGACCCTGGACAAGAACAACCAGCTGACATGGCATCCAACTCAGGACAAGAGCAGAAGGGCACAGCCAAGAACCGGGGGACTTTTGGGAATGTGGCTTATCTCATGTTAAGTGCATCAAGAAAGGAACCTGGCTTTCAGAAAGACCCATGTGCAATGTTCCCTTCAAAGCCCAGTTCCAGGGGGCACCTGGGTGGCTCAGTGGATTAAGCCGCTGCCTTCGGCTCAGGTCATGATCTCAGGGTCCTGGGATTGAGTCCCGCATCGGGCTCTCTGCTCAGCAGGGAGCCTGCTTCCCTTTCACTTTCTCTGCCTGCCTCTCTGCCTACTTGTGATCTCTGTCAAATAAATAAATAAAATCTTTAAAAAAAAAAAAAAAGCCCAGTTCCAGGCTCTTGGGCCAGTGGGCAGAGACTGCCACCGAACCTAACCTCCTTCTCAACGATGCACTGAGGTAGGAGGGGGGCTTTGTTCACCCAGAGCCCCCACAAACAGCCTCTGGCATCACAACAAGGCAGGAGAACAGTCAGGACCATGGTATGCCTGGGGCCCCCACCTATGGCTGGCATGGCAGCCTGACTGGCATTTCTATGAATATGACAACCAGCTCACCCTTGGCAAAAACTCTATGCCCCCAGACAGGGTTTCCAAATTCCCGTTCCTACCGCTCCCTCTGCTGGAGGGCTTCTGTCACACAACTCTCCACAGTCACTGCCTACAAACTCAGTCCACTTCTTAGGCGGGCATTCTCAGCTCTAACTCCAAATAACTTCTCTGGTTTTCTCTCCCCTCACCTCTCTCTGCCCTGCAGCCATCCATCTACGTTTAAGTTGGCTCTTACTACTTTTACCCCGATGTCTCCCAATTCACACACAAGTCACTCTTCTCAAATACTCAGCGATGTTAGTGTCTTCACAAACTCTGTAAATACACTAAAAAGTAGAGTATCACTAGTTCCAGTACATTTTTGTCACCCCCCCCCGACACCATACCCATGAACCTTGAATGCCCTCCCTACTACTCTCATACTGTCAAAACCCAACATCCTTCAAGATGGTACCGCTCCCCACCCCAGTGAAACCGTCTCAGAACACGATCTTATCCTATTACCAAGCTGTCATATTTTACAGACTTGCCCAATTCCTCCTTTAGGGATACAAACTCCTCAAGAGCAACATTTTATCTGGCTCTGAAGGGTGGCTCA
Source organism: Mustela lutreola (assembly GCF_030435805.1). Lineage (NCBI taxonomy): Eukaryota > Metazoa > Chordata > Mammalia > Carnivora > Mustelidae > Mustela > Mustela lutreola. The sequence goes on along the minus strand of NC_081306.1, from coordinate 20,292,263 downwards.
GAGTGACACCCAGGAATGCATGACAGGGACCCGGTTGGAGGCTTCATTGTAGGTCGTCAAAAAACACGGCAGTGACCAGGTCAACACTCATCTCTGACACCGCTGGATGAAATGACCCTGGAGGAATCAAACTCCCTGGCATTCAGGGTCCTCCTCAGTGAAAAGGGGACAAGGACCATACGAATTTCATAAGCATTAATGAGAGAACCCACATGAGGCCTCAGCTCAGGGCCTGGCACCTGCAAGCCCTTAGGGTATCCTTACTACTGGTTAAGAAGTGGCTTCCCAAACCGACTGCTTCAATCACCCGGGGGGACTTCTAGAACCTCCGTGGACAGAACTAAGGACACTGCATTTTTAAAGGGTCCCCAGGTGACCTGTCGCAGCCAGTCCGGCCCAGCTCTCTGGACCGGCTCCGGGTGCCAATGGTACCGCAGAAACGCTCAGCTTTCGGTGTCGCGGGGCCTGGCGAAGCCCCGGGTGTGCTACTTCCTTGGCAAAGTCTCGGAGCCCGTTTCGTCAGCTTTCAAACAGGGACAGTACTACAGGGCGATACCACCAACTGGCTGCGAGCCTGCGCAGGGACTCCCGGGCCAGGTCTCCGCGCGGGGGCTGTGCGCACATGGCGACCGCCTCCGCTGGGCATTTTCAGGCCGGCCAGGCCCGCCCTGCCTTCTGTGGCCCCGGGGCCGCCAGAGCCCGCCGCAGTCCTCCCGGTGCGACGCCCCCGGACCCAATTCCCCCCGGGCACGTAGGCGGCGCGCCCCGCCCGCAGCCCGGCCAGAGTTCGCCGCCCTGGCCCCAGCCCCGAAACGGCCTCCCTTCCCGCTCAGCAGGGCCCTAACCAAGGCTCACCATGGTGGCCGCTCCGCCTCGGAGTCGCGGGCTCCGGCTCCCTAGCCCCACGGTTCCAACTCAAGGGCGGCCGGCGGGTCAGAGGTCAAGGGAGAGAGCGCATGCGTGACGCCTTACTAGGCATGCGCACTGTTCCGCCCCGGGGGCGGGGCGTGTGTCGGATATAACCAGTGGGCGGAGTCCGAGGCGGAATCGGCCTCGGCTCAGAAGACAACCGGGGGCGGGCGATGGGCGGTCCCAGGACCCAGGGTCGCCCTCCTGTTTATCCCGCCGCGCTAGATGCGACAGAATGAACACATCTGTCAAATGCGGGGCAATTTCTTCCCTTGTTTTGGCAAAATATTTCGTCCTAAAGGATATGCAATAAACATAAAACACCCCACGAACATAAGTAGGGTGCGGAAGTCTCACAAATATATAAGAAAACAGAAAACTTCAAAACGGTTTTCCTTCTAGGTTCCTTCTGTCTGGAAAGGGCATCTCTCTCAAGTTCTTGCTCAAATGTCACCTCCTCAATGAGGCCCACCCCGTTCCCCACCAACGCTGCAACTCGCCCCGCATTGTGTTTTAGTAACTGCTTTTAGTAACTGCTTTGAGATAAAGTTCACTATTTTAGAGCGCACAATTCAATTCTTCTTAGTGTACTCAGAGTTGTGCAACCATCACCACTAGAACACCAGAACATCTTCATTAAACTCCCCCCCCCAAAAAAAAAACTGCCCGCCCTTGCCTCCCCCAGCTCCAGGTGACTGCTAAGCTTTGTCCTGTCCTTTGGATTTCTGTTATTATTATTATTATTTTTTAAAGATTTCACTTGACAGAGAGCCAGAGATCATAAGGGGGTGTGAGGGGGAATGGTAGAGGGAGAAGGGGAAGCGGGCTCCCTGCTGGGCAGGGAGCCTGATGCAGGACTCCACCCCAAGACCCCAGGATCATGACCTGAGTGGAAGGCAGATGCTTACCTGACTGAGCCACCCAGGTGCTCCTCTACTGGTCTGTTCTGAACAGCTCATGGAAGCGGAATCATACTGTATGTGACTTTTTGTGTCTGGCTCTCAGTCCCCTCTATTTTTTCCCCCAAAACTTCTTTCTTATCACCTTCTTCCATATTATCATAATTCATTTATTTTATGTTCACTGTTCATAACCTGTTCCTTCCCACTAGAATGTAGATTCCTCGTGGAGAGGACTTTTATCTTTTCTCCACTCCTAGATAGGTGGCTGGCAACGGGAAGGTACTCAACACCTAACCCTAATGAAGGTTAAGTCAGGCTGCCTTGGACAATGTGTTGGACCACTGCCCTTTCCTCCTAATCTCCAAATTCTTTCTTCCTTCAGTGCGGTGACCACCCTTTCTTTTGTCTGAAATGCTCTTGTGGCTCTGTGGCCTTCAGGCCTCAGCTCTCAGCTTAAAGGTTGCCCCTCATATTCTGAATACCCTGTTCTCCCTACATCTTGGCTGCTCCCTTTCCACATTTGTCCCCCGCTTTTTTTTTTTCTTAATTAAGTAATGTCTATGCCCAACATGGGGCATGTTTATCTCACTACCCTGAGATCAAGAGTTGCAGGCTCTACCAACTGAACCGGCCAGGTGGCTCTGTTTTGTCTTCTTTATGGCTTTCTTCATGGTCTGCTTACTTGCACACAGTCTGGCTTCCCAGCACAAGTGGAACAAGTACCTCGAGAGGCCTGGTCTCTCTCGTTCATTACGGCGTCTACCATCCACAGCACTGCCTATGTGCTGGATGAATGAACTAACTCGTAGCAGCAGAAAAGAGCTCAGGAGCAAAGTGAAGCCTGGGACAAGCGGGGACCCAGAGCCAAATTCCCTCATCCATCCTTCTGTTCCCTTTCCCTTCATCAGCCAAAAGACCACAGCAGCTCAAGAGGTCGCCAGCTTCAAAAAGTTTAATTGCTGAAAACATCCAGGGTATACTCAGGCCAGTCCCTGAGGGGTTCACAGCCCCCTGAATTGGGCCCTCAGCTCTGTAATGCCCCTTTCTCCTGGTTTCACACCTGAGGAGGAGGGCAACTGGTCCCTGTCCCCTGAGACTGGTGCTGCTCCAAATGGCCTGGCAGGGGGCCAGCCCCCAAGACTCCTGATAAGAAGTGGGGCAGCAGGCGAGAGAGGACAGCGTGTAACAACTGAAGGTGCTGGGCGAAGCCAGCCCAGGCTGGGACCAGCCCAGGGGTGTGCTACTGACCCCCACTCCCCCCCACCCCACGCCCACACCCCTGGCTCCCCATGCTAGCAGGCAGCTGAGGAAAAACAGCCAGTCCCACAGAAAGCAGAGGTGCAGACAATCCACGGGAGCTACAGTGGGGCCCAGAGGCCAGAGAAGTCCCCAAGGCTCAAAGGAAGCCAGGGCTTTGGGATAAAGTGTGCCAGAGCCAAGAGGCCTCTCCCAGCTGGAGGGTGAGATGTGAGGCGTGCAGAGGGCACCACGCCAGGTGGTTCTAGGAGGTGGCAGCGGCCGGTGAGGCTAGAGGTAGTGGTGGGCAGGCTAGTCCTGGGGAGATAAACCAAGGGGGTGGGGGGTGAGAGGTCTGGGGAAGGGTGGGGGGCGTCGGCTGCAAGGTGACGGACGGAGGGAGGCGATGCCAAGGTCCTCTTCTCTACTCACCCACTCGTCCTCGTCCACACCTTCAAACGAGTCCTGGGGGAGTGGATCCTCCCGGTTCCCTAGCTTGGCCACCATGGCATTCAGCAGCTAGACCGGACAGGAGAAGAGTTGGGAAGGCAACAGGACAGGACTTCCAAGCCCAGAACACAGGACCTCACACTGAACCCCTCAAGATTGTGAAAAGAGCCATTTTCATCAGAGCCATTACATCTGACGAAGTGGTTGTTTTCACAGAAAAAGAAACCTCATCAGGGATCAGGGGGCCAGAGGCAGATGGACACACAGCACTGGAGTCCCAGGGCGGCTATCTCCGCACACTGCCTCAGACGCTCAAATGTGCGCCAGGGTCCCAAACGTATTTGGGTCTCAAAGTCTTGGCTCTGTTTGGGTTGGGCCAGGCCGGATAGGGACCTCTTTCTGCCCTTCCCTGGCTTCCTGAGTCCCCTGCCCCATGGGTCAGCTACAGGGGTCTCCCCATCAAGCTGCCCAACTGAGCGAGGGATGACACCAGCTCCTGCCTCAGCTTGGGCTGGACTAGAGAATGGGAAGCCAGTCACCAGGTGTAGCCAGGACCCTCTGCGTGCCACACTGGCCAACTGTGTCCTGTGCCTACCTCTTCCTTCTTTTGCTGGTCCGACTTCTCTTCCAGGTAGAGTGCTGAGGGTGGGACCCGTCGGGCAGGGGCTTCACGGGGGGCCTGGCTCACTGAGGTGGGGGAGGGACAGGCATCGGACATCAGAGAATCCCCCTGGTGAGGACTCTTTGCCCAGCCCTTGATTCTTGGGGAGGAGACGCCAGAGGGGGCAACATCAGCTACTCCACCCTCTGTTCACAAGGCCCATTAGGGGTACCTGGCAGTGTGCGTGTGTGCCTGTGTGCACGTGTGTTTGTTTCTGTCAGGGTTGGAAACACAGACCCTGTGCTCTGTCCTCAAAGGGCTCAGAGTCTAAGCCTGGAAATGCAAGCACCCCATCCTTGGGAATGCCAGGGGTTCCTGTGTCCCATCAGGGACAGGGGGACCTTGGACTTGGCCATTTGCCCCTTTCTCCCATCCCTACCCACTCCCCTGCTTCCCGCTCACCACCCCCCAGCTCCTCATCCTACCTGGGGTCATGCCAGGAGGCTGCAGGCTGAGAAGCTGGAGCTGCCCATTGGCACCGGCCAGCCAGGCGCTGGCACTGAGCACTGGCTCCCAGCTCATGGCTGTGTCTGGGAAGACATCATCCTGGAAGAACTCTTTCTGTAGGGAAGGAGGAAGGGGCTACCCGGAAGCACCAACCAGATGCCCAGGGCACATGAACATCCCTTGGAAAGGCAGTAAGGTAAGACCCAGGACCCCGGGCTGGGCCTTCTGCCAGTTTCAGAATCTCAGCAGAGTAAGCGGTACAGGTGCCCCAAAGAGCAGTGAAATGGCATTGTTTGGTGACAGGGCCAGTCAGGCTCCAAAGCTCCTGACGGAGGTTGGGAAGGGGGACTAGGTGTTGGGTGCCAGGCCTCCAACCGTACCCTGACTCGGGGTAGCCGGAAGGCGACAGGCTCCAGGGAGGTCTGGCGAAGCCGCAGGCATCGGGCAAACTCTACTTCCCGCACGTCACACTCCGTCTTGGGCAGGAGGATGAAGCCCTGGGAGAACAGGGGAGTCTGAGCTGCCACCGGGGCCTTCCCGGAGCGCCAGCACCACACCCTGTCCCTGAACCGCGGCGTGCTGGCGGCGCTCAACTGCGAGCTCTCTGGAGGAAAGACGCCCCGATGGGTAGCCCTGATGGTGACTTCACGCTACTGACAGAATGTGTTCAGTGCAGAGCTGGGGGGACCCGTGTGGTAGCCCTGGAGAGTGTCTCCACTGACAGCTCCCACAGATGTACTAAGTAAGCCCAGCAGCACAAAATCAGCTGTAAGATCAGCTAAAATGAGTGAGAAGTGATACACTGGATGTTTATTGCCCTGGTTTTTAATGTAATTTATTTGTAGGTTCATATAACTTAAGATTTTATGGATTAATTTTTAATAGCGGTAGAGTTTAACAGCCAGCTCCAGAGAGCCGCCAGCCGGCCCTCGCCCAGTGACCTGCTGACCTCACAGGCCCCTGCACTTCCCCATCTGGCCAGGAGAGGGCGAGGGAGCCCGGTGTCCTCCAAAGAAAGGAGGACTAGGGAGCGCCCCTCACCTTGTGGGGGTCCGGCGAGGTGAAGCTATTGCACTCCAGGAAGAAAGGAGCCTCCGGGAGCAGCTCATACAGGAACACGCGGGTGTCGCCCTAGGTCGCGGGGTGGTGAGAGGGAGGCGGCCAGGTCAAGCTGCCTTCCTCCCCACCGCTCACCTGCCCACCAACCCCACCTGCATACCCCAGCCCACCTTGCCGGTGAGTAGCACCAGGCTGGTATCTGGGTCATAGCTGGGAAGCAGAGTAGAGGGAGCCACGTCCAACCCCAGGACCGCCAAAGGGCCACCAGCCAGGGCCTCGGTGGGATACAGAAGCAGCTGGCGCTCACTTCGGCTGCAAGGGAGATCCGGGGAACAGAAGCAGACTCTTAAAGCTGCAGAGGCCTGGATCAGGGCAAGGACTCTGGCAAGCACCCTGGTCAGGCTGGGGACCCAGAGGGCTTCGGAGCCTGACGGGGCTCTGTCCATTCTCTTTCCTGATCCAGTTCCCAGAACTACTGGCCTAGAGTCACGCCACAGCCTCATCCCTGACTGCTACTCACTGTTGTCCCTGACCCTTCTCGGCACAGTCCTAACACTGCACTGTTACCTGACCATTAAGACCTCTAGTCTGGACTTATCTCCCCACACTCAGTTTCTCATCCTCTGCTCCGGCCTGACTGGTCAGCTTCCTGGCTTTTCCATCCAGACTTGAATGCCCTCTCCCCTGGGTTTCTGGGTACTAGCTCTTTTGTGGCTCAATTCAGATGACATCTCCCTTAGGAGGCCCTCCCTGGTTCCTCCTCCCAAGTGCCAAATACCAATCCCTCGGACCTCCCTAGTAGGCTTGGTTTCTTCATGCTCTTTACCTGGTCCCCACCAGGCATGGGCTCCAGGCAGCAGCACGGGGTTCTTACCTTCTGGGTTCCTAGTTGACTCATTCTTCCTCTCCACCTCCCTCTTTCCCATGCATCCACCAATCTACCCACCAACCCACCGATACATCCAGCCATCTTTCCACCCATCCAATCAGTGAATAGCAGGGACAGGTTTTGATGCCTAATACACGTATGGGCGTCTGGGGAAGGAGGACACAATTAGCTGGGGATGGTGGTCCCCGAGTCCTTACCTGTCAAAACCAGACACCAGCAGACAGTGGCCATCACACACCCAGACTACACGGGCTCCACGGGCTCCCTCGGGCCCTGGGCCTTCCTGTTGGGATACAGCATGTGAAGCCCAACAGCCATCCCTTGGGCAGGTCTGGAGGCTGCCCCCAGTGTACCCTGCTCACCTGCAGGGGCTCAGGGCCACCCCGGGGCTCATAGACCCGCAAGTACCCGTCCTTGCAGACAGTGGCCAGATGCTGTCCGTCGGGACTCCAAGCCAGGCTAAATATCTGGAGGCAGGTGCAGACAGATGTGAGAGGCAGCTCTGCGCATATGGCTGGGTCCCTGCCCACACACGTCCTACCTGGTCCCGGTGGCCCTGCAGCTTCAGCCGCTCGGCTCCCGCCTGAAGGTCCCAGATCCGAATGGTGAGGTCATAGGAAGAGGAGGCCAGCACATCGGCGGCCAGGGGGTGGAAGCGCAGAGAGTAGATCTTCTCTGTGTGGCCTTGGGGAGAGGCATGGGGGAATGTTGAGCCCCTCAGGAGTCACCGCCCATCTCCCAGCCCCCACCCTGGGCCCAGCTGACCTGTGAGCACGGCCTCAGGTGTTGTGAGTACCTCCTGCAGGCCCTCTGGGGGCACCCGCCACAGTCGGATCCTGGCGTCCTCCCCGCCTGCAGAATGCAGGCTCATCACTGCTGTGCCCAGCACCTCTGGGCTCCCCCGGCCCTCCTTCAGACCCCCGAACCCTCCCTCAAACCTAGCACCCAGCCTCCTTACCCACAGCGAGGCGGCAGGGGTCAAAGGGGTCCCAAGCCAGATCTGTCACAGCTGCCCCATTCTGCAGCGTGGGCAGTGCTGTGTCGGGCAGGCGGCCAGGCTTCTGCAGCTGTGGGAGGCAGCGCCCTGGCCCATCAGTAACAGGCGGGGAGCTCAGTCCCCAGGGGCTGCAGGACAAGCTGTGTGCCCGCACCCCCGCCCTCTGCAGCCAATGCCCCACGGCTGGGGGCCCCAAGCTCTCTGCCTCAGCCATCTTCAGCTGAGCCCCAGGTGCCAACTATGAGGTCCCAGAAAGTGACGGGGGGCAGTGTGGAGCGGAGGTAAGAGCTCAGGCTTGGGGCCCAGGTAGCCTGGGTTCGAATCCCAGCTTACACGGCCGTGTGACCTGACAGGGCACTAAACCTCTCTGTGCCTCACTGCTCTCTTCCATCCGTAAAACGGGAAGAAGAGTGGTATCCCTGCGGGACAGCAGAGGGGTTTTAAGGGGATGCACGGTGAGTGCCCATCACTGAGACTGGAGCTGGTGTGGATACCCCATGCCCTTAGCTTCCTGCAGGGCCCTGGGGCACACGGTGGTGGGTGGGGACCCTCACCTCCAGCACAGCCACTTGCCCGCCACTGCTGAGCAAGGGCACGGCCACGCGCAGACGGTTGGCACAGAATCCGTCACTCTCGCCGGGCGTGGTGAGGTTGAGCCCCTTGAGGTTGGTGATGTGGCTGTCTCGGTGCAGGACGGTGCCCTGAGCATGGCGGAACCTGGAACTGGGGCCTGGCAGGCGGCAGGGACAGAGCCACATGAGGACTCCCTGCCTGTCTGCTTGCCCTGAGTCCCGGCTGCCTGCTCCCCTCACTGCAGGGCGCACGGCCCGTGCCCCAGCCTCTGCCAACACAACCTGCCCAGAACTATGCCTGGAAACAGGACTCAAGCCCAGAACTCCAGGGAACATCGAGGCTGCCCTCTTCCTTGAGACTCGCCTCATCCCAAAGGGACAGGTGACCCCCCGGGAGGGGAGGTGAACATACACAGGTTTAGTTCCTGCCCAGACACACGTACCCAGCAGGCTCTGCAGGGACCTCTGGCTGGGGCTGGTGCCGATGCCACTGGAGCTAGAGAGCGAGGGCCCCAGGCTGGAGGGCGTGCAGGGTGAGGTCAGCGAGCTGAGAGGGGAGGAGAAGCCCTCCTGGGGGAGAAGCACCCTGGGTCAGCCAGCAGGCCCCCAGTGTGTTGGCCAAAGCGGAATGGCGCTGGGGTCATCAGTCTGGGCCCCTCCTCCCGGCTGGTGGGACACTGTGTGGGCAGGAAGCCTCACTGTGGGGTGTTGGGTGGAGACATAAACACCCACACTGACCAGGGCTGGAGGTGACACAGTGCAAGCTAAGCTTCAGACTGCGTGGACAGAGGGTGGTAGCTGCCAGCTCCTAGCTTTGTAGGAGAACAGGCCCAGTTTGGTTAAGATCTGCCAGGATTTCAAGAGAAGCCAGAAATCTGGATTTTCTGTGAAAGTCTTGCTTTTCATGTGTTTGCTCAATTTAGAGAACAGTGCGATGTTCTTTATTTATGCTTCACGTGTTTCTCTCTCTTGCGCTTAACAGCTAAAAAAGGCTCAAAGACCATCAGGCGGCCCAAAGTTCTTGCCAGCTTTGACTCAGGGGACCCACGGTGGCGGCAGGATGGGGAGGACAGGCGGACAGCCCAGGTACTCACGCTGGGGTCCGCATCACCCCCGGGGGTGTCTGCAGGCACCGCCACAGCAGGTGGGGCTGCATCGGGCGTGGGCTCCGCGGGGGGCACCAGGCAGGAGGTGAAGCTGGGGTAGGGCCGGTGAGCTGGGTGGAGGCTCACCTTCTGCACCTGTGGGAGGAGGCTGGCGTTTGAGATAGGGGGATGGGACAGGTGTTTGAGGCTGGGTGAGCAGACAGCCGGACAGGACAGTGCAATGGCCTGCCAGACCGTGCCCCTACCTGCTGGTTGCTCCCAGCCCACCAGGCATGGGGGTCAGAGGCGGGCACGCAGCCTGCGGTGTCTGGGAACAGGTCCTCGTGGAACTCCACAGCCTAGTAGTAGTAGACAGGTATGTGGCCGGGAAGGTCCAGGCTGCCCGGGCCCTCCTGGCCCCTCACCCAGGGTTCCCCTCACCTTGCGAGGCACGTGGTAGCTGACAGGCACGATGGCCATGTCGCTCAACTGCAAGACGCGGAGCACCTCGCAGCCCATGACGGCCAGCGCCCGCCGGGGCACAAGAGCCGCGCCCCGCAGCACGTTCTCCAGGAGGCACTGGGTCACTGTGGGGGACACCACGGGAAGACAGTCGGGGAGGGTGGGAGAGAGGAGGGGTAGGACGGAGGAGAACAGGGCTTACCTGGGCTCAGTGCTGGCTGCTGGGGGGCTACCTCATAGCAGTACAACTGACTCTCGCCCTGAAACAAGCCCAGCCTGAGTGTGGCCACTCGCGGTCAGGCCGCCTGCGCCAGGCCTCCTCCGCGGGCACCAGCTCCGTACCCCAACCCAGCTCCCGCCCCCTAGCCCCGCTCCGTCCCCACCCCGCCCCCCTCCCGCTCCCAAGCCCACACCAGCGCCCCGCCCTCAGTTGGCTTCACCGTGCACACAGTAAGAACAGGGCACAGTCCGGATTTACAGAGCGCCTTGCCAGGGGCTAACCCTGAGTGTTGGCCTTGTCCACAAAGCTGACATTCTTGGGCGTTACAGTCATCCCGACCTGAATGCCCCTCAGCCTGGCAGGGGTGCAGCCTGGGTCACACGGCTTAGGCTTCTTTCTGTCCCCAGTCTCCCAGGTGGCGGGCTAGGTCAAAGGTTGTGACGGACCTGGCACGTGAGGGCACTACACTTGGTGGGAGGCGCTGACAAGGACGGGCACTCTTGCTCACCTTTCCTGCCAGGATCAGGAGCCCGGAGTCTGGGTCCAGCAGGGGCAGAAGAGACCTGAGGGAGAAAGGGCTAGTGGACAGGATGCGGCCAGCCTCTGTCCCTGAGGGGCAGCTGGAGAACGGTCAGCCTCGTGACTCCAGATGGGGGCTCAGGCCAAGCGCCACGCTGGCGGGGAGGGATGTGGCCCCTCTAGCTGATCCAGCCTGTCCCCTGGGACCCTCCACTTTCTCTCTCCCTGTGGTACCAACACACGGACGCTGAGCACATCCCCATGTCCCAGCGTTTCTTGCCCTGGCTTCCCCATCTGCCCACCTGCTTCACTCCAGGACTCATATGGACCCTGGGCATAGGGAAGCTGGGCCCCCCTTCTACACCTCAGTCCTGAGCTCCATCCCAGGCTCACCAGCTCCAGAAAGAGCCCACATGCACTCTGTCCCTGGGTTCCCATTGTGGCCAGCCCACGCATCAGGCCGGAGTTACTAAGGAAGCCGAGTGGGCCTGCTGGAACCAGGGACTCCCTCCATCCCTGCCCAGTACAGTCGTCCTGGGTGTACCAGGTCTGCACTAAGGTTTGGGGACCCCCTCCTCAGTTACCCCAGGCTTCTGAGGACATCTTAGAGACTCAGAAGCCTCCCCAGCATGACTTTAAAACTAAGCCAGGGGCTGGGACAAGGGCCTCCTTCGCCCTTCCCTCCCCATTCTCCGTCCCGACCCTGGATGGGGGGCAGTGGCTGGGAACATAGAGGGCAGGCTGGAAGCCCCCAGCACCCCTGCCACTCTATACCAGTCACCTCTGGACCGATGGCCTTTCACTGCCAGGAGAATTCTGACAGGTGCCTTCATTTGGTAGTTTCTTCTTCCGGTCTCGATTTCACGTCCCTAGGAACCCAAGGGCCTGGACTCTCACCCCAGTCCTGACGCTGCCCCTCAAACAGAGACCCTTCCTCATTGTCGTCCCAGTGGTGAGAGGTCGCCCAGCTGCGGCAGCTGCATCTATCCCTCACCCAGACAACAGAGGGCCCAGCTCCCCCTTCCCTGTCTATCCATTCCCTCCCGGCCAGCTGCCCAAAGCCTGCCTGCTGCCCACCTCTCCTCCCTACCCTACTGGGAGCCACAGAGGGGGCTGGGGAGCTGGGTGGGGCCCTGTCTCCACAGCTTCCGGGAGTCCTCCGGCCCGTCACCTGTGAGTAACAAGGCTCTAATTACCTTGGGTCAGCAGTGTAAGCTGGGCTCAGAACTGCCCTTCTTGACCTGGTCTGACTAGTGCCTTCTGTGGGGGAGCAGATGGGCAGGGGAACAAGGTTGGCGAGTGACCCGAGGTGCACCCCACACGGATGCTGGCTCCACTGGGGTTGGAAGCAGGTCCCTTCAGCGGGACCTTCATTCACTCACTCCTTCACTGCCAACCATTCATTCCTTTGCCAAGCTGATCTGTGCCCAGCCCTTGGCTCGACCCGTAGCTGGGACTAGAACTGAGTGCAACGGACCCCACCTCTGTCCTCAGGCTGCTCACGGCTGGGCCTGAGAGCCAGACACAGTCATCTAAACATATGAAGGAAAAGCTCCCTGGGGACGCATGGCGGGGGTGGGGAGGGCAGGGGGACCTGACTTTGGCAGGCTGCATGGGAGGGGCATGTTCCCTACGCCCCAAGGGCTGAGGAGGAATCAGCCAAGTGTGGAGAGTACTCTCCAGGCAGTTAGAGCAGCCTGTGCAAAGGCTCTGAGGTGCAGCAGGCAGGTACTTGGTCTGTTGGGGAACAGAGTGAAAGATGATGTGGCTGGTGGCCTGGGCAGTGAGGGGGAGGGGCTGAGCTTCCAGTGGGGGTGGGCAGAGGCCAGACAGAATGGGGCCTACATAAGAAGGGGAATTCTGCATCCCTCCATCAGACAAGCAATAAGAAGCTAATGACACGTCTTAAGTGAAAGGGGACAGGATCAGACGTGTGCTGAGCGGAGATCACCATGTGGAGATGGACAGGAGGGTGTGGAGAAGGGAGGTGAGGGGCTCAGGGTAGCATCTGAGAGGAGTGGAGGGACTCCTGAGGCCCCACTGTCACCTGGACAAGAACTGGGGAACGGGCCCGTGGGTGGCATTGACAGCTCATCCCGGCTCTAATCCAACTTCCTCAAGACGCGCCACCTGGCCTCCCTGCACTCCCTCCCCATCAGCCCAAACTGGCCAGCCCACTGACTCAGGCGCTGGGGGGCGCGGGGGCAGGAAGTCATGGAGGGCAGGGCTGGCTCCTCCAACAGGTCAGGCCAGTCTTCCTCGCTTCGGGGCAGAGCCATCCACGGCACAGGCCAGGAAATGGGGTCATGGCACCCAGCCCCCAGGGCTGACCAATAGCTGGCACGGGTCTGACCCCAGGCTTGTTAAGAGAGCCAAGCCAGGTCTGGGTCTGGAATACAGAACATGGTTCCTGGCAGAGGACCAGAGGTGGTAAGAGCTGGCACGGGCACCTCTCCCACTGCTATGCTATGGGGCAGGGCTGGCATCTGGGCCTGCCATTGGAAGGACTCTGACTCAGGTCCAGGGGTCTGCTCCAGAACGAAAGTCACAGAAGGTCTGGAGCCCAGACCTGCACAGAAGATGCAGGACAACAGTGGTACCAGGTCACAGAAGGGAGGAGTTAGCACCTGATAATCCCACCAGCTTTCCCAATATTCCTGTATTTAGCACAGGAGGTACTGCACGTCAGGAAAAGCAGCTTTAAGAGTTCTCTGGGTCTCCTTGCCAGCCCATCTCTCCCCTTCAGACCCACGAACCTAGATATCCTGGCGTTGTCCCTCGTCAAAAGCAGTCCAGGTCCCTTGGATCTGTCCTGGCTACCCAGACTGGGCAGTTGGGAACCCCCTCCCAGACCAAGCCTTGCCCCACACTCCTAGCTGCTTTAGAATCAGGTTCTAAAGGGGTGTAGTACCTTAATCCCATATGAGGAGAGAATGGAAAAACTAGGGGCTGGAAGCTATCCTTACACCTCTGGAGGGAGTGGGAGTATAGCATGTGTGAGTCCAGGTTCGGGATTGGGGTGTGGGAGAGACCCTTTAGGTGGGTGGGATCTCCCTATTAGCAAGAACTGGGCACAGAAGCTAAAAGTTTTGGGGCCTGTCAAGAAGTCCTGTTCCTTAGGGCGCCTGGGTGGCTCAGTGGGTTAAAGCCTCTGCCTCAGGCATGCTCAGGTCATGACCCTGGGATCGAGCCCTGCATCGGGCTCTCTGCTCAGCAGGGAACCTACTCCCTCCTCTTTCTCTCTCTCTCTGCCTACTCGTGATCTCTGTCTGTCAAATAAATAAATAAAATCTTAAAAAAAAAAAAAAAGAAAAAAAATGAGAGCTTTAGGGGACACAAGGCCATCTGACCAAAGCCATACAGTACTGACCGCAAACTCAAATGTCTCAGGAATGTGAGTGAGTGAAGCAGCCTGGTGGGAGACATTTGGGAGTGGTGGGGACTGGGGCAGCCAGTGAGCCTGGGCCTCCATCAGAGGGGGGCAGCTACTACTCAGCCCTTGCCCAGGCTGGGAAGTCCCAGACAAGCTGGGAAGTCCCATTTTAATGTGAAACCACCAGATTTTTCAATGTTGGCAATGGCTTCAAAGTTTTAAAAAGTCCCAGACAGGCCAAATGAAACGCAGCACTGGCCCAGGAGCAAAAGTTCACACGCCATGCCCCACACGTACATCTACACCAAGAAAAGTGTGTAGTGCAGGCCGGGTTGGAGGAGATGGCAGGTATCCCAAGGCTTTCCGAAGTTGGGAGCTGAGCTGGTCCCCCAAAGCTCACAAATGTGGATCAAGAGGGCAGAGCATTTTCCTGGAATATTCCAAGGCAGGGGATTTTTCTGGACTAGTCTAGCCCTTGACACTGCCCTCCCCCAACCAAGGGCCAACATCAGCAGCACTCAGGCCCCACCCACGGAAGGTGAGGCCCAACCTCCCACCCCATCCCACTCCTCCAGTACTGTGGGGCCTTGGGCAGACTCACTTCCCTTTCCCGTGTCTCAGTCCCCTCATCTAAAATGTGGAGAAGGTCACCCAGGGACACTCACCTACCCCCAAAGCCTTCATGGCTAAAAGGACCCCAGAACTCAGATTCGGCATTAGAGATTTTACTTCGGAGGTTCTCAGGGGACTGTGTGTGGCCTGCCCAAGAGTTTTTTAAATTGGGATTAGCTACCAACAATAACACATTGAGAGATTTCAACTAAAAAACCCAGATTTCCAGTTTCTCTTGAAAAACCTGAAACTCTGGCAGACTGGGGCAGGTCATAGGGGTCGAGCCTTTCCACCAACCCTTACTTTCCCTACCCACCCATCGCCACCTCTCCAGGTCTCCACAAGCTATGGTGTTAGGGTTTAAACACTGTCCTTATGCCGCCCGCCTGGTATGCGCAGGTATCCGGGTTTGAAACTCTTGGTCTCAATATTCTCTTGCTTTTGCTTTTACGAAAAACGGACCCGCCCAGAATCATATGGCAAACTAGTGGCACAGCAGACGGGAGCGCGGGACTCCGTCCTCCTTGGTCGGGAGGTGGAGGAACGAGTTTCAGGCGGCGGGCGAAATGACCCCTTTAGCGGAGAGAGGAGGTGGGTCTCTATCGGCCCCGCCCCGCCCCGCCCCAAGGGGGAGAGGCCCCGCCCCCAGCCCTTAAACCGCGACCCGCCTCCCGCGAGCTGACTCCGCAGCCCAAGCCCGGGGCGGGGAGAACCGAACGCGGCTGCCTCGGGACCCCGGATCTCAGGACCCCATCGGGCCGGCCGGCCCACCCCGCCCGGTTCCTGCTGCTGCTGCCGCCGCCCGGTGAGTGTCTACCGGAACGGGGCGCTGCGGGCGGAGACGGCGGACGCCATGGGGCGGGCTATGCAAAGCGCCGATCACGCGCGCGAACTACCCCCCCGTCGCGCGGACAGGCACTCAGGACGGACACGCGACCCCCAGCCTCGCACAATCACCCGGACTGACCGGGGTCCAAGGCGGACGGGCCCCATGCACCCCCTGCCCGCCCGACTTGCCCCCTCCTCGGGCAGCCCAGGATAGCCCTACGACCGCGCGCGCCCGCGCGCGCGCGTACAAGGCTCACCGGCTGGTAGCCGGCAGGGCTGTGAGCAGACAAAATAAACACCCCCTCCCTCGCTTCCTCCTCCCACGGCTGGGCCCTCCGGCATGACCAGTTTTATGAATCAAACCCCTTTGAGGGGATAGTCAAGCCATGGTCTTGGTTACTTTTACCTCCTGGAGTGGGACAGTCTGGTTCTGGGCCTGGAGCCCCTGTGCAGATCTGTAGATTGGCCACCTGGGGGTACTGAGTGCCCTTGTCACCATACCTGGGGCCCACAGGTATGCAGCTTTGGGGAGGACTGGGGATGGCTAGGAGGTATCCGATGCCCCCTGGGGGGCAGGGAACAGATCTTGGCTGGCTGGGGCCCTTCCTTTTCCAGATATTAGGGTGCCCCAGCTCTGCCTCTGCCAACCACAGGGCTTTGCTTGGGCTATGAACCCAATGGCCAGGAGCCAGCTTAGTCCTTTGTGTCCCTGGGCTGGCAGCTCTGGGGCCTGAGGGCTGCTGAGGTCCCCTGTGGTCACTGGCAGGCCAGGCGTTTGGTGCCAACCATTCCGCCTTGCCCCCATTTGTTAAAGATTACCACACCAGGGTCACTGACTGCCTCTCCTGCTGGGGCCCAGGGGTGGAGTCTGCAAGGTGGGAAGGAGGGAAAGGCCCTGAAGGTCCCCGTGTCTCCCTGCTTGCCTTTTGCACCAAGGGCAGGTGAGGTTCTGGAAGAGGCACCAGGACCCAGAGCCCTCCTCTCCAGGGCAAGAGCTTATGGGGCTGGGACACTGCACTAAATTTCAAAGGTTCCTTCCTGCTAGGCTGGACTTTGGGTGTTGAAGGCAAAGAAGGGTAGCTGGGTAGATGCCCCAGAGGGCACTGAAGTCCAATATGGGCCCAGCTGTTGGCAAGGCCCAAAAGGGATAAGGCAGGCGTGTGGGGGGATGGGAGAGAAGTCCCCTGAGTTGGCTGTCTTCTCCCAGGGGAATCAGCCCCCGGAGCTTCTGTAAACAGAGTGTCAGAGGCAGGAAGAGGGCTCTGGTAATGTGCAGCCCAGCTGGATTCCCTCCAGACCATTATCTGGCCCAGGGAGGGAGGATGAGCACACACGTGCCAGACAGGGGGCCCGGGCACTGGCTGTCCCCACCTCCCCCAGCTGCATACTGAAACAGCTACTCTGGGACCTGGGGGTCCGGAAGGTCAGATGTGGTCAGTGGGGGACTGGTGTCGCAGGGCATCTGCTGGGACTCTGACAATGAGGAAAGGGAAGTGAACATGACTAGCCCCTCAGATACTGCCCCGACCTGTGTTCTCCCTCAGAAGCCTCTGTGGCAGGCAGGGAGATGCCCTGGGCAGGGTCCACAGTTTCCGGTTCCCATTCCTGACACCCTCATTCCCCACAGCCCTGGGGGAGCTGGAGCAAGTCCCAGGTAAAGAGGGTTGAGTCCTCATGGGGTCTTGTAAGTGGACCCTTCCCCTGAGCTGGGCAGGTCCTGCGAAAAGGAAAGTGGGGTCTCAGCTGCCCCCAGGAGGCAGCTCCCACCTCAGAAAGCCAGCCAGCCAGTCCCCCTTGGAGACCAGAGAGAAGGCTAGGTGAGCCTGTCCCACAGAAGCATCCCTGACCATCTACAGGCCCTGAGCTCTCGGGAAGGGCATCAATGCCACTGAACGGGGTTAGTGGCCCCTCCCGTAGCCCCCTCAGCTCCCCTTAGAGTCCCTCCCTGAGCCAGGGAGCCCAAGGCTCTCTGCTGCCAAGAAAACCAGCTCCCCTCACTGCTGTGGAATTTGCAAGAGTTCTTGGAGAAGGGGGAGGGAAGGAGGGAGTGTGTGTGTGTGTGAGAGCACGGCCCAGTGGGCGTGTGTCTGGCGTGGGCATGTGTTTGCGCGCGCGTGACTGGAACAAGGCTATGTTTGGGGGCGGGCTGGGGTGCTGCAGGAGTCTGAGTGCACCGCAGGCAGACAGGGGCTCAGCCTTCCTCCTTTTATCGGTTTCCACATTCCAGAGTCAGCCGGATTGCTTTCCTTCAGCTGGCTGGGACGCCTGGCTGGCCAGGCCCTCAGGCCTCCCCCACTTTTCCTCATTCCAGCCTCCCTGGGTATGAAGAGGCTGAAGCAGGCTCCCTCGAGCCGCCGTGGTTTGGGGGGATAGAGACAGGCAAGGGGCCAGTTCTCCAGGTTGGGGACAGTCCCCCCAACCAGTCTCCTCCAGGGGAATGCAATAAGGCTGACATTCCTCTGCGGCTGCCTGAGAGATTTAATTAAAGAGGGAGGAGAGAGCTGGCTTGCACTGAGAAGGGGCTGAGGCGGTCACTGGGGCCCCTACTGGCCCTGGGCCTGGATGGGCAGCGGTAAGAACTGAGAGACCCGGGTTGGGGAGCCGGGTTGCGGCTCCCCTGAACAGCTCACAGACCCCAGGAGGGGCCAGTTTTGCCGCAAGGGAACTGAGGACCCTGGGCATGGCAAGAGTGAGAAGGGCAAAGATCCCTTCAGGGCCACTTCCTTCTCGGTCCCAGACAACCTGGGCCCAGCTGGCTTGAGCTGGTGGCCTCCCTTGGTGACTAAGGTCTTCCTCTGGCAAATCCATGGTTAATTGCAGGGTTAGGGCCTTACTTGATGGATGCTTGGCCCTGGGTGGGGACAGGACAGCTAGGAGGCCCTAGGTCTGACTGAGCCTAGCCCCTGTGGCATCACACCCGCGCGTGCCGATGGTGGCATCTGGACTGGCCCATTTCTAGTTGGGCCACAGCCACCAAATAGCTCCTGGGGAAGCAGGTGTCCTCTCCCAACAGAGTGGCACCTCTTCCGACTGAGATGACATATCTCGCCACCCTGAGGGCCCACTTGGGCAGAAGGGCTTTAGTCACCAGTCTCCCAGTCCTGGGCTGACAGGTCTGGTGGCTGCCAAGTCACCCACGGTGCCACTGAAGGCACCCATTTGGGGCCAGGCAGCTCCTGCCTGGGAGGAAATAGGAGGGGAGAAAAGGGCCCAGCTCCTGCTCTTTTGGCACGCCCAACTAACCACACCTGCTGGCGACCCGGACCCCTCCTTGGACATCCAGACTGTCCCCCTTTGCAATCTTCTGCCCCAAGCTCTGAGCCCTGAAGGGGAGACTCACTGCAGGAGCTTCTCCAAAATGCAGCTCTGCCTGGGCCTTATCCAATTGGCAAGGAGTGGAGAGGCCCTCAGGAACTTCCCAAAGCTTCCCGGGAGAATGTGATGTGTACCTGGGGTTGAGAAACCCCTGGGGTTAAAGGTGGGAGACAGAAAGACAGCGAGGGAAGGGAACTGGATGAGGTCACAAAGTGGTGCCTTGGGCTTCACGTGCAGAATGAGCAGAGCCGACTGCAGCAGAAGGTAGAGTAAGGGAGAGGAACCAAGACCAGTAGGGACTCCCGGCTTCATGACATGACAGGACCAGACTGCGGTCTCCAACCTCACCTTGTCCCCTTCCTCTGAGAGCCTAGGACGGAGACCCCAACCTCTCTGCTCTGCTGTGCCCCAGGAGTGGGGAGATGGGCGGATCCAGCCTCGGCTCTGAGTCTCCTCAGACACGTCAGCGAAACCGGAGCCAGCCATCCTGGCCGCCGGCATGGTCCCCGCCTGCCTGGGGGGGTGGGGTTGGCAGACTCCTGGGCTGGGCTGCTGCCAGGCCTGGCCGGCAGGCCTTAGC
The DNA here is from genome assembly GCF_030435805.1 of Mustela lutreola. NCBI lineage: Eukaryota > Metazoa > Chordata > Mammalia > Carnivora > Mustelidae > Mustela > Mustela lutreola. The sequence goes on along the minus strand of NC_081306.1, from coordinate 20,273,147 downwards.
CCGGGGGTGGGGGTGGGGGGCACTGGGAGCCAGAGGCCCGGAGCCTCAGGGTCAGTCCTGCAGCACCAGACCCCTGCACCCACGCCACAGTTTCTGGCCCAGGAAGGGTTTGTGTTGGCCTCGTCTGTCCGACCCTATGTCCCCAGCAGCCAGGCATGTGGCCTTCCCCAGGAGCAGTGAGATGCGCAGTCTTGGCTCTGATGTGGTCCCCCAGATGCCTGGGGGTCCCACCCACTCACTAGCACCTGCCTGACCCAGGGCCCATGTGTGACTGGGCGCCTCCAGATGTCCCCCACACTCAGATGTGGGTGAGGGCCCCAGGGTCCCACTGTGAGCGGAGGAGGGGTTCCTTACTCATTGAGCCTCTCCCTCCGCTCCCTTCGCCTACTCCCAGGTCATACGCTCAGGGGGGCCGGCCAAAGCACAGCCCACTCCCCCGCCCCCTTCCAGAACCAAATACACTCCTTGTCAGGCTACTCTCTCCAGCTCCTATTCTCCCACACTGAGGATGAAGGCCAGCCTCCACGAGGAGGCCTTGCCCTGGGCTCAGGGGGCCTCCTGTCTGGGCGGAAAGTGCCACGAAGCCCCTCCCACACCATGCCATCCTCCCCCTGTATGTGCAAAGGCAGGACTCAGGTTTTACGGGTAACACCTTCAGTAGCTGATGTTGACTGACCACTTAGCTCGCGCTCCGAGTACAAACCAAACAGCCCAGCGATCAGGCACTATAACCGGGAACCACCCCCCACCGGCCCTTCACAGCCAGGAGGGAGGTGAAGGGTGGAGAGGCATGACTGCCATGCCACCAGGCTGGGATCGCAGGCAGTGGGACCTTAAGAAGCCCCATCCCAGTAACTGTCCCCTGGAGGGCAGCACCGTCAGCAGCAGGAGCCTGGGCCTCAGTTTCCTGCCTCTTCCCACCACACCACGGTGGGCCAGGCCAAGGCGAGGAGGCTGCAGGGGGCAGGTGAAAGAGAGATGACCTGGACCCTTTGCCCTCCTACTCCCACGGCCCCCCAAGCCCCAGGGCTGCCTCCAGGAGACTCTCCACATCCTTTGCAGAGGGAGAGGTCCCACCTCTCTGCCTTGGGTCAGCAGATCAGGTATCAAAGCCCAGGCCAGGCCTCTGGTCCTTCAGGACTGCTGGAGCTGCAGTAGCCAGGCCAGCCATGAGCTCCATGAGACACCACACCCCCAGTGCACACACACAGCAGAACGGGCCCAGGCAGGCGGAATCGCCCCCAGAACTTGTTAAAAGAACTCCCCCACTTAAAAACAAACAGAACAACACAACACTACAAGCCCAGGTGCTCAGAACAACTCCAGAGAGTGAGGCAGGGCAAGTGAGAAACTGAGGCCCAGAATCGGAAAGGGACATGGGAAGCGATTTAGGGGCAAATTTGGGCCCAAATTCAGGCCTCTATGTCCTGTTGCCCTGCCGCACCCTGTCCCATGACTGGCCTTCCCCTTCTGGGTCCCCTTCTGGGAGCTATGCGATCTGCTCTTGGTGCCAGGAGAGCCCATGGCAGAGCCCCTGGAGCTGCCGGCATCCGGCTTCTCATTTGCTAAAGCCCCAGGGCTGACTCCTTGCTCTGGCCCAGGTGCTCACCCTGGCATCCCAGCAGGTGGGAAGTGGGTTAGCTGCTGCCTGCTGGGGTCTCCCCCACCCAGGATGCCAGTCGCTCTTTTTCTGACCCAGCCCCTGCTCCCCACAGACTCAGCCAGATGGCCACCCTGTGGCTGGACAGACCTACAGCTCCCCCAAGATGACTTAATGTATTAAAGTCATGGAGCGAAGCCCAGAGCTCCCACATCAGTCCCTCCTCAGTGTAGAGTGGGGAACGCCCCCCAGTGCACACCCTGGGCCCCCAAGGGCCACGCAGGGCTGTTCAGTTTTAAGCACTCCCAGTCCTAGAATGTGTGACTCTGAAACGCCTGGGGAGACACTGAAGAAAGCAAGGCTCTGAGAGAAAGCCACTGTCTGTGGCCTCAGAATTGCGATGCCCCGGGCCCAGGCTGCCAGGAGTGTGAACTCTTAACTATGACCTTATACGTAGCCCAGGGGGAGCTGAAGCCGCAGGGGTAGCCACATGTAGGGTCCCCTCCCACCTTGGAGCCTGGCTGCGCCCTTCCTGACCCTGCCTGCCCCGCTGGGAGGCTGATTCAGGGGAAGGCGGCTCACCCCACATGTGGACGTGGGGGGCGGGGGGCGCTCACAGCCCACATCTGGAGGCCAGGCCACACCCGCTGCCTTCTGAGTCAGTGAGGGTGGAGTGGGTCCCCCTGCGGGAAAAGGCCGGGTGTGGTGCACGCAGTCCCCTTGGGGTGGTGCCGGCAGGGCTAGAGGGGCACAAGGCCTTCCAGGTCCCAGTCTTAGCTTCCCTCTGACGTTCAGTTAGAGGCTCTGCCCCACCGTTCACTCAGCAAAGATGAGCTAAGCATGCTCTGGGACACAAGGGAGCAGACAGGCGTGACAGCAAGGGAAGGGGCACCAGCTGGGGGTCGGGGTGCCCTCCCTGGCTGGCCTCTGAAGGGTCGTCTTCAGTGAACAAGTGAGGGGCAGAGGGTGATCGGCCTGCTTCCCTGGCAAAGGGGACCCTGCAGGCGGGCAGGGCCTGTGCAGGCCCAACCTGGGTATAGGCCTTGACCTCGAGCTAGTCTCCCTGCTGACTTGTCGCATCTCTCCTGGGACCACCTGCCCGTCCTCTGCTTCACACTTCAAGGGGCCTGTGTTCCTGGGGGAGGAGCCTGAGGGATGGCAGCCGGGCGGAACACAGGCTCGGCTGAGGGGGCCGTGTTACCTGCCATGGCCTGATGGCTGGCAGGCATGGGGGAAGGGGAGGCCGGGCCCCAGCACAAAAGGCCCTTGTGTGAGCAGAAGGCGCCTGGAGAGGAGTGCCGGCCTCTTAGGGACTCTAGGCGCCTGGAGAGTGGGGACTGCTGCTAGGGTGGCCCCTGGGCTCCCCCAGGAGCCTGAAAGGGGGCCTCATACTGTGGCCCCATTCTGTCTTAAGCAGTTCCAGCTACAAGCTGGAGTCCCGAGCAGCTGAGAGAGCTGCCCCCACATCAGCAGGGCAGGACCATCACAGGCTTCGGGCCCAGCTGCACCTGGACATGGTTAAGGACCTAGGCTCCGGCTCGGATTTCCTTGCAGTGGGAAGGCAGCAAGTCACTACACCTTCTGGAACCCCCTTCTCTTCTGTCACCTGGGAGCAGTGAGAATAGTTTCCACCTGCCATGGCTATGCGGGGCACCCCACGAGAGGACTGGAAATGCAGGGAGCTTGCATGGGAGAGGAGCTGCTGCCCCTCTCAGTACTCAGGCCAGAGTGGACCCCAAAAAATGGTAGACAAACCAGTCCGCAGAAAGTTTCTAGCCCCAGCACTGACTCTGGGGTCACCCCATACCCAGTGTCCCTCAGTGTGCCCCCCTGGGTAAGCCTAGGGAGACCAGGAGCCCCCCACCTCTGAATCTGTCATCACACCTCAGAGATGGGGATCTTAAAACCAGGGCTCCCTGCCTCCCTGCTCCCTACCCCACAGGAGGACACCTGCCAATGGCTCAGACCCTCCTCTGCCCCCTCCCTTGGAACATTCCCCCTAGCCACATCCTGGAGGGGCCCTCAGCTCCCATACTGGGCAGGTCTGACTTCACAAGTGGAAAAACACCGATCCCATAGTTTCCATGTGAAGTCTTCCCGCTGCGGTCTCCTCACTCGGAGGACACAGAGCGTGGCGGCAGGGGCCGGCGGCCCGGGGCAGCCAGCTTCTCTGCTTACGCGCTGGCTGCCAGCCCCTTCTCTCGCAGATGCTGCGGGGAGGGCCTGCTGCTCTAAGACCCACGGGGCTCCCTCCTCGCCTGTCCACCTCAGTGGAGATTTGCGGGGGGGGATGGGACTTGAAGGGAGGGCACAGAGCCTGATGCTTTCAGACCACGTGTTTTCTCTGAGCTGCAGACACAAGAGGGCTGGAGTGAAGGAGATGGCAGCTTTTGTGGTCACTGAGTATTTGGGGGCCGGCCTCTCTCTGCACGCATCAGCCCACTGAGCCCTGGTGACAGCGCAGGAAGTAGCAACTGATAGCGTAATGAAGTCATGTGAGGGCTCAGAGTCACTCGGTGAGGGGCCGATGGGGCTGGGACAAGAACAGGGCCGGGGCACTGGGGACCTGACTCATAACTACTGTGCACTCTTGGACTTGGAGGAAGGGAATGGTGAAGGGGGCTGGGAATTCCCTTCTTGGTCCTTCCCCAGCGTGGCTGTCCCCTGGGCCCCTGACTCATGGTCTCCTGCCTCTCTCTCTCTCTCTCCCCTCTGCTCCCAGGAACCAGAAGATGTGCTCCAGAATCCCCCTGCGCCTGCTGCTGCCGCTGCTGCTGCTGGCCCCAGAGCCTGGGGTGTGGGGCTGCCCATCTGGCTGCCAGTGCAACCAGCCACAGACGGTCTTTTGCACCGCCCGGCAGGGAACCACTGTGCCCCGCGACGTGCCACCCGACACAGCGGGCCTGTACGTCTTCGAGAACGGCATCACCACGCTCGATGCAGGCAGCTTTGCCAGCCTGCCGGGGCTGCAGCTCCTGGACCTGTCGCAAAACCAAATCGCCAGCCTGCCCAGCGGGGTCTTTCAGCCGCTCGCCAACCTCAGCAACCTGGACCTGACGGCCAACAGGCTTCGCGAGATCACCAACGAGACCTTCCATGGTCTGCGGCGCCTGGAGCGCCTCTACTTGGGCAAGAACCGCATCCGCCACATCCAGCCCGGGGCCTTTGACACGCTCGATGGCCTCCTGGAGCTCAAGCTGCAGGACAACGACTTGCGGGCACTGCCCCCGTTGCACCTGCCGCGCCTGCTGCTGCTTGACCTCAGTCACAACAGCCTCCCGGCACTGGAGCCTGGCACCCTGGACACGGCCAACGTGGAGGCACTGCGGCTGGCTGGCCTGGGGCTGCGGCGGCTGGATGAGGGGCTCTTCAGCCGCTTGCGCAACCTCCATGACCTGGACGTGTCTGACAACCAGCTGGAGCGCGTGCCACCCGCCATCCGGGGCCTTCGGGGCCTGACGCGCCTGCGGCTAGCGGGCAACACCCGCATTGCCCAGCTGCGGCCCGAGGGCCTGGCCGGCCTGGTGGCCTTGCAGGAGCTGGACCTGAGCAACCTGAGCCTGCAGGCCCTCCCGCACGAGCTGTCGGGCCTCTTCCCCCGCCTGCGGCTCCTGGCAGCCGCCCGCAACCCCTTCAACTGCGTCTGCCCCCTAAGCTGGTTTGGGCCTTGGCTACGGGACAGCCACGTGGCACTGGCCAGTCCAGAGGAGACACGCTGCCACTTCCCGCCCAAGAATGCCGGCCGACTGCTCCTAGACCTCGAGTATGCGGACTTTGGCTGCCCTGCCACCACCACCACAGCCACAGCACCCACCACAAAGCCCGAGGTGTGGGGGCCCACCTTCTCCCCTTCCAGTCCAGCCCCCACCTGGCTCAGCCCGACGGAGCTGGTCACGGAGGCCCCCAGCCTGCCCCCTGCAGCCCCGCCCACGGTGCGGCCTCCATCCCGGCCCCAGGACTGCCCGGCCTCCATTTGTCTCAATGGCGGCACCTGCCACCTGGGGGTGCAGGGGCACCTGGAGTGCCTGTGCCCTGAGCTCTTTGTGGGCCTGTACTGCGAGAGCCGCGTGCGGCAGGGGCTTCCGGCCAGCCCGGCCCCGGCCACGCTGCAGCCGCCGCAGCCACCGGCCCTGGGCATCGAGCCAGCCAGCCCCACTTCCCTGCGCGTAGGGCTGCGGCGCTACCTGCAGGGCAGTGCCCTGCAGCTCAGAAGCCTCCGCCTCACCTACCGCAACCTGTCGGGCCCCGACAAGCGGCCCGTGACGCTCCGCCTGCCCGCTTCCCTTGCCGAGTACACGGTCACCCAGCTGCGGCCCAACGCCACCTACTCCATCTGCGTCAGGCCTCTGGGCGTCGGGCGAGTGCCGGAGGGCGAAGAGGCCTGTGGGGAGGCCCGCACACCCCCCGCCAGCCGCTCCAACCACGCGCCTGTCACCCAGGCCCGGGAGGGCAACCTGCCGCTCCTCATCGCGCCCGCCCTGGCGGCCGTGCTCCTGGCCGCGCTGGCGGCCGTGGGGGCGGCCTACTGCGTGCGGCGGGGGCAGGCGGCGGCGGCTGCGCACGGCAAAGCACAGCTGGGACCCGGCACTGGGCCCCTGGAGCTGGAGGGCGTGAAGGCCCCCTTGGAGCCGGGCCCCAAGGCGACTGAGGTCGGTGGGGAGGCCCCACCCAGCGGGCCCGAGTGTGAGGTGCCACTCATGGGCTACGCCGGGCCCAGCCCCCAGGGGCCCCTCCCCGCCAAGCCCTACATCTAAGCCTGGGAGCAACGAAGCTGCGAGGCCGGGCTCTCAGCCCCGCTGGGACCCGCCGGCGCCCTCCTGCGGCCAGACCGAGGAAGTTCTCAGATCCCTACCGGGGGACACAGCAGGGTGGGCACTGTGTGACCACAGCAAGACCCAGCCCCTCCGTCTCCTCATCCATGAGATCCTGGGACCCAGGTGACCACCTCGAAGGTGCCTCCAGCCTGCGTGCCTATGAGGAGGGCGTCTGCCCTGTCCTCTGCAACGTACAACCCCTGGGGAAAGGTGGGGCGTGCCCTGCCGTGTGCTGGTAACACAGGCCCAGGGCTGCCAGGGCCCCCCCTCCCAGGGAGACTCTGGGGGCCAGTGAAGGAAGCCCCCAGAAAGACAGCAGAGGAAGAGTGGGGCTGGGGATGGGGCGTAGGGTCAGCCTCAGCCCCAAGGAGCAAAGGAACAAAAGAAACTGGAAGGACAGACACTTTAGGAACATGTTTTGCTTTGATTTTTAAAAATATATTTATGAGATTCTTTCCCATTTATTCTGGGAAAATGTTTTTCAAACTCAGAGACAAGGACTTTGGTTTTTGTAAGACAAACAATGATATGAAGGCCTTTTGTACGAAAAATAAAAGATAAAGTGAGTCTGTTTCTCTAGCGTAGCCCAGGGTACCTGGGCTGGGTGGAGGGAGGGTGGGCATAAAGGGCTAACTCTCTTTGGGGGAAGTGCCCTCTCCCCAGTGGGCACTAGGCCCTGATCAGCAGCCCCTGGGCTTAGGAGGGCTTCCCGACCATGCCAGGAAGGGTGGCCCTTCCAGGTACCCTGCGCTGGGCTATGTCTGCCCAGCCTCAATCAGAGTGCCTGGTGCAGCCTCTCAGCTGAGACTGGTATGCAGGTGGGAGCAGAGCTGGGAGCTGAGCACCTTCTAACCTCGGAGAAGAGGGACACGGGGGCGGCCTCACCCCACCCAGGCCCAGTGGTCTGCCAGCAGGAACTGTAGTGCTCCTGGGAAACTGGGGAAGCCTCGTGGCAGAAAAAGGCCAAGAGGGTCCCCAAGCAGCCCTCCTTGGGGAAGGGCCTGATAGGCATTTCACTGTCTACCTTCATCTGTGAAGGCCCTGCAGGCCCCCACAGATGGTGGTGAGCCAGGCAGAGCACACAGCTCAGCCCTCCCTGCAGTTCTGACAACCGTCTGCGTGGGCTCAGGCTAGGAAACCCTGCTCCCGGCCTCTTGCTCCAGCAGCAAAGAGGGGTCTTAGTGGAGGGTCAGCACAGATTCTGAATGACAGAAACCCTCTGTCAGAGTGGAGAGAAAGGGCCAAGCCAGGGCTGTTAGGGGCAGATGGCTCAGGGACAGGACCAAAGGTCTGAGGCTGGCTTGCAAAGGCCTGATGGCCCTGTGATGCCCCTTTACTCTCTGCACTTGGGATGTGCCAGGCTTTCCAGAAACCCCGGAAGTGGGAGTGTTTTCCAGGAAGGCCATAGACTATATGGGGGCAGGGCCAGGGATGCAGGACTGCAGCTCTGGCCTGGCCTGGGTGCTGGGAGCTGGGAAACAAGAGCGCTAGCACAGCACCTTCTCCCATGACCCTGAGACGGGAGGCAAAGGGGGCCCTGGGGCCACAGAGAGGCGTGGCGAGCACTAAGCAAACCTCCCGGAGGCCCCATCCTGGGTCCCCTCTGTGGGTCACGGCCCCTGGGCCCCATCAGCCTCGCCCTGCATGGAAGGCGGCTGCTCAGCCAGACCTGGGGAGCAGGCCCTGTGGCTCAGGGCATTGATGTCAGCGCCGAGTCAGGCCCAGCCACGCGAGGCTCTGGATTCAATTAGCGGCTGCTGAGGGTTCTGGCACGGGAAGGAAGGAGGTAGGTGGTGGGTCGTGGCGGGCAGAGGATGGTGGCAGTGAGCCTGGGTGGGGCCCCTTCTTCTTGAGGCAGCGGTGGGCCAGGTGGATTTCCTGTGAGCCTGGGTCCCATTAGGGGAGCGGCTATGGCAAGGCCTGCCCTCCCCCTCGGCAGCCCTGTCAAAGGGGCCATTGTGGGCCTGTGGGCTGCTGCTGAACACAGCATTGGCTGTTGCATAAATGTTTTCATTGCAAAGCCAAACCTGGCCTAGTGGGATGGTAGGGGGTGGGGTGGGGAGGCGGGACCCAAAGATGGGCTGAAGATCACTCCAGCTCTCCCAGAAAGGGTATCACATCAGATCAGGGGCTGGGGGAGTGGAGGGAGGCCCAGGGGCAGAGTGGAGACCAAGCCAAGGCAATCCCAGGGCCCCAGGGCAGGGTCCAGGGACAGATGTGGAGAGATGCCAGTGGGATTTTGGGTCCTTGCTGCCGCAGGCCCTGTGCCACATGGACTCATTAACGCCCAGCAAATGTCCTACAGTGAGAAGCACCGGCTGGGAGAGGTGAGCCAGCAGCTTGTTCAGGGCAGGCAGGGATAGGATCCCGATAAAGGCACCCTGGCCCAGTCCCTGCGCTGCCAGCCATGCAGGCCTCCAGGAGACGGGTGGGGCCGCCATGAAGAGCAGAAGCTCTCTGGTGTGAAGCCCCAGAGACTGAACCCCAGCCTCCGCCCTGCGCGGACTGGCTGCTGTGGTGACCTCAGCAGATAATGAACTTCTCTGGCCTCAGACGCCTCTTGTGGATCACGAGGAGATGTGTCCCCCTTTGCCTGGCGCCCGTGATGGGTCCAGCTGACCTTTCACCCACCCAGAAGCATCGCCCCGAGACAGTGTTTCCGCGCCTCCCAGTCTACAGCAGGAGCTACTCCCTCAGTGCCAGGCCTACCCTGCCACTTACCCTCCCACCTCCACCCTGCCCAGAGCTTGGCTTCGCGGACAGGCCCCTGATGCCTTGCTCTTCCAACCATGCCATGCATGTCTCCTCTGAGGGAGCCTTGCTCCACGGACCATGGGGATGAGCAGGGAGGAGGACCCAGGTGGGAGCCATGACAGAAGCCTCTGGGAGGGTCGGCCCTGGGCGTTCCCTGGGAGATAACAGGGAGAGGTGTGTGCCTGATCCTCGGCCCCCTCTAGCTTTTAAAAGAACACTCCCTGTTCTGCTCAAATTAAGAGGGAAAATCTGTAAAACAGAGAAGAAATTGAAGGGGTACAGTGGAACTCCGTGCCTGTCCCCGCATCTGACACCCGGCATGCTTCCCATCTACAGTCCAGATCACTGAGCAGAGCTGACACCCAGGGGAGCCCGAGGGGTTCCACCACCACACAGGGCTGGAGAGTCCCCACTCCCCTGCCAAGGGTGTGGCCTGGCAGGGCAGGGGCCAGGCCTGGGGGATGGAGGGGGTGGGACACGGGTCTGGCCACCCATCTGGGAGTGATTTGAGAAATTCCAGGCCCTGCTGGCCCTGCGAAGCTATTCTTAACTGCTCTAATTACAGGGTCAGCCTTGGCCAGTGGCACCATGGGGTCTGGGCATCGTTAACTCCTCCAGGGGCCAAGCTGGGGATGAGCAGGGGCTGCTCTGCGGTGGAGGGGGACCCATCAGGGGCCAGGGGTGGAGCCTGGAAGGCAGGAAGTGGTGGGAGGAGGAGCACTTGATGACCAACCCTGGGTCCCCTCTCCAGGCTGGGCCAGCTCCCTCCGTTTGCGGGGGAGCCGGGTAGGGAAGAGATGGCCTGGCCTGGGGAGGTGTGGAGGATGAGATACGAATGCAGCATCAGGCCCAGGGGCTCTTATTCTTTCAACAAAGGGGCCCCTTGTGTCTGCCCCCTCCAAATTCCCAGGGCCCAGAGTAAGCAGAGGCCTTGCACTATGTAGTTCGAAAGCACTGGATCTCACTCAGCTTCGCTTTCCTCATCAGCAAAATGGGCCTCACCAGCCCCCCAACCTCTCTCGGGTTTGTAAGAAGTGATGGGAGTGGAGGGTCACTGCCACCGTTAGCCCTTCTCTGGCAGATGCCCTGGCAAGAATTCTTATGGCAGTCAGGCTTCTGTGCCCTCAAACATGGTCCACGCGATTCCCAGAGCTTAGACAGATCACTAGGTCTTCTGTGACTCAGTTTCTCCAGCCATGAAATGGAAGGGGAAAGGGCTGGACAGACAGCCAAGAATGAAAACCCTCTCCTGGTTCTAACCTTCATAGGTCCCTGCCTGGGGAGCAGGTGGGGTTCCCAGAAAGCCCCTCCAACACTTGTGACTGAGCAGGGCAGAGGCTTCTGAAAAGGAACCAGGCCCCCAGCTCCTCCTACCCAAGCCAGGATGGTCCCTCACTCCCAGCGCCTGTTTCCTCAGCTGTGATATGGGGAGTCATCTCTGACAGCCTCCTGTGCCTAAGCCACAGGGAGCCCAGGCCCCCTGCACAGAGCTGGCTTGGCCAGTCCCCACGGCTCCATCACAGACCCCCCTGCACACACTTCCAGGAGGATGGAAAACTGAGAGGCACTTGCAGTCCCAAGCCACTTGGGCACACCCACCTCCCCACCACACCCACAACCACCAGAGACAGGCGTGTGGCCAGGGCTGAGGAGGTTCCATAAAGCCTGTCAGTCCAAGGCCTGCCTCCCTCTGTCCCTTGTGCCTGCAAGCTTGCCAGCCCGTCTGTCCCCATGTCACCCCATGTCCACCCTGCCATCTACTGAAGCTTTGGTCTCCTTGACCCTCGGCACCGCCAAAATGGCCCCAGCAAAATCAAATACGTTCCCACACTTCCCACCCATATGTCTGCCAGGTCACAGTCCCTGCCCTGACACTCTGAAAGCCTGCATGAGCAAGGGCCCCTGCTGTGGCTGGGGACCGGGTGGGATGGGGTCAGGAAGTTCCTCTGCTCGGGCAGAGTGGCCTCGCCCCCACAGGCCTGCTGGAGGAGCCTTGAAGGGCCACGACCGGGTTTCTTCTGCAAGACCTCGCAGACGAGCTTGAGCCTCCGACCACTTGGGTGATGAGCCCCTCACTGACAAGGTCTGGGCCGGGCCAGGCAGTGCCACCCGCTTGGGCCCCTCCACTCCACAGGTGGCCTTGCCATGGCACAGCAGAGGCCCTCACCCCGAGTGTCCACTATAGGCTTCAAGACATCATTCATGCCCTTGACCCTCCCTCAAGCCCAGCCCCAGTGTGCCAGCTGCTCCTACCCGGGCGAGGTGTCCAGGCTGAGGGAGGCGAGGGCGCTGGAGAAGTGCCGGGTGTCCCAGAGCTTCACTTCCCGCTCCCGCATCTGCATGGAGGGGGCAAAGAGGGGCTCAGAAGGGCCCATCCCTCATCCCCCTGGGCTCCCTGGGAAGCCAGCATCTCAGGACACAGCCTGGCACAAGGGCACTTGGCCCAGAGCAGCCCTTGGAGGGTGGGGGGGAAATGAGTCATGCCAGGGAGGGAGAGTTTGGGTTTTCATGTCCTGCCCCTTTAAGGACCCCTAGGTGACAAGGGACACGGGGGCGGTTCTGTCCATGGACTCCTGGGAGTGGTGGGGGCAGGCTGCCACAGTTCCCAGGGTCAGGCTTAGCTATTGCGAATGGAATCTGCCAGTTTTCAGCAGCTGGAGGTCCCCTGGGGCTCTGAGACCCGGCCGCACACAGGGCCGTATATGGACAGGCCTAGAGCTGGCTGGACACCCCTCACCTCCCAGTGGGCCTCATCCCTACCCTCTGGGTGTGGGTGCCCAGCCCATCTGGGAGGAGCCCTACCTGGTTGAAGCCAGTGGACACAAGTTGCTCCTGGGTGCCCATCCACGCCAGCCGACCATCCTTGCTGTTCCTGTGGGCCTCCGTACTCTGGAGGAGACAAAAGATGGCGCTGTGCCGCTGGGGCCTCCTGGGGTGGGCCACCTGCCTGAGAGCCCCACGGAGGGCAGAAGGGGCCAGGGTGGTGAGCCCCAGCGGCTGGGGGACAGGGGAGGCCTAGTGTCATGACACGATGGACCCCAGCTTCACCTTGGCTGAGGACAGCACCACACCCAGAGGGCTGACCTGGCACCAGGCTTAGGCTCAGTGCCCCTCTTCCAAAGGGGACAGTAGGGACTGCCTGGTCACAGGGCCAGGGCTCAGGGTGGCAGCACACCCTTGTCCTTCCAGGAATCCCAGAGGAGGCACTCAGTGGCCAGTCGTTATCCCCAAGTTCTGGGGATCCCCATGCTTTCAGAGACCCTCATTTGTGAGTGGGGCTCACGTTCACAGGGCTATCCAAGGACCGACTGACACTACACACGAGAGGGACTGGCTGACTGCAGATCACGGGAGTGTGAGCATCACGGCCACCTCCTGACTGCCAGGGCCTGGGGAGAGGGCCTGGTGCCAAGCTCTATGGAATGGTCCCCGGAGAGGGCAAATAAGTGCCCCTCCTCGCTTTCCCCCAGTACGGGAGCTGCCAGCACGAAGGCTTCCTGAGCCCAGGGAGAAGAGGCGAGTTCATACGATAGGCGGCCCCGTCCCCAGGGCCCGGGGTGGGGAGGAGAGCCCAAGGAGCAGAGGGGGCCCAGAGGAAATGCAAACAGCTCCCTCCCAGTCACCTCGGCCCCTGGAGCCTGAGACCAAAGACCCTGTTACCAAAAATAGCTCACCCCAAACTGTGGCCAGCTTCCTCCAAGCTTCCCACGATCTCCTTGGGAATGAATGAGGGAGGGAGGTAGCCTGGGAGGAGCTGGCCCAGCGTCCCCACCCCAGCCCGCGGAGGCAGACCCCAGCGTGGGAGACCCTGGAATGGCCCATGTTGTTCAAGGGGCTTTTCTCACTGCTCCCCTCCCCACTCGGCAGCCGGCACAGGAAGTCAAGGCTGCAGCCTGAGAACCAGGGCCCCACACCCCGCTCTACATACGAGGGGCTGTGGGGCCAGAGCTAGGTCAGCCATGCCCTGACACCCTAGAGGCAGTGGTGTCACACAGGCCCTCCCTTTCACTGGCGTGCAAATATCCCAGGCGCAGAGCAAACCAGACCGCTGGCAAAGCGTCATGTGTCACTCATTCGTGCACCAGACCTTGCGAGGTCTCCCCAGGCCAAGCCCCATGCTAGGGGCCACGGTGGGGCAGGTGGTTCTCGGATGCTTCTCTGATGGATGGTCACGTCAGTGGGTGACGCGGGACTGCTCAATCATAATACGAATGTTCGAGCAGCGTTCTCTGCTAGGCACTGGGAATATGTGAAAGTAGAGAGGGTCCCCCGCCTCACTGAACACACAAGCTGGGAGACGGAGCTGAACCAAAGAGAAATCCCTATGTCCCTGCACGTTATTGTAAGTGCCAGGAAGTGAAGGTTAGGGGCCGCGGCTCTGGGTGAAAAGCTGCCTGGTGACTGACGGCCTCCCCCCAGCATGACAGCTCTACGCCTCTGTGCCTGTTCCCTCAGCTGGAGAAGGAGCCGTGTAACGGGACCACCCTCGGAGAGCTGCTGTGGGAAGGGTTAACACTGGTGAACGCCCAGGGCTTGTCTGGCACATACCCCATATACATTTTCTTAAAAAGCCTGATAACGGAGTACAAAAGTATAATAGAGGGAAGGAAATTAAGGTGACATGTGAGCGAAGGCAGGAAGGATCAGCAGGTGTGAGCCAGGCAAGGGGGCCAGCACCTGTGATGAGTGGGGACCTGGGACCTGGGTGAGCAAAGAGGCCAGGGCCACTGCAGGGGGCAGGAGGCGAGGGAGAGGAGTTGCCCCCAAGCCTGCAGGGCATGCAGGCTGCAATGAAGCATTTTTCATTCAGTAGCACAGATCAGGGACAGAATCGACCTTGGCCTGTCTCCCATCTTCCTATTTTACACATGGAGAAACCAGAGGCTCAAGGAGAAGACACCTGCCTCAAGTCACCTAGTAAGACAGCTGTCAGCTCTCTGAGCCCCCTGCCCCCTGTGGGCTGGGTGATTGTTCTGTGTTTGTGTGACAGGGACCTGAGGTGACAACAGATGAGGAGACTGAGCAGCAGGTAAAAGCCAGCAGAGCTGGGACCAGGAGGGGCCCCAGGTCCCAGCTGCCTCCTACCACACACGCCTGGATGAGCTCACACCAGGGGACCCAGGCTGCCCACAGGGTGGTGATGGGCAGGGCATTGGTCTCTGAGGACACTGAAGGCACCAAGGAAGCTGAGATGAGGCAGGAGCTCAGCCTGGGCCCAGCATGCCCACTGTCGGCACACTTGGCTCAGTGTGCCCGGGAGCCACAGGAGGCCCTATGGAATGGTGCTGGGTTGGCCTGGGGCTGGGTTGGCCACTGACCACCTTCTCCTTCCTCTGTCCCCAGATCATTAAAATGATTTGTATTTTATTTTTTAATTTTTTTTTTAAGATTTTATTTATTTATTTGACAGAGAGAGATCACAAGTAGGCAGAGAGGCAGGCAGACAGAAAGGAAGGGAAGCAGGCCCCGTGCTGAGCAGAGAGCCCCATGTGGGACTCGATCCCAGGACCCTGAGATCACGACCCGAGCCGAAGGCAGCGGCTCAACCCACTGAGCCACCCAGGCGCCCCTGATTTGTATTTTAAAACTGACAAGTTCTTCTTCCCTGACCTGAGCAGGACTCAGGGAGGAGCCCTCTCGCCAGATGCCCAAATTCTCATTCTCCGGAGCAGAGGAGAGGTTTGGCTGGAACTCGGGCAGTCTGCCACCCCGAAATCCCAGCTCTGTCACAGGAGGCTCTAGGGGAAACTGCTGGTGGTAATCCCCGAGGCCTGCAGGCCAGGCCTTGGGCTTTCCCCCCTCACAGGGGTAGCCTTTGTCCCAACAAGCAGCAGAGCACCTTGCCCAGGGAGAAGTCCCTCAGTCCCCTCCTGTCTCCCCAATACCTGGCCCCAAGGAGAGAACAGGAGGGGCCGACTGCCCAGCACAGGGGCGCCAGGAACAGGCACATACCCGGCATTCCAGCTGCGGTACAGCCAAGTCCCCCCTCTGTCGCCAAGGCAACGCTTGCTGTATGGGGCAGGGCAGCTGCAGGAGCAGCGCAGGGCCCCGAGGACCTTCTCTGGTGTAAGACCCCTGCCACCCACTCATGCCCCTCCTCGGCCAGGCTCAGGTCTACCAGCCCATGCCAGAGGTCAGATGGCTGACCCGAGGGCAGTGCTGAAGTCTCACAGCTCCCTGGACACCCCTTCAGCCATAGGCTGCTCCATCCCTGGCACACCCACAGCTTCAGGCCTTGGCCACCCCCACCCAAGCTCCCAACAGTGAAGGGGTTGCAGTGTCCAACAGATAAGCCCGCCTAGGCTGCCCTGCTGTGCCCCTAGGACAGAAATGACCAAAGGGCCAGATTTATAGGACAATCATGAATGTGGAAAAAGATTGTGTGTGCCAAGGGCTCAGGATATAATAAATGGTCATAAATGCAATCTAGATATAAGGTGGGGGATGGGGAACAGGAGGGAGTTGCTCAAGCATCTCCCAACCCAAGCTCAGGTCACCCGGGGCCCAAAAACGACAGCAGGGGGAGGACTCCCCAGGGTGCCCCACCCAGCTTCCAGGCTGTAGTGACAGCCTCTAGTGCATCCTCCCTTGACCCCCCTCAGCTGCACCCCCCTCTCTAGTGGGGAAGAAGGATCTCAAAAGAAGGCACTCCCAGAAGGTCTCTCCCCTGAGCGGGCCCCTCAGCTCACACCGACCCTGGCCGCCAGCAGCGGTTTTCCTAATAGAAGCCAGGTGTGGGCCAGATGCCCTGGGCGGAAGTGGGGGGCAGGGCCACGAGGAGGGCAGCATTCCAGGCCCTGCTGCCCCCGCACCAGCACCAGCGGCAGAGCCCAGGCAGCATCCCAGCAGCTGGGAGGGGGTAGGAGCCACCCACGCTCTTCCCAGGTCTCCTTGGCCCAGAAGCCCCATTCAGGGGGGCTCCCTCCTGAACCAGATCCTCTCCCCCTTCTTCTAGAAACTTGGAGCCCTTTGGACGGCAGCCACTCGGTCTCCACCTCGGCACCATCACTGTCTACCCCACCACCACTTGCTGGAAGAGGCGGCAAGAAAGGAAGAAAATGTTCAGGCCAGGGGAGCTGGCCCCATACAATGCCCAGCTGGGGCAAGAATGGGGTACCATGCGTGGTGCCCCGGGGCTGGAGGTGGAGGGCCTCAACCTCCCTCCTGCAACCTGGGATGCCCCCTTCCGAGCAGAGGCTTGGAGGTCAAACACGGAAAACTCTAGTGGGGCGCACTGCTCATACCCCACTGTCCTGGGACATGGACAGGCGCCACCCCCAGCCACCGGGCCAAGCTCCCCGGGAAGCAGGGCCACGGTGGGCTGGAATGGGGGTGGGGAGTGTTGAAACCACGCCTGGCAGGCTTGGTCAATACAGGACCTCCTTTTGGTCTTTGGCCGGTCAGAAACAGAACCAACTAGGCTACCGTGGGCAAAAAGTCGCTGTGGCCTACGCGACGGGGATCCTGTGTGTGCGTGTGTGAAGGCACATGCTAAAGGTATGGGGGCAAGGCCCCACACCCCTCGCTACTGCTGACCAGGTTTAGGCTGGTGAATGGCCCTTGACCCCAGGTAGGGAACAAATCCTAGAGATGGAGACAGGGTGTCTGGGAAGGGCCTGGGTTTCGCTGGGGAGCTCTTCCCCTGATCTTTACCTTCCTCAGTAAAGAAGCCTCCTCACCTTCAAGAAGAAGTTTTCAAAACTGTAAACCCGCTTATCTTACTTTCTGCTTAAAACTCTCTTAACGGCTTCCCATAGCACCAGTGACAGGCCCTTCACCACATGCCTGGTACTGAGCTGATGTCAAATGAATGAATGATTCCCCAGTGGCTCAGTGGCTGTAGCATGAACCCAGAACCCATCACCCACTCAGCACTCAAAAGGCCCCAGGCACCCCAAGCACTATCACCGACAGAAACCAAACATGCTCAGTGCCTGGGTCCCCCAGACCCCAAGTACAGAATGAAGGTCCATTGGCTGTGAGGCTGGAAGGGTACGGGGTGGGCGGCTGTGTCTTTCTGGTTACTCCAAGGCTGGCCTCTGCCAACTGTGCCAGGATAAGCAGGGAGGCATGAGGGTCTCAAGGAAGAAGAGGAAGCTGGAATCTCAGATTAGCTTCCTAAAGCCACAGGACGCCTCCACTAAGGCCTGTGGACAGCCAGGATGCGCCCTTCCCTGTGATCCAAGCCAGGTCCTCTCAGGACCCAAAACATGTTTCCCAGAAAGAACTTTTGGTAGCAGGAGCCCACTCCAGGTGACCCCTACACACCCATCAGGCCTGGGCCAGGGGCATGGGGTGTGGCAGAATCTCTGCTAAGAGGCAGAGCCTACCCCCACCTATACCTGCTGGAGCCACTAGAGCCTCAGCCCAACCCCCAGCCCACACAACTCACCTGGGAGGCCCCTGGCTTTGTTCTAGGGTCAAAGATCCGCAGCTGCTTGTCCTGGAAAAGAAGAGAGGAGTAAATAGAGAGTGTACTTGGGACAGGTAGGGTCCTTAGAGGCCAGCCTCTCTCCCCTACCCAAAGGCTCTGATGGCCCCACCTCCTAGTACACAGGGCTGCCATCACGCACCAGGTGACCCCTCCCCAGGCTGGCTCCTACTTCTCACTGCAGGGGGCAGGCCCCCTTTCCTGCCCCAGTCACCCACACTAGAGAACTCAGATACAGGAGTTCACATTTGCTGAGCACCTACAATGCGCCAGGCCTACTACACGCATGATCTTTCCCCATCTTTCCAGCCACTTTATGAAGTGGTGCTATCACCATGACCCCGTCACAGATGGAGAAAATGAGGCCCAGAACCAAACTCTAGACTACCAGCTGGTAGATGCCTGGCCCTGCGTTCAGCTCAGCCCAGAGGAGCACAAAAGATGATGTCATTTCTACACCTAAAGAACATGGTGACTAACCAGGATAGCAAGTTTACACATCCCAACCATCACTCGTCATACAGCTACTGACTCAGATTACCTAAGGCTGGAGACAGGAATAGGTAAGACATATACATATACACATACACATACAAATATATATATATATACACACACCAAATGAAGTGCCCATACCATGCAGAAGGACTCTATTCCCTTGGAGTAGTGGGTGTGCCTGTGCAGAAATGTACACGCATAAAGGACTGGGGAGAAGGGGGGAAGAATTTACATCCACTGACTACTTACAGGCTTGGCCATGACCAATCGTTAAGTGCTACAGGGACGGTGGAGAATAACACGGATGGTGTGATTCTGCTGCGGCAAAAGTAAACAAGGATCTCTATGTGACCACATTCCTGTAGCTTTTGCAAGTTTGCTGAGCAAGGAGAAAGGCCTTGAACAGCATGGGTTGTGTGTTAGTGCTGGGGACGGGGAAGGTGGGAGGTGATCAGCTCTTCTTCTTTTCATCTTAGCACAGTTCCACTTTGCTGCATTCAGGGTGGACTCATATTTTCATATTTTGAAAAACAACGACCCAGCAAGGAACAATCGGAATTTGAAATGAAAAACACAGTACCACTTACACCAGCACGAAAAAATGCGAAATGCTTAGCTATAAATCTAACAAAATACGTACAAGATCTATGGGAAGGATATTACAAACCTCTGATGAAAAGAGTCAAAGAACTAAACAAACAAGAAAGTCCATGTCCATGGATAGGAATATAATCAGTAATCAGTAATGTCAAAACGTCCCTTCTTCCCAAGTTGATCTACAGATTCAACAAAATCCCAGTGAAAACTCCACCAAGTTATTTTGTGGTTATGGATGAACGGATTCTAAAGTGTATATGGACAGGCAGAAAATGCACAGTCAACACAATCCTGAAGGAGAAGACCAAGTCGAAGGACAGACAGGGCCCGACTTTATTCTAAAGCTCTGCTAACCAAGACAGTATAGTGCTGGCGTAAGGACAAGAGATCAAAAGAAGAGGACAGCCCAGAGCCAGAACTCCACAAATACAATCAGCCAATATTTGACAAAGAAGTGAAAGCAATACGTTTGAGAAAGGACGGTCTTTTCAACAAATGGTACTAGAAAAACTCCACATCCACATCCAAAAGGATGAATCCACACAGAGACTTTACATCTTTTACAGAAGTCAACTCGAAAGGGATCACAGACCTACCTGTAAAATACAAACCTATAAAAGCTCTAGGAGATAATACAGGAGAAACTCTGGGTGACCCTGGATTTGGCAAGGGTTATCTATTTACTTTTAATTCACTTTCTTTCCTTTCTCTTTTTTTTAAAGCTTTTTTTTTTTTTTTTTTGAGAGAGAGAGAGAAAGAAAGAGTGCTTGCAAGCAAGCTGGGTAGGGGCAGAAAGGGACCAACATGGAGGCGGAATGAATCCCAGGCAGACTCCGCACTGAGCAGAGTAGAACCTGACATGGAACTCTGTCTTCCAACCCTGAGATCATGACCTGAACCGAAACCAAGTAATGGACACTTAACCAATGGAGCCACCCAGGTGTCCCTGGCAAGAACTTCCAATATTTTTAATTTTTAATTTTTTAAAAGATTTTATTTATTTATTTGAAAATGAGAGAGAGCACGAAAAGGAGAATGAGGGAGAAGCAGACTCCCTGCTGAGCAGAGAGCCTGATATGGGACTCAATCCCGGGACTCCAGGATCATGACCTGAGCCGAAGGCAGTCTCTTAACCAAATGAGACACCCAGGCGCCTGGCAAGGACTTTTTAGATACAACACTGAAAGTATGACCTGTGAAAGATAAAACTGGATTTCATTAAAATCATACACTTCTGGTCCACAGAGACACTGTTAAAACAATGAAAAGACAAGCCACAGACTGGGAGAAAATACTTGCAGGCACGTATCTGAGAGAAGACTTGTATCCCAAATATACAAAGAACATTTAAAACTCAAAAATAAGAAAACAACCCAATTAAAAAAGTGGGCAAAATGGGGTGCCTGGGTGGCTCAGTGGATTAAGCCTCTGCCTTTGGTTCAGGACATGATCCCAGGGTCCTGGGATCGAGCCCTGCATGGGGCTCTCTGCTCAGCGGTGAGCCTGTTTCCCCCTTCTCTCTCTGCCTGCCTCTCTACCTACTTGTGATCTCTCTCTCTCTGTCAAATAAATTAAATAAAGTCTTTTTTTTTAAAAAGTGGTTAAAAGACCTGAATGAACACCCCACCAAAAAAGACACACAAAATGAAAAGTGAACACATGAAAAGATGTTTAATATCACATCTCATAGGGAATTATAAACTTAAACAACAGTGAATTACCACGCCACACCTATTAGAATGGCTAAAATTTTTTAAAATGGTATCATCAGGGGATGCCTGGGTGGCTCAGTTGGTTGGACGACTGCCTTCGGCTCAGGTCATGATCCTGGAGTCCTGGGATTGAGTCCCGCATCAGGCTCCCAGCTCCATGGGGAGTCTGCTTCTCTCTCTGACCTTCTCCTCGTTAATGCTCTCTCTCACTGTCTCTCTCTCAAGTAAATAAATAAAATCTTTAAAAAAAAAATGGTATCGGGCGCCTGGGTGGCTCAGTGGGTTAAGCCGCTGCCTTCAGCTCAGGTCGTGATCTCAGGGTCCTGGGATCGAGTCCCGCATCCAGCTCTCTGCTCAGCGGGGAGCCTGCTTCCCCCTCTCTCTGCCTGCCTCTCTGCCTACTTGTGATCTCTCTCTGGCAGATAAATAATAAAATCTTTAAAAAAAAAAAAAATGGTATCATCAGATGCTGGCAAGATTACGGAGAAACAGAAACTCTTATTTGCTGATTGGAATACAAATGGAACAGCAACTTTAGAAGCCAGCCTGGCAGCTTCTTATAAAGCCAGAAATACTCTTGGGCCACCTGGGTGGCTCAGTCGGTTAAGCGTCTGCCTTCAGCTCAGCTCATGATCTCAGGGTCTTGGGATCCAGTCCTGCATGGAGCCCCACATTAAGCCCCCCGTCAAGCCCCGCCTCAGGCTCCACGCTCAGTGGGGAGTCCGCTTGCCTCTCTCCTTCTGCCTTTTCCCTGCGCTTGTATGAGCACACTCGTGCTCTCTCTCTCTCAAACAAAATATTTTAAAAGGAACTTATGCCCGTATAAATGTTTAGGACACTTTTAAAGTTGCAAAGAAGTGGAAGCCATCAGCACGTCCCTCAACAGCAGAAAAGATCAGCTGTGGTGCATTCACACAATGGAATACTGTGCAGTGATAAAGAGAAGGACTAAGAGGCCAAACCATAAAACTTCTAGAAGAAGGCCTAGGTAAAGAGCTTCACGATGTCAGATTTGGTAATGATTTCCTGCACAGGACAGTAAAAGCACAGGGAACAAAAGCAAAAACAGACAAGCGGGACTACAACAAACTTAACTTTTGTTCCTCAAAGGATGCAATCAGCAGAGTTAAGAGTCATCCAAAGGGAATGGAGAAGAGGTCGGCAGATCATGTCTCGATAAGGGATTAGTATCCAGAACAAACGAAGAATTCGTACAGCCACAAAAAAGTTAAATAGCTCACTTTAAAAAACGGGCAAAGGACTTGAACAGATAATTCTCCAAAGGTAGACCAATGGCCAAGAAATATACAAAAAGATGTTTACCATCACTAATCGTCAGAGGAACGCAAAGTAAAACCACAACGGATGATCACCTCACACCCGTTAGAATGGGCCCTGTCAAAAACTCAGGAAACAAGCATTGGCGAGGACCTGGAAAAGTGGGAACCCTCATGGTACAGCCACTGTGGAAAACAATGTGAGAGTTCCTCAAGAAAGTAAAAATAGAATTCCCTTATGACCCGGCAATTCCACTGTGAGTACCTCCCCCAGGGAAGTAAAAAGAGGGTCACGTTATCATTCACAGCACTCACGGCAGCGTTCTGCACAACGGCTGACAGACGGGGGCCACTCGAGTGTCCTCTGACAGAGGAGTGCACAAACACATGTACGGGGGAATATTATACAGCCGGGAAAAAGTTCCCATCCCATGACACAACACAGATGAACCTGGAGGACATTTTGGTAAATGACACCAGCCAGTCACAAAAAGACGAATAGTATATGGGTCCATCTATGGGAGGTGTCTAAGCAGGTCCACATCACAGATATGGAGTGGAGAATGGTGCTTACTGAAGGCGGGGGCTGGGGGGTGGCAAAGGGAAGCTGTTGTTTAATGGGTGTGGGTATGGGGTTTCAGTTCAGGAGATCTGCTGCACAGCAATGTAAGTAAACTTCACCTAACTGTCTACTTAAAAAGGGTTAAGACGGTAGGGCGCCTGGGTGGCTCAGTGGGTTGAGGCCTCTGCCTTCGGCTCAGGTCATGATCCCAGGGTCCTGGGATCGAGCCTCACATCGGGCTCTCTGCTCGGCAGGGAACCTGCTTTCTCCTCTCTCTCTCTGCCTGCCTCTCTGCCTACTTGTGATCTCTGTCTGTCAAATGAATAAATAAAATCTTTAAAAAAAAAAAAAAGGGTTAAGACGGTAAATTTTATGATATGTTTTTTACCACCATAAAGAAACAGCCACCAGCCCACCAAAAGACAGGAAACGCCCATAAATGTACATTACTAAGTTAAAGACGCCAATCTGGAGAGGCTGTATGTTGTGTGATTTCAGCAGTATGACATTAGGGAAAAGGCAAATCTCACAAAGATAGCAAAGGAGTTGGTGGTTGCCAGTGGTTCGGGAGACAGAGGGAGGGATAGGGGTGAAGCCCAGGGCACTTTTAGGGCAGAGCAGCGATTCTGCACAATGTTGTCATGTGGACGGCTGATGTCCTGCACTTGTGGAAACCCCTACAATGCAACACCAAGAGTGAAGTCTCTTGTAAACTCCGGCCTTTAGTTAATGTGGCAAAATTGGTTTAACCATAACAGACACAGCATCCCAACCAACATGAGACCAGACGGGAGGAGGACGGATATGGGAACTCTTGTACTGCCTGCTTGGTTTCTGCCTGGTTCCGGCCCAGGTGCTCGGGAGGCAGGGCTGCAAGCAGTCCGTGCCCAGTACTGGACTCTGCAACCCACAAGTGGTCACGGGGAACTGCGAAGAGAAACTCAGACCTGAGACGAACCTCCAAGGACAAGCAGAGCTTGCACTGGGAAGGGGAAAGTATTCACAGGAAGTGGAAATGCATGAACGAAGATGTGGAAGCAGGAAGTTGCTGACATGTGATGTGAAGGGGAAGACAAGGCCAAGACAAGGTGGTGGGAATGGAGGGGGCGGTGGGTGAGAGCACAACTGGAGAAGGGGGGGGCCAGCCCAGAGGCCTCGAAAGCCCGGCCTCCCCTGGCAGACCAGTCCCAGGTCTCCCTGATGCACCTGGTGGGATCCCAGGGCTCTTGGGTCACTCCTGGTAAAGTCCTCACAGCTGCCGTTCACTGAGCACTTGCCCTGTGCCACGTGGGAAGCAGGCCCAGGCCAGGAACCAGCTGACTGTGCAGGAGCACCAGTCCACGCCACTCCACAGCTCTGCAGGAGGATGCGATGTCGAGACAGACAAAAGAGGACAGAGAGACACACAGGACCCAAAGAAGCAGAAAGAACAATGAAACACGGAGTAAGATGGAGAGAGAGGACCACTAGAGATGGAGAACAGAGACAGGACAGCAAGAGGCAAGGAATAGGAGAGACAGTGAGACTGTGAGAGACAAAGGATCTTGAGAGATGGTGGGCAAGACAGAATGCCTCTTTGTGGTGCCGGGCTGGCTCAGTCGGTGAACTATGCGACTCTTGAGCTCAGGGCTGTGAGTTTGGGCCCCACACTGGGTAACACAGTACGTGGAAATAAAGAAAGAAAGAAAATATATTGGGGAACCTGGGTGGCTCAGTGGGTTAAAACCTCTGCATTTGGCTCAGGTCATGGTCTCAGGGTCCTGGGATCGAGCCCCACATCAGGTTCTTTGCTGGGCAGGGATTCTGCTTCCCCCCCCTCTGCCTGACTCTCTGCCTACTTGTGATGTCTGTCAAATAAATAAATAAAATCTTTTAAATAGATAAAAAAGAAAGAAAATATAGAAAGGCAAAAAAGAAAAAAGAAAGAGAAGATGCCTCCTGGCAGCAAAGGCCACTCACTCCCAGCTAAGCAACAGAGCCCCATGGAGAGCCCAAGGGCCTGGGTTTGGACACCAGCTCCACCACCTACGGGCTCGGTGATGTGGGCAAACCCCTGAGGCTTAAGAGGATCACTGATGGCAGCACCTCTCACGGGTCAAAGTCCCAATTCTTGCCACACTGGGTACTCCCCAAAGGCAGCCGGGCCAGCAAATGCCGGAGCTCGACACTGGATCCACACCAGGGGTCACACTTGGCGCCAGAGACTGGGCCACGGCAGGGGGGGTATAGCACTGGAGCTCGACACTGGATCCACACCAGGGGTCACACTTGGCGCCAGAGACTGGGCCACGGCAGGGGGGGTATAGCACTGGGCTATGGAGGGGCACATACCCCTGGGCTCACAGGCACGACCAGAGCACGCCGAGCGAGAGCACAGCTGGTTGGACTATCCATGAGGCCAGCGCGCCCCCTAGCGGCTGCCTGCCTTTCCCTTAGTGGGAAGAGCTGGGAAGGGAGCAGAAGGGGCTTCTGTGGGACCTGGAGGGAATCACGGGTCCTGGGAGGCAGAAGCAGACAGCCAGGTGGGAAACGGTGTGCAGAGCGGGAGGCTCTGGGAGGAAGCAGAGTGTTTCCCATACCCCACCTGACTCAGGCAGCGCTGTGTGTAAACCCAGAGCTAGTTTGCAACCACTGGCAAAGGAGGGCGCAGGCTCCTGCCTGCTGAGGGCGGGCCCCCTCACTGGCTCCCTCAATGCTCAGGATGAGCCCATGGGCACCTCCTTTTGATCTGCAGTCACGGGGTGGCCTCCCCTTCTGCACCATTCCCCATAGGTTTTTGCATTTGACACACCCATCCAGGACCCTTAGGATACCCCTTAAAACAGAAGTGGGTGGCAGTGAACGCAGGACTCTGGTGCCCCAAGACAGCGCTGGCAGGTCATGAGAGTGGCAGTCACACCCTGCTGGGCCAGCGTCCCCTCCAGGACGCTGAACCCTGACAACGGCATCGTAAGGTACTGTGTCCCCACAGGGAAAGCCCCTAGGTCCAGGAACAG
Source organism: Mustela lutreola (assembly GCF_030435805.1). NCBI lineage: Eukaryota > Metazoa > Chordata > Mammalia > Carnivora > Mustelidae > Mustela > Mustela lutreola. The sequence continues at coordinate 20,247,906 of NC_081306.1, read as the reverse complement.
TGTGGAGAGTGGGGGCGCTGGGGGAGGGCTCCACTCCAGGGACCCACTCGGGAAATCTGCGTTGTTCCTCCCTACAACTTTAGGTTCCCTGGGTCTAGAGGGGACGCGGAGTTCCTCTGCATTGAGCTGTGGCCTCACCACACTTATTCTTCCTCCAGGGACACCGGCAGGCAAGAAGCTGAGTCATCACGCCAATAGGAAGGGGCAGGACACAACAGGGCTTTCTCAGCTGGGTAGCTCTTCATCCCACCTCACCCTTCGAACTAGGTGGTAAATGAGGCTCCGATCCCTGGGGAGAGGGGCTGGACAGCTCCTGAACACTTCCTCAGTCAACCCTGCACATGAAATCCCCACACCTGACAGCCTCTTCCCCACACTCTGGGTCCTCCTCCCCGCTCCACCATACCCTCCTGGGAAATCACGCCTATCTCCTCCCCACGAACACGGTCTGCCACCTAACCACCAAGGCCTGCCTCCAGCACCGCCCCCTCTCCCAGGAGCTGCAATGCTCCTTACCATTTCCCCATGTCCCATCCTGTCCCACTGCCACGGTGCCATCTGACCACGCCACCCCCTCATGCCGCATCCCCCACACACCACACCCACTGCTCTCACCTGGCCTTGTACTTGCCCTCAGCCCACCCCACCTCCCGTGGACTGTAGCTGCCTGCAGCTCCTCCTGTGGACACTCCACACCCGGCCGCTTCTAATGCAGCAGAAACCCCGGGAGACATCCCTGCGTCCTAATCCATCTTTATGGAGCCACAGCAAAAACCGAATCAACCACGCTGGGCTGTGAGCTCTGTGAAAGGAAGGTGCCTCTCCGACTGCTCCATAGGCACCCCAAGAAACAAAAATCTATATACAAATATATTCAGACGTTACAACCTATGAAACGAGTAAATTGGTAAACTTATACGATAAGGTATTTTGTATGTTTGTTCCATTACTGGTGGAACGAAGAACGCATTTTTATGCAGAACAGAAAGGGCGGGGTGGAGAACCTGGGGGCGTGACCTCCACACATACAGAGAGACATGCCTCAGAAGGGATCAGAGAGAGAGATGTCAAAATGGTGACTGGTACGGCCCCTGGGGGGAGGATCACAGGTGATAGTTTTTTCTTTACTTTTCCACTGCTCTCTCAAGTTAGTGAAATAAGTACAAACGACTGCACTTTGGTCACCATAAAGCAAGAATTTCCCGAGACCATCTTCTTCCGTCCCTCCAGGTCTCCTTCTGTGCGCCTCTCTCTCACACACCAGCGAAGGGTGTGGAAATGCAGGGCAGGGAGGGCTTCTCACTGGAGGGGGAGGGGGAGGTCCCAACCCTGTCCCCTCCTCCTCAATGAGGGCAGGCCCAACCTCATTGTCTCTGGGAAGCCATGCTCTCCTGTATGGAGACTGAGTAAGAGAACCACACTGCCTTCCAGCAGGGGCTCCTTCGGGGCTGGCAGCCCCATGGACCGCAGAGCATAGGCCAATGTCTAGAACCTACTGTCTGATGAACTGAATGGGGGGAAAAGCTGATTAAAAAAACTGGGGTGGGGGGGTTTATGGTGCCTGGGTGACTCAGTCGATTTGAGCATCCAACTTGTTTTTTTTTTTTAAGATTTTATTTATTTATTCGACAGACAGATCACAAGTAGGCAGAGAGGCAGGCAGAGAGAGCGGGGGAAGCAGGCTCCCCACCGGGCCTAAGCGCTTTCCTGACTGGTAAATATAGCCAAACCCGCCAGGGACAGCCCAGGACATGCGGTTCCCAGCGTGATATCCCCGCACAGAGCCGGCACGCCTCAGTCCATACCACGGGCATTTCCCCAAGACTTACCTTGCATGTCGTGCCCACCAGGGCTCCGTCCCGGCTCCAGACAACACCCTGCACCAGGTCCCCATGGGCCGCCAGCTCTGCAGAGAAGCAGCAAGGTTAGGAGGGGGTCCAAGGTCTCCCCACGCTGTCCCAGGCAATGGGGGCACCAGGTAAGTGGGCACAGGAGGGCCCAGCTCAGGTGCCCAGGGCGGAGGCAGCAGCTGCAAGCTCTCTCTTGAGTGGGAGGAGCAAGGCCAGCATCTTCCTCCACCATCTCCCTGCACTGCGCCTAGACTTCTTCCTTCAGCCCTGCCCACATCGGGCCACACTTCTACTCTAAAACCTTCTGAGCCTCCCTACCCTCACTCAGCCCAGCTCTCACGTCCCACCCAGACTAACGTCCAGTCTCTCACCAACACAGCCCGACTGAGTCACACCAGCTCGTGGCCAGGACACACACATTTCCACCCCAGGCCTCTGCTTGGGCCATCCTTGCTCCTCCCCCAGCATAACAGTTTTAAAATACGCCCACGAATTATGGGATGCTCGTTCTATTAGAGGTTGCACGGTCTCCCCACAAAAAGATGCTGGGATGCCTGGCTGGCGATGTTGGAAGAGCATGTGACTTCTTGGTCTCAGGGTTGGGAGTTCAAGCCCCACACTGGGTAGAGAGATTACTTAAAAATAAATAAATAAATAAAGTTAAAAGGAAAAAAAAAAAAGATGCTGACGTCCTAACCCTCAGCACCCATGCCGTACCTTTCTTTGAAAACAGTCTTTTTAGAAGATCAGCTTAAGCTGATATTGTTCAGGATGGGTCCTAGTCCAGTAGGACTGGTCCTCATGGAAAAGGAAACATGGATGCACAGTCAGACATGCACAGGGAAGAAGACAGGGAGAAGACACCACATACAAACCGAGGGATGCCTGGAGGGCCTGGGACAGACTCGCCCTCATTGCCCTCAGAAGGTGCCACCGTGCCCGGACCCCTGGGTTCCAGACTTCCACTCTCCAGACTGTGAGACAGGAAGTCTCTGTGACTTGAAGTCATCCAGGTTGTGGTGCTTTCATTACGGCAGCCCTCGGGCTCCAAGGCACACTCTCTTCCAAATGTGGAGCCCCATTTCCTCCCCCTTGAGTGGAGCCAGGCTTAGTAACTCGTTTCTACTGAAGACAGTCAAGAGCACATGGAGGCGTGTGACTTGCAAAGCTGGGCCATGGAAGGCACTGCCACTTCCTCCCTGCTCCCTGCCCCGTGGTGGTCCACCAGAGGCAGCCAGCCTCAGGCTGTGGCGGGGACTGAGATGTTCTCCTCATAGCCAGCACCATGTCTGCAAACCCTCTGAGAAGCGGAGCCTCCTGCCTCAGTCAAGTCTCCTGATGAGGAAGCCAATGTCTCAGTCACAACCTCGTAAGAGACCCTGAGCTGGGACCACCCAGCTGAGCAGCTCCCGAATCTCTGACCCTCAGAAACTGTGAGATAATAAATGTTCATAAATATTCTAAGCCTCTATGTTCTGGGATAATCGGTTCTGCGGCAGCAGATAACCACTCTGCCCGGGCTTCCTCCCCCGGGACTAACCCAGGCCCTGCTGCCCACGTGCTCCATGGGCTGGACCCCATTGTTTAACCTCATCTGTCACATGGGAATGGCAGCGGTGGCCTGTGGAACCACTGTTGGCAGGAAGGCCTAGCACTGTCCAGGGCTGAGAGTGCTCAAGACACAGCAGTTACAGCTGGGTGACCTCCTACTGACAGACTGCCTGGTGACCGTCCCCTCTGCTTCAAAGGCCAGACCGGTCTCCTGGATGGTGCCAGGAGCTGGGTAATTCACAGCGGCCCTCAGTTGCCCCCTTGGTCCCAGCCCCAGAGGTAGGGATCTCACCTCGGTGAGCCTGACCCATGCTGGATGCTCCCCAGACAGCCCTATAAGGCAAGGCTATCCTTTAGCTCTCGGAGCCCTGTGTCTTTGCCCTAAACAGGGCATGCGCGTATCAGGGCCTCGGCAGAAATGACACCGGGGCATCACCACAGAACGCTAGGCCTCTGCATGGGTCACGGGGTCACAACCATTCGCTGAGGAATCTGACCCAAAGCTGTCATCATCTGTGCTGGTCTGAATGTTTGTGTCCCCCCCACACTGAAGCCTAACTCCCGCTGGGACGGGGTCTGGAGGCAGGGCCTCAGAGAGGTGACCGGGTCACGAGGGTGGAGCCTCCTGAGCCACATCAGTGACCGTATAAGAGGTCCTGAGAGCCCCCTCATCCCTTCTGCCAGGTGAGGACAAAGCACTGGAACAGCCATCAGTGACCCGGAAGCAGGTTCTCACGAAACACCGAGTTGGCTGGCACCCTGACCTTGGACCTCCAGGCTCCAGAGCCACGAGCAATGAATTCCTGTTGTTTGTTTGTAAGGCACCCTGGCTGCGGGGGCAGCTTAGAGCAGCCAGACTTGGAACGCACCAAGACAGGCTCAGCCGTGAAAACCAGTGGAGAAGCTTCGGGGAAGGGGCTGCAAGACAGCAGAATCCTCGTCTGGCAGAGAGGCAGCCAGAAGTTTGCTTTCAAAATTGAACTGACATAACACTCAAGAAGCAACACTAAGAAAGGTACTTGGGCATAGGGAGGAAAAACAATTTCACGAAATGAAAATACATGCCTACAGGAAGTGGGACGGAGCATTTGGGATACGTCTGCTAGACTCTCACCACCTTTCCTATCACTGACACACGAGCCGTTAACACGTATCCTGGAATTCACGTTAAGGAACACAGAGGGCGACAGCATGCCGTCCGGACGGGGGCTGCCCGGGGAGGGCGGCCAGTGCGGCCTGTACCTGTGAGGGGCTGCTGCTTGACCACGTCCCAGAGCTTCACGGCCGTGCCCGCTGCGCTCACCAGGACGCCGTCAGCGGTGGGATGGAACTGCAGCCCATCCACCTGCACGGGTTCCGGGCCCAGCACCAGTCCAGGCACCGAGGGCAGCGCCTGGCCAGTGGCAGGCAGGCGCCACAGCTTCACCTGCGGGAAGGAGGAAGTCCGTGAGCCCAGGCGGTGGTACTTGGGCACAGGAACCGTGTATCCCATGAGAAGACAAGGTAATCCAGCCCAAGATTGCAGCATGTCATCAGGGGTGTCGGTGCGGGGAGGGGCAGAGACACGGGGCAGGGGCTCTGGTCCATCCCTTCCAGTGTCCCACACCACCCCATCCCTGCTCTCCTCAGGCAGCCCAGCAACGGGACAGCAAGTCAGGGCCACAGCTCCTGCCAAAGTCACGGGAGCATGCTGGAGCCAGTGTAGGCTGAGGAACTGAGGATCTGGGCTAACCCAGCTCTGGAGGCCTGTGCAGGAGCCAAGGGCCCTGGAGGGTACTGGGAGGGACATCAAGCAGCTCATCCAGCAGGTCCACTCACCGTCCTGTCAGCTGAACCCGTGGCCAGGAGGAAGTCATCAAAGGGAGAGAAGTCCAAGTCTGTGACCAGGTCTGCAGGAAAGCAATGGCTGACACAGGCCTGGCGAGAACTTCCCAGAACTTCGGTTCCAGCCCAATAGGATATCTCCCCAAGGTGAGGAACCACAGCCCGGGATTTCAGAGGTGGGGACAACTCCGCCCACATGGCGGCAGGCTGAAAGTCCACGAGGAAAGTCACACTGGAAATTCCCGCCTGTGATACACATCCCCCAGGATAGGCAAAGAGGCCCTGGCATCAGGATGTCAGCACGAAGCTCCTCAAAACCCCAAGCACCTGCATTTGCCCCAGATCCAGAGCCCAGTGCAGGGCCCGGCCCGCAAACGTGTGAAAGAATGCGAGTGTCAACCCACGAGGGATTCACGAGATGGACAGACACCACCCAGCCCTGACAGACCCTCAGCACCGCCCCAGCGAGACACACACGCGTCTCTGCAGACAGAACAAGAGGTGGGCTGAGTGCGGGGCCTCTCAGGTCAGGGTTCAGGGCAGCTTCATGGAGGAGATGCAGGGAGCCCTGAAGAACATGCAGGACTAGAACAGGTCAGAACATCAGGGAAGCCGGCATCTGGGTGACACGTGCAAGCTTGGAGTTCTCTGCCCCTCGAGACTGCACCGGGGGGGTGGGGGGCCACAGAAGCGACTGGCTTCTCTCTTAAGGGAATTAAACCAGGAATTGGGAGGCCTCGTGACAGGGTGCCTCAGGGACTGGCCTGGGTGGGGTGGAGGGCAGCCAGCCGGGAGGGAGCCTTCGGCTCCCGTGCCAGGACTCTCCGCAGGCCTGCATGTCCAGCTGCTCCTTCGGTTTTGGAAATTCCCCAGGCCTTCAGCTCTAGAAGCTCTCCTCTAAATCCCTTTTTGGCCAAAGCAAGCTGGAGTTGGTCTCAGTTCTTTGCAACCCAAGAACCAGAGCTGCTCACCTCTGGAAGGCCAGGAGGGGGAGACAGGGACACACAGAGTGAGCCACAGCCCTGAGGGGAAACCCCCATTTCCTGAATCTCAGGAGGAGGGTGAGGAGGTCAGGGCTCAGTGTGGGGGGTGGCAGGGAACTATGAGCATTCTGGCCAGGCTTGCGTCCCCAGAGGAAGGAGCGGAGCGATTATCTCTGCAGCCTGCCTCCACTGGGGGTCAAGCAAGTCTGTGTTCCTCTCGGGCCACAGCCAGACTCCAGGCATCCCAGCCAGAACAGAAAAGAGAAGGGGCAGATGAAGACAGGCACCCCTTGGGACAGCCCTGGTCTGGATACCTGGAAGCCCTGCCACCCTGACTGTGAGGTCTGCACGGGACAGGGCAGGGCAGGGCCCAGCTGGGTGCCGCAGCCAGCATGAGCAAGCTGGCGTCCCCAAGGGAACAAGAACCAGGGACATGGTCAATCTGAGTACTCAGCTGGCTGGCAGGCCTGTGTCCTTTGCATGCATTTATCTCATCAAATCCTCACAGCGACCCCTCAGGATGGCCCTGTGGTGTGATCCCAACAGGGGGGATGAGGACGTGAGCACAGAAGGGGTTTAAGTAACTTGCCCAGAGCCACACATCTAAGAAAGGACAAGGCTGGGCGGTCAGTCTGGTTTCAGAACCTATTCCCTCAGCACAGCACTACACTACCCTTCCCAGGTTGGAGCAAGTCCCCAGCCACCCCACAGCCCAGACCACAGGAACACTCTGAAACACCTCCCAGCCCCCTGCTGCCTGGGCAGCTGGGCTGAAGGGCACCTGGCCCTGAGCCAGGAGGCAGAAGGCACCCCCGAAAGGCAGGGGAGCAACAAGAGGCCAGCCCACCGCACTCTCCCCCCTACTGGTGGCACCTTGGAGGGCAGACTGGTGCCTGCTGCTTCGAAGGCAGGTTCTGAGGAACTAGAGGTGCCCCCCATGCAGCGTTCCAGCAAGGCTGTGAATAGCTGAGGCCACAGGGAGCTACACCTGATCAAAAGAGGCCTGGTCCAGCTTCTCCTCAAAGGCCCCCCAGTAATGGGGCTCGTTACCCAGCAGGCACCAGCAACCTGGGGCAGCTCCCTGAGGGGTAACATGCATCAAGAATACAGGGCTCAGGGCCGCCTGAGTGGCTCAGTTGTTAGGTGTCTGCCTTCGACTCAGTTCATGATCCCAGGGTCCTGGGATGGAGCCCCGCATTGGGCTCCCTGCTCCCCAGGAAGTCTGCTTCTCGGCTGCTTGCCACTTCCCATGCTTGTGCTCTCGCTTTCTCTCTGTCAAATAAATAAATCTTTAAAAAATAACAAAAACTTTCTTCAGGAAGGTGTAAGAATGGATGAGAAAGCAGACTCTTGCCATGCATTACAACAAAGATGAATCTCAGAAGGTTATGCTAAGTGAAAGAAGCCAGATTTGAGAGACTCCACGCAGTATGATTCCATTTATGAGAAGCATCCAGAAAAGGCCGGGCCGTAGAGCAAAAGCTGGCAAACGTTTGCTGCAAAGGGTGAGGCGGTGAATACTTAAGGGCTTGGGGGCCATATGGTCTCCGTCACACCTCCTCAACTCTGTGGTTGCTGAGAGAAAGCAGTCACAGGCTGAATGCCAATGAAGAGGGTGGCTGTGTCCCCAAAAACGCTATTTACAAAGACAGGCAGCTAGCCAGACTTGGCCGTGACAGTAGCTCAGAGACTCTGGCCACAAAGCCAGAAAGTAGATCAGCTGGAGCCCAGGGCTTCGGAGCCGGAGGTGGAAACGGATTAACCGCAAAGGGGCAGGAAGATCCTCTGGGGAATCGTTCTAAAATTGGGTTTTGGATGCCCAATTCTGTCACTTCCATAAGAGTCATGGAGCTCCTCACTCAAAACAAGTCACATCAATGGTACGTAAACGATGCCTCAATAAAGTCGTGAAAGGCTTTCAGAAAGAACGAGATGAGAAAGTGTAGATATCGTGTTTAGCACACCGAGGGCTCTCAACCAGGCTTCACCACGGTTACTTAATTGGCCTCTGTCCTCATCAGCTGGACCCCGACACTGAGCCGCACACTCAGACTGGGGACCTAGGGCCAGCCCTCTTCCTTCCCCCCAGGCAGCCTAGCAGGGGCAGGAATGCAAGCCAAAGGGGCTGGCCTGCAGCCGTAGCAGCAGCTGGACAGGGAGCGAAGAGGCAGCTGGGCCAGGGCTGCCGCAGCCCAGGGAGAGCGAGCTGTTCCCTCGGAGCGGGCGGGCTGCCAGGTGGGCTGCCAGTTGCCCCCAGAAGCAGCTGTGGCTCACAAAAGCTCTCTTTGTGAGGCCCCATCTCCAGCCCTGAAGCACGGACAGCCCCCTCCTAGAAGGGTGTTGAGCAGCCTGGCTGAGGAGGAGGCCTGGTGGTGAGGGGTGGTCTGCTGGGCTCCAGTAGAAGACGCAGGGCTAAGAACCCCAGAGGGTTGAGTCTGCCACAGTGCACTCCACGGCATCAGCCTGGAGCCTGGTGCTGGCCGGGCCCGTCCCCGTCCTCTCAGGTGGGCAACCTGGAGCACTCAGGTTCCCCTCTCTCTGCCCAAGTGGAATTCTCAACCAGGACCCAGCGTTCCAATATGGACACTGTACAAAGGCAGAGCAAGGTATAGTAGGAGGGACCTCTCCAATCATGGGACTGTGGCTTCAGGTGAGTATGAGTCCCTGCACCCAGGGAGGGAGGAGCAAGTTCTAGACTTTTTTGATCCAGTCTCCACTCACCTGAATGGCAGCCGAGGTAGGTCACGTGTCTCTTGTCCTCTCCTTGGCCTTCCAAAGGCACGATGCCCAGCACACCTGTCAAACACATGTGGGCTTCTGACTTCAGTCCTAATGGGAACTGTCTGCTGCCCAGGGCACCCAGAGGACAGGAGACCCAAAAGCTCAGCCTTAGACCTTCCCAGAGCCTCCACTAATCATAAGACAATATCCCCCTGGACACAGTGATTGATCCAAGATTATTTTCTTTTCCTATGAAAGAACATGTGACATCAGATGTTCAGAACATATTGAAGAGATTGTCTCTTTTTCACATTGTAGGTCATATGGGATCAGCTTAGGGCCACCAGTGGCCAATTTCCCCAGCTTTACTTGAGAAAGAAGCCATCATCCAAGGGCAGCAGAGCTCAAGAATAGGACACAGGTCAGGGCCGATGGCATGTGTGAGCCTCTGGATACGGCTCTGCCCAAAGCCTCTGCATGTCTTATTTACAGCAGCCAAAGAACTATCTGAATTTTGTTTAACTCAGTTTGATGTCCAAGTCATCACTAGTGACCAAAAAGTCCCAACTAACATAGGGGAGCTTTTCAAATCTTGGTGTTCCTATTGACTCCAGACAATCCCAGACCCCCAGATAAGGAATGGCTAGCATATGGGGATAGCTGAAAACGAAGAGGATAGTCCTCTCCTTGTCATCCCGGCCAATCTGTTAAAAACCATAACCTGGGACGCCTGGGTAACACGGTCAGTTAAGCATCTGACGTTTGGTTTCGGCTCTGGTCATGATCTCAGGGTCCTGGGATTGAGCTCCATGTTGGACACCATGCTCAGTGTGGAATCTGCTTGACATTCTCTCTCTCCTTCTCCATCTCCCCCTCCCACTCATACTGTCTGTCTCACTCAAATAAATTTAAAAAACAAAAACAAAAACAAAAACCACAGGCATTGTAGTTTATACAAAGTATGCGTATATAACCGCATCAAAATCAATCCATTTCTGCACACTGACCACTTTGTAGGGGTCTAAGGACCTGCAGGGTGTTGACCTCTGACCCCCACAAGGAGTCTTCAAGCCTCCAGTCTGAAATGAGCCTGCCCTTCCTCCCCATCCTTATTAGGCTGACAATATCTAAATGTCCATCCACATCCATGTCCAGCTTCCTACCTGGACGGTCAGAGTTAAATGCAATCAAATGACAGCTGGATTTGATCTGGTTCCCACATGAGGGTGTGGTTCCTGCTCGAATGTCACTGATCCAGGTCTGAAAATAAAGAAAAGAATTGTGACAGCCAGGTCTCTGCTCATAACTAAGGCAGGGGCTGCACAATTAGAAATGCATTTCTTTGGATCTAACCCTGTGCCCACTCACATACTCCCTTAGGATATGCAAAATATTACTGAAATGATAACCTCAATCACAGCGGAGTAATTTGGTCTATTAAATCAGTTCTCTGATAAGGGGGAGAAGACTGTCAGAAGGGAAGCTCTGCATAAATGTAGTCAAGAGGCCAGGGGTTATTCCTGTTAAAAGGGAGAGAGAAAAGCAGAGAAAGCAGAAGTGAGCACCTAAAACAGAAGACAGACTCAACTTCCTCCAGGGCATGACCAAAGGCCTCCCCCAAGCACAGGGGTCTCCTTGCAAGCCCCAGGAGAAAACACTCAAGCTCAGAAAGGGGAAGAATCAAGGCCTCTCCACAAGGTCTCACAGAAAGGTGAACATTGCACCCCCAAGAGAAGGCAATAATGTTAAAACCCCCACATACAGAAGGCAAAGGAGTCGTTCTGAAACTAAAGATCAGCAAGGTCTAAATGTTTTCTCTGTTGGTATCAAAGCACTGCATGACACTCATCTCGGCCACCTGAAAACTGAACACCCTTGTTTCCCAACCTACCCACCCACAGTGCACCAGAAACCGCCTCTCCCATGCAAGTTTCTATTTCAATTTTTACCTGGGTTATCATCTTGCATTATTTCATGTTTACTGTACAAACAGAGTGATAGGAAATACCTTTAAAAGGAGAACAGATCACCTGTCCTCCCATCTCCCTACCCTAAACTATTTAAACCTTTCTCTGTAATCCCTGGTCCCATGCTCATCTGTTTACTTTGCTGGACTATGGCCTACCTGGGACAAGCCCCAAAGCCCACTGAGTATACTCCAGACCCATAAAGGAGTGCTTACTGCATGCAGAAGGACGGTATATTAATGCAAATCTGAGCACCTCTCCACCCCTTGCTTTGCTTTCAACCTTTTAGTACAATGGTTCCCCACTGCATTCAGAAACAACCCAACTTCTTCCTGTGGCCCTTGAACTCTACAGGACTGCTCTGGACCATCTGACAGCCTGCTTCCCCATCACTGCTCTCCATCCACCCTGGCCCACTTTCCAGGCTCCTTCCCACCCCACTCTTTTTTTTTTTTTTTTTTTTTTAAGATTTTTTATTTATTATTTATTTGACAGAGAGAGAAATCACAAGTAGGCGGAGAGTCAGGCAGAGAGAGAGAGAAGCAGGCTTCCGCTGAGCAAAGAGCCCGATGCAGGGCTCGATCCCAGGAAACTGAGATCATGACCTGAGCCGAAGGCAGTGGCTTAATCCACTGAGCCACCCAGGCGCCCCTTCCCACCCCACTCTTCTCACAGCTGGCTGCTTCTCACCCTCCTGGCCTCAGCTTAAATGTCACCTTCTTCCCTGGAGCCTTCCCTGACTACTGTATGGAGATTAACCTCCACGTGGCCATTCATCTCCATCTCCATCCCGGCCCTTCCTGTGTGTTCTTTGGGGCACTTACTAAAACTTGCAGCGCCCTTGCAGGCATGTCTGCTTGCTGGATGTCTCCCTCACAAGACAGTTAGCAGTAGAGAGGAAGTCAAGTGCTGTGGTGTTCACAGTTGTGGTTCCAGGAGCACACGGAAGTACAGAGGAAATACTGTCCAGAGGATGAAAACTGGGCTTCTGCCCCAGTACCCTGCTGTGCGTTTGCTCCTGATGGGGTTACTAGAGGTCAGCTCCTAAGCCTTCCAAATAATACTGGGAGCAGCAGAGCAGGACTGGCATCATCACCTCTGAAGCACACCCCTCATGAGGCCGGCTGCCGTTCCGGGGGGTCCGAGGCGCCCCAACACCTGGCTCAGCTCTTCCTCTGGGCTCAACCTCCTCGGGCTTCCCCAGACCCCACCCAACCCTGGCAGCATCACCCCAGTAAGAGAAGAGCTGCTCTTGCGCCAGCCCTGAGAGAAGGAAGCGCCGGCGGAAACCCGAGGGAGGGGCGCGCCTCTGACTGAGGGGCTCCCGCTCTTCGGCTGACACACCCGGACTCGTCAAGGCCAGCGGAGAGAGCGGCATCTCTCCCGTACCCAAGCACCGGGAAGGGCCGACCGGGGCGGCAGGGAGGAGCTGGTGCCAGCAGCGCCCGAGCCGCGGTCCCCGGCGAGGCCGACCGGAAGCCGAGAAGGCAGGCAGCCTTGCAGGCCTCAGGCCTCGGCGCGGCTGGGCGGGCTACACCGCTTCGGGGGTCCCGGGGCGAGGCGGGCGAGCCCGGGGACCGCGGCGCTCACGGAGCGGTCAGAGAGGGACCCGGCCAGGGATCGCCTGATTCTGTCCTCCGAGTGCGACGAAATAGCCGGGCCCGGGCCTGAAGGGGGCGCCCCCGGGCAGACGGGCTCAGGGGTCCCCGAGCGGGGTCCAGGGTAGGGGGAGGGGCGCAGGGACCCGAGGGCAGGGCTTACCTCGCGGCGGGATGGCCGGGCCTCCGTGTGTCGGAACTTGGACACCTTGAAGCGGCTCATGGCGACGAGGACGGCGGCGGGTGCAGCTTCGAGGACCCGGGCGTCGGCTCTCAGGTGCACGGACAGCAGCCGCGACTCCCGCCGCCTCCGGCCCCACCCGCTCGCGGCCGCTCGCGGCCACGCCCAGGCACGCCCCCGGCCAATCCCAGCCCGCTCCGGCCCACCGGGCTCCGCCCCGGGCATTTCTCCCCCGGCGGGAGCGCCGCCGACCCCGCCCCGCAACCAATCGCCGCGAGGCCGCCAGGCGGGGCCACGCCCCAATGCCGGCGTGCTGGCCGCGCGGGCGGGGAGGTCACGTGCGGCGCGCTGTCCGCCCCCGACCTCGCGGGGCGCGCGCGGGGGCTGGGGGCACAATCCCGGTTTTTTTTTTTTTTTTTTTTTTTTAAAGATTTTATTTATTTATTTGACAGAGAGAAATCACAAGTAGATGGAGAGGCAGGCAGAGAGAGAGAGAGAGGGAAGCAGGCTCCCGAGAGCCCGATGCGGGACTCGATCCCAGGACCCCGAGATCATGACCTGAGCCGAAGGCAGCGGCTTAACCCACTGAGCCACCCAGGCGCCCACAATCCCGGTTTTGTAGTCGGGAATTTTTCCGGAGGGCGGCTCTCCAGCGTCCCGGGCTCGGCCTACGCCGGGCAGAGAAGGGGCAGAAGTAGACTAGCTCCATTTCGGACACAGAGACCACGCTCAGGACAGAGGAGCCGCTGGCCGTGGTCACACAGATAGCGGGTGGCTGCGGGGAAAGGAAGGGGAGCTCAGGTCTGACGCACATCCCTATCGCTGGGCTTACTCCAGCGCCTCCGCATCCCACTCCTCCTGCTTAGGCCAGGTGGACTGAGGGCAAGGGCGCGGCCTTCAGCATCCCCGCATTAGGGCATGTCTTGGCGCAGGCCTTGGGCGCCATAGGGCAGGACTGACACCTGCAATGAAAGCAAGTATGATTTAGAGATAAACGGAAAGGCAGAAACTTGAGAGAAATGGAGAATAACTTCCAGAGCGCCGCTGCCCCACCAATGACTCGCTTAGTCCCCAGACAACTCAGGAAGAAAAGAGAACGACTTCATTTCACCTGGGGCCATTCATTCCACAAGCATATTTCTCTTTGCTTTGAAAGCGAACTACGCTTTCTGCTTGAGAACAGGCAGAACACCTGCTCAGGCGTGTCTGTAAAAAGGACTTTGATCCGAGGAATGCCAATGATTGCTGCAAAAATTTCCGGAGCCTGTGGCAGAGGAGAGCCTGTCCGGAGGTACCTGCCCACAGGGTGATTCTGAAGAAGTTTGCAGTCGTGGAGGGTACCAGCCGACCCCCAGATGCAAGTTCTTTTTTTCAGTTTTCACAACTAAACTGTGAAGTCTCAAAGGCTACTTCCTACCTGTATCCTACCCAGTGAATTAAGAGCGACTTTGATCTCCATAAACTGAAAATAAGAGGCCAGTGGAGTGGACTGAGGCCTGGGATTTGGAATTCTGAGCAGTCCAGCAGCCACTGGATACAGCTTTCTCCGGGGAGCCTACACTTGGAACTCTGGAATTCCAGCAGGGTCCGCAGTGTTGTCTCATAGTTGTGGTGTTTGATTACTGCTGATATTGCTGCTTTTTTTTTTTTTTTAAGATTTTTAATTTATTTGTCAGAGAGAGAGCGAACACAGGCAGAGAGAATGGCAGGCAGAGGCAGAGGGAGAAGCAGACTCCCTGCCGAGCAAGGAGCCTGATGTGGGACTCGATCCCAGGATGCTGGGATCATGACCTGAGCTGAAGGCAGCTGCTTAACCAACTGAGCCACCCAGGCGTCCCTGATATTGCTTCTTTTAAAATCAACAACAACAGCAAAAAAAAAAAAAAAAAAAAAAGTGGATAAAAAAAAATTATATGTGTGTATATATATGATTTATAATTTTTAAGTGTACAGTTCAGTAGTATTAGGGAGATTCACAGTGTTGGGCAACAGGTATCCAGAAACTTTTCAGGCAACACTGAGACTCTGTACTCATCAAACAACAGTCCTTCGTTGCTCCTTCCCACCAACCCCTGGTAACCACCATTCTACTTTCTATTAGTTTGACTACTTTATGTATGCATTCACTTTTTAAGTTTCATTTTTAAGTACTCTCTACACCCAACATGGGGCTCGAACTCTCAACCCTGAGATCCAGAGTCCCATGCTCCTCTTATTGACCTAGTCAGAAGCCCCTAGTCTGACTACTTTTGTTATCATGTCATTGGAGTCCTATGTTATTTGTCCTTTATTTTCCTTAGCATAGTGTCCTTAGGTTTTTTCTTTTGTAGCATGTGACAGTATTTCCTGCCCCCCCCCACAGCCACCTTTTGTTTTCCAAAGTAAGCTCTAGAGTTGCATGCTGCTGTACTACTGACTGAACCAGCCAGGTTTCTATTATTATCATTATTATTTTTTTTTTAGTATTTAGTATTTCGGCCATTAATAGACCCCATTTTATTTATCCATCAACAGCCATTTGGGTTCTCTCACCTCTTGGCTATGGTGAATAATGCTGCTATGAACATAGACATGCAAATCTCTCTTTAAGCCTCTGCTTTCAACTCTTTTGGGTATATATCCAGAAGTGGGTTTACTGAATCACAGAGTACTTATATTTTTTTGAGGTTTTTTCATACCAGATACTGCTTTTAGAATTACAATTATTTTATTTTATTTACTTGATAGAGAAACAGACAGTGAGGGAGGGAACCCAAGCAGGGGGATTGGGAGAGAGAAAAGCAGGCTTCTCTCTGAGCAGGGAGCCCGATGTGGGGCTTGATCCCAGGACCTTGGGATCATGACCCAAGCCAAAGGCAAATGTTTAACGACTGAGCCACCTAGGCACGCCTATAATTACAGTTTTTTAATTCTTTTTTTTTTAAGATTTATTTATTTATTTGACAGAGAGAGATCACAAGTCGGCAGAGGCAGGCAGAGAAAGAAAGGAGGAGGAAGCAGGCTCTCTGCTTGGCAGAGATGCGGAACTTGATCCCAGGACACTGAGATCATGACCTGAGCTGAAGGCAGAGGCTTAACCCACTGAGACACCCAGGCGCCCAATTACAGTTTTTTTTTTAAGATTTTATTTATTGGCGGGGCACCTGGGTGGCTCAGTGGGTTAAAGCCTCTGCCTTCAGCTCAGGCAACACTGAGGTCATGATCCCAGGGTCCTGGGATCGAGCCCCACATCGGCTCTCTGCTCAGCAGAGAGCCTGCTTCCTCCTCTCTCTCTGCCTGCCTCTCTGCCTATTTGTGATCTCTGTCTGTCAAATAAATAAATAAAATCTTTAAAAAAAAAGAAAAAAAGATTTTATTTATTGGGGCGCCTGGGTGGCTCAGTGGGTTAAAGCCTCTGCCTTCGGCTCGGGTCATGGTCCCAGAGTCCTGGGATCGAGCCCCGCATCGGCTCCCTGCTCAGCGGGAAGCCTGCTTCTCCCTCTCCCACTCCCTCTGCTGTGTTCCCTCTCTTGCTGTGTCTCTCCCTGTCAAATAAATAAAATCTTTAAAAAAAAAATAAGATTTTATTTATTTATTTGACAGAGAGAGATCACAAGTAGGCAGAGAGGCAGGCAAAGACAGAGGGGGAAAGCAGGCTCCCCGCCAAGCAGAGAGCCCGATGCAGGGCTTCATCCCAGGACCCCGAGATCATGACCCAAGCTGAAGGCAGAGGCCTAACCCACTGAGCCATCCAGGCGCCCCTAGAATTACAATTATTAATAGTTTAATACCATCTGTTACTATAGATTGTTTAACTCCATGGTATGCAGTAACCTCTTTTTGCATCAACAGTATTTGACTTATAACATCCCAGGAAGGGGACACTCAGACATTATGCATTGCAATTCACATGTAAATCAACCAAAAAGAAACCAAAACATCCAGGCAAAAAAAGAGAAAAAAGCAAATCATGAAGAATTTAAAAATCAGTTCCTCAAAAGACATCATCAACAGAATAAAAAGGCAATCTACAGAATGGAAGAAAATATTTGCAAATCATATACGTGACTGATAAGGGATTCATACGGAGAATATAATAGAGAATTCCTAAAAGTCAATAACAACAAAAACAAACCACTTAAATTTGGCAAGTTTCTGGGGTACCTCAGTGGCTCAGTTGGTTAGGCATCTGACTTCCGCTCAGGTCATGATCTCACAGTCTTGGAATCCAGTCCTGCATCGAGCCCCGAGTCTGGCTCCATGTTCAGGAGGGAATCTGCTTCTCCTTCTCCCTCTGCCCCTCTCCCTGTTCATGCCCCCAACCATATATAAATAAAATATAAATTTTTTTATTGGCAAAAGTTGGGGCATCTGGGTGGCTCAGTCATTAAGCATCTGCCTTCGGCTCGGGTCATGATCCTGGGGTCCTGGGATCCAGCCTCACATGAGGCTCGCTGTTCCATAGGAGGCCTGCTTCTCCCTCTCCCACTCTCCCTGCCTATATTCCCTCTCTTGCTGTGTCTCTGTCAAATAAATAAATAATTTTTTTAAAAAATTGCCAAAAGTCTTGGATAGACATTGCTCCCAAGAAGATATACCAATGGCCATTAAGGGTATGAAAAGATGCTCAACATCACTAGCCATTAGGGAAATCAAAACTGTTATGATACCACTTCACACCCAACATGATGGCTACTACCAAGAAACAAAACCCCGGGAAAATAACAGGTATTGGTGAAGATGTAGAGTAATTGGAAACTTTATGCTCTGTTGGTGAGAATGTAAAATGATGCAATCACTGTGGAAAACACTACAGTAGTTCCTCAAAGAATTAAAAATAGAATTATCATATGATCCAACAATTCCGGGGCGCCTGGGTGGCTCAGATGTTAAGAGTCTGCCTCCAGCTCGGGTCATGATCCCATGGTCCTGGGGTCGAGCCCCACATCCACATTGGGCTCCCTGCTCAGTGGGAAGTCTGCTTCTCCCTCTCCAACTGCTCCTGCTTTGTGATCCCTCTCCTCTTGCTGTGTCTCTCTTTGTCAAATAAATAAATAAAATCTTTTTTAAAAAGAGATTTTTGTCAAAGAGAGAGAGAGAGAGAACAGTACACACAAGCAGGGAGAGCAGCAGGCAGAGGGAGAAGAAGGCTCCCTGCTGAGCCTCCCCCTCATGACCTGAGCTGAAAGCATATGCTTAATGACTGAGCCACCCAGACAACTCCAATTTTTTAAATATAAGTTAACTATGCATCTACAGCAAAGGTTCATGTAAACCTTCCAAATTTGCTTGGTGTCACCTCTTCGCTATTCCTGTTTTCTTTTGTTTGAATTTATCATACTTTCTGCTATTCTTGTTTTCTTTTGTTTGAATTTATCATTATGTCAGATAAGCCTAAATAGGCAAGTCAGGAAAGTCTTTTAACCCTCAGAGGTAACAAATGGACATGTCGTGGGCCAAATCTGGTTCACAGATAAATTTTAGTTGGTTCACATTATGTTTTAAAAATTGGGAAATTTCCGGGCACCTGGGTGGCTCAGTGGGTTAAGCCGCTGCCTTCAGCTCAGGTCATGATCTTAGGGTCCTGGGATCGAGTCCCGCATGGGGCTCTCTGCTCGGCAGGGAGCCTGCTTCCTCCTCTTTCTCTCTCTGCCTGCCTCTCCGACTACTTGTGATTTCTCTCTGTCAAATAAATAAATACAATCTTTAAAAAATATATATATATATATAAATAAATAAAAATTGGGAAATTTCCTAAAAGTTTGGATTTCAGCCATTCTGGAAAAATGGAAAGATTTGGCAATGCTAGGTCCACATCCCCACCTGGCAAAAATGGGTCCACTGAGTATTACCTGCCACGATTACTGCGTGTTTTCCCATTTACCACACTCCCCCTGATGCCTCAGTTTATCTGCCACTACTCCACCCATCCTTTACCTGCCTGGCCTTGGCACCTAGGCTTATGACCTCTGACCTTCTCTCCCAGGAGAGAAATGAACCATGCCCCCAGCTATGTTGAGTCATAGGACTATATTTCCATAAACTGAGGGTTGATGGAAACCGAGCAGAAGAATTTCAGGTTTATCATTCCCACAGCCACCAACCCAAGCTCCACGGCAAGAAGAAGGAAGAGACAGAAAAACACCAGGGGCCAGAGCTTAGTCATGTCACGCATTCCCAGATCCGTTCCAGGTGGAGACAGTGATCCTGGTAGAGAGACCTCAGAGCTCTGAGGCTGTTGCAAAATTGAGCGGAAAAAATTGTGAATTGCAAGGTTGAACTGACAGGCTCCAAGATTCCTTGCAGTCCCATGAGTATAAAAATTACCAGCTTTGTTTCTCTATACTCCTACTGACTCCACTTTGCTATTTGTCTACAAGGACACTGGAAGACCGCTCTCTACCCTAAAGGGCAGTTTATCAAAAGGTGGATCAAATTCCAGCAGAACAAGGATGTCTGGTTAACTTGGGGCCAGGATGATTTCCATTTCACAGGTGCTGTTTCCAAGAGTAATGACTAGCAAACAAGAATTTAGGAATCCAGGGGCGCCTGGGTGGCTCAGTGGGTTAAAGCCTCTGTCTTCGGCTCAGGTCATGATCTTGGGATCTTGGGATCTTGGGATCCTGGGATCGAGCCCCGCATCTGGCTCTCTGCTCAGCAGGGAGCCTGCTTCCCTTCCTCTCTCTCTGCCTGTCTCTCTGCCTACTTGTGATCTCTGTCTGCCAAATAAATAAATAAATAATCTTTAAAAAAAAGAAAAGAATTTAGGAATCCATTGTAGTGAAGTCCTCCTTCTAGAAAATAAAACACTTTACGTATTTGAAAGAATATTAGCAGAGAGAAAAGGGCAGCAAGGGAAAAATAGGGAAGAAAAAAAGGCACAAAAACATTGAAAGAACCTCAGGATGCAACCTTATTCTAAACTGTGAGGCTAAAGAAAAGAAGTTTCTTTTTTTTTTTTTTTTTTTTTTTTTTTTTAAAGATTTTATTTATTTATTTGACAGAG
Organism: Mustela lutreola; assembly: GCF_030435805.1. Taxonomy (NCBI): domain Eukaryota; kingdom Metazoa; phylum Chordata; class Mammalia; order Carnivora; family Mustelidae; genus Mustela; species Mustela lutreola. Next base: position 20,228,246 of record NC_081306.1, on the reverse strand, counting down.
AGAGATCACAAGTAGGCAGAGAGGCAGGCAGAGAGAGAGGAAGGGAAGCAGGCTCCCTGCTGAGCAGAGAGCCCGATGCGGGACTCGATCCCAGCACCCTGAGATCATGACCTGAGCCGAAGGCAGCGGCTTAACCCACTGAGCCACCCAGGCGCCCAAGAAAAGAAGTTTCCATCTTGACGTTCCCTTAATCTTCTGTGAAGTTAGTGGTTTGCATAAGTCAGAATTTTTGCAAGAGAGCATTGGATGGATTCAATGACATAAAAAAAAAATCCTTAGATCTAGTTATCTGCCCTTGAAATGACTGTTTAAGATGCGTGGTAGGGGTGTCTGGATGGCTTAGGCTCAGTTGGTTAAGTGTCTGCCTTTGGCTCAGGTCATGATCCTGGGGTCCTGGGATTGAGTTCTGCATCGGGCTCCCTGCTCAACAGGGAGACTGTTTCTTCCTCTCCCTTTGCCTGCTGTTCCCCCTGCTTGTGCTCACTCTGTGTCAAATAAATACATAAAATCTTAAAAAAAAAAAAAAAGGAAAAGCACTTATAGTTCTCAGCGCAGAAAAAAAATGCAACAAAATACATTTCAAATATTGGCAAAAACTCTCCATATCCCATCCCAGCATGACAGTGCGCCTTGCATTATTATTTTTTGTTTCTCAAATGAAGGCATACCCACATGTTCCTAGGGCTCTGAAGTTTTACTACTCCAAATTTGATATTTTAAAGATTTTATTTATTTATTTGAGAGAGAGAGATCACAAGCAGGGGCAGGGAGTAGAGGGAGAAGCAGACTCCCCACTAAGCAGGGAGCCTGATGCAGGACACATTCCCAGGACCTGAGGATCATGACCTGAGCCAAAGGCAGAGGCTTAACCGACTGACCCACCCAGGCACCCTTGTTTTAATTTTTTACGGTAATGTGAAATGGTTCTAGCAGACACAACATTTCATTTTTGTGGTTATAATTTACAACTAAAGGGAATTCTCACGGAAAAGATTGTCATTTTCTAATGTAACGCTTTTCACACTGGAGTTCCCTGACTGCCAGAGGATCTAGAGCTTTATTCTCAGTGTCTGATTTCTTGTTCCTTTAAAAGAATTTCTTTCATTTCTTCGGTTTGTGAAACATTGCTGAAGTTTAAGCCTCTTTTGGGCAGAAGCATATTTAGCTGTGAGCCAGACACCTGTGGTTTATTTAAAGGGTCATTTAGGAAATTATTAGCACAGAGGTCCCACTGGAGAACACACAGGGGACCAAGGCGAGGACAGTTTGTCTCCGTGCTCTGTAGGGAACTGCTCCCACGGCAGAGGTCATTCATGCCCGGCAACATCTGGGTCACACATCCCGTACCCCCTTGGAACTGTCCTATAGTTGCTTGGGGAGGAAAGGAAATGCTGCAGTTAGAGAAACAGCTGCTTTTTTTTTTTTTTTTTTTTAAAGATTTTATTTATTTGACAGACAGAGATCACAAGTAGGCAGAGAGGCAGGCAGAGAGAGAGAAGAGGGAAGCAGGCTCCCGCTGAGCACAAAGCCCAATGTGGGGCTCGATCCCAGGATCCTGAGATCATGACCTGAGCCAAAGGCAGAGGCTTAACCCACTAAGCCATCCAGGCGCCCCATGAGAAACAGCTGCTTTTTATTGCCTCTGCAGAGACTGGCTCAGGCTCCTTGGTCTTCCCTGGAAGGGATCCTCACTCGCTTGGGGAGGGGAACAGCCATCCCATCGGGTAGTCATGGACTCAGCTGACTCCACTGCAGCCTGGATGGTCAGAGTCTGCAGGAAATCACAGAAGAGACCATACTTAAAACTCCCTACTGGGGTGCCTATCTGTCTATCTGCAGAGCGTGCGACACTTAATCTTGGGGTCAGGAGTTCGAGCCCCACATGGGTGTAGAGATTGCTTAAATAAATAAATCAACTTAAGAACAAAACAGAACAAAACAAAACCTCCCTACTAGCTCTCACTGACCTCATTGCCTCAGGAGAGAGGGAAAGGGCGCAGTGGAACAGTGAAATGACAAGTGTGGGGGCGGGGGGGGATGCCTTGCGTGTCTTTTGCAAGTAACATTTGCTTCTTCTTAAAGCTAAATATTTTGGCTTTAGACTGGAGAAGGGTGGGGAGCAGTGGGTGATGGACACAGGATACATTCTGCCTGGGGCGATGTGCATAGATGTGGCCTGTGTGCTCCTCCCAGTTTTTGGCAATACGCCTGGGATGGGTCATTTTGTGTCCTGTCACAGTTGAAGTCTTTGGAAGGCAGGGAAACATTTTGCAGGTGGGGTGGTAATAAATACTTGCCCATGCCTTCCTTTTGCTGTGAGGAGCTGAGGACATTCAGTGGGAGAAAGGACTGTAAACTAGCAAGGGCTCTCTGACCAGGAACTATTGATCACAATGACACGAAGGTGCATGATTTAAAGGGAAGAGTTTTGGGTTTTTTTTTTTTTTTTAAAGATTTTATTTATTTATTTGACAGCGAGAAATCACAAGTAGATGGAGAGGCAGGCAGAGAGAGAGAGAGAGAGAGAGGGAAGCAGGCTCCCCGCCAAGCAGAGAGCCCGATGCGGGACTCGATCCCAGGACCCTGAGATCATGACCCGAGCCGAAGGCAGCGGCTTAATCCACTGAGCCACCCAGGCGTCCCGAGTTTTGGGTTTTGTTAGGGGATCCCTGGTGTGGATCTTGGCTCACCCACACACTAGCTCTGTGACCTTGGACGAGTTTTTCATCTTGCACAGCTTATTTTGTTCTGTGCAGGGGATGTGGGGGGAAGGGAGTCCATTTGTACATACAGGAATAGTCTTTGCCTTACCTCACAGGACTGTGATCAAAATAGAAAATATGACAAAGCTCTTTGTGAACTAGAAAGAGAATGTTCTGAACAAAGCTGCATTTTTCAGATCTCTCCATAGCCACCAAGTCTGAAATTGGTCCCACAGAATCTCAAGCATGATGATTCCAAACAACAGTGACTCATCATCTTTCTCCCCAAACCAGCTCCTTCCCTGGGGTTTTCAGCTTGGTGTTAGGGGAACAGAAAGAAGCTTATTTATTGTCCCCCCCCCCCAACCAATTATCCAATCAAGATAATCTCTGTTGTGAAGATTTCCAGAGCTTTGTAACTTAACCGTGTTTACTAATTGTATAATTTCCTGCTTCTCTATCGTGACTAGCATGAAGGGGACCTCGTATGGGACCTAGGCTGATTTCACCAGGGCGTCGTTCTGGTGGCTTCCCAAAAACCCATTTTCTTCTCCTTCAGTAGTCACCAGCACCTACTCCATTTCCTGGGGATTCTCTACTTCCTGAGAGGGAATGCAGACTCCCCAGCAATCAGCCTTCCTGCCATCCCCTAAAACAAGAACACACTCCCCCTTTTAGTGTGATTTTTTACTATTAATCATTATGGGGAAATGGAGAGGGGGGGAACTAAAATACCAAAATATGAGGAAGTTACAAAGCTGACAAGGTTTTCATATTAGTGGGGTCTCTGCTGGCTCCTAACTAACGCTGAGGTGGTAAATGAAAATCCTTTCGCCTCTTGTCAACGTTTATTCCTGAAAGTTTTACTTCTCATACAGCACCCTCCCCCACTCTTTCCCCCTAGGTTTTGGGTTCCTTGTGGCCAAGTAACTGTGTCTGAGTTCTGCTTGGTATTCTCAGTGGTTAGCACAGGCCCTGGCACATAGGGCTAAGATATATTGAGCACTTACTACGGGCTAAATACTGTATGAAGACTTCATGTGGATTATCTACTCATTCCTCAGACGATCCTTCGAGGCAGTTACCATTATGTCCCCATTTTAGAGAAAGGAAACTGAGGCACAGGGAGGTAAAGGAAGTTGCCCAAGAACACACAGCTGATAAGTGGCAGAGCTGGGATTCATTCCCAAGCACTCTGACTCCAAGGCCCATACTCTTAACCACTATGCTGAAGATATTTAAATATTGGTTTAAATATTTAAATATTAAATAAACTCTTATCTCCACCTCTCATGTCATGACCACCTCTGCCTTGTTTCTCTAAAATGCCTCCTCTCTAGGTTCTTTAGCCCAAACTCTCAACTATTCCTTACATTTTACAATAGTCTTGTAACTTTTTCATTAGACCTGTGGTTTTTATTTATTTATTTATTTTTTTTTTTTTTTAAAGATTTTATTTATTTATTTGACAGAGAGAGATCACAAGCAGGCAGAGAGGCAGGCAGAGAGAGAGGAGGAAGCAGGCTCCCTGCTGAGCAGAGAGCCCGATGCGGGGCTCGATCCCAGGACCCCGGGATCACGACCTGAGCCGAAGGCAGCGGCTTAACCCACTGAGCCACCCAGGCGCCCCTTTATTTATTTTTTTTTTAAAGATTTTTTTATTTATATATTTGACAGAGAGAGATCACAAGTAGGCAGAGAGGCAGGCAGAGAGAGAGAGAGGAGGAAGCAGGCTCCCTGCTGAACAGAGAGCCTGACGCGGGACTCGATCCCAGGACCCCGAGATCATGACCTGAGCCGAAGGCAGCGGCTTAACCCACTGAGCCACCCAGGCGCCCCTGTGGTTTTTATTTTTAAGATTTTACTGATTCACTTGAGAGAGAGAGAGTGAGAGAGCACAAGCGAGGAGTGGGGAGAAGTAGAGGGAGAAGGAGAAGCAGACTCCCCGCTGAGCAGGGGCACTGGGGCACTGTCCCAGGCGCCCCAAGCCAGTGTTGTTGTTGTTTTTAAGATTTAATTTATTTATTTGACAGAGAGAGAGATCACAAGTAGGCAGAGAGGCAGGCAGAGAGAGGGAGAAGAGGAAGCAGGCTCCTCACTGGCAGACAGTCCGATGCGGGGCTCAATCCCAGGACCCTAAGATCATGACCTGAGCTGAAGGCAGAGGTTCAGCCCACTGAGCCACCTGGTGCCCTGGGACCACTGGTTTTTAAAACTTCTTTGAAACTCAGAACCTGTGGAGAATCTTATCAGTGAAAGCTATGGCTATCACCCAGATTAACATCCACATCCACAAAAATTTGGGTATAATGGGCAGAAGAGGCAAGGAGCATACATCATTTAAAACTCACCAGGGAACCCTCAGTTTCCCTTCTTATTGTTTGCAGGTGGCAGTTGGGGGTGTGTGTGTAAGTTGAAATTCCCTGGTAAGGCTTACTAGACCAGGTTTACCTGTCTAGCCTCATCTCCAGTCACACACCCCAAGTTTAAGGCTTAAACCTACTGACCAACCCCTTTCACACCTCTAAGACATCTGCTTTTGAAGTTCCTTCTCCTTGGAACACTTTCCCCCTCCACCCCTACCTGACGCACTTGCCATCGAAGTCCAGCTGGAATGTTACCTCTCAGATGCCTTCCCTAACACTCCAGGCCCTCCAATTTGTTTCAAAAACTCGTCGCCTCTAACATTGTTTATATCTATAAGAGCACTGATCGTGTTATGTTAATTGCTAAGGACCCTGTCTTCCTCGATTCATCATGTGCTCCCCCAGAGCAGGGACGGCATGTTCATTCATCGTTGGACCCCCCAGTAGTCTAGAAGAACGTGCGTGACACACAGTAGATGCTCACAAGGTTTATTACATTGGTTTGTGCGGGGCTCGGCTCTCTCTCCGCGACTGGCAAGTTCATTACAGATTTGGAGGAAACCAACACGCTTAGGACAGAACCGAGTGGTCCAAGTCCGCCCAGTGAGGAATCCGCCAGAGAGAAAGTGAGCCTGAGGCCAGGCTTTGGGAGTAGGGCAGAGGCCCCGCGCGCTCCCGCCCGCACAAGGTGAGTAACAAACACTCAGGCAAGATGTTGAGTTTCGGATTTGGAGGAGGAAGACGCGCACAGCATGCTGGGATCTGCGCGACTGACAGCCGCACTGCACGGCGGGATTTGTAGTCCCGCCCTTCACCGGGACACTGGGAATTGACACCTGGCTGCTCTCAACCACGTTTTTACACAGATAAGGTACAGTCTTGGCCATACAGCACAGAATGATGAGGTTCTTTAGGGCCAGTATACCTAGTTGCACTCTTCAGAGCAAATCTCATTTCGGCGTTGGCTACCAGAAAGGCGCATTGGAGTGCTGCTGCACGTGCGCAACGCATACGTCCTTGCGTGCGCGCGCATCGGGCCCCGCCTCCGGAAGTGCTGTCTCTGCGGCCGCTCACTGTCCTCGCTACGCCTCCTTGAGCCCGGTGGCGCAGGCGCGGTGTCCCTCGGCGAAGATGGCGGCGCGGTGCTCCACACGCTGGCTGCTGGTGGCGGTGGGGACCCCGCGGCTGCCGGCTGCAGCGGGGAGAGGAGTCCCGCCGCCTAGGGGGGGTGTGGTGGGGGCTTCGCTGGGGCACAAGCTGAACGTCACTACCTTCGCGCCTTCCTTTGGAGCGCGGGGCTCCGGGGCGCTGCTGACATTGAGACCCGGTGTCAGCTTCAAAGGTGAGGGCAGGTTCCAGAGCCCGAGTGTGGGATCGCTAAGGCCAGTAATGGAGTGACTCGATCCGGCTACGGGGGTGGCGGGGTGGAGGTTGTTTCTGACCGGAATGAGGAATTGCTTGGAGAGACTGACAAGCGGGAGGCAGAGAGGCCCAAATGGCTTCTTAGAAGCGGTGAACCAGGGAGAGCTGCATGGAGCCCCGGCGGCAATAGTGAAACCTTCTGTAGGCCCACAACCTTCACTTCTCTGTCAACATTTCTAGAAGCCTCTTTCCGGCCCGCCGCTGCTGCGATACCCTCTTCTGTTCCCGTCTCCTCCCTTCACCTTCTGGCCGGACTGGAGGAGATAATTGTTACTCGGTGAGCACCTGTTACGGTGCTAGGTACTTTGTGCCCCTTTTCGCATGATGGTAACAGTCCTGCAGGAAGGCTGTCGTCATTCTCATTTTAAAGAACGGGAAACTGAGGTCACAAAGGTAGATGAGAAGAGTCGTACCAAACCCAGAGCTGTCCTTTAATAGTTTATGCTCCTTCTACCACATGTTTTTAGCTGAAGGGCACACTTAACAGTCTTTCCTAAGTCCTTAAACTGGTGATTGTGATAAAAATACAAACTAACATTTATTGAGCACTTTCCATGTAGGAGGCGTGGATCATTTCCATGTGATAGACACTGTTTCTATTCCATTGTGTAAATAAACTTAAGCCTAGGTGTTCAGCAGCTTGTAGAATGTGACAAAGCAGAAAGATGGCAGAACCTTTATTTAAAGCCAGCTTTCTTAATTGCTGGAGGTGATACTGAATTAATATATATTGAGCCTCTCAGTGTTCAGCATTGATGATTCTGCTCTGTGTTGGATGACTTCCATTATAGTGAAAGAAGGAAGGAGGAAACATTGAACCAACCATGTGTCTGAATTGTGCTCTTGGTCGGGTTCCCTAGTCATTCTCCATTCTGATGATCTTGCCCCCTTCCTGGATAGCCTCAACACCCCTGGGTGTGTTTTGTGTTTCTATTAATTTTAAGTGGTCTCCCAGGCCTCCATAGTTTGTTGCTGTTGTTGAGAGTGCTTTCTCCTGGAAAGCCGATCGGTTCCCTGTTGTGTGCATGATAAAATCTGGGCTCCTTAGCATAGCTCAAGGGCCGTTCGGTTATTCCTAGCCCTTATTAATCATCAGGAGCTTCATTATCTCTAACCACCCCTCTACATGCGTAAAATCTAGTTACATCACACGTTACTAAATGCACAAGGACTTTGCTGTGAACCAAAGGTGATACGTGATTTAGCAGCCAAGTGAGACACTTTAGAGCAGTAAAGGGGAAGCTGGTGGAATTACCATCAGGACTGTAGGTGTAATTTGGGTGGATTCAAACCTTTCCTTAGCCTGGTTAATTTCTACAGCCTAACAGTGTCTGCCTTAAAAAACCTCTCCAGAACTCTTTCAGTTGGATCATCAGTGGTTCTCAACTGGGGTTCATTTTGCCCTCCGCAGAACATTTGGCAATATGTGGAGACATTTTTAGTTGCCAGTGTGTGGCCAGGGGTAGAGGGGGAGTAGAGTGTGCTTTTTTTTTTTTTTTTTTTTTTAAAGATTTTATTTATTTATTTGACAGACAGAGATCACAAGCAGGTAGAGAGGCAGGCAGAGAGAGAGGAGGAAGCAGGCTCCCTGCTGAGCAGAGAGCCCGATGCGGGACTCGATCCCAGGACCCTGAGATCATGACCAGAGCCGAAGACAGAGGCTTAACCCTCTGAGCCACCCAGGCGCCCCTAGAGTGTGCTTCTTAAAAGTAGTTGACTAGGGTGCTGCTGAACATCCTTTGACACATAGGTATTTTAGTTGGCCAGGGATGCCATGACAAAGAACCACATTTATTCTCACAGTTCTAGAGGCTAGAAGTCCAAGATCAGTGTTTAGGAGGGTTGTCTTTAAAGACCCTACTTCCAATAACTGTCACATTCCGAGGCACTGGGAATTAGGGCCTCAACAGGTGAATTGGGGGTACATAACAATAGGAAAGTCCCACCACCAGGAGGAATCCAATCCCATCACCAACAATGTGCAATTGAGAAATCCTGATTAGGTGACTCTTTGTATGTGACTCTGCATGTCCTTGTGTACTAATATCTCCTTGCACACTGCCTCCATACTCACCTGCAGGACTGTAAGCTCCTTGAGAGTGCTGGCTTTGGCCTTTTTCTTCATCTTGTATTCTCAGTGCTTGCTACAGTGTTAAGATCTTGAATATCTGTAAGCTCCAGAATGGCAGTTCCTTTGAATGGTCTGCTGCCTATTCCCAGTGCAGAACCCAGTGCCTGGCAAGTAGTAAATGCTCAGTGAGTATTTGCTGAATGATTGAATGGGGAATCTAGAAGCTTCTTTGTAGGCAGAAGTTTGACTTGGAAACCTGGAGCTGTCATGACTTTTATGCCTTAACGAGGCTCCCTTTCACCCACAGCCCTGCACTCTATCTTTGGTTGTCACAGGATGCATTGGGGGTTAGGCAGGGCTCAAGGTGTGGGGAGCTCCCCCTGTTTCACTTGGTGACAGACCAACCCAACTTAGTCAACCACATGCACAGAGTGCAGTCAAGGGGGGGGGCACAGTGTGTCTGCTGGTGACTGTTCTCTTGGTCCTGATGCCAGAAGCATGAAAGGGCATATGGCTGCCTGCGTTGGGCATTGACCCATTAGCTGCTCTGGGGTGATCAGGTTCAGGCACAGGGCCTTTTAATCCTGTGTGTCTATATAGGTGTATTGTTTTTAGGGGAAGGGCAGCACTTTTATCAGATACTCTTAGATCTGTGACTTTGAACACTAAGAACTATTTCTTTAGTACAGTGGTTCTCAAATTTAGCATGTGGCAGAATCATCACCTGGAGGGCTTGTTAAACATAGGCTACTGCACTCCAGAGTTTCTGACTCAGGTCTGGGGTGGGGCCTGAAAATGGGCATTTCCAACAAGCTGATGGTGCTGCTGGTCCAGAGACCACCCTCCGAGAGCCACCCCGGAAGCAGATCCCCAAGGTTGGGTGGTGGAGGGAAGGAACGTGGAGAATTGTTAAGCATTAAGAGAGACAACACATGTGAAGGTACCTGGTACAGTGCTGGTGCTTGGGTAGTGTAAGAGTGGGACTAGGTCCCATTTTCATTGTCCTGCAGGTCCAGTCTGTGTCTGGGGTGCTGCTCCTTTGGTGGTGTAGTGGGGGTACCACCTCATTGTATTGTGGTTCAGCAGAATCAGCCCTGTCTAGTGGTGTTTGTTTTATATTCAATGCCTCCAGTGGCCTTGGCCATTTTTGAAGTGCAGTGAGTTAGGTCTCCAGAGGGCTTGGAGGAAAGCCGACTCCAAAGCTGTGACCTCTGTTCCTTTACAGGTATAACCTGGCTGGCAGGTATACTCACAATTTCCTTTTGTTGAGCACATTCCCAGAGTGATTTTCTTTCCTTTTTTTCTTTTTTAGGAGTAAGAAGTTACTCTTTTGTTTGCACTGCCTCCTTCCACACGAGCTCCCCTTTGGCCAAAGAGGATTATTACCAGATATTAGGAGTGCCCCGAAATGCCAGCCAGAAGGAGATCAAGAAAGCCTATTACCAGGTCTGTATGGAAGCCAGATTTTAGGGACAAGACTATAGAAGGGATGCTGTTGGTCTAGTCTGCTCACGAGTGAGCCACAGCTGCCCATATATATGGGTTCCATGCGGCTGACAGTGTAGAATGAGATGAGAACAGTGGGTGTTGCTGGACTGTTCCTCAGGCACATTGGGCCCTGCTCATTAATACTTCAGAAGAGGGCGCCTGGGTGGCTCAGTGGGTTAAGCCGCTGCCTTCGGCTCAGGTCATGATCTCAGGGTCCTGGGACCGAGTCTCGCATCGGGTTCTCTGCTCAGCGGGGAGCCCGCTTCCCTCTCTCTCTCTGCCTGCCTCTCTGTCTACTTGTGATTTCTCTCTGTCAAATAAATAAAATCTTTAAAACAAAACAAAACAAAACAAAACTTCAGAAGAAAGATAGGAAGAACCAAAGATTTTTTTTTTTTTTAAAGATTTTATTTATTTATTTGACAGAGAGAGAGAGATCACAAGTAGACAGAGAGGCAGGCAGAGGAAGAGGAAGGAAGCAGGCTCCCTGCTCAGCAGAGAGCCTGATGTTGGTCTTGATCCCTGGACCCTCAGATCATGACCGGAGCTGAAGGCAGAGGCTTAACCCGCTGTGCCACCCAGGTGCCCCCACCAAAGACTTTTTTTTTTAAGTCCTTTTTTTTTTTTTTTTTTAAGATTTACCTATTTATTTGAGGGAACGCATGTGTACACTCACAGCAGGGCGGGGCAGAGGGAGTGGGAGAGAGAGGATCTCAAGCAGACTCCCCACTGAGCACGAAGCCAGACGGGGGGCTTGATCTCATGGATCCAATAGTTGAATGCATAGCCAACTGAGCCACCCAGGTGCCTTGTTTGTTTTCCCTTTTTTGCTATTTACCAGGAGTGCTGCTGGGATCATCCATGTGTAGGTTTTGTGTAGATCTATGTTTTCATTCCTCGTGAGTATGTTCATACACCTAGGAGTGGAATTGCTGGGTCACCGTGATCAAATCCATGGTTAACCTCTTGAGGACTGCTGGACTATTCCAAAACGGCTGCACTATTTTACATTCCTACCGTCAGAGGGTTCTGACTTCTCTGTACCCATAGCGACACTTGTTCTTGTTTGTCCTTTCGAGTACAGCCACCCTAGTGAGTGTGAAGTGGGTTGTCACTGTGGTTTTAATTTGCTTTTCAGTGGGGGGCAGGACACTGAGCTCCTTCCCATGTGCTTATTGGCTGTTTGCTGGATGTGTATTCAGTTTCTTTGTCCGTTCCTGAGTTGTAACGGACTGAGCAAAGGCATGGGCCTAGGAAGCAGAGACCCTGGTTTGGGATAGTGAATAACTTGTTCTTCTCTTGAGCTGGAGGGCAGGGTACCTGAGTTAAGAGTGGGAGAGGAGTAAAGTGGTGGAGGCTGGGGCCAAATTAGCAGGAAACATGAGGCCATTCGTCCTAGAAACTTAAGAGAGAGCAGGGAAGGGCGCCTGGCTGGCTCAGCTGGTGGAGTGTGAGCTCTTGATCTTGGGGTCATGAGTTTGAGCCCCATGTTGGGTTTAGAGATTACTTAAACATAATAAAATCTTTGATATTCATAAAAAAAAGAGAGTAGGGAACCATTCAAGTTTTTAGGTATGGAAGTGAAAAGATCCGGTAAACCTATGCAGTTTAAAGATGGACATGTTTAAAGTAGCCTTCATAGGGAAATTTCTGGGGTCAAACCTTGATGAAAGCTTTGGGTCTATTGCATCATTTTATCCTCCTGACAGGCTTGGAGAGGTTATGACATACCGCCAAGGCTCCATCAGTCAATACGTGTTGTTCATGAGACTAAAATACCACAAAAGATCTCTCTTTTCCTTAAACTAATCTCATGAGCATACTGCCGTGTCTTGCCTTGGCTTCTGGGACCAGCTTTGTGGCCCACGATGACCTATTGGCTGTCCCCGGAGACCCTGCTTTGGGGTTCACACCAGTCTCTGGCCAGCCTCCATGAGCTGGTGTGAGGACCGGCGTCTCCAGAAGCAGGCTGAGTTCAGAGGCACCAGTGGAGCTGTACTCTGCAGTGCGGAGCTTCTCCTGCTGCTGCCTTTGTTCTGTCTCCCTGACTTTGGGGAGTGGGTGGGTGTTTCTGGCAACCTGCCAGCACCCTCCATCCTCCTGGAAACCAGAGTTGGGCAGCACATGACCAGTTCTTTCTTTGCAGGCTTAGTGACTTATATTGCTTTCTTTGCTACTTTGAAGATCGAGGGCTCTTTGATTCTTAGTGTAAAGGACTCTGTGGGATCCATTATTTGCCAGGCTGATTTGTAAAAGAGGGTTAAAGTGACCCGTGAGCCAAAAGCAGAGAGTCAGGCTTACTTTAATGAAGACTCTTCATTGATGAGGGCTGTCAGTCATGGTACACTCTACCTTGGCTGAAAGCAAGTTCCCCATCACAGAAAATAATCCTGTCATGTGTCTTAGGCTTGGATCATGACCTGACACCCCCCCTTTTTTTTTAAATTGTAAAATCTGTTTAAAAACTAAGTTAAAATGTACCCTGCCCCCCTTTGAAACCGTATGAATCTCACATGATCATGTTTGTCTGAAATGAGACTGTTTCGTGCTGTTTGTTGTCCTTGTGTCTCCAGCATGACCCCATGATGTCACACAGCCCTGTGATGTGTCCTAGTACTTTCTTGAATTTGACCTCCTTTGGGTCCTCATTTGGCACTCTGAGCTGTGACACTGTTGTGTCTTTACTCGGCACGAATGTGCTCTTACGTGTGACACCTCCCCTTGTTCCTTTCACCGTGGACTCAGTGCCTCACGTGTGAGCTCTGAGGTTGTCCGCTTCAGTGCTGTGTTTCGCAGCGGTCATCCTGATGATTTGGGGTGTACTGATAGCAGTAAGCGTTGGCTCATCATTGAAAATTTTCAATCTCGATCAGAACTCCTTAGGTGCCCCCACCTCCTGCACATGTCCTTCTGCTCCCTTCTGTGTTCTAATATTAGCTGATGTTGAATGTTATTGTGTGCCATGCCTTGTGCCTGTTTTATTTTTATTATTGATTTATTTATTATTGTCATTTTTATTTTTTTGTTATGTTCTGTTAGCCAGCATAGTTTTCGATAAAGCATTCAGTGATTCGGTAGTTGCCTATATAACGCCTTGTGCTCATTTTAGAATACATTTATCTCATTTTATCCCTACCACAGCCCTGTGAAGTAGGTACCGTTACTGTCATTTTCCAGATGAGCATCCTGTGCTCGGTGACATTCTGCCCAAGGTCGCAGAGCTAGCACACAGTGGCCCTGGGCACTCTGACCCTGAGGCCATGTGCTTAGCTTCCGGCCCCCAGACTGTGGCCAGCGGCTCAGGGTGTCAGAGCCACGGGGCTTCTCCAGTGAGCTTTGGCATCCACGCGCTGTCCCTCACTCGAGGGAGCTGTGGTAAGCCAGACTCTGCGGCCCGGCCCGCACGGTGAACCGCCTACTGTGCGCACAGCACGGCTCGGAGCAGCCAGAAGGGCACCTTCGCTTTAGAGTGGCTGAGGCTCTTGAAAAGCACAGAGGAGTATACAGTGGAAAGTCTCCCTCCTTCCCGTTTATTTACACCCTCCTTGTTGCAGTCGGCGTCTCCAGCTCATTAGTGTTCAGCTAGAAGAGCTGATCAGCTGGTACATAGTTTCTGCTCCTCTTCTGTAGATGGCAGTGTGTCAGACACACCGTTTCTCCGCTGCTTTCGTAAAGGTGCCCCAGTTGAAAGGATCGGTTGTTATTTTTGATAGGTATTTGTTGTGGTTGAACAACAAACGTGTTTATGCTTCAGATTTGAAGAGGCAGGTTTATTTTAAAGTCTTAAGCCTTGTTTTCAGAATTGCTGTGGGTCACAAAATCTTAAACAACTGCTGTAAAGGAGGTGAGATTGGCACTGTCACTTGGGTTCCAGTGTTGGTCATCATCTCGTGTCCATAGTAATTTACTGTTTCCTCCCTTAGCTGGCCAAGAAATACCACCCAGACACAAATAAGGATGATCCCAAAGCCAAGGAGAAGTTCTCCCAGCTGGCAGAAGCCTACGAGGTAACTCAACCTTCCTGTGTGTGCAGCTGCCATCATTCAGCCGCTTGTATGGTTCTGAGTGTGCAGCACAGGGTGGCCTGACGTGTCGTGAGGTCCCGTGTGAAGGCTGCATTCCCCACACCAGATTACCTCTGTGAAGATCCCCTGGCCTCCCGCTAGATCCCGCTTGACATCTCGTAGAAAACAGGATCTAATAATCTGTATTAACAGAGCTCCCAGGTCGCCTGGCTTTGTAGCCCGCTCTAGGCGCTCCTGGTACGATTAATTAATCCCACACACTGGATGACCCCCTTACTTAGGGCATCACTGTCTCGTGGGGCTGGTGGGGATGGTAAAAGTAGAAGGCATCCCTTAAGGAATTTGAAATGTAATCAGAGGGATGAAGCACTGACTTGTGGACTACTGCTGAGCCATTCCAGAGGGACCTTCTCCCCAGACTTGGAGCGCCTGAGGGGTTCAGGCTGTGTGAAGTATTGTGTATCTGCTCTTTGTGTATGTGTGTATGTGCGCACGCGTGTGCATGCATCACATCAGCTATTGGGGAGCAAGTCACAAACATCTCTTCTTCAGTTTCCCAGTGTGTGTTTTTTAAGAACAAAAACATTCTTTTGCATGACCACAGTACATTTGTCAAAACCAAGAGATTTGATGTTGCTGAAATCCCCTTATCTGTAATTGGCATGCACTCTTCTCTGTGCTCTGGGCTTTGGGAGACTCGGGAAGGCCTGACTGCTGGGCCTTTCTGGTAGGTGCTGAGCGATGAAGTGAAGAGGAAGCAGTATGATGCATACGGCTCGACTGGCTTCGATCCTGGGGCCGGCAGCTCCGGACAGAGCTACTGGAAGGGAGGCCCCACTGTTGACCCAGAGGAGCTCTTCAGGAAGATCTTTGGTGAATTCTCGTCATCTTCTTTTGGAGATTTCCAGAGTGTCTTCACTCAGCCTCAGGAGGTAAGCTTGAAAAATCACTTGAAAAATCACTCCCTCACATTTTAGCTGCTCGGCGTGAGGCAAACAGATTTGATCAGTTGCATTTTCTCTTAATAAATAAATAAATGGCACAGCACCTTCCACAGAAGGATCTGGAGGCTGTTGTTTTCATAGGAAATCATTCTCCTGTTTAAGTAAAATCCCGTAGGTAATATGTGTGCATCCATTTTAACGACATTCTTAGAGCTGCTTAATTGGGCAGCCTAAGGCTGAGGATCTCAGGGTCCATGACTAGGGTGTAAGTGTTTTATCTCAAAGGCCTGCTACATTATTCTAGTAGAACTCAGTCCCATAGGGAGACCCATGGCGTATTTATGTCCTAGTAAGACATGATCAGAGTTGAAGAGAGGGAGGATGTTTTATGACTTAGGTTGTGATTTTGGATCTTTCCAGTTGTCTGTAAGGACTGTGTCCAAATATTACATGTGAACAGTTTGTTGAAAAGTACATTTTCACTTAAAACAAATATTCCCTTTTAAAAATCCTGAGGAGTAGGGCAGAATCACTTGAGTCCCATCCATTCTTACTAGGCCAAGTATAGGTGAGTAGAATAGTTAAAAGGTAGAGTAGCTGGGTAAAGAGGTGAGCAGGGCAACACAGAGGGTTTTTAGTGGAATTTCACGTTCAGTGCGAGTACTCTGGTTTTATAGCAGTGGACGTCTGTTCAGACCTATAGGAGATGCACCACCAACGGTGGACCCTAATGTTAACTATGGGCCTCGGATGATTAAGATTTGTCTTGATTTAAAAAAATGTATATTCTGGTGAATGATCCTGATGATGGGTGAGGCTATGCATGTGTGGGGCCGGCTGGGGGTGTGTGTGGGACCTCTGTACCTCCTTCTCAGTTCTGTAAATGTGAAGCTGCTTTAAAAGAAAAACTAAAGGAACTAGAAACTGCTGACCGTTGCCCTTCTTTATTTTTAAAGTGGAGGGTCATGTTGGTGATTATCAGAAGAAAGATGTTAGGTTGTCCTCTGATTTCTTTAGTACATCATGGAGTTGACGTTCAATCAGGCGGCCAAGGGGGTCAACAAGGAGTTCACCGTGAATATCACTGACACCTGTGAGCGGTGTGACGGCAAGGGGAATGAGCCTGGCACCAAGATGCAGAGCTGCCACTACTGCGGGGGCTCCGGCATGGTAAGAGCCCATCCTGGCCCCATCCTGCTCCTTCCTAGGGGCCTCCTACCTCTGTCCCACCCACTCTCTTCCTCGCCATCCCGCCATCCCAGGGACAGTTATTGGGCAGTACTTAGTGATCTGAGAGTCCCTAACTTGGTGGGACTGTTTGATCTGAAACCTTCTTCTTTTCCCCTGAGTGCTCTGGCTTGGTCAGTGGGCTATCTTCTCTGAAAATACATTTGGGGATGTTTTGGTAATTTGAAACCATGGTGTAGGGAGGGAGGTTTAAATTTTGTTTGAAGCATCATCATTTTATCATCTTTTTTTAAAAGATTTTATTTATTTGAGAGAGAGAGAGAGCATCAAGCAGGGGCAGCAGGCAGAGGGAGAAGCAGGCTTCCTCTCTGAGCAAGGGGCCTGATGCGGGCTCCATTACAGGACCCCGGGATCATGACTGAGCCAAAGGCAGATGCTTAATGGCTGAGCCACCCATATGCCCTGATAAATTATTTTTTATAATACAAACTTACAGAACCGTATAGAGAGTCACTCCATTATTCCTTACCTGGATCACCAATTGTCAGCATTCTGTCTCATTTGCTTTGTCATCTGTGGTATATATTTTCTTTTCTTTTCTTTTTTTAAATATTTTATTTATTTATTTGACAGAGATCACAAGTAGGCAGAGAGAGAGGAGGAAGCAGGCTTCCCGCTGAGCAGAGAGCCTGATGCAGGGCTAGATCCCAGGACCCTGGGATCATGACCTGATCCGAAGGCAGAGGCTTTAACCCACTGAGCCACCCAGGCGCCCCCAGATTACATGTTTGTTTGTTTGTTTGTTTGTTTTTTAGATTACATGTTTTTGATGAAACACCACATCCCTTTCCGGTGGGCCATGTCAGGAGTCATAGGTGTCCATTTGTCCTCTTCGTGGTAATGTGACATTTGATCACTGGTAGTTAGTTAAGGTAGTGTCCACTAGGTTTCTTCACTGTAAAGTTACTAATATTCCCTTTGAAGTTAATGAGGAAGCCGTGGTGCGGCACCCTAACACTCTGTAAATGTCCGTTCCTGATCAGACTTTGACCTGGTAGTTGCGGCATCCATTGATCATTCTTGCCAATTCATTATTACTGGAACGGTCGCAAGATGGTGATTTTCTGATCCCAGCATCCCTCTGTGTTTCTTAGTTGTCATTCTCCTGAAAGGAAGAACTTTCTATTCTCCATTTATGTATTTATCATTCATTTATAGTAGTATAAACTCAGGTATTCTTATTTTATTCACCGGGCTGTAATCGGTTTAATTTCTGCCTTCGATATTCAAACTGTTCTTGACTTGGCCTGTGGAATCCCTTCCAGCTGGGACAGGTCCCTCCTCATTCTTTGAGTACTTCCTATAACAGATATTCTAGACTCACCTTGTGCTTTTCCTGCCACACCCTTGAGCAGTCATTTCTCCGGGGGGTCCTGGTTGCTTCTAGTGTCTCCTGGGATTTAGAAGCCAAGATTTGTGCTCTAGGTGTGCACATGTGTCTGGGGGTTCACTGCTTCTCCACACTCCCGCAGACAAGGCCAGGCTAAACGTGTGTGTGTGTGTGTGCGCATGTGCGTGTGTGCTATACTCCTATCTGTACCTCCTTCCATATTATATTCACATTATAGGTAGAACTGTACACACACAGGTACACACCTATCCTGCCACCCACCATCACTCTGACAAACCAGTGAATTCAAACCTGGTAATTCCATGTCCAGCCCAACACCACAGGGTTCATCTAGTTTTCTGCCTGTCCGTACTTGAAGCTTTTTTCTGATAAAGAAAAATCTGGCTTTGATTATCCTCAGTATACTTACTCATTTGCTCAAGCCTGTAACGGAGAAAGGAGTTTAGAATTACTACTCAGACCACTGTGCAAAATAGCCCTAGTTATTGGTATTTGCCATTTAGAGTTCTTTTCATCTTTTGATTTAATGCGTATGGTTAAAATACTGTGCTCAAAAGTTATTTGGGTCAGTTCTTTTCTCCTCCTTCGCCATGATTATATCTCTGTATATTTAACTGTACTTAGATTTTCATCGATCATGTTTGTACTCCATTAAGCTGGATTCCTGTTGGAGGGGATTGAGAAGTTGTCTACCACCCTCCTTTAAAATCAGTCATTGTGTGTGTCTGCTGGTGTGACATAGAAGTTGCCTTTGAGGGCAGAAAAGTTCTTAGAAGTAGAAGTCCCTGATAATCTCATCACTCTAACATTTTAAGTTTGTGTTTGTGCAGTTGTTGATTAGGAGCATCATTTTTGGGGACACCTGGGTGGCTTAGTTGGGCATCTGAATGTTGATTTCGGGGCAGACCATAGGCTCAGAGCCCTGCGATTGAGCCCCACATTGGGCTCCGTGCTCAGGGATGGGGGGGCACTCTGCTTGAGATTCTCTCCCTCTGCCCCTCCCCCACTTGCACATGCATGTGCACCCACTCCCTCTCTCCCTAACATAGATATATCTTGGGGCCCCTGGTTGGTTCAGTCAGTTAAGCGTCTGCCTTCAGCTCAAGTCATGATCCCAGCGTCCTGGGATTGAGCCCTGCATCGGGTTCCCTGCTCAGTGGAGAGCCTGCTTCTCCATCTGCCCCTCCCCACTGCTCATGCTCTCTCACTTGCTCTTGCTGTCTCTCAAATAAAAAAAACTTTAAAAAAAATTTATTTAAAATAAATCTTAAAAGAAAAGAAACTTCATTTTTGTTTCATATGTTTGTGAATGGGTAATATATGCAGATTATTAAAAAGTTAGTGGGTACAGGGGCGCCTGGGTGGCTCCAAGGGTTAAAGTCTCTGTCTCTGTCTTTGGCTTGGGTCATGATCTTGGGGTCCTGGGATCGAGCCCTGCATTGGGCTCTCTGCTCAGCAGGGAGCCTGCTTCCTCCTTTCTCTCTGCCTACTTCTCTGCCTACTTGTGATCTCTGTCTGTCAAATAAATAAAACCTTTAAAAATAAAAAAGTTAGTGGGTGCAATTGGTAAATAGTGCAAAATAAGTGTCTCTCCCATTCTCTGCTATCAGCCATTATGTTTCCACTCCCCAGAAGCATCCCCTGTCCTCCTGGATGTGTGCATGCATGTGCATGGTTTCTTAAACGAACTGTAATACAGTTAGCTTTGTTTGTATCTCAGTATTTATTCTGTTTCTGCTTCTTGGTATATTTGGCAAACACTCTGTGTACATAGCTGTCCCAGGCTGCGTGGCCACAGCGGCTCCTTCACAGATGTGCTGTCTCTTACCTCGCCAGGCCCCTACTGGTCTTGTGCTGCTACGTACACTGAGTACTGTCACCTAACGCCATTTCTCATGTTCAGCTTGCATCTGTCATGTGTGAGGTTGAACATCTTGAGGATTTGAGGGTCAGTTTTCCTGTATGGCCCTTCAGCCTTTTTGCCTTCTCACTGTGGGGTAATTGGTCTTATTCTGAGGCATTTGTAGAAACTCTTCATAAATGAAGTCAATTAGTCATTCGTCACTAATCTGAATCGTGTATTTTCTAGTTTGTCATATTGTTTTGAATGGTTTTTCTTGTATGTATGTAATTTCAACAGTTGAGGCTCATACGTGCAGTTTTTCCTCACTTCTCATGTGCTGCAAGTATTTTTCCATGTCTTTGAGTATTTCTGAACATTATTTTTGATGGCCAGTTAAGAGACCAATGATGGTGTACCCAAAGTTTTATCTGCAAATCCTCCTGTTGAGAAAAGGGCTGGACTTATAGCTCGGTGTGCAGATACGTGGACAGTCCTCCAGAGGGCGCTCTTGGGGAGCATGTACATTCCTGGGGCTACACTGAGCTGCTGCCACTTGTTACAGATAGTTTCCATTGATTGTTCCCAATGGCCTCTCACTTCGAAGGTCCTTTCTCCAATGCTCTGAACTGCTGTCATTTTTTTAAAAAAATTTTTTTCTGAGGAGATAGAGATAAGGTAATAAAGCCAAAGTGTATTTCTCTAAAAACATGATGCTTGAGACTAGGAAAAAATATTTGTGACACGTGTGCTAAGGGACTAGGGTTCCCAATATGTAAAGAGCTCCTTCACAATAACAGGGGAAAGACCAGCAGATCATCAGGAAAACTGGGTAAGGTGAATTGTAGAGGAGATGGCGGGTGGGTGGCTGGTGACCATGTCTCAGCGGCAGTCGAGGACCTGCAGGTAGAAACCGGAAGATGCTCTTGGCTCATCCCCCAGAGGGCAGGCGTTTCAAAGATGGGCCCAGTCCGTGCCAGCAGGCCTGTGGGACCTGAGCGCACCCTGACAGCTCTCTGGCTTGTGGGAGTGTTCGCTGCAGGAACCGTCAGACCCTCGTGCATGCACTTTGTGGGGAGCTGGCTTACACCCCACACTCGGGGTGCAGCGTGTGTACAGGGTGTCCCCTGCAGCCTTGTGTATAGTACTGAAGGCTCAGTGACCCACCAGGAGCGAGTGGCCTGAGATACCGTGGTGCATCCCGGTCACGGGATACTGTGTGCTGCTGTGAAGTGCCTTCTGAGATCATTGAATTGTAAAAACGGAAGCAAACCCTACACCTACAGTGCGGTGTGCATAGTACTGCCTTGGGGGAACTGCAGGCCCCTGGTGCTCACACAGATGGCTGGAAATACATGTGTCTGGATAAAGCAGGCTGCAGAAGCATGTCACCATGGCTGAGCCTCTGAGAAGGCGCCTGAAACACCTAGGGGACAGGGGTGGGGGGGACACTTAACTGTTCACTGCTCCTCCGTTTCTTACTTTAGAATTTGGTACTGTGTGCAAGTAAATGTAACAGTTTTTTTTAATCATGTTCAGTTAACCAACATGCAGGACGTCACTAATTTTTGATGCGGTGTTCAGCAGTTTGTTAGTTGTGTGTAACAGCCAATGCTCATCACATCACGTACCCTCCTTAATACCCATCTCCGGGCTACCCCGTCTCCCCCACCTCCCCCACCCACCTCCCTTCTGTACCCCTTACTTTGTTTCCTGGAGTCCAGAGTCTCTAACACATAAACTTTTAAATATAATAGATTTTAAATTTTAAAAATTTAAATATAATAATTATTTGTCCTAGCAATTCCACCTTTGGGGATCTTTCTTATAGATTAGAAGCATCAGAACAACAACAACAAAAAAAGCATCAGAACAGAAGGATATATGTGTAGAGGGTTTCTTCTGTGCTTTGAAATATAAGTTTGGGGTTTTTTTTTTAAGATTTTTATTTATTTAGGGACGCCTGGGTGGCTCAGTTGGTTAAGCAGCTGCCTTTGGCTCAGGTCATGATCCCAGCGTCCTAGGATCGAGTCCCACATCGGGCTCCTTGCTCTGCAGGGAGCCTGCTTCTCCCTCTGACTCTGCCTTCCACTCTGTCTGCCTGTGCTCCCTCTCGCTCGCTCTCTCTCTGACAAATAAATAAATAAAATCTTTAAAAAAAAAATTGGTTTAAAAAGAAAGATTTTTATTTATTTAAGAGGGAGAGAGAGAGCAGTGGGAGGGAGAAGCAGACTCCTGGGGGAGCAGAGACCCTGGGATCATGACCTGAGCCGAAGGCAGACGGTTAACCCACTGAGCCACTCGGGCGCCCGGGGGCCGTGCTCTTTTTAAGATGTGTTTGCTCAGCTCCCTGGGGTTTCAGGAACCTCTGCAGAGAGGCACTGTCTCATTTTCCAGGCCTAAATAATCAGCTTGGTGATTTGGTGTTGAGAAGTCAGCATGTTCCAGAAGATCAGACTAGGTATTGTGAGCCCCTGCCCCTATACTCGTGGATGGCATGTTTTAGTGTGTTCACACAGAACGGGAGTCTTCAGTGAGACCTTTCTCTGGTGTACATTGTATCCCCAGAGGCTTGGCTGTTAGAATTAACCTGTGTGCTTAGGGGTTCCGTTTTTCTTCTCTTTATCAGGAAACCATAAATACAGGCCCTTTTGTGATGCGCTCCACCTGTCGGAGATGTGGGGGCCGAGGCTCCATCATCACAACTCCTTGTGTGGTGTGCAGAGGAGCAGGACAAGCCAAGCAGAAGAAGAAAGTGGTGATCCCCGTGCCTGCCGGTTGGTCCTGGGGTCCCCTACGCACTGGGGGCTGGGAGAGCTGAGGCCTTTGTTTCCTTGTGATGGGCTCTTGAAGCTGTGGTTAAGGGCCTACGGCCCCAGACTGGAGGGGGGACTAGAATCTCCTTGAGTTTTTGTCTTTGCATTGGTCAGGCTTACAGACTACACTTGCATGCCATGTTGGGCAGAAGGGACCAGACATGCCTGCTCTGCTCCTGTGTGGGGCTCCTCTTCAGTCGACGAGGCCAGCCTTGTCCCCTCTGCCAGCCCAGTCTGCACCGCCACTCCTCCCTCCGGCCTCCAGCGGCAGCCTGTGACTGCTCTCCCCACCTGTCTCTTTCTCCCGGGGCAGGTTTTCTGCGTGGTGGGGTGATCTTATCACTCGCCCTGCAGAGCGCGCTGTGACTTTTGGGGTGGGGAATGTCTCCAGTCTCAGCCCCTGCCGGTGTCTGCCTTAGTCTTCCCTGGCTGCCTGCCCTGCGGCCTTCTGATTTTCACATAGCTCCTTTTTTGTTCTTTTTTTTTTTTTTTTTTCCCAAAGGGACGGTTTGTTTTGTTTTGTTTTGTTTTGTAGTTTTATTTATTTATTTGACAGAGAGACAGCAAGAGAGAGAACACAAGCAGGGGGAGTGGGAGAGGGAGAAGCAGGTTCTCCATTGAGCAGGGAGCCCAATGCAGGGCTCGATCCCAGGACCCTGGGATCATGACCCAAGCTGAAGGCAGATGCTTAACAACTGAGCCGCCAAGGTGCCCCTTTCACGTAGCTCCGTGAACAGGCTGTGATGCCTTCCAGGACAGAGCCTTGGCGTACCACTCCGTGTGTCCGAAGCTCACTTTCCCCCTTCTTTTCAGCAGGCTGACTCTCCTCCCGGAACTCCTAGCCTGAGTGTTGCTTTCCCGGGGGCAGCCTTCTGGAGCTCTCCCTGTTCCTTAGATGTCCTTTGTCTTTTCCTCTAAGAACGTGACCTCTTTGTAATGATGCATTTGTTAGCGTTAGTTTGGTTGATAGCTGTGCCCCCTATTAGACTCTGCATTCACTGGGCTCCTACACAGACGGGTAGGAGCCAGGGTCCGTGACGTGGGTAAATGAGTAGACGGTGCTCTTGTTTGCTCATCACTTGCTATATTTGCACCTGTAAGAAGTCACAGTCGTTGGATGTGCTGTGGGTAATTGTGTAGCTCCTCACTAACAGGCATGGGTGAGGAAGTCAGGGGTTTGTAAATGGATCTAGGGCAGAAAATTCCTTGGGAGGTCCCAAGATAACTCTTCCCTTTTGAGCTTCTGTTCTTCTTTCAGGAGTTGAGGATGGCCAGACCGTGCGGATGCCTGTAGGAAAACGGGAAATTTTCGTCACATTCAGGGTAGGTGCTCTGCCCGCACAGCTTCTCCCTGGCCCTCTCCCGCTGGGCGTGGGTGCGGCCTGGCCCGGCTGGGGAGAGGCTGGTGCTTCATGGAAGCGTGTCTGGCCATCTCCATTTCTGAGGGCAGCAGTGGCCATCTCAGTGGCGTGGTTAAACATGCATCATGTCAAACCTTTGTGGTAGGGTTGGACAAAGTTACCTCAAGATTCGGTTGGAGACATAGGACACATGAAAATACAGAACACGTCTTCTTGTGTTTTTATTTATGTGTTGAATTGTGTGTGGGGATAGTAAGTGCCAGAGGCACAGCTCTACATACCAGGTGCAGGGGCAGACCCAGGTTTCTGGAACGAGGGGATGGTGAGGGGGATAGCGCCCTGTCTCCGCAGCCCCGCCAGGTGCACGTCTGAGGACGGCCGCGCAGACTGCATGCAAGACTCCTTCCTCCTCCCAGCAAGACTCTGACAACAGCCTGCTGCCCCTAGAGAGGAAAGTGGCCGAGTGTACCCCCCTGGGGGCTGGCGTGCCTCCGAGCAGCCAGAGGAAGAAACCAGAGCCTCAGGTGTCAGCACGACACATCTTGAGACTTCTCAGTTACCAGTGAGGGAAAGAAAGCGGATTCCCAGCAGAGGCAGGGAGGGAGACGGTAAACAGTTTACACGTGAGATGGTGCTGTGTGTTATTTGGGGACATGTGTACGTATGTAGGAACGGTCACTGCTGCCTTCATCGTGGTGGTCACTCCGGAGGGGGGAAGGGCCGGGGGCTTGTTAGTGCTGCTGGGTTGTGGGCACCATGTGTGTGATGTTATTTAGTTTCGTCTGTTCATATGTGTGTGAAATATTTCATAATTTAAAGCAAAGAGGAAAAATACCATAAAGGGTGAACTGCTAGACCAGGAGACCCACAAAGGTGGCCTCCTGGAAGCCAAGCTCTACGACGGGCTTCATCGGGGTTCCAGACTCTGCTCCCCTGTGGTAAGAGACGAGCACAGAGAGGAGACCTGGCTGCAAGGCAGGGAGCGTCTTTGACACCCGAAAGTGCTTATAAAGTCAGAGTGCTTATAAAGACAGTGCTGCCTTGTCTGTCTTGAGGATAGTTTGTACCAAATGACTGTTTGAAAGATAAACTGCTTGGCTTTTGTAGGTGTACTAGTCTTTCTTTCTTTAAACTTTCTAGGAGAGTAAGATATTTTTTGTTAATGTTCAAAAAGCCAATTTTACTTTTTTATTGGTCGATTGCACGACTTCATCTGAGACTGACATGCTGGCGTTGCAGCACAGAAACAAATCTGATGTAACTCCCGGAGCCTGGGGTCGCACTGTGCTCCGGAGGAAGTACATTCTGTCCTCTGTCCTCTGCTCCTCACAGAGAAGAAGCGTCACCGGAGCGCACGTCAGGGCCTGTGTCCAGGCAGCTGGGATGTGGGGCTGTTGTCCCGTCTCCGTGGGGGAGTTCTCCAAGTATGACCGCATCTCCCGTGTTTGGTCCTAGGTGCAGAAAAGCCCTGTGTTCCGGAGGGACGGTGCAGACATCCACTCCGACCTCTTTATTTCCATAGCTCAGGCTCTTCTTGGAGGGACAGCCAGAGCGCAGGGCCTGTACGAGACGATTACTGTGACGGTAAGAGGGCGGGGATGTCTTTGCCAGTCTTGTGCTTCACTGGTCTCTTGTTTTCTGAAATGGCTGAGAAGTGGCAGCACCTGTGAGCAAGCAGCATGTTGAGGACTCAGAGATGAGGTCTGGGGGAGGCAGCAGGAGGCTCAGGCCATTGCTTGGGTTCGAATCATAGACTGTGGGCCTTGACTGTGGAGTGGCCCTGGAAGGCAGTTCCTGGCTTGCATCCGCTCCTCTGTGGGCATCAGGCACCAGCCTCAGCACTGTGCCCCTCTGTTGGTTTTGCCTCCTCCCCGCTCTTGCTCTCTGTGTTCCCTCACTCCTTGTGGCCTCGCCTGCTGGCAAGCCCCCATCACAAGCTGTGCTCAGGACAGACCCCAGTAGCCAGTTTCCATGTGGTTGTCTAGGAACCTGAATGGCAGTTCTTTCCTAGGAGTAAGTCTTTGTGTCTTTTTTTTTTTTTTTTTAAACCAGGAATTTTTTTTTTTTAAAGATTTTTATTTATTTATTTGCCAGACACAGAGGGAGAGAGAGCGAGCACAGGCAGACAAAGAGGCAGGCAGAGGCAGAGGGAGAAGCAGGCTCCCTGCTGTGCAAGGAGCCCGATGTGGGACTCGATCCCAGGAACCTGGGATCATGACCTGAGCCGAAGGCAGCTGCTTAACCAACTGAGCCACCCAGGCGTCCCAAGTCTTTGTGTCTTGAAAGATTTCCCATTCAAGCAACTGGCAAACCACGGCTTTCCTTTCTATGTAGATCCCTCCTGGGATTCAGACAGACCAGAAGATTCGGATGAGTGGGAAGGGCATCCCCCGGATTAACAGCTACGGCTACGGAGATCACTACATTCACATCAAGATAAGAGTTCCCAAGTGCGTGCCCACGTAGCCATGGTGAGGTCCTCCCGATCTCCCCACCTTTCCCACCCAGCAGGGGCGGGTTGAGGGCTTTTTCCCAGCCAGGCCCTGTGCTGAGCCCCAGCCTGGGCCTGCTGTCTGCTGCTGTGAGCACTGAGGCTTCAGGCTGGGGCTTCTTCCTCCCTCTAGTCAGGTGTGTCCGGCCCTAGGTCCCCCTAGCAAAGTAGGCATAATAAAAAAAAAGTTGACCTCCTTAGCTGCTGGAAAATTGAGTAACACATCAGGCAGACGTGGCTGTAGCTGCTATTGATTTTATTATTACTGCTCTCAGGGTACGGGGGTCTGCTGGAGAGGCAGATCTGTAACTGGATCATGTTGCTGACATCTGTGTCCTCTGGGAGGAGAGCCGGGCACAGTGCTGTGGCATCCCACCCCACTGGGGAAGACCTGCTCTCGGCTCTCCGGCACACCTTTTAGTTAGTTAACTTCCTATGTGAGAAGATTGTAAGACCCTCCTCCCCACCCCGCCCCTTTTAAGTAAACTATTTGGTATTGTCCGCTGTTTAAAAGCAGCTTAGGGTATTTTAAGAGATTTTCTTCCTTAACGTTGTGTTAGTTTTCAGATGTACCACAGCCATTTGGTAGTTCGATAGCTGATGGGGCGCTTGCCATGGTGAGCGTGGTAGTTTCCATTTTCTTGATCGAATCTTCGAGGGTGTGGCTCTCAGGTTCAAGGTGTGTGCCCCTGCCTAGATTGGGGGCCCCACATTTCCCACATGCTGACATGGAACTGGCCAAGACCATCATTTAAAGGGCTGCCTCGAGGAAACACTCCACTGTGTTTGGTCCACAGGAGACTAACAAGCCGGCAGCAGAGCTTGATCCTGAGCTACGCCGAGGATGAGACCGACGTGGAGGGGACAGTGAATGGTGTCACCAACACCAGCACAGGTAAGGCGGCATGGCGACGTATGGAAGTCCTCTCAGTCGTTGGAGGACACAGGATCAGAAGCATGTTGGGGTTTTCACTTGCGGAAGCACGGTAAAGTGAGGGGAGCTGTGAGCTAGGAAGAGCTGAGTGCCAGCCTTGCTCCCAATAAGGCCCCGCCCTAACTTGGCCTGTGTGCGCTGAGGTCAGGAGCTCAGCATACCTCCTGCCGGAGAGCAGCTGTGTGTCTCCGAGAGCTGCTCTTCTGAGTTCTATCCGTGGTTCTGCCACTTGCCCTGTGACTTGGGCATAACCCTACGTGACACTCCTTGTAGCAGCTGAAGGAGAAGATGGACCCCGAACCGCTCGCTGAGACCTCAGTAAAAAAGCCAGTCACGTGGCTGCAGGTCTGCGTGAGCACAGCAGGTCTGACTCTGAACTCCTGTGGCCATGAGCAGATGCCTCACGTACCCGGAGCTCCGGTGTTCTGCTGTCTGTGCAGAACATGGGGACAGGCCATGTGGGTGCTCTGGCTTCAGCCACCTGCGCTTCCTCCTCGCTGCCTCGTTGTGTTTTTGTCTGGGTCCTGGACGCCCCTGCCCATGTCCTCAGAGCCTGAATGGGCCCCGGGAGCAGGTGATGGGAGTTCCCAGCGAGCTGGAGGACTTGGCCTGGGAGCCAGGGGTGGTGGTCCCAGAGGCAAGGGCTCTGCATGGACTTTGTTGAGGTGTGCGTGGAGTCCAGGGGACCTAGTCCTCTGCACAGAAGGAGCCATCACAGATCCTGTCTGTAGCCTGACCAGATGGAATGGTTTGGTGCCTGGACTTTTATATTCTTGTTACATCCCTTGAAGTAAAGAGAAGGGAGAGTAGCTCTTCTGTGTAGTTCTGGTTGTGCTCCTCAAGCCGTCCCGGTTACTTAGCATGGGAGTCTTGCTCTGCAAATACCCTAGCTTTCCTCCTCTCCCCACCTACGGGGAACTTGACATCTGCCTGAGTGAGCCCACATGGTGTCGGTGTTTTTATAAAAAGTTCTTTCTGGGGACGCCTGGGTGGCTCAGTTGGTTAAGCAGCTGCCTTCGGCTCAGGTCATGATCCCAGCGTCCTGGGATTGAGTCCCACATCGGGCTCCTTGCTCCGCAGGGAGCCTGCTTCTCCCTCTGACTCTTCCTTCCACTCTGTCTGCCTGTGCTCACTCTCACTCACTCTCTCTGACAAATAAATAAATAAAATCTTTAAAAAAAAAAAAAAAAAAAAAGTTCTTTCTGGTGGTTTAAATTGAGAGTTGGTCATACAGTCAGCTTACGAGAGTCCTTCTGAGCCTCATGATTTTCATAGTTGTTCCTTGTCTGGATAGCGAGTTCCCTTTCCCCTTGTCCAGCCAGGCTTTATTGGGAACCTCGTGCGCCAGACACTTTGCCAGTTCCTCCTTTTAAATTTTTATTGACATAATTTTACTGAGCATAATTTAACTTTAATATATGCATTCAATAACTTTCTGACAGTTGTTTATAAAGTGAAATAGGTGTGCCAAATTATTTTTCCTTTCCTACTCACTTTCATTGTCATTTCAGAGTTGTATTCCAGTGGGAAGTTTGGCTCCCAGACACGATTTAAAAAAAAATTTTTTTTTTTTTTAAAGATTTTATTTATTTATCTGACAGACAGAGATCACAAGTAGGCAGAGAGGCAGGCAGAGAGAGAGGGGGAAGCAGGCTCCCTGCTGAGCAGAGAGCCCGATGCGGGATTTGATCCCAGGACTCTGGGATCATGACCTGAGCCGAAAGCAGAGGCTTTAACCCATTGAGCCACCCAGGCGCCCCTAAAAAAATTTTTTAAAATTTGGGGCGCCTGGGTGGCTCAGTGGGTTAAGCCGCTGCCTTCGGTTCAGGTCATGATCTCAGGGTCCTGGGATCAAGCCCCACATCGGGCTTTCTGCTCAGCAGGTAGCCTGCTTCTCTTCCTCTCTCTCTGCCCGCCTCTCTGCCTACTTGTGATCTCTCACTGTCAAATAAATAAATAAAATATTAAAAAAAATTTTTATTTACTTATTTTTTTTTTTTAAAGATTTTATTTATTTATTTGACAGAGAAATCACAAGTAGATGGAGAGGCAGACAGAGAGAGAGAGAGAGGGAAGCAGGCTCCCTGCTGAGCAGAGAGCCCGATGCGGGACTCGATCCCAGGACTCTGAGATCATGACCCGAGCCGAAGGCAGCGGCTTAACCCACTGAGCCACCCAGGCGCCCCTTTACTTATTTTTTTTAAAGATTTTATTTATCTATTTGTTTTTTTCTTTTTTTTAAGATTTTATTTATTTATTTGACAGAGATTACAAGTAGGCAGAGAGGCAGGCAGAGAGAGAGGAAGGGAAGCAGGCTCCCTGCTGAGCAGAGAGCCCGATGCGGGACTCAATCCCAGGACCCTGGGATCATGACCTGAGCCCAAGGCAGAGGCTTAACCCACTGAGCCACCCAGGTGGCCTTTATTTATCTATTTGACAGAGAGAGAGATCACAAGTAGGCGGAGAGGCAGGCAGGGTGGGGTGCAGGCTCCCCGCTGAGCAGAGATGTGGGGCTTGATCCCAGGACCCTGAGATCATGACCTGAGCCCAAGGCAGAAGCTTAACCCACTGAGCCACCCAAGCACCCCTATTTTTATTTTTTTTAATTTTTTAAAAAAGATTTTATTCATCTGGGACTGAGAAAGAGAGGGAAAGTGTGTGTGTGAGAGAGAGAGGGAACACAAGCAGGGGGAGCAGCAGAGGCAGAGGGAGAAGCAGATTCTCCGCTGAGCAGAGAGCCTAATGCAGGGCTTGACCCTGGGACCCTGAGATCATGACCTGAGCTGAAGGCAGATGCTTACTGACTAAGCCACCCAGGCGCCCCCAGACATAACTTTTTACTTATTTATTTTTAAAATATTTTATTTATTTATTTGACAGACATATCACAAGTAGGCAGAGAGAGAGAGTGGAAGAAGCAGGCTCCCTGCTGAGCAGAGAGCTGAATGTGGGGCTTGATCCCAGGACCCGGGGGATCATGACCCAAGCCGAAGGCAGAGGCTTTAACCCACTGAGCCACCCAGGCGCCCCCTCCCTTTTTTTTTAAGATTTTGTTGACATAACTTTTTAAATAGGATTTAAAAGTCTTGGAATTAACTTCAAAGAGCACGTTGTCAGTCTGCTGCCCAGATGTGGTTCAACTTCACTATACTGTGAAGAGTATTACTTGTGTAGTCTTCGTGTGAAAATATGACACTACATACAATTCCCATTTCCTGACAACTTCACTAGTAGTGGGTCACATTTATTTAAGTAGAGTCTGAATCTCTTACTTCAAGCTTTAACAAAAGGTAACTGAGCTGTGCTAGAAGCTGTTGTGTTCCGATATCATTGTTTCATGAGATAAGGTGTACTCAGATCACCTTTTTTTTGTTTTTAAGATTTAATTTATTTATCTGACAGAGCACAAGCAGAGGGAGCAGCAGGCAGAGGGAGAAGGAGAAACAGGCTCCCTCCTGATCAGGGAGTACAATATGGGACTTGATCCCAGGGTGCCGGGGTCATGACCCGAGCCAGAGGCAGATGCTCAACTGACTGAGCTGCCTAGGCATCCCTCAGATCACTTGTTTAATGGCCTGCAATTACACAGGAGTCAGGGTGTCCTTGGAGACTGCCGAGAGTCATCACAGATAAAAGCTGATTCCAGGGTGTCTTTGCTTTTGTTAGGAAAGGGGCACCCAGAAGGCATTTGGGATAGATACAATTACATAGAAAACTGACCTAAAGTTTTAGGGGGATTTAGTCTCTCTTGCTTATTTTTGGTCCCTGATGTAGCTGGTGAAATCCTTAATGGCTGAGCCTAACTTCTTTCCCAGTCTGTGAACCAGAAAGTCCAGAAAGATGTGGTGTGCTTAGGGACTCTCAGGACTCAGGGCTAAGCAACAGGACACAGGGAATCGGGGCGCTCTGATGACTTTCGGGGTTAAAGATAGCATGGCTCATTGTTTGTGTTTCTGGGTCATTGTTAATTCTTGGTGACAACACCCATACACACGTTTAACTGTAAGTGTAGAAACCAATTTCAGAGCTCGTATCCCACCTGCTGTTTCTCTTCTCTGATGACATAGTTGACAGTGTTGACCTTTACACAGTCCGGAGGCAGGAAGATAAAGAAGGAAAGACGTTTTAATAGAATAAGAGGTCTTCTTGTGGGCTCAGTCTTTGTGTGTAGACGGTTCAGGGAGTCAGGCTGTGACTGTAGACCTGCATGTCCACCTGTAGGGTGACCCAGTCCTTAGAAATCAGGTCCTGGAGTCCTGTTGGCCTCTGTTTCTTCAGACTTAACGTTCGTGTAGCATTTGTTGTGTGTTAAGAAATGATGTGGGGTGACAGGGTCCCTGCCTTCAGCCAGCTGCAGATGATGGGAGAAGGTGGCAAGTGTTGAACCCCAGATATGTGCCAGACCTTCCTCATAACACTAGGACTTTGTGCATGTGGAGAAAAAAATTTGACCCAAAAGCGTGGCACATATTCATGGGATGAGCATTAGGTGTTCCTCTTCCCCTGGCCTCACCTTATAAATAGCCATCAAGCAGTCCTGACCTGGAATCCCTGCCTGTAGGAAGCTGGCATGTTCTCTGTCTCCCCTAGCACCTTGCATGGCGCCTGGCACAAGGCCACTTAGTGAATGTTGGCTGCGTTTATTTGAATTCACTTTTCCTAACCATTGGTTGGGAGATGTTCTGAGGGATGGGAATGTAAGCCGCTCTGGGGAGAGAGGAGACCTGTGGCTTCAGCTTGGACCTCTGTTAGACTGCTGGGCAGCCCTTCTGAAGGTATAAACTAGAGGTGCTTGTGTAATGCCCGTTTGGCTGGAGTGGGCTTCCAGCTTGGGCATTTCCTCTTCTAATGTCAGGAGTCACGTACTGGCTGTGTTTACAGAAGCTTTGGAGCCAAGTGCCCTTGTTTGTGTCCTGTCCTGAGATCAGCAGGCACCTGAATGTCCAGGATATCCTGTAAGGACACGTCCGTCCTCCTGCCCCAGGCTAGAGAAGCCCTGTGTTTATAGACTTGGTCATCTATGTGCATAGTTTATTCCTGACATTTGGTTCAGAGTTTTAAATTTGGTGCTTACATCCTTTGATGCCCCTGCCAGTAAACCTTGTTCCTGAAGGAAACTGTAGTCCTTTTATCCAAATTTAAAGTAGAGATGAGAGGGGCGTCTGGGTGGCTCAGTCATTAGGCATCTGCCTTCAGTTCAGGTCGTGGTCTTGGGGTCCTGGGCTGAGCCCCGCATCAGGCTCCCTGCTCGGCAGGAAGCCTGCTTCTCCCTCTCCCACTCCCCCTGCTTTTGTTCTCTCTCGCTGTGTCTCTGTCAAACAAATAAAATCTTCAAAAATAAATAAAAATGAAAAAATAAAACAGAGACGAAGGACCTGGGTGGCAGGTCGGTTAAATGTCTGCTTTCGACTCAAGTCATGATCTTGGGAGCCTGGGATCAAGTCCCACGTTGGGCTCCCTATTTTGCATGGGGCGTCTGCTTCTCCCTCTCCCTCTGTAGCTCCCCCTGCTTGTGCGCACTCACTTGTGCACGTGCACGTTCTCTATTAAATCAATAAAATCTTAAAAAAATAAAATAGATGAGACGGTATTCCTGGTGGTAGGGGGTGAGAATTTCAGAGCTTGTGTCTGTGTTTTGTTATTTTATTTATTTTTTATTGTGAATCATTAACCAGTTAACTAGATGCTTGTTCTGGGGACTTTGGCCACCATGCCTCAAATGCCTGTCGCCATGGGGCATAATTGCTCCTCGCCTTCCAGGTGACAACAGCAGAGTTGGGGGAAGAGGATGACAGCAGTCTGAGTGTTTCTGTGTGCTGTCATGACTGGTAGCTAACAGTTTGGGTTCTGATGTCCGCTGATGCATGGCCCTGGTCTGCTGTTATTGACTGGGAATTGGAAAAAATGATTAGGAAATCACTTCCTCTTTTGGGAACTATAACAGCACCTATTTCATGGGGTCTTTATATGATCAAATGAGATCAAGTAGGGAAAGTGTGTAACATGGTACTTGCCACATAATAAAATCTCTACCAGCTGTAACTCATAGCGACACGTGCGCACGCACAAAGATTTATCGCCCTCGTAACAAGAACACTACGAAATTCAATAGTCTTGCTCTCATGTGTCTGAGGAAACCCAGGAGTGATGGGAAATTTCTGAGTTGTGTGTTGCTTTGTGTTAGGAGGGTCTTTGCCTTTATATAAGAATGGGGACATGAGGGACTATGGGAAGGCACACGTGGCCTTGTCATCTGTGGCAGTGGCACCTCTGCTGTGGTGATTGTTCAGTGCCCAGGTCCTCCGCGGGGGAACTCTGGGAGTCCCGGCCACCTTGGCTTTGGTGATCGCTCAGACCTTGGTTAGCACATCCTTGTTTGGGGCCACTGCTCTCTTTCTGCACTCTGGGAGCATGCCAGGTGCATGGGACTACCCAGAGGGGTGAACCCTAGGACGGCTTTACCCACCCCTGCTTGGGGTCTGGTAACCGGACTGATACCTTGGGGACCATGACCATTTCTTCCTGTGCCACGCAGTGTACTTAGCATATCCGTCCTAGCACATCAATGACGTGCCCTGCAGTTTATTTTATTATTATTATTTTTAAAGATTTTATTTATTTATTTGACAGAGAGAGATCACAGTAGGAGAGAGGAAGGGAAGAGATCACAGAGAGAGAGGAAGGGAAGCAGGCCCCCTGCTGAGCAGAGAGCCGGATGTAGGACTCGATCCCAGGACCCTGAGATCATGACCTGAGCTGAAGGCAGCAGCTTAACCCACTGAGCCACCCAGGCACCCCTGCCCTGCAGTTTAAAATGCTGTCCGGTGCATCATCTAGCTCATGGCAGACTCACACCCTACCTGCCTACTGGCTGGCAGATCTTGAAAAGGAAAAGCTTATGCAGTAGCCTTGATCTCTATAGCCTCTGCCTGGGCTCTGGAGAAAGAGCAGAGCAGCTTCCCCTTGTCTGGAGCATCTGGCTTAGATGCTTTTATTTTTATTTTTTAAAATGAATTAATTTATTTTTTAAAGGTTTTTAAAATTATTTATTTATTTGACAACAGAGATGAAGTAGGCAGAGAGAGAGAAGAAGCAGGCTCCCCGCTGAGCAGAGCACCCGATGCAGGGCTTGATCCCAAGATCCCAGGACCGTGACCTGAGCTGAAGGCAGAGGCTTTAACCCACTGAGCCACCCAGGTGCCCCTGGCTTAGATGCTTTTGATAGGGAGTTTGCCCAGTGACATACAGGGTTCCCCACTGCCATCGTTACAGGTCAAAAGAACTGCACATGTTGTGGGATTCCACGAGGCATCAAGTCCCCTCCCTGAGTGTCCTGGAGACATTAGATGCACATGTATGGAGCGTGGAAACTGGTCAGTTGGTAGTGGCATGTGTTCTTCACCTTTCAAGGGTCATTGGCAAGGTTTTTAAGAGCTGGGTCCTGGACCCGACTGCTTGGGTTTGAACTCCGTTCTCTCTCCCACCCACCAGCTCTGTGACCTTGAGCAAACTGCCTAATCTCTCTGTGTATTCATGTTTTGAGTTTTTAATTTTTTTTAATCTGTGGAATTTTCTTGTAAAGGATTAAATGAGCTTCTGAGAAATCTGTGTGTCTTGGCCTGGAAGGCATGGCACTTGGCAGTTGTGACAGTTGTTACAATGAAGATAGCTGGTCATTGTCCCTCTCTGTGTCTTGTTTCCCTGTTGTGGGCCAGTGACTGAGGAGCAGTTGGGATACACTGAAGCACCGGGTGGCTGGTTTGCTTTAGTCATCTGACAGGCGAGGCTGCCCTGGCCAGGGCAGTGGTCCCCTCCCCTCTCAAGATGATGGTTGGTGGCTTCTTGAGTGCCTAGCCACTGGGTGGTCAGGTGTGGGTAGGCGGGGCCAGGGATGGGACTCCTGGAAGTGGCGCCCTTGACCCCAGTTCTTTCTGCTGTTTGTGCCCAGGTGGCAGGACCATGGATAGCTCCACAGGAGGCAAGGCTAGGCCTGAGGCTGGGGAGGACAAGGAGGGATTCCTTTCCAAACTTAAGAAAATGTTTACCTACTGATACCCAGCTGAGGTAGGAAAACCCTGAGGTTTCTTCCCCTTTGTTTCCCTGTGAACTAATCCCTGTTTTCCCTCGCTTTAACCAGTGTCATACCCTGCCCCCACTCCCAGCCTTGGAAGAGGTGCTGATTTAGTGTATCTGTGGTGTATCTGGCACTCATCAGAAGCAGGCCTCCCAGTCTGTGCAGATGCCGGCATCAGGGCTAGGAGGCAGCCTCAGCCAGCAGCGCCAGGCTGAACCAGACCACCCCAGTCGGCCTCTGCCATGTCCACTTCCTGGAGAGGTTGTACTGGGGGCTGCCTCACAGCCCTTCTTTCACCAGCTTCTGGGGGCCTGTGTCCCGCAATAGTGGGAACCAGGCTACCCACGATCACAGGGGGCGAGTCACAGCAGAGCCAGGCCTAGAACTCAGATCTCCCCAGCCTCCTGACTCAGCGCCCATCCTGCCTGGGAGGCTCAGGGCCACGTAAACCTCAGGGGGCTGCCAGGAGTCACGCTTGCTCACTGTGATGTCTCAGGACTCACTTTTTACTTGTTCTGGTCCCTGGTGGCTGGAACTCCTGGTGCAGCTCCCTCCCAAGGATGACAGAAGCCCACCCACAGGGTGTCATCCTCCTGGGATGCTGGTGAAACGTAACCATTTGTGTCTTGGCTTAGGAAAACGGTCCACTGGAAACTAGGCCGGGAGCGGCTGCCCCTCCTCATGGCCAGGGCACCGGAAGGATTCCAGAACAACAACACTGAGCCCCTGCCTGCAGAGGCCCTGGGCCGCCTTGGCAGCAGCAAAATCATGTGACAACACACGTCTCCATGGAACGGTCACAGGGGACAACCTGTGAGCAGTAAGGTGTGGCACACATAAGGGATGGTAGAACTTCCCTGTCCATGGGTAGGTGACGTGGCCTCTTCTGGCTCAGGCAGAATAAAACAACTGGACACTTCTTGCAGAGCTAAAACTCTAATTTGGAATCAAATGTGGAGATATTAGTTAAAGAATTAAAGGCCATGCTTACAGCTTAAAAATGAAGCCTTAAGCTGCACCGAGTCATGAAGTGATTAATTTCCCTCTCAGCAAACCTCCGGGAGGTTCTGGAATGATTCTTTTCTACCAGGTTGTCTTTCTGAGGAACCTGGGGCCTGCATGCCCCACCACGTACATCATCCACTCTTCAGCAGGGACGTCCTATTCTCTTCCTGGAGTGAGTTTTAATTCCCAAAGATCCCAAGCAGCTGGAATGTGGGCACTTTGGGGCCTGGGGAGGCACATACCAAGGTCATCCCTGGACATGCCATTCCTGACCATGTGGGCTGTGATCTTTATTAGGACGGAGAGTCCTTCCTTCCATCCCATGTGGGGTGGCCTTTCGTCCTCAACTGTTGAGTTTTGTTGTTCTAAGCCAGGTGTCGAGTGGGGCTCCTGCCCTTCTGCTGGACCAAAGGTGGTCACAGCTGCAGCCTGGGCCCAGCAGGCTAATGGCCCGTTACCCCAGAGCCCTGGACCCTCTGGCTGCCAGGGGCTTGGATCTCACCTCTCACACAGTTGACATCTGTTTTCAGAAGTATGTGTAAATTATTTAATGCTGAGAGTCGTCATCTTCTATAGAAATGTTTGTTCAGAAAAGGAAAGCACAGTCTGAGCAATTGAAGGTTTCACCGTCCAGCCAGAGCAAAACACACTGTTCCCCAGCCTCAGCTTGTAGGATATGCGGGCTCCATGTGTTTCCAGATCCTCCTACTGTGGTAAGACAGGCTAATGGAGAAAACTTATGAATAGTTTCCTTTTTGTTTTCCTTCATAATTTACTAAAATAAAGTATCTATTATTGTCTGATCTAAGAATGTAAAATGATTCTGTATCAATGTAAATAAGATTACTGCCAAAAGATATTTAAAGCATAAATTGTGGTCCTTTGTTCTTTGAAATTTCAGAGTTCAGACTACTTTCTGCAGGGGACTTAGCTGTGGGGTTGCTGGTATGCCATCTGCAGTCAGGACTGTCCCATATCACCGCTGGCCTTCCTGGGGCTGGCTGGAGAGTTAGCTGGCCTCGTTCACGGAGTCCCACCAGCCCAGGAGCACCTGCACACTGGTGGCTTGGTGGTGCTCTGACAAGCACTGACCCTCCAGCCAAGATCCCAGAGCAGGGAGCTTGCCATGGGACAGTGGGCTGATTGGAGTGAATGTTCTGAAATTCAGTGTAACTTTTTCTTTGGGAGCCCACGAGAAGATGTGCATGTCACTGCCTCCCTCACTAGATTTTCCCCCCTGTTGTTTTCTGAAGAACGTTGATTATTTATTTATTTAATTTATTTTTTGCATTAAATTTTTTGCTCATTGTAGTTTGATTAGTCGGGGCTCCCAGCTGAGGCTCAGAAAAGCCCCAATGCCTGGCACAGCCAGAGTGGCCCTGAGCACAGACAGAGCTCAGACCCATCCCAGGGTTCTGGGCTGAGCATGGAAGCCATGGGAGCCCTTGCTGGGCTGGGTGAAGAGGTTGGGAAGAGCTGGTGGGCACAGGAGAGGAGTGGAGAAGTAGGTGGTAGCGTGCAGTCATGTATAGCTGAGTCTGACCTGGGCACTGGAGCCTGGCCCCGACCCACCAGCACGCCTCTGCTGGGATTGGGTGGACTTGAATGCTTGCTTCTCTTTCATGAAAGCCCCTTCTCAAAGATGACAGTTCTGTCCAGTCCCACAAGCTTCTTGGTTACCCAGGTGTCCAGAAACTGCCCCATCCTCATGCTGCCCTTCTGTGCACTGGGGTCTGTCACTGAATTATGTAGACCACTTACAGCTTTTGCAGAAGGGGTGTTTTAGCACTGGGAAACCTGTATTTTTAAAGTATATTTTTTTAATTTTTTATTTTTAGAATATTTATTTATCTGAGAGAAGGAGTGTGAGTGATCCAGTACGAGTGGGGGTTGGGCAGAGGGAGAAGCAGACTCCTGGCTGAGCAGGGAGCCTGATGTGGGACTCGATCCCAGAACCTGGAGATCATGACCTGAGCCAAAGGCAGACACTTAACTGACTGAGCCACCTAGGTGCTCCAGAGATCTTATGCTTAAGTAATCTCTGCACCCATGGTGGGGCCTGAGCTTAAACCCCCAAGATCGAGAGTCTCACACACTACCGACTGAGCCAGCCGGGTGGCCCATACCTTTCCACCGGAAGTTAGATCCATTTGGAGTGATGAGCCAGGCAGCAGCTTATAGTGACTGGGTCCCTACCTGCTTTCCTTGTGCCTGGAGACCACAGGGAGCATTGGACCGGCTGTGCTATTGGAAGGAGACATCTCCTCTTCAGCTCTACCCAAGAGGGCGCCACTGGAGTTCAGACCGGTGCTTCCAAATCCTTTGGGGCTTTGGGAGAGAAGCTGGGCATCCCGACTTTGATGTGGTGATTTTAGTTACTTCATTTTGGGGATTACCTGTGCTCTACAATTCAGCCATTGAAAGTATACAGTTTAGTGGATTTTAGTTCAATGTTGTGCAACTATCACAATTTTAGAAATTACATCACCCCGAAGAGAAATCCCATGTCCATCAGCAGCAGTTACTCCCCATTTCCCAAAATCCCCCAGACCCTGGCAGGCACAAATCTACTTCCTGCCTCTATGATCCGCCTGTTTGGCACATTTCAAGTAGACGGGATCATACAATAGTGACCCCTTCTGGTTCCTTCTGGTTTCACTTACTATAATATGTCAAGGTTCATTCCTGTAGCATGAATCAGTATTCCTTTTTATGGCTGAGTAAATTCCATTCTGTGAATAGACCACGTTTGTTTTCCAATCATTCCCTGGTAGGCATTTGGGTTATTTCCAGCCTTAGGCTGTTATCAGTAACACTAGGAAAGCTGTCTCATTTTAAAATGTTAGCAGCTCTTCGGGCACCTGCGTGGCTCAGTTGGCTCGGGTCATGATCCCGGGGGTCCTGGGTTCGAGCTCCACATCAGGCTCTCTGCTCGGCGGGGAGCCTGCTTCCCTCTCTCTCTCTGCCTGCCTCTCTGCCTACTTGTGATCTCTCTCTGTGTCAAATAAATAAATAAAATCTTTTAAAAAAAAATGTTAGCAGCTCTTTATATAAGGTACTTAGGGGTCAGGCTTATAGATGCAAGGTAGAATGGCTCATGTGCTGAGGTGGAGTGGGGAAGAGAATGGGAAGTTAGTGTTTAATAGGAACAGAGTTTGGGATGGTGAGGAAGTTCTGGAGATGGATGGTGGTAAGGGCCACACAACTAAATATAATCCACTGAACTATACACTTAAATGTGACTAAAACAGGGGACATGTGGGGGACTCAGGTAAGCATCTAGCTCTTGGTTTTGCCCCCCCCCCCATGATTATCTCTGCCCCTCTTCTCTGCAGCCCTGTGTCAGTCTATAACTATTCGTGCATATTTGTATCTGGCTCTCCCACCAACCTAAGCGCCTCAGGGCAGAAAGCATAACCTCTTTGGTTCACGTTGTATTTAGGTTGTCAAGTGCTTTCTCAATCAGTTAATGGATTGAATGTGTATGGTAGGACTGCAGGTATAGAGGGTTGGGTAGGAGGGAAGTTATGCAAATCTGTAGAGGAAAAGCAGGCCCGCCATGGGACCTCAGGTACATGACCTGTGTTTTCTGGGCGTTGACCTTCCTCTTCTCAGAAGTGAGCGGGAGAAGTGGAACCAGCCCTGCCATCACAAGCTGGTGCAGACACCACCAGTGAGACCTTGCTGTCAGTTCCTTGGCTTTGCCTCCAGCCTTCGCTCTAAGCAGCGTGTCACCTGTTCTCAGCGGTGTGCAATCATGGCGACCTCTGCTCATCTGCCACTGCCCTCCCGATGTTATGCCCTGGTGTTCTGAAGATCATCCAGATCTCAGGGCTGCCACAGCTGGGGATACATCCCATCCCAGAAGGTGATGCCTTTGAGCTCCAAGAACAAATGTGCAGTTGGCCTCCCTAGCTCTCTGGACACGAAGGCTGCGTTTGCCAGGCAGTCACCAGGCAGCGCTTCTGCTTGGCCTGAGGACCCCTGTGCCCGGACTCTGCACCATCCAGTGTAGTCCAAGCAGCAGTCAGAGCTGCTTCTCTGGGCTGTGGTCACAGTGCCGTCTCCCACCCGCTGGACGAAACTTACAACTGCATTTATGTCCTGTGTCTTCAGCCCTCCAGACCCAACACGGGAGGGACGCTGGGTCCCCACCACTTGATACTTCCTGTTGGAATTTTCATGCCCCAGCAGCTGCACCCCAACCCCGGTCCCTGAAACAAAGCTCTCTTCTTTTGGAACCCAGCTGTGAGAACAATGGCCTTTATTCAAAAAATAATTTTTTATGTAACACAAGAACGGGTCACTGTGACTGCACCTCCCCATTGCCTGAGACGGGGCTGAGAGGTGGCAGGGTCAGAGCCCAGCAAAGTCTCCTTTGTGCTGCTCCAGCCACTGGTCCAGCGTCCTGGCCTTGGGGTTGAGCCTCAGGGTCAGTTCAATGTCACGGTCAGGTTTCAGAGCATAGAAACGGAACATGTTGGCCAGGTCCCGGGCACCAGGGAATCCATACTTCTCATAGTCCTCCGGGGTCACCTAGAAACAGAGGGGATTCCGTTGGGCCTGTCAGTATCTCTGGCACCCTAGCTGTGGGCAACCCAGTCCCAACCCAAGTTCTTTCCAATAAGTTCATCTGAAAACCCTTCTACTAAAAAGATTAAAGTTCAAAAACCACTGTTTTAAGTTAACTTAAATCCTGTTCTTTCCTTTTTTTTTTTTTTTTTTTTAAGATTTTATTTATTTATTTGATAGAGACACAGCGAGAGAGGGAACACAAGCAGGGGGTAGTGGAAGAGAGAGAAGCAGGCTTCCTGCTGAGCAGGGAGCCTGATGCGGGGCTTGATCCAGGGACCCTGGGAACATGACCTGAGCTGAAGGCGGACGCCTAATGACTGAGCCACCCTGGTGCCCCAAATCCTGTTCTTTGAAGGGCTGCCTAGCAGGTTCAATCAGAAGAGTGTGCAACCCTTGATGTTGGGGTCATGAGTTCAAGCCCCATGTTGAGTGTAGAAATTACTTAAAAAAAAAGTCATATATCCTTTTGAATTCTTTTTTTTTTAAGATTTTATTTATGTATTTGACAGAGATCACAAGTAGGCAGAGAAGCAGGCAGAGAGAGAAGGGAAGTAGGCTGCCCAATGCGGGGCTTTATCCCAGGACCCTGAGATCACGACCTGAGCTGAAGGCAGAGGCTTAACCCACTGAGCCACCCAGGCGCCCCTCCTTTTGAGTTCTTTTGAGATCATGAGATGGAAACTTCTCAGCCCTTTCCAAACCAGAACTCTGCAAACATCACTTCCTTGCTCAAAAACCAAAGCTGTTACCCCTTCCTGACCAAACTGAATCTAAACTCCGCTCCCGAAATCCTCCACAGCTGCCTCAGACCTTTCTGTGTTTAGATGTAATGCGTGGCCACTTAGGGCACTAAGAAAGCACTTACATTGGTTACTCTGATTGCGCTTACATTGATTACTCTTTCAATCCGAACAACCAGAGAAGGAGATACTATTCATACACCCATTTTATAGGTGAGAATACTGAGGCAGAGAGGGCCAGGGACTGTGCCCCAAGGTCACATACTGGTGGGTGTTAAGGGCTGGGAGCAGGATTCGAGTCTAGGGGGTCTGACCCACCCGAAACACCCTGCCTGCCGTGGCCTCCCCATCATTGCTCTGCATGAATCTGCAGCTCTGTGGGTGGTTTTTGTCTTTCAATGACTTGGGAGTTTCCCAGATTTGCTTTAATGTCAGTCTCACTACCATAATGGGAAGGCCAAATAAGAAACAAGGCACCCAAGGGTCTGAATAGGAAGACTGAAGGTCAGCGGGGAGAGAGGGGGCCAGAGGGCTCTGGCCCACCCAGCCAGTTCAGGAGCCGGTTGGGGGCCATCTTTCTGGTCTCCTACCCCTTCCCTCCCTCAAGTCACACCCCAGAGAAGCCCAGCACCCCTGTGTGTTCACGCCTCGCCTTGGACCCCAGTATCCCCTCTTCCTGGAAACCTTCCTCACTAGTTAGTTGGTCTACTGCCTAAGCTGGAAATCTCTCTCAGCAGCCACACTGGGGTCATGACAAATGTTCACAGTGGTGAAGTCATCGTCTGCCCACAGTGACGGGGCAGCCTCACATACTGCTTCCCGACCACCCATAAAGCCCCCACTGGGGGGACACAATGACCAGAAGGTGGCTGCCAGAACCCCCGAAGGGAGCTGGGACGGCACCCAT
This sequence comes from Mustela lutreola, assembly GCF_030435805.1. Classification (NCBI taxonomy): domain Eukaryota; kingdom Metazoa; phylum Chordata; class Mammalia; order Carnivora; family Mustelidae; genus Mustela; species Mustela lutreola. Next base: position 20,185,886 of record NC_081306.1, on the reverse strand, counting down.
CCTGGGCCCAGGGCCAAGGAAGCCCACCTTGGCATCACGCACGGCCTTCCCGGTGTGCTTGGAGAGCAGGGCAGCGTATTCTGCGGCTGTGTGCTTGCACGTACTGAGCCCAATGTTCTGGCCGACGTACTCTTCCGGCTTCTTCAGCAGGCTGAGCACCACGGGACCCAGGTCGGTCACAGAAATGCCATCCATGGGCACATCACCCATGGGCAAGCCTGGGAGGGGATGGGAGGGAGGAGGAGGGGTGTCCCGCCAGCCCACCGCCAGGACACGTGCACAGGTCAGCGGTCCTGGTGTCTGGGGTGTACGAGCAGCAGCAGTAGGGTTCAGTCAGGAAACGGGATGCGATCCAAGCTCTGCCACCGTGGCCCCTATTTGCCCCCTGAGCTCCGGTCGCTCCATTTAGAGCGGGGCGGACGCCAAGTCTGCCCACCCTCTTGGGGCCAAGACAGGAACGGGAAGGGAACGAAGGGGCTCCTCCCAAGCTGCCGGCCCCATTGCACTCTGTGGCCTCTGGAATTCCTGACGTGGAAAGCCGACTACACTAACAGGAATGCCGGAGTGCCGAGGCCTTGACCCAGAGCTGCACGTGGCAGGTGCTCCCTAAATGGGTGGAACTGGTGGGTGACTTGACCTGCCAAGGTGGTCTGGTGGGTCCTGCCACATTCCTCACCCACGAGAAGGGGCCTCCGCAGCTGCCCATTCAGGTCAGCCAGAGACCTCGTTCACTGAGCTCAGCCAGGGATGGAACACGAGCGGTATCCCCGGCCGGTTCAGCAGACTAAAGGGCAATGCCAGCGAGCCAACACTAGGCCCATACCGCCTGACCCTGCTGTCCTCGCATGGGGGAGGGGTGGCCGGCTGAGGATGCTGGCCAGCCACAGGACATGAGCCGTCAAAGGCTCTAGGCAGCCCATTTACAGATTGAGAAGAAAGTGCTTTCCTACTTTGTGAAACCTACTATTGGTCCTGATCTTCCAAATCCTCTCTTTACTCCTGAAGGAGAAGTAACAGGTGTGCTCGTCTCTGTAACAGACGAAGCATCGCATCACTGCCTCCGGCAGATTTCCTCATCACCCTTGCAAAAGTCGCACTATTATGCCCATTTCATAGACCAGGAAGCAGAGGCCCAGCGAAGTTACTTTGTTCAAAGTCACGGGCCTAACATGGGAGAACCCAGGCTTGGACCCAGAACCATCTGAGGACAAGCCTGTTTTATACAATACCCACAGCTTCCCTTGGTGAGAGCAGACGCTCGAAGAAAGAGGAAAAGCACTCACTCAGCAAGTAGCTCTTTCCATCAGGGGTTTTCTGGGGCAGGAAGTAGGAGAGGAGGTTCTCAAAATAGCAAGACAGCCGTACGCTGGTCATGGGGACTCCGATGTCCCGGAAATATTCCTCCACTTCCCCCTTGCCATCAAAGTGGCCTGCTGCCAGTCTTCCGGCCGTCAGCCTCTTGATGTTCTCCAGGCCGCTGTAGACCACATAGTGAAGGCCCAGGCGCTTGGCCAGATCAGCCAGCAGCTTCCCCTAGTGAGGAAAGGAGAAACCACAAAGCTGAAGAGGGAGGATATGTCCCCAATCAGAGCCCTGGCTCTCCCACCCCCCAGTGCTGCTGTGCCTGATGCTAAGAGGCCGACACCACTTCACCCTTAGGTAAGGCTCCCTCTTCTGGAATGACGCTCACACGTGGTGCTGCGCCCTCTCACACACTACTGTGAGCCTTCTATCTTAGTGTCACTTCTCTAGGTCACCCGGGGGGTTGTACTTCCCAACATGCTCAATGGCGGCCCACCCATGTGCACTGTGACAGGTCGGAGTAGGTCTGCTGCCTGGGAGAGGGCCACACAGAGACCTCCCATCTCTGCCTGCAAAGCCGCCATCCTTGCAGGGCCCTAGCAGGCCTACAGGGAGGTGGCACAGCTCAGAGCACACACACTGCTAGGGGGTCACACTGGCTCTGCAACACACTTGCTGTGAGATCCTGGACCAGGGACCTAACCTTCTGGTAGCAGTTACACGGGGACGGCCACAGTGCCTGCCAGATAAGGATGCATGGGGCTTGAATGGCCTCTAAAAAGATATGTGTACATCCTAACCCCCAGAACCTGTGACTGTGACCTTATTTGGGAAATGAGATCCGCAGATATAATTATCCCAGGTGGGTCCTCAATCTGAAGACAAGGGTCCCTATAAAAGACTGAAGAGGAGGCACAGAGAAGAGAAGGTCACATGAAGGCAGAGGCTGGGAGTATGTGGCCACAAGGAGAGCCAGCAGCCACCAGACACTGCAAGAGGGAAGGAGTGGAATTGTCCTTAGAGCCGCTTCCTTTTTTTTTTTTTTTCTTAATATATTTCTAATTTTTTTAAAAAAGATTTTATTTATTTATTTGACAGACAGATCACAAGTAGGCAGAGAGGCAGGCAGAGAGAGAGGAGGAAGCAGGCTCCCTGCCGAGCAGAGAGCCCAATTCGGGGCTCGATCCCAGGACCCTGGGATCATGACCTGAGCTGAAGGCAGCGGCTTTAACCCACTGAGTCACCCAGGCGCCCCTAGAGCCTCCTTAATTGTGGACTTCTGGGCCCCAGACTGGAAAGAGCCAGTTCCTGTTGTTTTAAGCCACTCAGTGTGTAATGACGGCCATGGGACATGAACACAGGCTTTCGGGATAATGAGCCAAGATGGCCATCCACCAGAAAAGCTGTCCTCTCCACTCTGTGGGATGCACCTCCATGTAAGATGTATTCAAAGACAATGTCAAGGCTAAAAACAAGTTTGGAGACCAATGGTCCAGTCCAATCTTCCTTTATCTCAAAAAAAAAAAAAAAAAAAAAAAAGAAAAGAAAGAAAGCCCTTTTTTCTAACAAAGCCCAGGGCAGGGAAGGTCCATGTCCAAAGCAGGGCTGTGGCTGGTTGTGGACGATGGAGGGCTGACAGTTGGGGCCTCTCCTCTGCCACTACATTCCATAGATCCATGAGTACCTGTGTGTGACAGGCTGTGTGCAAGTGTCCCCACCTTCAGTGGGACAGAATGATGGCCATGTCTCACCTCCTCTGTCTCCTATCCCTCCTGCTGCCACCTGGCCTTAATAACCAACTAACTAGAGAGAATGTGCGTGGAAAACAGAATGAACCAGTACAGTACTTCAAAGGGGACACGGGGATCTTCCAGGCTGATGGAGATGTGTTCTGATTAGATTGATGTGAGTATATTTATATTGATTTTATCCAATAGGATAATGAAAATATGTGCATCTTATTATCAGAAAATGATGGGTCAACAGAGTTGGTTTTTTAGAAAGTGTGAAAAGTTAATGGATGACAAAGCAGATTATCAGTTGCCTGGAGCTGGGGGGCAGGGGGGGTGGGCAGGGAGTCACTGCTAATAGGTACGGGTTTCTTTTCAAGGTGATTCTGGAATTAGGTGGTGGTGACGGCTGTACAGCCTTGAGAATAAACACTGAATTATACACTTTGAAGTGGCAAACTCTGGTGCCTCAATGACATCTAAACAAAAGTCACTGCAAGAGGAAGCAGCAGCTTCCGCGCTCATTCAAATCCTAGAGGACTGCATGGAAGAGGAGGGACAAGGTCTGTAGCGGACCATCGTCACAGGTAGGGTCAGCTCCTCTCTAGCAAGCTGGAGCTGCCTCCCAGGGAGCTCCTTGTCAGCTGCACTGCTCAGCCTCCCCACATCCTCCCACCTGCCCTCACCTGCTTGACCTCCTGCTCCTGGCTGCAGTTTTCCCAGTAGTTGGTCACAATGAAGGCAGCGTGGGCCCCAGTCAGGGCCAGCTCCATGCTGGCCGCGTCATCCTGGTCTCCCTGTACCACCTCTGCACCCTGCAGCCTCAGCTCCTTTGCTGCCTTCTGCCTAGGGTCCCGCGTCACCACTCGAACCCTGAATGTCCCATCTTCCAGCAGCGTCCAGGCCACGGAGCCTCCCTGAGCACCTGTGAAGAGTCAGAGGACCTGCCTGGGGGTCCTGCGGAGAGGAAGCCCTAGTGGGAACACTCCACACCAGCCACACACCCACTTTTCACCTGCGAGCCTCACTGAATACCTTACGCCATTTAAAAAATAACAGCTTTGAGACAATTCACTCACCTTTGAAGGGATACATCATTTATATTTATTTTAAAAAGTATTTTGGAAAATCCATATACCAGCTGATTTTACCCAAAGTAAATACTTATATCAGGCAGCTGAGACTTCTCCTACCGTGCACACATCGAATTTCACCAGTAAGACTGCTTCAGGTTAAATAAATACAAAAAGGGGCGCCTGGGTGGCTCAGTGGGTTAAAGCCTCTGCCTTCAGCTCAGGTCATGATCTCAGGGTCCTGGGATCAAGTCTCGCATCGGGCTCTCTGCTCTGCAGGGAGACTGCTTCCCCCCCACCCTTGCCTGCCTCTCTGCCTACTTGTGATCTCTGTCTGTCAAATAAATAAAAAAAAATCTTTAAAAATAAATAAATACAGGGCGCCTGGGTGGCTCAGTGGGTTAAGCCGCTGCCTTCGGCTCGGGTCATGATCTCAGGGTCCTGGGATCGAGTCCCGCATCGGGCTCTCTGCTCGGCAGGGAGCCTGCTTCCTCCTCTCTCTCTCTGCCTGCCTCTCTGCCTACTTGTGATCTCTCTCTGTCAAATAAATAAATAAATCTTTAAAAAAAAAAAAAATAAAAATTAAAAAAAAAAAAAATAAATAAATACATAAAGCATACAGTGCAGTGGTTTTTTGTTTTGTTTTGTTTTTTAAATATTTTATTTATTTATTTGACAGACAGAGATCACAAGTAGACAGAGAGGCAGGCAGAGAAAGAGGAGGAAGCAGGCTCCCTGCTGAGCAGAGAGCCCGATGCGGGGCTAGATCCCAGGACTCTGGGATCATGACCTGAGCCGAAGGCAGAGGCTTTTAAACCACTGAGCCACCCAGATGCCCCTGTTTTTTATATATATATATATACTCAGAGCATGCAACCATCATCCAGTCAACTTTAGAATATTTCATTCCTCCCCCCCCCCCCCCGCCCGAGAAAACCCATGCCCATCAGCACGCACTTCCTATCACCCTCCGTTTCAGCCCCGGCAACCACTCACCTACTCTGTCTCTGTTCATCTGCCTGTTCTGGACGTTTCACACAAACGGGGTCATTTAATATATAGTCTGCTGTGGCTGGCTTCTCTCACTTAGCATACTGTTTTCAAAGTTCCTCCATGTTTTAGCAGGCATCACACCTTCTATCAAATGTTTAAAATATATTATGGAGCAGCTGGCTGCTTGGGAGATAGAACACGCAACCTCAGAGTCCACATCAGTTCAAGACCCACGTCAGGAGTAGAGTATACTTGTGCAAAATGAAGACATAAAATGTGTTATAATATTTAGCGCATACATAAAGGGATGTGAATACCCATGTACCCATCCTTACCTTAAGAAATACAGTATTGGGGCACCTGGGTGGCTTAGTGGGTTAAAGCCTCTGTCTTCAGCTCAGGTCATGATCCCAGGGTCCTGGGATCAAGCCCCGCATCGGGCTCTCTGCTCAGCGGGGAGTCTGCTTCCTCCTCTCTCTCTGCCTGCCTCTCTGCCTACTTGTGATCTCTGCCTATCAAATAAATAAATAAAATCTTTAAAAAAAGAAATACAGTATTAACCTTCTTCTTCTATTTTTTTTTTTAAAGACTGAGGGGCACCAGGCTGGCCCAGTCAAAAGAGCATGAGACTCTTGATCTCGGGGTCATGACTTTGAGCCCCACTTTGGGTGTAGAGATCACTTAAAATTAAAAAATAAACCTTTAAATAAGATTTTTAAATGACGGAGAAAATGACAAAAAGTAAAATCATCAAAAGGAATAAAAAAGCATAAATATACATATAAGAAAAGAGGCTGAAGCACTATTTGTAATAGTGGAATTTTTAAAAAATTTCTAATTAAAAAAATTTTTTTTATTTTATTTTTTATTTATTTGACAGAGAGAGAGAGAGATCATAGGTAGGCAGAGAGGCAGGCAGAGAGAGAGGAGGAAGTAAGCTCCCTGCTGAGCGAGAGCCCAATGCGGGACTGGATCCCAGGACCCTGAAGTCATGACCTGAGCTGAAGGCAGAGGACTTAACCCACTGAGCCACCCAGGCGCCCCACAATAGTGGAAATTTGTAGACAAATGACATGTCCTTGGATAAAAATCTGGTTAAATAGTTGGGCTCTCTGCTCAGCAGGGAGTCTGCTTCGCCCTCAACCCTTCCCATCTGCTTGTGCTCTCTCTCAAATAAATAAATAAAATCTAAAAAAAAAAAATCTGGTTAAATAAGTGATCGATCCATGCAAAACTGATTAAAAACAATGTGGCAGATCTGTATGTTTGACTGGGACAGGTGAATCCGAACTCTCTTGGAGTGGAAAAGGTTAAGTTGCAGAATTACAACGACCCTCACACGGTCCTGGTGGGAATGTAAAGCGATGCCGTCGCTTTGAAAAACTGGTGGTTTCTCAAGAGGCTACACACAGGTTACCATGTGATTCAGCAATTCCAGTCTGAGCATGTACCCCCCAAAAAACACGTCTACAGGAAAACTTGTACATGAATGTTCACGGCAGCATTATTCACAATGTCCATCAAGGATGACGGGATCAACACAACGTGGTCTATCCATAAAATGGGACATTATACAGCTATAAAAAGGAGTGGGGTACTGACACATGCTACAAAGTGGGTGAACCTTGGGGCGCCTGGGTGGCTTGGTGGGTTAAGTGTCTGACTCTTTTTTTTTTATTTTTTTATTTTTTTTTAAAGATTTTATTTATTTATTTGACAGAGAGAGATCACAGTAGACAGAGAGGCAGGCAGAGAGAGAGAGAGAGGGAAGCAGGCTCCCCGCTGAGCAGAGAGCCCGATGTGGGACTTGATCCCAGGACCCTGAGATCATGACCTGAGCCGAAGGCAGTGGCTTAACCCACTGAGCCACCCAGGCGCCCCAAGTGTCTGACTCTTGATTACAGTGATCTCAGGGTTGCACTGGGCATGGTGCCTGCTTAAGATTTTGCCTCTCCCTCTCTCTGCTGCTCCTCCCCACCCCAACCCAAACAAACACCCAACGTGAATGAACTTCAAAACCCTGATGCCAAGTGAAAGAAGCCAGACACAAAAGGCCACATCCTGTATGATTTCATTTACAAGAAACGTCCAGAATGGGCAAATCTACAGAAAGTAGACTAGTGGCTGTCAGGGGCTGGGGAAAGTCAGGAGAAATGCTAGTGGGTATGAGGTTTTCTCTGGGAGTGATGAAATGTTCTAAAACTAAAATAAACTGTGGTGATGGCCACAGAGTTCTGTGATTATACTAGACATAAAATGCACAGTTTAAATGGGCGAATTGTGTGGTCTATGCTTTATACCTTTTTTTCTTTTTGAAGATTTTATTTATTCATTTGACAGAGACACAGAGAGAACACAAGCAGGGGGAGTGGGACAGGGAGAAGCAGGCTTCCTGCCAAGCAGGGAGCCAGAAGTGGGCCTCGATCCCAAGACCCTGGGATCATGACCTGAGCCACCCCCGCCGCCCTGTGCTTTATACCTTAAGTTGTTGTAGGTTTTTATTTATTTATTTATTTAAAGATTTTATTTATTTATTTGACAGACAGAGATTACAAGTAAGCAGAGAGGCAGGCAGAGAGAGAGAGGGGGAACACGCTCCCCACGGAGCAGAGAGCCCAATGGGGGCTCCATCCCAGGACCCTGAGATCATGACCTGAGCCCAAGGCAGAAGCTTTAACCCACTGAGCCACCCAGGTTCCCCTGCTGTAGGTTTTTTAAAACATATACAGGAGAAACATACACAGGAAAGAAAAAAAAAAAAAAAAAGATCTGTGTGTGTCTAGATACTCTAGACACTTGATGACAGTGAGTGGATGGGGTTGCCAGGTCGGAGGTGGGAGGGAGATTTAGTTTCCATATTATGTGCACGTGCCACGGACTCAAAAACGTTAAAGTAATTAATTTTTTAAAAACGTTAAAGGGCGGGGGCGCCTGGGTGGCTCAGTCAGTTAAGCGTTTGCCTTCAGCTCAGGTCATGATGGGTTCCTGGGATCGAGCCCCACATGTCCAGAATGTCCAGAATGGGCTCCCTGCTCAGCGTGAGCCTGCTCTCACTCTCCCTCTGCTGCTCCCCCTGCGTGTGCTCTTTCTCTGCGTCAAATAAATAAATAAAATATTTGTGCGCCCAGGTCCTACCCCCGCCAGATCAGGGGTCCGAGATGCAATACCCTCCTCCCTCCAGGCCCCAGCCACCCCCCCTGGGGACCTCTGCCAGGCCTGGCCGGGTTCTGCTTACGCTCGCTCACCTGTGGCTCCAAACACCACCACCAGTTCCTTGTCCCCCATGCGTGCGGGAAGTGCGGCCTCAGAGGCCTGGGGTCCCGGCGACGCGTGGGGTCGGCGATGGAGACACGGGTCCCTCCTGGGACGATCCCGCGCGTGCACCGCGTGGGGGCAACCGGCGCCAGACACCCAGACCCCCACTTCCTGCCAGGTGGCTCCCGGCCCCTGCAACCTCCACGCCGCAGCCCGAGCGGGAAACTGCAAAGCTGAACAGAACGCCGGGGACCTTATGGCCGAGTCCACCGCCGGAGGGGTGGGTGGGGGAATACCGGTAGAACCTGAGAGAAGAGCGACCCCGCCCGCAGCTCCACCGACGCTGTGGTAAAGCCCCCACCTTCCAGGCGGTCCAGTGAGAAGGTACCCCAGGCCACGCCGCTTCGGAACTCCCAGCGTCCGCATCCTGACTCCGCGCGGAAATGACCCGCTACACCCCCTCGGCGGGGACAGATGGTTCCTCCCGGCTCGCGCGGGCCGCGGCGTGTGTCCGCGCAGCGCAGACCCCTCTGCTGCGGGAAACCCTATTTGCGGAGCTCGGGGCTCTCCAAAGTGCATGTACCGAACCGCTTGGCGGGAGGCTGGCGGTGAGGCCCGCGGAAGCAAAAAACAAAAAACAGAAACAAAACACGCGGCTTAATCTCGCATGAATATCTGAACTTGCAGATATGGGGGTGTCGCCTAAAGATAATTAAATAGCATTTAGGACTCTCAACCCCAAGGCTCTGAGTTCTTGCAAGCCTGACTCATCTCTGAGGTTGCTACTAGTTGCACGGATTTGAGTTATTTTTAGGAGAAAAAGTAGGATTTCTTTGTATACAGCTAAAACTGAAAAACGTCCGTGTCGTTCCTCTCCTGAAAACTTATTACTGGGTAAGAATTTTTTTTTCTTTCACTCACTCATTCATTTCAAAATGTGTATTGACCCATCCAGGCATGCTAGCTTCCTAACTGCAGGCACATCTCTGTGTTCACTGCTGAATTTCCAGCACTGAGGAGAGCACCTGGCACGTAGTCACTCAATAAATATTTGCTGATGGATTGGTTGTCTAAACATGTAGACACTGGAGTTCTGGGAAAATCCTACTAAAACTGGTGCTGTTTTCCCAAATCTAGTGGTGGAAATAACTTACAGAGTAAAGTGTATTTTATTTATGTAAAATACTGGTCTTTGTTATAAAATGCATGTGTTTATTTTAATACATGTTGTGTTTACTCGTGTTTGTATTTATAAGTGAAGATTTCATATATGTGTTCATCTTGCATAAATCTTTTGCAATCTTCTCCATGCCCTGTTATGTTATACCTCTGTGCTGAGACTGTAAAGTTTGTCTGGGTAGGTCTCATCCCGTTAGATAGGGCTAATTCTTACTCATTCCTTAAGACTCCACATACTTACATCACCTCCGGGAAGCCCTCTCTAACCCCTAAGCTAGGCTAACTACTCCTGTTCTATTCCCATCTCTCTCCCTCTGCTGAAATTGTCTACCATAGTAGAGAGCTTTTTCTTCTTCTTCTTCTTTTTTTTTTTTTTTTAAAGATTTTATTTATCTATTTGATAGAGATCACAAGTAGGCAGAGCAGCAGGCAGAGAGAGAGGGGGAAGCAGGCTCCCTGCTGAGCAGAGAGCCCGATGTGGGGCTCCATCCCAGGGCTCTGAGATCATGACCCAAGCCAAAGGCAGAGGCTTAACCCACTTAGCCACCCAGGCGCCCCAGTAGAGATCTTCTTGAGAGCTGACCTATGTCATGTTTGTCTCTGTATCTCTTCCTTCTGGCACCGTATCCAGTACTTACTAGGAACTCAATAAATAACCTACTGAATGGAACCCAGTGCTTGTTACTGTGATAAAAGATGAGGCTTTTCTTGAATCACATAAGGATAAAGCATAAAACCTGATGTTCCAAGGTCTCTGATTTAAAGGAAATAAGTCCAAACAAGAAGGCATGTAGCAGGACCAGCTGCAGAATTTGCAAGGCCTGGTGCAAAATGAAAATGCAAGGCTACTTGTTAAAAAAATAAGAAGAATTTCAAGAAAGCAACAGCAGAGCATTAAACCAAGTGTGGAGGCCTTCTCAGAGTGGGACCCTATGCAAATGCTGGGGTTACAACCCCAGAAGCCAGCCCTGGTGCCCAGGCTTAATTGAGTAGCATCCCTGCCATGATAGGGCACAAGGAACTCCACTGCCTTTTGGTCTTGCTGAAACTACAGCTTGGAAATCAGTGCAGGCAATGAGTGGCAGAGAATGGCATCTGATCCCCTGGGCATCTGGTCAGTGGTGCTGGTGCCAGGGGTCTGGCTGAAGTGGGTAGGTGTTGTAAACCGCCTGGGCAAAGGTCTTACCTCTTGATGTCCCGCACAGTCCATAGCACAGTGGTCCCCTGAGGCCTGAGCAGAAAGATTTGTCTACTGACTGGTGTGCTCAGCTGTGACTCTGCACTTCCTGTGGGACTTTATCTGACAAAGACTTCCTGCAAAGCTCTTGCCAGTTGTTTACCAAGCCCAGTGGCATGTGCTAGTCATGATAATGGGGGGAGGGTGTCCTTCTCTGAGCTCCTCTGATGTGTCAGAGAAGCCCCACATTATCTTTTTTTTTTTTTTTAAAGATTTTATTTATTTATTTGACAGAGAGATCACAAGTAGGCGGAGAGTCAGGCAGAGAGAGAGAGAGAAGCTGGCTCCCGCTGAGCAAAGAGCTCGATCCCAGGACACTGAGGTCATGACCTGAGCCGAAGGCAGCAGCTTAATCCACTGAGCCATCCAGGTGCCCCAGCCCCACATTATCTTGTTTGAATTTTATTTATGTAATCTCTAAGCCCAATGTGAGGCTCAAACTCAGGAGTCAGGTGCCCCCCGCCATACATTATCTCATCTGAACCCTCAGAGCAACCCACCTTCAATCACTGCCCCTGGATTTAATTCAGTTTTATTGTATGTGTTTAGGGCAGGGGCAGTACTGTGTGTATTTCCAATTATTACTTTTTTAAAAAATTCATTCTTTTTTAAATTTGGTTTTGACAGCCAAGTAATGTGTAATGCATTTATGCATCTCATAAAAAATTTAAATGGTAGAGATGAAGCACAAGTGACCTTCGACCTCCCTCTGACATTCTGGTGTGTAAACCTTCTTGGCCTTTGCATGCATTTTGTTATCCAAACATGAACATGTGGAGAGAACATTTTGTAGTTAAAAAAAATAAAAGGGATCATACTGAAATTATTTTCCCCCAAATATTATTGTGAAAATTTGTAGACATTTAGAAAATTTGAGATAACTATACAGTGAATACTCATACTTACCACCTAGATTCCACAGTTCTTAACATTTTGCTATATTAATACCTATTATCTGTCAACTACCTTAATTTTTTTTATAGGCTTCAACTAAATTGCAGACGTCAGTGCCTTTCACCCTTAAGCACTTCACATACACAATAGAGTTCAGTATTTTTTAGGTTAAACTTATACACTCAGATGTATTTTTGTGTTTTCCTACATCTTGATTTTCCCTTCTGCCTAACATCCTCTCTAAGGTGGTGTCTGCCCTTCCTTTTTTAACGGAAGCACAGTTCCGCTGAATAGATGTGTCCCTGTCAATCCCCACCCCCATCCTTCTTTAATGGACGTTTAGATTGTTTCGAGATTTTCACCCAAAGGACGGACGTATCCCCTTGTGTGGCAATGGCCTTCCTTGCGTATGCCTCTTTGGGTTCTTGCACGCGTTTTTCTACGATAGCTACCGAGAAGTGGAATTGAGCAAAGAGAAGGCCCATTCTTAATTCTAAAAGATCTCGTTAAATTTTCCCCTCTTCCCCTCAAACTCTCACGAGCATCGCACGTTCCGCACACCTTTGTCAACCCCGGAAGGTACCTGTCATTTAATCTGCAGACAACTCTAAGGGTAAGGAAATGACGGGAACCCAGTGCGGCTGCCCAGCGCAAGAGGACCAGGCACAGGCTGTGGCACCCGGCACAGAGAACGCGTAGCCGGGAGGCACCCTCCTTAACATCCGTTCTTGTTAACGTGCGCTCTCCCCAGGGCCTGCGGGCTTAGCCGGAGGCGCCCGGCGCCCGCCGCAGGGGCGTGTCCTCCACAGGCCCCGCCCCCGCTGCGTGCGCACGTCGGACCGCCCTCGCGCCGCCCGCTCCGCTGCGGCGGCCGCGGCACTTCAGGGAGTCGCTGGCGGACGCGCGAGCGCGGTGACTGACGGACGGCCGAGCGGACAGGAGGCGGGTGAGTGGGCCCTTCTCTGGGCTCCTCCGCGAGTCCGGCCAGCCCGGGCCTTTGGGAGCTGGGCCGGGCGGGCGGCGGCACGCTGGGGCCCTATCGCCGGCCTGAGGGAGACCCGGGGGGCAGGGGCGGGGGGCGACCGGAAACGGGATGAGCGGGGAGGGGGCCGAGCTGAAGATACCCGCTTCCTACGCGCAGCTTCGGCGGGCCCGCGAGGCCAGGGCAGCCGGTCCGCGTTGGGCCCCGTTGGGCCCAGCCCCTCGCAGCGTCACGAGTGCGCGGGGAGAGGTGACCCCGGGGGCGCCGCGTGCCGTCTTGGCGTTCTTGGCGGGGGTTGCAGCCTCCCGCCGCGGTGGGCCCGCCGGGAACCCCGCCTGTCCCCCGGGCTCCTGAGGTCTGTGCCCCGCGTGGCGGCTGTTGCGGGCTCTGCGCTTCCTCCTGAGTCACCTCAGTCGGAAGGGCGCTTTGAGTCACTGTCATGACTTCATGAGTGACCCGTGACCGCCGGGGCGCAGACCGGTCGGGAGGGACCGACGCCCCGGGGCTGCCGGTTAGTCCCGGCGTGGAGTTTACCAGTCACGGCGTCGGCGCGCTGCTGTAGGTGCATTAATTGCCCGTGGTTGCCAGGAGCGCCTTGCACAGTCCCTTGCACCAGGCCTGCCTGTGTCATGCGATTTAGGTGGATTCTGATGAACCGCTTGTTGTGGCCTGTGGCAGTTCGTGTTCCCGTGGTTCTCTGAACCATACGAGGCGGCATGTGATTGGGGCGGGGGGTGGGGGGTGGGAAACACCCCCCACCCCCCGTATAATGCTCTGCAGTTCGCTGTCAGCCCCTTCCAAAAGCTTGTGAGTTGATAGGTTTTTCCACTTATACAATGGAATTAATGATGAGACTCGGGTTAAATGACTTCACCTCCATCCCACAATGGAGAAGACACCACAGATGGCTTTGATCCTAGTCATCTGCCTAGAGAACCCATGATCTTTCCTAAACAGCGTGGTAGAGATTGGAAGTGGATTATGTCGTTTATTTTTTTTTTTTTTTTTTTTTTTTAAAAGATTTATTTATTTATTTATTTGACAGAGAGAAATCACAAGTAGGCAGAGAGGCAGGCAGAGAGAGAGAGAGGAGGAAGCAGGCTCCCTGCTGAGCAGAGAGCCCGATGCGGGACTCGATCCCAGGACCCTGAGATCATGACCCGAGCCGAAGGCAGCGGCTTAACCACTGAGCCACCCAGGCGCCCGATTATGTCGTTTAAACTCTCTTCCCTCTCCCGGTAACCTGTCTTCCAAGTAGAAAGAAACAGGAGCTTAGTGGTTTTGTGTATTTGAATTTATGGTTTGACGTTGGCTAGCGTGTTCTGCTTAAAATTTTAACTGCCATGTTAAAAAATTTTAGTTTTTCTTTTTGCATGGAGTGGGTTAAGGAATACACTAAAGTAGGTGCTTTATTCTTTAGTTTTTTTCTTTTCTCTTTCCTTCCTTCTTTCTTTTTTTTCCAAGAAAAATCACAAGCTTACCAGAAGTTCACAGCTTAGGTATTTACAGGCTTACTTGGTGGAATTGGAAGAACTTTTAAATACAGCACCTAAGCCAAAACACTGGGAATTAAGGGCTTGGAAATACTCACTGTGAGGAACCCCATCTAACTGGGGATGTGGGGAGGAAAATGTATGGTTCTCTTTATTGTCTGATTTGATTTGCTTTTTTCTTCTGCTTGGGCCGGTATGGGGAGATTCTGTGAGTCACTAGAGTCAGGAGTATGAGCTGCTCTAGAAATGGCAATGCCAAATGAGAAGATGAATTATAGAAAGTATTCATTGCCTTTTAGCTCACCCCTTACTGAGTTTGTTGAAATGCAAAATTGGACAGCTGGGGCCTTTGAGCTACCTTGATTTTTTTTTTGTTTTCTTTTAATAGCTGACTCTCTTCATAGGACAATTGAACTCTGCATCAGTATTGCATCAAAAACTAGAATTTCATTCTTTCAGGAGAAAGATATTTTTGAAAACTGGAATTTTGGGGGCGCCTAGGTGGCTCAGTGGGTTAAGCCTCTACCTTCGGCTCAGGTCATGATCTCAGGGTCCTGGGATGGAGTTCTGCATCGGGCTCTCTGCTCAGCAGGGAACCTGCTTCCTCCTCTCTCTGCCTGCCTCTCTACCTACTTGTGATCTCTGTCTGTCAAATAAATAAATAAAATCTTAAAAAAAAACCAAACTGGAATTGTGGGTTCATGTGGGTGGCTTATTCAGTTAAGTGTCTACCTTCAGTTCAGGTCATGATCCTGGGGTCCTGAGATTGAGCCTCATGTCCAGCTCTCTGCTCAGCTAGGCTCTGCTTCTCCTGGCCAGCACCGCCCCCCACCCCAACTCCCACTCTCTCGATAAAATCTTTAATAAAATTTGGAATTGTGTATTTATTGTACAGTTGAGAATTCAGCTTGTTAACTTCCTGGTGAAAAAAAAGAAAAATTTGAACTGTAAGTTACCTCCTGGTATGTTCTTGGCCACAGTTAACTGAAAAGTTATAAATAGACATTTAATGCAATCTTTTTTTCTTATAGTAATCAGTGAGAGAATTAAGAGCTCTGGATTACATATCTTTTATAACACAGTGAGGGTTATGTGCTTTTTAACTAAATTTATTATGTCTGTTAGGTTTGTGCAAAAACATAGGATGAAAGGTCTTTTGTTGTAATGTGAATGATTTCTCAGGATATATTTGCAGTACTGAGAAGCAGTGCCATTACTGATTAATTCTTGGGAGGAAAGGAGGGAGGGACAGAAGAGAGACAGAAAAGAGTAGAAGGAGGGGGAATCTTTAATTGGAACAGTTACTGTAACTGCTTATAAGGAGGGCTTTCCTTTTCTTTTTTTAAATACTGGAAGATATTTTACTCT
This sequence comes from Mustela lutreola, assembly GCF_030435805.1. Classification (NCBI taxonomy): domain Eukaryota; kingdom Metazoa; phylum Chordata; class Mammalia; order Carnivora; family Mustelidae; genus Mustela; species Mustela lutreola. The sequence goes on along the minus strand of NC_081306.1, from coordinate 20,170,380 downwards.
GGTGACCATGCAGGTGCTCTGCAGTATTGTTCACTAGTATGGTTTACTTCTCTACACTGACTCCAGTTAGTTACTGTAAGATATTATCTTCCATTGTATTACACATTTTAAAGCCAACTAATGAAGACAGCTGCACCCCTCAGAAATTTCAGTTTTAAATTTCTAATAAAGTTGACACGCAGTACTGAAGTACAGCAGCCCATAACTGGTGGTCTCGTTTAGCAACATTACATACATTTATGAATATGCAGTTACATTTATATATATTGCAAGAAATCTTTTCTGAATGACCATTGTCTTTTCATTTAAGAATAACACTGGTTACTGGAGCTCACTACAGATAATTTATTTCATTTATTTATTTATTTATTTATTAAAAAATATTTTATTATTTATTTGACAGAGATCACAAGTAGGCAGAGAGGCAGGGGAAGCAGGCTCCCCGTTAATGCGGGGCTTGATCCTAGGACTCCGAGATCCTGACCTGAGCCCGAGGTAGAGGCTTAACCCACTGAGCCACCCAGGTGCCCCTCACTACGGATAATTTAAAGGTATATAGCTATTGTAAAAGAAATCCACTTACAAATAGCGCACCCACAAGAACTACATCTAAATTGCAATCATGGCAGACTGAAATGGAGCTGGAAACTCTTTCTGGGTTGTCATATCAACAAATTTATATTCAGACCTCACAAGGCAATATTCTGAACTCTTCTTTAATTAAAAAAAATTTTTTTTAAAGATTTTACTTATTTATTTGACAGAAAGAGGAAGATCACAAGTAGGCAGAGAGGCAGGCAGAGAGAGGGGGAAGCAGGCTCCCTGCTGAGCAGAGAGTCTGATGATGTTGCAATGATGATGATGATGATGATGATGATGTGGGTCTCAATCCCAGGACCCTGGGATCGTGACCTGAGCCGAAGGCAAAGGCTTAACCCATTGAGTCACCCAGGCATCCCTGAATTCTTAACTAGGCATTTCAAAGCAGCAATTAAATTCATATGTCTCTTACGTGAACAGGTTTTTTCTAATGCTTTGATATAATTTTCAAAGGCTTTTTAGCAAACATGCATTTCTCTGTGTAATAGATTTTTTAAAAGATTTCATTTATTTATTTGACAGAGAGAGACAGCGAGAAAGAACACAAGCGGGATTCTTGTGGGAGTGGGAGAAGCAGGCTTCTAACCAAGCAGAGAGCCAGATGTGGGGCTTGACCCAGGATCCTAGGATCATGACCTGAGCCGAAGGCAGACACTTAACAACTGAGCCACAGAGGCGCCCCTGGACTGACTTTTTGATTGAATTCTTGGGGCATGTGGCTGGTTCAGTTGGTAAAGCTGCTCCTCTTGATCTTGGGAGCTCATGAGTTCCAGGCTCATGTTGGACATAGAGTTTACTTAAAAAAAAAAAGTGAATTGTTAGGTATAAGATTAAGCTGGTTAGTCAATTTGTAACCATTTTGTTTCACTCAAGCTATTCAACATTAGACAGTTTCATTTTACTTGTCTGTGTCTGTATCTAAATACATACTCATTTATATTAGGGTGAAAAATAAATGGTTTCTTCCAAAAAAGGAAGTTGTAATGGTATATTTTTGACATGAGAAAAACATTTAAGCCCTTTGAGCTGCAGTTTCTGTATCTGAAAAATGGGGTTAATACTTAATGAGGTTAAGATTAGCACCTTAAAAGACCTTCAGTGCCTTGAATGGTGTTTATAGATCTAAGATGGGTTTTCATACTTTCCTATTTGGATAAGTTTGGGATTGGGCCAGGGAATAAGGTTTCCCATGTGATTCTTGTTTAGGGCCCCCTGTCTAAAGCACAGGCTAGAACAAAGTGGGAGTGGCCTGGCAAGAGGGTAGAGAAGTGAGTGAGTAGGGTTACTTGAGGAAGTGGACGGCAGAAGAGGAAAGAAAGGGGTAATTGTTGCATGGCAGTGACTGCTGTCAGCTTGTATGCCAGAGGCCGAGCAAGTAGATGGTCTCTTCTTTCTGCTTAGGGGCAAAAATTAATTTTTGTCACACGAATAGAGTTGTTTCTTTCCCAGGAGTATCATAGGCCTAATTATTGCCATAGTTCTCAGAAACTTTTTTTTTTTTTAAAGATTTTATTTATTTATTTGACAGAGAGAGATCACAAGCAGGCAGAGAGAGAGGAGGAAGCAAACTCCCTGCTGAGCAGAGAGCCCGATGCGGGCCTCGATCCCAGGACCCTGAGATCATGACCTTAGCCGAAGGCAGCGGCTTAACCCACTGAGCCACCCAGGCGCCCAGTTCTCAGAAACTTTAAAAAGGCTTTGGAGGGGCACCTGGGTGGCTCAGTGGGTTAAGCCTCTGCCTTCGGCTCAGGTCATGGTCTCAGGGTCCTGGGATCGAGCCCTGCATCGGGTTCTCTGCTTAGCAGGGAGCCTGCTTCCTTCTTCCTCTCTCTCTGCCTGCCTCTCTGCCTGCTTGTGATCTCTCTCTCTGTCAAATAAATAAAATCTTAAAATAAAATAAAATAAAAAGGTTTTGGAGAAGAATGACATAATAGAGACAGGTGTCTCATACCCTTCCTGTCTGACTTTTTACTAAATACTCCCAGCTTCCTGCCTTTCTCCCTATGCAATCGCTTAGTCTCAGAAGAGTCGAGTTTCACTGTTTCGTTTTGTGTTCAACATCGCAATTACCTGAGGGCTGTGGGAAAGCACTAGAGTGATTTAAATGATCTGCCATCATGCTTTTAGCTGACCTAGTTGATTGGCCTTCCTCATCAGTTGCTATGATGGTCATACTTTTTATGCCAACACTGGGACCCATAGTCTGAGCATACAGTGTACTCAAGGAATTGATGGGACAGGATATTTTATTTTAATCAGAACTGTCCTGGAAAATGTGGAACATAAGGTCAATCTTTAGCACTGTTGCCTGTACTGTACAATCAATATTTATACTGTGGTATACCTTGTTGTGTTGTTTATCTTTTTTATCTCTGTCTCTCTCTTTTTTTTTAAGACTTTATTCATTTGACAGACAGAGATCACAAGTAGGCAGAGAGAGGAAGGGAAGCAGGCCTCCTGCTGAGCAGAGAAGCCAATGTGGGGCTTGATCCCAGGACCCTGAGATCATGACCCGAGCCAAAGGCAGAGTCTTAACCCACTGAGCCACCCAGGCGCCCCTCTGTCTTTGTCTTTACTGAAAGGTGTTTAAAGTCCAAACCAGGGCTTTAGGACTCTTTTTGTTATTACAGAGCCCACAAGTATTATTAACGCTTGTTGATGCTGTGGCATGTCATGTGCCCAAGTGTAGCCATCCTCTTTCTTAGTTACTGGATCTGCTCTTCTCTCTGGCTAGACCTTTACACACGGCTGCAGAGGAACTGTTGTCCCGAGGAATTACTTCCAGGGCAGCCTGGAGGAGGGCAGGCAGGTGAAGAGAGAGAATTGGTAAACAAAACTATATGTGGGCTGGGAAAGGAGTGTAGGTAGTGTTTGAGTGCAGATGTAATGAAGTGTTGGCCTTCATGCCCTTGGTTTTCTACAGGAAGGCAAGGGGAGAGTCAGGCTTTCTCTTTGTTTAGTAATAGGTATCCCACTAATTAGAAAATAACTTTTTAAATTTTTTAGATTTAAAAAATTTTTTAAAGATTTTATTTATTTATTTGACAGACAGAGATCACAAGTAGGCAGAGAGGCAGGCAGAGAGAGAGAGTGAGAGAGAGGAAAGGAAGCAGGCTCTCCGCTGAGCAGAGAGCCCGATGTGGGGCTCGATCCCAGGACCCTGGGATCATGACCTGAGCTGAAGGCAGAAGCTTCAACCCACTGAGCCACCCAGGCACCCCGATTTTTTAATTTTTTAAGTTACCTCTGTACCGGGCATGGGGCTCAAACTTACAGCCCGGAGGGGTGCCTGAGTAGCTCAGTTGGTCAAGCATCTGACTTTAGCTCAGGTTATGATCCCCGCCGGGGTCCTGGGATTGAGTCCAGCATCAGGCTCCTTGCACAGTGGGGAGCCTGCTTCTCTCTCTGTATGCTCTGCCTGCTGCTTCTCCTGCTTGTGCATGCATGTACTCTGTCTCTCTGACAAAGAAAATCTTTAGGAAAAAAAAAAAAAGAACCCGAGATCAAGGGTTGCATGCTCCTCTGACTGAGTCATCCAGGTACCCCCTAGAAAATCTAAAACACTCCATTCCTTTACCACACACTTTTTTTCTTTTCTTTGGACAGCATCAGCAAAATTTCCAAGTGTGTGTATTCAGTGTCATATTTGTCTTGCTCTTTGTGTTTGCAAAATCTGACTAGAGGAGAAAAGTGGAGTGACTAGTACTGTAGATTATTCTTTCTTGCCTTTGCGTTTGGCTTTTCTAGGGCACGTTGTCCAGTTTTAAAGTTACTGTTTAAGTGCAAGTGCCTAAAGGTAGAAGGGCAAAGAGGCAGTGATATTTGCCTGTTGGGCAGCATGTATTTCCTCTTTGGTGTGCAGAGTATTGGCCCTGAGGGGGTGTGCAAAACAACAACAAACAGTTGGAGTTGGCTATCACCTGGGGGAAACTTGAAATAGTAAAATTGCTTCTTTTTTTTTTTTAATTTTTAAGATTATTTATTTATTTGAGAGAGAGAGAGAGAAAGAGAGATCACAAGTAGGCAGAGAGGCAGGCAGAGAGAGAAGGGAAAGCAGCCTCCGTGCTGAGCAGAGAGCCCAATGTGGGGATCGATCCCAGGACCCTGAGATCATGACCTGAGCTGAAGGCAGAGGCTTAACCCACTGAGCCACCCAGGTGCCCCATAAAATTGCTTTGGTTATGATTGTCGTTCTGACACAGTATTTTGGGAGGTCAGGAAGGTGAAGAGCTGAGAAACAGAAAAGACTGAAGAACTTGAACTGAACCCATTGGGATTAGGTGAAAGTACAGTAAGAGAAAAGAAGACAGCCAAACAAAGGGGGAAGCCCTCTTTAATCAGTACTCAGGATCTCACTGAAAACATACTATGATGAAAATGTCTTTCATAAAGAGACTGCTGGAATGGGGATTCTTAACCTGAATTTTGGGTCTGTGGGTTAACTTTAGGGGCCTGTGGTTACTCTGGAATGTCACTGACAACATTTTTTTATATGTAATTGTCCTGGAGAGAGAGTCTACAGCTGTCCTCTGATTCTGAAAGGGACTTGTAAACAAAAACAGTTAATGATTATTTTATTCTGGCAAATACCCTTCCTACCTATCTTCAGAAGTGCATGTCTCTGAATTTCTTTTTTTTTTTTTTTTAAAGATTTTATTTATTTATCAGAGAGAGAGGGTGAGAGCGAGCATAGGCAGACAGAATGGCAGACAGAGGCAGAGGGAGAAGCAGGCTCCCTGCTGAGCAAGGAGCCCGATGTGGGACTCTATCCCAGGACGCTGGGATCATGACCTGAGCCGAAGGCAGCTGCTTAACCAACTGAGCCACCCAGGCGTCCCGTCTCTGAATTTCTGTTTTCAGATGTGGAAGCATTTGGGTGGAAGATTAGAGACGGAAACCATAGCATTCCTTTGTAAACAAACAGCTTTTCACCAAACATTGTCATGGGACATGCATGAGAGTTCATGTAAAGGACTGTGCCTTCCCACGAAAGTGGTGGTCTAATTTGGTTTCCAGGAACAGGGTGGCTAATGCACCCTCCCTTACTAGTGTGGTTGAGGCTCCAGGTCTGCCCTCAGGGACCTTACAGTCAAATGTAGTGGATACAGAATTAGAGCTAAGTAAGAGTGTTGTGGATGGGGTGAACTGAGGATGCAGAAACCATAGGCTTTTTGGAAGGTCAGGATGTTTTCAAGAAGCTGATGGACTACTGGAAACAAGCTGTGAAAGAGTATAGGGAGCCCTGGCTCACCAGCCGAAAAGCTCTGGGCAGGTCCAGGAACAGTGGCTAATCCAGGACCAATTTCTTTCTGTTGCTTGGACGCACTAGCTTAAGAGACTGTCCTAGAACCACTGTCACTTAGCACGTGCAGCAGCAGATGGAAGCCATCTGTTTCGGAGCAATTAACTTAGCTTCCCTAGACCGCAGCCACCAAACTAGGCTGAGCTCAGAGTTCCTGAGGATGCTGGAGGAACTGAGCTCCTGAGTACCTGGTCTGGCTTTATTTTCCATTTATTTTTAAAAATTAAGGGAGCTTTACGGCGGGGAGCCTGCTTCTCCCTCTGTCTCTGCCTGCCATTCTGTCTGCCTGTGCTCGCTCTCTCTCCTGCTCTCTCTGATAAATAAATAAAATCTTTAAAAAAATAAAAATAAAAAAAAAAATTAAGGGAGCTTTACACACATCATGAGTCTTGAACTCAAGACCCTGTAAATCAAGAGTCACATGCTCTACTGACCAAGCCAGCCCTTTGCCACCACTTTAACTGTGGATGCTGCTGCACTCATTGTATTTGCTTTATGTATTGGCCCTTTTTGTAGGGTTTGGTTTAGAGAAAGGATTGAGGGGCACCTGGGTGTCTCATTTGGTTGAGTGTCTGGCTTTTGGTTTCAGCTCTGGTTAGGGTTGTGGGACTGAGCCCCGCATGGAACTCTGTGCTCAGCGCAGAGTCTGCTTGGGATTCTCTCCCTCCCTCCTTCTCTGTCCCCCTCTCTCCTGCTCATGATCTCTCTCTCTCTCTCTTTCTCTCCCAAATAAAAAAAATAAAAATAAAATCTTTTATAAAGTGGGGGATGATGCGGCGCCTGGTTGGCTCTGTGGGTTGAGCCTCTGCCTTCAGCTTGGATCATGATCTCAGGGTCCTGGGATCGAGCCCCACATCGGGCTCTCTGCTCAGCGAGGAGCCTGCCCCCACACCCCATCTGTCTCTTTATTTGTGATCTCTCTGTCAAATAAGTAAAATCTTTTAAAAAGGGGCGGGGGGATGAAAAAAGAATAAAAAGAAAAAAAGGGGGGGTGGAGATACCTCATAGAGCCCTGAACCACATGGTCCACTGCCTTTGTTGGCCTATAAGTTATTGAATATTTCTCGTACCCATCTTGTCTACCTTCTTTTTTCCAAAAATTATTCATTCATTATTGCCTAATCATGTCCTTCGGCAACAGTAGATGTTCTGGGCTATTTGAATTTTTTCTTGATAATGATTAATGGAGAAAATGATGTTTGACCAGTTCTTGGGAACTTTTGGGAATTATAGGCACCCACTTCATGTATCTTTAATTCATCTTTAATTAAACTGAAATTACTCAGTTTTGTAGTGGCAAACTGTTGTTTCTTTGTTTTCTTTAAGTTGTGATCACTGTAGCATTTTTTACTTTCCCCCTTTCAATAATGATAACTTTATTCCTTGGTGTATTTCCTACAAAATGTGTGTAGAGACAGGATGTGGGCTTGTTAGGAGGTTCTACAGCTGTTGCATTCTTTGGGTTGACCCCTTCCCTAGAGTAACAAACATGAAAATGTTGCTGTGTATCCCTTCTCTCCAGAGCCAGCTGGAGGAATAAGGAATTTTTACAGTGGGAGACATCAGGAAGTGTCAGGTGATTGTGCTTGCCTGGGGTGGAGGAGTGTTGGCAAGCATTTACCTTGACTGTTAAAATTTTGCCAATCCATTTCTTTCTTTCTTTCTTTCTTTTTTTTTAAAGATTTTATTTATTCATTTAACAGACAGAGATCACAAGTAGGCAGAGAAGCAGGCAGAGAGAGGAGGAAGCAGGCTCCCTGCTGAGCAGAGAGCCTGATGTGAGGCTCGATCCCAGGACCCTGGGATCATGACCTGAGCCGAAGGCAGAGGCTTTAACCCACTGAGCCACCCAGGCGCCCCTGCCAATCCATTTCTTTTTTTTTTTTTTTTTAAAGATTTTATTTATTTATTTGACAGAGAGAAATCACAAGTAGACGGAGAGGCAGGCAGAGAGAGAGAGGGAAGCAGGCTCCCCGCTGAGCAGAGAGCCCGATGTGGGACTCGATCCCAAGACCCTGAGATCATGACCTGAGCCAAAGGCAGCGGCTTAACCCACTGAGCCACCCAGGTGCCCGCCAATCCATTTCTTTATTCATTTTTATTTTTTTGCCAGTCCATTTCTTTTAAAAAGAAAGGGGCAGTGGGGTGGGGGGAGGATGCCACAAGGCAGGTTCTACTTCCAGTCAGGCTTTCACAGTCCTTAAAACAAAATCTGAAAGGTGTGTTCTCAGTATTTCTTTCTGTGGCATATAAGAAAGCCATTTTAGGGCGCCTGGGTGGCTCAGTGGGTTAAGCCGCTGCCTTCGGCTCAGGTCATGATCTCAGGATCCTGGGATCGAGTCCCGCATCGGGATCTCTGCTCAGCAGGGAGCCTGCTTCCCTCTCTCTCTCTCTGCCTGCCTATCTGTCTACTGTGAACTCTGTCAAATAAATAAATAAAATTTAAAAAAAAAAAAAAAGAAAGAAAGCCATTTTAAAACCAATGCAATGCAGCATGTCTCCTTCAAATATGAAACTGTTAGTTGAGCATAAAGCATCCCATGCTTGGTTCTCCAATCTGGCCAATCTCATCCCTCACCCCATCAGTAGAAATGTATGCAGTAAAAATGCTTACTCACTAGCCAGTCATTTTTCTTATTTCTGGGATTCTTTTCCTTTTCCTTTTTTTTTTCTTTTCTTTTTTTTTAAAGTAGGCTCTACACCCAGAATGGGGCTTAAACTCACGCCCCTGAGATCATGTTCTACCAGCTGAGCCAGCCAGGCACCCCTTTGGGATTCCTTTTTAACTATCTTATTTGTCATCTGGTCTTTGAGAATACCTTGATTCTGAGAATACCCCAAATTCTGGAAATCATTCATTGACTCAGCAAACCCTGATTGGGTGCCCTGTTTTGGGCAATAGGAGAAAAAGATAAATGAACAGTAATCTGGAATGTAAATAAATACTATAATGGGATACAAGTGCTATAACAGATCATAAAAGGCTCCCTTAGGTAACTCTTAACATCAAGCCTCTAAGATCATCAATATTCTATACCTTATTTTTAGAAGTAGCAATACTGCATTTTTGAAGGAAGAAGATCAAGGAATAGGGGAGCTACTCTGGCTGAAACAGTTGGGGGAAGCTCACAGCCTTTCCTGCTCTTCCTCATGTTAAATACCATCCTCCCTGCAGCTTCCTTAGAAATGCCTCTCATTTTATTTATTTATTTTTAAATGTTATGTATTTGAGAGAGCACAGAAGTGGGGAGGGGCACAGGTAGAAGGAGAAGCAGGCTCCCTGCTGAGCAGGGAGCCCCGTGTGGGGCTGCATCCTGGGACACCAGGATCATGACCTGAGCTGAAGGCAGCTTAACCTACTGAGCCACCCAGGCGCCCACCTCTTGTTTTATAAATGAGGATGTTGGAGTTCCAGAAAGTCCTGTAATACAGCTAGCCAGTGCAGGCTGGGTAATTGAACTTAGTTCTCTTGATTCTTAGCCTGCTTGTCAGTCATGCACCAGACTGATAGAGGATCATTAGATTTCTTCCAGCATTAGATTTCTTCTTCCTTTACACAAAGAAGTCAGTACTGTCAGGGGCTTCACTTCTACCTGGCTTCATTACTTAGCTTGAAGCTTTAAAGGTTTTGCCTCCTAGTGATCCCAATACAAATCAGTCCTATTCCCAGGAAGGTACTGTGATTCCTTTCATTGTCATCTGTGGACAGTGCCAAGTTGCCCCATCTAGTAGTAACCTTTTCTATTTTCTGGTGTAAATTCAGTTTCCCCAGAAATTTCTGGAAATGATATTTGATAGAGGTGTTGCTGTGTGAAGCACAGCGTCAAAATCTCATCTTGTCCTTGTAAACTAATGAAGGGATGAGAAGAATATTAGATGAATGTCCTTTCTTGAATCATCTTAGTGCTGCTGCTGAGTTTCAGGCAGGGTTTCTCAGCCTTGGTGCTATTGACATTTTGGGCTGGATAATGATTTGTGGTGGCGGGTGTGTGAGTGCACGCATGCATGTGTGTGCATACGTGCACTTGTGTTTGTGCTTTCTGTGCATTGCAGGGTGTTAAGCAGTGTCCCTGGCCTCTACCCGTTAGATACCAGTCGAATGGCCTACCTCCCAGTTGTGACAACCAAACATGTCTTCAGACATTGCCAGATAACCCATGGGGATGGGTGTATGCCAAAATGGTCCCCAGCTGACCACCATTGGGTTGGGGATTGAGTGTCATGAGATAAAAGTGCAACAGATTTATCAGAGTCAAGTAAGTTTTTCAGTTACCTAAACCTTTATTTATAGTGATCAGCTATTCTAAAGAAACAGAACTCTCCATCCTGACTCTCCATAGCATGATGGGAACCTTCATCCAACTCACGTTCGGAGTGTCCCTGAAAAAGTTTGAACTTCGGTGATCATCTTCTTTTAGATCCTTTTCAAAATTTATTGTGCTAGAGATTCCAAGATTTTTCTATTTCTTTCTTGGTACCTAGTGTTATCAGAATGAAAACAGAGGTTCTTCACAGTGAGCCTTGTGTGATCCCAGTACAGATTTGATGTTGCCTATAAGGGTTTTCACTGAGACAGGGGTATTTCCATTTCTTGTCTTAAAGTATATAGGGGGTTGCGTGGCTGGCTCAGTCAGTTAAGCATCTGCCTTTAGCTCAGGTCATGATCCCAGAGTCCTTGTTAGTGGGGAGCCTGCCTCTCCCTCTGCCTGCTACTCACCCTGCTTGTGTGCCTGCTTGCTCTCCCTCTCTGAAAAAATAAATAAATAAAATCTGGAAAAAAAGGGGGGGGGAATATGAGAACACTTGTTAACTTTAAACTTTAAGGGATACTTTCTTCAGTTAATATTATACAACACGTTGCAGTTCTAGAAGTAATTTATCTCATTAAATTTTCATACCTACCTTGCGGAGTTACTGCTGTCCTTACAGGTGAAGAAACTGAGATTCTGACAAGTAGCCAATCCAAGGCCACCCAGCTGGTGTATGACAGAACCAGGCTTTGTTCTCAGTTGTACCTGACTAGAACCTGGGGCTTCACCACTTCCCTGCTCTTCCTTTTAGCCTGTGTGGCCTTGGCTGAGGTCTATTCAGGTAGCTTTTGTTGGGTGCCTGCTACAGGTCATCTCTAAAGGTCATGCGAGCAGCCCTTGCCACGCCTCCTCCTGTGTCACTTCAGCATGTCAGCATTGTGTTGTGCAGAAAGGACTTGGATGCATATGCTTGCTGTTAGACTGCTCTGTGCCCCTGACCCCTGTACCAGTGGTGGTAGGGATCCCCTGGGAAAGCTGAACTCCTTACTCTGAGAAAGTCCCAACAGCTACTGTTGCTGGTTTCCTGCGGCCATAGACAAAGCTTTTGTAGGATGGAGCCAGCTTCTTGGAGTTACCGGTTCTGAGTCGGGCTTATTTCCTTGACCCCATTCGACTTACCCTCCCCAGCCCTTCCTTCCCTCCACCCACCCCCCATCAGAATCTAGGCAGCCCCTCCCTCCACCCATCACTGTGAAAACGCCTGGGAATAATACCTAACCCTGTAGGCCTGTGTGAACATGTTAAGACCCCTTACAGGTCCAGAGTGAGATCTAGGAACCACCTTGTTAGAATGACCAATACCTTGGCCGGTGGAGTTCCTAATCTTACATGAAGTTTATGTTGACATACTTCCTATCAATTGCACTACTGCTCCCAAGTTAGATATGTATTTTTAGTAGAGAAGATGGGAACCCCCCCCCAAAAATATATTTATATATATATATTTTTAATATATTTTTTTAAGATTTTATTTATTTATTTGACAGAGATCACAAGCAGGCAGAGAGGCAGACAGAGAGAGTGGGGGATGCAGGCTCCTTGCCGAGCAGAGAGCCCGATCCCAGGACCCTGAGATCACGACCTGAGCCGAAGGCAGAGGCTTAATCCACTGAACCACCCAGGTGCCCCTATATACATATTTTTTAAGATGTATTTATTTATGAGGTGAGGGAGAGGCAGAGGGAGAGAATCTCCAAGCAGACTCCTTGCTGAGGGCAGAGGCCAGCATGGGGCTCCATCCCATGACCCATGAGGTCACAGCGTGAGCTGAAACCAAGAGTTGAATGCTTAACCAACTGAGCCACCCAGGAACCCCAGGACTGAGTAGATTTTAGACATTCAGCACATGTAGAACATGCTTTTAGATTCTTGAAACCAGATCTTCTATTTCTCTGTAGTTACTATGGTGATAGGTGCTATAGAGATGTGCAGATCCTATTGTGACCTCTCCTTGGTACAAGGATGCCGTCAGTCTCTGGCTTCATTGTCCACCAAGGCCTGGCAGGTCTGGCTGCCTCCCTTTATGCACTGAGTGGTAGAGGCACTGTCCTCCCCTCTGAGACCAGCTGTCTCCAGCCTTGGCCTGCCCTGCTAGTCAACAAAAGCACGGCTCACCAGGGAACAATCTCCTTGGGTTACGGTGTAATCTGAGTGAGTGAAGGTTAGTGTTGTCGATGGGCAGCACCAGGTTCTGAAGCTTCAAATAGGAGCCTGAGCATTAACTTCTCAGAAATCATAGGACTGAGCTAACTTTTCATACAAAGAAACAAATGGCACTCAGTGGTTTAGAAAACCCCTCCACTGAACATGTAAATGCAGTGTAGTATAGCCTCGTTTTCCATTTTGCTAGTAGTCTGTGGTGATATCCTACTAATTGCACATCCATGTTAGCTGGGATATAGGAGGAGTGAGCTTGAATTCAGGAAGGACTCAGCTTTCACCCCAACTCCATTATTAACTTTCTAAGTGACCTTGGCCGTATTACTTAAAGCTCTCAGTCTTTATTTCTTCCCAGTCAATGGGATCCCCGCTTGAGAGTGACTTAACCTGGTATGCCCAGATCTTTTATTTTATTTTTTAAAAATTTATATTTTTTAGAATTTATTTATTTATTTATTCATCAGAGAGAGAGAGAGAGAGCGCGCACACAAGCAGGCAGAGTGGCAGGCAGAGGCAGAGAGAGAAGCAGGCTCGCCGCTGAGCAAGGAGCCCGATGTGGGACTCCATCCCAGGATGCTGGGATCATGCCTCGAGCGGAAGGCAGCCGCTTAACCGGCTCAGCCACCCAGGCGGTGCCTGGGTCTTTTTTTTTTTTTTTTTTAAGATTTTATTTATTTATTTGATAGAGAGAGAGAGAGAGATCAGAAATAGGCAGAGCAGCAGGCAGAAAGAGAGGAGGAAGCAGGCTCCCCACTGAGCAGAGAGCTGGATGTGGGGCTCGATCCCAGGACCCTGGGATCATGACCTGAGCCGAAGGCAGAGGCTTAACCCACTGAGCCACCCAGGCGCCCCTGCCTGGGTCTTTTAGACTTCAGTCTGGTGCTCTTCCTCTGTACATCCTCCCAAGGTAAACTTGAGGACCTTCTGTTCTTGTGGGAGTGCTGCTGAGCCGCTGCTGAGTCTCTGTAGAGAGGAAAGCACCTGGGAGCTGATAACACTTCATCCTAATTAGTCACTGTCCCTCGACCCCCAAATGCTGTTCGTAGTCACCATATCTATGAGAGAAGCTGAAGCCACATGCAACAACTGTTACACCTGAGCAAACAGGAATAGTAACAACTCTGCTTAAGCTACAGGACACATTTTCAAGATTGTTCCGAAGTTGGAATAATTTTCACTTGATGGTACCTAGGGGTGACCCATGGATTTGTCAGTGTTTCCTATGTTAGAAGATGTCTGGTGCCTATTCTTATATGGTCCTCACCATTTTAGAATTCAGTCAGGGCTTCAGCCCCCACCCCACGTGCTTCTCATGGGAAAGAGTCTTTGTGTTCTCAGCCCTGAGACCTGGTCCTCTTATATGAGGTGGGGTGATGCTCAGGGAACAGGGGAGTCATATTTATTTCATTCATAGTAGCAAGTCTTTTTACCAGGACTTCTCATATTTATTTCATTCATAGTAGCAAGTCTTTTTACCAGGACTTCTCTTTGGCAGCAGCAACAGTAGGCTCCTAGCCCCTATTCTGAGCTCTTTTCAATGCTTCAGATTTCATCCCAGTGTCTGCTCTGTGTGCTTGCCCACTTGTATTTCAGCATGCTGGAGATGAGCACGCCCCTGTCTCGAGTAAAAGAAAGTGTGCTGGAGAAGTTGTGGAGTTCCTGAGTGGTCAGTTTTTGAGGTTACTAAGAGGCTAGTTCCTCTGGACTAGGTAGTGGTTGTTTTGGTTTCAGGTTGCCTATTGTCTACATGTGCAAATGTGTGCTTAGTAAATCTGATGCAAGAGTGTTGTGCCCCTGGAGTCTACTTTTCCAGGATTCCTTGTCTGAAACTCACTCTTAAGCCACAGGTTCATAGTCATCCAGTCAATGAACTGTGGGATTGAATTCATCCAGTGATTAAAATGAAAGGGATGAAGGTTGTGTGTAAGATTTCCCGAGGAGTGGCAGCACCAGAGTTCAGAGGAGAGTTTGTGCTGTTCCTTGTATAAACTCTGAAGCTGTTGACCTCGATGATACGGTTTCTTCAGAGTTTTGGGAGGCCTCTGTCTTCAGGTGTCTTGTTGGGTTAGTGCAGATTCAATCCCACACACTGCTCCCAACATCTGCAATGAGATGACCTTGGGTGTGACCTGCTCAGAGTTATCTGTTGATTCACTGGATTTTGTCTTCTTTCTCAGTGTTTCATAATCACTCAGCTGCTCATTTTTTCTTTTTCTTTTAAAGATTTTATTTATTTATTTATTTGACAGAGTACACAAGCAGGGGGAGTGGCAGACAGGGAGAGGGAGAAGCAGGCTCCCCACAGGGAGCCCAATGTGAGGCTCAATCTCAGGACCCTGGGATCATGACCTGAGCTGAAGGCGGACACTTAACCAACGGAGCCACCCAGGTGGCTTTTTTTAGCTGCTCTTTTTTTTTTTTTTTAAGATTTATTTATTTATTTGACAGAGAGAGATTACAAGTAGGCAGAGAGGCAGGCAGAGAGAGAGAGAGGAGGAAGCAGGCTCCCTGCTGAGCAGAGAGCCCAATGCGGGACTCGATCCCAGGACCCTGAGATCATGACCTGAGCCGAAGGCAGAGGCTTAACCCACTGAGCCACCCAGGCGCCCTTTTTTTTTTTTTTTTTTTTTTTTTTAAAGATTTTATTTGTCAGAGAGAAGGGGAGGGAGAGAGAGAGAAGCAGAGGGAGAAGCAGGTTCCCAGCTGAGCAAGGAGCCCAATGCAGGACTTGATCCCAGGACCCTGGGATCACCACCTGAGCTGAAGACAGACGCTTAACTGACTGAGCCATCCAGGCGTCCCAGCTGCTCATTTTCTTCAGCAGCTTCCTCAGTAAGAGATCATCAACATTTGAGGCAACCTTACTTTCATGAAACACTTACATGCACATAAGCTCATTTAGTCCTTACAGTGCACTTGAAAATGTGGGGAAAAGGGAGTTACCCTTTTATGGATGAGGAGACTCAGCCTTCAAGGAGTTAGGACTTACCTACTGCCACGCAGCTACTAAACACTGGGAATCCAGATCTCAAATCCCAATCTATGTAGCTCTAAAGACCCAGTTGCCTTTCTCAAGGCCCAGTTGCCTTTCTCAAGGGTGAGCTGAGTCTATAGCAATAATCAGCAGTTAGCAGGAACCCAGAAGTGCCCTAGTAAACTGACAGGTCCATGTGTGTCACTCCCTTGCCCTGTCTACATTCCAGCCTCCCTTAGGTCTGGGAGCAGAGCAGAGCCAGTCAAGTGGCTGTTTATGTAGGGCAGATGGCGTTTCTGCATTCAATGAACAGCATGCAAAACTGGCCGTTGGTGTGGGGTTTACCCTTATCAATCCTGGCGTGTAAACTGTGCCAAAGAGGGCACCGGGGTGGCTCAGTGGGTTAAGCCATTGCCTTCAGCTCAGGTCATGATCCTAGGGTCATGATCCTCAGGTCATGATCCTAGGATCGAGTCCCGTATCCAACTCTCTGCTCTGCCTCTCGGCCTACTTGTGATCTCTCTCTGTCAAATAAATAAATAAAATCTTTTTTAAAAAATTTAATAAAATAGGGGCGCCTGGGTGGCTCAGTGGGTTAAGCCGCTGCCTTCGGCTCAGGTCATGATCTCAGGGTCCTGGGATCGAGTCCCGCATCGGGCTCTCTGCTCAGCGGGGAGCCTGCTTCCCTCTCTCTCTCTCTCTCTGCCTGCCTCTCCATCTACTTGTGATTTCTCTCTGTCAAATAAATAAATAAATAAAATCTTAAAAAAAAAAAAAAAAAAATTTAATAAAATAAATAAATAAACTCTGCCAAAGAGAACAAATTCTTGTCCACACCAGATCCCAAAATAGCACTTCTCTCTGCTCTTGAGAGTTTCCTGGTGTCCAAAGGTTAGAAAAGCTCACCTCGAATGTCTTTTAGGGCAGACCAACTAGGATATAGTTCTGGGTTCATTCTCCATTTTTTTTGTAGCATTTGTGTAACTTAACATTTACTATGAAGTGTTTTCATAGTCATTATCTTATTTGATCCTTCCAGTGGTCTTGTGGTATGGAACACTGGGCAAGTATTCATTTCTACAGGTAAAAAATACAGAGAGATATTTGGAGCTCTGAAGAGATGTGCCTTCCTGCCCCTGGTTTCTTCCCTCAGTAGTAGCTCTAGGGCTCTTTGTTCCCAGACCATATATAGGGTTTATACATAGGATGTTAAAATTTACTCTTTTTATTTATTTTATTTATTTTTTTTTTTAAGATTTTTTATTTATTTATCAGAGAGAGAGAGGGAGAGAGAGCAAGCACAGGCAGACAGAATGGCAGGCAGAGGCAGAGGGAGAAGCAGGCTCCCTGCTGAGCAAAGGAGCCCGATGTGGGACTCGATCCCAGAACACTGGGCTCATGACCCGAGCCGAAGGCAGTTGCTCAACCAACTGAGCCACCCAGGCGCCCAGAATTTACTCTTTTTATGTTGACGCATATTCAGAAAATAATTTTTAGGTAAATAGTCTATTTATATCTGCTGAGGCCTAATGGGACCATGGGGCATCATTAAGAATTGACTTGGGGGCGCCTGGGTGGCTCAGTGGGTTAAGCCGCTGCCTTCGGCTCAGGTCATGATCTCAGGGTCCTGGGATCGAGTCCCGCATCGGGCTCTCTGCTCAGCAGGGAGCCTGCTTCCTCCTCTCTCTCTCTGCCTACTTGTAATCTCTCTGTCAAATAAATAAATAAAATCTTTAAAAAAAAAAAAAAAAAAAGAATTGACTTGGTCTGATTATGGTATTGGTAAATGGAAACAGGTAGCCTCTCACTTAAACATGAAAAGCCTTTAGGGCATGTAGAGAAGGAACAGATCCTATAATCCAGGAAAGAAAGAGTCTGGGATTCTTGTATTCTGTGCTTATCTAAAAACATGGTTTCTGTGAGAGGTAGTATATTTTTGAAATGTGACCCTCCTGAATGCCACAATCTAAGTGGGTGAGGTAACATCATAGACAAAGATGTATACAGTTGAAAGGTATTTATTGAATGCAAAGAGTAGAAAACACCCACAAAACCATGGGCTGTGGGAAGGAAGCTGCACTAGTGACCAGAGGTAGGCTTTCATAGGAAAAAATCTTGAGTCTTCATACTTCAGTACTGGCTAAGAAAAGTAAGCAGAGCCCAATGGAGTGCCTGCCCTCATAGGCACATGAGTGAGAAGCAGCCTCCTGGGGTAGGGGAATACATATGGAGCAGGGCCTGTTTGGAGGCTCAGAGTGGACCAGGGAGGAGTGCCCAGCTCTGATGTGAAGAGAACAGCTGAGGCAGGGACTCAGGGGAGACTCTGGGCCTTCTGGAGCCTAGGGAGGGGAGCAGCAGAGAAAACACAACACAGCTGGGCGTATGCGGAAGCCAGCCTAACTGGGATAAGAATGGCCTTGGCCAGCTTAGAGGCATAGGAAACACAAACAGGTCATTAGAAATTTCAGACCATAAGAAAGAGCGGGAAGGGAAGAGAGGGAGATCGCTAGAAAGACAAAAACAAATTACGTATTAGTTAGAGGCCTAATACCCAATTTAAAATTTTTCCCCAATTAAAAAAAAATTTTCCCCTGGAAATCTCTACACCCAAAGTGGGGCTCAAACTCACTACCCCAAGATCAAGAGCCACATGGCTCTTTTGACTAAGCCAGCCAGGTGCTTCTGCCATTTTATTTTTGAAGATTTTATTTATTTATTTGACAGATCACAAGTAGGCAGAGAGGCAGACAGAGAGAGGGGGAAGCAGGCTCCCTGCCGAGCAGAGAGTGGGATCACAACCAGAGCTGAAGGCAGAGGCTTTAACCCACTGAGCCACCTAGGCGCCTCTGCTATTTTAGAAGTTAACCAGTATTTTCTTGTCCCACTGCCATTTAGCTAGCTTCCTCAGTAGGCATTCTGTTTGTGCATCTATGACATTTAGAACTCAAGTTGGATACTGCCCAGGGTACTGACCTGTAAGTGATTTGGGACATGGCATTGGACTCTGAGAAACTGAGTCTGAGGGAGTTTTGATGATCTGTCTTGTAGGAAGCTTCTGTTTTTTTTTTTTTTTTTTTTTTCCCAAGACCTTATTTATTTATTTGACAGAGAGAAATCACAAGTAGGCAGAGAGGCAGGCAGAGAGAGAGAGGAGGAAGCAGGCTCCCCGCCGAGCAGAGAGCCCGATGCGGGACTCGATCCCAGGACCCTGAGACCATGACCCGAGCCGAAGGCAGCGGCCCAACCACTGAGCCACCCAGGCGCCCCGGAAGCTTCTGTTTTAACTGGGGAGACACGATGACAGCACTTGTGAAAGCAGAAGAGTAATCACCTCCTATTAATGTGATGCCAGTTCTATACAGGAGTAAACTCTGAGCCAGGAACATCCTTCTGGTAAGCAGGCAGGGATTCCTGGTGCCCAACCACAAGCTGTTTAGTGGGGAGGGGTGGGAGCTATGGCAGACCCAGTACAGGAGCCTGAGCAGCTGCTTACTCCTTCCCTGTGGCTGTTTCCTCCCCTGCACATTGGGATAACAACACAAGCTCATATTGTGGGCGACTGTAGCTGGTCACTGTCAGTTCCAGAGGCAGGTGGGAGAATTGTGCTAATTTCAGGGAGCTGGTTGCCATGCGTTTTCTTACCCCTTCCCCCACCTTGCTCTCTAGTGCCGGCTGATCTCAGCAACCTGCTCCCTTCTTCAGTGATTTTCCAGGGCAAAGAAAAATAATCAAAATGGAAAAAAATTATTATAGATTAAGTCTTTATTGTGCCTTTTTGTTTTGTTTATTTATTTTAGAGGGAGAGTGCAAGCACAGGGAACAGCATAGGGAGAGGGAGAGAAAGAGTATCAGACTCTCCATGAAGTGGGTGTTGGACACAGGGCTTGGTCTCACGAATCTGAGATCATGACCTGAACCAAAATCAAGAGTCAGACCCTTAACCAGCTGAGCCACCCAGGTGCCTCTGTGGCGCTTTGAATCACCAGTTGAGGAATGAGGGATAATGTAGTTCTGTCTGGCAGCATAGCACTGAGTTTCTGAGGTTTGTAGGCTTGAGTGTCCATGGAGGAGGATATAGTATCTTTGAACACGTCTGTTCTTTCAGGAGCCCAGTGCCTTGAGCCTGCAGTTTACCAGGTACAAAGGCTTTGAAATAAGGGTTCTGGATCTGCTGGGCAGGACCACAGGAACTTCCTTTGCTGGAAGGCACATTGGTAATGGGACATTGTTGTTGCTTCTGTCTGGTGCGGGAGTAAAAACCTGTGTCAGGTGAACAGCTAGTACAGGAGTTATGGAGGTAGATTTTATAGCAGATGGACCTTTCTGAAATTTGTAAGAGCACAGTAAAGGTCCAGGTGACTTCCTATGGAAGTTAGTGCAATGAAGGATTTTTTTTTTTTTAAGGATTTTTTTTTTTTTTAAAGATTTTATTTATTTATTTGACAGAGAGAGATCACAAACAGGCAGAGAGAGAGGAGGAAGCAGGCTCCCCGCCGAGCAGAGAGCCCGATGCGGGGCTCGATCCCAGGACCATGGGACCATGACCTGAGCCGAAGGCAGAGGCTTTAACCCACTGAGGCACCCAGGCGCCCCAGTGCAATGAAGGATTTTACTTCAGCTGGTTTGCTTGGTCCAGTTCCTTACTTGTCTCTCTCCCTTTCTTCCCTCCCCCTTTCCCCCCTGCTTCAGGAGAATTGGACCACTTTATATAAAAGAAGAAGCTGGGGCACCTGGGTGGCTCAGTGGGTTATAAAGCCTCTGCCTTCAGCTATGGTTGTGATCTCAGGGTCCTGGGATCAAGCCCTGCATCGGGTTCTCTGCTCAGCGGGGAGCCTGCTTCTTCCTCTTTCTCTCTCTGCCTACCTCTCTGCCTACTTGTGATCTCTATCTGTCAAATAAATAAATAAATCTTTAAAAAAATAAAAGAAGCCAATTAGCTAAAAAGTCAAATAGCAAGTGTTTACCTTTCCAGACTGTCTTCCTGTTATCATCAGTGTATTTACAGTATATATATATTTACATACCCATGTATTTTTTAAAGATTTATTTTAGAGATTGAGAGAGCACTCATATGTGAGTGGGAGGAGGGGGAGAGGGAGAGAGAGAATCCGTAAGCAAACACCCTGCTGAGCATAGAGCCCCATGTGGTGTTCAGTCATACATCCCTGAGATCATGACCTGGACTGAAATCAAGAGTCGGACACTTAACTGACTGACCCACCCAGGTGCCACTTTTATTTATATACTTTTTTTAAAGATTTTTTTATTTTTGGGGCACCTGGGTGGCTCAGTGGGTAAAGCCGCTGCCTTTGGCTCGGGTCATGATCTCAGGGTCCTGGGATGGAGTCCCGCATTGGGCTCTCTGCCCAGCAGGGAGCCTGCTTCCTCCTCTCTCTCTCTGCCTGCCTCTCTGCCTACTTGGGATCTCTCTCTGTCAAATAAATAAATAAAATCTTTTTAAAAAAAAGATTTTTTAATTTTAATTTTTATTTATTTATTTTTAAGATTTTATTTACGTATTTGACAGAGACATCACAAATAGGCTGAGAGAGGGAAAGCAGGCTCCCCGCTGAGCAGAGAGCCTGATGTGAGGTTTGATCCTAGAACCCTGGGATCATGACCTGAGCTGAAGGCAGATGCTTAACCAACCTAGCCACCCAGGCGCCCCTACTTACATACTTCTGCATACACTTTTAGTCAGCATTTTGAGTCCTTTATGTAAAACAAGTGTATGTAGATTTTTTCATAGTGGGTGCAGCCTATCAGCTTGTCCCATCTGTGCCAAGATTCTTTTGTTTATTATCCTTCCGAGCAGTCCTACCCTGTATTGTTAGGCTTTATGATGTTTTTTCCCTAACACCATAGTATGGCTACTTACCATTTTGGTACAGATTACTATTAGTACTTCTTTACGTGTATTTCCCAGAGTGAAATCTTTTTTGTTGTTGATGTTCAGCAACAAAAGGGGGAGAGAGAAACCTTAAGCAGACTCTAGGGAGAGTGAGGCAGCTTCTTGTTGATGAGAGGTTGAAGTCTAGAAAGGTTTTACATTTATGATTTGGCCTCTGGTTTTCTAGGAAGTCCAGTGGTTGCTACAAAGAAGAAGGATTTGAGTGTAGAGGCCAGTCAGACCAAGTTTGGACACATAGTTTTTCAGAGAATGTAGTGAATTGTTTTTGACATTACAAGGTTTCTTTTCTTTCTTTTTTTTTTTTTTTTAATATATTTTTAAAAATTTATTTATCAGAGAGAGAGAGAGAGAGCACAGGCAGACAGAATGGCAGGCAGAGGGAGAAGCAGGCTCCCTGCCGATCAAGGAGCCTGATGTGGGACTCGATCCTAGGACTCTGGGATCACGACCTGAGCCGAAGGCAGCTGCTTAACCAACTGAGCCACCGAGGCGTCCCTACAAGGTGGTTTCTGCATGCCGCACCACACAGCCACTTCCTTGAAGAGCAGGGACCAGGACACAGGGATGGTCAAAGGCTGCCTTCCCTGAGCCCAGCTTGTGTGGGTTGAATGTGCTAATGGAGCCTTCCCCAGAACATTCTGTGCAGATGGTGCTTTTAGGTCATAGTAAGGACTTAGTATTCTTGCCTCTAAGTGGAGTAAGACAGTATCTGTTTTTCTTTTTTAAAACAAAATTGTTAAGTCATGTTTTGAGTTGAGGAACCTGTTGAAGTAGTCAACAACAGATTACTTTGTTGTCCACAGGTGCCATATTGTTGGCAATATGCACCAGACCACTACCTGCCTGCTTTCTTTCCTTTTGGGATTTTTTTTTTTTAAGTCTTTATTAATGTAAGTAATCTCTACACCTAGGATGGCGCTCGAACTTATGACCCTGAGATCAAGAGTTGCATGCTCTTCCGACTGAGCCAGCTAGATGCTCCTCTTTTGGATTTTTTATTCAGCAAGGGCTCTCAAACTCCACCAGTGAAGTAGACAGCTGTGGCCCTCCTTCTGGAGCCAGAGTTGGGCCTCCCTTGAGCTGAGAGGAAGGGATTAGGGACTCTTCAGGCAGGACTAGTGTTGAAGAAGGGGGAGGAACGTATGCTTGAAGGGAGACTAGCACAATTAAAGTACTAATGAGAAGACATCTTTGGAAGCTGGCTTTCCCTTCCTTTTCTCTTTTTTTTTTTTTTTAAGATTTATCTATTTACTTTAGAGAGCATGTGCAAGAGAGTGGAGCGGGGTGGCAGAAGGAGTAAGAAACCTAAGCAGACTCCCTTCTGAGCACAGAGCCCAACACAGGGAACACAGGGTTCCATTCTAGGACCCTGAGATCATGACCTGAGTCAAAAGCGGGGGCTTAATCCACTGAGCCACCCAGGTACCCCTGTATTTTTTTTAAGAGTTTATTTATTTATGACAGAGAGATAGTGGGAGAGGGAACCCCAGCAGTGGGAGGAGCAGGCAGAGGGAGAAGCAGGCTCCCTGCTGAGCAGAGAGCCCAGTATGGGGCTCCATATAGGGCTCGATCCCAGGACCTTGGGATCATAACCTGAGCCGAAGGCAGATACTTAAGGACTGAGCCACCCGGCACCCCACCTTTTGTATTTTTAAGAGAAGCAAAAGGCCCTAATGATCCAGCAAGACTACACCCTCCCAGAGTATGCAGTTATTAGCAAACAAAACCATTAATGATCAGTTTTAATCACATATGTAATCACTGTCATGTAGCATGATAATTAGGTGCAGGCAATTTACCTGACTTACCATAACTAGTATCATAGACAACCAGATTGTACTTGTTCTTGTCTTTGCCTGCTTTTAGTTTCACATACAAGCAGCACCAGCAGTTTTCTGGTGCCTGGAGTATGTCTTCAGCATGGCCACATGCACTTCTACCTGTCTAGAGGTTCTGGGACCTTTTACTCTGCCCTCTTCCCGCCACTGGTTGCCCACAGCTCCCAACCAGCACCCTCTTCTCTCATTGGCCTGAGTGCTGAGTGGCCCAGGATAAATCTTGGCTCACAGGGCCCCCGAGGACATAGAGCTCAGATGTTCTTTCTTAAAAGTCTGTAAAAGGAGGTCGGCATGGACAAGCTGTGTGCTTATTCTGCCACCAACAAAGTCTGCCTTGGCCCCTTGGTAGAAGAATGCAGGATGCATAGCTGGGTAGCCTTACGCTATCTCTGTGGTCTGCATTTTACTTTGTTCATGTTGTTCCTTGATCTGGAGGCCCTTCCTCTCTTCCCCAAATGCTGTCTTTCATTGAGGGTCCTGGGTAAGTGCCCCCTTCTCCAGGAAGCCTCTCTGAATACTCTTCTCTCCATGTGATGACCACCTACCTACCTTTGCATTCTGGACTTCACATTAATAAACTGCATAGTTCATCAGCATTATTGGAGATGAGAGTATATCTGATTTGGAATTAAGAGAATGTCCCGTTTCTATATATTTTCGGTTTTTTTCCCCCCAGCATATTGAGATATAATTGACAAGTAAAATTACAGTATATCTGAAGTATCCAATGCGATGATCTGTAAATTATAGATTTCCACAATTGAAACCACATCCATCTTTATTTTTTTATTTTTAAATTTTTATTTTTTTTTTTAAGTTTTTATTTATTTGACAGAGAGAGCACAGGTAGAGTGGTAGGTAGAAGGAGAAGCACCAGGCTCCCTGCTGAGCAGCAAGCCTGACGTGGGCCTTGATCCTAGGACCCTGGGATCATGACCTGAGCCGAAGTCAGATGCTTAACTAACTGAGTCACCCAGGCGCCCCTTAAATCTTTCTTTTAGGTTCCACATACAAGTGATACCATGCATGTCTTTGGCACATTTCACTTTCTGCTTTTTATTTTCTAAATATTGTAGGACAGGGGCACCTGGGGGGCTCCGTGGGTTAAGCCGCTGCCTTCGGCCGGGTCGTGATCTCAGGGTCCTGGGATCGAGTCCTGCATCCGGCTCTCTGCTAGGCGGGGAGCCTGCTTCTCTCTCTCTCTCTCTGCCTGCCTCTCTGCCTACTTGTGATCTCTGTCATATAAATAAATAAAATCTTTAAAAAATAAATAAATAAATAGATAAATAAATATTGTAGGACAACATCCATTAAGCCTCTATCAAAATACGAATGTAATCGTATCTAATATTTAATGAGTGCTTATTACCATGTAGTAGGCACTATGCTAAAAACCTCATACCTTCCATGTTCTCACTTAATCCTTCCTATCACTAATACCACTGTATCAATGCCAAATTTAAAGGCATGAAGGTTCAGAAAAAGCATGCTGAGCAAACCATATATTATAATATCTGAAAAGATAAAATATATAATTACATGCCTAGCAAAAACGAGCAGTGAGTATATCTGTGGGGTGAGATGGAGGTTGGCTTTTATTTTCTTGTTTATACCTTCGAAGGACCATTACTTTTTTTTTTTAAGATTTTATTTATTTGACAGACAGAGATCACAAGAAGGCAGAGAGGCAGGCAGAGAAAGGAGGAAGCAGGCTCCCGGCTGAGCAGAGAGCCCGATGTGGGGCTCGATCCCAGGACCCTGGGATCATGACCTGAACTGAAGGCAGAGGCTTTAATCCACTGAGCCACCCAGGCACCCCGAAGGACCATTACTTAAACTTTTTTGTCCCCCTTGACACCTGTTTCTGTGTGGAATATGTAGAAAATACTCAGTAAGTAGATACTGTTTGAGGTAGAAAGTGAGGGCCTCTTCTTTCCTTGGCTTGATTGGGTAGCTCTGGTTTTTTAAGTTCCCTTAGTAGTTGGTACAGCTGTGCTGCTCTTCATCTGGAAAGTTCCTTTCCTTTGTATTGCCAGAGTAGAGGCCTCCAGGGGTGGGAGGTTAGCTTGTCTTGTGGGACTCTATTTCCCTGGCTGACGAAGACTCGGCCATGGCAGCAGTGCTGAGAACTGACTGGCTGGCTTGTTTTATTTTCTTCAGCCCAGCAGAGTCGGGGATAGGCTGGGAATGGTCTTCGTGTTTTGTGACTCCATGTACCTGATACCACTTGTATCAGTCCCTTTTTTTTTTTTTTTTTAAAGATTTTATTTATTTATTTGACAGACAGAGATCACAAGCAGGCAGAGAGGCAGGCAGAGAGAAAGGAGGAAGCAGGCTCCCCTCTGAGCAGAGAGCCCGATGCGGGCCTTGATCCCAGGACCCTGAGATCACGACCTGAGCCGAAGGCAGCAGCTTTACCCACTGAGCCACCCAGGCTCCCGTATCAGTCCCTTTTGAGCTGCTCTGCTTAGCTGCTCTGAACGGCCTGGCTTACTGTTCCCATTCAGTGCCCTGCTCTGCTGTTCTGTGCTCAAGGTTGCCCTGCTGGCGACAGCTGGGACGGGCCAGCCGAGATGCCATTGCTGCCTGACTCAGCTGCTGTGCCCGCCACTGCTTTTTTGTTTTTGTTTTAAGCTTTATTTGTGATGCTATTTGTTAGGTAACTTTTAAAATTTTGTTGTAATTTCAAACATGTGGAAGAGTTGTAAGAATGGTATGATGAACTCTTGTGTACCTTTTATCCAAATTCACCAACAGCATTTGGCCTCATTTGCTTTGACTTGGTATGCCCTGCCCCTCTCTTCCTAATACGGATGTGCACGCACACACACTTCTTGAGCCATTTCACAGTAACTTGCAGACAGTGTGCCCCTTTACTTTTGAAAACTTCAAGATACAGTTCCTAAAATGAAGACATTCTATTATGTAATCACAGTACAATTTATAAAAACCAGCAGGCTCACTATCAACACAGTGCTATTACCTAATCCACTGTCCATATTCAAATTTTATCCATATTCAGATAATGGT
Organism: Mustela lutreola; assembly: GCF_030435805.1. Taxonomy (NCBI): domain Eukaryota; kingdom Metazoa; phylum Chordata; class Mammalia; order Carnivora; family Mustelidae; genus Mustela; species Mustela lutreola. Next base: position 20,144,255 of record NC_081306.1, on the reverse strand, counting down.
CCCAGTGATGGCAGAGCTTTATTTTTAAAACACTCTAAGGCACGTGATGACTCCTCCATTACGTTAGTTCTGAGGAGAGCAGCACCAGCAGGTGTTTGGGGGAAGTGACTGCCATGGGCACCACATCACCAGCTCCTTGTGTCTCCTCAGGACCAGAAGAGTGAGCGCAGCAGCAATCACACTCAGCAACGATGTCAGCAGAACTGGAGACTTCAGAGGGGGTGGATGAGTCGGAGAAAAAGAGCTCCAGGGCCTCAGAAAAAGAAAACCACACCAAGTGAGTAGGCACTGGCTGCGTGGAGTCCTCTGCCCTTAGGGTGCCGGGGTGTGGTCAGCACTGTGGTGATGCCATACTGCCGCCGTACTGCCACCCCCCGGGACACCTGACTGGGACTGCAGGGTGGGCTGCTGAGCATTCTCCTGCTTTGTTCCTAAGGAAGCAGGTCAGGCACTGCTAGGAGTGCTGAGGAGTGGAATTTGATGGTATTTCTGGTCTCTTTTTCTTCTTAGAGCCCTAAGTGGTTTGTCATCTGTGCTGAAAAAGGGTCATCAGGCAAAAGTGGGACCTTGACCAGTGGTTTCCACTCCTTAGAATGTGAGAGCAGCTCTGACTCCAGGGGTTTTTCTTATTGGGTAGGGATAGTTCATGCTAAGCCTCAAGTTACCAAAGCCTGTTCTTCATTGTTCTTACTGTCTTGTTGTAGCCTTGTCACTGAGAAATTGCTTTTTTATATCTTGAAGTAATTGCTAATAATAAATGGTTCTTAGCATGTAGGTGATAAGAGCTAATCTCCTAAAGAAGCCAGGAAAGGGTGGGCCGTGAGGGACCAAGCTTTTGGCCACTCTGGTGCATGGATTGTGTGGGCATGTGAGCTGCTACCCGGTGCCTCCATCTTTTGGGTCATATGTTCTTTGCCTTGTCATGTACTGGCCGGGGCACTTAGCTGCTCAACTCCATCTGTGTCATTTTAAGTGGTACAGACCTACATCCTGGCTCCAACTGCCTCAGCCCATCTCATTCTGATCCTACGCCTGGGCCCAGCCACGTGTACTCCTGAAGAGGCTGTGGGTCCAAGGTGGGAGGAAGGCAGCAAGGCTGCTTTGGGATATCTACCGTCAGTCCACCACAGCAGCGTGGACTGCCTTCTCCGGGGCTGCTCCCTGGAGAAGCCAGCAGACACTGTGGTGGGATTAGAGGTTTGTGTTTCTTCAGGCACTGAGGGCCACAGAGGCAAAGCATTGTTCATTTGGGTGGTTCATAGAGACATGGACACTGGTAAGGAGTGGGCCACAGTCATCCTGCATGTCACCCAGGTGCTTGGGGCCGACTCACATCTGTTTGCTCTCTGGCAAGGCTCTGTATTGATGCTGGAATGGAGTTTCTTACCAGCTTCTGCCTCCAGCCCAGCAGGGGCACACCCTGAGACTGGGAAGGGCCAATGCACACATGTACATGCACCCACGCACACACATACACAACCCCATCTCCACAGGATGGCCGACCTCTCTGAGCTCCTGAAGGAAGGGACCAAGGAAGCACATGACCGGGCAGAAAACACCCAATTTGTCAAGGACTTCTTGAAAGGCAACATCAGGAAGGAACTGTTTAAGGTCGGTGACCTTGGTCGTGGGTAGGGTCAGGTTGGGGGCCTTAGTCCTGTGAGGAAGATCCCCTTAGAGCTTCTTGGAGGTGGAAACTGGGCCTTCTCTACCCATTCTCCACTCTTTTAACATCAGATTGTAGTTTTCATGAAGCTTAAATAGAAAAGCATAGTGGTGGTGTGCTGGAAGCGGAAGTATCCATGTTCCCAACAATTCACCACATCATTCCTTTAAGAAATATGAGCATTTCCCGAATGTGTGAAATGATTCACTGTATCAAAATGGGCTTCTTGGGAATTGGGGTGATGGGGGCACACCACTGGAGCCTTCACCTGTGGCTCATCAGACGTGGGGGCAGTGGGCTCAGGAGAGGTGCTTGCTGGTCAGGGCCCACAGCCCCTTCCCATGGTCTCCCCATTGCCCTCAACAGCTGGCCACTACTGCACTTTACTTCACATATTCAGCCCTCGAGGAGGAAATGGAGCGCAACAAGGACCACCCAGCCTTTGCCCCCTTGTACTTCCCCATGGAGCTACACCGGAAGGAGGCACTGACCAAGGACATGGAGTATTTCTTTGGTGAGGACTGGGAGGAGAAGGTGCGGTGCTCTGAGGCTGCCCAAAAGTACGTGGAACGGATCCATTACGTGGGGCAGAATGAGCCAGAGCTACTGGTGGCCCATGCCTATACCCGCTATATGGGGGACCTCTCAGGGGGACAAGTGCTGAAGAAGGTGGCCCAGCGGGCCCTGAAACTTCCCAGCACAGGAGAAGGGACCCAGTTCTATCTGTTTGAGAATGTGGACAATGCACAACAGTTCAAGCAGTTGTACCGGGCCAGAATGAATGCCTTGGACCTGAACCTGAAGACCAAAGAGAGGATTGTGGAGGAGGCCAACAGGGCCTTTGAGTACAACATGCAGGTACTGCTGGGGCTCATGTGGGAGGGGGCCCCTCTAATGGTGGCCACCAGCTGTCTGCTGAGCTGCAGCCTGCTAGAAAGTAGGACCAAATAGGCCACAGAGGGAATGAGCCCAGTGATAGCTCCGCTTTGTTAGACAGCCTGTGTGTTTTTGCTTTGGGGAGGGCGAGGCCCTAGCACAGATGGTTTTGGGGAATTGAAACTGTCTTCCTCCCTCTTGCCATAGGATTCCGGTCTTGAGTGAATTTCCTTTTTAGTGAGGTTTGCTCTGAAAAGCACCACTTGGTAAGTTCATGGAGAGAACCAAGGAGAGTGAAGAGCAGAATTCCATTTACATGTAGCCTTTAGATAGGGCCAAGCCTGGGGAGACTGATTGCAGCCCTCTGCACCAGGAGAATGGCCATGGCGGAGGAGCGCAGCACCAGCCCCAACGTAGGCCCATCGGATTAGTCTGACATTAGCAACTCTCCAAGGGCCACTTAGGATGGGTCAGCCCTGCTGAAGCCTCAGTTGTCACATGTTCCTGTCATTCATGCTGAAAATACCTAGCCACTAATACCCTGCCAGTGCCCAGGGAGTGTTTCAGGGTAGTGCTTTTGTTCTCTCCTTATTGTTTATGCCTTGGTGGTTTCAGTTGTGAGCCGTGTTGGCTGGTCAGGGCCCAGGGAAGAGCCACCACAATCGGCCGTGGTAGGATGCTGGGCAGCACAGGTGTGGTCACACCTCTCCGAGGTGGTGCCTGGAAAAGGGTTAGGTTGTCGTGGCCCTCCTTGCTGCTGATTTGGGGCTGCTCATGTACTGGTTTGCCCTCCTGAGCAAGTCTCACTGGTTCTTACTCCCTCTGCGTGGGGGAAGAGTTTTCTCTGAAAGCAGACTGTGCCGTCCTCTAACAGCTCTTCGTCCCTGCTTCTGCAGATATTCAATGAACTGGACCAGGCTGGCTCCGTGTTGGCCAGGGAGACCCGGGAGGATGGGCTCCCCGTGCACGATGGGAAGGGAGATGTGCGCAAATGCCCGTACTATGCTGCTAAACCAGACAGAGGTAGGTCTTGCCTGTCTGACTTTCCTGCCAGGGTGGGTTGTGTCCGTGTTCCCCACTGATGTCCTGTCCCCTATTGGTGCCGCCACACAGGTGCCCTGGAGGGCAGCAGCTGCCCCTTCCAAACAGCCCTGGCGGTGCTGAGTAAGCCCAGCCTGCAGTTCATTCTGGCTGCTGGTGTGGCCCTGGTTGCTGGCTTCCTGGCCTGGTACTACATGTGAAGGAACCATCATACCACGTTGGTGCCCTCCTCCCAGGTGACCACTGGCCTGCCCCCACCTCCACCGGTGACTAAGCTACCACCTCAGGTGACTTTTTTTTAAATGCTGGTTTTGAGAAAACAAGCAACCAATAAAGGCCAGACGCTAAAGCCTCTGCCTGTAGCATCCTCTCTGGGCTAGCTGCTGAGCTGGCTACAGGCCCACCATTCCTGCAGCCATTAGGCCGTGGTACCAGAAGCAGCCAGCTCAGCTCAGTGGGCCTGTCTGGGCACCTGGAACTGGCTCTGCTCCTGGGGCATCCACACTGCTCACCCTGAGGCTCCTTCCCTTCGTTCTTCCTTGTGTTGGCATTTAGGTGGGTACCTTTCCCCTGATGGGAACAGAGCAGCCAGCAAGCCTAAGCTGCTGTAGCTCGGAGGGAGGGAAGGTGGTTTGGACCCTGCCTCAGAGGCCTGGGGAGCTCCATCCAGAGCAGCTAGTCCTTATCCCCCTCAAGCAGAAACCCTGGGTGGGTAGGCTCGGGGCTCTGTTTAGCCGTGGCTGGTCTCCTCCCTTGACCTGTGTAAATGCTACAGCACTCAATAAAGTGGACTCTGACAGCTGCCTCCCTCTTTCCAAATGGCATGATTGTTATCCTTCTCAGCCACTCCTGCCCTTCCTGAGTTCCCATCCCATCATCCCTGGTCACCTCACAGCCCTCCACCCAGAGCAAAGCCGCCGTGTCTCACAAATCTAGTCTTGTGATTCTCTTTCTCGGAAGTACTCTGGAGGTGAAATGTTATTTATAAATAAGGATAAAAAGCATTACATGTCTTACAACAATTCATTGTCTAAAATACAAATGTGAGGGGCGCCTGGGTGGCTCAGTGGGTTAGGCCGCTGCCTTCGGCTCGGGTCATGATCTCAGGGTCCTGGGATCGAGTCCCACGTTGGGCTCTCTGCTCAGCGGGGAGCCTGCTTCCCTCTCTCTCTCTCTGCCTGCCTCTCAGTGTACTTGTGATTTCTCTCTGTCAAATAAATAAAAATCTTTAAAAAAAAAAGAAAAAAAAAACTTTAAAATACAAATGTGAACTTAAATATTTTTATTGATAGGAGTCAGTTTTATATATTGAGGATATCTGCAAAAGTTTTATTCAGAAAAGGGTTAAATGGTGGGGAAAACTTTGTCTTCAACTACTGGCCAAGCCTACCCATTTTCACAGTTCAGATAAGGGGTAGGGAGGGAGCTGGCTCAGAACCTGGGGGCTGACTGGCTGCCCCCATTAGCCTTCAGACCAGAAGCCTCAGCCCCAGTGACTCTGTCTTCCTTAAGGGAGCAAGGGTATTTGCCTGCAGGACGGGGTGACCCTGTGCTCAAGCCAGCGGGCTCCAGCCTGCAGACGATGTGGGGAGATGCCATGGCGTGGAGATGGGTGAAACCGGTGTCAGAGGAAGGTGCTCTTTGAGTGCAGTGAAAGCCAAATCCTACCCTGGCCCAGTCACAGGTAGAACCCCACGGGTTGTCCACGCTGGGTTTGGGTGTGGTTTAATCAGATATTGTCATCCCTGGGCAGTCAGTGCAGCACAAGTACAAAGACCCTGAGGACTCAAGCCTTAGACCACTTCTAGCCCCCACCCTCTTTCCATCAAAGAAGGAAGCCAGCCAAGAGAGCAGAGGCCCCGGGCAGGGGAGTGAAAGGGCCAATTTAATGAGAAACTACAAACTGAGACCAGCCATGATTCACAGTGACAGGAGGCCATGCAGTGGCAGTGCGAGACCAGGAGAGGGGCGGCAGCAGGATACAGCGGTCCACATGAGCGAATTCACAGACAAACCATTCACGAGATACAGTGTGGGCTCAGGCCCAGGGCAGGTGTCCACCAGGGCACTTCCACCAGGGGCTGCTCCTTCCTTGTCCCTGGCCTGTCCCAGTCCAGTGCCATAGCTGCTCCTGCTGCAGTACCTGCTGTTGAAACAAGCACAGTGACAGCAAGTCAGCCAGGGCCCAGCACCCAGCACTTCCTGAGAAGAGGATCCATGGAGAGAGCACTACAAGTCTGTGTGTGCTTACAAGGGGCCTCTTCTCTCTATCACCTCCAGTCCTAGTTGAGACACACCAGCCACTGGGCAAAGGTCAAAGGTCTTGCCGATACACAGCAAAGACACAGTGTGGACAGATGGATTAGGCTTCTGGGTATTCCTTCTGGCCCTAGCAAAGGTGGGGGTTTGTGGAGGGGTGGCCAAAAAGGGAGCTGAATGAGGGCCAGAGGCGAGTCCCTTCTTAGTAAACTGGGGTCCAACATTCACCTCATGACTTGGAGGTGTGCTGAGCTCTCTACCTTACCCCAGGGAACTCCTGGGCACTTAGATAGGGTGTTAAGAGTTTGAGACTTCTAAGGGCCAGAGTCATCCTCCTAATCATCATGCCCACCTCTAGCACCCCAGAAACAGACCAGGCCATAGGATCCTATCTTGCTTGGGTCCACTCCCCCACTCTTGGCCCAGGAAATCAGAAATAACTGTGGCTACAGGTACAGCCCCACTGCAGGCCCCAGGTCTGCTCTGGCTGCTTTTGGTCCCAGGGAAAGTTAGGACCAAATCTATACTTTGTACAGAAATGGAGGAATGAGACCCCAGCAGGGAGACCGTGCGAGGAGACTCTTCCCAGCTTCTCCTCCTGATCTTCTCCTCCTGATCACAAACACCAAGCAAACCAGCAACACACAAGCTCAGTGCTATCCCCCTGCCATCTGCTGACCCTTGGCCTTAAAATCCAACAGAATTTTTGCCGGAAGAGTCAGATGCTCAGGGAAGGGCAAGCCGAAGAGGACAAGACTTCCAGGGGACCGGTGGAATGGCTTCCATCCCCAAGTGGGAGCAGGGAAGCGAGCCACTGAGCGAGGGGAGCAAAAGCACAAGGGGCCAGACTGACAGCACGGAGTCCAGTCCCGGCTCCGTTAGCACAGGCGCTTGTACGTGTAGATGTAGGCTTTGCAACTGGGGCATGTGTGCGTCACATCCTTGAAGTCGTTGATGAGGCAAGGGATCAAGCAGCAGCCCAGATCACACCTGAATCAGAGACAGGGAAGATGGGGAGGTTGGATGAGAAGGGACTGAGGGCACGCAGGTCTACTCGAGCTGGGTGACAGGTGGGCCTGGCCCCCACCCCCCAAGCACCCACACCACCTACCCCATGAAGCAGCAGAAGAAGCCCAGCACGAAGTTCATCAGGCCGATCTCATAGGAGATCTTGGTGGTGATGGCCTGCTGGCAGTGGGGACACACTGTCTGTACAGGGGCGCCCTCGAAGATCTCTCCCTGCAGTACTGTCACTGTGGTGGCAGCCCCTGAGGGAACTAGGACTGTGGCGGTGTGGCCCCCAGGGCCAGGGTAGGGCCCTGGTGGGTAGGGCCCTGGTGGATAGTAGCCCATGGGTGGGTGGGGGCCTGGAGGAGGGTAGAAACCTGAAATGGCACAGAAGACGGAATAAAGACGGATTGCTGGCTTGCCACCTGACCCATGTGACCCCCAGCACCCAGGACACAAGAGGAGGCCTCCAGGACCAAGCCCTGGGCCAAGGTGACCACCTATATTCTACCAGCCCTATGAGGACCAAGACAGAGAAGGCACCTGGCCCAGCCAAACATGGCAGAACTGGGAAGAAGGCCTAATATCTCCTCGGTCTCGGCTTGATGTGTTTTCTTTTCTTTTTTTTTTTTTAAAGATTTTATTTATTTATTTGACAGATCACAAGTAGGCAGAGAGGCAGGCAAAGAGAGAGAGAGAGGAGGAAGCAGGCTCCTCGCTGAGCAGAGAGCCCGACGCGGGACTCGATCCCAGGACCCCGAGATCATGACCTGAGCCGAAGGCAGCGGCTTAACCCACTGAGCCACCCAGGCGCCCCATGTTTTCTTTTTGCCTCTGACACGTAGGGGCCATCAGCCACAGGAGGGAGAGCCTCACCACTCACCAGCCCAGGCTCTCTCGTGCACACAGGGCTCTGGGCCGCACCGGTGTCAGATCCTGCACTGAAATACTAGTGACTGGCCCACTTTACCTGGGGCCACCTGTGCAAGAACCCTGGGCCTTTCTTTGGCCTGAGGAGTCCTGAAGAACTGCTGAATAGGAGCCTAGGCCTCCCCCATGGATGTGGGACCCTGGCAAGGGAGAGGCCCACACAGCACCCACGAGTCAGCACCTGCCACTGTGCCTGAGGGGCCTTCCCGGGAGCTAGCCCTCTTCCCAACAGGGCCCAGAGCTTATGTGGTTTGCCCACAGTACCTGCACAGCAGTGCTTTGCTCCAGGACACCTTCCCATGTCCTCCCTCCACACCCACAATCAGTGCCCTCCAGCCCCGAAAAAACACTGGGCAGGAAGACCACCTACCTATAGCAAAGGCTGGATGGCAGCCCAGATAATACCCTGGATGCTGGACTGGGCAGACCCCTGTGCTCCCCTTTCCTACTTACCTGGAGGCATGTAGGTGCCATCTGCATTCATATGCGGGGGGATGAAGCCAGGCTGAGGCATTGGGTGACCCGGTGGCTCATAGGGTGGGGGACCAATGTCTGCGGGGGGCATCGACATGCCCGGAGGAGGCTGCATCACAGCTGGGGAGGTGCGGCCTGGACAGAGAAGGCAGGGAGAGGGAGCTCAGAGGGCAGTGGCGGCAGGATCAGTGGGAGGGCTGCTCCAGGCACAAGCTTCTGGAGCTGGGATGGGCAAGGAGCAAGGACAGGACCATCAGGAGCACTGAATCCTACCTGGGGTTGGTGGGGCTCCACTCTTCTCCTCCAGAAGGGGGGCTGTGGGGCCTCCAGGATAAGGAGGGGGCGGCTCATTAGACATCTTTGCTGCTTCTGGACCTGGAAGGAAAGCCGGGACATGAACTAAGTTCCCAAGCCCTGCGTGCTGGTCAGGTATGGGCCTGGGATAGTCCTCTGAGCCCCAGCAGCTCAGGTGGTCTTTTATGCCTTCACATCAATCTCTGCACTCTGGGTGCAGAGTTAGCTTGTAAACTGGCAGACTCCTTCAGTAGAGTAGTTTAGAGTCACCAGGGTCCCTTTAGGCCTTGGAGATGACCCACCATCACCAAGGATAACCAGGCCCAGAGCCGCCACCATCCATCATCATCTGCACTTCCTGTGTCAGAGCCAGAAGGCAAGGGTGCCCAGTGAGGACAAGCTGGTGAGGCGAACCCTTCCCCCAGGGAGCAGGCTGCCTACCCGCCAGAGCGCCATGCTTGTGGGAGAGGATAGGGGAGACTTTTTACCTCAAATCCCAGGTACTCAGAAGGGGAAGGCAGGAGAGGCTCCTTCTACTGCCAGCCAGAGCAGACACGCAGGGCTCTAGGGACCTGTTCTGGGGAGAACAATAGGCAGAGCCTCAGCACTAGGGCAAGAGCTGCAACCACACCCCCCACCCCATTCAGCTGGTTCCCACCAGCACTGCAGCAACCCGCTTGCCCACCCTCCTCCGCTCCCCTTCCCCTCTCACAGCTGCAGGTCCTGTCTGCTCCAGGCTCACATCAGCCCCGACAGACCCGTACCCACTGTAGGAAGAAAGGAGAACTGGCTACTCCCCACCATAGCAGCTCTGAGAGCCAGCTGTGCACATGGGGCCCCTGCCCCCCCCCCCCCCCCGTTCTTGTGGAGGATGGTGTGGGAAGGAAGGTGCGAAGTGAAACATTTCCCTCATGTCTTTCCCTCCCAAGGCTCCCTGAGCACCTGCTGCTGGGCCCTGGGGGAGAAGCAGGAAACCAGGGGGCCTTCCTGCCTTGGGGTTGGCATCCTGTCTCCCTTAACAAGGCACTTCCTTTCACTCTATTTAGCACAGAAGGTTTGAAATTAGTAGCATTTTGAAGTGAAACTGTTAATTTTTTTAACTGAAATAAGAACTAGAAAAAATTCTCAAAAGTACAAAGAGTCACACAGTGACAGCACTTCTCCTAGTGCAGCTCCATCTAGGAGCCCTGCCAGGGCAGAAGGAGCCTAGAGTCAGTTAAGTTTATTAAATGTCACAGATCAGTGGCAGGGCCTGAGAGACCAAGTCCAAGCAACAAAGGAAAAGAAACTGGATGTCAGTAAAATTAAAAACTTGGCCTTCCGGGGTGCCTGGGTGGCTCAGTTTAAGGATCTGCCTTGAGCTCAGGTCGGGATCCCAGGATCTGGGATCTAGGCTCCCTGCTGAGCAAGGAGTGTGCTTCCTCTCCCTCTGCCCCTGCTCTGCTCTCTCTCAAATAAAATCTTTTAAAACAACCAACAACAACAAACTCTTGGGCTTCAAAGGGCACTATCAAGAAAGTGGGAAGAACTCACAGAATGGCAGAACATTTTTACAGATCTACTAAAAGACTTGTATTTACAATAGCTATAGGAAGAACTCATTAATCAAAAGACTCCCCAATTAAAAAATGGCCAAGGATCTGAATACACATTTCTCCAAAGATAAAAAACAAATGCCCAATAAGCATCTGAAAAGCTGAACACTTAGCCTAAAGGAAATGCAAACCAAACCTACCACTTCAGGGGCGCCTGGGTGGCTCAGTGGGTTGGGCTGCTGCCTTCTGCTCGGGTCATGATCTCAGGGTCCTGGGATCAAGCTCTGCAGGGAGCCTGCTTCCCTCTCTCTCTCTCTCTCTCTCTCTGCCTGCCTCTCTGCCTACTTGTGATCTCTGTCTGTCAAATAAATAAAATCTTTAAAAAACAAAAAACCTACCACTTCATACCCACTAGAATGGCTACAGTGAGAAAGTATCGAGTGTTATGCAGGGAAACTGGAGTCCTCCCACAGCGCAGCTGTCCGGCGCTCTCACAGTCACTGCGTGACCAGTCATCCTGCTCCTAGGTGTGCACCCAAGAGAACTGAAAACCGCACAAGAATTTGTACATGAATGTTCACAGCATCACTAGTCACAGTAACCGGAAAGTGTCAACAACTGAGGTGTCTGACGACTGGCAAGTAACCAACAAACTAGCTGCAGCCTCTGGCGGGAACGTACCCCGCCGTGACGAGGCACAAGCCTGGTACATGCTGCGTGAGCCCGAAAGCAGGACACTCGGGAGATACCACCCGGAAGGTTCCATGTGGTTGTGACTCCTTACATGAGGTGCCCAGGACAGACAGACCCAGACAAACAAAGCATACTTGGGGTTGTCATGGGCTTGGGGATGGGGCGGACAGAGATGAATATGGGGTTTCCTTCTGAGGTGAAGAAAATGTCCAAACTGGCTGTAGTGATGGCTGCACTGTTTTGTGAATGTATTAAAAGCCAGTGAATCACACACTTTAAATGGGGAAATCGTATGGTAGGTGGATTATTATATGTCAATAAAACTGACTAAAGAACAAAATAAAATTGCCTGATCTCAGCACCTTAATGCAGCTAGTCTCCCTGCAAGTCTCTGCCCGTCTGTGTGCAGTCATGTATTTTTATGTACTTGCTGTTGTGACAGTTTTAACATGGTATCCTATATATTTTATCCATTTTGCAAGACCCCATGGCCATCAATTTTAAGACTCCCTAAAATGGGCCCATCACTGTTTACATGACCAACCCTTATTAAGGCATTTAGAATGCTTGTTACTCTCGTAAAAACAAAACAAAAAACAACAACAACAACCAAAAACCAACCAAGGAAAACCTCTGGCAAATGCTTCTTCCCTTTCTTGGATCTTCTTCTTTGGTTAAACTTGCCAGAAGTGAAATTATGAGGTCAAAGGCTATGGCCATGTTGTGCCTTTGGGAAGGACAATAGCAATTTACAGTACACACTTTGGATACAACTGTTATCACTAACGGGTAACATTAAAATGACACTCAGTTACTTGTTTCTTTGACCACCATGAAACAGAACATGTTCCCAAGTGCTTGTATATATTGTGACCTTCTCTTCTGAGCTGCTACTTAGGATCCTTCAAGACATGGAAGCCGGGGCACCTGAGTGGCTCAGTGGGTTAAAGCCTCTGCCTTCAGCTCAGGTCATAATCTCAGGGTCCTGGGATCGAGCCCCGCATCGGGAGGGAGCCTGCTTCCTCCCCTCTCTGCCTGCCTCTCTGCCTGCTTGTGATCTCTGTCTGTCAAATAAATAAAGTCTTTAAAAAAAAGAAAAAGACATGGAAGCCACGAAAAGATGGGACTTACCCAGGTCACAGTGGCATGTAAGAGGCAGAGCTGAGTCTAGGACTCTGCATGGCTCTCCCACCACCCTTGCCTGCAGGTGAATTTCAATAGGGCATGATCAAGAAAGGGAAGCCACAGAGTCTCTAAAGGTCACCAAACAAAGTCCCCCTCCAGACAGGACTGGCTGTATGTGCTGGACCTGGAAGTCCTTGCCAGCCCCACAGGCGCCGTTCTGATGGTAGAGAAAGAAAAGCTTGTGCTTCTGCAGAAAACTCTGTATCCTACTGAGTGTCTTAGAATATGGACCTGTCACTGACTCCTATCGTACCAGCATCTGGGATGCTGCTGGCTGGCCCCACTGCCTATCTCACAGCCTGAGCTCATCAGGAATCCAGCCAGGAAGAAAAGGTGCACTGCGCTCGGTGAGTCACTGGAGCAGTTTCCAGTGCTAGGACAGAGGAACCAGCCTGGGTCCTCCAGGCCCCTCTGTGTCCAGAGAGCGTACCGCACTTGCGCCACCCTCCGAGGATTCAAGCCTGACCTGCACCTGCCTTTCATCAACGTCACAATTAGCTCCACGGTTTCCCAGAGTACGTGATTCTGCTTCTGGAATTCCGCCACTATAATGATGGTACGAGCCTGGCACTCAGGGCAAAGCCCTTCCATGGTATCCATCCGACTCTGAGCTGGCCTTGTACCTAGAGCAGGCACCGCTGTGCAGCACGCACATGCCTGCTACTGTTCGTACCACCTGCTTCCACGCCGTCCCTCAGCCAGCACGGCTGTTAGTCCTGTCTCGCCTCCCCTTCATACCTGCACCCATCCTCCAGCTCCCTTCTGGAGCCTCAACCAGGGCAGAGACTAGGGGCAGGACCCTTCAGTATGAAGGAGAGATGTTGGGGCGCCTGGGTGGCTCAGGGGTTAAGTGTCTGCTTTCAGCTCAGGTCATGATCCCAGGGTCCTGGGGTCGATCCCCATGTTGGGCTCTCTGGGTGTTTGCTTCTCCCTCTCCCTCACCACCGGGCTTGTGCTTTCTCTTTTGCTCTCTCTCAAATAAATAAAATCTTAGGAAAAGAAAATTTTTTTCTGGGATTCAACCCCTAGTTTTCCCAGTGCTTCCAGTATAAAATCAAGGGGCATGCCACAAAACTATGTTGTCAAAGGTGCAATAAAAAACTTAAGAATGCTATGATCTTAAAAATAAATAAATAAAAATGTCAGGGCACTCAGGTGTCTCAGTTGGTTGAGTGTCTGCCTTCAACTCCGGTCATGATCCCAGGGTCCTGGGATGGAGTCCCACATTGGGCTCCCTGCTCAGAGGGGAGCCTGCTTCTCCCCTCCCTCTGCTGTGCACGCTCTCTCTCAAATCTTTTTTTTTTTTTTTTAAGATTTTATTTATCCATTTGACAGAGAGATACAGCAAGAGAGGGAACACAAGCAGGGGGAGTGAGAGAGCGAGAAGCAGTCCTCCCACGAGTAGGGAGTCCAATGTGGAGCTCGATCCCAGGACCCCAGGATCATGACCTGAGCCGAAGGCAGACACTTACTGACTAAGCCACCCAGGCATCCTCAAATAAATAAAATCTTAAAAATCATATGCCCCCAAAGCAAAACAGTTTTCCAATAAAAATGCACACTGCTGAAATGATGCTACAGATGCAACTGTGGGACTCGAACCCACACCCTGGCAAGCCTGCTGTGACACTGGCGCCAGAGCATCAGGTCCTAGAAGTGATGGGAGGGGCTGCAAGACCCCAGCCCTGTGGTTTGTCGTGCCCCACTCAGGAGAGGGGAGAGGCCTATAATCCAGGAGCTCAGTGAAGTCAGTGTACAGCCCCAGAAACCCAAAACAGGCCTCTTAGCCTCCCGTTCTGACCTCTTAGAGATATGTGGAGAAACAGAATTGCCTGAAAATCCTCCTAAGTCTACTGTACAGAATGGGCTGCCCTGGGGCCCAGAGGACTTGACGCTGTACATCACTTTGCACCCTCTGGGACCGCTCAGCAGCCAGCCGACCAGTGAGGTGCTGACCCCAGCAGCACACAGGTGTAAGGGTGCAGGAAGGAGACACCCAGGACCCCAGGGCGCAGGCTCCACTCCACACAGGAGCAGAGGTGGTCTCGATGACAGCACATATGCAAGAAGGGAAACTTTTGTTTTGTTTTAAAGATTTTATTTGTGAGGGAGGGAGGGAGAGAACTGAGGGAGAAGCAGACTCTCGGGCGCCTGGGTGGCTCAGTGGGTTAAGCTGCTGCCTTCGGCTCAGGTCATGATCTCAGGGTCCTGGGATCGAGTCCCGCATCGGGCTCTCTGCTCAGCAGGGAGCCTGCTTCCTGCTCTCTCTCTCTCTCTCTGCCTGCCTCTCTGCCTACTTGTGATCTCTCTCTGTCAAATAAATAAATAAAATCTTTAAAAAAAAAAAAAAAAAGAAGCAGACTCTCCACTGAGCAGGGAGCCCAACGCAGGGCTCGATCCCAGAACCCCAAGATCATGACCCAAGCCGAAGGCAGACACTTAACCGACTCAGCCATCCAGGTGCCCCAGAAAGGAAGATTCTTAAATGAAGCCGTCTTGTCACAGTGGAACCATGCAGGCGCACGGGTCAGAGCTCCACCCAGGCAGGCAGTATGGGCCATATTTCCAGGACACGGCTCTTCCACGCCTTGCGGGCCTGCATAAGTCCAAGAGATGAGTACGCACCTAGAGAAGCGGGAATCATGACAGCCCCGGGGCACCTGCCACAGGTGCTCAACTGTCCTCAACCGCATGAGGCCAATACTAGCTTCTCCACTTCAGAGAAGGTACACACAGCTCACGTCATACCCAGTGCCACATGCCCTCACCATCAGCATTTTAGGTGTTTTCAATGATTTCTCTTTGAGCTTTAAATTCCTGTTTATTAGTTTTTCAGCAGTGTTGGGGATCCTGAGAAACTTGCCACGTAGTCCTGGGTAAGTGATGCGCCACTGCCCCAGTCCCAATGGCTCCTACTTTAGAAGCCACTGGCCCATGGGAAACAGCTGCTTTCCAGAGGCTGGAAGTCTAGGCTGAGACTAAGCAGCATCTGGAAATGTGTGAAGAGCAGGACGTTAGGTTACTGGATGGCACCCCGTCGCAGGAGCCTCAAGGCTCAAAGTGACAGAGGAGATCAATGTCCCCTTGACTGCCTTTTCCGGAGGAGGCTAGCCTGCCAGTAACGGTCCTGACCCTTGCCAGGGCAGGGAGGCAGCATGGCCCAGGTGGCTGGTGAGTTAGAAGGCTCAAGACTCTTGAGAAGGTGCTCTGGCCTCCAGTGGACACCCTGTGCCTGCAGCCTCTCCACACGTTACCACGGGCCTGTTTCCGGGAGACCAGCAAGAAAACACTTAGAATGGAAAGGGCCACAGGCTGCCACAGAGAACAGTAAGGCCCTGGGGATCTGAGGGCAAACTTAGGGGAGCCCCAAGGGCCAGGGGATGGTATACCCAGGAGAGAAGGTCCTGCATGGTCTCTAACAAGAGGGAGGCAAGGGCAGGCCTGCATGTGCTCCTCAGCCCCTTGGAGACAGAATGGGGCCACCTGAGGCCAGTCTGGCCCTTGCATCCACAATCAACACAGCCTAGCACCCGCTGAAGTTTTATACAGAATTATCCAAGTCACTCTAAAATGAGATGAAGCCTGCCCTCACACCTATCTGCAGACCCACTGCCCTGCGATCTCATTTCATTTTCCCAAGGACGGCAGGTGCTGGGGCCTCTGGGTGCAGGACACACTTGTGCCAGACAGAGCCAGGCCCTTTTCGCAGAGCCGCCCACAACTCCCCTCCTTGGCCCTGCAGGATTCTGAGTGCCACCGGCTGCACCAGCATTCCTTAGGGCCTGACACTGGTCGGCCCTTAACGCAGGTCCACTACGGAATAGACACCTCTGCTCTGCACCCCAATGCTGGGAGCCACAGCTGTGTCACAGAGAATAACTAGGCCTCACCCCCACAGCGCAGCCCTTGCTTCTCCTCTGATGAGCTGGTGGGACCAGGTGAGAGTTTCCCCAGGTGTAAGGAAGGACATGACATCCTGAGGTGCCTGCTATGGGTTTTAGGGTTTGGGGCCATGAAACAAGCAAAACTGCCTTATTGCCCCATCCCTCCTCCCTTCCTACCCATCCCAGGCCCTGTCTGCATCCCAGACAATATTCTAAGCAGCTACTGAGGATGACAGCTTTGAGGACAGGACACACAGTGTTCCAATGTGGAATCAGGAAGGCAAGAAGCCACTCCCTCCTCCCATTCACAGAGGGGCAAAGATTTGCCCCATGTCAGTCATCAGTTAATGGGAAAACAGGGCACACATGGAGAGTGTGGCACTCTGGAGCTTCAGCCCTAGACTTGAAACCGGTGGCCTTGGAGGAGTTACAGACAGTCCCTGAGCCTCAGTCTTCCTAGGACCTGGGACTGGAACCCCTGCCTCCTGGCGAGGCTGCGTGCAGAGCAGTGACAATGACACATGCCCAGACACATGGCAGATCACTGGGCAGGCGAGCAGAGCACTTTCAGGTCCAAACACAGGTCTACTGAGAGGACAACAAGGCTCTGGAATTAGTGGTGATGCAGGCATTGCTCTTCCAACATACTAAGACGCTAAACTGTCCACTTTAAAAGGGTGGACTAGGGGCGCCTGGGTGGCTCAGTGGATTAAGCCGCTGCCTTCAGCTCGGGTCATGATCTCGGGGTCCTGGGATCGAGTCCCGCATCGGGCTCTCTGCTCAGTGGGGGGCCTGCTTCCCCCCCCCCTCTGCCTGCCTCTCCGTCTACTTGTGATCTCTCTCTCTGTCAAATAAATAAATAAAATCTTTTTTAAAAAAAATAAATAAATAAAAATAAAAAATAAAAGGGTGGACTATATGGCACGTGAGTTATAATTACACCCCCCAAAAGCAAAACCCACCCTGGTGTGGATAGTTCTGTGAGTGTGCGCGGTGATAAATGAGAGATGGGGAAGAAAGACCCCAGACCAAGATCATTGTCTCTGGGGTTTAAGTTTGGCAGCCAACAGCCAAAGGAGGGTGAAGCTTTTGTCATTATACAGACTTATGCATATCTTAAGCAAAAAGGTATCTGTGTATTATTTGCATAACTAAAATTTTGAAAGGAACACAATTTCAGGACAGAGCTGTGATGGGCAGCTTCAATTCCTGGTGACAAAGAGGAGGTGGGCAGGGATGGGGGTTCCTCCCCCTCCTAGTGCACCAAGCTCAGCAGCTATCCTCTGGGTCCCCCCCCCCCCGCCCCGCCCACATCCCAGAGGGGAGTTAAAAGCGAAGACTCTGGGGCCCTGGGAAAGGCCTCTGGCGTTCTGCTCAGTTCCCAACTATTCATCATTCATTGCAGAGAGCTGCTGTTGGTCTAAAGCTGGGCCAACTGGCAACAGCCTACGGCAGCCCAGGCGGGCTGCCCATGGGACCTTGGAGGACCTGGGCCCAGTCCAGCAAGAGACACTCCTCCCCGCCTGCAGCCACAGCTGCAAACCCAGTTCTGCAGTCTGAATGGTCCTGCACACCGCCAAGGGATACCCGCCCTGCCCCCACGTCTCTGCTGCACCACACAGGACCTGCCAGGGACACACACCGACATTCCCTTCTGGAGGAAGACCCAGACTGGGAGGGCCAGGAGGGCTTGTCTGATGCTAAGCCCCATCTGTGCACGAGTGGGTGCTCCTGGAGGACCAAGGAGGGGTGCCAGGAGATAAGGCAGAGGTGAAGGCAGAAGACAGTGAAGGCAGTGCCTGAAAGGAGGACTTTCTGACACAAATCTCCCCAGGATCTGCTAGAGCAGCAGCAACCCAATATCTTGGGTCTTGGGATTCCCTTACATTTGATTACTGAGGACTCTAAAAAGCTTTTGTTTTGTGGGTTGTATCTATCAATACCCAACCATATTAAGAATTTTAAAATGAGGGCTTTTTAAAAGTATTTAATATTAAGTCATTACAAAACATCAATAAACCCATTACATGTCAGCATAAATAGTTAAAATAACTACCCTCTAAAACAACTGTAATAATGAGACAGGTGGCACTGCTTTCCATTTCTGCAATCCTTTTTCACTTCTGGCTTACGGGAAGTCTGCCGGGTTCTCCCATGTGCTTCTCCACCCAGTCTGTCTGCTACACTGTGGTCAAAGTGTGAGAAGAAAACCCAGCTTCCCAAAGATAAGAAGCTGGAAATGGGAGGGACGTTTGAAGAGTCTCTTCAGGTATGTAACCGTGGACATTCTTCCATACCACACCCAAAGCTGACCCCGGTAGTGGCTCAAAGGTTAGTGGCAAGGCGGAATTTGAAGGCTTAATGAATTCTTCCTCCTGTTATGTTCACCGGCCCACCTTGCATTTAGAATGGCTTTTACCCACCCATGGCTTCTAACAGCAGACACAAGTCATCTGGAAAACATCAGTTCACAACATGAGCCCTGATTATAAAGACAGAAGAGTGCTGATGTGCCTTACTTACTACTTACTACTACTTACTTACTTACTACTTACCCCCCACTCAAATTGCAGGCTATCATCACCACCAAGATCATCAGCAAAGACTAACTACTGGGAAGCTGTCAAGCTCGTAGTGGCAGACACAAGTTTTCCAAAAATTATAACTAACTGTCCCTTGAAAGTCCAATTTTATCATTGGCCACAAGGAGATTAACAAATTTATCACTGGTAACATTTACAAAAACAAAGGTCAGCTGTTTCCCCTGAAGTAGTGGGCTCACTGTTCATTTTCAAGAGAAGGTCCACTAAATCCCCAAATGTGAATAACCACAGTTTGTGAATCAGTTGTTATGTAAATCTGGAGCTCCATGAGAAAGCTAGTTCAGTGCACAATTCAAACAACTGTGCACGTGCTTTCCCTGAGGCATCTATCATACTCCGTGTGTGCACGAGGTAGGTCTCATGTTTCATCACACAGAATACTAGAGATGTGTAGTTGAAGGTCAAGATGATTTAGTACAGTAAGACATTTTTACTGCTTTTTCTTAAATAAGATCTGTGGGTGTGGTGAGCATCATCCCAACCAGGAGGAGCCCAGGTTGGTGTCTCTGCCTTGAGTCAGACAGCCATTCACTCCTCCCTGCTTCTGTACCACAGATAGGAACAAGGTGAGAACGGCCCTGTAACAGCTTCTTAGCACTGCCATAAAGAGTCCTGACCTTCAGCCCCCTGGCAGTCCCCAGGACACAGCACCTGTGACCTTTCGAGGACCATACCGCGGTACTAGCGCGGTGCTACAGACAACCCTGCTGCCATGGAGACCTGGAGCAGCCCAGCCCAGTGAGCCCTGGGCTTGCTATGGCCACACCCCGGGACCAGCACCGGCACTGGCACGGCTGTTGCGCACCCAGCCTGAGAGGAGCTGTTGGACCAGCTCAGACCCAGTTCCCCACTTTGTAGCTGCGTGACCTGTGAACTCACTGAGCCTGATTCCCTCATCTATAACCAGAGATAATCGTGCCTGCCTCCAGGGTGGGAGCAAGGTTTAAAATAAACCGTGTGTGCCAAATACCCAGAACAGCAGCTCCGGACCCAGCACATGAGAACACGGAACAGACGGCACCTGCTGATATCACTGTTTTTGTGAACAACTTGCAGCAGGCACCGAGGCCTCTGCCATGGCAGCTTCTGCCCCCACCCAACTGTGGGGAACAGACGGCACCTGCTGATATCACTGTTTTTGTGAACAACTTGCAGCAGGCACCGAGGCCTCTGCTATGGCCGCTTCTGTCCCCACCCAACTGTGGGGACCCTGGTGTGTGCTTCTCACAGATCTGGGGCGGGGCCTGGAATCCAACCCCACCTGAGCGGCCCAGCCCGGCAGAGTCCATCTATGACACGGCCAAGTTGAGGCTGCTCTGCAGGACTCCCGAAGATACAGCAATCCTCCTAAGGAGTCATCTCTCCTTTCGGGCAACTTCACAGTCAGTCATGGCCCAGGCAAGGGCGCTCACACCCATCGGTAGGTCCTGGGGGACCAGAGCCAAGAGGCAGGATGAGGATCATGGGCCAGGAAGCCCAGAGCATCCCCACAGCAGTGCCCCAGCCCTCCTCTTTCCCAGCCCACTCTTCTGAGTGGTGCCCCCATCCCCAACCACTCAGTCTTCAAAAACAATGCTATAAACTTTCTTTCTTAACCAGCAATGCAGCTTGAAAGCACAGAATTCACGGGTATCCTGCCCACCAAGACAGATTGTACGACCCTGGATGAGTCAAAAAGACACTGCCAGCCCTTCCTGCAGGCACCTGTGACCAAGTGACTAGGCTCTGGCCAATGAGTCATAATCAGAGTGCTGTAAGGACGGATAGGAAGGGCCACCCTGGCCAGACAGACCCTCTGTCCTCCCGCCCTCTCATCTGCTGCCTAAATATGGCTGTGACAGCTCCTGCAGCCATGCTTGACCATGAGGTGACCTTGGATAGGGAAGCCATACTGAGGCCAGAAGGAGGTGTCCTAGAAGACCACAGAGACACCATGCCAACACGGAAACAACCACTTCCCACTTCTTCTAAGTGAGAAAGAAACAAACTTGTTTTAGTTGGTAACTCTGGGTTTCCTAGTAAATATAGCCAGACATATTTCCAGTAATCAAAGAGAAATGGAAAAGCTAGTTTTGCAGCAATTCTCAAACACGCTATAGCCAGAAATTACTTGTGATTGGTAAATTTCCAGATTATTAACAAAGAAGGGATGCAAGTATCATTAGAAATAAGCAGTGTGGGGCGCCTGGGTGGCTCAGTGGGTTGGGGGCTCTGCCTTCGGCGTGGGTCCTGATTCCGGGGTTCTGGGATCGAGCCCCGCATCGGGCTCTCTGCTCAGGGGGGAGCCTGCTTCCCTTCCTCTCTGCCTAATTGTGATTTCTGTCAAATAAATAAATAAAATCTTAAAAAAAAAAAAAGAAAGAAAGAAAAGAAAAGAAATATGCAGTGCTAGTCAGGCTGAGGGTATGTCAACAACAGACTGTAACTGAAAGGCTCCCAGTCCGGACTTCCCACCGACTTGGCTTTCTCTATCTAGCTCATGCCGCTGCCTCCACACAGGTTCACTGAATAAGGCCCTTGGGCTGCCAAGTTTTAGCCCTGGAAGGCCTGGGAAATCCTGCCTGCAGCCCAGTTCCCATTGTTCTTACTGCTGGAGGCAGGACAGGAGAGGCAACCCCTCCCTCAGAGAGCATCACTGGTGGCTCTGAATGGTTTTATTTTTCCATGTGAACACAGGCTTATGTGATGCTGTGGGAATTCTAAATACTTCAAAACAAGCTAAAGTAAAGACAGAGAAAGGACCAGAAAGCAGATCTGGTTTTCCCATCTGCCCCTCTCATCCCACCCAGCTGCGGGCTCCCTGATCGGTATCATGGCTCTAAGAAGCTAGGACACCAGCCCAAGCCCGTGGCCCTGAGAGGAGGCCGGAGCCCCGGTCACAGCGCCAGCTGACAGGACAGAATCCTCACCTGCCGGTGCCCAGGCACTCAGTCACACACCAGCCATCTGTTCCCCAGCTTTCCGGAGGCAAGATGAGACCTAAGTGGGGTTGCGTGTGAAGGCACACAGCACACAGCCGGCCACACAGTGTTCAGTAAACACAAATTCCTGCTTGCATCACTGGTATTTACGGAGTTGCAAGCAGAACACGAGAAAGATGTACACGTTTTAAAGAGAGAGAAAATACAGGCTGCTCTTAGGAGCAAAATTCAAAAGCAGACAGGACTCAAGGAATGGTTCTAAACTAAAAAGTAGATTTCTAGGAACTCTGATGACAACAATCATAACTGAACAATTGACATCATGCTGAATTCTTGTCAAAGTCCTGGCAAAACACTGCGACTCCCCAAGTGTCAACAGCAATGGAACACAACAGAGCGGGTCAGTGCGGGTCCTCTGAGGGACAACTCCACTATCCGTACATTCTATATGACTCATTAATTTCCTTTCAAGACATCCGTCCTAGACCTAAGTGAGCATGTGAGCAAATATTCACAGGCTGATGTCTGTATAAAATGTCCTATGTTCCACCAAAGGGACTGGTTACCTGCCTGGTTTACCTATATAAGATAATTGTATTCACCCCCCAAAATGATAGAGACCCATTTTTGTAGGTAGAACAATGGTCTTGACACTGCATCGTAAAACCCGTTCGTGGACGGATTCTATTTCAAAAATACATATTTACATAGCTATTACACACCAAATGTTAATTGTTTTCTCTGGGTGTTAAGGTTTTGGATCATTTGTTTATATACAAATACACACACAGAAGCTGTTACGTGTGGTTTCTAGTTTTTCTAGAATGGGCAACTCCTTTGACTGGTTCGTTCCCAAAAAAGGCTCATTATAATTGTTACATTTATGTGTATTCCTCCACAGTCCACAAAGGTGCCTCTGACTATAACCTCTGGGAAAAGCAACAGTCCAAGAAGCAAACCCAGAGACTGGCGATATGCCAGTTTTCTCTCCTAAAGTGGTGTCACAGTCTCTACATTGGTCTCACGGGAGTCTGGCAGCATGAGTCCCTTCTCTAAACCAGGTCACCTCACCGTACTCCGGTAACAAAGAGGCTCTAGATCTGTAAACCTGGAACATAAAGACCATCCAAGGTAGTTCTAGCCTCAGGAGACCCTGCCTGGACAGCCAGCATGAGGTCACCTGGCAGAGGAGGGCAGGTAAGAAGAGCCCAGCAGACACACAGGAAACGGAGACAGACCAGGTGACAGAGCTGTACCCGGGGTGGGGCTGCCAGCTGGGACAGCTGCTGGGAGTGCAGCCCAGGCCTCCAAGCTGGGGTCCAGCACCTCCTCCGCCTTCCTTCAGAGGAGCTTCCCAGGCGGTGGGGGGGGGGGGGGGTGTCTCTGGAGAGACAAGTCCAGACAGGAGGAGAATGAGCAGCAAAGGAGGAAAACAAACACAGCCACAGCCACTAGTGAAGAAACCAGTCATCTGCACCTGTCAGGCAGGCAGGGCTTGGGAACTAAAAGGCCAACTAATTTTAGAAGCAGGATGAGTCTAAAAAACCATCCCTTAGGCAATCAAAACGAAGCCCTGAAAGAAAAAACCCTTACCTCTGCATCCCCTGAGCTTGACACAGAGCAGTCTTTGACTCAACTCCATTTTAATCAGTTATCTGAAATCAAGATATACCATTCTGACCCAGGGAAAAGCACGAGGCCCTACATGCAAGCAAGCCACTTGGCCACTATGTACACGGCCCCCCAGCTGGAAGAACCGCACTCTGGACACAAACGCTGCCCCGTCGGTGCCGGCCCCAGAGGGGAGCTTAGCCACAGCCAGGCCAGTGCAGGTCTCCCCACCCGACAGTGAGGAAGTGTCCACACATCATTTACAGCCTTCATATTACTGGGCGTTCTCTCCAGTAGCTTCAACCAACAAGAGCTGGATGGAGAACAGGACCTGCAGCAACCTCACCGGTGCCAGCATGACAGGCTTCTAGAGGTCACCCAGATGGCATCAGTCAAAAGAAAAAAGCCAGAAACCAGTAGATATGTCGCAGATTAGTCACCATTCCTTGAGCCCAAAGCAGTGGCTGGATGTTGCCATAGACAGCACAGTAAGAAGCTATGTTGCCGGACCAATGGAAAAAACCCGAGACAAGAGAACATTCCTGGGCTACACTCTCCAGTGGAAGTGTCCCAGTGGCCAGGGGCACTCAGGCAAACTGCGCTGCCGAGCACATAGGACTGATGTCTGTGACCGTGACATGACGTCCACACTGGAGAAAGGGAAGGGTGGGGATGTAAGTGCTCTGGGACATGTGAGTGAAGAACAAATCACATCAACAGTTTACATTACACAAAAGAGTATATGGAAGTTTAAATTCCTAACATTCTAAATGGACATGTGACCCAGAGAGTTTACTCATGTCAATCGGGACTGAAGAACTATTTCGGATCTGGTTTGCCTTACTTATGGCCATATGCAATTTCTCTAAGATTCATACATCTTGAGACCACCTTCCAGACAGAAATGTCATTAGAGATCACGAAGTCCAAGGTCTCAGCTGACATTTATGACCCTTCAAACATTTACTAACCACCCGCCCCCAGCAGAGGCAGGGTACCATGCAGGAGACAGAGTGGGCAAGACCCCCTCCTCCCCCGCCCCACTCTCTGACAGGAGCCAGGCCCGGCTGCTCGGAGAGAAGCCCTGACTCATGCCCCACACACATTAGATGCACCAGACTCAGTCCTGCCTCTTTTCTCACACAGTCTCCAAACTACACTCAAGCAAGATCTCACACTCCCAACAAAGGGCTTTGCACACCAGAATTCCACCGTATGAGTTTACATGGATTTCACTGTGGCCCAAACAAAAAAAGAGAAACAACTGAAGTGAGCCTACAAGGCTCCCTGCTTTCCCCTTGCTGAGGGCAGGGCTTGAGAGAGGAACTGAACTCAGGGGGGCATGCCATCTGCGCAGCGGCCCAGTTCCTGCACACCTCTGTGCTCATGGGCAACTTAAGGAATCTGCAGGGCAGCTGGACCATGAGGTGTCGGCTCTACCAGATGACCTTACACCCTAGCCACTGAACGTTCACTTGGGAACTCTCTTCAGCTGTGCTGCAGGGAGCACAGGAGCCCAGGTACACTCAGCTCCCTACCCCTCACAAGGAACTAAGGCAGGACAGCTAGAGGCAGGCACACGACACAGTGTCATTCAGACGAAAACACCCGGCACAGGCTCTGAGCCAGACACTACCTAGGCCCTGAAGGTGGGGAAAAACCTGTGTCCATGGAGCTTACATCTGCAGGGGGTTGGGGGCTAGAACACAGAAACAGGTCAAGTATATAGTTTGTCAGACAGTAACACATGCCATGGATGAACAGATGAGCAGGGGAGTGAGTGCGGCGGTGAGGCAATTACCAACAGGGAGGGATTCCCAGGGTGGGGAGCATTCAGGCCAAGATGGAACAGGCCTGCGCCGCTCTGGAAAGAAGGTCCAGGCAGAGAGAGTTAAGTGCGGATGCCTAGAGTTTGCCTGCACAACCCTGGGAGCAGTGGGCTGGGTTGTGTGGGTGCCAGGAGAGTGGGAGGAGCTGAGAGAAGAGGGACTGGCCCTTGACGGGAGGGAAGCCAGGTCCTCGGGCGTTAAAGGACATCCACTTGACTCGGAGTGAGATGGAGGGCTTGGGAAATCAGGCTGTCCGGTTTCCCTTGGCTTTCCACTTCCTGCACTGTGCCTGGTATACTAATGTGGGCCCCCAAGTCCTCATACCAACAGGCGGTACCTGACGGTGGAGGACCGACAGTTCTCAGCCCCCACACCTCCAGCAGGCACGGTTTCTTCATGGCCAGTCTGACTGGGGCACAGAGAACTGGGTCATGGCGTCAACCATACGCTTTCCAGATAAAGCATGTAAATGCACAGAGAAATACACGTAACCGGAGCCTGACTACACAGGGCCAGAGACTGAGGCCTGAGCCTCAGGCAGTATAGAATGCCCCAGAGTCCAAGAGCTGACAAAGGGTCACAGGGCAGCTTCTTGCCTGGAGCAGTACAGAATTCTTCCAGGCCTAGGAAAGGCCAGTTTTATTTAGTATAGCTATCACTATCCAAATTTGTTTTTTTCTTTCTTTCAAGTGACTACCTGTCTGAAAAGCCTTCAGATTCTTGACTCTTTAATTCAGCCAACATTTCGTGGGTCCCTCTATGGAGGTCACTCACTGTGTGGCACCGGGCCTCATGAAGTTGTAGATCCAGCTAGGAAGACAGCTCACATGTAAGAAGAATTGACAAACGTTACTCAGCAAAACCCAGACAACACCTCGTGACAGCAGGTGCTCCCGGTGAGAGAAGGGGCCTCTGTGGAGGGCACTGGGGAGGCTTCGGGTACTGGGTGGGCCCTACAGAAGGAGGGCAGGATTCCCAGTCTGTGACAACAGAGTCACTGTGAGCACAGGGGAAACAGAACACTGTGGTCAAGGGGCTGGCCTCCCCAGTCCAGACCAGCAGCTCCAGGAGGGCAGGGACGGGGTTTGGGGCCAGTGTCTCCACAGCCCCAGACAGCACACTGAACACTGGCTGTCCGGGTGGATAAGTAGTGCAGCCTGGCTGGTACTCTGGAGACGAGCTCTTCCCCATCCCACAGGCCCTGTGCCGTTAGCAGTACCCCAGCCATGAAGATGGACGTGAAGAGGTGTTCCAGAATTTTCTCAGGCCCTTAAGCCTTGAACTGTCAGCAAGTCCTGCCAATACCATGGCTTAAAAAGGTCACAGATCCATTCTCTCATCTACTGCTCAAGGTTTAAGGGTCAAAGTCAAGACGTGGCCTCACGTTCCACACTTCTCTACTATGCTCTACTGCAGCCACCCAGACTGTAATCCACTCTTCTCCAAATAAACCAAATCCCACTCCATCTAAAGGACCTTCCACAGACCCTTCCTCAACCTCCACACAGCTTCCCCCTACCCCCAGCAAACCTGGGCCTTCCCCATGACTCCCTCCAGACTTACCTCCCACCCAGAGAACACTGGAGGAGGACTCCCACTCATGGCCCTGCAGGCCCTGCTCAGCCCCTGGCACAGGTGGAATGAATACGTGAGTCTGTGAGGGTTGGGGTTAGCTAGGCTTCCCATGCTGTTTCCTGCCCAAATGTTCCCCGCCCACAGTCACTGGGGCAGAATACAGCCTTAGCAGGGATGGAGTCCCTGGCTTCCTCATGAAACTGCCTGGTTTATGGTCACAATCCAGACAGAAGACCCCCTTTTAGAGTCACAGTCAACTCCATCCAGCACTTTCCACGATGGGGCCAGAACAGCCCATATTCCCCTCAGCCTCACTCTCTTCAGGGCTGCTGTGCCCTCATCTGGCAATCTTGGGTAAATCGCTTACTACCTCTGGCCATTTCCTCCACCGCGAGACCGATGCCTGTGTGGCCCACTGGCTGCTGCAAGGACCCACGAGGATGGAGCACAGGGGAGGGCGTTGCCAGGTGGGCCCAGAACACTTACCAAGAGCAGCCTCTGCAAACACAACTGCCTTCCCGCACTTCCCCAGCTTGTGAGACCGCTGCTCTTAATGCTACTTAGAACCGCAACACGTTTCACTTCCTCCCATAGGAATAAGGCTGCAAGCTCTCAAACCCCAGCCCAGGACAGCCCTCCAGCCTTCTCTACCTACTGCGGCCTCCATCTGCTTCTCCTTCGAAAACACAGACACTGAGTAGATCTGAATTCAGACAGATTCGATAGAGGGAACACGTTACGTACCCAGCACGTCCAGTTTTGACTGGACCTTCAGGACAGCTCCTTGTGGTAAGAATCCGATGGTGCGGGGTCACCCAGTGGCCAGACCATGAAGGAGCTCACAGCACCCACAGATGAGAAACTCCAAAAAGATGATGAGAAACGTTTTCTGGAAAACTGATCTGACATTACAAAACGCATCTCAACCACTTTTATGGAAACTCTCAGAATGTCACTGGACTTCCCCTGCATTGCCTGGTTTTGTGCTGGTTTTACTGTCTAACATTAAGGGACCCTAATCTTTCTGCATGAACAGATACGGTCTTCTTCTCCCCTGGGTGTTGCTTTTCACCTGCCAAAGATGCAGGTAGTGAGGCTATGGGAGGGCAAACGCCTCAATCACACAGCTTGGAGGCAAGAGAATTGCCTCTAACACGGTCAGCTGAGTCTCAACAGTACTGGTTCCAGGACCTCACCTTTATCACCAGAACCTGGTAACTCACAGAGCAGGAGAGGTGCTTGGTCCACAGGCTCCACAGGGACCAGACCTGCATCCCCCTGGGCGGGCGATCTTCTCAGGGGGGGGAGGGTTTGCCACAGGCCCAGGCCGAGTGCCCCCTCTCCTCTGCAGCACTGAATAGCAATGCAGCCTCTACCACCTCCTGGGGAGTCTTGCCTGTGAGACCCCTGACTGCAGAGGCCCTCTGTGGGGTTCTAGAAACTGGCACACACCCATTCTCTATACTCCATTTCCAAGTCCCTCTGTGGAGGCCTAACAAACCTCCAGCCTGGCTCTCCTCCCCACTAAGGGCGGACGCTATCTGCAGAGCTCCCCCTGCATGCTGCCTTCTCACCAGCATGACAGTTTCCTTCACATAAGGACAGAGATGTCAACAGAAGGTGCCATGACTCTAACTACCACATTTCCCTGTGTCCTCCATGAATAAACAGATGTGCATGCCCTTTGAATAATATTGCTGAAGCTGAAGATGGATTTCTACAGGACCTGTCTCCTCTCCCTCTCAGAAAACTGCACTGCATTAAACACTGGTGTTTGTGCCTACAGAACACAGTACCTCAGTCCAAGAGACTCAAAGCTTGTCAACTGGGCTAGGCAGCCCTCTTCCCCTGGAGCTTGAGAAAACACACCAAACTAGCATGTTCAAACCAGGCAAACATAAAATATAAGGAGTAGCAACAGAGTATTCAAGCTGACAACTTGTATCATTTATTGTCACAGCGACCTGCTGGGGTCATCTGACTACTGGGATACATTTCATTAGCACCCCTTCAAAACATTTTTGTTCCCTGAAGTATTATTGTCCATCACACATTCCATGTTTCTGCTTTTAGTGATTTTAGAACCATGGGCTATTGTTTTCAAATCACTGTTAAGAATACATGTAAAGTTCCTTCCTGGTTCCAGAGGCCTATCCTATGGAAAAACCTCCAGCTCCTCAGGGATAGGAGACAGAGGGAACACTTCAATGCCCAGGGCTTCTACTGGTTAAAAGACAATAAGCAAAAATTCTATGATTCTACTTAATTATATACATGTTGAATTATTCGGGAGGGAAACAGACTGATGTGCACACTTACTGTGACACACATAAACAAGATGCACTGTTGATCATTAGAGTTGAGACAAAATACAATAAAATGCTGTGCGTTCTAGGTGGTGGTCTATCGGTACTGTGTTAAGCTTTTTCAACTTTTATATATGTTTAAAATTCTTCATAATTAATTGTGGGCCAGCGAAAAACGCAGAGCTGGCATGTTTCTCCCCACCCAACTCTTAAGTCAGCCTGGATGTAAGGAACAAAGTACCCAGGAGAGAGGTCACACTTGCCTACGCACTGCCTGCACACCAGCAGGTCCCACTCTACATACAAAATTGGTATGCTCTGCCCCAGGACCTTTATCCTCTACACTTCAAGATAACGGCTCTCAACCCCAAATGTGACTCAGAATTATCTGGGGAGCTTATTAAATAGAGTCCTGGACACGTCCCATAACTGCTGAATCAGAACCTGCGGGAAGGAGGGGGGACAGCTGCCCAGGAATCAGCCCTTTTAACAAAGGCCCTGGTGATTTCGTGGCAGAGGATCTGAGACCCACACTGGAGACACTCCGAGCCGCTAGCTCCTTACCTGACACCTGTTGAGAAGACTCCTGGGACCATTTAGAGGAAAACAGAAACGCACACCTACGAACAAGTGCCCAACGTGGGTCTCGAAGACGCCGTACGTTCAACTACACCAAGGTCCTCGATCGCACGAAGCTGGGCCCGAAGCCTGGCCAGGTCACTGCCTCCCCACCAGCCCTGGCGCGTGCGGGCCGAGTGCGGGGCAGAGAGATTTACAGATGTCGGCGAGCGGAGACGGGCGGGGGAGAGAGAGCCGCGCAGGCCCCTCGGGCTTGCCAAGGTCACCGAGGAGCTCAGCAGGGGCTCCTCTGTCCCCGGGACCCTGCTCCCGACCCCCTTTCCTTGAGGAAACTGCCGTCGCGGAAAGGGGGAGATGCTATTTCCCGACCCTTCCTTAGAGGGGACGCGGGAGAGATAATAAGCGGGACCCCGAGGAGCTAGCCGGCAGCCCCCAAGGCATGGATCCCGGCGCCCGCGAGGGCCTGGCCAAACTGTAACCGCAGCCCCGCGGGTGACCGGCCAACCCAGAGACGGTGCGACGTCAAAACCCCGAGAGCCGCTCTGGATCGCATCAGTGCCCGGCGAGGAGGCGACCGGCTCGCCGCGCCGCCCCCGGGGATCCTTTACCTCGGGATGCCAGGCGCCCGAGGCCGAACAAACACCGACAACCCACGGTCCAGGCGCTGGGTGGACGAGACCCTCGGCTCCGCGGGGCTTTGCGCGCACGCCGCCCCCCGCCTGCTCAAAGGCCTTTGGGAGATGTAGTGCGTCCGTGCGCCTCAGGCGCGCTCCGCGGGTCGGGAAGACAACAGTGCCCGACATGCACCGCGCAGGCGCCGCAGGCGGGGGCTGGGGGCTCGGCGGTCCGAGGTCATGCCCCTCTCCGTGAGGGCCGCGAGCGCCCAGCTCTGCTCCCGGGGGGCTCCGCCGGAAGCTCTCTAGCGGCCCAGGCGACTCACCGTCCCCGCGGCACCCACGGCTGCCGCAGCTGCAGGAACGAACACCTCCGCAGCTCGCCGTCGCGCGTCTGTCAGAAGGAGGCGGGTATGCCTCGGAGCAGGGCGTCAGGGCGAGGGGCGGAGCCATGAGGTCAGCGCCGGGGCGGGGTTTGGGGGCGACACGTGACGGGCCCTGGTGACGTCACAGGGAGCGGAGGTGCTTCGGCGAAGGTGGGACACGTGAGAGGGTCTGGGAAGGTTTTGTCCTGAGGAAGAGTGGCGTGAAGTTAGGGGGAGGACCCGTTAGCTCTCCCTCCCGCCCTCGCAGCACCAGAGCGCCGGTCGGAGCAAGGTGCAGCTTCCTTCATTTAGTCAGCCGGCGCTCACTGAGGCTAGGTGCTGTGCGTTCCGTGGACGTGCCCCGAATGGGAAAGGTCGCTAGGTTTTGGAGGGTCCAAGCTGAGGTCAAATCAGGCACCATTGTGACTTAGTTTTTTAGCTCTCATACTGTAAACAAACGTCTCATTCATGTTTCATGCCACGCTTTTTGCATTTTTGTGGGTGGTTCTGCTGTTTAAAATGGCGTCCAAGTGCGCAGAGTACCCTGTGCAGCGGAGGGCACGTGGGCAGAGGGTAGGGGAGGTTCAGCGACCCTCCAGAGTCCAAATAGCAGAGGGCTTAAGAGCCCGCGAAAGCCTGAAACCGAGTAAGGAGTAAGGTAGAACTGGGGTCCAGTGTTGGACCACACCACTGTATGGCTTTGTTCAGGATACTATCTTATAACCAGAAAATGGGAGTAAATACAAGGCAGGCCTCCTGGCGCTGTTGTAAGGAAGGAATGGCACTGGACACGGTTATCATTCGCTCACCTGAGATTGACCTGCACCTCGGTTCCCCTGGTTACAAAAAGGGAACTATCATCTCTCATTTGCTGTTAGAAGAATCAAGGAATAAAAAGGAGATGATTGAATTGTATTTGCACCTAAAACGAAGGCAGTTCGTTGGAACGTGTGATTCTTGACCTAAGGGTTATAAATTCAAGCCCTGCACTGGGCATAGAGTTTACTTAAAGAAAGAAAGGCAGGCAAATAGTCCTCAAAAGATGAAACAGAGTCACCTAGCAATTCTACTCTAGGAATAAGGCAAAGAAGATGAAAACATATGGCCACACACAAACCCATACTCAAATGTCCATACTCATAGCACGAATGCTCACGTTCACTAAAGCCGCAAAAGTGGAAACAACCGGGGCGCCTGGGTGGCTCAGTGGGTAAAGCCGCTGCCTTCGGCTCAGGTCATGATCTCAGGGTCCTGGGATCGAGTCCCGCATCGGGCTCTCTGCTCAGCAGGGAGCCTGCTTCCTTCTCTCTCTCTCTGCCTGCCTCTCAGTGTACTTGTAATTTCTCTCTGTCAAATAAATAAATAAAATCTTTAAAAAAAAAAAAAAAAAAAAAGTGGAAACAACCTACCAACAAATAAATCGATAAATTGTGACTGATCCAGGCTTCCACGTGCATGAACCTTGAAAACAGCATGCTTGAGCAAAAGAAGCCAATCACAGGAGACCACATATTGCAGGATTCCATTTGTAGGAAATGTTCAGAACTGGCAGATCCACAGAGATGGACAGATCAACATTGCCTGGGGCTGGAGGAGTGCAGGGGAAAGCGGGGGAGGTGTGCTAATGGGCGCAGATTTTCTTTTCAGGGTGATGAAGACGTTCAAAGATTGACTGTCGTGATGGCTGCTTGCCACGGAGAATATACCGAAAACCACAGAATGGGTGAATGGAGATTATATGTTAAAGCAGTTACCAAAACAAACAACTAACCAGGGAGACATTATACCCAAAGCAACTCAGGAAGAATCAGACATGCCATAAGACACAACCATGCCTATGTAGAGAGATAGGGTGATGTTCCCTGTGCTTTTTGCTGTAGAATCCTCATGGGATGCATCTGAGACCAGAAGCCCACGACTGTCCTAGGAGGCTTTAGGAGCTGTCGATGTAACTGCTGATCTCACCTTTCCCCCTGGAGTGTTTGCTCTCTGCAGACGCCTGCCCTTCTCACAGACGCACCTACAAGGCTGCTTCCACGTCATCTGCCTCCTCCTCCAGCCTCCAAGCCTCACACCTGTACTCACACCTGGACTGCAAACCCAGCCTCGCTTTATTTTTAGTCCAGATTATACCCTAACTGGGTCAGCTGGAGCGCCTGGAGCCCCACACAACCCCCGTGGTCCTTCTGCTGGCCCCTGCTTCCAGACCCTCCTGGTGCCACCGGAAGAAAACCTGTCTGCTTTTATAGGGGCTAGACCCCAGTTGCCCAGGTTTTACCGAAAACAGCCCGAAGGTGGGAAAAGCAGGAGCTCCTTCGACCTGTCTACAACCAGTGCCATCTGCTGGCCAAACCGCAGTGCAGGGGACGGGGTGGCTCCCCGGCGCGCCTTTCCTTCCGGGACTTGGAGCCTGCCTTAGGGAGTGCCCGGAGCAATGTTCATCCCTCTTAGCTCTCTTGAGCTTGAGTTTAAACCAGACTTCTCTCCTACATTGAGTTGAGACCCAAGAGAAAAGGGCTGATGTCTTGCGTGTTGAGCTTGATGGAGTTTCACAAACCTCACTCTTGGTGCAGAATGCACCAGGTCAAGACACAGAGTGTGACTGTCCCTCAGCGACCTCCTCTGTGCCCCTTTTCACTCACTGCCCCCCACCCCCACAAGGAAGTCTTATTTGCACCAAGGACTGTGCTAAGCATTCTGCACGCATACCTGTCCTCCGCCCCACAAGGAGCCTGCGCACTCTTGCCTGAATCTGAGCAGTGAGTGGAAGGTACTCAGAGGTGCAGAGCCTGCAGCTGGCAGACCCCAAATCTCGTGACCCTTGACTGGTGGTCTCCTCGCTCCCTAAGCTGCTCTCCAGAGATGGTGTGAGCCAGGAGGAAACTGTCACACGCAGGCCTGTTCTCCATAAAGATCTGTCTTCACATCCAGCACGGGACCCCACATTGTTAGGTCATGGGGGCAGCGTCTCAGATCTTTGACACGGAAAAGGGCCCTTATCAGAGATCACCACACAGCCACCACGCTCCTAATGTCTAACAGCAAAGATAGTGCTCTCCGTTTTTGTGCTTTTTATAGAAATGGATTCATACCGTATGAGCTCTGTTGTATATAGATGCTTTTGCTCAATTTTATATCAGTGAAAGTCATCCATGTGGGTGCACATGGCTGCCCTTGTTCAAGCTCATGGCCATAGGACCGTCCATTGTGTGACTGCAGTGTGGTCGTCTGTTGTGCTGTTCATGGGCATCAGGGGAATTCGCAGATGGGAATTCTTAGCTGTTACGGTATGGCTGTCACAGACACTGCAGGGTGCCTGGGTCGTAGGGTCTGCCTGCGTTCCGCTTTGCAGATCCTGCCACAAACTTTCCACAAGTGCTTCTCCCAGTTTGCACTCCACCAAAAGATGGGAGCTCTGCTCATCAGATCCTCGCCCACACCTGGCATGGCCAGACCCTCCGATATAAATGCTGAATGATTCTAAAGGGAACCCTGAATGATTTCAGTGTCACCATCTATTTGGTAACATTTCTATTGTTCACACAGCCCCTGAGAGTGGACCACTCCCTTGGAGCCATCGTCTAGTTGGAGAACATTGCCTCAGCCCCTCCTGCGTGCTGGACTCCCGCTGCTGGTGCTAGAGAGACAGAAAAATAGCAGAAAGCTCTCTGTCCTGAAGGAGCTCCAGGGACCTTCTCTCTACAGGTAACGGCTCAGATGTCACGTCTGCAGACGGGCCTCCTGGAGCACCTGCCCCCAGCACCCGCTCCCTGTCTGATTTTCCTCATGGCACGTACATCACTGAAGGTACCTGGTTTCCTTGTCTATTGACGTAGTCGCCGTTCTCACGACAGCAAGAATCTCGTCTGCCTGGTGTTCTCTGTCCTCTCGCATAGTTTCCGCCACATAGCTGGCATTCAGTAAATATTTCTTGGGTGAGTAAACGATGGAGTAAGTGCCAGGAAGGGTGAGACCCAAGATCTTAGGTTCATGTCCTAACTCTGCCCCTAGAAGCTGCCTGGGACCTTCAGTAAACTATTTCAGTTTTCTTTTTCTTTTTCTTTTATTTTTTTTTAAGATTTCATTGACTGATTTGAGATAGAGAGGGAGAGAAAGCATGAGCTGGGGGGCGGAAGGAGAAGGAGGAGCCTGATGCGGGACTTGATCCCCAGACCCTGAATCATGACCCGGGCTGGAGGCAGACGCTCAAGCCACTGAGCCACTCAGGCGCCACAGTTATTTAAGTTTTCTGATCCTCATTTCCTCATCTATGAAACGAGAGTGCTTGAACTGGCAGAGGAAAGAACAAATGAGCTTTGCTGCTTCCGGCCGCGCATGGGAGAAGAATGAGGCACAAACAAGTCAGCTGCAAGAGAGAGGGAGCAGGGGTGGACCATAGAGAAGACTGTCGCCCCAGCAACTCCTCAGTCCTGCATGTATTAGATGCAAGATCACTATTGACAAGGAGCAGAAGAGGACTATACATTAACCGTATGCCTTGTAGATAAACAAGAAGGAATATGAGTTATACATTGATTACAAATCTTACAGATAAGGAGAGTAGGATATATATGGTCAAGCAGTATAGAATTTATAGTTGGATTAAGGGGATTATCTTGATTAACTGATTAACAGTAGGCTGTCTCCGAGGCAGGGGAGATGACATCCAAAAATGAAACAGGCCATGTTCCACCCTGAGCAGGCCAGGCGTTCCCGGTCAGCTTCCAAGACGTAAATCATCCTCTTCCTCAGAGACCTGTTGCTAATGCATGTTTTTCTTTTCTTTTCTTTTCAAAGATTTTATTTATTTATTTATTTATTTGACAGAGATCACAAGTAGGCAGAGAGGCAGGCAGAGAGAGAGGGGAAAGCAGGCTCCCTACTGAGCAGAGAGCCCGATGCGGGGCTCAGATCCCAGGACCCTGAGATCATGACTAGAGCCGAAGGCAGAGGCTTAACCCACTGAGCCACCCAGGTGTCCCTACTAATGCATGTTTTTCTTAAGATAACATTTTTTTTTTTAAAGATTTATTTATTTGACAGAGAGAAATCACAAGTAGACAGAGAGGCAACCAGAGAGAGAGAGAGAGGGAAGCAGGCTCCCTGCTGAGCAGAGAGCCCGATGCAGGACTCGATCCCAAGACCCTGAGATCATGACCTGAGCCGAAGGCAGCGGCTTAACCCACTGAGCCACCCAGGCGCCCCTTAAGATAACATTTAACCATGCTTGCCAGACTAGTACAGTTCTTCATGGGTGATATTTTAAGCAGTACATTGTTTTGAGGGATGGTTACAGAGCTTAAAGGTAGATTGAGAGAAATCACATAATCTGAAAAAGAGAGAAAATAGAATGAAGAAAAATTGAACCAAGCCTCAGAGAAATGTGGGACACCTTTGAGCACACCAACATATGTGTAATGGGAGTTTCAGAATGAAAAAAGAGAGAGAAAGGAGCAGAAAAAAATATTTAAAGAAATAGTGCCCCAAACTCCCAAATATAATCAAAGAAAAAAAAAACCCACATTAATCAAAATATCCAAGCATCTCAACGAACTATAAAGAGAAGTTTGCAAAGAGCTGTATACCCAGGTGCATATACTGTCCGGTATGCCTGTATACCCTGATACATCATGGTATGATTTTAACATAAGTTAAAAGACAAGACAAAGAAAACAAGTTTGAAAAGAGCAAAAGGGGCACCTGGGTGGCTCATTGGTTTAAGCCTCTGCCTTCAGCTCAGGTCATTGATCCCCACATTGGGCTCTCTGCTCAGCAGGGAGCCCGCTTCCCCCTCTCTCTCTGCCTGCCTCTCTGCCTACTTGTGATTCCTCTTTCTCTGTCAAATCAATAAATAAAGTCATTTAAAAAAGAGAGAGAGACAGAAAAGGGCAAAAGAGAGGCTCCCAGGTGGCTCAGTGGGTTAAGTGACTACCTTCTGCTCAGGTTATGATCCCGGAGTCCTGGGATCGAGTCTCGCATCAGGCTCCCCGCTTGGCAGGGAATCTGCTTCTTCCTCCAACCCTCCCCCCTCTCATGCGCTTTCCTCACTCTCTCTCTCTCTCAAATAAATAAATAAATAAATCTTAAAAGAGCAAGATAAAAATGACTCATCAACTACAAGGGAACCCAGATAAGATCTTTCAAATAGAGGGGCGCCTGGGTGGCTCAGTTGGTTGGACGACTGCCTTCGGCTCAGGTCATGATCCTGGAGTCCCAGGATCGAGTCCCACATCGGGCTCGCAGCTCCATGGGGAGTCTGCTTCTCCCTCTGACCTTCTCCTCGCTCATGTTCTCTCTCACTGTCTCTCTCTCAAATAAATAAATAAAATATTTTTTAAAAAATAAAATAAAATAAATTTAAAAAAATTTTAAAAAAAGATCTTTCAAAAAGAGTTATTTTATTTATTTCAGAGAGAGACAGAGTGCATGGGATAGGGAGGGAGAGTCAAACTCAAGTGGGCTCTGCTGAGTGCAGAGCCTGACATGGGGCTTGATCTTACCACCTTGAAATCATGACCTGAGCGGGAACTGAGAGTTGGATGCTCAACCGACTGCCCCACCCAGGTGCCCCAGGGAACAAAGATAAGATTAACAGCTAACTTATCCATGGAAACAACAGAAGGCCTCAAGGCAGTGGGATGATATTCCAAGTGGGGAAAAAAAAAAAAACAGTAGTAATCAACAGGGTGACCCTGGTATTACGGCATTGTTTGGATTCAGGAACTGTAAGTTCAGTGTCTGACCACAGGGGTTCCCTGAACACATTACCAGGGATCATATAGTATAGTTTCCTAATGCCTCTTTTGTGTTATTTCATCCGCCTTACCTGAGTTGACGGCAGCAGCTCAGTATTACTGAGGCAGAAAGTAAAAATCAGCCCTTCTGCACCGATCTGGAGGTTTAGCCAAAAGAAGCAAATGTCTCGGTTTGTGGTCCTTCCTAGGAAAAAGGCCTTCTACAAATGACTCTGTTGTAGTCATCAATTATTATGTATTCATTAAGCATCTACTGTGTGCTTGCTGGAAGCCATAGTCGTCCCATGGAACTCAACATCTGCCTGCAAGTACTCACAGAGTAGTGGGGGAGAATGGCACTCAGCCAATAGTCACACCAAGGACCATGCCAGCCGGTGAAGGAAGGATGTGAGAAGTACTAAGATCCTGGAGTTGGGATCGTTTATCCCAACCAAGGAGGTGGGAAGGCTTCCCTTAGAAAGTGATGGTTGAGCTGAGGTCTGGATGATGAGTAGGACTTCCCTCTCCCTCATAAATATGGGCAGGAAAAATGTTTCATGTGCCAAGGGCCTACGGCAGGAGGGAACAGGACAAGGACAGGGGGACCATAGGTTCACAGCCCTCTTGGGAGCTTTCGTGGTGTAATCTGGAACTGCCCCTATACACAGAGAGTAGGGAGAGACCAAAGAGCGAGCCAGGCCACTCCCAGTAGGTAGGTGACAAGTTTAATAATAGCAAAGGGAGGGGCGCCTGTGTGGCTTAGTCCATTGGGCCTCTGCCTTCAGCTCAGGTCACTATCCCAGAATTCTGGGATCAGGCCCCACAATGGGCGTCTCTGCTTGGCAGGGAGTCTGCTTCTCCCACTCCCTCTGCCAGCCACTCTGCCTACTTTTGCTCTCTCTCTTTCTGTCAAATAAAATCTTAAAATAATAATAGCAGGGGTGCTTGGGTGCCTCAGTGGGTTAAGCCTCTGCCTTCGGCTCAGGTCATGATCTCAGGGTCCTGGGATTGAGCCCCGAATTGGGCTCTCTGCTCAGTAGGGAGCCTGCTTTCCCCTCTCTCTCTGCCTGCTGCTCTGCCTGCTTGTGATCTCTGTCTGTGTCAAATAAATAAATAAATAAAATCTTAAAAAATAATAGCAAAGGGAACTTACATATGAGACTTGTCTTGGGACGCAACAGGACAAGTATTACACTCACCCACCAGATCTAAAAGCTTAAAAGGGACACCTGGGTGGCTGAGTCACCCAACCCCACCCGCCAACCCCAGAGCCTCCAGTGGGCCAGTACAGGTACGATTTTCTCTTTAAAAAAATTTCTTTTAAATACTAGTCCTGCGGGACGCCTGGGTGGCTCAGTTGGCTAAGCAGCTGCCTTCGGCTCAGGTCATGATCCCAGCGTCCTGGGATCGAGTCCCACGTCGGGCTCCTTGCTCAGCAGGGAGCCTGCTTCTCCCTCTGCCTCTGCCTGCCATTCTGTCTGCCTGTGCTCTCTCTCTCCCCCTCTCTCTCTCTGATAAATAAAATCTTAAAAAAAAAAAAAAATACTAGTCCTGCATTTCAGAACCAGGAACGGCAGTTGCCTTGTTTATTTTTCCCACCTAACCACCAAGGAGACGGAGGTGGGTGGGGCCGGGGAGATCTGATGGGATTGGGACAGGTTGCTGCACCTGGTGAGCTCACCCCCCACCCCCACCTGCCACCCTCGCCCTCCCCCAGTAAGGAGAATGTCCAGACTGCAGGCAGCCAGGAACGGCACACTTTCACCTCCGACTCTGACCCTTCACCCACAGTCCTCCCTGGCACCCGGTTCTTCCTGGAGCTACAGTGGAAAGGGGACTTTCTTCATAGCTTTCCTTCGTAGCTATTTTATGCAACATGAAAAATGGCTTGTCTGGGCAAAGTGGACAAATGGCACATTAGAAAATGGATTTAAGGGGCGCCTGGGTGGCTCAGCGGGTTAAAGCCTCTGCCTTCGGCTCGGGTCATGATCCCAGGGTCCTGGGATTGAGCCCCACATCGGGCTCTCTGCTCCGCAGGGAGCCTGCGTCCTCCTCTCTCTCTGCCTGCTTCTCTGCCTACTTGTGATCTCTGTCTGTCAAATAAATAAATAAAATCTTTAAAAAAAATGGATTTAATTGTTGACGTCTGTTTATTTGGGAGGGAAAAATACTGTTAATGGTCATCTCCAATCATGTTAATTGGCCTCTGGCTTCTATCGGCCGTGCAAAGAATGTCCAGTGACAAGTTCGCCCTGAAATTGTCTGATTGGGGATTCTGCCATCAGGCCTCGGCTGATGCTTCCTGGTGACCGAAGGGCAGGGTCACCTCCTGGGGACAGCAGTCCCTCCAGGAAGCAAGGCACAGCCTGTGGAGCCACACTGTGTCCTCTTACACTCAAACGGCCGGGTCTTCGGCTCTTTTGTTTCTATAAAAAGCGTTTTATTCCCAGACCTAAAATGACATAATCTTTAAAGTTTACCAGTCCTCTCAAGTCTAACGCATTGGCTTTATTTATTTATTTATTGCATTTTATCACTACTGTTTTGGTTTTGCGGCACCAAACACAGCTTTCCCAGATCTTGCCATTCTATAATGTACAATGAGTGAACTCCCGTGTGTCCATAGGCGCAGATCGGTGGTATGCATGTGTGCGTTGCGTACCCAGTATACAGTGGTGTATACTGTATGTGGCTGGTGTCGTGTGGAACGGGCCACACAGGGTATCCTTGTGGGGTGGGGGAGGGGGCGTTGGGGGCCGACTACCCTCCCGGCCTGATGAAATGAGTGCCCATTGCTCTCTCTCATTTTGTCCTGTTTTAGTATGTTTCTAACTCCTATCCCCTCCCTGGAGTGTGGCTGGTCTGGCTGGCAGAAGAACCGGCTGGGTGGGGAGCCTTTCCCAACAATGCTGGCGGTCGGTGGAGGGGGGGTTACATCTGATGAGTGAAGGGGACCCAGGAGCCCCCCGGGAGGCTCCGCGACGTTAGGGCGGCCTTGAATTGCTAGGTCTTCCAGCACAATGAGGAGACCCCAGGCACGTCTGGAGGGGTTAAGTTAGAAGGGCTTACTGAACTTGGGTCCATGTTGGGTAATGGGGGAGTGTTGGGGACTGGCGCTGTTGGAAAGCGGACATGATTCTGCGATGGGGTCTCCTACTCAACCTCATCTAGAAGGCAGGAGGCCTAAAGGAGCGCTAACGCTCTAGCAGGTCAAGAACCAGTGGTCACTCCTATGAGTCTGGACAGGGGGCTGTCTGGTCACGTTTGTGGTGGGAACAACACGCGTGTTTTTATTTGAGTTCAGACACGATTGCAGCTGGTCTTGGTTTGGGTGGGCTTATCATGGGGGCTTGGGGGGCTAGTGTTCCATGAAGTTGTTGGTGTCCGCAGGAGCATTTGAAAGGCCTCCCAGTGGCCCCAGGACCCCCAGTGCCAGGCCAGTTCCCAATTCAGGAGATGCTTTTCTCTCCCTCCACATCCTGAGTAGCCAGAGGTATCCACAGCTGGTCCTCAGAAGCTTGGTCTCCAGTATGCAGAGCCTTGCCACGCCCCACTGTTGCCGGTCAGGAGCCTGTTCCAAGAGTGTCCTTGCAACTGGTCACGGGTTACATCCTCCCTCTGGCTGCCCCCTGTCCTGCAGAGTGATTTGTTCTGGCCTCTCACTTGTGGGTTGCTGCTGCTTACCAGAAACAAGCCTGGCTCCTGGCTCTGGTATTAGGTCTTGAAGACTGGGACCTCGATAGCCAAACCCAGGCTGTGAAAACCTGCCCCAGAGGGCAGCTGGCTTTGCCTAGAGGGCCTGGTGGCTCTTCCTTTTTCTTTTTTTTTTTTAAAGGATTTTATTTATTTATTTGACAGAGAGAAATCACAAGTAGTCGGAGAGGCAGGCAGAGAGAGAGAGAGGGAAGCAGGCTCCCTGCTGAGCAGAGAGCCCAATGCGGGGCTTGATCACAGGACCCTGAGATCATGACTTGAGCCGAAGGCAGAGGCCTTAACCCACTGAGCCCCCCAGGTGCCCCATGGCTCTTGATTTTTAAAGCCTAGTCACAAACTGTTCTACTTGACCCATCGTGTTTATGTAGCATTTACAGAGGTGCTGCAAGAAAGACTGTTTAAGCATGAGTCCCCCCCACCCCTGCTGGGTTGGCAACAAGAAATTCGGGGCTTCGTGATCCGCTCATGAATGTGCATTCCCCCTGCTTCTCTGGGATGGCATTTGTGTCGTTTATGACTTCCGCTAGTGTCAGAGACACGTTTGGGATGGGAAAGGTCGTCCGTCCACATTACCTCTGTGTGGGCACCACAGCTGGCCGATGTGCTTGAAGAGACAGTGGCCCTGGCGACCTGTGCTTGCATCTTCCCCGAGGTTTCTGGGTGTTTTCGGGGAGACGGGAT
Source organism: Mustela lutreola (assembly GCF_030435805.1). NCBI lineage: Eukaryota > Metazoa > Chordata > Mammalia > Carnivora > Mustelidae > Mustela > Mustela lutreola. The sequence continues at coordinate 20,102,878 of NC_081306.1, read as the reverse complement.
CCACTGGAGGGGTGGTCGGTTTAAACATCTGGGAATCTCCCAGAGGCGTCCTGAATGCCCAGGATAAGTGAGTGCATGGCAGGGGGCTAAGAGCCCAATGCCTGACGGCCACGGAGCAAGGAACATCCAACAGCCCCAGCTGCTGTAATGACAAAGACGGGCAGTCACGGGGGTGACATCAATGGAGGGAAATCGGAACTCCCATAGCTGGGGGCAGGATGTAAAATACTACAGCCACTGTGGAAACCATCTGGCTGTCGCTCAAAGCCTTTAACACAGACTCCGCGTCTGAGCCAGCAGTTCCGCCCCAGCCATCGACACCAAGTCACTGAAGGCTTGTACAACCCTCCGTAGCAGCAGCGTCCCCGAGAGTGAACAGGCAGAATTGGCCCAAATATCCATCCGAGGGTGGACGTGTTAAAAACTGGTCTGTCCACACAACGGAATAGGATCCAACCCTAGGAAGGAATGACCCCTGCTACATTGTACTACAAAGTGTCGACCTGTGCTACAGCGTGGGTGAGCCTGGAAACCATGATGGGGGGAGAAACCAGTTGCAAAAGGCCACACGTAGGATGATTTCATTTATGCAAAACGTCCAGAAGAGGCAAATCTGTACTGACAGAAAGTAGGTTAATGAGTGCCAGGCCCCGGGGGGCGGGGGATAGGGGAGTGCGTGCTCATGGGTACGGAGTTCCTTGTTAGAGTGATGTGCTGACGTTGACTGCAGTGATGATTACACAACTCTGTGACCTACTACAGTCACAGGATTGTATGCTTTAAATGGGCGGATGGTATGGTGTGGGGAAGATAGCTCAGTAAAGCTGTTACCCCCCCCCCCCAAAAAAAAAGTATCCAAATGGGATCCAGACTGAGCTGGGGACATCAGTACCGTTTTTCCCAGCAGGAGTGGGTCTCTGTGTGTTTTCTTACCTCTTGAGATGGGCAGATTCCTTTAATGTAATGCAGTTTTTTCAAAAAGATCATTTATTTATTTGACAGAGATCACAAGTAGGCAGAGAGGCAGGGGCTCAATCCCAGGACCCTGGGAGCATGACCTGAGCTGAAGGCAGAGGCCTTAACCACTGAGCCCCCCAGGCGCCCCAACATGTATTATTTCTGTGTACACACACACACACACACACACACTCTCTCTCTCTCTCTCTGCCCCTCCCGGCAGCAACCTCACGTGGAAGGGCTTATTTCCAATTTAGCAGACAGGGAAGCTGAGACTCACGGGGGTTAAGTCATTTGCGCAGGTCACACCACTGTTGACAAAGAGTCACGCACTCATCTCCATAAACCCAGGGTGGACAGGTGCTCGGCTTTCTGTGAGGGAAGCTGGGGGAGATTGCCCCTTAGCCAGTGACACTCCAGAGCGGGGCTCCTGCCACCCACAGTATATAATCGTCGTGTATCGTGCCCGGAATGGTGAGGTGGGCCCGGAGTTGGGGCCCCAAGGGTTAAGCCAGGGACATTCCCTGCAGACTTCCCTCAGAGACCAGGACAAGCAGGCTGCCGTTTTCTTGTCCAAGAATTGACATAAGAGGGGCCTGACCACATAGGGCCCCAAGTGGTTTTCCAGTTCTGCAGCAGCTGGCTCCCAGCAGTGCCCTCAGGACACTGGGGTGTTCCAGAGCTCTGGCTTTAGGGGGCAGCAGAGCAAGTTTTGGCAAGAGGGTCCTCATCGGTGCCCCCCACCCCACCGTGGGCAGGGCCATGCCTGGTTCAGACCTGTGGGAAGCCAGCTGCCTCTTCCCCTTTTTACCCCCTCCCCGACCCGGGCCAGAAACCCGAACACCTGTGGAGCATTTGCCAGCGGGTCTGGAGATCAGCTTTGCTCCTCAGACTCTTCTCAAAACCCAGGCTCTCCCAACTCCAAGAACTCTCTCCTGTCCCAATTCTAGAGGCTTCCAAGGAGTGAGCTGCCTCTCCATCACCTTCACTGCATGTTTCTTGGAAGGGGTCGTCAGTCTCCCATCGCGGAAGGGCTTGAAATGAAAGGCTGACGTCCGTCTGTTCAAACACCCAGCACCTTCTCCTTGAGTGCCCACCGAGCCCTACTCGGGCTCTCGGAAGCACGAGCACTCGCCCACGTTCTCTGGTGTCCTAGCAACCAGAAGCTCTCATCTGGGCTCCAGCTGGGACAGGGGCCATTTTCTCCCTGACTGCCATGATCCGCCGCCTCCCCGGGCCTCAGGGGACCTGTCCGGACAGCTGGTGGGTTCCCTGAAAGCCACTGCTCATCCCCACGGATGCCCAGAAGCCCAGCCCCACCGAGCCTCCCAGCGGGATGAGCTTCTCACTGACGTTCTCCGAGCTGGTCAACATCGCCGTCCCGCAGTGCGGGGTGGTGAACTTCAAGGCTCTGCACGTCCTGCTTCAGGGCATCCTGGAGCACATCCACATGGCCGAGCTCAAGAAGGTCCTCTCGGGAGATGAGGATTTTCTCCAGTCCTCGCCAGCGGTGTTCATGCCCCGGGAAGCGGACGCCCAGCCCGTCCTCAGCCCCATGAAGAGGCTCAGCAATGTGTTTGACCATGTGGTGAGCCGCATCGACAAGATGGAGAGCCAGCTCGCCGAGCTGCAGGACCTGCCCTCCACTGCCCAGCTGCTGGAGAGAAGCCGCGGCAAGGGCCAGCCTGCCCAGGACCTGTGGCACCTGATCAAGCTCCGGAAGATGGTGGAGGGCAATGAAGAAGCCACGGCAAAGGTAAACCACCTGGCCTCCAGAAGCTTCCTGCCCTCCTTGCTCTCCTCCCAGGCGTCTGTTCCCGTATACCCCTTGTGATGGGCTGTCCCAAGACGCAGGAGCAGGAATGGAGCTTTGGAGTCAGGCAGAGCCAAAGCTCCAAGCTTGTGCCCTTTGTCAAGTGTGGAGGAAAGAAGCTGGACACAAAAGACCATATCTGGTATGATTCCGTTTGTGTGAAACAGGCAAATCCGTAGAAACAGAAAGTGGACTGGTGGTTTGCCAGGGACCTGGGGAAAGTTGCAGGGGGGAATGGGGAAGGATAGCCTAGTGGTTATGAGGTCTCCTTTTGCAGTGATGAAAAGAGTTTGGAAACACCTAATTTCTCCCACCCTCTGGTTCCCTAATCTCCTCCTTCCCCTTCACGCTCAAGGATCTGTTTGGCTCCCTCCCCAGGGAATCCCCTAGAAGGAGCACCAAACTCCAGGTGAGCCCCTTTGATCTTCACAGCACCTCTGTAAGATAGGTGCAGTTCCTGTCCCCAGCTTACAGGTGAGGAATTGAAGCACTGAGAGGTTAACCCAGGTGAAGTCACACGGTGTCAGAAAATGGGAAGCTGGTGCAAACCAGGGGCCAAGAGAGTTGGTGAAAGGCATAGGAAGGTGGATTGCTGAGTTGCTATCACTTACCCACTGGGCGGGGGAGGACTGTGGTTTCCTCCTCTCAGGATTGGCTCGGGGTTGATACTAAACCACATCATGTGTGGGAGGCGCTCAGCACGGAGCACGAGGTGTTCTGGGCATCCAATCAGCGGTCACTGTTAGTATTATCCAGAGACTTGAACTGAGCAGGGAAACCGGGATGCCCGGGACCTCAGCACCGGAGCCCTGAGGGACAGGGAGGGGGTGCAGTCTGGCCAAGGTGGGCTGAGAGGCAGGGCAACACAGACCAAGGTTAAACCAGGTGCCCAGTGAAGGAGCCAGACACACAGGACTGCGTGCTTCTGTTTCCATGAAACATCAAGAACAGGCAAATTGGTAGCGATAGAAAGATTAGCGTCTGCCAGGGGCTTGGCGGTGGGGGGCTATGGGAGTGACTGCTGATGGGGTTTCTCTTCAGGGTCATAAAAATGTCCATAAACTAGATAGTGGTGACAGTTGCCAACCTTGTGAATGTACTAAATGCCACTGAAATTCTTCGTGTTAACACACACACACACACACACACCCCGGAGATTGGCAGAATCGACCAGAAGAAAAAAGGCATGATCTAACTATACTGTCTACAGGAGACGCATTCTAGATTCAAAGACCAATAAGTTGAAAGTAAAAGGACAGAAGAAAGATATTCTCTGCAGGCAGCAACCGGCAGAGAGCTGGAGTGGCCACACGGCTCGTGTCAGACAAGACAGACTGGAAGACGGGAATTGTTGCTAGAGACAAAGAAGGCAGCATGGGTGGCCCAGTTCAGGTTACAGAGGCCTCGGAGGCTGGAAACGTGGGCACAGTGTCCGAGCATCCTGCCCCCAGCCTGACTTGATGGGTAGAGGCTTCTAGAATGCACAGTACCCAGAGTAACCCAGCCAGCTCGTGAAGGGGGCTGTCAGGTCGGACATGGGTGTGTAGCCTTCACAAGACTGTTTGCACACCTAGGGTTAGAGAAGGTGCCGCCCCCAGGCCTGGCTGAGGTTGCTGGGGTTACCACAATGACCGCCTCCCAGCCCCTCCCCTTCAAGGGGGTTGCCATGGTAGCTGGCTCCGGGATGGTACAAGCTGCTTAGCTGAGTGCACCAACCAGCTGGTCCGACTAGCAGACCCAATGTCCTGTCGATGTCCAGGTCACTTCAACTGCCCCTGACCCCCCCTTCCTTTGGGGTTGGCTGAGTTAGTGTCCTCCGCCGTCCTTTACAAACACCTGTGCAGGTGTGACAGCCCCAAGTGGGGAAAAACTAGTCTGCCAGCCCTAGCACCCATCCCAGAAGGGCTTAATGGTGCCCAGAAAACTAGGCCGGCAACAAGGAGGCTCTTGAAAGAAGGTTTGCAGGGCTCCACAGGTACGGTTAGCACACTGCCAGATCTGGGGCTCCGGCACCGCAACAAGTCCTTACTAAAGGGACTGGGGTTGCAGTGTCCCTTGTGCTCACGGATAATTGTCTGGGGTGAAGACCGTTGTGCACTGGGGGATGTAGGATGGCAGGCCTGGCCTGTACCGTCCAGGTGCCAGGAGTGACCCCTGGTGGTGACAACCAAAACTGTCTGCAGTCTTTGCAAAATGCCGGCTGGAGGCCAAGTTGTCCCCATTGAGAACTGCCAAGGGAGGAAATCTGGGCTCCCCTTGCTCGCAGTATGTGCTTGTCCTTGAAGCCCCCTTGGGAGGCTCCGACCTGGCTTCCAAGACTGTTGGAGCACCAGCCCCACCTGTGTCGCGCTCCCAAAATTGCAGATTCCCAGGCCCTGCCCTCACCTCTCAGTGGCTCACAGCCAGTGGCTCCCAGACCCTGCCCAGAACCGGAGTTTTATTTACTTATTTTTAAAAGATTTCATTTATCTATTTATTTGAGAGAGAGAATGAGACCGCATAAGCAGGGGGAGTGGCAGAGGGAGAGGGAGAAGCAGAAACCCCACTAAGCAGGGAGCCGGAGGAAGGGCTCAATCCTAGGACCCTGGGATCATGACCTGAGCCGAAGGCAGAGGCTTACCCACTGAGCCACCCAGGCGCTCCCACTCCCAACAAAATTAACAGTTCCCAAATAGACTGTGTTGAACTTTTCCCAAGTTTTCCTAAAACAAAAAAATTTTTTATAGTTTCTTTGGAATGTATTCATGCATATATTCATATGCATACCAGAATATTCATCCTTTTAAAGGATATGGTTCGGAGTGCCTGGCTGACTCAGTCTGGAGAGCGTGTGACTCTTGATCTCAGGGTCATGAGTTCAAGACCCACGTTGGGCATGGAGCCTACTTAAAAATTTAAAAAGTGACAGGGCGCCTGGGTGGCTCAGTGGGTTAAGCCTCTGCCTTTGGCTCAGGTCATGATCCCAGGGTGCTGGGATTGAGCCCTGCATAGGGCTCTCTGCTCAGCAGGGAGCCTGCTTCCTTCTTTCTCTCTGCCTGCCTCTCTGCTCACTTGTGATCTCTATCAAATAAATAAATAAAATCTTAAAAAAAAATTTTTTTAAAGTGTACAGTTCAGGTATTTTAGCCTATTCACGAAGTTCTGTGAATATTACACTCAATTTTAAGACATTTTCAACAGCTCCCCAAAACCCCTTAACCATTAGCTATCATTCTCCTTCCTGCTCCTCCTTGAGCCCCACTTTTGCACGTACTGTGGTGTCTTCAGGGTTCATCCACACTGTCCCGTGTATCAGTGCTTGATTCTCACCATTGCCAAGTGTATTCCATGGGACGGATAGACTACTTTTGTTCACTAGTTGGCGAACATTTGGCTGTTTGCACCCACAGGCTGTTAGGAGTCGGGGCCCTTATGACCCGTGGGGCTCACAATTTCCTGTGGACATAGCTTTTCATTTCTCCTGGGCATGTACCTCGTGATGGAGTTGCTGGATCATAGGATCACTCTGTGTTTCAGGTTTGAGGAACTGCCAGGCTGTTTTCCAAAGCAGCTGCACCATTTTGTGTTCTCACTCGCAGTGTCTTAGGGCTCCAATTTCTCCACCTCCTCACCAACACTTGTTAGTTTCTGCCTCTTGACTCTAGCCACCCTCGTGGGTAGGAAGTGTACCTTATTGCGGTTTTGATTTGCCTTTCCCTGGTGACTAATTGTGTTGAGCATCTTTTCATGTGGCTAGCAGCCACTCACATCTCTTCTTTGGAGGAATGTCTGTTCAGATTATTAGCCCAGTTGTAATTGGGTTGCCATTCTGTTGTTGAGTTGTAATTCTCCGTATATGGGGCGCCTGGGTGGCTCAGTCGGTTGAGTGTCTGGCTCTTGGATTTGGCTCAGTTCCTGATCTCAGGGTCCTGGAATCGAGCCCTGAGTGGGGCCCCATGCTCAGCGGGGAGTCTGCTTGAGGATTCTTTCTCCCTCTGGCCCTCCCCCTTCTCATACACACGTGCTTACACATGCTCTCTCTCTCTAAAATAAATAAGTCTTTTAAAAAAGTTATTTATATACTCTGGATATGTGATGCCATGTGTGTGATTTGTACATTTTTTAGAGATTGTATTTATTTGTCAAAGAGGGAAGGGGAGAGAGAGAGAGCACAGAAGGGGGAGTGGCAAGCAGAGGGAGAAGCAGGCTCCCTGCAGTACAAGGAGCCTGTTGCAGGGACTCGATCCCAGGACCCAGGGATCATGACCTGAGCTGAAGGCAGACTCCTAATCACTTGAGCCACCTAGGCTCACTTTATTGACGGTTTCCTTTGATATGCAAAGTTTTAAATTTTGCTGAGATACAACATACACATCTTTCTTTTGTCACATGTTTTTGATGTGGTGTTGGCTTGTGCTTTTGGTGGCATATCTAAGAAACCACTGCCTGACCAAGGTCATGAATATTTACAACTACATTCTCTCCTCCAGTACAGGAGTAAATGGTTTTTGGTTTATCTGTTTAGGTCTAGGAGCCATTTTCACTTAGTTTCTATATATGGTGTGAGGTAGGAGTCCAGCTTCACTCGTGGGGATATCCAGCTGTTCAGTACCATTTGTTGAGGACAGCTCTTTCCCTTTTGATTTGTTTTGGCACTCTTACTGAAAATCAATGGACTATGGATGGGAGTGTTTATATCTGGACTCCCAATTCCCTTCCATTGTTCTTTGTATCTTTCCTTATGTCAATAGCACACTGTCTTGATTCCCTTAGCTTTGCAGAAAGTTTAGAAATTAGGAAGTGTGAGTCTTCCAGCTTTGTTTTTCTTTTTTCAGATTGTTTGGCTAGTCTGAGTCCCTTGTATTAACATACAGATTTTAGGATCAGGCTGTGAATTTCTATGAAAAAGAACACACTGGCGTCTTTATAGGGATTCAGTTTAATCTGCACATCAGTTTGGGAAGTGATCCCAAGAAACACATAACATACGGTGCTATTTACATATCAGTCAGATTTATTGGGATATAGTTCATAGACCATACAACTCACCCATTGAAGGAGTGGACAACTCAGTGTTTCTAGTCTGTTCACAGAATTGTACAACCATCACTACAGTCAATTTTAGAATATTTTCACCATTCCCAAAAGAAACCCTTTACCCTTTTTCACCATTCTGTTCACTCATCCCCCATTCCAGATCACCCCTAGCCCTAAGTAACCACTAATCTGCTTTCTGTCTCTATAGTTTTGTTTATTCTAGATGGTTCATATACATGGAGTCATGTAATTTTGTCTTTTGTGTTTGGATTATTTTTTTTTTTTTTGAGAGAGAGAGAGCACACGCACATGAGCAGGACAGGGGAGGGCTGAGGGAAAAGGGGAGGGAAAAGCAGACTCTCCCTGAGCAGGGAGCCTGGCTTTGGGCTCCATCCTAAGACCCTGGCCATCATGACCTGAGCCAAAGGCAGACACTAACTAAGCCACCCAGGTGCCCTGTTTGGATTTTACTTAGTATCATATTTGTGAGGTCGTCTTTCTGGAATCAGTACTTCCTTCCTTCTTATGGTTGAATATATCACGTTTTACTTACCCATCTGCCAGTTGATTGACATTTGGATCATTCCCACTTTCGACTATTATGAATAATGCTGCTATAAATATTCATATACAAGGTGGTGGACCCATGTCTTCATTTCTCCTGGATATATACCTAGGAGTAGACTTGCTGGGTCATTTGGTAACTCTGTGGTCAACCTTCTGAGGAATTGCTGCACTGTTTCCTAAAACGCCCATTCCGTTGTGCATTCCCACCATTTCTCCACATCCTCACCAACACTTTACTATTTGGCTTTTGATTCTAACCATCCTTGTGGTTATGAAGTGGTATTTCATTGTGGATTCTGTTTCCCTGATGATTAATAATGTTGAGCATCTTCTCATGTGCTTATTGTCCATTTGAATATTATCTTTGGAAGAATGCCTGTTCAGATTTTTGCCCACTTTATTTGGGTTTTCTTTCTTTCTTTCTTTCTTTTTTTTTAAGATTTTATTTATTTATTTGACACACAGAGAGAGAGATCACAAGTAGGCAGAGAGTCAGGCAGAGAGAGAGAGAGAAGCAGGCTCCCCGCTGAGCAGAGTCTGATGCAGGGCTTGATCCCAGGACACTGAGGGCAGTGGCCCAATCCACTGAGCCACCCAGGCATCCCTATTTGGGTTTTCTTATTTGTTGTTGGATTCAGTTTACTGGCATTTTGAGGATTTTTACATGTATATTCTAGGTTTCTTGTGATGTCTTGGTCTGATTTTAGTATCAGGGTAATACTGGCCTCATAGAGTAAGTTTGGAATTCTTCTATTTTTTGGAAAAGGCCGTGAAGAATTAGTATTAATTCTCCATTAAATTTTTGATAGAACGGGCACTTGGCTGGCTAAGTTGGTAGAACAGGTGACTCTTGATCTTGGGGCTGTAAGTTCGAGCCCCACACTGGATGTGGAGATTACTTAAAATTTTAGGGGGCACCTGGGTGGCTCAGTGGGTTAAGCCTCTGCCTTTGGCTCTGGTCATGATCTCAGGGTCCTAGGATCGAGCTCCACATCAGGCTCTCTGCTCAGTGGGGAGCCTTCTTCCCCCTCTTTCTCTCTGCCTGCCTCTGCCTACTTGTGATCTCCCTCTCTGTCAAATAAATAAATAAAATCTCTTAAAAAATAAATAAATAAATAAATGTGTGATAGAAATCATTGGACCTGGGACTCTCTTTGTGGTATTTATTATTATTATTATTATTATTATTATTACTGTTTCAGTGTCTTCACTTGACTTAGGTCTATTCAGGTTTTCTATTTCTTCTTGAGTCAGTTTTGGTGGCTTATGTCTTTCTAGGAATTTGTCCATTTCATCCAATTTAACTAATTTGTTGGCCCACGGTTGTTCATAGCATTCCTTAATAAGTGGTTTTATTTTTGTAGGATCAGTAGTAATATTCTCTCCTGTATTTCTGATTCTTCTCTTTTTTTTTTTTTTTTCTTGGTCAGTCTCACTAAAGATCTGCTAACTTGGTTGATGTTTTCAAAGAACCAGCTTGTAGTTTCATTGATTTCCTCTCTTATTTTTCTGTTCTCTATTTCATTAGTTTCCATTTTACTCTTTATTGCTTTTGTTTTTCTACATGCTTCAGGTTTAATTTGGTCTGCTTTTTCTCAATATCTTAAGGTTAGCTTTACCTGCATCCTATAAGTTCTGGTATGTTATGTTTCCATTCTAATTCATCTCAAAGTGTTGTTTGTTTGTTTGTTTGTTTAATTTTGTTGATGATCTCTTCTTTGACCCATTGGTTATTCAAGAGAGTGCTATTTAATTTCCATTTACTTGTGAATTTCCAATAGTTTCCTCTGTCACTGATTTTTTCTTTAAATCTTTTGTGGTCAGAGTACACATTTTGCATGATTTCAGTCCTTTTAAAATGTATTGGGACTTTAAAAAAATGTATTGGGACTTGTTTTAATGACTAGCATACTGTCTGTCCTATAGAATGTTTTCTGTATGCTTGAGGAGAATGTGTGTCTTGCCATTATTGAATGGAGTGTTCTATAGGTGTCTGTTATGTCTACTCGGTTTATCATGTTGTGCAAATCTAGGGGTACCTGGGTGGCTCAGCCAATTAAGTGTCTGACTTTGGCTCAGGTCATGATCTTGGGGCCCTGGGATTGGGCCCTGCTTTGGGCTCTGTGATCAGTGGGGAGTCTGCTTCTGCCTCTCCCTCTGCTCCTCTCCCTGCTCATTACGTTCTCTCTTTCAAATAAATAAAATCTTTAAAAACAAAAAAACAACAGTGTTGTGCAAATCTATTTCCTTGTTGCTCTTCTATCTAGTTGTTTTATTCATTATTGAAAGTGGGGTATTGAAGTCTCCAACTATTCTTGCTGAATTGCCTATTTCTTCTTTCAGCTATGTCCATTTTTGCTTCATATATTTTGGGGCTACATTGTTAGGTATATATATTTTTGTAATTATTATATCTTCCTGATGCCTTGACCATCTTATCTTTATAAGTGTCCCCGTGTATCTCCTAGCTACAATTTTTGTCTTAGAGTCTATTTTATCCAATATTAGTATAGCCATGCCAGTTCATTGTTTTTAAGGATTTTATTTATTTATTTGAGAGAGAAAGAGTGTGACAGAGAGAGCCTGAGCAGAAATAGTGAGGGAGAGAGAAGCAGAAGCAGACTCTCTGCTGAACAGGGAGTCCCACTTGGGACCTGGGATGACGACCTGAGTCAAAGGCAGATGCTTAACCCACTAAGCCATCCAGGCACCCCTCTAGTTCTCTTTTGATTACTGCTTGCATGGTATATTTTTTAATGGCTCTTTGTTTTTGACCTATTCGTATCTTTGACCATACATTATGTCTTTTGTAGACAGCATGAGGTTAGATTGTGTTTTCTTATCCATTTTTCCAATGTCTGCCTTTTAACTGAGAGTTTAATGCATTTACATGTAATTAATTACTGGTAAGAAGGACTTTTGCTATCTTGCTGTTTGTTATTTTTGTTAGCTGAATGCCTAAACTATGCACTGGGCCCTTCATATACATTATCACATTTTTTTTTCATTATCACATTTTTAAAAGATTTTATTTTTTGGGGAGAGAGAGCACAAGCCCAGGGAGCAACAGGCAGAGGGAGAAGAGGCTTCCTGCTGAGCAAGGAGCCCAGCACAGGATTCGAGCCCAGCACCCTGGGATCATGACCCAAGCCAAAAGCAGATGCTTAACCGACTGAGCCACCTAGATGCCCCTCATCATGACATTTTTAAGACTCATTTTATGATTATGGAATCTAAAACCTGGGAAGACGCATTTATGATCCCAGTCGAGGGGGGAGCTGAGCCAGGAGCCCTCAGCTCCATGAGTGGCTTCCTCACTGGTCCTCTGGCCTCCACCCTTCCCCTCTCAGAGCCAATCTACACATGCAGCCAGAGAGACCCTTTAGAAGTGTAACTCTGATCATAATTCCCTTGCTGATGTTCCAGTGACTCCCACTGAAAGTCCTGACATGTGTCTTAATGAGACTCCTGGTTAGTGAATGTGTTCAAATGCAGAGTTGTCTCCGCCCCACCCAGGTCACCTGAGAGCTGAGCGCTGTTGACTCCAGTGTCGTTTGCTGGCCTCTGAGCATGTTCCAGCCCAGGCCTTGGTAGAGCCAAGAGGACTTCTTGGATCATGGCCAACAATAGACAGCTCCTGGACTTGACATACTTTTTCCCCCAGCCACACCCAACTTCACATTTTCCCTTCTTCTTTCCCTTTAGTCCATGAAGACTCTGCAGGATTTGCTTACTGACATTTGTGCACTCAAGGGCACCACTGAAACTCTCAGAGAGGATCTGGACAGACTGAAGGACATGGTTGACAAGGTAGACCCTCTCCAGCATCCTCTGTGCTGGCCATGCTGCTTGGACCTCAGGTGGTTGGCGTGATAGTACACATCTAGGGTGCCTGTTTTTTGTCAAAGAACACAGCTATGAGAGCTGGAGAAGGGGTTTGACAAGGCCCAGCCAGTTGGCCCATCCCACTAAACTCTCCATGGCTTCCACCCTTCTGTGTTAGGACATCATTTGTAGATAACAGAAACCTGGTTCATTCTGGCTCAGGCAGAGAGAATTTAGTGTCTCATTTTCTAAAAATTCCACAGTTACCTTCAGGTACCACCAGACCTAGGTGCTCCATCAACATCTCTCTGTCAGTGATGTTTTCCTGTGGGTTGGCTTCATTCTCAGGCAGGTATTCCCGAAGACTCCAGGCTGGCCATCCACCAACATAGCAGAAAGAGAACAGCTTTTCCTATTCTATAAAGCTCCATTCACCCTGAAAAGTAGAATAAACCTAGCATAGGCATACAGTCTATCTCCCTTGGGAGTCACAAGGACATCAGCTCAGGTATATACTCACTCCTTACCATGATGTAGAAGGACACAGAGTCCCTAAAGCATGAGTCATTGGTGAGTCAGAGCTGGGCTCTGACAGGCTGGAATTGCAGCTAAAATTTTCAACTTGCCCCCAGATAGCATGGTTTAATGTATTAGCCCTAATTCACAGGTCAGTATACACATTTGATTGTCATGGCAACTGTGAGAACTTGGTCTGGGTTGCTTCCTCTGAGAAGAAAGGGCATCACAAAACACTAAAAAAAACCCTACACAAAACAAACCAAAAAACACAAACAAACCAAAACACTAAAATGGTTCCTTCAACAAATCTGTTGGAGGGAAAAATACCTCCTCAGCCTACCTCCTGGAGATTCTTTTTTTTTTTTTTTTTAAGATTTTATTTGTTTATTTGACAGACAGAGATCACAAGTAGACAGAGAGGCAGGCAGAGAGAGAGAGAGGAAAGCAGGCTTCCTGCTGAGCAGAGAGCCCGATGTGGGACTCGATCCCAGGACCCTGGGATCATGACCTGAGCCGAAGGCAGCGGCTTAACCCACTGAGCCACCCAGGCGCCCCTTGGAGATTCTTTTTTTTTTTTTTTTTAACATTTTATTTATTTATTTGACAGAGAGAGATCACAAGTAGGCAGAGAGGCAGGCAGAGAGAGAGAGAGGAGGAAGCAGGCTCCCCGCTGAGCAGAGAGCCCGATGTGGGACTCGATCCTGGGATCCCGAGATCATGACCCGAGCCGAAGGCAGAGGCTTAACCCACTGAGCCACCCAGGCACCCCTGGAGATTCTTAATGTACATTTTTTTTTTGCCCACTAAAGGCTCTGAGAAGTCCTGCAGTGTAGAAGCCCACTGAAATTTTTTTTAAATTTTTTTTAAAGATTTTATTTATTTATTTGACAGACAGAGATTACAAATAGGCAGAGAGGCAGGCAGAGAGAGAGGAGGAAGCAGGCTCCCTGCTGAGCAGAGAGCCCGATGTGGGGCTCGATCCCAGGACTCTGAGATCATGACCTGAGCCGAAGGCAGAGGCTTTAACCCACTGAGCCACCCAGGCGCCCCCCCACTGAATATTTTTTAAGGCCAGCATTTTCCAAACTTACTTCCCCAGGAAACCCTCTTCCACCCCCTTATCACTCACTAGGAAACACTTGCTTTGGAATCTGTTCTTCCTTCTCCAACTCAGTCACCTGAAGCTTAGTCCTTGTCTTTGAGCTATGGGGGAAGCAAGGCCAGGCCCAGAACCTCCACCCCTGGCCCATGGACTTGGCTTATTTGACAGATGCAGCCAGAAGTAATGGATTCTTTGCTCGAAGATCTGAAAGGACAGAACAGGAGGATGAGTGCGCTACAGCGGGAAGTGGTGAGAGCCTCCACTTCCCTTCCCAGTCCCCTGACCTCTAGCCCCAGGGTGCTGGGGACAGGGAAGAATAAGGAAGAGGACACAATCTAGAAGGCACATGTGGACAGAGGAGCCACCCGAGGGCATCACCCCTCATTCTCAACCTCCCCTTCTGCCCCCCAGGTTGCTCTCCAGAGCAAAATCCTCACCATCCCCAAAGCTGATGACGTGGTACTCTGGAGCAGCCTCCATGAGGCCATGTTTGGCCCCGTGAGTGAAGGAGGAGAGGGGGGGCTGCAGCGGAGGGTCTGGGAAGGCAGGGTGACCGCTGAGCTGGCCTGGAGCAGCCCTGGCTAGCCTCGCCCCCTCTCCTGCAGGGAACTTCAATAGGACGAGCTGGTCCAACACAGATTGAGGATTCAGACCTGTGGCAGTTGGTGGGGCAGCTCCCAGAGACAGGTCATCTTAAGACCGAGCACCTTGAAGCTGTCGGTCCTGTCCAGATCTCAGAGGCTATCCAGAGCCCCATGTTACTGGAGACCGGCTGGCATTATGAGACCCCAGGGCAGCTACAGGAGGAGGAATCTGCCCAAGATGTTCTGCTCGCCGAGGCCCAGGGGCTAGGGCAGCCTCTGGGGCTTGAGCCCAGGGCTGTGCCCACACTGGGACCACAGCCCGAGGCCATGCCTGCTCCAGGGCCTGTGTTGGCGCCTGGTCTGACACCTGGGTTCCCACTCCTACCTTCGTCTCCATTCATAGCTGGCCCTGGTCCTGGCCCTTGGCCTGCCCTCAGACCTGGGACTGGCCCTGGACTTGGGGTTGCCCCTGAGCCTGGGACTACCCCCAGGGTTGCACCCGTCCCAGGGCTTCAGCCCCCACCGCGAGAACGCTGGCTTCCTCCCAGAGGCTTGTCCAGGGCTAACACGTGGCCCTTCTGGGGCTCAGACTTCTTGCAGTCCGCAGAGTCCCAGGTCTTCAGTGCCCCACCGCCAGCCAGGGAGTTTGGCTCAGCATGGCCCCCTCCACTGAGGTCACAGTCTACACAAGTAGACATGCAACTGCTCCCAGCAGTCTTAGAAGCTGAGGAAGACTATGTATCTGAGGATGTGCCAGCCCCTCAGGCCAGGGCCCCCAGGGCTGGGCCCCCCAGGGCTGGGCCCCCCAGGGCTGGGCCCCCCAGGGCTAGAGCCCCCAGGGCTGGGGCCCCTAAAGAAGCGCCCAGCAAGGCACCCAGCAAGGCTCCCCGGTCTGCCCTTCAGCACCTGAGGACCACCGCGGCCCTCGCGGCTGCTGCTGCGTCCTCCTACGCAGCTGCTGCCACCTCAGCAGCCCGGAGAGCCGAGGTTGTCGCCAAGGCTGTCAGGGATGCCCCTGCCACCAAATTGGCCACCATAGCAACGGCCATGGCTGCATCTGGTCCCTTAGGGACCTTCGCAGACATCCTGGGTGCGGGCTCTTCCCGTGGGGCCTCGGCTTTAACAGAGGACACAGAGGTGGAAGACGACCTCTCTTCCGTGTACACTGTGGCCAGCCTCCCTCCTGAAAGGACCCTGTCCCAGGTCATGCTGGCCGCCCAAAAGGCCGTGACCCCTGAAGACAAGAAGACGGCCGTCAGGTACTCCATGGGCTATATAGCCCAGATACCCGTTAGACATGACTCCCTGAAGGAGGAGTTTGCCCAACTGTCATCCACTCTTCAACAGCGCTTGAATTACCTAGGTAGGTCCGGTCTGCTCCAGGCCCTCCCTCCCTGCAGACTTCCAGAAGTCCCTCGCTTTGTTTCACACCCCCAATGAAAGCTGTATTAACCATTAGCCATTCATTCCTTTGGCTTCAGCATTTGCCTCTTACTAGTCTCTCCTTTCACCACAAATGTACCATGAGGTCTTCTCACATTGGAGAGGGGTGGTTAGGGTCTAGCGCTGGCCCTGAAGAAGGAAAATCGCACATCACAATGACTCTAGAAAACTCCCTTCCCACAGCCTGTACAGCGCAGCCTAACATGTTTTGATAAGTCTGGATCTGGCCAATGACCCACTGAACAGACCCCAGATGATGTGGTCCGAGTGGGGTTAGGAGCTTCTGCTGGGCAAACAGATGTGCCCTTAAAGACCACGGAGGCTCTCGGGGTGGCAGTAGAAACAGTAGATTTATGCTCCCGTTTCATGCCCGCGATGGGCAAAGTGCTTGCTGAGGAGAGTGGAGGCCAGAATAGCTTTGTCCAGTCATTTTCAACCTTGTGCCTCCTCCCTCCCCCGTCAGCATGGGGTGGGGGGACCGGGCGGGCTGCACCCCTCCCCTGGAGTGTGTGACTTGGTTGGTCGGGCAGAGCCCAAGAATTGCATTTCTCACTCATTCCAGTAGTTGCTGCTGCTGCTGCTTGCCCAGGGGACCCACTACGAAGCCATTGCTATTTGAATCATTGTCTTTTTTTTTTTTTTTTTTGCACCTTGCCAAGCGCCATAGTTGAATTAAGTCAAATCTGTAGGTGGCATTACCCCTAACTGGCGGTGCCATCCACAGATCTTGAAAAGAAGACATTGCTCTTCAACCAGCTAAACTAGGTCGCTCTCAGTGAGTACTGGTGTGCAGCTGAGAATATGGTAGTAGAAGATTGAAATTTAGAAGGTAAAGCCATAGGAGCCCAAATTCTCCCTCTGACCAGCTGCCATTGTGGTTCAGAAGACTCAAGATCATTGGTAAACATATTTTGGCTTGGATTTCTCCTGTCTTCCTAGGTGTAGCCATTACCTTTTAACCTTTTCTGGAACTTTATATACGGTACTTTTTTTTTTAAGTCCCCTCTTTCTTTGTTAAATCATCCTTTCTATCTCACGATGAGATAATGCACATCATATATTCTCATAAATAAGGTGTTTTGTAGTTCTGCTCAGGACCTTGTTTTTGAATCAGTGTCCATTCCCAACACAGGGTTCAAACTCACAATCCCGAGATCAAGAATCATATACTTCACCGCCTGAGCCAGCCAGGCACTCCAGCTCAGGCCCACGACATAGGGCAAGGCCCAGCATAGACGTGCTCTGAGTGTGAAACACACGTCAGATACGGAAAGCTTGGGATGAAAACAAGAACATAAACTATCTCACTTTTTTTTTAACCCCATATTGAAAGGGATCTATTTTGAATATATTGGGTTAAAGAAAATATCAAAATTAATTTCGCCTACTCCTTTTTAAATTTTTTTCAAAGATTTATTTATTTTAGAGAGAGAGAGAGAGAGAGAGAGCGTGTGCACACAAGTTGGGGGAGGGGCAGAGGGAGAGGGAGAGGAAGAGAGAGACTCAGACTCCTGGCTGAGCACAGGGCTCGATGCGGGGCTCAATCTCACGATCCTGAGATCATGACCTAAGCCAAAATCAAGAGTCAGGTGCTTAACTGACAGAGGCAGCCAGGCACCCCTCCTTTTTTTTTTTTTTTTAAATTTGTTTAAGGAATGTGGCTACTAGAAAACTTTGAGTGACCGCAGAGACCCCCAGGCTCACAGTCTCTTGATTTTGGACAACGCTACCTCCGACAACTCCTTTGAGAAGCAGGTGGAACTCTAGATGAAGCCTCTTTCCCCATCCTTGCCTCTGACAGCCACCCCCTCCTTCCCTTTCAGCTAATTTGGGAGCCTCTGCCAAGCTTGGGTCCACAGTGGACGTGCTGCAGGAAAAGATCGGGAGCCTCCAGAGATCCAGGATGAAGGTGTGTGTGCCCCAGGCAGAAAGAGCTTCCGGGATGGGACGGCAGCTTGGGGCAAGGCTGAGGGCAGAGTCCCTGAGCCAGGACAGCAGTTGGTCTGTCCTGTAGCTGAAAGGCACCCTGGGAGAGTAGGTGGGACCAAAGAGGGAGACCTGATGGGTGCAGAGGTCCCAGTGGGTTGTGCCTGGGTGGCTCCCCTGGCAGGGGTTTTAGGGGGACACCGTGGTGGCAGGTCCAAGTGACACACTGGCCTGGTACATTGTCGATGCCCCTCCCTAGCCATGGTGACCTTAGGGGCAGAGGCCCTTTGTGTCCATGTCTCCCCCTCTTAGGAAGAGGAACTCGAAAGAATTTGGGGCCACCAGATAGAGAAGATAAAACATCACCACATTGTGCTGGACAGGGCAGTGGAGAAACTCCAGATTCGCTTGGATGACTTAAAGGTCTGGAGGTTCGGGTGGGCAGCTGCGGGGGAGTCCTCCAGATGTTTGGACATTCGGACCCTCCCCGAAGGTTTCACCGACCCACTGAAGGTGGGGACACCAGGGACTGGGCACTGGCATTTTACTCTGTGAATTACACTTCAGCGGAAAGAAACACATCCCACCACGCCCACCTCCATCTCCACCTATAAACCAGAGAGCCCAAGCAATGTCTGTGTTACAGACTTCTGGGTCACCCTCCCCCAGAAGGGTGCCTGGCGTGGAGCAAATGCTCAAAATGTGCTGAAAGAATCAGGGAATGAATAAGAGGATTTCTTGCATCAACTGTTAGGCTTGTAATGTTTCCCCTATCCCAGGTCGTTTGAGAATTCTCAGCACAGGGACAAAGAGTGGGGGAGAGGCAGGGTATCTTTCTGGAATGGCAGATTTGCCGACACCACAATTTCGTGGACAGACACAGAGCGCCTTGCTGGGGCTCACCTGGTCCAACACCCCCTCCCCTGGGCCTGGAGGGTTTGATTCAGCTGGCCTGACATCCCTGGCCTGATGGTCCTCAGGACCAGTCCATTCTGAGCCTTGTCTCAGAGGTGTCCCCTTCCTTTGGAGGAGGACTCTGAGTCATTCACAGCAGGAGGAGATGACCTTCCCTCAGAGAGTAAGACACGAAAGCCCACACAGAACCACTGGAGATGGTTTCCATGGGGGCTTCTGATTCCAAGTCAGAGGCTATTGGTGGGATGTATTAGGATGTAAGAGGCACAAGAAGAAGGCCTGTCTCCCCCTCCCAAGACCATGATGCATAGGAATCAGACTGGGACACATGCAGGGCGACTTGGAGGGGAAAGAACTCCTGAAGGGGGAGCCCCTTCCTAGCCTGAGCAAGGGTACCGGGTATGGGCAGAGGGGCTGCTGGCTTGGTGAATGCTGAGACTGGGAACTCCCTGTCTCCTGGCAGCTCCAGGCCCTCACTGCCACCGCCCTGCAGAGAAGCTGGGCTGCTGTTCCCGTCCTTTCGGGGGCCCTCCCAGTGGAGACCAGAGCCAGTGCCTGGGGCACGTGTCGGGTGTGCCCAGCACTCTGTCCCCGTCCTACGCCGCAGCAGGGACCAGCTCACCATCTGCCTCCAAGTAGCTGTCGCTTGTTGAGGGGAACTGCAGAGGACGAGGCCCGACCAAACCGCACCGGACAGAACAAGTCAGCCTTTGTGCTTCCCGCCACTGTGCCAACAGGAATCCGTTGCTTCTCAAAGTTAACCCTGGAAGGACCTGGAGCAGGGTTCCGTATACAACACACACTTCGTTAAATATTCCCTAAATGAATATAGGCCATACGAAATCAGCAGCCCCGAGGAGCCTGTCCTGGAGAAACGAGGGAGGCCAGAGAAATGCTGCGGTTCTCTTGCAACATCTGGAGCTGTGAAGAAACGTGGCGGCCGCTGCTTTCCCTGGATGCCTGCAAGAAACGTCGGGAACAGAGCAGGTGGCACGAGAAACCCTCTTATTCATTCATCGAGTCATTCAGCCTGTGCTACACGCCTCCACTTCGCACCAGGCACCCGGCTGACGGCTGGCAGCAAGACAGTCACCACCCAGGCCCTTCGGGGTGGCGGGGGTGGGGCAGTGGTGTATTTGTTTATTTTTAACCAGAGTGTAATTTATACACCGTAAAATGCCCAAGTCGTAAGTCTCAGGGCTGGGTCCACCTCTGCCTGTTTGTGTAGCCATGCCCTCAGCCTCCAGTCAAAATGGAAATGTTTCCGTCCTTGGTGTGCTTCTCTCAGAGAGTTTCCCACCGAGCACCCAGCCAGAAAATCAGTGCGGGCACAACTCTTTCTTACGGACCTTACGGAAAACGTGATTTGCGTTTTGCACTGGGACAAGGGTCTTCCCCTAAGCCCGAGGCTGCATTCCAAGACCCCTCCTGGAGCAAGCAGCGATCTTTGGAGTTTGGGCTTGGTGCAGGAGGGCGCGGATAAGGCAGCCAGTGGCTACAAAGTGCTGACTCTGCCATAATTAGCCAGAAGATGCCACTTCTTGTCTCTCCAGGCTCTGGGAGAGGCGTGGGATCAGTGCCCCAGGAAAGAGCAGGAAACAGATCCAGGCACTTCTAGAAGCCAGCCAGGCTCACGTGGCTGGGAGGCGGCCTGCTGTTGGGGTTCAGGACACTGGCTGTGGTTTAGATAGGCCTGGCTTTGTGCTGCCACTGTCAGTGCTGCCACTGACTGGATGTGTTTGTTTCCTGTGGCTCCCATAAGAAATGATCATAAACTGCATTCCTTAAAACACGAGGGACCCGGTCCATCACAGTTCTAGAGGCTAAAAGCCCAAAATCAAAGTGTTGGCAGGGCCTTGCTTGACCAAAGGCTCCAGGGGAGGAGTCTTGTCTCTTCCAGCTTCTGGTGGCTCCAGGCATTCCCTGGCTTGTGGCCACCCCCCTCCAGTCTCTGCTTCCCTCTTCCCTCTGCTGTCTGTCTTCACATCGCCTCCTTTTAAAGACACCAGTCAATGGATTTAGGGCCTGCCCTGACCCAGTATGACCTCATCTTAACTAGTACATCTGCAAAGACCCTATTTCTTTTTTTTTTTTTTTTTTTTTTTTTTTTTTTTTTTTTTAAAGATTTTATTTATTTATTTGACAGACAGAGATCACAAGCAGGCAGAGAGGCAGGCAGAGAGAGAGGAAGGGAAGCAGGCTCCCCGCTGAGCAGAGAGCCCGATGCGGGGCTCGATCCCAGGACCCTGAGATCATGACCTGAGCCGAAGGCAGAGGCTTTAACCCACTGAGCCACCCAGGCGCCCCAAAGACCCTATTTCTAAGTAAGGCCACGTTCACAGGTTCTGGGCAGGTGTGAATTTTGGGGAAGACATTAATCAACCCAGTATACAGGTAACCCCAGCAGTAGAAGTTAGAAGATCCCAGCTAATTACTCCTCTTTGTTAGTTTTTTTTTTTTTTTTAAGATTTTATTTATTTATTTGACAGACAGAGATCACAAGTAGGCAGAGAGAGAGGGAAAAGCAGGCTTCCTGCTGAGCAGAGAGCCCGATGTGGGGCTCAATCTCCGAATCCTGAGAAAATGAACTGGGCCGAAGGCAGAGGCTTTAAACCACTCAGCCACCCAGGTGCCCCTGTTTTTAGGTATTAACTAGAAAGAGCCAAGTGGAGATGTAAATATTAATGTTGGGCCTGATTATTCCAAAAGGTCAGGGCTCCCCGCTGTTGTGGGGTTGGAGGAAGCAACCTGACTTGAGGCCAAAACGGGGCCTTCTTTTCATACCTCCACTTCCCATTCTAGACCTTGGGACCCATCTTCTGCATGTGATGGAACTTGGCATTTATTAGACTTAGGTTCAACTTCAGATAACATAACCTCCCCCCAAAATAACTGACTTAAACCAGGTGTAAGTTTATTTCCCATTCACATTCAAGAAACTTGGTCCAGAGGTGGTTAGAACTCCACGGTGCATGACTCCCATTCCTAAGCCCACCTGAAGGTGCAAGATGGCTGCTGGCGCTCCAGTCATCATCTCTACATTCAAGCCAGCAGCAAAGAGGACATACTTCATTAAAGTTATTTTTCCTACCTACTTCCTACCCACTTTGATTTACACCCCAGCGGGTCATACTGAGCTATAAAGGGGGGTGTGAAATGAATTCTTGATTCTGGGCTGCCAGGTACCAGCTGAAAGTTTGGGGACTCTGTTCCTGAGGGTGAGAGGGAAACCAGATACAAAGCGAGAAGCAGAAACCTATTTCTAGCTTTGGAGGAAACATGACCTCACCTTCTGCAGACATGGCTCAGGAGGTGTGAGGCTCTGAGACTCTTCTCAAGCAGGTTAGCTGCTGCTACTGTCACAGGGAGGGTGCAGTATGTAGAGAGTGGGCAGAGTTCATGGACAGAGTTGGTTCCTCATGGAGTGGGGGATGGGATATAAGAGTTTTCCTCTGACACTGGGGCACAGCCTGTGTGGCATATAAGTGTTTGGTTGATAAATAGACTCAGGTCTCACTGGACCCCATTACAGATACAAGCTGAACTTGCCTTAGACTTCCAGGAAACCAAAGTGTTAGCACTGGTTTACATTCTCCTTCCTCAAGTCTGCCTCCATGTACAGCCAAGTTCCTATGATGCCACCTCCAAGGGGACACCTGGTCCCAAGACTCATATTCCTTCCCTTCTGATCTGGGCACCTGGAGTCCATACCTGGTGTGCCCACCCTACTTGCTAGCCACCTGGCCCTACTGTCCCTTCCTAGCACATGGTAAGGGCAGCCATGGGAGGAAGATGTTATCCAAAGGCCTCCAGGGATGGCAAACATGCCCTTTGTTTCTGTTCTTAGATTGTCCATGCTCAAATTAAAAACCTCGAAATGCATAAGGTGGACAAAAGTGCGATGGAGCAGGAGTTGAAAGAGGTGAGTGGGGGCGCCTGGGTGCCTCAGTCAGTCAAGCATCTGCCTTTGGCTCTGGTCATGATCCTAGGGCCCTGGGATCAAGCCCCGCATCAGGCTCCGCTCTCTCACTGGGGAGTCTGCTTCTCCCTCTGCTCCCCACCCCGTCATGCTTGAGTTCATGCATGCTCTCTCTCTCTCTCTGAAAGAAATAAAATATTTAAGAAAGAAAGAAAGAGATGAGGGAGCAGAGTTTCCTCTCTCCTTCTGCCTGTCCATCCTGAGCCCAGGTCTCCCACCCAGGGGAATGGAGTCAATACAAAACCTGGCAGAGAACCTCCCACAGTTTCATCTTTCTCATTTATTTAAATTTTTTTTTTTTTTTTTTAAGATTTTATTTATTTATTTGACAGAGAGAGATCACAAGCAGGCAGAGAGGCAGGCAGAGAGAGAGGAGGAAGCAGGCTCCCCGCTGAGCAGAGAGCCCGATGCGGGGCTCCATCCCAGGACCCTGAGATCATGACCTGAGCCAAAGGCAGCGGCTTAACCCACGGAGCCACCCAGGCGCCCCCATCTTTCTCATTTAGAAGGGCTAGGGAAGCTCCTCCAAAGTTGTCCTATCAACTCCTATTTTCAGTGACTCAGGATTAATGACAATTTATTATGTGAACTTAAAAATCATGCACCAGCTTCTCCATACACAGGAAGACCTTGGCTTAGACCTGACAGTCACGTTTGAGCCAATTAGACCCCAAGTTTGAATTTAAGCCAAGGCCGGGCATTCAGGGTCCTAGACTAAAAAGCACAGACCAGAGCAGTCTGATCCCCCAGCTTCCTCCTGCTCCTGCCACAGCATCCCTGGCTCCCTGAGTTCCCTGTGTCTCTAGAAAGCCGACAGGAGCACCCTGGCCAGCAAGGCAAGCCGAGCCGACCTGGAGACAGTGGCGACAGAGCTGAATGAGATGATTCAGGGGATGCTCTTCAGGGTTGTGACCCACGAGGATGACTGGAAGAAAGATATGGAGAAGCTGACCAAGGACCTGAGCACCAAGGTGAGTACCCCGTAGCAGCCATCATCTGCTGTGTAACAGCCCTGAAATGTGACACCTTGAAATGACAAGTCCTCATAGTTGCTGAGGGTCAGGAATTGGGGAGCAGCTTAGCTGAGGGACTCAGATTTGACCATATGCGGTCAAGATGATATCTGGGACACCAGTCCTCTGAAGAGCCATTTCCAAGATGGCAGCCTCCTGTGGCCGTCAGCAAGATGCCTCACTTCATTGCCACTCAAACTTCTCAAGTCTGTTTGAGCACCATCGCAACATGGCAGCCGACTTCCCCAGAGCAAGTGACCCAGGAGAGCCCAACAGAAGCTGCACTGTCTTCCATGACTTAGCCACACCACATCATTTCCATGCATCCTATGGTTCCACAGGCCAGCCCTACTCCATGTGAGAGCGAATGTTCGTGGCAGCATTACTCATAACAGCCAAAAAATGGAAGCAGTCCCAAAGTCCATCAACAGATCGATGGATAAGTAAATTGTGGTCTATCCATCCAATGGAATGTCATTCAACCGTAAGAAGAAATGAAACTCCGATTCATGCTGCCACTTGGGTATGACCCTTGCAGACGTGTTGCTGAGTGACAGAAGCCAGACACTGAAGGCCATAGATGGTGCGATTCCATTTGTACAAAATGTCCGGAACAGGCAAATCCAAGACAAGAATTGGATTAGTGGGTGCCTACCCTAGGGGTTTGGAGCTCACTTTGCAACTCTTAACAGTATGCATTAAGTGGATGAACCTTCTCCTAAGCTTTGTCATTTCCCCTTTCGTGAACCCCTCACTGTTTCAGCTTAATGTTGTTACACTCTCTGTAACTTTGCAGCAGGTCATTTTCTGGAGTGAAGTGGGGTGTGAATTAGTTGACTAACTGCTCTTCTCTTCCTTTTGGCTATTTGCAGCTGGTCCACAGTGATTTGAATGGTCTGAAGAAAGACATGGATGAGATCTGGAAAGTACTCAGGAAGCTCCTGATTGAAGGCCTCCGATTTGACCCTGATAGTGCTGCTGGTTTTAGAAAGTGAGCCCCTCCTGGGTAGGGGTGCAGCTCCCAGGGGTGGGAGAGACCCTCTCTCCAGAGAGGAAACCAGAGGGGCATCCCAACAGATTCTGGGAGGGAGGATTCCAGATGTGTGTGGACCCAGGGAGAAGGTGTGGGGCTTCCCAGCTTGGGGGATGGGGAGATGGGACTGAGGGTCCCCAGGGGCTCTGGCCTTGGCTGTCCAGGGGCTGCAGGGACATATCTGCTCCAAAGCCCTCTTGCTACGAATGAAAACAAGGTTCATGGAGGGTAGGGGCCGTGCAAGGCCTCACAGGGAGCCAGGGGATCAGGGTCTAGAGCCCTGTTGCCATGTCCCCTACCTCCAGATAAGAGTCCCAGGCAGAGGGGGACTCAGTGTTGAGGAGGGAAGGGTTTCCTGTCCTCAGATGACCCCCCGTCTCTCCCAGTATCCCTTGTGAAGGGTAACCTTCCAGAAGGCCCCTCGTTTTAAAGACCTCCATTGTGTTTGCAGCAGGAAGCTAAACTGTACACCTTGTGCCCCCACCTGTATCCGTGGCAGCCACAGGATAGTAGTGGGCAGCGGAGTGAACTTGAGCTGAGCAGAGCCAGATCAGAGGGGGAGTAGGGTGTGGAGGGAAGTCCTGACCCTGAGGCACAGACAGACCTGCCTCCAGCATGCAGCAGCTGATGGCTGGCTGTCTTGCAGGAAACTGTTTGAGCGGGTGAAATGCATCTCCTGCGACCGGCCGGTGGAGCTGATGACGGGCCCGTGAGTACCGCCGCCAGGGGGCGCCCACGCCCACCTTCTCTGGGTTCCTCACCTACACTCCAGCGGAGGTTCTAGGTCCAGGTTCTAGGTCCGTCACTTACCTGTTCGTCCGCCGGTGTACATCATTCCGTACCCTTCATTTCATTTGCTCCCCGTCCCGGGCAGGGGCACGGGCGCACGGGCATCCCCTCCTTCGCCAGCCCTGCCTGGCACCTGCTGTGTCCCAGGGTCAAGGTCGACTCCAAGAGCAAAAGGATAGTAGGAAACCAGGGGAAAGATGAACTTTGTGGGACTTCCTTGAAGGGTGTATTTTGAGCTTAATACCCTTTTTTTTTTTTTTTAAGATTATTTATTTATTTATTTATTTGACAGGCAGAGATTACAAGTAGGCAGAGAGGCGGGCAGAGAGAGAGAGAGGAGGAGGAAGTAGGCTCCCTGCCCAGCAGAGAGCCTGATGAGGGGCTCTATCCCTGGACCCTGGGATCATGACCTGAGCCGAAGGCAGAGGCTTTAACCCATTGAGCCACCCAGGCGCCCCTGAGCTTAATACTTTTTACTTAGGTGAAATTCACGTGCACACACCATCTTAAAGGGAGCGTTTCAGTGTCATTTGGTACACATTCACGATGATCTGCAGCAATCACTTCTAATTCCAAAGCATTTTCATCTCCCTGCAAGGAAACCCCAGACTCATTAGCAGGTCCGTCGCCATTGCCTCCTCCCCTCGGCCCCTTACAACCACTGACTTTCTGTTCCTGTGGATTTGCCTGTTCTGGACACTCCACACGCAATAAGTCATCCCGCCTATGAGCCGGTTCTGGCCTCTCTGAGCATCGTGTTCTCAAGTTTCATCCACATTGCGGCAGGTGTCATACCACGTTGTGGGAGCCGCTCACATTTTGTTTACCCACTTACGCGCTGATGGACGTTTGGGTTGATTCATCTTTTGGCTGTTGTGATCAGTGCTGCTGTGAACGTGTGTGTAGGTAGAGTGGCTCAAACACCTGCTTCCAGGTATTTTGGGTATAAACCTGGAGGTGGTGGAAGAGCTCATGGGGTCCCTCAACGGTTAACTCTTCGAAGAACCACCCAACAACACTCCCACAGGGTTGTTGTGGGTTTTTTGTTTTTGTTATTTTTCAGATTTTATTTATTTAGGGGCGCCTGCGTGGCTCAGTGGGTTAAAGCCTCTATCTTCAGCGCAGGTCATGATCTCAAGGTCCTGGGAGGGAGCCCCGCATCGGTTCTCTGCTCGTCAGGGAGCCTGCTTCCCCCTCTCTCTCTGCCAGCCTCTCTACCTACTTGTGATCTCTGTCAAATAAATAAGTTAAATCTTTGGGAAAAAAAAAGATTTTATTTATTTCACAGAGAGAAATCACAAGTAGGCAGAGAGGCAGGCCGGGGTGGGGGGAAGCAGCCTCCCTGCTGAGCAGGGAGCCGCATGCGGGGCTTGATCCCAGGACCTTGCAGGGCTCCATCCCAGGACCCTGAGATCATGACCAGAGACAAAGGCAGACGCTTAACGACTTAGCCACCCAGGAGCCCCTATTTATAATATTTTTAAAAGAAGAAAAGGAAACAATGTGAAGCGGTGAATGAGTTACGTACATTCACATCAGCTGATGTAAGTCATGTTGTAAAAGGAGGTATAACGGAAACTTCTTATCTGGAAATGGTTACAGCTATACTGTCCAACACAGCAGCCGCCGACCACACAGGGCTAATGTGGCTGAGAATGGAATTTTACATCTTTTTTTTCTTTTTAAAGATTATTTATTTATTTATTTGACACAGACAGAGATCACTTGTAGGTAGAGAGGCAGGCACAGAAAGAGGGAAGCAGACACCCTGCCGAGCAGAGATCCCAATTTGGGGCTTGATCCCAGGACCCAGAGATTATGACCTGGGCCAAAGGCAGAGGCTTAACCCACTGAGCCACTCAGGTGCCCCCAGAATTTTACATCTTATTTAAATTTATTTAAATATAACTATAAATTTATTTAAATATAACCATTATTTGAATTTAACCATAAATTTAAATAGCCACCAGTGTCCAGTGGTTGTCATATTAGATGGCACAGTCATGGAAGAGTTATTTTGTGGCCTCGAAGATTGTTCACAATAACGTAAATGAGAAAATCAAGTAGTTTTTGTGTTATGATCCTATTTTTGTTTTGTTTTTTAGCAGGGTTTACTGAGCAGTAGCAAAGTGATAGCACAAAGCTCCCAAGGAGGGAGGGGACCCGAAGGGGTTGCCCATGATCCTATTTTTGTTAAAAAAAAAAAAAAAATACAGTGGCTCAGTGGGTTAAAGCCTCTGCCTTCGGCTCAGGTCAGGCTCAGGTCATGATCCCGGGGTCCTGGGATCAAGCCTCACATTGGGCTCTCTGCTCAGTAAGAAGCCTGCTTCTCCCTCTCTCTGCCTGCCTCTTTGCCTACTTGTGATCTCTGTCTGTCAAATAAATAAAATCTTTTAAAAAATACATAAACACAGAAAATTAGTGAAAGGACACATATAAAAATATTTGTCACATGGTTCTAGAGCTTTGGGGGTTTGTGCTTCTCTGTCCTTTTTTAAATGCTGACAATATGTATCACTTTAACATTTTATTGTGGCTTAAATAATACAGTAAAGCATGTAAATACGGTGCAAACTGATGATTTCTACACAGGTGCACACCTTTATAACCACCTCTCAGCTCAATGTGTACAGCAGTTCCCACTGCTCAGAGAGGATATCTCCTTTTTCTTTTTTGTGGATGTGAAATACACAGAACACAATCGACCATTTTAAAGTGGGCAGGCCAGGGACATTGACCATATTGTGCAACCCCCACCCCCACCCCGCCCCACTTCTAGGGCCAGAGCATTTTCACCAGCTTTCCAGAAGGAAACCCCAGCCCCATCTGCGGCCACTCCCCAGCCCCTCCCCCAGCCCCTGGCAAACTCAGGTCTGCACACGTTCTGTTTTTAGGATTCGTCTGCTCTGGCTTTTAGTTTTATACTCAGAATGAGGTGGTTCTTTATGATGGTCAAAGATTACTGGGACTTTTCTGAGCCCTGAGCCCAGCGGGGACGTGGGCATCTCTAGAGAGAAGGATGGGGTGAAGGGTGGTGGACTTCCTGGAGGAGGAGGGAGCCTGGGGCTGTCTGCTGGCCATTTGCGCCTCCCACGGAACTCTTGTCCTCCAACAGGCAGCTCATCACCATTCGTAAAGCCCACCTGCTTTCAAGGCTGCGGCCAGCCAGCGCCAATACCTATGAGTACCTGCAGCAGCAGCAGATGAGGTGAGTGGGCTGGGGGCTGGCCCAGGACCCGCAGGAGCCGCAGCCCTGCAGAGAGGCCAGCTCTGATCCCAGGGCATTGCCGGCCATCTGCAAGGGGGCCCTTTGGGGAGGGGGCTGGAGCAGCAGGTAGCCGGGGAGAGGGAAGGATTCTCATTGAAATCTCACCACTGCTGTGAGGTAGGCTGGATGTGCCAGCCTCCAGCAGGAGGAAGTAAGCAAGGGCCTCCCCCGAACCCCACCAGCCTCACTGCACTGAGCACTTTGCCCCAGCCACCCTTGGTGAATCCTTCAGCCTTCCCCCTGAGGTTTATTCTGCATTGGACAGGTTTTGTAGTTGAAGGACCTAAGTTTCAGAGAACTTCAGCCCCCCCGCTCAAGGTCACAAGTAGTAAGTGGAGCTGGTTGTCCATACCTGCATTTTCCCAGAGCACCTGGGGGGCTCCCTGGGTCCCGGTCCCACCCTCGACCTCCTGACATCCAACCTCTGCGGCTGCCTCATGCACCCTGGCCTGAGGTCCTTCTGGCCAGGTCGGGGCATGATGGCTGACCAGCAATTGCAGCCACATAAAGGGGAGAGCCATGGGGGCCTGGGCCTGCACCCCCACCTTCCTATGCCTGGCTCCTCCTTGAGATCACAGGTTAAAAGCCTTTAGTTGGGCCAGACCGGGGTCCTAGGGGTGGCTGGATCCGGGGGAGCATAGCCTTGGTTTTTCCCCTCTGTCCCAACTACGCCTGTCCGTATCCACCCGCCAGCCCAAAGTGCCCCCCACAAACCCAAGCTAGAAGAAATGTCAGTCTTACCTTGCCACTGGGCAGGCCCTTGGGTCCATCCTGATGCTGCTGGGGCAGGGGGTTCTCCCAGCGGCTGCTGTCCTGTCTGCTTACCTCAGGGAACACTGGCGGCTACAGCAGCTCCAGGACCTTGGAGACCAGGACAGGAATCTGGATTCACTGGGGTCCCCAAAAGACTGGGGAGATGGCCCTGGCAATGCCAGCCTTAAGTTCAACTCCTATAACTTGTCAACACTCTACCCCTACGGGGACCCTGAAGTGTTGGACTATGACACCGTGAGTATGGCAAACACCCTGGGTGTGGGTGAGCCGTGGGGGCGCCGTGCTCTGTCTGCTGAGCCCCTGCATGTACTAGAGAGGCAGGGGAGGACACTCCCTGACTTGGGGTCTGGGCCATCTAACAGGCCGAGGTGGACATTCTGGGAGTGGACGGCATCCTGTACAAGGGCCGAATGATCAGCCAGGATGGGGCACGGCCTTTGACCAGCGTTGAGAAGGAGCTGGCAGGTGAGAGGAGTCAGGACTTCCTGGGAGGCCCTGTCCTAGATGTCCTGGCTTTGCTGGGGAGTCTGGGGGGTGCAGGCAGGGCTCAGAGCTGGCCCCATCCCAGACTGGGACATCCTTGAGAGCTTGTTTGGAGGTTCTAGCAGGGGAGCGCAGCTACTTGTATACCCTTGACCGAAGAACGGTCCTCTCCTCTATCGGGGAAGGTCGTCCTCTTCGACCGAGCGCGCAGCTTCAGGAGGGATGCACATGGAGCAGTGAGGGAGGAAGGGGACCCCCGCCTAGCCAGCCAGATCAGCCGAATCAACCCTGGCGATCAATGGGGTGACAGATGTCGCAGCCAGATCGCCCTCACATCCCAGACTAGGACATTCTTACACAGCCAGTTGCAGAAATGGGGTTCTCCTGTATGCCAGGCACTGTACCAGTCAGGTGGCAAAGATAGAGCAAAGAAAGATGGGCTGTCACCCCAGGGTTTCCACACAAGTGGGAGAAGCAGACTGCACGCAAATAACCTGAAGGTGAGGACCTGTTGTTTGGAACACCAGTGAATAGCTGACCTGAGGGGAGGACCCTGGAGACAAAGGATGCTGGCCTAGGCAGGGGTGCCAGATGGCCTCACGAAGGAGGGATGCTGACCTGGGGATGGGAGAGTTGTGAGAAGGACATCAGTCCAAGGAGAGGCCTCTGATGATGGAATAGGGGACAGTTGGATCAAGGGGACAGTTGGAAAGAGAGCAGGTGCAAAGATCCTGTCGTGGCGGGAAGCCAGGCACAGTTGGAACTCAGAAAGGTGAGTCTGCCTTTGCTGAAGCTTGGGAAGGTGTTGGGAATGATGAAGAGATGTGGACAGACCCTGGAGGCCTTACTGTCTTACTGGCCCAGGTAGGTGATGGTTGGGTTAGTGGGGGACATCTGGAATCAGTCATTCTGCTTGCTGCAGCATCAAGACCTTCATTCCAGCTGGTTCCTATGGGGAACCCCAATCGTCGGCTCCAGCAGTGGGCTGGCTCTGTTTCCTCCCCCTTTCCACCTGCCAGTAGCCTCCTGCATTCCTTGCCTCTTCCTCCAGCTCAAGATGCCTCGCTCGGACCTCACTTCTGTCCTCACCTCCCCTTCTCTGACTCTGACTCTCTGGCCTCCCTCTTAAGAGCCTTGCGATTACACCAGGCCATCTGGATGATTCAGGATCCTAGGTTCTAAGGGTTAGGACTGGGGCATCTCAGGGGCATTGTGCTCTGAGTCCGGGCTCCTTGGCCAATCTGGTGTGTGTGTGTGGCAGGGGCGGGGGCAGCCGATGACTTGTCTCCTGTCTGCCCCTGTCCCCAGCCTCTCAGACCTGTTTGTCTGTCTGTCAGTGAGCCTGGCTGTCTCCCGCCCCTGGGGCTCTCTCCGTGCTTTGTGCCTGCCTTGAAGCCCTGGGGGAACCATTCTCATCTGCCAGAGCTTAGGGTCCCCTTCCGTTGAGAGGCTCCCAGCTCCTTGGCTTCTGGCTTCTGCGGAGGTGGGGAAGCTGCAGAGGAGGGCTTGGGAGGAGCAGGTGTCAGGGTCAGGTGGTGAGTTCAGGTTCTGACCTTTAGAGTCCAAGGCATCGGTGGGACCTCAGGGAGAGCGTTGGGTCAGAACTAGGCTCCCAGGGCTCACTGGGTCTCGATTTTGAACCTTTGCCCTGGGCCCACATCCCTCCCCCGGCAGGGAAGCGGTGAGACACTCTCAGACCTGTGGAGGGATCCAGGTGCCACCTGGTGATCAGAGCGAGGGCCTCGGGGTACCCCTCCACTGGGCATTTGATCTTACCCAGAACCCACGAAGTACACTGGAACTAGATCTTCGTTCAGCCTCAAGAAACGGGTGAGACAGAGTTAGGAATGCAAGAGGTTTGTGCTGGCGGGTGGGCGGGGGGTAACAGAGAGCAGGGAAGAATTGGAGGGGAGCCAGTGGAGACCCTCAGTAAGCAGACCTGGTACAGTCCAGGCCAGCCTGGTCAGGAGGCTTCTGAGCCAACACTTCCCAGCCCTGGCCAGGCTGTGAGCCACCAACAGCCCTGAGGCACCAGCACGGGGAGGCTACTGGCTACCTTCGCTCATGCAGCTGACGGTGAGTTCTTCCTTAGAAGGGAGACTTCACATTGCTGGCCCCACTGCCTCAGGGCCCTGGTCTGTCGGCTGGTCACTCCCTTACAGCCCTTACTGGTGCTGCGTGTCCTGTGGATAGCACTGGGGACACCCGACGTGGACAAAATGAAGTTGCCGCCCCCTTAGGGTTTTTACTCCACGAGGGACCATGAGATATAAATAAATATTTATTTAAGAAAGGACATTCAAAGAGGGAATTGTCAGGACACCCCGGGAAGGATATGGTCTCTGGGCAGAAGGAACCATCCCATGTCCTTTACTGGAAGGAGCTTGGTGCCCCCGTAACTCGTCCTGAGGGGCCAGGCCTGGGCCCTCCCCTGGGTCTTCACTCTTACAGCCTCCCCCCGCCCCCGTGGACTCCCCTCTTCTTGTGCACACGTTGGTCTGGGAGACCAGTTGTGGATTCTTGGCTGGACACGGAGAAAGGTGATGCCTTGGGTTCAAGCATGAAGTTCGGAGCCAGACCCAAGAGGCCAGATGTTGTACGACCCCGGGTCTGTGAAGGGTCCAAAACAAGCCTGATTTACAGAGACAAAGAGCATGTTCCTCACCACTAGGGGCTAGGGGCAGGGGGAGACAGGGAAGGAGTGCTTCTTGGGCACAGGGTTTTTCTTGGGGGGCACGAAATGTTCTGGAATTAGGTAGAGGTGGTGTGTGCCCACCACTGTGAATGAAATTAATGTCACTGAATTGTTTGCTTTAAATGGTGAATTTTGTGGGGTTCCTGACTGGTTCAGTTGGTGGAGCATGTGACTTGATCTCCGGGGTTGTGAGTTCGAACTCCATGTTGGGCATAGAGATTACTCAAAAAAAATTTTTTTTTAATAAGTGGTGGGCCACCTGGGTGGTTCAGTCTGCCTTCAGCTGGGATCATAATCCTGGGGCTTTGGGATTGAGCCCTGCATCAGGCTCTTTGCTCAGATAAGAGCCTGCTTCTCCCTTTCCCTCTGCTGCTCGCCCTGCTCTTGCTCTCTCCATCTGTCAAATCAATAAATCTTAAAAATCAATAAATAGGGGCACCTGGGTGGCTCAGTGGGTTAAAGCCTCTGCCTTCAGCTCAGGTCACGATCTCTGGATCCTGGGATCAAGCCCCGCATTGGGCTCTCTGCTCAGCAGGGAGCCTGCTTCCTTCTCTCTCTCTGCCTGCCTCTCTGCCTACTTGTGATCTGTCAAATAAATAAATAAAATCTTTTTTAAAAATCAATAAATAAATGGTTAATTTTATGGAATATGAATTTTACTTCAAAGAAAAAAATTCATACACCCCCGATGAGGGACGGGAAGGTCGGGGCGGGGACACAGTAGCGGTCTGGCCCCAGCGGGAGTATCTATGCCTTGAGAAACTCTAGACTCAGGAAGGTGGGAGGGGGAGGCTTCCCCAGGGGCAGAGCTGGCAGGTGCGTGTTTGGAGGAGGCGGGGCCGGTCTGGGGAACCGTGGGAGGGCCTTTGCAGGAGGGGCGGGGCCTCCGGGAGGGGGGCCGAACTCTGCGAGAGCTGAGCCCTCACCGCACTGTCTCTTCCTCTTTCTTTTCCACGAAGCTGTGAAGGTTCCACACCCCCCAACTCGCAACCTGTATGATCGTGAACGCCCGAGTACCTTTTATGGTCCAATCTACCCCCGTGAGTATCTGCCCTTCTAACTCCCTGGCCCAGCTGGGGTTGTGGCAGGTCTCCGGTGCTCCCCAGTCCCAGCCTGGGGCTCTGCTGCCCCATCGCATGTGTCAGGGCCTGAGTAGGCCCCTTGAGTGACCCCCACCCAGCACCCGGCTTCCTGGCCATGGCCTCCAGCCATCCTGGGTCCCTAGTTTGCCCTTCAGCGGGGTTTCCTGGCCCCGGTGCCAATCCCAGAGGCCCAGGCCCAGGGTCTGCCCACAGGTGTCTAACTAGCTGCAGGGGTGGGATAGGGAGCCTATTCGTTCTCCGGGGCCTTTCTGCCTGGGGCCCCATAAGCCAGGCTGGGGGTACCCCTTGGATTCCTCTCGCCATGCACCAGGGAGATCCCAGGTGCATGCGGCGGGTGCGCTCACCCAAGCAATTTCTCCCTTGTCAGCCCCTTGCAATCCTCAGCCCCGCTCTGCGGGCGGACGGTGTGGAGTTGGGGCACAGCACCCCCTCCCCAATCCTGGACTCCAGATCCATGTCCGGTTCAGCGTCCGTTTCTGGCGTCATTTATTTGGGGTCACCCCCGGGGGAAGTTTAGGGTGCCTGGGACTGGGTGAGCCGTGGGAAACCACTTCTAGTATGGTAGCTTCTCAGCTCCTTAGTAAGTAGGACCCCACAGGCCAGCCTCCTGGAGCATGTTCCTGGGACACATCACCCACTTTCCTGCCTCTCCCAGCCCAGCACCCCCACGCCAGGGTGCGCTCGGCTGCCTCCAGGCCTTCGCCTGCGATGCCAGCTCGGCCTCCATCACTGCCGCCCCTGCCACTGCTCCCGCCACTGACGCCACCCCCAAGGGACGCCCAGCAGGCCCCAGGGCCCACCCGGCACCCAAGACCTCTGCGTCTCGAGTCCCGAGCCAGTATGCAGGCCTCTGAGGAGCCCACCAATCCGTGAGCTTGGTGTCCTATACCCCTACCTCCCCTCCTTTCCCCCTACCCCCAGAGAGTCTGGCCTGGGTTGGGGGGTGGGGGGTGGAGGCGCATGCCTGCACCTGGGGGAGGGGCCTCCATAAGGGACTCATTTTGACCCAGTGGCTATTTTAACTCTATGCATGTAAATACATGGCCCTTATCCTACCCTTCCGGAGTACATAGCTTTCCAGATTGAATTTTCCACTCAGCCAATATAATTCCTTGACCACATTTCAATACAACAGCTAACTGGTTTTTAAAAACACTGTCCTTTTTATTTTGCTGAAATGACTCTATCATAATCAGTTCCAATTACTACTGCCCACGGGCGTTTTCTTTCTTTACAACTTTTTTCTTTTTTTTAAGATTTTCTTTCTTTCTTTCTTTCTTTCTTTGTTTTCCTTTCTTTCTTTCTTTCTTTCATCTTTTTAAAAAGATTTTATTTATTTGACAGAGAGAGATCACAAGTAGGCAGAGAGGCAGCATGAGAGGGGGAAGCAGACTCCCTGCCTGGAAGAGAGCCCGATGCAGGTCTCAATCCCAGGACCCTGAGATCATGACCTGAGCGGAAGGCAGAGGCTTAACCCGCTGAGCCACCCAGGGGCCACCCAGACACTCCCCACGGACATTTTCTTTGGGGGCCGTTATTTCTAACAAGACCAGTTTTCTCACGGGAAACAATTTTTACTGTGTGCATCCTTTTTTTTTTTTTTTACTTCATGTTGATTATTCCCACCAATAATTATGGTTATGAATTGGATATTTTTAAAACCTGGTTGTTTATATTTACTTCTTTGGCCAACCCATGAGCAACGGCCCTGGAACATTCTGGGACTGCTCTCTCCCACCGAGGGCTGGAATCCTGCACCCCTATTTGATGTCCTCCTGGTTCCTGTGCTAACTGCCCATGCACTTGGTGGAACAAAGAGGTCGTAATGTCCTGATCTGGACATTTAGCGGGCAGCTGCCACCGTGCACGCCTGCCTTGATTGCTTCCCCTTAGGCAGCTGGTTCCTCCCTTCTTCTCCCTGTCAAGGAGAAGGTTCCCTCTTCTCCCTCTTCCTTTCCATTCCTGGCTCTGTCTAGTTGTGTCCTCTGTGCTTCTTGTACTTCTGACATGTCTACCACATTACACATAGTCTAAAAAATTTTGCTCTGCATGGTTTTGGGACATGGCTCCCCCAACCCCAACATTCACTAGAGGCCCCTGGGACTGCCAGATGGGTAAGGAAGTTGGGGGCTGGCATGGGGGAGGATCCCCTGGCCTGGCGGCCATCAGAGTCTGGGAACACGGCATGTCTACCCCCTTCCTAATGGTCTCCTGGCCCTTTCCCCAGCTCCTCATCTGTGACCACTCCCAGATCCTGACTTCTCTTTTCTTTCTCCAAGGACTGTGTCTAAATGAGGCCAAGCTTTTCCTGACCCAGGCGACTTACCAGTTCAAGATGCCTTAGCAGGCACTGGCTGGTGCTGCTCTGGACCCCCGACCCACCCCCATATCACAGATGAGTATTTTTGGCAACTTCTCCCAGAATAAAATCTTTCACTTTTTTCACTGTGGATGAGGGTGACTGGCCTGGCACTCTCTTTAGAGGGTGGCCTTGTCTTCCCACATGGGTGCGTGGACCTGCTGGTCCCTACTCAGGCCCCCACCCCAGGGTCAGCCTCCCAGAGCCACCAGCCAGAACCACTGTGAGTTCCCAGGAGTCCCAGGAGAGAATCAACAGCAAACCTTCTTGCCTCCGCTACATTTTCCATGATGGCAAAGTATGCCGGGGTGACTTAGCCCTGTGTTCTGGGAAGATAGGGGGTTCTGAGGGCAGGGGTGGTGGTGTGACCTGTCCAGTTTGCTCAGGTCGGCCTCGGCTCTCCAGCCCCCCGCAAGAAGTTATCCTCCTTGGGTGCCGTACATGGGTATGAGGGTCCCAACTTCCATCATCTCCCACAGCAGGAAAGGGAGGTGTGACCCGGTTCAGGAAAGGCATCCCATGCCAGGCTTGTCCTTGCAGTCCCCACCTCGGGCACCTACACACACCCAGGCTCGATTCTCAGACCCTCCTATCCATCCCCACTTCTGCCGGGGAACAAGCCAGGTTTGGCCTGGCCCCACATGGGAGCTGCAGGCAGAATCCTTGCTCCTCCAGATTCCAGCCCCAGAGGGTGGGGCCTACAGGAAGCTTGGAGGGAGGGGCCACCTCAACCCCCAGGCAGGTGCCTCAGGGGGGTAGCCCACAGGATCCCAGCAGGGAAAGGTGTTTGGGGAGCAGACAGAACCAGAGGGGTCCGCAGAGTGGGAATTTCAGAAGGCCCTGGGTCCAGCCTCCTCCTCTGCCAGGGGACATGGCTCCTGGCCTGCGACGCAGCGGCAGTGCTGGGCTGGACAGGGGGTAAGGTGACCAACCGTCCCAGTCTGCCTGGTTCATGGCATCACCAGGATCCCCAGGAAACCACCCAACCAGTATGTGCAGCTGTTGCTTCCCAGGAGAGAAGCGGCCTCAGAAAGCAGAGAACTCTGCCAGCAGCCTCCCGGCACCTCGGGCTGCACCAGTGACATGGCCTCAGTCATCCTGGAATGGGGTGTGAGAGGACCCCGTACCCCCCACCCCTGAAAGAGTGGAGTCATTTTAAGGCACACCTGAAACACATCAATTGCCCAAACAGAAGCCGCAGCTAAGCAGCTGGAGAGACTTCCAAACGCAGGAGTTGGAAATAGCCTTGCTTCAGAAGCTCTCCTTTTGTCCAGCCCAGGCGGCCTCCCCAACACTGACCCTGGGAAGTAAGCAGACTGTCCTCAGATGAGTCCTGCTATGAAAGCCCCTCAGAGACTTCCAGAGCCTTGGTGGCCCTGCCCACTGCCGGGTTTGGGGGCTGGCCTTGGGGACAGCATGGTTTTCCGCCACCAGCCACAGGGTGTTCTCAGAGAGCCCTGGACAGTCCCTGGGGACCCCTTAGTGGCTCTGGGAGTGTCCCCTTCATCCGAGAGAATCTTGGAGAACAAGCCCTTCTCTTTTGAAAGTGGTCTGGAGGAGGAGCCCCGCCTGCCCACAGCAAGCGTTTTAGTCTCCATTCATCTGCCAGGTGCCCCCCTCTGCCCCACGGAGCCAGCCTTTTACTTGGGAAGCTCTTCCTGGTGAAAAACAAGATCCTCTCCAGACTGCAACTGATTTGGATACAGGAATCGGACACACACGTCGGCAGCCAGTGGAGTGGACTGGGCCAGGCTGGCTGTGTCCCACTGGGAGGCTCTGCTTTAGCTAGTGGCGGCCTTGCAGGAACCCGGGCCAGCTGTTGCAAACGTCTGAGGTGAGCCAGAAGGAAGGCTTCTCCCACAAACTCTCCTGATTTTAACATGTTGGCAGGCCATTCAAGAACACATGGCACGTCCTGCGAGCCAAGCAGCACGTCACGC
Organism: Mustela lutreola; assembly: GCF_030435805.1. Lineage (NCBI taxonomy): Eukaryota > Metazoa > Chordata > Mammalia > Carnivora > Mustelidae > Mustela > Mustela lutreola. The sequence goes on along the minus strand of NC_081306.1, from coordinate 20,064,775 downwards.
CAGCCAAGAAGCACATCGGGGCACTAGGAGTTTGCAAACCCCCGAGTTAGCATTCCCAGGTGTTTTAACCGCGGACCAGAAAGACACACCCACTGCCTGTCACCTGGGGAAGCCGGACCTTCACCCCACACGCTGCAACGTCTGCCCTTCAGAAATAAGACAGAGCTCCTAGGATCCTAGCAAGGTCGTAGATGCAAATGGCGTTTAGAGCAGAACTTTGGAAATGGTCATTTGCGCTCAAGTCTGGCAGGCAGGTAAGGGGTGACCATGCCCAGAAGAGGCTGGGCTTTGAGGTAACAAGGCCGGTTTCCCGTGTGTGCCGCTGGGACAGATCCCAGGAGGCGTGGAGACGAAGGCCAGCTGAGGATGTTCTGTTCCTTCTGTTCCTGCACCAGCCCCCCTGCCTTCCAGCCAGTTTAGACTTGAACATGTAAGAGACCGTTACTAACTCCAGCTTCGCTTCTGAGCTTTCACCCTTCGGGAAGTTGAGGAAGGCTCCCAGCTCTGGCTCCCCCTCGAGTCTGTCTGGCCTGCTTTTGCAGCCTTTCCCTTGACCGTGAGATGCTCAGACCAGGGCCTCTGCATGTGCTGCTAAGTTCGGAGAGGCCCCAGCCCTGGCTCTGGCTTGGGTTCCCACTTTGGTTGGGGCAATGACGAAAAATCAGATTCCTGGGCCCTCTTCCAGAGCAGTTGCCTCAAGCACCCAGGGGACTCTTATGCTCTCCAAGTTTGGGGTCATGAGTCTGGTGGCTCCTGGCCGCTGGGAGGCGCATGTCCTGCTCCTGCCTCACAATCACCTGGGAGCTGTGAGTTCAGCTTTGACATACAGTTGACATTCTCTAAAGTTCACCCTTTCAAGGTATATGATTAAGTGGTTTTTATTCTGAAGTTGATCAACCAATATCCTGTGGACGTTGCAAATAATACTGTGAGGGCTTCTCCCCAAGGACTGTGATGCCGTGAGACCTGGAAGTCTGTGGTCTTTTTAACAGACCTCCCTGGTGGCTCTGCTCTGTAGCCAACTATGGGAACCCTGGGTTCAGGGGACATTTTGCCGTGTCTGCAGATACTTCTGTTACAACTGGGGGGTGCTATGGGCATCTAGTGGTGGGGGCCAGGATGCTGGCCAGTATCCACAGAGCACAGGACGTCCCATGGCAGACTAACCCAGCTCCAAATGTCCACAGTGCCCATGCTGGAAACCCAGGACTGCCACAGCTGAGTAACCGGACTGTGAGTTGTTTACAGGCTCCCCACTGGCCTGCCCAGGGCTGAGCCTCGCCTCCAGGAATGCAAATTCTTGAGGGTGCGCAGTCTCCCACATCTGACACACACAGCACCCCAGCCGCCTGCTCACTGGGACAACCTGGGCAGATGCACCCCCTACATAGCAGAGCGTCCATGGGAACGTACTTGCTTCTGCGATCTCCTGACACTCCGGGGGGGCCGTTTGGCAGTTATCTGAGCATTTCTCCCATCACAAGGCTGTGGTGAAGATTCAGGAGGCCCAAGACACCCTTCCCCTCCCTGTGTCCTGCCCCTCCGTCCCTCCTCTCTGCACAAGAATCGCCCTCACAGAGCTGTGCTCCCCTCTAGACCTCCTCTGCCAGGAAGGCCTGGGAGGCTGCTGGAAGGGTTTTCAGGGTAAGGACACGATTCCAGGACAGAAGCAACAGCTGGAGCGGGGGCCCAGCAGTTAGTCTTCTTCGGTAACAGCCAGAGGAGTCGACCCCTGAGCCTGTCCAGGGTCCAGCAGGGCAGACAGGCTGGGGAGGCCAGGCAGTAGCTCTGGGAACACCTGACCCAGGAGCACCGTCCTCAGGAGGCAGGACTGCCCGAGGGGAGTGCAGAGATGGCAGTCCGGCAGACCTTCTGAAACAGAAGAAACTTGCCAACCCACATTATCAGCCGCAGAAGACCCAGTGCAAGGCGGGGTATCCTAAGTTAGAGTGAGGTGTGCCTATACTGAAGGCTGGGCAAAGACCTTGGCCTCTCTCCAACGCCCAGCCCCTTACAAGGTGTGCAAGGCTGAGGCCGCCCCAGGAAGCCCCTTCCCCACCAAGGGCAGCCAGGCAGGGGAGGTGCTGCACAGAGCGGAGCACCAAGGCTTCTCCCTTGGGATGAGAGCAGGTGTCTGCCCCAGTCCAGCTTGGGAGAAGCCTGGGATCCGTCTATCGCTCCTAGGCTGCCAGTCTCCTTAGCGACCAAAGGTTTCAGCTGCAGACTGGACTCTGCCCTGGGCTCATCCTGTCCCTGCCCAAGCCTCCACTGGCTCTGCACAGAAGCCGGCTATGCACACCTTCCCAGGTGGAGGGCCTTGCTCTACCCGGCATGTTTGCTGGAGGCTGGGCTTGCAGAGTCCAGCCTGCAGCCAGCCCTGGGACCCTAACACACAAGGAAAGGTCCTATGTGAAACCCAAGCACACCGGAAGGCAGCTGTTAGCCCTGGAGTTCAGGACCAGTTCAGTCAGACAGGAGGAAAGGATGGACAGGAGGCAGGGTTTCTGGGAACACAGGCCAGAAATAACTTCATGGGAAGAGCCTTGGATGGGCGAGAAGGTTCCAGTGCCATGTTGTGACTGAGACAGCAGCAGACGGGTGCAGATGGGTGGCAAGACCACAGAGCCTGGTGGTGGTTTGAACTCTTTCTTCTGTTTTGTTAAAAGGAGGAAGGGAAAGGGTGTGAGGTACCCCTGGGCTCTGGGGGAGGCATGCAGGCAGCCCCAGCAGGCAGGCGCTGGGGAATGGGTGGGAAGAGTCCTGAAGTTTCCCACAATTCTTTTTTCTGCAGGGAACAGCAAGGCTGGCTGAGCAGGGGGTGGGAGAGAGGGGCAGGGCCCTGGGGAGACAGGTGGCAGACAAGGGGCTTGGGGGCTCACTCTAACATGCAAAGTCCAGCTGCCCCATAAACTAGGTTGCTTCTTGTAGAGCGACATACATATAAATACAGACACAGCTACACACACACATGCGGAGAAGCCTCTGCATTCCCGAGGGTGGGGATCTAGGCCTGCTGGCCCCTGAGGAGCTCCCAGGCAGGAGCCAGCCAAGTCTCCGCTGCTGTGGCGATTCTTTGCAGTCCCCTGGGGTGGGGCAGGGTGAGCAAGTCCTCTGGGGAAGGCTGCTTGTTCTCTGAAGTTCTGTCCACCAGCACCAAGACGACTCTGAACCACATCCATGCAAGGTGGGGGCCCCGTGCCTGCACTCCCATGTTTGTACGCAGGCAGCCCGTGTGCTGGCACCAGGGTCCAGTCTCTCCCCTCCAGGGCTCCGGGGAACAGGGGTGCAGACAGAGCAGGGTGAAGGGGGCCCGCGGAGACATCCTCTCCCCCGCCCCACAGGGTCCTGGCCTCCGGGAGGGGGGAGGGGCCTCCCTTATCTCTCCGCCTCCATGGCAGGGTGGGCCCTCGGTTCTGAGGCGGCCTGTTGGGGGGCCAGGGGTGGCCAGTCTGACGCCGGGGAGGGGGGTGCCGGAGTCCACAGGGGCGGCTGCTGCAGCTGGTGGTGCTGTGGCCCCCCTGGGGGCGAGGCCGCAGTCGGCCAGCTCGGTGCCGCGAAACTGCCGGTGGCGGCGTGGGGGCAGTGCGGCGGGGGGGACGTGGCCGTGGCGGCCATCGGGCTGCCACTGCCACCCCCATGAAAGCTCTCGGAAGCCTTGAGACGGGAGAACATGGTGAGGGCATCGGGGAAGTTGGGGGGCGTGGCGGGGGTGTTGGCAGGAGTGCACATCTGTGGGGGGAAAACAGAGAGGCTAGGGTGAGAACCCCTTCCAGGGAGGCCGCCTGGCCTCTCGCTGCCTCGTAGGAGGAGACCCACACTCTGCCACGGCTGTGAGCTTCTGGGCCTCTCCCCAGGCTGCCTTCTGGCTCCAGACACTAGCTCGGGGTGAAGGTGCAGCTGAGACAGGCTGGCTCAGCACACCCACCAGCAGTTGCCAGGGAGCCCCCCCACAGCAGAGAGCCACTGTGGCTTCCTCAGGGGGGTGAGGCCTCCCTGTCCCGACCCGGGAACACCCCCTATCACCACCCCTGGGGCTGCAGGGACACTTACCATCTGGTGGTGGTGGCTGTAGGGGATGTTGGTCTCCTGGAAAAAGGCGCTGAGGGCCGTCTGTGGAAAGAAGGCCCAGATTTCATTACCCTCAGGCCCTTGCTCCCAGAATCTCTGGGCTTGGTGTGCCCCTGGGCCTGTCTATCGAGCAGGAGAGAAGGGAGTGGAAGGAGTGTGCCTGTCACCACTCAACACCTGCCACCCTCCCCAAGGAGGCGTGGTAGACTCCTGGGCAGGTCTGGAGGGAGTAAAGACACAAGGCTGCCTCTGGCTGGCACACACCTAATGTGGTCACTGTGACCTTGGGAGGGGAGCAGGCAGCACCCTTTCCAGGTCTCATGGAGAATGGCCTTTGACTAAAATTCCAGCCTGACTCTCACCAACTCCATGGGTGGCAACTCCTTAATCTGGGTCTTATTTTCCTCATTAATTGTTTATTTTAAAAATTTTATTTATTTGATGGAGGCACAGCGAGAGAGGGAACACAAGCAGGGGGAGTGGGAGAGGGAGAAGCAGGCCTCCGGTGGAGCAGGGAGCCTGATGCCAGGCTCCATCCCAGGACCCTGGGATCATGACCTGAGCTGAAGGCAGACGATTAACAACTGAGCCACCCAGGAGCCCCTCAATTTCCTCCTCACTGAGCCAGGGGACGGCACAGCCTCCTGGATGTTAAGTCCATGACCTGATTCCCCTTCTCCTTGGCTGGCCACGGGAGATTGCCACGATCTGGGCCTCAGTTTCTCCATCTGCACAAGGAAATTGGATGAGGTGGTTTCCAGATTGCCCCCCCCCACCCCGCAATAACCTAAGATCCACGTTCCAGCTGGGAGAGCCAGAATTATGGAGGATGGTCTGGGTTTTGCAAAGCAGGAGGGTGACACGGGGAGGTCTGCACCCAGGCTGGTGAGAAGGGGAGCGGGAAAGGAGACAGTGTGCAGGCCTGTGCCAGACAAGCTCTTCTGGAGGCCCTGGGGGACTGGTGAGAGGGGGCTCCAGGAGCCCACTGAGGAAAATGAGGCAGCCAGCTGCTCTTGCGTAAGTGCTGGGTGAGGGAGTGTGTGAAGGGTCTGCGTGGCCCAGCCAAGTCCCAGCCCCAGTCCCAGCTGCCCTCCATCGCCACCCCTTTAGGCTCCCTGCCTCCTAAACACAGCCAGAACCAATCCCTTGCCCACCGCGTGCCCCCCCCCGCCCCCCCCCCCCCAGCACAGCCAGACCAAGCTGACTTCCAGGGCTTGCCCTGGGGTATGTTTGTTTGTTTGTTTTTTTACATTCAGATGAATTTTTCTGGGAATTTCCTGCTGGAGATGCCCTACCCCATTTTCTCCAAACAGGGTGTGGGAACAGGCTAGGGTTAAGTACCTTGTCCGGAATCCTTCCTACCTGGGAGCCCCAGGACACACCCAAACCATTCATTCCCAGCAGCAGACCCAAAGGCCCCCTGAGGCGGGATTCCAGGGAGAACCTGCTGCTGCCAGGAAGCACCACCACTTAAAACACTCTGGTTCCCGCCCCCCCCCCAACCCGCAGCCACCTGTCCTCATTAACACCTGAATCACAGAGCTAAGACCCAAAAGACCACCTTAGCCTGGGTCAACCCTCAGCCTGTGAGCCTGTTAGGGAGAGGTTACTAAGGGGGAGGAGTAGCCCTCACTTTCATGCAAGGACTTAAGATTTGGGGGTTCATACCTCATTTTCACCTTACATGAATCTCCCTAGTATCCCCTATCCTCCATTTTACAGATGTGAAATGAAGACTCAGGGAGCCACCAGAGCTACGAGTCTGTAGACAGCTCCTGCCCCTCTTAGGGACAGAGTTTTCCCCAGACATTTCAATCCTCAAAGCTCCGTTTTTAATTCCCTCGATGGCCACCAACCCGTGCTGAGACAGCCCAGCAGGTGCTAGGCTCTTTGCTGGGCTCAGAGTCCAGACCCGCAACGGGCTTCCCACCAAGACACCTGCCTGCCCAGCCCCAGGCAGGGAGGGAGTGTATGCAGATGTGGGACTCATGCAAACTGCCCTGAATGTGGTTTTACAAGTTTTGCCACATCTAGCTCTTGAGACAAACAGGCTGATTAGGGAGCTTCCTGCGGGGTGGGGCTCAGGCCCTGGGGGGTGGTGGTGGAGGGAGTGGCCTTTCACTTCTTAGAGGTCAATTCCCACACTGGAGGTGTAGAGAAAACTGAGGCCAGAGGATGGAAGGGACTTGCCCAGAGCAAGAAGCCTCCCATTTTGTGCTGTGAGGACCACAAAGGGGCAGCGGTCCCTCCTGAGAGCTCTGGTGGATGTGGGTGAGCAAAGTGCCCCCAGGGCTGGACAGGACACTGCTTCCCCAGGCTGTCTAAACCTTTGGGCTGCAATTCTGATCCCCACCCCACTCTCAGAAAACTGAGCCCTGGAATCCCCTAGCTCACTGTCCCCTCAGCAGACCCAAACACCTTTCCTGGGATGGCTCCCCACCAGGAAATGAGGCTCCCAGGCCCTGGCTAGACACAGACACCGGCTGGGCTGTGACCTTACACCTGTGAGGGGAGGAGCTCCAGGACTCTGGCCTCTTTCCTAGATACCACTCTGGGTTATTTCTGTGGCAGTTGAGTTAGGCAAAGCCAGGTGGCCTCTTGGCAGCACAAGCTGCGGGCACTAGCGCCCTATGGGTCAGGGAGGCCTGGTGGGTGGGGTCCTGACTGGGGCAGCCCCACCTCCTGCCCAGCTGACTGAAAGCTACTGAGCCATGTAAACCACGCCGCGCACTGTGCAGGTAGTCCCTTGCCAGCATGGAGGCGGTCACCCGGGCACGCCTCTGGGGCGGGGTGCACGGATGCACACCCGTAGCTGTAGTGTGGGGCTCCAACACAGTACCGGTACACTCGTGTGCGTACACGCGTGGGCATCCTCTGCAAAGACGGCGACGTGTGTGTACACGGAACACACAGAGCCCGCACCCGCGCGCCGGGTGGACTGCGTGTTTACACACACGCCAACATGCCCGCACGTAGCGTGGCGCGTGCGTAAATACAAATGCACATGTACGTGAACACAGGCGCCGCCGAACTGCCCACCGGGCATGCAGACCCTCAGACCCACTCGCGCGGGGCGGCTCTGCCGGCTGGCCCCGGGACTGCCTGTCCCACCCAGCGCGACTCCCGAAGTGGGGGCGGCGCGCGATCCCCGCCCGGGGCGTCCTCTTTCCGGCCTCCTACCGACTGTCCGTCCGGGCCGCGGCGCCGCCCCGCCCTGGCCGTTACCCGAACAAAAGAGGGGGGTCCCCGTATCCCGACCGCCTGGGGACGCGGGGGGGCGGGGATTCAGGGCGCCGGCGGGGGCGGGCCGCCTCTCTCGCCCACCCCGCGCAGGCAGCATTTCCGGGGGCCGCGTAGACGCGGCCGTGCCGTTCGGCCGGACCCGCAAGACGCGTGTGCGCGCTAGGGCCCGGTCGCCGGGGCGCGCGGCCACCGGGACACCGAGCCGAGTGCGCGGCCCCGGCCCGGCCCAGGCGGAGCGCGCATCGGCACGTGTCCACACCGGCCCGCACACGCGCGGTTGGCGGGACTGACCCGGCCCCGGCCCCGGCCCCGGCCCCGGCCCCAGACCCAGACCCAGACCCAGACCCAGACCCCGGCCCCGGCCCCGGCCCCGGCCCCGGCCGCGCACCTCGAACTGCCAGTGGGCCGCCTGCAGCAGCTGCTTCGCCTGGTCGGCCGCGCAGCCCGCCGTCAGCACGAACTGGTTGATCATGACCTGATGCTTGAGCTCGTCCATGTTCACGGACATGGCGCCGCTGCCGCGCTGCCCGCTGCCTCCCGCCGCCGCGCTCCTCCGCCTCACGCGTCCACCATTAGCGAGCCGGCTCCGGCTAATACAAATATTTACTGTGCGGCTCTGACTCACCGAGCCTCCCCTGGCTCGGGGCCGCGGGGGCATGCTGGGAGATGTAGTCCCGCGCCGCGGCCGGCCGGGGGGCGCAGGGAGGTGTGTCCGGACGCTGCCCCTGCTGTGTGCGGAAGCGGGCGGGCGCATCCGCGGGCCCTCTGGCTTCTCGGCCGGGTGTGCCTGGCATCCCTCTGTTGAATGGGCGCACGCTTGGAAAGGGGGCCCCTAGACATTTTGGCACAAATCGTAGGCACTAGGACGTACAGCCCCGAAGGCTTGGCACACAGTAGGCGCCAATAAATACTCCCTTCACTGAATGAATGAATGTGCCTTCTAGGGCTCTGCAGAAAGCCACCGCCTCCAGGAAGCCTTCCGGTCTCTCCAGCGCCCCGAGCACAAGCTCACATCGCCCACTCGTGATGTGGGTCCCTTCCCAGCCTGGCGCTCGGCCAGGCACACAGTAGACCCGAGGAACGTTTGGGATGGGATTGCGCCCGAACAAGCCGGCAAGGCGGGCAGGCTCTGGTGCCTCGGGGTGCCCTCCCCGCGAGGCTCCCACATTCCCACGCAAAATCTCGTGCGTTCTGCCGGAAATCTCGGCTTCGAGATGCGGGCGCCAGGACCTGGCGGAGCCAGTTCCGGGGCGGCCCCGAACTCCTATTCCCAGAATGCCCCGGTTTATTTGCATCGTTCTGTCCCGAATGACGTCAAGTGAGTGAGGCCACGCCATGGCCAATGGGTGGCCGCAGAGTGTAAGGACCTGGCCATATAAGGTAAACAAAGCTGGCCGCCCAATGGGGCTGCAGCGGGGGCGGGCGCTGGATCGGGGACGGCGGGGGCGCGTCACGTGGCGGGCGGGGGCGGGACTGGGGAACACTGGAAAGGGGGAGTTGCGGGTTGTGTTTACAGCTCCGCACGCGCGGCTTCCGGGTGACGTCGCGGATTGGGCGTGCGGGGCCAGGACGGGCTCGGAACGTGATCCCGGCCGGGGAGGCGGGGAGAGGTCTGGCTCGGTCATCCCGGCTCTGAGTGACCTTGGCCGGGTTCCTCGCGCTCCCTGGGCTCAGTTTCATCCGTTGGGCAACCGTTCTTTCGGCCCTTTCTCTTGCCCTGCCCTGACCCGGCCCGGGTTACTGCGGAGAGCACATCCGAGAAGCGTTGTCTGGGGAGGGAAAGGAGGGGGGGCAGTTTGGGATCGTGTGTCAAAAAACCCTAGGGCAGGGGCGTCTGGGTGGCTCAGTGGGTTGGGCCTCTGCCTTCGGCTCAGGTCAAGATCTCAGGGTCCTGGGATCGAGCCCCACATCGGGCTCTCTGCTCAGCGAGGAGCCTGCTTTCCCCTCTCTCTGCCTGCCTTTGCCTATTTGTGATCTCTCTGTCTGTCAAATAAATAAATAAAATCTTAAAAAAAAAAATCCCTAGGACAGATGTAGACTTGGGGAAATGTAGAAGTATGGAAAATGCTCTTTAGAAAGTGACGCAGGCCCTAGGGGCTTGGGCTAAAGGTCATTGGGAGGTTTTCCTATATTTCATCTGTTGTTGGCTTTAGACTTAGTGTGAGGTCCTAATGGTGGCAGAGGGGCCCAGTCCAGGTCAGGAGATGTTTTGGATGTGTCTGTTTCTAGTGGAGTGCCCCCGCCCACCTTCAGCGCCCCTCACTAGGGGAAATACACTGGATGGAGGGAACTATGCCACACTGGAGGGGTGGGGAGAAGCCCCACCTGGGTCCTTTAACCCTTCCAGAGTTTCTGACTTTGGTGAGTGGGAGGATAATGGGAGACTGGCTGACAGGGCCTGAAGGATCCCAGGATTGTGGGGGCTGGGGCATGTCTCTTCTGCCACACAGGATCACTCAGGCTCCACCATTTTTTGCAAACCCCGATAATGCCAGATTTCTGGTCTTGTTAAGCATGGACCCGCTCCTTAACAAAGCATCATGAACTTGAATTAATGTGGATAAAGCGCCCAGCACGAGGAAGGTGGCTCTGAAAGTGGTTATTGCTGTCCCTGCAGGGACAGCATCAGGGCATGCTGGAAGGGAAGCGGGTTCTGGAGCCAGACCTGGGTATGAGTCAACTCTGCTGCTTACTGACTGATGTTGGATAAGCTACTGCAGCCCTGAGCTTTGTTTTCATTTGTAGAACCTAAGCTAGGAGTGTGGAGCAATCCCAGGACTACCGAGGGGATTAATTCCTGTGCAGTGCTTAGCAGGGGCCTGGCACTCAGTGTACCTACCATTTTTTTTTTTTTTAAGATTTTATTTATTTATTTGACAGAGAGAGATCACAAGTAGGCAGAGAGGCAGGCAGAGAGAGAGAGAGGAGGAAGCAGGCTCCCCGCTGAGCAGAGAGCCCGATGCGGGACTCGATCCCAGGACCCTGAGATCATGACCTGAGCCGAAGGCAGCGGCTTAACCCACTGAGCCACCCAGGCGCCCAGTGTACCTACCATTTTTAGTACACACCTCTTTGCTTGCATCCAGACCACTCTAGGGAGCCCAAGCCCCATTTGACTAATGAAGAAACAGGCTGGAATCCACACCCCCTTATGCTCTTGCCAGTCATTGGAGACCAGGTACCCAGTAGACTATGAGGGTGTATTTCTGGCCAGTGAGAGGGGGCACTGCCCTGGCAGGGCCTACTAGGGGATTTTCTGGCTCAGGGAAACAGCAAGTACCTTCCCCCTTCCCCCTAACCTTAGCCAGCAACACTCAGTTACCTGTCCTGGCTTGTTCAGCTCAGGTGGAGCACTTCTAAGCCAGTAGGCTGACTGGGGTGGGGCAGGTGAGGCTGGTAGGAGCAAAGGTTACTCCTCTGGCCCCCTTGGCACCCCTAGCCTGCTTGTTTTCCCAGAGGCAGCAGGAAAGGGAAAAACAATCTTGTTTTTATCCAGGATCAGCCTGACTAGAGAGTGGACTTTGGATTTCTTAGCATGCTCAGATGAGGCCCAACAGCTGGGACCAGTAGATACGGACAGGGGGACAAAAAGTTATTTCTAGTAGTGCCCACATCTCACCTGAAGTTCTAGGAAGTTGGGGGCCCTGCCAAAGTCTCCCCAGCATGCTCTGGCCTCCTCCTTTCCACCTCCACCCCCCCCCCCACTTTTTAAAAAAGATTTTATTGTGTCCACACCCAATGTGAGGCTCAGTCCCACAATTCTGTGATCAGAGTCTTATGCTCCACCGAGACAGCCAGGTGCCCCTCCACCTCCATTCCTTCAAATACTCCATAGATCATTGGGTGCCTGATTCTGGGAACCCAAAAATGAATAGACAAGGATCCTGCCTGCCCAGGAGGCTCAGGAAGAGGCCTGAACCCAAGGGACTCTGCCCGGGTTCCCATTAACTGTGCCTAGTGTCTGTTTCAAAAGACCCAGTGCTGGCTGACTGAGAGGACTTGAGGTCTTGCCACTGCCTCACTCTTCTGTTCCTATACTCCCCCACTTGAATTTAACCAAACTGGCCTTTGAGCCCCTGGATCATACTCAGCCCCTTGAAGTCCAGGGCCTTTGCACATAGTGTTTCCCCTGCTTGGAACTTGGGACTGACTTACCTAGAGTTTGCCCCCCTCCACCCCATTTGCTCTTATTTGTATTTCAAATCCTGGCTTAAATGTCACTTCTTCAGAGAAACCTTCCTCGACATCCCTATCAATAATAAATCTCCCCTATTATTTCACTGCACCTCTATCCTCCTGTGGCACCCATCACATTTTGTATTTATGCACCTGTTAACCTTTTAAGTGTCTCTCCTCACTAACCTGTGTGCTCCACATCTAGGGTTCTTCCATTTGAAACCAGTTGCCTGGCTAGTAGCCTGGCTCATTGCCTGTTACATAGTAGCTGCATGATAAATATTTGTTGAATAAATAAATGAATCAGCACAGATGTTGACAGTAGAACTAATAACAAATCAGAAAGGGCCTGTCTCCCAGTGGGGCATGGATAAGCACAGAAGAGCAAGTCCAAAGCTCTACTAAGAGGAATGTTTAATCAAACATCCAGCCCATGGAAACGACTGCCCTGGCCCAGGAAGGCACGCTCTAGGGTTGTTTTTCTTTTTTTCTTTTCTTTTCTTTTAAAGATTTTATTTATTTCTTTGACACAGACAGAGAGAGAGATCACAAGTACGCAGAGAGGCAGGCAGAGAGATGGGGAAGCAGGCTCCCCGCTGAGCAGAGAGCCTGACATGGGGCTTGATCCCAGGACCCTGAGATCACGACCAGAGCCGAAGGAAGAGGCCCCAAGTCACTGAGCCACCCAGACGCCCCTCTAGGGTTGTTTTTCAATAACATCAGGGTCTATCCTACTTTCCTTGCCTCCCCCCAAGCAGGGAGGCCAGTAATTTGAATTCAGTGTTGGTATATGTACATGTGTATACACATAACTGTTATGTGATTTAATAAAGATAAGGAAAGATAGACACAGGGAGAGGGGTGTCTTCGGGCCCACCTAGTGCAAGAGATATGAAAGCTAGCACATTCGAATGTTCCTGCTTTGGGGTGGCAGGAGAGTATGGCAGGAGTATGGATTGGTACAAGTTTCAGCTTTATTACCGTTTATCTCTTGTGCAGCCTAAGTGGGGTACTTCACCTCTTCTAGCTTCACTTTCCTTTTGTGTGTGTGTGTGTGAATTTGGAATGAAAATAAAAGCTACATCAGAAAATTAGATTGTCTCAACATAATGTCTGGCACATAGTAGGTGCTCAGTAAATGGGGATCTTGATTATGAAGTAGAGATTTAATCAGGCTCTTCCAAGACCTGGACTCTACTCATAAGCACATAAATCTTTCACCTCTTTTATTAATTTTGGCTTTCCAGGTTCCCTGAAAATAGAAGGTTGTATACTGGACTCTGGTCTCCAGAGAGGAGCAGGACTCATTTTTTAAAAAAATTTATTTATTTGAGAGAGACAGTGAGAGAGAGCATGAGAAGGGAGAAGCAGACTCCCCATAGAGCTGGGAGCTGGATATGGGTCTCGGACCCAGGACTCTGGAATCACGTCCTGAGCCAAAGGCAGTTGCTTAACCAACCGAACCACCCAGGCGCCCTGCAGGACTCATTTTAATGTGGAATTTGGTGCATTTATCATTTGAGACCCTTTGCCACCTGCTGCCCTCCCCAGCTGCTTTCCTGCTACAGCAGACTTGCCTTGGGAAACCATTACTTTCGCAACCCAAGAACAGGTGGAAATAATCTCCACTGGGTCTGCTTACAGAATCTTATGTGAATCAAAAGCCAGGAAAGTACATTGCAACCTGCAGGCCTTTAATCCTAACCAATTTTTAAAACTTGCCTTCAGCACCTCATATGCAGCTGTCCCTTCTTCGTGCCTCAGTTTCTCTATAGGTAAAATGGGGAGAAGTCTGTGGGGCTGTATAATTATGTCTTCAAAGTAATTGTTCTGGATGTAGAGCTAAAGAGAAGCCTTGAGTTCTGGAAAAGGCCAAAAGAAGCGCTTAGCTTCTCCTGTGAACCCCAACTCCTGGTCGGCTTGGGTTCCCTCCCAGCTATTGCCAGGTGGCAGGTAAAGGTGTGCCCTCTTCTGGACGGGGCAGGAGATCAACCCTGGGAAGTGGGGAGAACCACGGTGGCTCAGGGAGATATTTTAGAGAGGGAGTAAATGGAAGGCGCTGGGTTCCTATAAGAATCTATATGTGAACAGATTATTAGGAGACTAAAGATTAAGAATGTTAAGGCCGTGCTGGGAATGAAGAGGGAAAGTCAGTTTGCGGTGTGGGTGATGGTTCCTCCCCTCTGGATTCACGTCCATTTGGTTTGTCCCGGAGTCCCGGTCAGCATCTTCACGGGGCCGTAGCGAAGGGCATCCTGGAACATGTAGTTCTTTGGCGGGTTTCCTGCGGTGCAGCCCGTCGTCCTCGGTAGAGAGGGGACTCCGTTTCCCGAGGTGCCCCGTGCCCGGGGAGGAGCGGAGGGCTGCCGTGGCGTCGCGGCCCGGGCCGAGCTGGGGGTTGGGGCTTGGAGGCCGAGGTACCCGCGGCGGTGGGCGAGTGTCCGTGTGGCCTGGTCCGGGCTATGTCCGCGTGAGGACGCCGCTGACGCCCGCGTCCAGGCCCCGGCCCGGCTCGCCGCGCACCATGGGCTCCATTCTGAGCCGCCGCATCGCGGGCGTGGAGGACATCGACATCCAGGCGAACTCGGCCTATCGCTACCCGCCGAAGTCTGGTGAGCGGCCGGCGCGGCCCCGGGCGTGCGGTAGGGCGAGGCCCGGGGCGGAACGCGGAGTGGGCAGGGCGCGCCCGCGCGGTGCGCCCCGCAGACGTGCGGTGGGTTCTACTGGGCCCGCGGCCATCCCTGCGCCTCACCGCCCGGGGCTCCGCGCGACCTCCACTCAGACCGTGGGTGGGGCCCCGGGCTGCCGCGTCCCGGCCCAGTCCCGGCCCCTCCGGCGGGGTGACCTTGGGTCAGTCGCTTCGCCCCTGTGCTCCTCAGCTCCCTGGTCTGCACACAGGGGAGACTGAGTGGGAAACCCCTAGGGCGGGGGTGAGGTTCTTGGTGCGACGCTGGCGAGGGGTTAGCACGGTGCCCAGCGCTTCGCTTGTGCTTACAAAGTGGTCATTGTCAAGGGATTGACATCACGCCATCGCCAGTTTTGGCTTTCTTTGGTGGCTTAGTGTGACGACCCGGCCAGTGGTTCTGAACACTCGCCACGCCATCTGGACAGAAGCTTCGCGCTCTTCTGACCACCTGGTGCCTGTGAATATGGTGGGTGGGTTGGGGAGTGGCGCTCGGCCCAAGGAGATTATGATCCATGGGGGAGAGGCTGCGAGTCCTTGTTGGAAAACAGGAGACTGGAGAGGACCTGCCTGGTTCTCTGGCCTTTTTTTTTTTTTTTTGGGTGGCAGGGAGACCTGAGACACCAGCGAGGAAGTTACTTGCCCAAGGTCTCAGAGAACTGGTTGGAAGTGTCTCTGGGAGCAGAACCACAAATTGTGGACTCCCAGTCCACTTGTTCCCACTCTGCTTTGCTGCCTGTAAAGAGTGTGGCCTGACCCAGAACTTTAGCTTGGGTTCCTCCCTTTCCATCTTCTCATGGGGGTCATTTGCTGTGGAAAGAAAAGAAGGAAAAGGACAGATCATTTGGACATGAGGGAGACTTTCAAGTTGGGTCTCCTGATCCTGGCTTCTGAAGAATCTCTTCTGATCTGGGGGTCTCCTAGACCTCACAGTTGGCCTTGGGACACCCACCAGGCCAGGTTTCCTTCAAATGTAGTCCAGGACCACCCACTGCCACTAGTGGGGAAGCTTGTTCAACGTGCATTTCGCAGGCCCTGCCTTGGACTTGCTGGGTCCTAGGAACTGGCATTGAAACCCTTTCTCAAGTGAGTCTGATGCCCACTGAAATTTGAGAACCGCTCTACCCTGATTTTGGAAGCCCAACAGGGGGTGTGTCTGGGAAAATAGAGGGGTGGAGATAGCACAGTTTTTGGAACACTCAGAAGTGGGTAGAAGGCCTTATTGCCTGCTTGTGTCCCAGGCAGAAGTGCGGGGCAGCTCAGCTGGGTATGGGGATCCCCTGGAGGCCGGTGGGCTGACATCCCCACATCTGATTGAAGCGGTTGTTTGAATTCATCCTCTTCCAGCTTTGCGCAGTGGCAGTATCGTAGCCAATGAGGTTTATCCGAGGCGCGATTATTGCTAATTGAATTCATCCTCTTCCATCTCTGATGTTCTTCCAGCCTCTTAGGCTGAGTGACATTCGGCAAGCTGCTCTGTGCTCTGGGTCACACAGTTTCCTTTTCTCTACAGTGGGTTGATGCTTGTACACTGGTCAGAATAGTGCACCTTAAGTCCTCAAAATACTGATTGCTGTAATGGCCTAAAAAGAATATTAGGTGCCATAATAGCACCTAGCTGTGGCATGGCAGAGGTATCAAAAGTTTAATGTGGCATTTCCTATAGAACCTGGGACTAGGACACACTTTGCCTGGGTGTTTGGACAAATCACAAATACAAGGCCTTTATAATACCACTTCCAGATTCTGTGTGGTAGACCTTGCTAATCATTCGGGACACTCTTTGACACGAAATCTGGACTTGGTTTCAGAATCCATTAACAAACACCCGGGTCAGCCACAACTAATCGATTGGGTCTGGCACCCATGGTGAATGTCGTAGGCTACCTTACAGCACCACAGCTGTGCTCTCCTGGACCTGTCCAGTCCAGAAGCTGTCCTCTTGGCTTCCTTGTGCCTCGGGCCACCTTGCTCAGGGAGGTTTGGACCGAGAAATGACCTTAGCAGTACTTTCATATGTTTCCCCAAGGGTGGACTGGGGAGCCCAGGGGGTTCAGATGATTTTTAGGGGATGGCCCCATGGAGCCTTCAGGCACCTGATGAGAAAGTATCTTTTCAGGTCTCTGTTAATGTTGTTGATAATACCGAACAGAGAAAAATGATTGGATGCTAATTTTTAAAAACACATCTATAATTTTGTCCAGTCCCTTCCAGCTTTTTTGAGATAAAATTGACATAACGTTGTGCAAGTTTAAGGTGTACACACTGATGATTTGATAATTGTGCACATGGGGAAATGATCACCACAATATAGGGTGAGTTAATACCCTCATCACTCTGCCTTTTTTTTTTTTTTTTTGGTGTTTAGAACTTTTAAGATCTCCTGTCCAGTTTTCTTTTGCTTGTGGAACTTTCAGCATGTACTGCCAAGGTATCTAGTTCAAATTTAATAACATTTGGTTTGTTTTTATTGTATTTATTTTTCATTTTACTTTTTAAGTGGCTTTATTGAGATATAAATTGTGTGCCATACAGTGCATTCATTGTAAACATATGATTTGTTGACTTTCAGTAAACATACAGAATTGTCCAGCGGTCACCACAGTCAGGTTTTAGACATTTCCAGCACTGTCCAAAGCTTCCTGGTGCCTCTTTGCAGTCAGTCTGTGCCCCTACCCGGCCCCCATCCCATTACTCTGATCTGCTTTCTGTCTTTAAATTGTGCCCTCTCAGGACACATCATATAAAAGAAATCATATAACATGTAGTCTCTCTTGCATCTGGCTTCTTGCACTTGGAACGATGTCTTTGAAGTTCATCCCTATTGTCACAGCTGTCTTGTACCTTATTGTACAGATATCATACATTAAAAAAAAAAAAAAGATTTATTTATTTATTTATTTATTTATTTATTTGACAGACCGAGATCACAAGTAGGCAGAGAGGCAGGCAGAGAGAGGAGGAAGCAGGCTCCTGCTGAGCAGAGAGCCCGATGCGGATGCGGAGCTCGATCCCAGGACCCTGGGTTCATCACCTGAGCCAAAAGCAGAGGCTTTAACCCACTGAGCCACCCAGGCGCCCCGATATCATACATTTTATTTGCCAGTTAACAGTTGGGTTGTTCCCACTTTTTGGCTATAATGAATAATGCTGCTATGAATATTGAACGTTTGTGTGGCCTTTTCAATTCTCTTTAGTATACACCTAGGAGAGGAATTGCTGGGTGTTAGGGCGACTCTATGTTTGACCTTTTGATGAACTTCCAGACTGTTTGCCCAGCTGTTTCATCTTACAGTCCCATCAGCAGTGTGTGAGGATTCCAGTGCTCCACATTCTTGCCAACACTTACTATTGTCTACTTTCCTTTTTTTTTTTTTTAATAGACTCTATGCCCAATGTGGGGCTTGAACTCAAGGTCCTGAGATTAGGAGCCTTGTGCTCTACTTACTGAGTCGGCCAGGCACCCCTGTTGTCTACCTTTTTCACTATAATCATCCTTGTGGGTGTGAAGTGGTATCCAGTTGTGGTTTTGATTTGCATTTCCCTGATGACTGTTGATGTGGAACATCTTTTCACGTGCTTATCAGCCATTTGTATTTGTGTGTGTGTGAGAGAGAGAGAGTGCCAGAGTGTGCGCGGCATGGGCACAGGTGCCAGACATTTGTTTTTGTCTTTTTTTTTTTTTTTTTAAGATTTTATTTATTTATTTGACAGACAGAGATCACAAGTAGGCAGAGAGGGAGGCAGAGAGAGAGAGAGGAAGAAGCAGTCTCCCTGCTAGGCATAGAGCCTGATGCAAACCCTGGGATCATGACCTGAGCCGAAGGCAGAGGCTTTAACCCACTGAGCCACCCAGGCGCCGCTGTTTTTGTCTTTTGTTCATTTTTTTAAAGATTGGATTCTTTGTCTTCTTACTCAGTTGTAACAGTTCTTTATTCTGGGTACAATGATGCAATTCCTTTATCAGCTCTGTGACTTGCTAACATTTTTCCTAGTCTTTGGCTTGTCTTCATTTTTCTTAATGGTGTCTTCTGAGGATCACAGGTTTTAAGTTTTGGTTAAGTTCAGTTTGTCAGTCTAGGAGATCTTTGCTTAGGCCAAGGTCACAAAGATTTTCTGTGTTTTTTTCCTTGGAAATTTTACAGTTTCAGCTCATGTGTTTGGGTCTGTGATTCATTTTGTTCCAGTATTTGTATGTACTGCCAAAGCAAGCATTGGGATCCATCTTGAGGTATGTTTTCACGTGTAGTTTCAGGTAAAACTATGTGTTCTTACTTTGCATATGGATATTTAGTTATTTCATTATCATCTGTTGAAAAGACTATTCTTGTCCCATCCAGCTGCCTCTGCACTTTTGTAAAATATGAGTTCACCATAAATATGAGGGTTTAATTCTGTACTGTGTGGCACTGATCACACAGCTGGCCCGTCTTCAGCCGA
Source organism: Mustela lutreola (assembly GCF_030435805.1). Classification (NCBI taxonomy): domain Eukaryota; kingdom Metazoa; phylum Chordata; class Mammalia; order Carnivora; family Mustelidae; genus Mustela; species Mustela lutreola. The sequence continues at coordinate 20,046,165 of NC_081306.1, read as the reverse complement.
GGGTCAGAGCAGGAGTGAGGACACCATGGTTCAGCTGTAAAGAGAAGGTGCAGACCTGCAGGAGGGGCCCGGAGTGTAGCACGTGCCCCCACGGAGGGCCTGGCTGTGGGCAGCTGCCGCCACAGCCTCACGTCCTGCTGGGGTTGTTCCTGTTAATCGTGCATCTCCAAGCGATGCCGCCTGCCCTGCCCTTGTGTTGGAGGGAGGTCGTGTTGGGACCAGGTCACCCAGGAGAAGTGTCAGAAGGGCAGGCACTCAGACGTGGCCTACCAGCTCAGGCAGTGGAGGGAGGGAAGGGGAGATATGCCCCAGACCTAAACCCTGTGTGTGTGTGTGTGTGTGTGTGTGTACACTTTCAGATTATTCTCACCTCCTTCTTACTGGAGCCTTGCCTTATCCTTGTGACACCAAACTTTCTCGTCCTGTGGTGGAGGAACTAGAAATCAGATTGAGCCTTTTCTCATGTGGCATCTGAGCCTGGGGTGTACAGTAGGCGAGTAACAAGTGCTTGTGCAACAGGCCCCAAAGGAGACCAGCCCCATTTCCCTCATGTACGGGCTGCTCAGGCTGGGCTGCATCTGACCCCTTGGGGTGGCGGGCGGGGATCCGGGGACTCCTGAGTCTCCTGCCATGTGATGGAGGGGCCCAAGGTGAGAGCCAGACTTTTGGTGTGTGTTTTTGTATTGCTGGCTGTCTAGGAATGTCTCGTGAGCACTTGTGCTGGGTATACCCTTCTAACTCGTTCCTTTGGTATCTAAAGGAAGAGCCGAGGCCGGTGTTCCATATGAGAGAGGACGTTCTCTGTCATTGGGGGCATTCTGGGTCTCCCGGCCATCCCTGTTCCAAGGGAGTGAGCTCGTGCTGAGCCCCATGGGTTGGTGGCAGTAGGGTGGGGGTGGGGAGAAGGGGGCTCCTCCTGCTCACATGCGGCTCACCTTCCTGCTCAGGGACCTGCACCGTCCCCTCCAGCGTGGGGCAGCTTAGCTGGACTCCTGTCCTGTCTCCGTCCTGTGCTGTTCACCGATGAGAAAACTTTTCAGAGCTCCAGTTGTTACACTTCGGGTAAAAGCAAAAGCAACAAGAAGCGTAGTAAGGGGGTCGCACTGGGTGGGCATCCAAGCACCTGTTCCCTGAACCCGCAGCCTGGCGTTGCTGGGGTTCAGGAGCCTGCTTTGGCGCCTGGGCCCTGGGGCCTTGGGGAGCTGAGGTCCCGTGGGTCCCTGTCGGAGTGTTTCCTGCGCTCGGGGTTCTGAGAGGCCGGGGGCTCAATGTGCTTGTTTCTGAGGTCTCGCATCCTTTACTCAGCTCTGGGCGTGTGTCGGGGCTCAGCGACTCTGGGGCCCTTTCAGAGTTTCTCTGGGCGTTGTAGAGAAGCCGTCACTCTCTGTTGACTTGAACATAACCTGGCTGTCAGCCAGCTCCTGGCAGCCTCCCTGGCCTGGGTTTGTTGGACTTTCCTGTCCGTGGGCCGACTCCACAGCCCGCACGGCCTGAGCTTGTGCTGTCTGGTGGCAGAGCCTGCGGGCCTTTCATCCCTGCGCCGGGAGGTGGCTGCTGCCATTCCCTAGTCAGCCGTGGTGCTGAGGGCCCCGCTGCCCGGATAGGGGATGTGGGTGTGCACGTGTGTGTCCTCTTCCTCACAGGTGGGGTGACCTTTAGTGTGTTTACAACACACCCATCCACAAACATGGACAAGTGAGGATTAGTTTAGCACGTGAGATTGAACCTGGGACCAGTCCTCTGTCCTCCACCTCCAGCCAGTAGAGGTGCGGTGGGAGGAGCACTAGATTCTGAGTCCTGAGGCCTGAGTCTGTCTCTGGTCTGTGGCCTTCAGCCAGGAGCTTGCTCTCTGGCCCCATTTCCCTGACTCAGTGGGGTTAACTTCTGGTTGCCCAGGCCTCTTTGCTGTCGGGACTCTGTGAGTCCAAGTGAGCTGGTAGGGTGATACCACGCCCTGCCCAACTTTTGTTTTCTAGCAGGCCCAGAGGTTTTCTGGAGGATGTCCTGTACTTCCTGGATGACCCCAGCAGGCAGTGACCACTGCCGTCTGCCTCTCCTCCCAAACCCAGTGCCTCTGGGACCAGACATTTGTGTGGGACCGTGTTCCATTTGGCATTTCCTCTTTGCATTTTTGCGTGGTTGTGTTGTTACCCAGCCTCACAATTCTGTGTTACTCCATGAAATGGTGTCCCATAAAAGGATGGATGGTGTCACAGGCAACCCCTGCCCCGTGCAGTGCCTGATTTGGCCTCAGTGAATAACCGAGCAATTGTTCACTTCTGCCAGCTGCCCCTGCGTCTGCCCCAGTGTGTGTCTGAGGGGGTGAGCATCCCACCAGGATGGGAGTGAGAGGGAGGAGGAGTGAGGCCCACGGCCTCTGCCATGGGCAGAAAGGTGCACGGTATGGAACAGCGTGGGAGAGGGCGCGTCCGGCACAGAGTCCATCGCTTGCTTAGTCAGAGAAACAGGAGGCGGCGCAAGGCTTGAGGAGTGCCTGCTGGGACATGCCTCCACCTCCGTCTCAGGGATTTCTGCTGTGCTTTGCTCCTGCCTGGTACTGATTCGGGCCCTCCTGCTTAGCCCTGGGTGCTTGGCACCCGCAGGGCAGGCGCACTGCTGTATTGGTCCCCTCTGGTGGCCCTGGCATCCCCCGTTCGGATAACTGCAGCTTTCTCTCATCTAGACCTCCTGCCCCAGATGACGTCCCTGAGTGACCAGACTCCCTGAGGTCCTCTCGGGGGGGATCAAATGAAGGAATTGTGTTTGGTTCATGAGTTGAGTGTGTGTGTGTGTGTGTGTGCGCACACCCATACAAAGATCTTCCTTGACTTGCGATGCGTATGTGTGGCCATAAATATGTCATAAGCTGGCGAAAATACATCGAATACACCTAAGCTACTAAACATTGTTTTTTTATTTGTTTGTTTTTAATTTTATTTATTTGACAGAGAGTGAGCGAGCACAAGCACGGGGAGGAGCAGAGGGAGAGGGAGAAGCAGGATCCCAGCCGAGGAGGGAGCTGGGTACAGGGCTCCCTCCCAGGACCCTGGGATCCAGGATCATGCCCTGAGCCGAAAGCAGACGCTTAACCGACTGGGCCCCCCAGGCGCCCCCTGAGTGAACATTGTAACTTAGCTTCGCCTACCTTAAATGTGTTCAGAACACTTACATTAGCCAACAGGTAGTCAAAATCATCTAACACAAAGCCTGTTTTGTAAGTGTTCGATGGCTGTGTAATTGGTTGAACACGTACTGGAAGGGAAGCACGGAGTGGTGGTCTGGGCGCGGCAGGCTGGTGAGTGTGAGTTGTAGACCCTGGTGACGGCGTTGCTGATTGGGAGCCAAGGCTCCTGCCACCGCCCCGCGTCCAGAGAGAGGATCCCACTGACCCCCCGCACAGATCATTAGCCTGGAAAGATCCACATTCACAGTTTGAAGGATGGGTTTTAATGAATGCCTGTCACTTTTGCACCATCCTAAAGTCTAAAGCTTGTGTGTGGAACCATTGTAAGGCAGGGACCACATGTATATATTTAACATCGAAGTGTCACTGGCATTTAGAAAGTGTGCAGAGTGTAAGCCTGATGGGTGATCACGGTGAACGTGTCGAATAGAACAGTAGCCGCCCCCCAAACCACAGTGCCCCTTCCCAATCTCTGTCTCCCTTCTCCCTGGAAACCCCTTCCGACTCCAGCGCAGGTGTTGTCGACTGTTTCTGGTCTGATCTAAGTAACTGGCTGCTGTTTGCTCCACACTCAGTGATGAGAGGCCCTGACGCTGTTTGTGGGGGCTGGTAGTCGGTCTGGTCTCTGCCGTCTTCATCCGTTCATGTGGAGGGGCGGTGGGTGCATTTCCAGTTCGGGCTCTTAGGGAAAATACTGCCCCGGACCCTCCCATGACTGCCCCGGTGCCCATGAGTCAGATTGCCTGGGGTCCGTGTTTCTTCGAATTGTGGGTAAATCCACGCAGCAGTGACCGTCCTAACCCTGGAAGTGTGCAGTTCGGTGACATCAAGCGCTTCCAGCCTGTCGTACAGCTGTCCTCCGGCATTTCTCTACGACTCATTGGACCCTGTGCCCTTTACGCCCTGACTCCCCCTTCCCCTGCACCCAGCCCCTGGCAGCTGCCACTCTTGGTGTTCGCGACTTTTGATGCCTCCCCCAGAACCCGTGTCTGGGTCATGTTGGCACCCCACAGTGGGTGTGGGGCCCTGAGGCGCGCGTGTTCGGCTATAGCGTGTTCGGCAGGTGGTTTTCGGAGCCGTTGAGCCCATTCACATTCCCATCTGCTGAGCAGGGCCGGGCCTACTGTGCATCCTCACCGGCGCTGGGGAGTGTCTGGGGAGTGTCAGCTGCGTGTGGTTCGTTGTTTGCTAACTTTAGCTGTGGAAATCTCATTGCCTTTGAATTTACTTTTCCCTGATGACCAGTGAGGTCCTGGCACCTTTTCATAGGCAAATCACCGTTCATTTCTCTTCCTTTTCTGTGAGGTGTGTGTTGAAATCGTTTGTGCATTCTTCACACTGGATTGTCCCCTTTCTCACTGATTTGTGGGAGTTCTTTCCTAAGTGCTTCTTATTACATTTTTAATTCTCTGGAAATTGGCTGTTGCTATGGCATTTATGCAGACTAGCTTAGGCAGGAGGTGGAAAGTACTGGAAGGCTGGTGGGGGGTGGGTATCTGTAACCCAAAGGGTGGGAAGGCAAGAAGTGGAAACCATCTGAACACAAAAGCCTCTCATCCCCTCTGGGCTCAGCATCCTTCTGCTGTGACTTTCCCACAGCTGACTGCTCCCCATCTGGGGCCCTCAAGGACCAAGTCCTTTGGTCTCTGGTTCAGTTCCACGGGAGAGAGAATCCACGTGTTGGTCTTGCACAGTCAGGTGTCCACCTTGACCAGCCAGCAGCGTCTAGGGGATGGGGGCTGCAACATCTGGTGGCAGCTGGGGCCCACCCAGTGGGTGGTGGAAGCTGTTTCCAGAAAAGGGCAGGACCCCTTCTCCCAAGAAAAGGTGGCTGCAGCCACTTACTCTGGAACTCCGTGCACCGGAATCTTTGCTTAGAGTTGTTTTCAGTTCATTGTTCCTCCCTCTGTGATATTGGGGATCAAGAGGTTTTATTGAACAGGATTCCACTGTGGTCAGGCCTTCATGCTGGAGTGGGGCTGGGAAGGAAATGTTTATCAGGTGGCTTTTCACCTGTGCAAGGCTCCTTTGCGTTATTGGCTACTTTTATCCTTAGGACAGCCTGAGATGTCCTTGTTGGTGTTACTCACTGAGGCCTCATGTTGCAGATGGGGACACCGAGGCCCACATAGGTTAGGCTGCCCTAGGTCACCTAGGCTGCACAGAGAAGTGTTGTGGTGCATATGGGCAGGACCTTGGCCCAGGAATCAGGGAGCAGGGTGATGAGAGGTGGGTGGGACCCCTTTGGGGTCAGTCTTTTCTTTCTGACTGGGAACCTGCTCCCAGGCTGTGGGGCCTCCCACCTGGCCGGGAGTTTCAGGAGCCTCAGGAGCCTAAAGATGCTTTTCTTTCCTGAGATCACTCTGTGGGGACTGTGATGTTTTCATTGGTTGGTCAGTCACCTGGGGCTTAGCAGCATTGGGTTCGGGAAGCTGGTAACTGGGAACATCTGTTCTGGTAGAGAATGAGAAGAATTTGGGGCTGGTGGAGTCCATGAACTGTCCCTGGCCATTGCACATGCCTGCTCGGCTCTCTGCCACTGGGGCTGCTGAGCAGGACACGTGCCCAGTTTCCCAGGACCAGTTGTGTATTTTAGCAGGGGGGGGTTGTGCATAGTCTTTAGTCATGTCATGGCTTACCTGGCAGGGACATTGTGATTTATAGTAAGAAATAAATATTTGTTTTTCACCTGTTCCTGTTGCAGAGCACCTAAAACCCTTGGGATTTCCTAAGCGGTGAGTGGTAGAAGTGTGGTAGAAGTGAAATCAGAGTCTTGATACTCAGAACGAGCCTTTCCACCACACCTGAGTGTTATGTTATGTTATATTATGTTAATGAGGAGATTTTGGAAAGCACCTAAAGATGAGTCCTGGCTGCCTTTGGACTCAGCCTTGTGATCAGAAACTGGAGATTGAGAGGGTCACCAGCAGCCAGTGCTTCAGTCAACCGTGGCTGTGTAACAGAGGCTCCATGCCCGAAACGGCTGGACTTGAAGGCTTTTGGGTTGGTGAGCGCAGTGAGACTCCAAGAGGTGGAGCCCTCAGGGAGGGTTGGGAAGCACCTGTGCCCTTCCACGTGCCTTGTCTGTGGCCTCCTCCATCTGGCTCCTCCTGAGTCCTGTCCTTTTATAGTAAACTGGAGGTCTAGTAAGTGAACTGTTACCTTGAGTTTTGTGAGCTGCTCTAGCAGACTGGGGGGCATGGGGATGTCCAGTTTATAGCCAGTTGACAGGTGGCTAGCTGGAGTGGGGATTGGCATCCGAAAGGAGAGGGTGCTGGCGTGGGGCTGAGCTCTTACTAATCTGTGGGATCTGGTGCTGTCCCTGGGTGGGTAGTGTCAGAATTGAGCTGCATTTTTAGGTCACCCGGTCAGTGCGCGGGAATTACAGAATTGCTGGGTGGTGTGGGAGGGACACACACAGGCTGGTTTAATCGAGTGTGCAGCTCTGAGGACACCACTTCTGCCTGGTGCTGGGGCTTGAGCAGGTCACATGACCTCTATGTGCCTCCCATTTCCTTGACTGCCAACTAGAGTTCATCCACCCTCCACCTCTGTTCATTCAGTCGATTTTTATGAAGCTCCTTTGTGCAGGCCAGGTGGGGGCCGCTGGGGTGCAGGATGGTGGACAAACTTGTGACCCCCTGGCTGGAGTGTGAACCAACCAGCAAGGGAAGAAAAACAGTGACCCCACTGTGAAGACAGTGGGGGCCGGAGGGGTTCTCTCGGGTAGACAGATGGCTTGCAGGGAGGTTGTAGGAAGCCTTCTACTCAGTGGCAGGGTGGGAGCATCCCTTTGGTCACAGGGAGTGGAAAAAGCTCCAGAATCCTGGAGGACAGGCCCGGAAGGTGGTGCTGAGTGAGGTGGGCATTACGGAGCAGAGTCACTAGTTTGTGGGGCGGCGAGTGGGGCCTGGCCCTGAGGTTGAGGCGTGGGGATGTGTGTGGCTGGGGATGGCATCAGTGTCGCAGGTCTGGAGCATCTGCAGTGCACGGAGGGAGCCTGCACCCCCTAGAACTGATTGTTCATGTCTCGCATTACCTGCAACCACACAGAGACTCAAGGCTGGGAGGAAGGTGAGCCGCTGCTGGGAATTGCAGGAGGTGAGAATGTCAGGCCTGCGTCTCCACAAGGACCCAGGGGGCAGGCAGGGGTTCCGAAGGGGTCCGGGCTTGAGTATAGATATCCCAATTTGTGTTTTAATCTGATCCCTCCAGAACTGTGAGAGGGCCCCTCGGGGACCACCCGGAACAGCAGGCTACGTCACCTGGTGATGAAGCCACCAGCTGCCCCACAGCACTGGCAGTGGTGGTGGTGGCTGAAGGCTGCTTAGTTTCTTTCTCCGTGTGTGTCCCATAGCTTGGTGGGCTTGGTTCATATGCTTCTGGACCTCAGACCCAGTCCAGCTGCACTGTTCCAGCAACGCCGCAGTCTGGGTGACTTATGAACCATGGACATACGTTTGTGTCACAGTTCCGGAACCAGAGAAGTCCAAGATCAAAGTGTTTGGTGTCTGACCAGAGCCGCCTCCTGGTTCGTGGACAGCTGTCTTCTCATGGCCTCACGTGGCTGGGTTTGAAGACTCCAGGGGCCTCTGTTATAAGGGCACTGAGTCTACCCCTCAGAGCATGTCCTCATGACCTGGTCACATCCCCGAAGGCCCCAGATCCCGGTACCATGGTGTTAGGGGTGAGGTTTCAGCATGTGAATCTGAAGGAGACATGAACATTTGGTCTGTAGCAGGGTCCTAAACTCTGGTCTCTATGAAACTTGTGATCTGTGAATGTGTAGCCAAGGAGGGAGTGAGTTAAGCAGGTGTCTTCTGGGAGAGCTTCCAGGTCCCCCTTTTACTCTTCTCCCTCCTCGCCTACCTCCTGGGGGATTCTAGGAACTTGGGGGTGGATCATTGTGTGCTTTGGAGAGCTTGTCCTGATGCCTAGTCTCTTAGCAGGGCTAATCCCCTTATGTAATTGAGAGTGTTTCCATGTGGGGGCTGGAAGTGATGAACGTGGTCCACCATGTATACGAGCAGACATCTGAAAGGGGAACGGGGGCGCCTGGGTTCCTCAGTGGGTTAAACCTTTGCCTTTGGCTCAAGTCATGATCTAAGGGTCCTGGGATCGAGCCCCGCTTCGGGCTCTGTGCTCAGCGGGGAGCCTGCTTCCCTTCCTCTCTGCTTGCCTTTCTGCCTACTTGTGATCCGTGTCTGTCAAATAAATAAATAAAAATCTTAAAAAAAAAAAATGAAAAGGGAGGGGCACCTGGGTGGCTCAGTGGGTTAAAGCCTCTGCCTTCGGCTCAGGTCATGATCCCGGGGTCCTGGGATCGAGCCCCGCATCGGGCTCTCTGCTCAGCAGGGAGCCTGCTTCTCCTTTCTCTGCCTGCCTCTCTGCCTACTTATGATCTCTGTCTGTCAAATAAATAAAAAAATAAATAAAAAAAAAGGGGGGGGACAGACAGAACAGCCCCAGAGCCAGCCATCACTGGAGCAGCCTTCGGGAGGCTCATGGTTTTGATTTTTCTCCTCTGTAAAAGATGAGGAACACGCATGTCCATCCACATTGGATGCACGTGTGTGAAGGAAAACTGAGCTGTGTGTGGGAACTTGGGGAGGCCTCCAGGGGAGGTCTCCTCCCTTGGTCTTTATTTTGGTGACTGGCCACCTTTGCTCCTCCAGGTCACCTGGATGCTTGTAAGTAGGGCGGAGTCTGAATCCCTCCCTACAGAGGAGCTGAACTGGCTGAATTCCTCTGAGGTGGTGAGGTCCCCAAGCGTGTCATTGCCGCCTAGCCAGGGCTTCAGGGCCAGAATCGTGGCTTCTGGCCGGCTTCTGAGTGTGGCCTTAGAAGGGTTTTCAGCTGGTCTGATTGGGAAGGCCTTCCCGCGTGGCTCATTCTTTGTTTGTGGACGGCTGCCCTTTGTAGTCGGCCGGGAGGTGACACCACTGGCTGCTGTCCCTGTGGGGCGGTAGGGGAGGCCCGGCAGGGGCTTAAGACACAGGGGGCCGGGACTCGCCAGCCTCCGGGCTCATTGCCCCACATGGAGAATAGGGGTGGGATCCGTGCCCCCTCGATGGTTTCTTAATCCCCGGAGCAGGGAGGAAGAGGCCAGCAGGGATGATGGTTTCTCTTCTTCCATCTTCCAGTCTGTCTGCCTTATGTTTCTGCCCTTCATGATGTTTCCTTGCTTTTCTCTCCCTCCTCTTCAGAGCTCTGCCTGCTCATCTGGGTCCTAAACTACGTGTACACACACAGATGCCCATGTATACACACAAGCACACACCCAGACATACGTGCACACCTGCGGGTGTGTACACCACATGCTGCACACGTGTATACATGAGCCCACACGCCTCCTTGGTCCTCAGTTGCACACATTCTTCCTTTCCTTTAAAAGTTCCCTTTTGGGGCACCTGGGTGTCTCAGTGGGTTAAGCCTCTGCTTTCGGCTCAGGTCATGATCCCAACATCCTGGGATCGAGTCCTGCATGGGCTCCCTGCTCAGCGGGGAGCCTGCTTCTCCCTCTCCCTCTGCTGCTCCCCCTGCTTGTGCTCTCTCTCTGTCAAATAAATAAATAAAATCTTGGGGTGCCTGGGTGGCTCAGTGGATTAAAGCCTCTGCCTTTGGCTCAGGTCATGATCTCAGGGTCCTGGGATCGAGCCCCGTGTCGGGCTCTCTGCTCAGCATGGAGCCTGCTTCCCCCTCTCTCTCTTTCTCTCTGCCTGCCTCTGCCTGCTTGTGATCTCTGTCTGTCAAATAAATAAAATCTTAAAATAAATAAATAAATAAATAAATAAAATCTTTTAAACAAAAGTTCCCTTTTGAAAAACATGAGCATTTGAGAAACCTAGGAAAGCACAGAGATAAGAGCGAACACCCTCCTTTCACAGTCCACGCTTCTCATTTTCCTGTTGCATCTCCCTTTAGGGCAGCCCCATTGTCGCCCCTGTGTTGTCTCTGTTCCATGTCAGAGCCGCACGCTGCTTTCCCTGTGAGATGGTCTCCCACTGCCCTGGGAGTCATGCTCTCTGTGCATCTGCTCCGTGCCGACTCGTGGGACCTGGTGCATTCCTTTTACCTGACAGGTGGTCCCATCTAGCGACTGCCCCTGTCTGCTTGGCGAGATGGGAGGTGTGAGAACGTCTGCATTTTTGTCCCTGCTGCCTCCAGTCCCGACTGACTTCTCAGCAGCTTTTCGTGTGCGTCCTTCCCTAACGTTCTGTGTGTGCTCACAACTTGTGTTATGTGCACCCAGCTGTGTGCAGATAACCTTTCAAATGGGACCCTGGAACACCTTCAGCTTGTGTTTTTAATAAATACTTCGTGATTGTCTTTCCGTGTGTGTATCCAAGTGTGTTTGATTCTCGTTAGCAGCTGCTTGGTGTCGCATAAAATCAGGAGTGTTCTGGGGCGCCTGGGTGGCTCAGTGGGTTAAGCCGCTGCCTTCGGCTCAGGTCGTGATCCCAGGGTCCTGGGATCGGGTCCCGCATCGGGCTCTCTGCTCAGCGGGGAGCCTGCTTCCCCCTCTCTCTCTGCCTGCCTCTCTGTCTATTTGTAATCTCTGTCAAATAAACAAATAAAATCTTTTTTTTTTTTTAAGATTTTTATTTATTTATTTGAGAGAGAGACAGTGAGAGAGAGCATGAGAGGCGGGAACGTCAGAGGGAGAAGCAGACTCCCCATGGAGCTGGGAGCCTGATGCGGGACTCAATCCCAGGAATCCGGGACCGTGACCTGAGCCGAAGGCGGTTGCTTAACCAACTGAGCCACCCAGGCACCCCAAAACAAATAAAATCTTTAAAAAAAAAAAATCAGGAGTGTTCTGTTTATTTAGTCCCCCACCTGACTCTCCCTGGGGTTGGCTCTGTCTGGTTCCTGGCCCTGCGTGTAACGGCAGGGGTTATGCCCTTGCCAATGTTCCCTGTAGGCACGAGCCCCCAAGCCGGACTCCTGGTTCCGGGCCTGTTTGCCTGGGCAGCCAGGGCTGTGTTCCTGTAGCCAGGGCTGTGGCTCTCGGCAGTGACACATGCCTCCAGGCCAGGTGTGCCCCGGGGAGTTTGAAGGGCTCAGAATTCCCTCTGAGGGCTCCAGGAAGGACCCACATAGGCTCGGGTGCCCAGATGTGCCTGCCATGCCTGCGGGATGCATGGCCTGAGTGTCCCCCAAATCCCAGGGCCCTGTGGCCACCTGGGCTTTTCTCTGGGTTGTCTGTGCCAGAGAGAAATGGGGGACAGAGGGTGAGCACCACATCAGGAATCTTGGGAGAGGCGAGAGATACTCTCATGGTTCCCCCAGCAAAGCTGTGAGTTCTCTTATTTGAAGCTGACCTTTTTATCCATTGATCTTTACGAAAACTGAATTTGGTGCCTAAGTGTGCCAGGAACATAATGGGGAACAGCTTAGAACCTCATTTCTCATGGTGGGGCGTGTCAGATACTCAGGTCCACACAGTTTTCATCTGTGGTCCGTGCAGAGGTGAAAGCGTGCTCAGGGCTCAGGTGTGGGATGGGGGAACCGACTTAGTCTAGAGGCGTGGGAAACCCTGTTAGTGTCCTGTGGCTGCAGTGCAGAGCGCCACAGGGCAAGTGGCTTGTAACAGCAGAGTTTATTCTCACAGCTCTGGAGGCTGGGAGTTCCAAGTCAGGCTGTCAGCAGAGGTTGGTTCCTATTGGGGGCTCTAGGGGGTCGTCCTTCCTGCCTCCTGGCTGCTGGCAGCTCTGTGTGCCCTTTACCTTGTAGTTTAGTCGCCCTGCCTTCTTCCCTCTGTGTGTGCCTTAGTGTCCAAATCACCCTCTGTTGTGTGAAGACATCGGTCACTGGATATAGTGTCCCCGGTCTGGTTTGACTCTTCTTTTTTTTTTTTTCTTTATTTTCTTTCTTTCTTTATCTTTATTATTTTTTTTTTTAAAGATTTTATTTATTTATTTGACAGACAGAGATCACAAGTAGGCAGAGAGGCAGGCAGAGAGAGAGGAGGAAGCAGACTCCCTGCAGAGCAGAGAGCCCGATGTGGGGCTCAATCCCAGGACTCTGGGATCATGACCTGAGCCGAAGGCAGAGGCTTTAACCCACTGAGCCACCCAGGCGCCCCAAGGTTTCATTTTTTATGGCTGAGTAATATTCGTGTGTGTGTGTGTGTGTGTATGTGTGATGTAGATGTTACCACATCTTTGTCTGTTCATCAGTCTGTAGACACTTGGGCTGCTTCCATAATTTAATGCTGCTATAAACATCAGGGTGCACGTATTTGAGTCGGTGTTCTTATATTCTTTGGGTAAATACTGCAGTTATTGAGTCACAGGTAGTTGTATTTGTAACTTTTTTTTTTTTTTTTAAGATTTTTATTTATTTATTTTGAGAGAGAGAGAGAGAGAGACTAAGTGAGAGAGAGCACGAGAGGGGAGGTCAGAGGGTGAAGCAGACTCCCCATGGAGCTGGGAGCCCAATGTGGGACTTGATCCCAGCACTCTGGGACCATGACCTGAGCCGAAGGCAGTTGCTTAACCAACTGAGCCACCTGGGTGCCCTGTATTTGTAACTTTTTGAGGACCCTCCATACTGTGTTCCACACTGGCTTGCGTTGCCACCAGCAGTGCACGAGGGCTTCTTTTTCTCCAGACCCTGTTGCTTCTTGTGTTGTTTATTTTAGCCATTCTGACTGGTGTGAGGTGATAGTTCATTGTAGTTTTGATCGGCATTTCCCTGATGATGAGTGACCTTGAGCATTTTTCATGTGTCTCTTGGCCATCTGGATGTCGTCTTTGGAGAAGCATCTGCTCATGTCTTCTGCCTATTTTTAAATTGGATTATTTGGTTTTGTTCGGTGTTCAGTTAATAGGAGTTATTTAAATATTCTGGATGTTAACCCCTGACCAGATATGTCATTTACAAAGATCTTCTCTCATTCGTTAGGTTGTCATTTAATTTAGTTGGTTATTTCTTTTGCCGTGCAGAAGCTTTTTATTTTGGTGTAGTCCAAGTAGTTTATTTTTGCTTTTGGTCTCTTGTCTCAGGAGACATATCTAGAAAAATGTTGCTACAGCCGATGTCAGAGAAATTACGCCTCTGTTCTCTTCTAGGATTTTTTTTTTTTTTTTTAAAGATTTTATTTATTTATTTGACAGAGAGAGATCACAAGTAGGCATAGAGGCAGGCAGAGAGAGAGAGGAGGAAGCAGGCTCCCTGCTGAGCAGAGAGCCCGATGCGAGGCTCGATCCCAGGACCCTGAGATCATGACCTGAGCCGAAGGCAGCGGCTTAACCCACTGAGCCACCCAGGCGCCCCTCTTCTAGGATTTTTATAGTTTTGGGTCTCACATTTAGATCCTTAAGCTGTTTTGAGCTTATTTTTGTGTATGGCGTAAGAAAGTGGTCCAGTTTCATTCTTTAGCGTGTGGCTGTCCAGTTTTCCCAACACCGTTTGTTGAGGGGGCTGTCCCTTTCCCCTGGCATATTCTTGCCTCTTTGGCCAAAGATTAATGGACCTTATAGTCGTGGGTTTGTTTCTGGGCTTTGTGTGCTGTCCTGTTGATCTTCGCATCTGTTTTTGTGCCAATACTAGACCGTTTTGGTGACAACAGCTCGGTAGTAGATCTTCAAATCTGGAAGTGTGATACCTTCGGCTTTTTCTTTTTCAAGATTGTCCTGGCTGTTTGGGGTCTCTTATGGTTCCATCCCAATTTTACGATTCTTGGTTCTGGTTCTTTGAAAAATGCTGTTGGTATTTTGATGGGAATTGCATTAAATCTGCAGATTGCTTTGGCAGTATGGACATTTTAATATTTGTTCTCTGACTCCACGAGCATGGGATAGCTTTCCATTTGTTTGTGACATCTTCAGTTTCTTTTATCAGTGTTTTATAATTTTTGGAGTGCAGGCCTTTCACCTCCTTGGTTAAGTTTATTCCTAGGTATTTTATTATTTTTGGTGCAATTGTAAATTGGATTTAAAAAAATTTTTTTTCTTTCTGTTGCTTCATTCTTAATGTATAGAAATGCAGTAGATTTCTTTTTTTTGTTTTATTTTTAAATTTTTTAAATTTCATTTTATTTTATTTCTTCTCAGTGTTCCAGAATTCATTGTTTATGCACTACACCCAGTGTTCCATGCAGTACGTGCCCTCCATAATACCCACCACCAGGCTCACCCAACCCCTCACCCCCTCTTTTTTTTTTCTTAAGATTTTATTTGACAGAGAAAGAGAGACAGTGAGAAAGGGAATACAAGCAGGGGAAGCAGGAGAGGGAGAAGCAGGCCTCCTGTGGAGCAGGGAGCCTGGATTCGAGGCTTGAGCCCAGGATGCTGGGATCATGACCTGAGCTGAAGGCAGACGCCTAACGACTGAGCCATCCAGGTGCCCTGAAATGCAGTCGATTACTGTACATTGATTTTATATCCTGCAGGCTTACTGGATTCATTTATCAGTTCTATTAGCTTTTTGGTGGCATCTTCAGGGTTTTTATATATAGTGTCATGTCATCTGCAGATTGTGAAAGTTTTACTTCCTTACCAGTTTGGCTGCCTTTTATTCCTTTCTCTTTTCTGATTGCTGTGGCTGTGACTTCCAGTGCTCTGTTGAATAATAGTGGCAACAGTGGACATCTTTGTCTTGATCCTGATCTTAGGTGAATGCTCTCAGTTTTTCCCCTTGGAGGATGATGTTAGCTGTGGTTTTTCATCTATGACCTTCATTAGGTTGAGGTATGTTATCTCTTTATAAACCTACTTTGTTGAGGGTTTCTATCATGAATGTATGTTGTACTTCGTCAAATGCTTTTTTTTTTTGCCTTTATTAAGGTGATCATATGGTTTTTATACTTTCTCTTCTGTATGTGATATATCCCATTAATTGATTTGCAAATATTGAGCCACCTTTGCATCCCAGGAATAAATTCCATTTGATCATTCATGATGAATGATTTTTTTTTTTTAAGATTTTATTTATTTATTTGACAGAGAGAGATCACAAGTAGGCAGAGAGGCAGGCAGAGAGAGAGAGAAGGAAGCAGGCTCCCTGCTGAGCAGAGAGCCCGATGCGGGACTCAATCCCAGGACCCTGAGATCGTGACCTGAGCTGAAGGCAGCGGCTTAACCCACTGAGCCGCCCAGGCGCCCCTGAATGATTTTTTTTTAATGTTGTTGGAGTTGTTTGCTGAGGATTTTTGCAACTATGTTCGTCAGAGATACTGGCCTATAGTTCTCTTTTTTTGGTACTGTCTTTATCTGATTTTGGTATCAGGTAATGCTGGCCTCGTAGAATGAATTTGGAAGCTTTTCTTCCTCCTGTATTTATTTTTTTATTATTTTATTTTTAGGATTTTATTTATTTATTTGACAGATCATAAGTAGGCAGAGAGGCAGGCAGATAGAGAGGAGGAAGCAGGCTCCCCACTGAGCAGAGAGCCCTGATGCCGGGCTCCAGACTCGATCCCTGTACCCTGAGGTCATGACTTGAGCCTAAGGCAGAGGCTTATCCCACTGAGTCACCCAGGTGCCCCTATTTTTTTTATTTTTTTAAAGATTTTGTTTATTTGAGAGAGAGAGTGCACGTGCACACAAGCAGTGGGGAGAAGGCACAGGGTGAGGGAGAAGCAGACTCCCTGATGAGCAAGGAGCACGATGCAGGGACTCTGATCCCTGGGATCATGACCCTAGCCAAAGACAGATGCTTAACTAACTGAGCCACCCAGGCTCCCCTCTTCCATTTTTTTTTGTAATAGTTTGAGAAGAATAAGCATTAAACCTTTTAATTTTTTTTCAGTGTTCCAAAATTCATTGTTTATGTACCACACCCAGTGCTCCATGCAATATGTGCCCTCCACAATACCTATCACCAGGTTCACCCCCCCCCACTGTCCACCCCCCCAAAAACCCCTCAATTTGTCTCTCAGAGTCCACAGTCTCTTATGGTTTGTCTCCCCCTGTGATTTCCCCCAAGTCACTTCTCTCCGTCTCCCAATGTCCTCCATGTTACTCCTTTTGCTCCACAAATAAGCAAAACCATATGGTAATTGACTTTCTCTGCTTGATTTACTTCATTCAGCATAATCTCCTCCAGTCCTGTCCATGTTGATACAAAAGTTGGGTATTCATCCTTTCTGATGGAGCCATAATATCCCATTGTATATATGGACCACATCTTTTTTATCCATTTGTCTGTTGAAGGGCATCTTGGCTCTTTTCACAGTTTGGCAATTGTGGTCATTGCTGCTTTGAAAAGAAGGTGGCCCTTCTTTTCACACATCTGTATCTTTGGGGTAAATAGCCAGTAGTGAAATTGCAGGGTCATAGGGAAGCTCTATATTTAATTTCTTTCTTTCTTTCTTTTTTTTTTTTTTTTTGAAGATTTTATTTATTTATTTGACATACAGGGTTCACAGGTAGGCAGAGAAAGAGGAAGGGAAGCAGGCCCCCTGCTGCGCAGAGAGGCTCCATCCCAGGACACTGGGATCATGACCTGAGCTGAAGGCAGAGGCTTTAACCCACTGAGCCACCCAGGCACCCCTCAAAGATTTTAGACCGTTGTGTTTTCATTTTCATATATATATATATTTTTAATTTCCTCTTTGATTTCTTGGTTGATCCATTCAATTTTCAGTAACATGTATTTATGGTCTCCCCAGTTATTTTTCCTTGTTGATTGCTAGTTTCAGTGTTGTCATCAGAAAAGATGCATGAGATGACTTTGATCTTTGACTTTGTCAAGACTTGTGCTGTGGCCTAATATGGGATCTATTCTAGAGAATGTTCCCTGTGCACTTGAAAAGAATGTGTATTCTACTGTTTTAGGATGGAATGTTCCGAATAGATCTGTCAGATCCATCTGATGCACTGTATCATTCAAAGTCACTGTTTCCTTGTTGATTTTCTGTTTGGAAGATCTGTCCATTGATGTAAGTGTGTTAATTACTATCAGTTACTTCCCTCACGGTGGTTATTAACTTGTGTAGTTGGGTGTACCCATGTTGGATGTCCTTTATCTCTTTTTTAGAGTCTTTGTTTGAAAGTCTGTTTTGTGCCATTTAAGTGTTGCTGCCCTACCTTTCTTTTCTTTTCACACCATTTGCATGATGAATGCTTCTCTACCCCTTCACTTCAGTCTGCATGTGTCTTTACGCCTGAAATGAGTCTCTTGGAGGCCACATAGATATCGCTCTTGTTTTCTAACCCATTTTGTCACTGACTTTGTCTTCTGATTGACATATTCAGTCCAGTTACATTCAGAGTAATTATTGATGTGTATGTATGTGTGGCCGTTTTATGGTTGTTTGTATGGTTTTTCTCCATTCCTCTCTTCTGCTCTTTTCTCTCATGATTAGTGGGCTTGCTTTATTATTATTATTATTATTATTATTTTTTTATTAAAAGATTTTATTTATTTATTTGACAGAGAGAGATCACAAGTAGGCAGAGAGGCAGGCAGAGAGAGAGGAAGGGAAGCAGGCTCCCTGCTGAGCAGAGAGCCCGATGCGGGACTCGATCCCAGGACCCTGAGATCATGACCTGAGCCGAAGGCAGCGGCTTAACCCACTGAGCCACCCAGGCGCCCTATTATTTTTTTTTAATTTTTAAAAAGATTTTATTTATTTATTTGACAGAGAGAGATCACAAGTAGGCAGAGAGGCAGGCAGAGAGAGAGAGGGAGGAAGCAGGCTCCCTTCTGAGCAGAGCCCGATGTGGGGCTCGATTCCAGGACCCTGGGATCATGACCCAAGCTGAAGGCAGAGGCTCACCCCTCTGAGCCACCCAGGTGCCCCATTAGTGGGCTTTCTTTAATGATATACTTGGATTTCTCTCTCTTTTTTTTTTTTTGCGTATCTTTTACTGGTTTGTGACTTGTGGTTACCATTTGGTTCGTATGTAACATCCTCTGCATAGAGCAGTCTGTATTAAGTTGAGGGTTACTTAAGTTTGAACCCATTCCTTGCTCTTTTCCTCCCCACATTTTTTTTTTATTTTTTAAAATTTTTATTATTATTATTTTTTAAAGATTTTATTTGTCAGAGAGAGAGAGAGAGAGAGAGTGAGCACAGGCAGACAGAGTGGTAGAGGGAGAAGCAGGCTCCCTGCGGAGCAAGTAGCCCGATGCGGGACTCGATCCCAGGTCGCTGGGATCATGACCTGAGCCAAAGGCAGCCGCTTAACCAACTGAGCCACCCAGGTGTCCCTCCTCCCCACATTTTAGATACATGGTGTCGTACTTTACATCTTTTTATTTTGTGAGTCACTTGACTGAGTTTTACTGATACTGAGTACTGATACTTTACTGAGTTTTACTGTGAGTTTTTACCACTTTTGTACTTCAGTCTGTTCCCAGCTAAGTTTACACACAAGGGTGGAGGGGAGGACCTGAGATGTATCCTTGGGGAGGATACAACTCGGGCTGCCACAGAGGGAAAGGATAGCAGAGCAGAGGACAGGTTGAGCCTCTGAGCGGGGAGGGGTGGTCTGGGAGCAAGAGGGTACTGGGGTGCAGAGGTTGACAGGGTTGAAGGGCTCAGGCCCTGGCTACAGCTGTGAATGGGAGGGACCGCCTGTGAGGCTTCTTTCCAAATGGAGTTGGTTGTTCTCAGGGCTGAGCCTCTGGCCATCACGTGCTTCCCCTGGGCTGTGTCGGGCCTTATAATTTACAACTTTTGTTTTCCCTTTTTTAACCAGGAAACTACTTTGCCTCGCACTTTTTCATGGGAGGTGAAAAATTTGACACCCCCCACCCTGAAGGTTACCTCTTTGGAGAAAACATGGATCTGAATTTCCTGGGCAATCGCCCAGTCCAGGTGGGTCCAGGTGGGTCTCTCCGGGGCTAGGCACGTGGGTGGCGATGGTAAGGTGCCTCCCCTCCGCTGTCCACAGCCAGCTTCAAGGACAAGAAGTCACGGAGCAGCCCCAGACGGGGCAGAGCAGCTGGCAGGATGTGTGTGGGTGTGTGGGGGGCTTGTCCTGGCACTGCCCCTTAGAGGCTAGATGGCTACAGGTTGGTCACTGGGGACAGGGCTGCTGCTGCTGAGCCCAGTGTATCCAGGCTGTGGGGCTCCCTCAGGTTCACTTTCACTAGTCACCGGAGAAGTGCACGCTTATCCACTGCTGTCCATTTACTCAAAACACATTTGGCACCTGCTGTGTGCCTAGGGCTCTTCCACGGGCTGGAGGGCTGTGGGGATGAAGGACAGATCCCACCCCATTCCCTGCAGGGGGTGTGGACAATGAAGAAGAGAACATTTCACAAGTGGAGACTAAGGAGAGAGAAGGGATGAGTGAGGGCTGGTGGGAAGGGCGCTGCCAAGCAGAGATTGGGTATTTTGTACTTTGAAATAATGGTCCCCAGTGTGGGTGAGGGGCCAGGCCGGAGGCTCTCTCTATCAGGAGACATTGGACTCTGTTCCCTAAGGCTGCTGAATCCTGGGATGTCCCTGGTCCTGTTCCCAACCCAGGTGGGATGTCCTCTTGTCCAGGAGTCTTTAGGCTGTTCTACAGCAGAGCACCTGGTCGATATGAAATCTTGGTCCTTCAGTGGATGGGAGGCAAGGAGCCGGGGCTTGGTGTGCTGTGTGAGTGCCTTGTAAGAGCGGCTTTCGGGTGGTGCGGAGTCTCCCCCAGTCTCCTGAGTGCACGAGAGCAAGAAAGCAACCTCACTTCCATCTTTTTTTTTTTTTAATATTTTATTTTTTTATTTGACAGCTAGAGAGAGAGCACAAGTAAGCAGAGTGGCAGGGAGAGGGGCAGAGAGAGAAGCAGGCTCTCTGCTGAGAGCCTGATGCGGGGCTTGATCCCAGGACCCTGTAATCATGACCCGAGCTGAAGGCAGCCGCTTAACCAACTGAGCCACCCAGGCGCCCCTCACTTCCATCTTTGAAGCCTCAGCTCACACGCAGGGTCTGGCTCTTACAGACCTCCATAAATCCGTTATTTTTTAAACTTTGGAACCATCATAGCCTCACCTGCCGCAGTGAGAAGTGATGCAGAGAGATCCGTATGCCCTCCGCTCCGGTTCCTCAGTGCCAACATCTGATAAAGCTCCGGTGTGCTGTCGCAGGCTGGAACTTTCCAGATGACTCCAGTGTGTGTGTGTGTGTGTGTATGTGTGTGTGTGTGTGTGCGTGTGCGCACGCACAAGTCCCCTCCAGAATCTTTTCTGATCACCATCCTTCCCCACCTTCTCACCGCCCCTGGGGTCCCTTGGGCCACCTTATGCTTGCCAAGGATCCTCCGGGAACTGGAGTACCGTGGTGAGATCCGTGGGGCCACAGTTCTCCAGGGTGGCCTGGGCCCTGCTCCCTCGCTCCCTGACTGCGCTGCCCGTGGTTTCCTTCATGAATGAGCACAAGGGCCGGGGTGTCCGGACATGACTGTTGCTTTGATTATCCCTGTTTTCTGTCCCTGACACACCCGAGGGAGTCACTGGGCATTGCTTTGGGTTTTCCCTCCTAGTTTCCATACGTCACCCCCGCCCCCCATGAGCCAGTGAAGACACTCAGGAGCCTGGTAAACATCCGGAAGGACTCCCTGCGGCTTGTGAGGTAAGGCTGTGCCCCACCCTGCTCTGTGGCCCCTGGTGCCCGGGATGGGGAGCGGCGGCGAGCAGCCTTGAGCTCTGCTAACCTCGGGTGTTGAGCCCCAGAGTTGCTCCTGGGGTATGGGTGCAGCGGGAGAGGCCAGCAGGCCCCTGCTTGTGGAGCTTTCGTCTTTGAACCAGGGCTCCTCAGCCGGCAACTGTGCCCCTAGGGACCTTGGCCTGTGTCTGCTGTCACAGCCCCGGGGTCAGTGCTCTGGGCCCGAGGGGGGCAGAGGCCAGAGATGCTGCTCAGCCCCTGCATTGCACAGGGCAGCCCTGCAGCTAGGACCGAGCCAGTGTCCAGCATCAGTGGGCTGAGATGCTGCTTTAGACCTGGAAGGCTTGAGGCATCCGGGGCTGTCTCCAGCTGGGACGACTCCTCCCTTCCTGTGGCGGGTGGTGAGGGAAGGACAGCACAGCGGTGTTGGCCCGGCCCTCATTGCCCCCAGGGAGCGGGCCCCCACATTTCCAGGTGGCCACCACTGAGCGCCCCGGGGGTAGGGACACATGTGCTGCGCAGGGTGGGGGCACTTGGGCACAGCCTCTGACCTGCCGCCTGTCCCTCTGCCTCCCGGGCAGGTACAAAGATGGTGCCGACAGTCCTTCAGAGGACAGTGAGAAACCCCGAGTCCTCTACAGCCTGGAGTTCACCTTTGACGCCGATGCCCGGGTGGCCATCACCATCTACTGCCAGGCGGTGGAGGAATTCCTGAACGGGATGGCAGTGTGAGTGTCCGCACCCGGGGCAGGTTTGAAATCTGCAACTTCAGCAGCACCATAGACTGGGACAGACCAGCGAAAATGTGCCTGCTTGGGTCCTGGGGAAAGCCACTGGAGGGCCTGGCTCTGGGATTGGGGCTCAGGCTTCAGGTGCTGGCCCTGTCCTGCACCTGCCAAGCAGCTCCTCCTGGCATGGGACTGCCTGTGCCTCAGTTTCCTGAGCTGGGGGTAGGAGTGCCTGGAGTGGCCTTCTTGTACTTGGTGTAAGGACCTTGCTGCTGCTACTGGAAAAACCGCAGAGGTGGAGGTTGGTGGGGAGCAGCCCCTGCAGGGAGTGAATGCTTTGTCCTCCATGGGGCTCATGGGACTTGGGGTCTGGGCCCTTGAGGGCCTGCCCTTACCACCCCCCATTTTCTCACCCATCCCCCACTCGTACCCTCCCTGGCAGCAACCAGAGGACAAGGTTCCTTTTCCTATACTTCCTTTTTTGAGGCTCCACACTGACCCAAACATTGGGTTGCTTTAGTTTTTTCAGTGATGCAAGCCATTAAAAATGTGTTCTTACCATAAGCCAAGAATGAGAAGATCCAGGAGTGTCTGGGGGCCTCCCCCCAGGGGTGAGCACAATGGCCTGCGGATGCTATCGCTGATGTTGCCATTCGGGTCCCTCTGGGGCCCTCCTGGTGCCCTGTGGACTCTTGCCTTGTGACTCTGCCTGCCTGATCTTTGTCCTCAGCCATGGTCACCTGCTCTGGCCCCTGACTAGGAGGTGGGAGGACACATGTGGGAGGGCCACAGTGCCCCAACGGTTGGATGAGGCTTTTGTGTTCTTTCCTTTCTGCTCATTTGCCTGCCACAGTGGAGGGGTCTTGGCTAGTGGGATGAGGTCTGAGGGCTGCCACAGAGAGGGGGACCTGGCAAGCAGCCCACGCACCCCACACTCCAGCTTTTGTATGTGTCACACTTGGGCACAGTAAGAGGTGCCATATGCTTGAGAAGAGGGTCTGCTGCTCAGAGAAGGACGTAGACGCATGAGCAAAGGCATAGCTGCCCTTGGAGCCTGTGTCTTGGACCCCGGGGAACTCCTCCCCCCAGGGGAAGAAATGCTGCTCTGTCCCTTCCTGAGAGCTGGCAGGAGTGGCTGGAGGCCTGCTTCCCGTCGGAGATTGCTGGTGTTTAGTGGTATGAGCTCAGAAGTCACCGAAATAAAGAGAAGCAGGAATGTTCCAGGGCCTAGAAGCCTGTCCCCAGGGACCTTTACCTTAGCCTGGGAATTCTCTTTGCATTCCCTGATCGCCTTCCTGCTTCCTGACAGGCAAGAAAGGGGGCAGATCTGAGGTCCAGGGAAGAGCCCAGGGTTGCCTGGCAGTAGAGTCCTAGCCTGTATCTTTACCACAGGCTGAGGCCTGGCTTCTCACAGGGAAAGAAGGGCCTCTGGCAGGCAGAGGAGCCCTCTCTCTCTCTCAGGGCATACAAGAACGGCTCCCCCATCAGCCACCAGCGTCTCAGGCTCTCCAGAAGGTCTTTTGTCTAAGAGACTGAGAAATGGCCTCAGGAATGGCGGTCGTGGGGCGGGTGGAGGAAGCTTTGTCAGGGTTGTGTGTCGGGATCAGGAATGGGGAGAAGCCAGAGTTGGTCAGAATGTAAAGTGTGAGCGCCCTTTGACCCTGTTGTTCCTTCTCTGGGAAGGTGCATGTGTGTGTGGCTGGGGTGGATGTAGAAGAGGGTCCTAGAGGCCTTGTGTGCAACAGCGGGGTGTTGGGGACCGTCTGGTGTTCACAGAGCACGGGCCTCTGCATGTGACGGTCAGGGGACAGCGCCGGGACTGACTAGTGAGGAAGCAGATGTGGGCCGACTGGCCCTTGAACATGGGAGAGCAGACGCCCATGCCTTCCAGCATGGGTTGTGGGTGACACAGAGACGCAGGCGGTGGGGAGAGTGTGTGAGGGTGGGCTGTGGTGTATGTGTCTGTCCCGCGGTGTATGTGTCTGTCCCGCGGTGTATGTGTCTGTCCCATGTTTGTGTGGCAGAGGAGACATGTCAGAGAAGCCAAATGGAAAGGTGTAGCTGGGTCTGGAAAGGCAGTTAGTTACTGGGCAGCGGTGGGCTCTAGAAGACGTGTCACCAGGCAGGCTCCAGGCAGACCTGGCGGTAAGCAGAACGAGGCCTCCAAAGCTGGTGGCAGGCTGAGGGCCCCGGCCTACCAGAGGACGGTTGGAACTTGCAGGAGGAGAAGGAAAGTGTGGGTCCTGCATGTCCTATTTCCGCTGGGTTCCGAAAGCCTGGTTCCTGCCAGGCCCCACGGCAGAGGCCCCTGTGCTCCAGGGTGGGGGGTTGCGGCCTGAGGACTGGGCACAGCAGACCCTGTGCTCTCGGCCGAGGGTCAGCGGCCTTTCTGCCCCTTCAGGTACAGCCCCAAGAGCCCGGCCCTGCAGTCCGAGACCGCCCACTACAAGAGAGGGGTGAGCCAGCAGTTCTCCCTGCCCTCCTTCAAGATCGACTTCTCTGAGTGGAAGGATGATGAGGTAAGCTTCTGGGCAGGCCCCTCTGGCCCTGGTCCCGGCCCCTTTCTGGAATTCCCTGCCCCTTATGGCAGGGGACGAGCCCCTCGGGGCCTGTGAGCTCAGATTCCTCATGTGGGTGATACGCATCAGGAGTGGCTGCTGCCCTGGGTCCCTGTGCTCTGTCGGCCATGTGCCAGACCCAAGAGTGGCGTTCAAGGTACTTGTCGGAGCAGCTACAGGCTGTGGTACCCGGCTTTGGTGCCTTGCTGGGGCCACAGGACTGCAGCACGGCTGAACCCTTCCACCCGGTGGTTCCATAGCTGGGGTCGGTAATATACGTTATGTGAGGGATGGTGATGGAAGCTTTGTCTGTAGTAGCAGAAAAATGGAAACAGTCTGTGTGTCTGTGATTGCTTGTTCACCGAGGTCGTGGGAGCCATCGGTCTGCATGATATGGGCACTGCGGTTCACCTCTGTAACAGATGTCCTATCTTGGGATAGGACAGAGTTCTAGAACACACACATGCACAGACGTATACAGGCTGTATGTGAACGGTGTATGTGCCACAGCACTGGATTCATGTCTGAATTGTTCGAGCAGGCCTGTTAAGATGTAATTTACATGCCATGGTCACCACAATCCAGTTCTTGAACATTTCCATCCTTCCAGTAGATCCCTCATGCCCATGCAAAGTTCGCCCCTGTTCCTAGCCCCAGCCCCTACATTACTTTACTTTCTGGACGGATTTGGCTTTTCTGGATTGTTTTACATAAATGGAGTCATACAATATGTGGCCTTTTGTCAGGCTGCTCTCGTTTAGCTGAATTCTGTAGTTTTTTTAAAGATAGCAGTTGTAAATTACTAAAATAAATCAGGGGGAAGGAACGGGGGCCGAGGGGCATGGGTGGCATAGGAATTGGGCAAGAAGGTTGGGACTGGTGGACGGTGTCAGAAGGGGAAGGCCTCACCACGGTGTTTGCTCTTGGCTGTGTGTGTGCTTCTTGTCAGGGTGCTTTGATGGCAAGCAGCAGAAGCTGCCATTGTGTCGCTCAGGTGAGAAAGTCCTCTGAAAGAAGGATGGGGCCACTGGAACCTCGCCCCCAGTCCCATTCTGTCAGGTCCATCCCTGCACATCCACACTCCTGGTTGGGGTACCCAGCAAGTGCCTGTGGTCCTGCCCACCCTCCTGTGAAAGGAGGAAAGCCTTTCCCCAAAGAAACGAGGGAGCTGGGTAGGCAGAGGGGGTTGGGCAGACAAGTGGGTAGCCCCCCACCCTGTGGTTGCCTGTGGGGAGGGTTGGGCTCAGGCTGCACCTCACTTTGGTGACCTCTCCTCGTATGGCAGTTCCTTGGCTGGCATTTCAGCTGCAGAACACATCCTTGCGTGTTTGCAGATGTGCTGAGTCAGGCGGACAGTTTGGGTTCCAGACTCCTGGTGAGGTCATTTGTCCTGGGGGCACACTTGGTTCATAAACCAGTTTGAAGTGCTATGTGGGGGGACCCCCTTTCCTCCCTTGGAGCAGCAGGGGTCCACACTGCTGCTTGTCAGCGTGTGGCACAGTGGACGTGGCGGGGGTGGTGGCAGGTGCAGAGGGTGTGGTGGGCAGCCATGTGGGCCTGTCTCATGTGGACTTATCCCAGGACCTCTTCTTCGTCTTCACCTTCCCGGATTATGTCTTCAGCTAACATAAGCTCAGATCAGCTCACTTCTTTTTTTTTTTTTTTTAGAAGATGTATGTATGTATGTATATATGTATTTGACAAAGAGAGCACAAGCAGGGGGAGCGGCAGGGAGAGGCAGAAGGAGAAGCAGGCTCCTCATGGAGCAGGGAGCCTGACTAGGGCTCGATCCCAAGACCTGGAGATCATGACCTAAGCTGAAGGCCCACACTTAACCATCTGAGCCACCCAGGTGCCCCACAGTTAGCCCTTTTCTTTATTTTATTTTATTTTTTCAATTTATTTATTTGAGAGAGAGTGAGAGAGAAAGCATGAGAAAGGGAGGGTCAGAGGGAGCCTGACCCGGACTCGTTCCTGGTACTCCAGAATCATGACCTGAGCCGAAGGCAGTGGCCTAACCGCCTGAGCCACCCAGATGCCCCCTGGTTAGCTCTTTTAAAGTGTACAGTTCAGTGATATTTACCAGATAGATGGTGCTCGACTTAAGATGGTTTATCTTTGAGTTTTCAGCTTCACACTGGCACAAAAGCTATACACACTTGGTCGAAATCATACTTTGAATTTTGGAGTATGGGCTCCCCCCGGGCTAGCGATCTGTAGCTCGGTCCTCTCTGGTGGTGTGGGTGGCCAGAGCCGCAGCTCCCGGTCAGCCACGTGGTCACGAGGGGAAACAACCAGAGACAGCCAACGCACTGTCTCTCTCCTTCAGCGCGGTACTCAGTGTATCACACGAGCTACTCAGCGCTTCCCAGTGCAGCCGGCTCTGTGGGAGGCTGACGGAAGTGAGCGTGGTCAGGCTCCGCGGGCACAGGAAGTGCAATTCCAGTCTCTGGTATTTTCAGCTTGCGAGGGGCTTCTCAAGCCAAAACCCTGTCATAAGCTGAAGAGGGTCTGTATCTAGAGTGGTACAGCCATCAGCGGGACGATTTTGTTACCCCCACAAGAAACACTGTGCCCACCGCAGTCCCTTCCGCGCCTCCCCTCAACCCCCAGCAGCCGCTCGTCATTCTGCATTGGACGTTTCATATAAGCCAACTTGTATAGTGTGTGACCTTTTGTGCCTGGCTTCTGTCCCTGAGCACCGTGCCTTCACCCACGTGGTAGCAGCTGTCAGTACTTTGTTCCTTCCTGTGGCCCATAATACCCCCGGTGTGGCTGGGCCATGTTTTGTTTGTCTGTTCATCTGTGGATGGGCGTTAAGGTTGTCTCCAGCTTTGGGAGACAAACGGATGTCGCTATACAAATTTGTGTGTGGATGTATGTTTTCATTTCTCTTGGCTATGGCTTGCTTTTTAATTAAATTAAATTAATTATTTTATTGGGGCGCCTGGGTGGCTCAATTAAGCATCTGTCTTTTGCTCAGGTCATGATCCTAGGGTCCTGGGATCGAGCCCCACATTGTGCTCCCTGCTCAGCGGGGAGCCTGCTTCCCCTCTGCCTTCTGTCTTCATCCCCTGCTCATGCTCGTCCACTCTCAAAGTTTGTTTTTTTTTTTTTTTTAAAGATTTTATTTATTTGACAGGCAGAGATCGCAAGTAGGCAGAGAAGTAGGCAGAGAGAGAGGGGGAAGCAGGCTCCCGGCTGAGCAGAGAGCCCGATGCGGGGCTTGATCCCAGGACCCTGTAATCATGACCAGAGCTGAAGGCAGAGGCTTAACCCTCTGAGCCACCCAGGCGCCCCAAAATATTTTAAAACAACTTATATACTTAGAGAGGGGCAACAAAGAGGGATAAAGTGGGAGAGAAACAGACTCCCTGCTGAGCCCAGGGCCTAGCACTGGGCTTGATGTCAGGACCCTGAGATCACGACCTGAGCCAAAATCATGAGTTACTCAGCCCCCCTTTAATTTTTTTTTTTTAAGATATCTCTTATTTATTTGACAGCGAGAGAGAGGTCCCAAGTAGGTAGAGAGGCAGGCAGAGAGAGAGGAGGAAGCAGACTCCCTGCTGAGTGGAGAGCCCAATGTGGGGCTCGATTCCAGGACCCTGGGATCATGACCTGAGCAGAGGCAGAGGCTTTAACCCGCTAAGCCACCCAGGTGCCAGTTTTTTTTTTTTTTTTTTTTTTTTTTTTTTTAAGACTTCTTTAAGACCAGGTCACAGCACAATTAAGAGGAAGGCATGGAGATTTCCCATATTCCCCCGTCCTCACTCATGCATAACTTTATTTACTGAATCAATTTGTGGACGTCTTAGAGATGGCCTGGTGGCCGGAGTGGCTTCTTTTTTAAATATATATATATTTTTCAAGATTTTATTTATTTATTTGTCAGAGAGAGAGAGTGTGTGCACAAGTAGGCAGAGTAGCCGGCAGAGGTGGAGAGAGAGGCAGGCTCCCTGCCAAGCAAAGAGCCCAATGTGGGACTCGATCCCAGGACTCTGGGATCATGGCCTGAGCCGAAGGCAGCAGCTTAACCGACTGAGCCACCCAGGCATCCCGCCGGAGTGGCTTCTTTGCCGGGTTTCCCTTCCATTTCCCTCGGGCTTCCATTCCTTTCAGTGAGAGCCACATCCCTGCTCTTCTGTCCTTTGCTTTGCCTCTATTTCCCGGTGTCCATCTGGCCCAGGACTTGCAAAGACCCTTGTCTGGAAGCTCCTGTGCAGTGGGCGAGCTCGAATTGCCGTGGGGCGAGGCTCCCACCCATGCTTGTGTTGTGGAAGAGGAGGCCTGAGCTCGAGAACCCAGTGTGGCCCCTCCCGGAGTCAGCTGCCTGGCTCTTCACCTGACCAGGATGGCTGCTCTTTCCTAAGAGAAGTCTGTCTTCCTGCATTAAAAATCAACGTCTCCTGGGGCGCCTGGGTGGCTCAGTGGGTTAAGCCGCTGCCTTTGGCTCAGGTCATGATCTCAGG
Source organism: Mustela lutreola (assembly GCF_030435805.1). NCBI lineage: Eukaryota > Metazoa > Chordata > Mammalia > Carnivora > Mustelidae > Mustela > Mustela lutreola. The sequence goes on along the minus strand of NC_081306.1, from coordinate 20,017,681 downwards.
GTCCTGGGATCGAGTCCCGCATCGGGTTCTCTGCTCAGCAGGAAGCCTGCTTCCCTCTCTCTCTCTCTGCCTGCCTCTCCGACTACTTGTGATTTCTCTCTGTCAAATAAATAAATAAAACCTTTAAAAAAAAAAAAATCAACGTCTCCCTGGGGCGCCTGGGTGGCTCAGCGGGTTAAAGCCTCTGCCTTCAGCTCGGGTCATGATCTCAGGGTCCTGGGATTGAGCCCCGAATCGGGCTCTCTGCTCAGCAGGGAGCCTGTTTCCCTTCCTCTTTCTCTGCCTGCCTCTCTGCCTACTTGTGATCTCTGTCTGTCAAATAAATAAATAAAATCTTTAAAAAAAAAAAAAAGTCTCCTGAGACGCGGGTGGGCAGGAGTCTCTGCGCCCCCCCCACCCCACCCCGCGTACTCAGCTCCTGGGAGTGAGTCGGGTGCAGAGTTCTGGGAAACAGCCTTTTAGGGGAGATGGTTCTCGCTGCCGAGTCCCCGCACTCCCCGGTCCCTCCTCTGACGTGGCAGCAGCTCTGGTGGTGGCAGCACAGGACAGGTATCCGGCTGGCGGGTGGGGGCGGCCGCTCCTCCTGTGGAGGGTTGTTGTGGCCAGGCATTCGAGGGGTGCAGGGCGCGGGTCCAGGTGCCAGGGAGAGCTGGGGCACCGTGTCCCTTCATTCCCGTCGCGGTCCCTTGGCCCCAGGCTGGGCTGGCCAAGGCAGGTCTTCTCTCAGGCCTTGCTGAGTCCGTGGAAGGAATGCCATGCGTCGGTCACTGCGCTGGGCTCCGTGGACGCGGTCGCCGAGGTGAGTGCTTGTGGGGGGCCGGCGGATCTGCCACGGAGCCTTCGGACGGTATCTGTGGCAGGACTGTTCCGGTTGAGCGGCAGAAACACAACTCAGTCCGACCGCAGAGAGGAAGACGGGGTCTGTCCATTGTGCGCCCCGTGGGGCCGTGAGACCAGAGAGGAGGGCGGGGGTCACTGGCTGCTGGTGGGGTCACCATGCAGGTCTCTTCAGACCAGCGGAACACGGCTGGCTGTGGGTGCTCGGGCCGCACTCGGTGTGCAAGGGAGGACAGCACTGGTCACCCTGGCTCCGCAGAGCACAGAGCTGCTTGTTGAGCACCTGGCCTCCAGGAGTACAGGGCTTTTGTTCCAGAAACTGACCTGACGCGCGGGGGCGAGCGGGCTGCGTGTTCAGGGCTCTGCTCCCATCGGGCTCTTACCTGAACGCTCCCCTTCCTCGGCTTACTTAGAGCCCTCATAAGGGCAGCATCTGAACATCACCCAGCGTCTGCGTCACCAGGATAACTGCGGGATGGTTTCAGCCCTGTGCCCTGACTCAGGGTGGGGAGGGCAGGTACAGGCTTGCAGAGGGGCCCCTGTCCCATGGATAGCTGTAGGTGACCTGTATCTCCTGTCTCATGTAATCACCTCCGCCACCCACCATGGGTCACCCCAGAGCAAGGGAGGCCTTGCAGAGAGGCCCCCCTCCTTTAAAGTCTGGAGATCTGTGGTATAGGTCTCTCCCCTGAGGCTGCAGCGAGCATGAAGCCTGGCTGAGTACTGGGGGGGCCTAAACACGTCCTCCACCTCCCTGCCTGCAGCTGGTGTGCATGTGGGCCCCCAGGGGCCTGTGTGCCTGGGAGTCTGTGCCCCGTGTCGCTCCGTGAGGTCCTCTGGGGCCACGTTCCTCCTCAGCTCTTGCTGCCTGAAGATGTGAGGCTTTGCATGGCTGATGTTCGCTGTGTGTTTTCTCAGCTGCCCCATGCACCAGAGACAGCTTTTAGTCCTCTATTACAGATGGGGAAACTGAGGCTCAGGTGGTAGAGTCAGACTCGATTCCAGTACCTGGTTCCTCCGAGTCCTGTCTCTCCCTGACAGTCTGGGACCCACAGGCACCTTGTTGGCCTCCTCTTGCAACCCTGCCTGGGGTGTCCTCAGCTGGTCGCCTCTGTCCTGTGGGTCCTGGCCTGTGACCTCTGCTGGTGAGCAGATGTGGAGGCTACGTGCGTGTGGAGGAGAGTGGCCTTTGAGCAGGGAGCCAGAGAGAAGGAAAAGTGAGGGGGGATGGTGTCTCCTTGAGCTCAGTTGCATGCCACATTGCGGCCCCTTTCCTTTTGCCCTTGGTGGGGACAAGCCAGGCACTTTCTTTTTTTTTTTTTTTTTTTTTTTTTAAGATTTTATTTATTTATTTGACAGAGAGAGAGATCACAAATAGGCAGAGAGACAGACAGAGAGAGAGATGAGGAGAAGCAGGCTCCCTGCTGAGCAGAGAGCCCGATGCGGGACTCGATCCCAGGCCCCTGGGATCATGACCTGAGCCGAAGGCAGAGGCTTAACCCACTGAGCCACCCAGGCGCCCCGCCAGGCACTTTCTTTACAAGGCTGAACACTGTTTGCCCGAGACTCAGACACCGTTGCTGGTGTGTGTGGCATCCAGAAGGGGGACAGCTGCGGTGTCCCGTAGCAGGCGAATGGGTGAGCAGGGTCTGGCCGCTCAGTGGAGGAGTACTCAGCCCAGGGAGGAATCACTGATGCCCGTACAGCGTGCACGAGCCTCGTAAACGTGGTGCTCGGTGAACGAGCCAGGTGGGAGAGATCCGTGCTGTGACGTCCCACTTCTGTGAAAGCTGCAAACCAGGCAAATCCGCGGGTGCACAGTCGAGTGGGGCTTACTCAGTGGGGAGGGTGCATGGTCGTGGGGACAGGGCTCCGCTGGGATGATGGGAGTGCTCTGGAAGTGGATGGTGGTCGTGGTGAACGTGGCCTTACAGATGCACTTAGTGCCACTCAGTTACATGTCTTTGCCATCTCAATCTTTTTTTATGTTTTGCCAAAAGGGAAAAGAGGTACGCAGCTGTCTTCCATGGCCATTTTGTCTGTCTGCGTGAGCTCTGCCGCGTCGCCGTCCTGCTCACGGTGCTGTCCCCCTCCAGCTCAGTCTGACTGTTCTCGCCTCCTTTTCTCCTCAGCTGAACTTCGACCTGGACCGGGGCGTGTTTCCAGTGGTCATCCAGGCCGTGGTGGATGAAGGAGACGGTGAGTGGCCCTTCTCCATCCCTCTTCCCTCCGGGCTGTGGACCGTTCTCCCCTCAGTCTGCAGGGAGTTTATTCCAGAAGTGATGAAAGACGTTGGCTCAGCCCACTTAGCGCATTCAGGGCCATGGGGTTTAAGCCCCAAACTGTCTGTCTCGGGGCTGGGCTGCAGGGCCCTCTCTTCAGCTCCTTTTGACTCAGGAATTGGCAGCTGCCTGGCTCCCGCTGCGGTGACAGCAGCTAGCCAGGCCTCGGATTCTGGCGTCCACGCTCAGCGGCATGACAGAAAAGAGCGGAGAGGGCATGGAGCAGGGCGGTCCCGTGCTGTGGGCTCTCAGCGTGGCAGGCTGACATGGGAGCATGGGAGTCCTGGCTTCTAAGCCGTGTGGGAATGTTCCTCCGTGCAGAGCCAGCAGGGGGCACTTTGAGGTGACTTTGGAGGAGGAATGGCTGGCAGGAGCAGACGGCCCCCCAGGCAGAGGAAGGCGAGATGAGGACAATCCTCCCGTGGGTTTTGGGCTCTAAAACACCCGCTAGGAAGAGCATAGGGAAGCTCCCGCTAAGAAGCAGAAGTTCAGGTTTGGGGACAGAGGAGGGGTTGAGGCCAGCTCTGACCACTCCCTCCTCTCTCTCCCGGGCAGTTGTGGAAGTGACTGGCCATGCCCATGTGCTCTTGGCCGCCTTTGAAAAGGTAAGTGCCATCCTGCCCCTTACTGTGCCCGTGACCAGGGAGCATGGGTAGTAGGACGGTGTTCTGAGACTAGAAGTCTGAACTTGGGGTCTGGGCTTGACCACATGGGCTTCATGTCAGAGGCTCGGAGCAGAATGGGAGGCCTTCTGGTTCCTCTGGGCTCCAGAAGGCTGGGCCTCGAGGTAGCATCACCTTTGGGTTTTTGAAGGGCATCCGATGTATAGTGAGGGGGTGTGTTTTAGGGGGCCAGCTCTGACCTGCCCGAATGGACCTGGACACCCATGTGGAGGGCTGTCATCACAGACCAGCTTTTCTGTGGGATGTGTGGGAATCACCCAGGTTACCACCTCTCTGGACCCCTGCCTTTCCCACCAGGCCCACTGGAACCTCCCAGCCTGGCCTGGTCCTCACAGGTGTGTTCTGCCCTGACTCCAAATAGCTGTGTCACCCGGTGCCACAGGCCTACATTGACCTCACTCCCCACTAGGGCCTTTCAGACTTCAGGGGCAGACACTTGTGGTACTTAGTTCTCCTGTGTTGTGAGGACAGAACTAGGCCCCTTGTTTGTTGTGTCCTTGGTGTGCAGTAGATGCTCAGTGAACCAATCCGCTCAGTGAACCAATTGCTAGGGGTCCACCATTGTCTGGCGTGGCCCTAGACCCTCTCTGGTGGCAGAGAGAAGACGTCCAGGCCCTCCTGGAGTCCCTGCACTGTGGGTGCCTCATGTATAAAGAGACCATTTACATGTAAGCATTTACTTAGTATTACATTCCGCCTGATGTGTATTTGAACTTGGAGGTTTGACCCTTTCTTCTACGCAGACCCAAGTCCCCAGTCTCCCCAGCTGTTCGTGTTTTGTGGCCACATTATGTAGGGTGCAGTGGGGCAAGAATGGTCAGTCTCACCATCGTTTCTGCATGAGGCTGTCGTGGGGTCTAGGGATGGTTCTGGTTCCCCGTCACTGCTGTTCGTGGGGGCCAAGCAGTTGTGTGTATGTGTTCATGTAGCAGGCAAGTGCCTGGCTGTGTTAGGAGGAGATCCCTGCTCACCGAGACCCTTGCTGGAGGTGGTGGGCGCGTTCCCTGTTGGAGAATGTCATGACAGATGTCCCCCACCCCCAGGGCTCTTTGACACTGGCCTGCACCCTGCAGTGGTAAAGTGTTTCTGGCACCAGCCTGTGACCTGGGTGGCCAAGGACCAGGGACCCCCATGAGGAAACCAGACTCAGGTTGCTATTTCTGGACTTTGCACTCCATGCAGACCCCCAGCTTCCTCAGCCCATTGTGCGTCTGCGGCCTTGAGAGGTTGAGGGCAGCGCCCAGCTACTCCCATCGATCTGGTCTTTCCAGACTCCCCAGGGAGTTAGGACATCTGGGCCCAAGGCCCCTGTGGCCCATTTGTCCCGTGCTCCCTTGGGCCCCTGGGGCTGTGGTGGCACGGGGCGCCTAGGCCAGAGGGTGGGCCTCTCCCTCGCCAGCTGCGCTCCCCAAGCCTGGCCTTCTTGGAAGAGATGGTGGCTGTTGGTTGTGTCTCTGGTGGGCCGGGAGGGCTATCGATGGCCGGCTCCATCTGGACCTCTAGTTTAGAGTGCAAGGAGAAGCTACTTTCCTTCTGGACTCCGTTGCACTGCAGATGCCACATGCTGGTCTCTGTGGATTATGAGGGGTAACTGGCCTTGTCACAAGATCTCAGGTCTTCACTAACCTTGACTTCTGGGTGGTGTGTTTCCCCAGATGCTACCAAACACCCTCCTTAGTTCTTAAGAGTATTTAGGGTTTGGGGCGTATGTGTGTACACGTTTGTCTTCTGAACGAAGCCAAGCCCTTTTTGGGTTAGAAGTGGGCTGTGCGAGTTCTTGCTGTCCAGGTGCTGCTGCTTGCTGCTGGGGGGCTCTGGGCTATTGTCAGAACTTGCCTGATGGTCGTAAACCTGAGTGTGCTTGACCTCTGCCTGGGGAGCTAGGAGGACCCAGGAGGCAGTCATCCAGGTAGTTTCGAGGCCCAGTCGGAGAGAGGCCCCATTTGGAGAGACCTGGCCGGGCTCTGTCTTCAGCAGTGGAAGTGGAACGGCCAAGGAAGGGCCTTCAGCTTGCTGCTGGGAGTGCTCAGTGGCACAGCATGGCTGAGTTAACCTGTCTGTCTTTCCTGTAGCATGTCGACGGCAGCTTCTCTGTGAAACCTTTAAAGCAGAAGCAAATTGTAAGTCTGGTAGAAGAAGTATCATGGCCCCTCTTGATTTAAACATAAACACACACAGACTCTGACTCTCCGGAGGGATCCTCTGGGCAGTCCGGGTCTACTGCATCGGATGCGTGTGTGTGCCCACCAAGTCGCAGTACTGACTTGTAGCCCCAAGTCGTGTCCGGCTTGATAAGGTCTGTTTGCGTCCATAGGGCTACTTCTGAACATACCACTTCTGAACATAGTGTGAGGTCTGACTCTGGTCACTCTTGTATGGCTGGTGACGGGTGGGTCCAAAGTGTTTTGGTCTGGAGAGGGGGATGGTAAGGTGGGCACAGGGTACGGTTGCCTGACCTGTATGCAGGTTGGCTCCATGCCCCCTGGAGAGCAGAACCACTGGACTCCCCCCGCCCCCCACCACCACATGGCCCCGGCTACTGGGTGGGTTGGGCAGAAAGCAGGTTCTCTGCCATTCTAGTACTGGGCCTACTCCCTGAGGAGCCGGTGGACAGAATTTCAAACCACACCTGCTCTGGACCCGAGCCCAGCCCCTGGGAAGTGGTGTTGGACCAGGTGGGTGCAGCGGAGCCCTTGAGTGGGAGCCGGCAGGTGCCCAGATTCCTCTGTTCTGCAGGTGGACCGGGTCAGCTACCTGCTGCAGGAGATCTACGGCATCGAGAACAAGAACAACCAGGAGACAAAGGTGTGTGCTTGTGCTGACATTTGCTGGGACTGCAAGAGGACTTCACTCCCCAGCTTCCTTTCCACCTGCATGGAAGAAGAATCCCAGAGGGGCTTGCCCCCACCCCGCCCCCAGCCCTGGCTAGGGCCCTGTCAGCTGGTGGTAGATGAGCTAGTCCCCCATGTGCCTTCCCCAGGAGGCCCTGGGACCCCAGACTCCCATTTTACCTTAATTTTTAATTCTATTTTTATTTATTTATTTTTTTTAAGATTTTGCTTATTGAGAGAGAAAGAGGTATTGATCACAAGCAGTGGGGAATGGTAGAGAGAGAAGCAGACTCCCCACTGAGCAGGGAGCCCAATGCGGTACTTGATCCTAGAACCCTGGGATGCAGATGCTTAACAGACTAAGCCACCCAGGTGCCATTTTTTCTTAATTTTTCAAAGTTAGAGAGGAGCACCTGGCTCTTGGGGTCGGTGGGTATTCGATTCTTGATCTTGGGGTTATAGGTTCAAGCTCCCATTGGGAGTAGAGATGACTTAAAAATATTAACAATAATGAATGAATAAATAGACGAGTTAACAGAGTCTGTAGGCATTTAGTTTTTTTTCCAGCAAATTCCCTGACTTGTTAACATCATTGGGTCGCCAACTGTCAGGTGGGGAGCGACAGCCTTGCATTAGGGCCCCTTCCCACCCCGTCAGGGTGAGTCACTGCTGCCCCTGCCAGCTCACCTGTCCCCCATCCGCAAGTAGCTGGAGCGTGTGGCTGACAGCCAGGGTAGGGTGGCAGAGAATCAGCCTGTACCCTTGTCATCATTTGAAAGGCACAGGGAAACTGTCATCTCTTTCTCTCTCTCTTTTTTTTTTAAGATTTTATTTATTTATTTGACAGACAGAGATCACAAGCAGGCAGAGAAAGAGGAGGATGCAGGCTCCCTGCTGAGCAGAGAGCCCGATGTGGGGCTCGATCCCGGGACGCTGGGATTATGACCTGAGCCGAAGGCAGAGGCTTTAACCCACTGAGCCACCCAGGCGCCCCGTCATCTTTTTTTAAACGTTTTTGGAAGTCTAACACGTGAGCTTCTGGGACAGCTGGGACTGGCTGAAAGCCGGAAATCAGGGCAGTTTGGTCAGGCCCCTGTTCTCCGAAGCGAGCTCTCAATGTGCTTCGTGCGCTCATGCCGCAGGTGGCCCACTGTCCCTAAGCGGCCCGCGCGCACGTTTCCACCTTGACTGGCCGTCTGTCGGATCCGCTCCGTGCCCGATGGCACAGATCACGCACTCACAGCGTAGCCACTCAGAAACAAGGGGGCAGAAGCCAGCTTCCGGCCACACCTGGGGTATGGAAACAGGTGGTGTTGTTCGTGGACTCTTGATCCAGATGCTAATTAGATAAGTTAGACTTACCAGCTTTTTCCAGTTTCAGCTCAGTAAGTGGATGCCCTGTGCAGGACATGATCTGAACTGTTGGGTCTTTCCCATGTTTTCTCTGTGGTTCTGATGAGTAGAATGAGACCTGAGTGTTCTCAGTGGGGCACAGATCCTCGTCTCTGTCCTGGCGCGGGCACAGGCTGGGTCAGCTCTGGGCCACATATCCTGAGGACTGCTGCTCCACCGGGACCTTCCTCTGCTCACCTGGTTTCCCTCTGGGGAAGCCGGGGACAGCCAGCAGGGCGGCCAGGGACAGGAACACCTCCCTGCCTCACCCCTGTCCCAGCTCTCACCTGTGGTCCTTGAGAACCTGCCGACCCTCAGACCCTCGGTGTCCCCCTGCAGCCCTCGGACGAGGAGAACAGCGACAACAGCAACGAGTGTGTGGTGTGCCTGTCAGACCTGCGGGACACGCTCATCCTGCCGTGCCGGCACCTGTGCCTGTGTAACTCGTGCGCTGACACGCTGCGTTACCAGGCCAGCAACTGCCCCATCTGCCGGCTGCGTGAGTGGGGCCGGGGGGCTGTCAGCTGCCTGCCCTGGGCACAGCAAGCTTGATGCCATACTGGGTGCGGGTGGTGGGGACCCACGGCGACCATGCTGGCACGTGTGCAGCTGACATCCTCCAGAATTTAGACTTTGGAGGTCATGGCTGGGAAGGATGTGGCCGAGTGGGAGCTTGTGGTGAAATTGGAACTGGACAGACACTGGCCAGCAAATTCAGTCTTGGAAGTGTTATGTGGAAATGTTTTTTTGATTTAAAAAAAATAGTCCCGGTGAGGTGGAAAGCTGACTAAGGGATAGGTTTTGGGAGCCCTGTAGACATTTTCTCCAAGTTAATTCCGATTCAAGTGTTTGTCGTCCTGTGGAGGGAATCTAAACATTTTCAGGGAAAAACAAATCCCACAGGGTCAAAATGAGCATCAGGTGGGTGGGTGGGTCCTGGCAGTGAGGGAGCCCAGGCTGCGGGAGAGAAGTGAGCCCACCCCGGGCGCTGTGGGTTTCCATTTGGTGGGGAAAAGGATAGCTTTTTGGAGAAAACCTTCCTGTCCTTTTACCCCTTGGTGCGCCAGTCACGTCCCTGGGGCCGCCTGGGGTCCTCGTGCCTCACCCTGCATCCCTGAGTCACTGCACAGCCGTGTGGCCCCAAGTGCCACACCTGTCTTGTCACTGTCTCGAGGCTCACAGCTAGTAAGGGGTGGGTGGGTCTAAACAGGTTGTCCTTCTGGGAGAGACAGCTGCGTGCAGGGGCCACAGGGCAGGCCGGGCATGTGGCAGTGGAGGATGAGGCTGTGGGGTCGTGGGGGTCCAGAGCCCAGCCCTGATGAGTCCTCAGGGGTTGGTGGGGGAGCCTGCAGGGGGCTGGTGTGCCAGTCCTGGAGGGTCAGGCAGCAGGGCCAGTAGCCTCTCCTCTGTGAGGGACAGGCGAGGAGCTGGGAAGCAGGAGCTGAACGCCAACCTTCCCCATGGACCCTGTCTCCCGGGCGTGGAGGCCCAGGGGCCCAGGTGGGCTGGGCGAGTTGGGCCGGGGCCCTTGTCTCTGAGCCTACAGCCTGAGGCAGCTGCCATCAGAGCTGTGGATGTGGGTGTCCCAGCGGGTGCTGGTAACAGTGTGCGGCTGTTGACAGTGTGTGCGACCTGCACTTTTCATCAGCGTTACCCTCTTGTTAGGGAAGCTGATGGTCCAGGATGACCAGTAGCCTGCACCCTAACTTACTTTCCCAGTTGCTACTGCTGGTTTTCCTGAATAGAGATCGTCCTGTCAGGGCCGTTCACATACGTATGTCTGCTTGCCCTTGGTATGATTTCCAGGAAGAGACTGGCCAGTGTCCAGGGCGCACTGGGTGCTTTTAGCTGGTCACTAGGTATGACACAGATGCACCATCGTGTGCGTGGTCCAGGGTTTGGCCTGTGGGAGTCTCGTGGCACCCTGTCTGCTGCCCCAGAAGCTCCGCCTGAACCGAGGTCATACACTCTTGACCTCATCTGTCCCCCTTCTGGGCGTTCTTATGTAACTCTGTTTGCCTCTGATTTGGAGACATAGCTTATTCTAGGACCTCCAGTGGGGAGGGGGAGGTGGCCAATGTCCCTGGAGCCCCGAGGGGCTCAGTGGTGCTGGAATCGGCTGCCACTTGCCTGATGTGAGCCCTTTCCTCTGCCACAGCCTTCCGGGCCCTTTTGCAGATCCGGGCGGTGAGGAAGAAGCCGGGAGCCCTGTCCCCCGTCTCCTTCAGCCCTGTTCTGGCCCAGAGCATGGACCACGATGAGCATTCAGTAAGTGCCTTTTTCCTCTCTGTTGGGGGGGTATGGGGCAGAGAGGAGGGTGTCTGGAGGAAGCTCCTGCCCACTTGCAGAGCCCATCAGGTGTCTGGATGCCCTCAGGACTTACCTTCGTGTTAGGATGGCTTTAGGTTCCCAGTGGGGCCATGTCGTGAGGCCCTGGTTGGGGGATGAAAGGAAAGGCAGGGCCAGACTGTCTGCCTCTCCCTACCTGCTGGCTCTCTCCATCCTCATGTGCCTGGTGGGCCACCCTTGGTCCCCAGAGGTGGTGGTGAGGTTGAAGGGGTGACCTAGGCTGGGCCCAGTGAACCCCAGCTCTCGAGAGTGTTGTAGTTTCTCTGAGAACCAGGGCCACCTGATGGCGTGCAACCCTGCCTTGAATTTGAATATCCACACCGTCCTTCAACCTGCCAGACAGCCAGGGCCACTGTGTGGGTTCTAGGAGGTGAGGTCCCGCCCAGCGGATGTCTGTCACATGTCCCCCCCACACATACTCTGCCCACAGAGAGGTGGTGCCCAGCCTGGACACGGGGGTCAGGGAGCGCCTTGACAGCCACCCACCTCACTTGCTTCCTGGGAAACTGAGGTAGAGCTTGTAGGCACGTGAGGAAGATGGACTTAGGCTTTGGGGAGAGAGATGGCTTTCTGGCTCAAGAGATAGGCAGACAGAGAGAGACGAAGAGACCCAGAACCATAGGCAGAGACAGAAAGACATGGAGAGAGATGGGCAGAGACACAGAGTCACAGAGACATGGAGAGAGACCCAGACCGGGATGAGAGTAGAAAAGTAGGTACTGAGACATTGGCAGAGAGGCACGACGAGACAGATGGGGCAGGATGGGGCAGGATGGGGAGGCTGGCGTGGGTGGGCGGGACAGGCAGGGGCAGCCCTAGGTCTGGAGCTCCTGGGCCCCAGCCGGCCACAGCTGTTTGCAGCCAGTGGGTCCATTGTTGGACTCAGTGATTCTTAGAGGAGAAGGACCACACCCTGTGGTTCTTGCATCCACGAGATGGCCTTTTGCCCTGGGCCAGGGGGTGATGTGTTTGGCCTTTATGGTGATTCTGAATATTGGGCCAGTGTTTACAAGTCTGGACATTTCCTTAAGACTCAGATTTTTGGCTTCTCTTTTGAAATTTGAAGCTGTGGTTATATACCTGGAGCAGACGGAAGACCGCCTCGGAGATGTGGTCCCCATCACCCCCCCACTCTTCCTGGCCAACCAGACTGTGTGTTTTGCCTGCTGGCTCCCTGTCAGTATCAGGGCTTCCTCCTTCCGAAACAGCCCTCTGGTGAATTTGGTGTTATGCTGGATTTACGAATCCTGAGTATTTTTTCCAGCAATGCGGTTTTAGTGGAGAGAGGAGTGACCCTAAGCTGTGATTTGTCCCTGGGATTGGAGTCCTTGTTCTGCAGGATGGGAGCTGGGGATGGATAGTGGGTTTTCTTACTGCTTGTGTGTGCCCCTCACTCCCAGGCCCTGCCCTGGAGTCTGAGCATCCGGCCTGACCTTCCCACATTTACCCCTCTTGTCCTGAGAGAGCCGAGATGCCGCTCACACTGCTGGGCAGACGGGTTTGGGTTGTATGCTTCACGTGTCCTGGAGGGCCTGTGCCTTCCCCTGCAGAGGGTTAAGGTAGCCGAATGAATGGGCTCCTGTGCTCCCCCACATTCCTGGTATAAGTGGTTTCCACGTAGTACCACAGAGATCCCAGATTTTCTTTAGTGACACCATTAAGATCATCGAGGAGTGGGGGTGATTTGGGGCTGGTTTTTTAATCCCGGCTGCTTCTAGTTGGACATTGGTGATAAGTTCATGAGGCAGTCCTGAGCCTCCTAGAGGGACAGGGGGTGGTGCCCCTTTCCCCTGCTCAGCTGGGTCCACTGTGGGGAACGCCTGGCCAGCCTCATGCCCATGCTGGCCAGGACCACCTTCTTGGGGTGACCCAGGCCCTGAGTGGGCAGTGGGATAGGGACGGGCTTGACCAGCAGTAGAGTTCCTGGGAGTTGCATTGATGCTGGGCCCAGGCCCTGCAGAATGTGCACTTGGCCAGGTCCCTGGACTTCACGTGCAGGTCACACTTGCCAAGCACAGGCTCCTGGCACCCCTAGAGGCCAGCAAACCTGGGAGGCCCCCAGCCCGCCAGCTCCAGCGCCGTTTGGGGGGTGGCAGTCGTAAAACGTATGATTTTTATCTTGACAGTGTCCCTTTAAAAAATCAAAGGCGCACCCCGCCTCACTGGCCAGCAAGAAACCTAAAAGGGAAACAGTAAGTGTGTTTGGCCCTATGGCCACTTTGCCCCGTGCCTTAATGATTCAACCAATGACAACTGTGGGAAGTCATTTTCACCCCTGGCTAACGTGTTTGGTTAATTTAATCTGTCAAATCCACTCTCCCCAGTCCTGGCGTCCCTGCCCCGGAAGGGAGTTTTGTGGAACAAGCAAAGCTCAAGGTCTGTCGGCAAAAAGCCAGTGTCTCTGACCCCTGCTGTCAGGTGGCAACAGCGCCGGCCTCGGGCTGCCCCTTCTCGCCAGCTCTGCTTCTGCCCGTGGTCCCCAGTGGCCTCGTTTCCCTTTTTTTTCTTGCTGGCAGTGGAATGATGTTGGAGGTGGACCTCACTTGCTGCTAGTTTTTGCAAACTGTCTTCCTCACGCTTGCTTGTCGTCCCGCACCCCCTGCTCTTTCCCCCTTGGATGTTAGCTCTTTGGGCCAAGGATGTGGTTTTCTGGCATTTTCCCTGCATCTCAGGGAGCAGGCGGGGGCCTCTACCTGGGCCTCTACCGACCCTCGTGGTCCCTTGGCAGAACTTAGGTGGAAGTCCCTGGAAGCCCAGCCCCGAGATGGAGGTTTTTCCAGTTTGGAGGATGAGGAGGTTCATAGTATTACTGGCCTTTAAGTGGAAGGTGCGTTGGGAGCAGATGCAAGGCTCCACGGGCCCAGGTGACCAGGGGACTCAGGATGTGCTTGCTGAGGGCAGGGAATTCTTACCCTGGCTCCTCTGCCTTCCCCTGGTCCCAAGGCCACCCTGGAAGGCAGCCCTCCCGTCCTCCCAGCAGAGCGGGCATTCAGGCGGGGGCTTCACCCTGGGAGCACTGCTGAGCATTTGCCCTTCGCCTTGTGTAGTGAAAGCGAGGCAGGTGGCTGTCCCACCTGCACAACAGCCTGAGGGCCTAACATCTCCCAGCAGCTGGGTGTCTCCCAACGCTAACCCTAAAGCAAGACACAGGCTATTGATTTGCTCCACTCCTAGCAAGAGGAAAGACTGGTTCTGAACCAGGGGTGCCCATTAGAACCATCTGGAACACGTGTCCCCCTCCGTGGATGCTTGTTCCAGGCACACAGAGGATCTCGAGTTGGGCCAGATGCCTGTGTTGGGTAAAGCTCCCTGCGGGGCCAGGCCCTCCCTGGTCTAGAACACACGCAGCTCTACTGGCCTGTCCCGCCTTTGGCATGGCTTTGCTCTCCACCCGCTCCTGAGCCTCCTTTCTCTCTCTGAGCCCTCACTCTCCACCCGTGCCAGGCAGGAACAGAAAGCCAGGTAGGGGCTGGCCGAGACCAAGGGTGGGGGGGCTCTTCTAGGTGGCCTCTCTTCCTTCATCTGCGGCAGAGTGGGCCATTCGGGCATCCAAGGCTGCGTGCTACAGCTGATGGCTGAGGGAGCCCTGGGGAGGTGCTCTGGAGTTCTGGGCGCCCCTCTGAGGGAGGGGGATTTAGGTCCCTGGAAGGTAGAGTGGACAGGAGATGATCAGAAGGCAGGTTCAGGGGAGTAGCATGTGCCTGGGGCACAAGGCCAGCGTCTAGGGCTTTGTGGCCCAGGGCAGCGGACAGGGAGTGTGGCCAGCCCATCCCTCACCCACTCTTGTCCCCACAGAGCTCTGACAGCATCCCCCCTGGCTATGAGCCCATCTCCCTACTTGAGGCGCTCAATGGCCTTCGGGCCATCTCCCCGGCCATCCCTTCAGCCCCCCTTTATGAAGAGATCACCTACTCAGGCGTCTCAGATGGCCTGTCCCAGGCCAGTTGTCCACTTGCGGGGATGGATCGAATCCTGGAAAGCAGCCACCAGAAGGGCAAGCCAAGGAGCAAATCCCCTGACAGGTGAGGCTGGTGCCGGGATTCCCTCTGGGGTGTGGTACATGGGAACCCACATGTCTGCCCCGTGGCGAGGGTCGGGGAAGCATGTGGTATCATGTAAGAAGTGCAAAGCAGGGGGCCTCCTGGGTGGCTCAGTTTGTTCATGATCTGACTTCAGCTCAGATCATGATCCTGGGATCCCGGGATGCCGGGATCGGGCTCCACGCTCCATGGGGAGTCTGCTTGAGATTCTCTGTTGCTCTCCCCCTGCTCACATGCACGCTCCCTTACTCTAAATAAATATAATACTAAAAAAATAAAGAAGTACAAAGCCGGTGTATTTGCAGCATTAGTTTTAGAATGTTTTGTTGGGTGATTCACCAGAATGACTCCCAGAACCAGTAGCAGGTTAGATTACGCTAAGGTCGGTTATAGCAAAGGACAGAGCACAGCAGCTGGAGAGATGCCCTGGGAGAGGCCACGAGTGCCCAGCGTCCTTCCCTGTCCCAAGCCACACAGGACACAGTGGGAGCCCCCTGAGTCTCAGGGTCCTGGGACATCCTGAGGGCTGTCGCATGGGCACATCCTGCTGGGTGAACAGCTGTGGCACCAAACCTGGGCTGCCACGAAACCAGGAGCATGTTGGTGCCCTTGTTGTGCCCAACAAGCAGAGTCTGGTCACGCTTCCACTGGAAAGATGCGAGACATGTGCTCCTTCTCGTCACACGTGTGTTTATTTTTTAACTTAAATTCAGGTTAGTTTCAGAAGAAGGGTTCAGTGGCTTGTCGGTTGCACACAGCACCCTGTGCTCATTCCGTCACACGCCCGCCTTCCTGCCCGGCCCCTAGTCGCCTCACCCGACCCACCTCCCCTCCAGCAGCCTCCGCTTTGTTCCGTGATTAAGAGTCACATGGTTTGTTTCCCTCTCTGATTTTATCTTATTTTTTTCTCCCTTCCCCTATGATCCTCTGTTTTGTTTCTTGAATTCCACATATTACTTGCTCTGCACGATACCCTTTGTTTCTTCACGGGTTCTGTTTTCTTAAGAAAAGGTGGAAGTTTTGTAAAACCCCCCACACCGCAGCAACTTGCACACTTGGCCGGGCCCCTCCAGATCCAGAAAGAAGCATGGGGTTTCTCTTGCCCCCGTCCCCTGCCTCCCACTTTGGGGCTTTACCGCTGTGATGCTCTCCTCCCCCTGGAACCACAGAGCCGGGGTCAGGCCCGTGCCTCCGAGACTGTCCAGCCGCTGTCTCTACTGGCGCACATGCCTCCCCCCGGCCCTCAGGGTGTGCAGTCTCCCCAAAGGTCACCGTTGGCCGTGGTGAGCTGGTGTTCATCCTCCGTACGTCCTCCCGTCCTTCCCTCCCGTCTTCTCTGTCCCCAGCACCCTGCGGTCTCCGTCGTCCCCTATCCATGAAGAGGATGAGGAGAAGCTGTCCCAGGACTCAGACGCCCCTCCCCCGCTGAGTGGGGCAGGGTTGGCGCTCAGCAGCTCCCCCGAGGTGAGCCCCTTCTGTCACCCTGTCCCCAATGCCTGTGGGGGTGGACTCCAGACCTGGGGCGAAGTGTGCCCTGGTCCCCTTCACCACTTGCTCATGGGCCAGCCTCGGCCGGTTTCCTTAGCTGGGGGGTGCACCTCATTTCGGGGTGGGGCGGGGGGGCTGTGCGGGAAATCTCGGGCTGGTGGCCCCGGAGCTGCAGGCGCTCTTTGTCCTTGTCTCCTAGAGCTTTGTCATGGAGGAGGCGGACGAGGCAGCGGCCCTGAAGCAGGGTAAGCCCTCTGCCTGAGGAACGTGTGCGGCCTCACTGTAGGGCGGCCTCCCGGGGGGCTTTGCTGCGGTTCTGAGGAGCGCAGGCTGGCTCCCTCCTGGGCGTCCCGCACTCCTTACTGCAGGCTCTCCCCATGCACAGCCCCCCGCCGGCTTGGTTTTCCTTCACGTCCAGCCAGTGCTTTGCAGCGGCCATCATTTCACAGGCAGCCAGCTGCTCCTGTGTGTCCCGTACGGGCTGCCCCTCTGGTGCCTGGAGAGACTCAGGGTCCCTCCCGGGGCTGTGTGCTGGACTGCCGGGTGCACAGCTTAGCCAGGCCCCTCTGCGTGTCCCTGGGTCTGCCTTGCACCTGTCCGGAGTGGTGGGGTTTAGCACAGAGAGCCTGCTTGGGCTTGAGTCCCACCTGCCACTAACAGGCCCTGACCTCCCAGTGGTTGTGGTATATAATGGGGTGCCTCCCCGGCCTCCCTCTGCTGGCTTGGGGGGCGTGGCAGGAGGCTCACAGCCATTTTTTTAAAAAAGATTTTACTCGTTTATTTATTTGACAGAACACAAGCAGAAGGAGGGGCAGAGGGAGAAGCAGGCTCCCAGCAGAGCAGGGAACCTGATGTGGGGCTCCGTCCCAGGACCCTGGGATCATGACCTGAGCCAAAGGCATATGCTTTATGGCTGAACCACCCTGGCACCCCCCCTCCCAGCCATTTAATTGGGAGGTGACAGGCAGAAAGTAGCCGTGGCTGGCTGGCTGTCTGGCATGGTAGAGACCCTGGAGTAACCTGCAGTTACCCTGTTGCTGTGACCCCCTCCTCACCAGCAGGTTCCCCAGCCAGCATCGTGCTGCAGTGACGCGTGGCCCTCCCAGGAACAGGCTCCCCACCTCAGAATGGGCCCGACCCTCTCTTGCCGTTCCTTCCTTCCTGGGCAGAGCCTGTGCCTGTCCCAGGGCCCGGGACCCCCCTTCTGCCGGAGGGGACCTGCCGCTCCTGTCTGCACGCGGGCCACACTAGCTCCCCACTGCAGTGCACGTGGCCCAGGTGGAAGGAGAAGCAGGAGACATTCAATCTATTACCTTCTTGTTTTTGTAAACAGGAGTATGTAGTGTTTCTGTCCTGAAGAACAAAACCCCAAGCAGGTTGGGAGAGGAGAGTCGTGAAGAAGAACAAACCTTGGCCTCTCAGGCCCTGAGCGCAGAGGAGGGAGTGGGGGTAGGGTCTGGCCCGCAGCTGCTGCAGAGCCCTCAGGGAGGGAAGACAGGCTCCTGGGGATCCTGACCAGAGGGTCAATGACCACCTTCCACCTATAGGCCTCTGACCTGCCCCGTCCTCTGCAGGGAGCCGAGTGCCATCCTTCGAGAATGTCCTACAGGACGGCAGCCCTGAGGCCTGCAGCCACGGCCAGCCCCGCCTGCCCGCCGATGTCTACCTGCCAGGTAACCGCAATGGGCATTCGGGCTGGGGGGTGAGTATACTGTCACCATCCGTCCACATGGACCGTCCAGTGACTGTCCCCATGGAGCTGGGAGTCTGGCTGGACTGGTCATGGAGGGGCTGGCTTGTCAGGAGCCCAGGTCTCTCTCCCTGGCTCTACTCACGCTCCTTCCATTGATCCCAAAGCACAGCCAGACCCTGGCCACACAGTCACCCCGTGCGGCCGCTTGCTGTCTGGGTCAGGGCCTGTGCGTGAGGCCCCTTCACACCTAGAGCCACTTTAGCGTCAGGAAGGTCGGAGGGACTGCTTGTCCTTCTTTCCATCCACCTCCTGCTTGGGGCCTGGTAGGCAGGTCTAACCCCGCTGCTATCTCCCACTCTTACTTCACCCATGGGCCCAGTAGGCCCTGTTCGGGTACCCCAACAGCAGGGCCTCGGCCCCAGGGAGCTACACACACAAAGCCACCTGCATGCCCCAGGCCTGATGCAGGCCACCAGTCCTCCGCCTCTGCCTGAGGGGCTGACGGGGCCCAGGTGAAACCGCACATCGCAAGCCGGGGCTGGGAGGCCAGGTGGGGTGCCAGGCACCTGCAAGGCCCAAGGGCAGTGGGGGAAGGGCCTTTGCTTCTCTGCCCCCCACCTTTTAAAAGATTTATTTATTTATTTGACAGAGATCACAAGTAGGCAGAGAGGCAGGCAGAGAGAGAGAGAGAGAGGAGGAAGTAGGCTCCCTGCTGAGCAGAGAGCCCGATGTGGGACTGGATCCCAGGGCCCTGGGATCATAACCTGAGCCGAAGGCAGAGGCTCTAACCCACTGACCCACCCAGGTGCCCCTCTTCCCCCCTTTTTGAAAGGCTTCTGCTCCCCTGCTGGCTGCCCCCAATTCCTTTCTTCTTTGTTCCTGTGGGTCAAGGTACTTAGCTTTAAGTCCTGGGCTCCAAAGATAGGGACAGGAGTCGGGGACCCTCAGAGACTTGTGCCTGCTGCCTGTTAAGATACCATCTGAGGATCTAAAATCAAGATAAGGGGCGCCTGGGTGGCTCAGTGGATTGAAGCCTCTGCCTTCGGCTCGGGTCATGATCCCAGGGTCCTGGGATCGAGCCCCGCATGGGGCTCTCTGCTCTGCAGGGAGCCTGCTAACTCCTCTCTCTCTCTCTGCCTGCCTCTCTGCCTACTTGTGATCTCTGTCTGTCAAATAAATAAATAAAATCTTTAAAAAAATAAAAAATAAAAAATAAAATCAAGATAAATAGCCATTATGCCCTCAAAGTCTGGCTGGTGCCATGTGGCTCAGAAGCACCTTTGCCCTGCCGCCTGCCCTAGTTCTTGGTGACCCGTGCAGCGGGCCTGGCTGTGATGTGCTTTGGTTTGAAGGTGTATTGTTCCGCCCACCTCAGCATCTGGATAAGCAGTGGGCTGTGCAGAGGGTCCGGTTAGCCCAGAGGGTGGCACGGTCATCAGGGGTAGCAACGGCAGTAAGTGCCATCAGTACTTATGCCCCCCACCCCCAAGAGAAACCCATGGGTGAAAGCCATGTTTAGGACCAGCGTCCTATAGAGCAACAGAAAATTCCAGTAAGTTCTTTCAAGGAACTTCAGTGATTTCCATATAAATACAAGCTTGGGGGGGGGGGCATGGGGAGAGCCCAGAGAGGGACTTCCTAGAAGCACAAGCAAGAATTGTGATCCTGGGATACCTTGAGCACACCCAGCAGTGCCAGCCCCTGCTCCGCAGTGTCTGGATGTCAGAACGGGACACCAGGCTCTCTGCCTCTCTCACCCCCAAACCCCAGGCCAGTGATATGCCTCCTTCAGCTCCACAGGTCGGGGGGGGGGGGGCGCAGGCCAGGTGTGGAGGGGCTTACGGAGAGGCTGAAATATGTTTGGGGCAGCAGAAGCCAGAGTCCAGCCCCAGAGCTGTGGGCCCACTGGAGCCCACAGGGAGGGCGATGCTGTGGCTCTGGGGCCCACACCCCCTGCCCCTCAGCTTGTGCACATTGTGTGCTGTGCCCTGGGCACTGCCATGTGCTTTGAGGGGCGCTCCCCACGGGCATTGCTGATGGTACCTGGAGGCTGGGCAGGGGGCCTTGCAGACGTGCATACCGTCATAAGCATACATGTACCTGTCTTCCTTTATTCCTGAGCTGGCATGTTCTATTCTGCTATGGGGTCTCGTTTAGCAAAGAATGCTAAACGTCTTCTACATCGGGGTGTGTTCGAGAATGGGGACGTGCACACGGGTGTCTTTGTTCTTTATGGCAGCTGCACAGCTGTCCCCTGGAGGGACAGGCACAGTGTAGCGAACCTTCGTGTTCATGGTGTTTTAGGGGGATGATGAGGAGGCTGGTAAGATCCGTGTGGGAAAGCTAGATGTGGGCGGTCATTTGGGGCGCGGGCCCCCCGGGATCCCCCTTCCTCAAGGTGAACCCCACCTGCCCTGACCTCTGCCCTGTGCACGCTTCCCTGGGCTGAGTCCCTCTGCGTTGTTGGGCTGTGGCCCGTGCTCTGTTCTCCTTTGTTTCAGCACGTGAGTCTGTGGGCATTTAGTCCCATGTGTCCCCCCCCCCCCCCAGGCAGTCTCGTCATAAAGCAGTGCATTCGCTGTGGAATGTGCGGGTCTGTCAGTGCTTTGCTAACTGAGCTTCCATCTCTCTCCTCCTCTGCACAGCCCTGGGGCCTGACTCCTGCTCTGTTGGTATAGAGGAGTAAGCTGGTACGTGATCTTCTGCATCCGTGTCGCGGGGTGGCTCTGAGGGTCATCCTAGATGGTGCTGGACTGAGGACCTCCCCAGCTGCCTCTCCCTCTCCTGCTCCCTCCCTGCGGGTGCCTTGCCCTTTTCTGGGCTTCTTCCACGTCCGTGTCTTCCCTGGGGTCTTGAATTCTGAATCCAGAACTCTCCAAACGTGCTACACCTTTGCTCCTAAGAGGTGGTCCCTAGGGGTATGACATTGGCCAACTTTTGGAGCCGGAGCTCTTTCTGTCTGGACTAGGTGGCCCAGGCAGGCTTTGTTAGCCTTTAAGGTCCCAGGAATGGTGACTTAGTCCTTGCTGAGACACCCCTGTTGCTGCTGACTAATCTGTCCCCCAGCCTACCTGTGGAACTTTCCGGAATACCAGCACATGGCTGAAATCCGTGTACTAGGAAGCCATGGGAGGTTGACCTCTCCCTGATTGGGAAATGCCCTCTACCTGGGTGACCTTGCCGAACGACCGTTCCATGGAAGGTCATTCAGAGCGCCAGCCAGACGGGTGACTGCATTTAGGACCTTCTTCCCCTCCTTCACGTGACAGTAGTGGTTCTGGAAGTCCAGTGGTGGAGAAGCCGGTGCCTTCAGTGGCCCAAGCTTTCCCAGACGTGCGTGGGGTGGAGCGCTCCAGCAGAACCCCCGGCCCATCCTGGCAGTGAGGGCCCAGCAGCCCCTGCGGGGAGATGCGCCCCAGGCTGATGTGCGGCCTTCCTCCTGGCCAGCTGTCCCGAGCTTCCGTGTCTGTCCACTCATTCTGACACCTGCATTTATGTCCTTGTACGAACTCTTCTGCTTGAATGTTTCTTCTGACAAATATTCGTCTCTATTGAAGTCGGGCCCAACACTTCTATAAAGTCGGCCCTGGTCTGCATGTTAGTGGATGTTGAGTGCTGTGATCTAGGTGAAACTTCCAAAAGTGAAAATGCACAGAGGTCAGGCTGAGCTCCAGAGAACTGTATTTTGCCTGCAGGCTGCATAGCAGAGCTGACGCCCCACACAAAGCCACCTAAGAAATCAGTTCCTCCACCTCAGAGTCTGTGTCATAGGTGACGGGGCAGACGCACTCCTTGGTTTGTGATTTGAAGGCTGTCCCCGTGGAGCCCGTATCCAGTGGACGGGCGGCGGGCAGCCGTCCCTCTGTAGTTGTGCCGGTCACTTGCTGCTATGGGCTTGTGTCACCGGGGGGCACCCTCCGTCCAGGGACAGAGTCCCTCATGGCATCAGGAGGCCTCTGAAGAAGGCAGGTTGGGGCTCTGGGGGCTGCTCTGAGCACAGAGTTGTCTCCAGGTCCAAGTGCACTCTCCTCTGCCTGGGCTTGCCCGAGTCCTGGTCTAATTCAGTAGTGAAGGGTAGTGGCTGGTCAGATCCCAGGAACCAAGGGCCAGGTGAGGGAGGAGGCCCCAGGGGGCAGGAGCCCATGGTACCCGTTGCATTCCATTTGGGGCATCAGATGGTGCTGTTGCCTGGGTTCTGCTCCAGAAGAGACAGGCCCCCCCTTACTCTGCTGAGGCTGGAGTTCTAGGTCTCTGTGTGGTCCTGCCACAGACAGTGTAGGGGGTGCTGGGTGGCCCTGCTCTCTGGGGGGGCTCATGGTTGGTGGAAGCTGAGCCCGATGGCTGAGTGGGCCACCCATGACCACTTTTCCCTCTGCTCCTGCCCACAGGATGGTCCACCTCCATGGAGACGCCCCACAGCCTCCGTACCGCTGGCCCACCCCGGCCTGACCCTGGGGCCACTGAGCTGACCCCACTCTGAGAGCCTGGCCAGGCTGGCAGCATGGAGCCCTTAGCTCCCCAGACTTTGCCGGGGGGCCACCAGATTCTGCGTGACCCCTGGCCTCTCCCGTCTTGCACGCTCTGCGTGGCCGTTGGCTCTGAGGGGCCACACAACCCTTGATTGAAGAGCACAGTGGACTGTCTCCTCTGACAAATTCCTTTTTCTATAGTCGATGTATTTGTCAATGGTACAAGATGAAGGACAGCAGCTTTCTGTTCTGGGCTCTGAGGTTTCCCCCAGACGTCCCATTGGCTGAGTGGCTGGGACTGGGGCCTGACCACCCACATGCAGCCTGGACCAGCTTCTCCCAGCACCCTAGCTACTGGGGACTTGACATCCCAAGAACTCAGCACAAATTCTCCGAAGAAAAGTGTATTGGTGGGTGAAGCGGTGTCTTCACAGGAGATGTCCTAAGGGTCTTGTTGGCCAAGGTGGAAAGGAAGTGGGGTCTGAGTCATGGTCAATGAAGGAAACAGTGCCTGTCCCCTACCCCCCTGTGCCTGTGTCCTTGGCAGCCTGGCTATTGCTGTTTTGTGCCCTCTGCTGCTTCTTCCCCTTCCTGCTCCAGTCCTGGGGGGCAAGGCTGCCTCCTGTAGCTACCCCTACCCACTCAGGCCCACTCAGCCTTGGGGGCTGGGGGCTTGGGGCTGGGTCTGACTGAGGGGCCAAGACAGCAGGTAGTGACCGGTGGCCCCTCTTGGCCCTGCACACCTTTTCTGAAGTGGCTTTGCTCATGTGGCAGGTGCCTGCCCGTGAGGGGCTTTCTGCTAGGTTCCTGGGGCTGCTGTCCACTTGCCCCAGGGAGGGATGTGAGCGGCTTCCCTGCTCCCTCTTGACCACCGAAGCGTCCCTTGGTTTTTCTTTGACTTGTTCTCTCTGGGCTCCCTGTGGTGGACCGGCCTGGGGAATGCACTTGGCAGATCCTATCTGAGGTGACCTTGCCTTTTTTTTTTTTTTTAAAGCAAAACTTTCTGGGTGACAAAGGCAAAGGGGGCATCCAGCCCTGGTGTCCCAGGTGACAGCTGGTCCCCAGCAGGGACCTTCCAGGTGGTTGGGTCTGTGCAGGCCCCTGAGGTGGGAAGACTTTCCTGGTCTGGGATGAGGGGTGCAGAGCGGCCCGCTTTCTGAGGAGCTGCCCTGGAAAGGATGGTTCTGGGGCAGCCGGCAGTTGTCCATGGAGCCCTGTGGCCCAGCCGGCCTGTGTGTGCAAAGCTCTGGCCCCCACCGCAGCACCCTCCCTGTGGCTCGTTCTGCAGGGTGCTCAGGAGAGAAACTAGCCGTAGGGGACTCATCTCTCCATTTGAGCCTATGAGCAGAGTGCTGGCCTAGACACAGCTCTCAGACGTGCTCAGGCCGGCTTCCCCCAGCCTCCAGACTCCCCGGCTCCCCTGCCCTCCCCTGCTGCCCACTGTGTGCTCCTGCCCGCGCGTACCCCGAGAGGTGCAGACACACGCACACGCAGCCTGGCTGCCTCCCTCCCTCCCTCCCGCTCCTTCCTGCTCCTGACCCGCCAGCCCTGGCCTCTAACCGTTGGTCTTGGTGCCAGTACTCTGTCTGAAGGCCAGGATGCAGACTGGCCTGTCTTGGACTTACTGTGCTATCATTTGATGTACTCTGATTGGCTAGTTTTGGTTCGTTTTTACTGTATATTTATAGTAATAAAATCATGCAGCAATATCTTGTCCGCTCCTTCCTCTGCACATTGCCCTGAGGGACCTCGGCTGTTTCCTGGTCTGGAGGCAGGACGGCTGAGCGGCTCCTGGCGGCTCTGGGAGCCCCCACTGCAGCACGAACACACCGTGTGTGAGATGTCAGTGACATGTGACTTCCAAGAGGACGACAGGGCATGAGATGGTATGTGAAGCACGTGACCTGCTGTTTATTACAGCTGAGTTCGTCCCTGTGCTGATTCTGGGTTGGAGTGACGCGGACTCTGGGGTTGGGGCTTGTCTTCTGGCAGCAGAGCCATCCCCGTCTTCACAGATATTTCCTGAGCTCCTACCGTGCCTCAAACCGGCATGTGTCAGGCCCCCGGGTGTTTGTGTTCTAGAGCCAGAGACACTGTGCAAGTGATCCGAAGCTTCCCAGGTGTGATGGCTGTGGGAGGAGTTGGCGGGTGACAAGCTGGAGCTCCACGGGGTACTTGAGTTAACCTGTGGTGGAGGAGGGCTTCTCTGAGGGGTGTTTCAGCCGAGCCCCTGGGTGCCCACAAAGGCCCTGAGGCCACAGTGAGCCTAGTACGACCACTGAGCAGGAACAAGACCCAGTGGCTCTGGTTGCTGGAGCGTCAGGATCAAGGAGTGTCGGGGTGCAGATGCCACAGGACCTTGGAAGGACAGTTTTATTCTGAGAACAGTCAGAAGTTTTGACACAGGGAAGTTACTCTCTCCAGCTTTCGTGTGCAGTGGATTAGAGGGCGAGATTTGGTGGCCGGCCTCCCTGCCCAGCCAGCAGCCTCCCAGCAGGGAAAGGCTCGAGTGCCCAGAGCTCCCAGGCAGCACTGCCCCCGTGCTGCCTCTTCAGGTCCACTGTGACTCAGAGGCTTAATGGGGAGACCGGCCTTCTCAGCTGGTTCGCCCATGCCCTGAGGCAGGCCTGCTGTCCTCAGCCCTGCAGTGGCTCCCTCGTGTTTGGGCGTGACATGGTCCCAGGGTGGGGAGAAGGGCGCGCCATGTCAGATGAATTTCTGCGTGGGCAGCGCCTGGATCCACACTTCTGCCAATGGACCAGGAATTGTGTTAACATCTTGTGTCAGGCAGGGCTTTGGGGTGTGGGGTACCTTTCCTCTGTGCCCCCGTTCCCCAGCCCGCGGTTTGGGGCATGAAGCGGCCGCCTGTGGCCTGGAAATGTGGTTGTGTTGGGATGGGCGCTCGCCCTCACTGACATCTCTTCAGACATGGTTACTTGCCCTGGAATCTGGCTTCTCCCTGCAGGCTTTGGTTGCCCCTTCTGAGTCCTGACCCCAGGACGTGGCTGGGGAAAGGGCCTGCCTCTTTGGATCCTTGTTTCCCATTTCTGACAGTACCAGAACGGACTCCCTGTGTCAGTGAGTGTCTGGTGGGTCCTTCCAACCCCTTGCCCACCCCTCTGCCCTTGCTCTCCTCTCCTGCACCCCCAGCCCTGCTCAGGGCAGCCTTCTCCGCCCCAGCACTTGCCCTGGCTTGTTGGATGCGATTCTCTGAGGCTCTCGCTGGGGCGCCCGTCCTGTGAGCGCAGGTCGTGGTTCCTTCACTCAGCAAATCCATGCCAACCCTGGGAGAATGGAGTTTGGGAGTGGAGTGAGCAGCCCCGCTGCAGGATTCCGAGGAGCCCCAGTGCGCTCTCCTGGATGCTGCTGCTAGTATTCTCCAGCCCCAGTGACTTCCTTCTCCAGCAGACCCAGGGTAAGTACTTCAGGCTCGCCTCCTCTGTGAAAGTTGAGAGGTTTTCTGTTGTGGACACTTGGGAAGGAGACAAGGTGGAAATCTAGGGTGGGATCCTGGCTCCAGCACCAATTGCTGAGTGCTCTTAAGGCAAGTCCTGTTCCTCTCTCAAGTTTCTCCTTGGAAAATGGGGGAAACCCCATTTGCTCCCACCGAGCCTGGCATATGGTTTCTGACTGGGAGGATAGGGGATGCGAGGCGCAGATTTAAGGTCCTTCTCCTCCAGCAGGCTGGGTCGCAGACTGTGTGTGGTCGCAGACTCTGGGGATAGCTGGAGCTCAGTTGTGCCGTGTTTTCTTTGCTCTTTGGGGTCCGGCAGATCGGCAGTGACCTTGGAGGGGAGTGCTTGGCTGGCACGCGAGCAGGGAAGGGTCATGCCTTCAGGTCGCGGGGCTCCGCGTAGAGCCCTCCTGGAGGAGGCACCATCGTGGGCGCTGGGGGCTGCTAGTGTGAAGCCTGCGGGGCGGCGCTCCCAGGGAGGCGCTGATGAAAGGCATGGGACATGGGACTCATGGCAGGCAGTTGGAGCCCCAGACCGCAAGTAGCGCCAGCCCGAGGGCCCCCAGGCCCTGCTCATCTCGGGAGAGCTCGGCGGGCGCGGTGCCTCCTGGGCGTCTTGGGTCTTGAGGGCCGTGGGCTGGGGCGCGTGCAGCCCCTCTCTGCACACGCCCCTTCCGCGCCTCAACGACGCGTCGGAGCGCCGGGAAGGGCTCGGCCCCGATGGGCGTCGGCAATTGGTGGAGGGGCGTGCACATGGGGCGGGGCTGTCTGCGGATTGGTCGGGCCCGGCGGGGGCGGGCCCGCGCATGCACTTAAGGAACGGCGCCGCAGCCGAGGCGGGGCAGTGTCAAGATGTCGGCGGCAGTCCCGGAGCTGAAGCAGATCAGCCGGGTGGAGGCTATGCGCCTGGGGCCGGGTTGGAGCCACTCGTGCCACGCCATGCTGTACGCCGCCAACCCCGGGCAGCTCTTCGGCCGCATCCCTATGCGCTTCTCGGTGCTGGTGAGGACGCGGGTGGGTGGGTGGGCGGGCTGGGGACGGCGCGCCGCTCGCACCCCGCGCCCGTGACCTGGCACTCCCTTGCAGATGCAGATGCGCTTCGACGGGCTGCTGGGTTTTCCCGGGGGCTTCGTGGACCGGCGCTTTTGGTCTCTGGAGGACGGTCTGAACCGGGTACTGGGCCTGGGCCTGGGCTGCCTGCGCCTCACGGAGGCTGACTACCTGAGCTCGCACCTGACCGAGGGCCCGCACCGCGTCGTGGCGCACCTGTACGCACGGCAGCTGACGCTGGAGCAGCTGCACGCCGTGGAAATCAGCGCGGTGCATTCGCGCGATCACGGCCTGGAGGTGGGGCCGCCGCCCGGGCCCCGCCCCCCGCCCCGGGGTTTGGCTCTGGCCCCGTGGAAGGCACCGATGGGTAACACGTCCCCCTGAGGGTCCCCTGGCCGGGCTGGGTGGGGTGTCGCTGTTTCCAGCATTGGGAAGGGGAGAGGGGCTTGGGGGGGCAGGGGTGGGAGCTCCAGGAATGGGGTTCCCTCGGGGCTGTGTTCCATCTGCCTTGCTGCCTGCCATTGCCAATCCTGGGAGTGGGGAGTGGGAGCGGTGTGGGGATGGGATGGGTGGTGCCTTCTGGGGAGGTGGGAAACTAGGGCTGGTTCATGGGCTGGGATCTCATGGTTTGGGTGATGAAGGCTCCTACGGACTATGGGTTTTATAGTTTGGAGGAGGTGGGAGTTATACTTGGGATGTTTGGGAAGAGGGAGCATGGGGTATGAACTGGGGGGCTTCTTGCCAGCAGATGGGAGCTGGGACTGGAGAGTGTAGAGAGTGGTCAGGGGTGCATGGGGTCAGCTTTGAAAGTTGCCTGGGAGTTGAGGGGCTGCACTGCTCCAAAGATACCGCTGGCTTCCGCCTCACCAGACCCTGGCTGCCTTCCCCTGGCCTAGCAGCTCACAGGCTCCTCCTGCAAGGGCTGCACCATCAGTGCCAGGGCCTGGTCTCACCCTGATCTCCTCTCTGCAGGTGCTGGGGCTTGTGCGAGTCCCACTTTACACCCAAAAGGACCGAGTCGGTGGCTTTCCCAACTTCCTGAGCAACGCCTTTACCAGCACCGCCAAGTACCAGTTGCTCTTTGCGCTCAAGGTGCTCAACATGATGCCGGAAGAGAAGCTGGCTGAGGCTTTGGCAGCTGCCACTGAGAAGCAAAAGAAAGCCCTGGAGAAACTCCTCCCGTCTTCTTCCTGAGGTTGAGTTTATGCCGCGCGTCTCTTGCCCTCCCCCCCCTTCTGTGCCCTGAACTCCGAGAAGGCCTCCTCCTGTGTGTGCACAACTCCTCTCCACTGCCTGGGGCGGCTACTGGGTCTGAAGGTGGCCTGGCTTTCCAGGCTTAGGACGTTTTCTCCTGCCCCACCCAAGGCTTAGACTCTCCACATGAGAGGTTGGTGTCACCCACTTACCCAGATGGGTACACAGAGACCATCAAGAAGGCAGTGTATTCTTGTGGAGCATGCTTTGAGTCTGGTCACCAGCCAGCCCTAGGGCTGAGGGAACAGCTGGCTCAGCTCAGAATGCTGGGCTGTTAATTTTGGTGATGGTTAGCTTTACTTGGTTAATTTTTTCTGTGGTGTGTGAACTGGGAGTGAGGCTTGAAAGCCCTTTACCCCAATGGGGCTTGGTCCCCAAGGTAAGCTGGGGCCTTGAAGAGCTGGACCTGTTGAGAAGGGACAGAAAAGGCTATTCGAGGCTGCTGTGTGTTCTGTGGTCCTGGCCACAGGCCTGAGGCTGGGTGCACGGGAGGGTCCCTTCTTCCACTACCCAGGGACTTAAGACTGGGAGCCAGGCACAAGAGTGTGGGCTCCATTCAGTGTGGAGCTGACGCGGGCCTCCTGTCTCAGGTGGAGGTGCCGTCCACTTTCTGTGTGGCTGCTGTGGGACTGCTGCCTTCAGGCCTCTACAGGCCCTGCGCCTGGGCCGGGGCTTCTGGCTGCATCTGAGCTCAGCTCACTGCTCTCTGCTTTGCAAGCTTCCCTTTCTCCATTCCCAGCACAGGCTGCAGGCAGCTCCAGGACATGGCATAGAAGCACTGGCCAGGTGTACAGAATGACAGCCGCAGAGCCACCACAGACACGAAGGTCACCACTGGCAGTCTCCTATGGCCCGATGTCCAGAAGGACACCTCCGTGAAGCTAACAAAGTTTCCACAGCACCTGCTCGGCCTGGTAAGGAAAGCTGTGCTCTGGCCCAGCCTGAGCGCCTGTTCCGCCTTAGAGCCTCGATGAAGTGGCCAGCACGTGGGGGCAAAGGCACTTCATTCTGTAAATAAAATACCTGTACCTTGTTCCTCTCTTACTTCCTTGGGGCTTGGGAGTGTGCGTCACTCTTCAGATCGCTTTTGTGGACTGGATGGGGCTGGGAGCAAGGGCAGCCGACAGAGGGCTACCGGGCACTGCCAGAGCAGGAGGGGGTCAGCTGGTCCGCCCTGCTCTGCACATGGTGGTCTCTGTCCTGACAGAGGGGGCTTGGGTCCCAGGGGGTTACTGAAGTTGGGGTCTCAGCCTGGCTTGCCCCTGGCCTCAGTCTGTCAGTCAGCAGTGTGTGTGGCATGACCAGGATGGAGCCGCTCACCATCAGAGCTTACATTTTATTTTCCAGCAAATGACATATGCTGTCCAGGTGCCTAATCCTCTCCATGGGGCACCTGTGGTGTACGGGGATCTGCTCTCTCCCACCGTGGCCCTGCCCACTCTGGGCCTCACCCCCACGTTCTGGCCTACAGGCCCCCGTCCTGCTTCTGTGGGGGCCTCACTCCTCGCACCGGCCACAGCCCTGTGCTGCTTCTGCTGGCTGCTCGGGAGGCTGGATCCTCTGGCCCGCTGGGGCCCGGCCCGCCACAGCCGCTTGCTGTCCGCACTCCTGTCTTCCAGGCACACAGCTTCAGGGTGGATCAGTCACCCAACGTCAGATTCTGAGAAGGGAAAGGGAAGACTGAAGGGGGAGCTCACCGCTGCCCAGTGCGCCCTGCTCTCGCAGCCCGGGGCCTGGCCGGACGGACACTCACCGTCCCTCCCAGCTAAGGCTCCCGCCAGTTCTCCTTCCCGTTCAGCACTTGCAGCTTCTCCAAGCTCTGGGTCACTGAGCATAGCACTCGCCCTGAGGATGGGAGCAATTAGTTACTGCTTTGCAAGTGTGAGAAGAAGGGGTATGGGGGGTGGTGCCTAGGACTGCGTCACCATGAGGGATAGTGGGCTAGGGCAGGGCTGACCCAGGGGTTGCAGCTGACCAGGCAGGGCTCTCCCTATTCACCCACTTTTGGCCCCTGGTGTGGGTGAGGCCACTGGCTGCCTTCCCAGAGACGCACCCATTTCCTGGACTCGATCCTCCAGTGCTCCTGACAGCTCAGGGAGGCTCAGAGTCTGCAGCGAGGCCTGCCAGCCGCTGGAATCTGTGGAACAGAGAGCCAGGTAGGCCTAGGGTTGGTGTGGTCACCGCAGGTCCCGCCTCTGTCCTAAGCTGCTGCGACCAGGGGACCCACTCAGTTGTCGGTTCCTGCATGACCGCCTTGTTACACCAAAACGTATTGTCCCACTGTTGCTTCAAAGTACTAATGGTCAGTCTGGGCCCTGCCCCAGGAATGAAAGCATGAGGGTCCCTGGCCTACAGTGAG